>NC_083570.1:121230257-122592757 GCF_027579695.1 Neoarius graeffei | reverse complement strand
GGTGAGATGCCGCATCCCTGTCTTATACCTCTTTCTCCTTTGAATCTAGGACATGTGCCTTCTGGGAGGGAAACACAGCTGTTAATATCAGTATGGAACATAATGATCATGTCAAGAAACTTATTACCGAATCCAATACGGCTTAGTGTGTTTCCAATAAATGCATGTTCAACTGAATCAAATGCTTTGTGGAAGTCCAAGAATAACATAAAACCATCATCCTTAATTAAATGGCTATAATCAATAAGATCCAGCACCAAGCGGATATTGTTATGGATAGATCTTCCTTTGAGGAAACCTGATTGTGTTGAGCTAATGATGTTGGATATATGCCTGCTCTTAATCTTGTTGCCAAAACTGTTGTAAAAATCTTGTATTCTGTGTTTAAAAGAGTAATGGGTCTTAGGTTACTGCAAATGTTCTTATCTTTTCCAGGTTTGGGGATCAGTTTTATGAGGCCTTGTTTCATTGTTGCCATTAGTTCTTTTTGATAAATGCGTTCTGTTATAGCCTGGAACAATAAGAGTTTTATATCTTCCCAAAAACATTTACAGAAATTGGCTGTTAAACCATCTGGCCCAGGTGAGCGGTCAGACGCCAACTTTTTTACTGCGTAGTCAAATTCAGCAATCCTTAGCTCCTCATCACAAACTTCTTTAACATTTTCATCAATTGGCACTCTGTTCCGAGTCTGAAGATTTGTAAATGTTCCTGTAAAAATCAAAACCTTCTTTTGTTATGTGTTTGGGTTCTGTGCATTCCTTTCCATTAATTATTAGACGACAAATTGAATTATATTATTGTCTACGTTTTTCTAAATTGCAGAAATAGGCTGTGCTTTTTTCTCCCTCTTCTATCCACTTGGCTCTGGACCTTACATATGCTCCTTTTGCTTTATTTAAATACATCTCATCCAGTCTGGACTGCAAGCTGTTTACTTTTTCTCGATCGTCTTCACTCCAATTTAGTTTAGTGTAGCGTGTCATGAGTTCTTTGATCAGATTTGCTTCTTCTGCTCTCCTTTTCTGATTCAATTTTTCCCCAAAAGCTATTGAAAGTTTTCTTATACTGAATTTTAGATATTCCCACTTCAGTATTGACGTGTTGATCGAACTGTCATTTTTAATATCCAGAATTAGTTGATTAATATGATGACAATACTCCTCATTCTTTAGCAACTGTGAATTAAATTTCCAATAACTTTTGAATTTATTGCTTCTGTTTTTGTTTGTCAGCTTCAAATTAATGATACAATGATCACTTAAAGTTCTATTAGAAATTGTTGTTTCTGTGGCACATTTTAAAATTGAGTTTGATACCAACCAATAATCCATACGTGATTTGATTTGACCATTAGGTTTGTACCAAGTAAACTTTGTCATCACTCATGAATTCCCTATAATTGGATTTCTATATTGTTGTGATAGTCGTGAAGACCATCTATCCATGCACTCATCAGGAGTGAAGTTGAAATCACCTCCAACCACTATATTATCCGTGGGGAAATTTGCATGTAGTTCTTTGATAACTGATGCAACAAGGTTCTTTTTTTAATCATCATTATTATAACCATAAACATTAATCAAAACAATAAGAACATTGTCAATTTCCATAACACAGGCAACCCAATGTCCATTTTCATTTGCCTCGTCTCACAAAATCTTACCAGGACATCTGTTTAAACACACGGCAACTCCAGCTGAACGATTTGTCCCATGACTAAAGAGGATTTTATTTCCCCATTGTTGTCACCAAAACTTGACATCAGATTTATCAGAATGAGTTTCCTGCAGAAAAGTACAGTGTGCTTGTTGCCCTTTGCAGAACAGAAAAACAGCTTTGCGCTTAACTGAGTCTTTAAGTCCCCTTGTATTCAAAGAAATAAAAGAACTATCAGTTTTTAACTGGAACACAGAACACATAAAAGAAACTTCTCTGAGAAGTTGAGGGAGGTGGAGTGGAAAACCTTGAGGTAGAAGTCCCATTTTCAGAACTGTTCCACAATGTTTACATTTCAAAGTTAAAGATCAGCCCAAACCTGAGGTCTCTTCCATAATGCGCTTGCCTTCAATGAAGGGGCCAAATGGGCCCCTAAAGCCCGCAGTCTTGCCTTCCTTTCTAGCCTGCTCAATTTCTGGCCACAGTGCCTGTCTGGACCGCCAGTCTTCTTGGGTCAGGTCTTCAGCAAAGCGGATCCCTTCTTCTTTGCAGACTGGGGAAGTTCTCGTTTGCTTCTGGATGTCATCCCTCACTGCCCGCCTCGCAAATAGAATAACGATTTGTCGATGCCTGGTTTCCATCGCTCGACCTACTCTGTGGACAACGTCAACTGCATCATCTATCTTCGCCACCAAGTCAGGCGCAATTTTACCCAGGAGCTCCAGCACCTCTGCTCTGACGTTCTCGTTGGCTTTTTCCTTTTTTCCTTTAATGAGAAGGCGCCATCTTCTTTTGTATCTTTCTCGGTTCAATACACATCCCTTCATGTCATCATTTTCCTTTCTAAGTGTTTCCATTTGTGTTTCCAAGTGTTTTATTTTCGTCTTGCATTCTTTTAGCTCTTCTGAGTTGAACTGTACCGTTTTAGATATAGCGGCTTGCATGGAGCTATGTTGTTGCATCTGCTTATTAATTTCCTCCATGCGGTCGTCGACACGTTTTTGCAGTAACTCGATAGCTTTCAATATAGTTTCAGTTGATGCGTTTGTTTCTTCTTCTGGAGACATGCCTTCCGTTTTCTTGTCCATGTATGTTTTTCAGGAGTATCTGTTGGCGTTGTCTCTCTATCCCGTTTGTTGTTGCTAGCTGTTTCCCTGGGTGTAGCACAGTCATGCTCACTCAACTTTTCCTTGCTTTTAAACGGGAGACTTTTTACTGCCTGGGGTTTCGTGTTAATATTTTTCTTCATTTTCGGGCTGAGTTTTGGTTAAAAGGCACGGAAGTAATACGCTTCAAATAAATTTTACACTGGGACCTCATTGAAGAGCTCAGAGGGATGCGACTGCTCGACACGCCATCCCCCTGATATCCCTCTCTTGAATCTTACTGACCTCCTCAGCTGAGGCTGTGGAACATGTTGACTGCCCGTTCTCAGTTTGAGTCACATGACCGGCTTCATACACGCCTTCATTTCTGATTTTCTCATTGGTGCTGGGCCTCCACGCCCCCGTTCTTCTTTGTGGGTTGGTGAAGAGTTTAGCGGTGCACTACCGCCCCCTCTGATCTGGAGTGTGAACTACAGCCCTACCATCTCTCACATTAATACTCAGAGAGAGAACTAATCACTAATCCTACTGCTTCTCATTCTGTTCATTAGTCTTGTTGATCCTAAATACTCTACAAGTTTCCAACACGTGTCACCTGACCACTGTCTTACAATATCACTCATATTTTGTTCTCTAATCTCTCAGAGCACATTCTTTAACACTTTTCTCTCTGAATCATACTTCTGGCAGAACAATAAAACACGGGCAACTGTTTCTGCGTCTCCACAGTATTCACACTTTCCAGTATTGTAGTACTCGAGCTCGGTCTTGGTCTCGAGACCACTTTTTGAAGGTCTCAGAATCGACTGCATTTTTTTTCTAGGACAAAGCGGACTCGGGATTTTATTTCAAGACCACTACTGTGGGGATATCAATAAATTGCCTGTGCATTTTTGGATTTACTTGTTCATATCATTGCTGTGGTTTTGCGTAAATCGTATTGCTTCGAGTGCAACCAATAACTTCACTCATTTATCATTTGAAATTGTCACCGTTAACGTCTGTCACCCCTCCCGCCCCCTCCCACCGCCCCCCACAAACGCACGTGTGAGTGACAGGAGAAGAGGCCGTGTGAAGAGATCAGCCAACCCGTCTGTAATAAAACTTGGTTACCTGAACCACAAAGGGTTTTTGTGCACAACTACAACCAAAAGAAAACAGTGCCACATGTAAATTTTGTAAAGCACCGCTAACGGAGATGGCTGGGACCACGGCCAACTTTTACCGGCACTTGGAGAGGAAGCATAAAGAAAGGTAAGCTAAGTGTGAGATTTAGTGAATACTAGCTAAACACATTTGCTAACCATGTGTATACAGTATGTTTCAGGACCCCGGTTTCATTGGCTTGCCGGTTATTTACCCCCTCGCTCGGTGCGCAAGCATATTAGCACATTAACTCACTGCATGTTAGCACATTACCTCACTGCATATTGGCACATTACCTCACTGCATATTGGCACATGACCTCACTGCATATTAGCACATGACCTCACTGCATGTTAGCACATTACCTCACTGCATATTGGCACATGACCTCACTGCATATTGGCACATGACCTCACTGCATGTTAGCACATTACCTCACTGCATGTTAGCACATTACCTCACTGCATGTTAGCACATTACCTCACTGCATGTTAGCACATGACCTCACTGCATCAGATAACTTAATGTTACAATGGATGTCACATGCAGTTAGCTAATGTAGTGTTAACTTTGTGTGAGAGTGAGGGATGAGGACATGTGTCTTATTCCTACGTTACGTTTTTTCATGTGATAAAAATGATGAGACAGGTGACGTAAAGCTATGTAGCTGGGGCGGAGCTCGGGTATTGTGTCGGGGGGGGGAGATGTTTGCTCCCCCTCACTGATATGTTGCAGTAGCTCAAACAGTCTATTATACTAGCCAATTCTAAATGTTGGCTTACGCTAGCGTAATTTCAGCAACCTTTCCATTCACACATGTAACATGCAGTTCAAACCAAAATATTTAATATATGTTTATTCCAGAAAAAAAACTTTGATCATAGCTGCCTATTCCAGTCAAAAGTACTGGCAAAAGTACCTTGTCAGTGGGGCACAGCTAGATGTGACAGATAGCCAGTGATGGGAATAACAGCGTTAGAAATAAACGGCGTTACTTTTTTTAGTAACGCGTAATCTAACTAATTACTTTTTACATCGTTATAACGCCGTTCCCGTTACTTACAATAAAATGCTCTGTGTTACTTTATTAAAGCTGTTTTCATCTGGCACGCTGCTCATTCAGCCTTTCTTTCCTCTGCTTTAGTGTGGGGCGGGGAGACACGAGACAACGGCACAGTCAGCCAATCAGAGTAGATTTGGACAACATGCGTAGGTAGGCCACACCTACTGCACTACTGCGCACACTTTCAATGAGAAGAGACAGCGATGGCGAGCGGTCAGCCCAACACTGCGCTTTCACATTGGAAATACAGCCAGGACTTTTCATTACCTGAAATAAAAGGCAAAAATGTCTACGTGCAATGCACATTATGTCGAGGAACAAAGCGTTTGTCCTCGTCAGTGGCCAGTAATTAGTAACATAATTTTAGTAACTACAAAAATATATTAAATTTGATAGATGTCTTATCTCACATTGTCCCACAAAAACATTAATATAGTGTAGATAACGTTACTAATTGGTTCTGTTAAGTGTCCATTTCAGTCATTAAACACATTTAACATTCACTTTTATTATGATTACACTAATTGAATTTGATTTTTTTTTGGGGGGGAACACAAAATGTAACGGAATAATTACTTTCCCTGGTAATTAGTTACTTTTATGACAAAGTAACTCCGTTACTGACTCGGTTACTTTTTGGGAAAAGTAACTATAACTAATTACTTTTTGAAAGTGACGTGCCCAACACTGCAGATAGTCTCCTCTGCTGCACCTCCAATCTTTCTCTCCGTTTACAAGCACCGGATTTAAACTTCCTTATCATATTTGCTCATTTATTCATAACCGCGGACATCTGAACGTTGCTTGCGGTTCACCACTTGCTTTGAACCAAAGATTCTAGAGCGCCCTGTAGGGTTACATTCTGAAGGGAAATGATGCATTTCATAAACAAAATGTTAAACAGACACAAACTATGCCTAACCCAGCCCACATAATATATTTTTATTGAACAATTTTGTTGTAAATAATTCCGAATGGACATGTGGTCAATAAACTGTATTAAAAAAAAAAATCCTGACTAGTGGGGCCCCCCTAGCGGTGAAGCCCCGGATTGTTCGCACCCCCCCCAATCTCCGCTACTGCTGTGGAGCTAATGTGTATATAGTTATGTTACATCAACGTCAACTCTGATGTAAACAATACATGCCGCACTCCCTCTCCTGGGTGAGAGAGCTAGAGTCAGCAGTCTCCAGAGTGGAGACAGAGTCACATTAATGCTCCACTTCTATGAAGTTACACATCAAATATGCTTTGCCTGGCTATAAGCATGCATCACATATTTGGAGTGCTAAATTGGGGGTTAAATACACAAACGGGCGGCACGGTGGTGTAGCGGTTAGCACTGTCGCCTCACAGCAAGAAGGTCCGGGTTTGAGCCCCGTGGCCGGCGAGGGCCTTTCTGTGCGGAGTTTGCATATTCTCGCCGTGTCCGCGTGGGTTTCCTCCGGGTGCTCCGGTTTCCCCCACAGTCCAAAGACATGCAGGTTAGGTTAACTGGTGACTCTAAATTGAGCGTAGGTGTGAATGTGAGTGTGAATGGTTGTCTGTGTCTATGAGTCAGCCCTGTGATGACCTGGTGACTTGTCCAGGGTGTACCCCGCCTTTCGCCTGTAGTCAGCTGGGATAGGCTCCAGGTTGCCTGCGACCCTGTAGAAGGATAAAGCGGCTACAGATAATGAGATGTGATGAACCTGAGTCTGAACAAATGATTGCTCTCTGTGGTTTTGTTTCCTCTTTTCACTGCACTGTGTCATGACCGTGTGATTTGCAGAAGGTGTGGCTCCATGGGTGGAGCTTGATACTTGAGCATGGGAGGGGGTTAAATGTCAAACTCCACCCACAGCGAACAGGACGAAATGCAGCTTTATAGTGTTCTTAATTTACTGTCAAAGGCTCATAACTCCTTCACTTGGGGCAGCAATGAAGCAGTGAAGGAGTTCAAGTATCTCGGGGTCTTGTTCACGAGTGATGGTGAAATGGAGCGTGAGATGGACGGGCGGATTGGGGCGGCGTCAGCAGTAATGCGGGCGTTGTACTGGAACGTCGTGGTGAAGAGGGATCAGATACAAGATTTATTGATTTAACCTTGATTTTACCTACAATGTTAACATTTACCTCAGATACGTTGAAAAATTAATGAGAAAATACCTAAATTACACTGTAATAATATTTAGCATCAAACTGCTAACACAGTGACAGTGGAAATGACAGAGTCATCCAGAACGTCAACTTTTACCTCAGATGTGTTGAAAAATTAACAGGAAAATATTTAAATTACACTGTAATAACATTTAGCATCAAACTGCAAACACAGAAATGGCACAGAATTATCTACAATGTCAACATTTACCTCAGATACGTTGAAAAATGAATAAGAAAATACATAAATTACACTGTAATAATATTTAGCATCAAACTGCTAACACAGTGACAGTGGAAATGACACAGTCATCCAGAACGTCAACTTTTACCTCAGATGTGTTGAAAAATGAATAAGAAAATACCTAAATTACACTGTAATAACATTTAGCATCAAACTACTAAATCAGCGAGCATGGAAATGCCACAGAATTACCTACAATGTTAACATTTACCTCAGATATGTTGAAAAATGAATGAGAAAATACCTAAATTACACTGTAATAACATTTAGCATCAACCTGCTAACACAGTAACAGTGGAAATGACAGAGTCATCCAGAACGTCAACTTTTACCTCAGATGTGTTGAAAAATTAACAGGAAAATACCTAAATTACACTGTAATAACATTTAGCATCAAACTGCTAAAACAGCGAGCATGGGAATGCCACAGAATTACCTACAATGTCAACATTTACCTCAGATACGTTGAAAAATTAATGAGAAAATACCTACATTACACTGTAATAACATTTAGCATCAACCTGCTAACACAGTGACAGTGGAAATGACAGAGTCATCCAGAACGTCAACTTTTACCTCAGATGTGTTGAAAAATTAACAGGAAAATACCTAAATTACACTGTAATAACATTTAGCATCAAACTGCTAACACAGTGACAGTGGAAATGACATAGAGTCATCCAGAACGTCAACTTTTACCTCAGATGTGTTGAAAAATTAACAGGAAAATATTTAAATTACACTGTAATAACATTTAGCATCAAACTGCTAACACAGCGAGCATGGGAATGCCACAGAATTACCTACAATGTTAACATTTACCTCAGACATGTTGAAAAATGAAGAAAATACCTAAATTACACTGTAATAACATTTAGCATCAAACTGCTAACTCAGTGACAGTGGAAATGACATAGAGTCATCCAGACCGTCAGCATTTACCTCAGATGTGTTGAAAAATTATTACGAAAATAATTAAATTACACTGTAATTACACTTAACATCAAACTGCTAACACAGCAAACATGGAAATGGCACAGAATTATCTACAATGTCAACATTTACCTCAGATACGTTGAAAAATTAATGAGAAAATACATAAATTACATTGTAATAACTTTTTTTGACAAATATCTTTATTGATTTTTCCCTTAATTAACAAACAAACACATATAAAAAAAAACAAAGCAACAAGAACAAGAAAGCACATTATCAAATCAAATCAAGTTTATTTGTATAGCGCTTTTAACAATAAACATTGTCGCAAAGCACCTTTACAGAATTTGAACGACTTAAAACATGGGCTAATTTTATCCCTAATCTATCCCCAATGAGCAAGCCTGTGGCGACGGTGGCAAGGAAAAACTCCCTCAGACGACATGAGGAAGAAACCTCGAGAGGAACCAGACTCAAAAGGGAACCCATCCTCATTTGGGCAACAGCAGACAGCCTGACTATAATATTAACAGTTTTAACAGGCATAACCCTCAACTGTCCTCATGGGGCCGTCCTTCACAGGAGCGGTGCGATAAAACTCCAACCAGACACAGGGCACCAGGATGGATCAAGCAGGTCCGAGAGGCAGAAGAGGCCAGCATCTCAATCCCAGGATCAACATGTAACTCAGAGGGACAGACTGGGGGGGGAAGAGAGAGAGAGAAAGAAAACACGTTGTTAGGTATGCCCTAAAAATGACAAGTATTAAATCTGTGTGGTAGGCTCGCAGAGACGAGAGTCTTTACATCAGGCATAACACACAACAATGGTATGTTAACTTAATATGGTAAATACCATTAACTTAATATGGTAAAATATATCATGACCTGCTCTGGCTGGATGCTTGATTGGGTGATGGGAGCACACTCCTCAGCAATGATGAGATGCAGATGGGACCCTTAGGGCTGGCCAAGACAATTCAGTTACATTTCACCGGGTCTGGGACATGTGACAGAATGTCTGACGGCCGATTCCCTGCAGGCTACGATAGCCAGTCGAGGTCTCCACCCTCTCCACCAAAAGATTTCCTGTTGACTCCATGTAACTCAGAGGGACAGATTTGGGGTGGGGGGGAGGGAAAGAAAACACAGGTGGTTAGGTATGCCCAATGTCACCTGAATAAGTAGGAACAGTATACATATTGCACCGAGTACAAGCAGGGACTCCGGCAACTAACTATGACAGCATAACTAAAAGGGGAGAGCCAGAAGGTAACACAGGCATGAGGGAGCCCCGGGACATAAAGCAGCCAGCCACTACACCGTCAACAAACTCGAGTGAGCAAGCGAGTGGGGACTGACAGCATCCATACATCCCAGTTTACCAAAACACTCTATGTCTGAGGACCCTCCAGATCTACTCCTTTACCTCATAAACACCATTAACAAAAGGCTTGACTAAACAGATATGTTTTCAGCCTAGACTTAAATGCTGAGACTGTGTCTGATTCCCGAACACTACTTGGAAGGCTGTTCCATAACAGTGGGGCTTTGTAAGAAAAGGCTCTGCCCCCTGATGTAGCCTTCACTATACGAGGTACCAGCAGATAGCCTGCACCTTTTGATCTAAGTAGGCGTGGCGGGTCATAAAGGAGCAGAAGTTCACTCAGGTACTGTGGTGCGAGACCATTTAGTGCTTTAAAGGTCAATAGTAGTATTTTATAATCAATACGAAATTTGATTGGGAGCCAATGCAGTGTGGATAAGACAGGCGTGATGTGGTCACATTTTCTAGTTCTAGTAAGGACTCTTGCTGCTGCATTTTGAACTAACTGGAACTTGTTTATGCACTTATTGGAACATCCAGACAGTAAGGCATTACAATAATCCAACCTGGAGGTAACGAAAGCATGGACTAGTTTTTCTGCATCATGCAATGACATTAAATTTCTTATCTTTGCAATATTTCTGAGATGAAAGAAAGCTATCCGGGTGATGTTATCAATGTGAGTTTCGAATGAAAGACTGGGGTCAATAATCACTCCGAGGTCTTTTACTGCTGCACGTGAAGAAACAGAAAGGCCATCCAGAGTTACTGTGTAATCAGAAAACTTACTTCTAGCTGTATGTGGTCCTAGTACAAGTACTTCAGTCTTGTCAGAGTTAAGCAGAAGGAAATTAATAAGCATCCAGTGTCTAATGTCCTTAACACATTCCTCAATTCTATTAAGCTGGTGTCTCTCATCAGGTTTTGCAGAGACATACAACTGTGTGTCATCAGCATAACAGTGGAAACTAATACAATGTTTACGAATAATATTGCCCAGAGGTAACATATATAGAGAAAAAAGCAGTGGACCCAAGACAGAACCTTGTGGAACACCAAACTTTACCTCGGTACGTCTAGAAATATCACCATTTATATCAACATACTGATAACGATCAGTTAGATAAGACCTGAGCCAGGAGAGGGCCATTCCCTTAACTCCCACAACATTTTCTAGTCTATCCAGAAGAATGGAATGATCAATGGTATCAAATGCTGCACTAAGGTCAAGCAACACAAGTAGCGAGACACAGCCCTGATCAGACGCCAACAGTAGGTCGTTTACTACTTTAACCAGTGCTGTCTCTGTGCTATGATGAGGTCTAAATCCTGACTGATACATTTCATGGATGTTATTCCTATGTAAATATGAGCATAACTGCTGTGCCACAGCTTTTTCAAGGACCTGTCGTCACGAGGGAGGGGCTGATGACAAGATGGCGGCAGCAGACACAGCTGCAGGTGGCTCCTCAATATTGCAGCAAACAAACTCTCTGTATCTGACAATTCGGATGTCTGCAGGTCTGTTTTTTGTCAGCTGCACTGCAATACTATTATTACTTTTGCCACAGCTGTCTGCCTGCCTAAATCACACATTATGGGCAACAAACAAAGCTCAAACCGCCAAGTCACGCTGCAAAATAGCTCGGTGCGCTCCTCCTCAAACTATACCAACTAAGTTGGATTTACTACATAAGTATCCGAAACGACCCGTCTGTGCCATCGCTATTATTGCGCTGGGACTCTACATGTTTGCAAGTACATCTGCTGGCGCCCATAGTCACTTACCTTGCGGCCTGTTGTGTTGCCTGCCTGGCTGTGGAAGTGAAAGCCCTACCCGGTTGGTCGGATACCCAACGTCGCAGAGCTGGCGAGTGGCCTGTTGCGCGCCGGGGCTCGGTGCGCTCTGGAGATCCTATCCTACTGCAGTCAGGGGTTGCGAGGGGCTGATGGCCTGCTTGGAGGCCCGATCTGACGGCTGGCGCGGAGACTGCTCCGATCTACACCAACAACGGTCACCTGGCAATCCGAGGCATGTAGCTCTTGCTGGGCGACACCGACATCTACCATCTAGCCAGTCAACTCAGCTCCTTCCACCGCAAACCATTTTCTCCGACACCTGGGACTACAAGTACTGGTCTGTTCCTGGTTACTTTTATCAACCACCTTTTCATCAGATATTGACTTTCTCAACACGCGCCCTTATTTTCCACCAATGGGTTCCTAAAAATGCATTGGCTCTGATAAATTCAAAGGATTCTGGTGATAAAAGGGTGAAATATTTTTTAACCTCTTTTTTAACTTCTTCAAGACTTTTGATATCTCTTCTCTTATATATTGGAAATATTGAACTTAACCCGGGACCTGATTTTAATGTTTTCCTGCCGACTCTATTGCACCTCTGGGGACTGTATGCTCATTATGTAAACTGTTACAGACTCGGTTTATTCAATATAATGCTACAAACGCAAAGTTTGTCCCCTGCTGCAAATGACCTCCTTAATTTACCTCAAAACCTTATAACCCCGATCTCTTTACCCTTAACCTCTGATCCACATTCTGACACTGTTATTGTTAAAACACGTAGAACATCGCGTCCTAAAAAAGTACCAACAACAATATGTCAGCTTGGAAGGGTCCGAGGTCTTAAAATCTGTCATTTAAACACACGAAGTTTAGCCCCTAAATTAGACGAAATTAAAATCTTGCTTGAGCAGTCTAAAGCTCATGTAATGGCAATTTCTGAAACATGGTTAACATCCAATATCCCTGACTCATTTCTTTCGATAGATAATTACACTCTGTACCGTAGAGATTGCACTGATAAAACTGGTGGCGGAGTCGCTATTTATATACACCAGAAATATGCGCACTCTATCTTACCGTTCGAAATGGAATCAGAGTCATTACAACTAGTTCTAAAATTAACTTCGCAACACGCGATCACAATTATTGTTACTTATAAACCCCCAAATGTCAATGCAACTGTCTATACAACGCAGCTTATGAGCATAATTAAATCAGTCACTACGAAAGAGCTCATTATAGTGGGTGATATTAATATGGATTGGCAGGATGGTTCCTCAAAACCGTTAAAAGCTGCAGCACTGAAGCTTGGTCTTCATCAATTAATTAAAGACCCCACCAGATATAGTAAAAGCCGTAGTTCAGTTTTGGATCTGATTTTGACGAATCAGCCTTCTAAATATGGAATATCTGGAGTAATAGATGCTGCGATTTCTGATCACTCACTCATTTTTGCTATAAGGATAAATATTAAGTCCCCAAAAAGTCACATTCCCCAATTCTTAACAAAAATACCAAACTCTAAACTGCCCCAGTTTAATGATGAAATTAGTAACATCAACTGGGATTATGAGTTATCCTTGGATAACCCTGACCAAATTTTATCCCAATTTCACACCAAAATTGAGACAGTACGCGAAAAGTTCACCACTGCTGTTAAATTGCATGTTCGACAGAGGAAACTACCATGGGTTAATTTAGAACTAGTACAGCTTCTTAAGCAAAAAGCTGCTTCTTTAAAAACATATAGATTAAACAAAACAGCTGAAAGTAAAAATGATTTCATACTGATAAGAAATAAGTGTTCCGCTGAATTGCGTAAGGCAAAGGTGGCCTACTTTAAAGATCAAGTAACTCAAGCTGCCTCTAATCCTAAAACATTATGGCGGACACTTAAAACTATTACAGGAGACAATGTAAAGAATAAGAATACACATTTTCAGATTTCTTTTAATGGTACACTTATCTCTGATTCAGAAAAGATTGCAAGAGCTTTTAATGATTATTTTGTTACATCTGTGAAAGAACTTGCATCTAACTTTGCAACTCCCTCTCATCATATTGGTGTTTCTTCCCTAACACCTGATCAGTTCTCATTTGCTGAGATCACACAGGATGAACTGCTTAAAGTAGTGAATTCCTTGAAAAACTCTCATTCTTGTGATATATATGGTTTAAATACTAGCTTTCTGTCTACTCATGTTAGCACTTTCATACCTCTGTTCCATCACCTTATAAATCTCTGTATTAGGTTCTCTACCTTTCCTTCTTATTGGAAAACTGCCCAAATCACTCCAATCTTTAAATCTGATGATCCCACTAGTATATCAAATTATAGAC
This sequence comes from Neoarius graeffei, assembly GCF_027579695.1. NCBI lineage: Eukaryota > Metazoa > Chordata > Actinopteri > Siluriformes > Ariidae > Neoarius > Neoarius graeffei. The sequence goes on along the minus strand of NC_083570.1, from coordinate 122,578,992 downwards.
CCATATCAATCCTTCCAGTAATGTCCAAATTACTTGAAAAAATCCTCTGTAATCAACTAAGTTTTTACCTTGAAAATGGAAACTGGCTTAATGACTCCCAGCATGGTTTTCGTGCCAAGCGATCAACTATGACGGCACTATTATTATTTACAGAACACATAAGACACTCTTTAAAAAAAGGCTATATAACTGGTGCTATTTTTATTGATTTTCGTAAAGCTTTTGATATTGTAAACCATCAGATTCTGTTGGACAAACTTATCTCATTTCAGTTATCTTCTTCTGTGATCTCAATGCTGTCTTCATATCTCACTAATAGGTCACAAGTTGTTAAGATTGGTCATGAAAGATCTGACTCTTTAGAGTGTAATATGGGTGTTCCCCAAGGTAGTATACTTGGTCCATTACTTTTCCTGCTGTATATAAATGATCTTCCTTGCATTTGTAAATTCTCAAACTGTTTGTTGTATGCCGATGACACTGTTATTTTTTTTTCTGATTCTGACCCTAACACTATTAATTTAAAACTATCATCTGACCTTCAGCATCTTCATGATTGGCTGGAAACAAATCATTTAACCATCAATGTCAAGAAGACTGAATGTATGTATTTTTATTCCCAAAGGAAAAGCCTGTCCATCTCTGTCCCTATTACCCTTTCAAATCAAAACCTTGTGACCACAAAAACCTATAAATATCTTGGTGTGATTTTGGATTCACATCTTACTTACAGAGAACACACAATTAAGTTAGCAAGTAAAGTTAATCAGAAGCTATATGTTTATAGTAAGATCAGACCATATTTGTCACCCTCAGTATCACACACATATTTACACGCAATTATTCTTTCAACATTATCTTATTGTCTTCCTATTTGGTCTCTCACTACAAAAGAAATCACAGAACCAATTGCTAGATTATACAACAGAGCATTTAAGATCCACCATCAACTTCCTAGTTGGACACATCACTGTACTGCACTCACCCACTCAAATGCTCTTACTTTTCAGAACTACATTAACACCCATGCTATGACATTTTACTTTCAGCTACAATCAAACTGTCCCATAGCTAGTCTTGCTGTGTTCCTTCCAACAATTAACATGCAACAGGGGTGGACAACAAGATCAGTAACTAGGGCACTTCTTACAGTGCCAGCCTTTAGAAACACCTATGGCCAGCGATCATTCTTTCACACTTACACTAAAACATGGAATGATATTCCACATCACATCAGAATAACACCATCTATTACTCATTTTAAAAAGGCTTATATATTTCTTTTGCTGAATACTTGCAACCACTAACACATCATACATACTTACACACACTGACATTATTCAAAACCTTAACTGATTTATGTCTGTGTAATATTGTTTTCTTTTGTTTACTTTTATCCTTGTCCCACGTTTTTGTGCTGTTATTGTACTGTATTGTGGTGTCTATACTTGTCAGTCTGGTGTTGGTGTCTTGTACTCCTGTTGTTTTATGTGCTGCAGAACAGGAACCTGCTGAAAACCAGCTGAAGCTGAGCCAGGCCCTTTAAACTGTAACCGTCTGTTACTTTTAAAAATTCCTGTATAATAAATGAAATGAATGAATGAATGAATGAATGATCTTGGAGATAAAGGGGAGGTTTGATATTGGCCAATAATTGGACAGCTGACAGGGATCAAGGTCAGGTTTTTTAATCAGGGGTTTGATAACTGCTAGTTTAAAGGATTTGGGTACATAGCCAATCATAAGAGAAGAATTTATTATTTTTAGAAGCGGTTCAATTACTCCAGGTATTATCTGTTTGAATAGATGTGTCGGTAAGGGATCTAGTACACAAGTTGAGGCTTTTGATGTAGAGATTAATGAAAGTAATTCAGTTTCTTTTAGGGGAGTAAAACATTCTAACTGATGATCTGATACAGTTACATTGTTATCTACAGGGTCACTTTCATTGTCTAACCTTAAATTAGTAGTTTGAATTTTTTGTGGGATATTCTCAATTTTGTCATTAAAAAAATTCATGAAGTCGTTGCTACTACATACTGCAGGTGTGCATGTGTTGATAGTGGACTTATTCCTGGTTAATTTTGCTACAGTATTAAATAGGAATCTAGGATTATTTTTGTTATCTTCTATTAGGGAGGAGAGATATGTTGATCTCGCAGCACTAAGAGCTTTTCTATACTTCAGGAAGCTCTCCTTCCAAGCTAATTTGAACACTACCAATTTTGTTTGACGCCATTTACGTTCCAATTTTCGAGTGGTCTGTTTTAATGTGCGAGTGTCATCATTATACCAGGGTGCTAATTTTTTTGTCTCTGACCATTTTCCTTTTTAGAGGAGCTACATTATCTAAAGTATGGCGGAATGTTGACTCTAAGCATTCAGTTGCCTGATCAAGTTCTGCAGGGGCTGACAGTGACCCAATCAAAGTTGACAGCTCTGGGAGATCATTTATAAAGCTCTGTGCAGTAGTTGACGTGAAAGTACGTTTAATACAGTAGCGTGGTGAGGTGCATATATTATTACTCAGACATATTTTGAATGAGATGAGACAATGATCTGAGATAACTTCAGACTGTGGAAGTATGACTATATTGTCTACGTTTAATCTGAATGTTAGTATTAGATCAAGGGTGTGACCACCATTATGGGTCGGTCCTATGACATTCTGCTTAATCCTGACTGAATCTAAGATGGGCACAAACGCTGTTTTTAAAGGGTCTTCTGGGTTATCGAAGTGAATATTAAAATCTCCGACAACTAAAGCTTTGTCTAAGGAAATAACCAAATCTGAGATAAAATCTGCAAATTCAGAAAGAAACTCAGAATATGGCCCCGGGGGCCTGTAAATAATAAGCAATGGAATTAACTGGGTAGACTTATTTTTCGAGGCTACATACATTATATGAGTATGAAGAACTTCAAATGTATTAAATTTATAACCAGGTTTGTGTGTTACACCTAGATAATCGTTATAAATAACCGTGACGCCTCCTCCTCTGCCAGTTAGACGAGGCTGGTGTATATAACTGTATCCAGGAGGACTCGCTTCATTTAATGCTATATATTCATTTGGCTTAATCCATGTTTCAATTAAACAAAGTACATTAAACTCCTGATCAGTAATGAGTTCATTAACCATTAGCGCTTCAGATGTAAGAGATCTAATATTTAATAGCCCCACCTTTAGATCAAAGGTGCTGGCAGCAGCTGTACAGTCAGTATGATCTAATTTTATATTGATTAGGTTACTGGAACAAACTCTCTGAAAATTTCTACCTTTTTGTTGAGCTCGGGGAACAGACACAGTCTCGATGTAGTGGGCCCTGAGTGACGACTCTGTGCAGCTAGCAGACAGTCGGTTTAGCCTGTTCGTCTGCTCCCTGGCCTTGGCTCTGGATTGTCAGAAATTAACTAGGCCTGTTCTGAGACTATGACCTATGCTGCAGGAAATGAGAGCAGCACCTTCCCAAGTGGGATGGATACCGTCCCGCCCTAACAGGCCAGCAGTGCCCTCAAAATTAGCCCAATTATCTATAAAGCCCACACTGTTTTCAGAGCACCACCTGGACAGCCAGCAGTTCAGCGACCATAACCTGCTGTAAGCTACATCGCCACGCCGCATTGGGATGGGGCCAGAGCATACTACAGCATCGGACATTAACAGACACAATCACCAAAGACAACAGTAAGTAAATATAAAATCTGGAAATTAACATTAGTGAGAAAAGTAAAAAGAACAACATGAGCAAAAATGGAAATTAAACTACACAGTCCCAGACAAACCCTCTCCCTCCAAAAACTCCATAAACGAATCCCAGATCTTAACAAATCTGTTATATTTCCCCTTGATAATGTATGTCAATTTTTCCATGGCTGTACTGTGTAGTAGTCCTTCAGCCCACATTTGCTTACTTGGCCTATACATAGATCTCCATGACAGAGCAATTTTATGTTTTGCTTCAAGTAAACAATATATGACCATTGATTTCTCATACTTACTGAGTGCACAATTTTCTGGGAAAAGTCCCAGTATACAGAGCTTAGGGCATAGTGGAAGATGTGCATCAGTAATCTTAGACAAAGTTGTAATTATTTCCTTCCAAAATTCTTGGATAATGGAGCATTCCCAAAGACAATGAAATAGAGTCCCTTTATGTGTACCACATTTAACACATAGATCAGGTGTGTTAGGATCAATACGATGTTGTACTACTGGAGTGATATATATTCCCATCAGCCATTTGTACTGAAGTAACTTAAACCGTGTATTTATCATTTGAACTTGGCTCTGTAAGCATACATACTTCCATTCTTCAACAGTAATATCTTCCTTAAGATCTAAACACCAGGCACGTCTTTTATCATCTGATGATTCTTTTGATTTTGTAATGATATTTTGGTAGAACCGAGAAATGAGTCCAGGTGTACCACAATAATTCACAGCTATCATTTCAATAGAGCTCAGGCTTAGGGAATTTTGAATTTGTGTTATGAAATGTCTAATCTGTAAATATTTGAAAAAATGCTTGGCATCAATGTTAAACCTTTGCTTGATATCAGTAAAACTTAAAAGGACATCTCTATCATAAAGATCTGATATTTTGTTGATACCCTTATTAGCCCATATCTTAAAGCCAAGATCATAGGTACCTGGTGTGAAATTTCTATTTTCCCAAATGGGAGTGAATTGGGATAGAGCGGCATTTTCTTTTAAGTAATTCAAAACATCATGCCATACTATCACTGTATTTCTAACAAAAGGGTTCAAGGTAAGTTTTTCAAAATAGAAAGTTTAGCTGAATGAAGATATAACTTGAGGGGGATTTTGGAGGTTGCATTCTCCTCAATCCTTGCCCAGTTAGGGAATGATGTAGTATCAAACCAGTATGAAGCTGCTCTCAATTGTGCAGCCCAATAGTATCCTTGGAGAAAAGGGACTCCTAACCCACCCCATCATATGGTAAATACAACAGAGTCATGCGTAACCTGGGGCGTCTATCGTTCCAAATAAAATTACAAAAGATCTGCTTCATTTTGGCAAAAAAGTTGGTAGGAGGAGCAAGTGGAATGGTTTGAAAGAGGTAAAGGAGCTTAGGAAGAGTGTTCATTTTCAGAACGTTAATACGTCCAATCATGGACAGTGGCAGGGATTTCCATCTGTTTATAAAGCCTATCACAGATTCAACTATTGGGTCATAGTTAGTGGGTATCAATGATTCTATTGTTGGTGTAATTTTAACACCAAGATAAGTAAAACTATCCTGGACATTCTGGAAGGGAGTGTATAGCGGTGGAGTTAGTCTTTCTGAGTCTTTCAGAAACATAATCGTAGATTTTGTTGCATTAACTTTATAGCCAGACAAACTCCCAAATGTTTCTATACATCTCAATAGGGCAGGTACAGATTGCTTCAGGTTGGTCAGGAAGACAACCACATCATCAGCAAAGAGTGCTATTTTATTCTCAATATCATTTATATTAATACCGGTTATCTCAGGGTTGTTTCTGATTGCAATAGCCAAGGGTTCTATAGCCAATACAAAAAGGAGGGGTGATAAGGGACATCCTTGTCTTGTGCCTCTGGAGAGAGGAAACTGTTTTGACACTATGTGATTTGTCAATACTGATGCCCTTGAATCATGGTACAAAATCTTAATCCAGTTAAGGAAATAACCGCTTATACCAAAACGTTGAAGAACTTCAAATAAATGTGTGTTCCACCATATCAAATGCCTTTAAAGCATCAAGACCTCATCTCATCTCAGTATCTCTAGCTGCTTTATCCTGTTCTACAGGGTCGCAGGCAAGCTGGAGCCTATCCCAGCTGACTATGGGCAAAAGGCGGGGTACACCCTGGACAAGTCACCAGGTCATCACAGGGCTGACACATAGACACAGACAACCATTCACACTCACATTCACACCTACGGTCAATTTAGAGTCACCAGTTAACCTAACCTGCATGTCTTTGGACTGTGGGGGAAACCGGAGCACCCGGAGGAAACCCACGCGGACACGGGGAGAACATGCAAACTCCACACAGAAAGGCCCTCGCCGGCCACGGGGCTCGAACCCGGACCTTCTTGCTGTGAGGCGACAGTGCTAACCACTACACCACCGTGCCGCCCACATCAAGACCTATCATGGCCATATCAGGTGTCTCTTTTTTAGCATGTATAATATTGAAGACCCTACGGATATTGTGGAAACCTTGTCTAAAGCCATTTTGGTCTGGTTCAACAATAGATGGCAAATGTTTCTCTAATAGGTGTGCAAGAACTTTGGCTATTATTTTAGCATCATTATTGATTAAAGATATTGGGCGATATGACTCACATTTTGTAGGAGGTTTGCCAGATTTTAATATTAAGGTTATAAGTGCAGTCTTTAGCGTTGAGGGTAATTCACCTTTCTCTAATGATTCCTCACACATATCTAATAAGGGAGTAAGTAGCATACCTTTAAATTCTTTATAGATGTCAATAGGAATGCCATCGGGCCCTGGTGTTTTCCCTCCCTTCATACTATCAATGGCCTCTGATAAATCAGACCGGGATATTGGGGAGTTAAGTTCTTTTTGAGCATTATCATCCAGTATAGGTATGTCTATTTGGTTTAAAAAATTGTCAAGTGAGTGAGGAGTTGCTTTAGTTTCTGATGTATATAGTTTTGAATAGAATGACTGAAAATTATTATTAATATCTTGTAAATTAGTAATTGGTTTCCCTAGTTCAGACTCAAGTTCAAAGACTGCTCTTTCATTCTGTAATGATTTTATACGCCAAGCTAATAGCTTCCCTGCTTTTTCCCCTTGGTCATAGAATGTCTGTTTTAGTTTCATTAGACTAGATGCTGCCTTATTTGCTGACAACTCATTATACTGAGCTCTAAGAATGTCCAGTTTTTGTTTGGTCTCGTTCGTATTGAGAATATTAATAACATTTAGCATCAAACTGCTAACACAGTGACAGTGGAAATGACATAGAGTCATCCAGAACGTCAACTTTTACCTCAGATGTGTTGAAAAATTAACAGGAAAATATTTAAATTACACTGTAATAACATTTAGCATCAAACTGCTAACACAGCGAGCATGGGAATGCCACAGAATTACCTACAATGTTAACATTTACCTCAGATATGTTGAAAAATGAATAAGAAAATACCTAAATTACACTGTAATAACATTTAGCATCAAACTGCTAACACAGTGACAGTGGAAATGACAGAGTCATCCAGAACATCAACATTTACCTCAGATGTGTTGAAAAATTATTAGGACAATATTTAAGTTACACCGTAATTACACTTAACATCAAACTGCTAACACAACAAACACGGAAATGGCACAGAATTATCTACAATGTCAACATTTACCTCAGATATGTTGAAAAATTAATGAGAAAATACATAAATTACACTGTAATAACATTTAGCATCAAACTGCTAACACAGTGACAGTGGAAATGACATAGAGTCATCCAGAACGTCAACTTTTACCTCAGATGTGTTGAAAAATGAATAGAAAAATATTTAAATTACACTGTAATAACATTTAGCATCAAACTGCTAACACAGCGAGCATGGGAATGCCACAGAATTACCCACAATGTCAACATTTACCTCAGATATGTTGAAAAATTAATGAGAAAATAAATGTTATTACAATGTAATTTATGTATCATCAAACACAGTGACAGTGGAAATGACAGAGTCATCCAGAACGTAAACTTTTACCTCAGATGTGTTGAAAAATTAACAGGAAAATATTTAAATTACACTGTAATAACATTTAGCATCAAACTGCTAACACAGCAAGCATGGGAATGCAACAGAATTACCTACAATGTTAACATTTACCTCAGATATGTTGAAAAATGAATAAGAAAATACCTAAATTACACTGTAATAAGATTTAGCATCAAACTGCTAACACAGCGAGCATGGGAATGCCACAGAATTACCTACAATGTTAACATTTACCTCAGATATGTTGAAAAATGAATAAGAAAATACCTAAATTACACTGTAATAACATTTAGCATCAAACTGCTAACACAGTGACAGTGGAAATGACAGAGTCATCCAGAACGTCAACATTTACCTCAGATGTGTTGAAAAATTAACAAGAAAATATTTAAATTACACTGTAATAACATTTAGCATCAAACTGCTAACACAGCGAGCATGGGAATGCCACAGAATTACCTACAATGTTAACATTTACCTCAGATACGTTGAAAAATTAATGAGAAAATACCTAAATTACACTGTAATAACATTTAGCATCAAACTGCTAACACAGCAAGCATGGGAATGCCACAGAATTACCGACAATGTTAACATTTACCTCAGATATGTTGAAAAATCAATAAGAAAATACCTAAATTACACTGTAAAAACATTTAGCATCAAACTGCTAACACAGTGACAGTGGAAATGACAGAGTCATCCAGAACGTCAACATTTACCTCAGATGTGTTGAAAAATTCACAAGAAAATATTTAAATTACACTGTAATAACATTTAGCATCAAACTGCTAACACAGCGAGCATGGGAATGCCACAGAATTACCCACAATGTTAACATTTACCTCAGATACGTTGAAAAATTAATGAGAAAATACCTAAATTACACTGTAATAACATTTAGCATCAAACTGCTAACACAGTGACAGTGGAAATGACAGAGTCATCCAGAACGTCAACATTTACCTCAGATGTGTTGAAAAATTAACCGAAAAATATTTAAATTACACTGTAATAACATTTAGCATCAAACTGCTAACACAGCGAGCATGGGAATGCCACAGAATTACCCACAATGTTAACATTTACCTCAGATACGTTGAAAAATTAATGAGAAAATACCTAAATTACACTGTAATAACATTTAGCATCAAACTGCTAACACAGTGACAGTGGAAATGACAGAGTCATCCAGAACGTCAACATTTACCTCAGATGTGTTGAAAAATTAACCGAAAAATATTTAAATTACACTGTAATAACATTTAGCATCAAACTGCTAACACAGTGACAGTGGAAATGACAGAGTCATCCAGAACGTCAACTTTTACCTCAGATGTGTTGAAAAATTAACAGGAAAATATTTAAATTACACTGTAATAACATTTAGCATCAAACTGCTAACACAGTGACAGTGGAAATGACAGAGTCATCCAGAATGTCAACATTTACCTCAGATGTGTTGAAAAATTATTACGAAAATACTTAAATTACACTGTAATTGCACTTAACATCAAACTGCTAACACAACAAACACGGAAATGGCATAGAATTATCTACAATGTCAACATTTACCTCAGATACATTGAAAAATTAATGAGAAAATACCTAAATTACACTGTAATAACATTTAGCATCAAACTGCTAACACAGTGACAGTGGAAATGACAGAGTCATCCAGAACGTCAACATTTACCTCAGATGTGTTGAAAAATGAATAGGAAAATAATTAAATTACCCTGTAATAACATTTACCATCAAACTGCTAACACAGCGAGCATGGAAATGGCACAGAATCATCCAGAACATCAACTTTTACCTCAGATAATTTGAAAAATTAATAAGAAAATACTTTAATTACTGGGCGGCACGGTGGTGTAGTGGTTATCACTGTTGCCTCACAGCAAGAAGGTCCGGGTTCGAGCCCCGTGGCCAGCGAGGGCCTTTCTGTGCGGAGTTTGCATGTTCTCCCCGTGTCCGCGTGGGTTTCCTCCGGGTGCTCCGGTTTCCCCCACAGTCCAAAGACATGCAGGTTAGGTTAACTGGTGACTCTAAATTGAGCGTAGGTGTGAATGTGAGTGTGAATGGTTGTCTGTGTCTATGTGTCAGCCCTGTGATGACCTGGCGACTTGTCCAGGGTGTACCCCGCCTTTCGCCCATAGTCAGCTGGGATAGGCTCCAGCTTGCCTGCGACCCTGTAGAAGGATAAAGCGGCTAGAGATAATGAGATGAGATAACAAAATACCTTAATTACACTGTAATAACATTTATCATCAAACTGCTAACACAGTGAGCATGGGAATGCCACAGAATTACCTACAATGTTAACATTTACCTCAGATATATTGAAAAATGAATACGAAAATACCTAAATTACACTGTAATAACATTTAGAATCAAACTGCTAACACAGTGACAGTGGAAATGACAGAGTCATCCAGAACGTCAACTTTTACCTCAGATATGTTGAAAAATTAATAAGAAGATACCTAAATTACACTGTAAGAACATTTAGCATCAAATTGCTAACACAGTGACAGTGGAAATGACATAGAGTCATCCAGAACGTCAACTTTTACCTCAGATGTGTTGAAAAATTAATAGGAAAATATTTAAATTACACTGTAATAACATTTAGCATCAAACTGCTAACACAGCGACAGTGGAAATGGCACAGAATTATCTACAATATCAACATTTACCTCAGATATGTTGAAAAAAATAATCAGAAAATACCTAAATTAGACTGTAATAACATTTAGCATCAAACTGCTAACACAGTGACAGTGGAAATGACATAGAATCATCCAGACCGTCAACATTTACCTCAGATGTGTTGAAAAATTATTACGAAAATAATTAAATTACACTGTAATTGCACTTAACATCAAACTGCTAACACAACAAACATGGAAAAGGCACAGAATTATCTACACTGTCAACATTTACCTCAGATATGTTGAAAAATTAAAAAGAAGATACCTAAATTACACTGTAATAACATTTAGCATCAAACTGCTAACACAGTAACAGTGGAAATGACAGAGTCATCAAGAATGTCAACATTTACCTCAGATGTGTTGAAAAATTATTAAGAAAATACTTAAATTACAGTGTAATTGCAATTAACATCAAATTGCTAACAGAGCAAACACAGAAATGGCACAGAATTATCTACAGTCTCAACATTTACCTCAGATACATTGAAAAATTAATGAGAAAATACTTAAATTACACTGTTATAACATTTAACATCAAACTGCTAACACAGTGATAGTGGAAATGACAGAGTCATCCAGAACGTCAACTTTTACCTCAGATGTGTTGAAAAATTAATAGGAAAATATTTAAATTACCCTGTAATAACATTTAGCATCAAACTGCTAACACAGTGAGCATGGAAATGTCACAGAATGACCTACAATTTTAACATTTACCTCAGATATGTTGAAAAAATAATAAGAAAATACCTAAATTAGACTGTAATAACATTTAGCATCAAACTGCTAAAACAGCGCCAGTGGAAATGACATAGACAGTGGAAATGACATAGAATCATCCAGGAGTTTTCCGGGCGCTGCACTGTGGCTGTCCTGCTGCCTGTCGCGTTTTGGCACTGTGTGTTTGTTGATTTATTTATACGTGAGTCTTTCTCAGTGGATGGATGTGATTAATCCCGCACGCAGCTTGCAGTAAACTCAAAATGGACTTTGCTTATTGGTGCGCGATTGGCCTGCTTGTAGTGTTTTTAAACGCTTGCCTAAACCATGGCCACTACCATGACCGGCATGGCGGGTGAAATACAATACAGCAGGAAATTCCTACTACTGATGCGCGATTATATGTCTACGGACTATGCTGCTGTTGTCAACTCCATACCAAACTACCTCAGAACAAACCCAAAGAAATGGACTATCCAAACGAAACGTAAACGGGGATCAAAGGGGGGCATTCGGCAAAAGCTCAGAAGACTGAGAAACAAACTTCCTCTGCCTATCACATTGCTCATCAATGCTCAGTCCCTAAAAGCAAAAATTGACGAGCTGACAGCAAACATCCTCTACCTACACGAGTACCAGAGCTCCTGCGTCCTGGCCATCACAGAGACGTGGCTGGACAGTAACATCACTAACAGCGAGGTGGGACCCCTTGGATTCTCTGTGTTCAGGACTGACCGGGACCCTTCAATCACCGGGAAGAGTCGTGGGGGGGGGGGGGGGGTCTGTCTACTCATCCGGGACGAGTGGTGTAGAACTGTGGTGGTGAGAGAGAGCCTATGCACTCCTGACATTGAACTGCTCTGTGTCTCCCTACGGCCCCCATATCTCCCAAGAGAGTTCCCCCAGATCTTTTACACAGTTGAATATATCCATCCTAAAGCGAACTTTGACAGGGCGTTGGATATTATTTTTAATTTCTCCCAGAAACTTGACTTACTCTCCCCTGATGCTCCCAAATTTATAATGGGAGATTTTAATAACTGTCCGCTGAAAAAGTGTTTACGCACATGTTACCAATATGTGGACTGTCCCTCTTGAAAAAATGCATTCTTAGACCTGTGTTATGGAACTGTCAAAAATGTCTACTGCACGTCCCTGCTTCCGCCACTAGGGGCATCTGATCATAATGTTGTTTACCTCCGCCCTGTCTATCAGAGACTATTGGAGAGGGAGAAGCCTCAGAAACGATCAGTGAAAGTATGGGACAATGACAGCATAATGACTCTGCAAGGATGTTTTGATTGCACGATCTGGGATGTTTTTAAATGTGATGATATAAATGAACAGGCAGAAGTAATCTCTGACTATATAACCTTCTGCACAGACACAATTATACCTTCAAAAAACAAAAAAGTGTTTTCCAATGATAAACCTTGGGTGTCTAACAAACTAAAGCACCTTATAATGAAAAAGAAACAAGTATATTGGACTCATGATGATATAGCCAAAAGGGACATACAGAGACAAATTAAAAGACAAATACAGTTAGATAAATATAATTATAGGCAAAAGATTGAGGCTACCCTAGCGTCAGGCAACTCTCGGGAAGCATGGCAGGGAATTAAGACCATGACTGACGTCCCACACAAGGGCAGGGGGAAATCCTCTCTGGATCGGAGGACCTGCTTGGACCTTTTTGGAGGTGAGGGCGTAGAGAGCGCCAATCAGCTAAACAGCTTTTTCTGCCGTTTTGAGAGTGGCAGTTATGACTCAGGCAGCATCTCACTGCCCCCTCCCCCCACTGCATCTATCTGGAATATCAGGCAATCTGATGTCCTTCGTCTTTTCAGACATAGCAATCCATGGAAAAGTCCTGGCCCTGACAACATCTATGGCAACATCCTAAAGCACTGTGCAGAACAGTTGGCCCCTGTGTTTACAGACATTTTTAACTCTTCTCTCAATCTCTGTAGTCCCTAACCTGTGGAAAACATCTACAATTGTACCTGTTCCAAAAACACAGAGACCGTCAGAACCCAACGACTTTCGTCCAGTAGCACTTACATCTTTGGTCATGAAATGCTTGGAGCGACTGGTGAAGCGGTACATTATTTGCCAAACCCACAATCTCATGGACCCCCTGCAGTTTGCCTATCAAGCCTCTAGGGGAGTGGAGGATGCCATTTTAACACTAATGCACCTTTTGCACATGCACCTTGAGAAACCAAAGACTCATGCTAAGATTTTATTTGTGGATTTTTCCTCTGCTTTTAATACCATGCTCCCAAGGACTCTTGCAGAGATACTGGCTAATGAATTCAGTCTTAATGCTGGTCTCATTCACTGGATTATGGACTTTCTCACCTGCAGAGCTCAGCGAGTCAGAGTAGGTTCTTTCGTCTCTGATATCACAGGGTTCTCCACGAGGGGTTTTAGAGGTGCGGGCCGCCCCCTTTCTGTGATTCGCGCCCCCGTTTAATTTCTGCCGCCCCTTTACAAAAGGAAGAGACATCCCTTTGTTTTCTTTGTGACAGATAGCCTTTCTCTGTTGGAGTACCGACAAAGTACACTACAGACAAAAAAATTACATCACTGTGTTCAGGAAAGCCTTGTGGCGCTCAGTTTGAAAGAATTTTGTGAATATCTCCTTCCGTTTTCATGTAAATCCCCATTGTTTGGAGGGAGCACGCTGAGGAAAAAGTGCGCTTCTTTTGTGATACTCTGCTCGCAGCGTGCGGGTGGGGGAGGGGATGCTCGCTCTCACACACACACACACACACACACACACACACACACACACACACACACACACACACACACACAGGAGGGAGGGGCTGCTCGCTCTCTCTCACACACACACACACACACACACACAGGAGGGAGGGGCTGCTGAGCCATTGATCAACCTTTTTTTTTATGTCTGATATGTTGTAGATGGGAAAAGTAAAAGAAGCAAAAGCATGGGCGTAACCACCATAGGCACTGGAGGGGACATGTCCCTCCCAATATTGGGAAAGTACCAATCTGTCCCCCCCAACATTTGGCGTATTAAATCAATATGAGACAAATAATATGCCCAATATATAATATAATAATAAATATAAATTAAATAATAAATATATAATAATAAAATATAAATATAATAAATATATAATTTGACCAATCGTTGGCGTCGTCTTGAGGTGATGTCGACAAACTACCTTCCACCTTACTTCCTCCGTTCAAGAGAAGCAGCATGTGCCGCGCAGTGTTGCCAGATTGGGCAGTTTTAAGTGCATTTTGGCGGGTTTTGAACATATTTTGGGCTGTAAAACGTCAGCAGTATCTGGCAACATATTTTTTTACTTAATACAAGAAATTAATGGATGCCAACGTTTTTGCTAAAATGGTATTTTATTTTCCATTATTTAGGCAGCTTCAGCATCGTACTGTGAGATTGTTTTTTTCTTCTATGAAGCCTGAGCCATTTATTTTATTAGTTTATAATTATTGTTTAATTTAGTCTTCAGGAGAGACTGCCTGCACACAGTACTAGTATTAATAGTTTTTTTTTCTTACATGAAAGCTGAGGTATTTATATTACATTTTAAGGTAACTTCATGTTGTGCTGTGAGGTTCTCTGCACTTTAACTTTTGAACCAACAGGTGCATTTGGATAAGTAAAGCCTATTTTTCTGCATTTTTGTAGTCCTGGTGATCTTTTATATTGGTAAAGTTGTTTATAGGACCATTTCTCAGTGTCTTTGTTTTTTTAATCAATAGTTTTTCAGTAACAACTTAATATTTAACATATCACTCAATTTTAAACAACCCCTGCGCACCCCTGCAATTCAACCGGACACGTCCCCCCATATGGGCTGCCCCCATAGTCTCCAAAATTTCTGTGGGAAACACTGTAAAGAGCATTTAGTCTCGTCGTGATCCCCATAGGCCCAATAGTAAACCCAGAAATGTTGAGTACCCTAAAGTTTTATTGCATAAATGTCATCTATAGGCCTATTGGATGGAATTTAGCTTGGTTGCCCAAAGTTGCACTTTGAGCAATTTGCATAATTAGCATAAATAGGCGATTAATGTGAGATTATTACAGGTGAATAGGCAAAAAAATTTTAATAATAGATATCACCATGAAACTCTCTCAGTTGATTACTCATATTAAGATGAGAAAAAAAATGTATTGCATGTTTTTGTAATTTGATGTTTAAATATGCAAATGAGTCCATAAATCAACAAAAATATGCTAATTAGCATACAAACAAAACTAAATTTGTTTGATAAAGCCAGGGTCAAAAAAGGTTTCTAAGGGTAAATATGTGTACTTGGGGGGTCTGAGTTGGTGAAAACCTTTTGAGGAATCTAGTAGACAGTAGTAGTAGTAGTAGTAGACAGCCATAAAGGCTAAGTCAGACCAAGAGAACTGCCGAAATTCACCAAAAAAAGGATTCTGACAATTCAGCTCCACTTTCCCAGACATCTGTGAAGAACACAGTAGAATGGCACCATCCTGGATATAAATGCCACTGTCAGAGAATTGGGTGACAGGTGTCAAGGTCTCCTCGGGATGCATGCACTATCGGGATGCGACACTGCTTCCTATCTCTGTGGAAAGGGCAAGACATCTGCCCTGAAAGTACTCCTAGGGAATTCTATACCTGATCTCAATACAGTGCTTGGTGAACCTGATGCTACTCACAGTGCCCTAAAAGATGTTGGGACTGAGTTCTTTGTCGCACTGTATGGGCAGAAGAAGGCCAAGTCGATGAATAGCACTCATTACCAGATTTACAGTTGCAGCAAAAAGCCTCCTAAACTTAAAAAGCTTCCTCCTACTGATACCAACCTGATGCTACACATACTGCATGCTCATCTTCAGGTCATGTTGTGGAAGGCTGCAGGTCAGAGAGAGCCACCTGTAGAAGCAAGAGACATCACTAAGTTTGGATGGGAGGTTGGTGGAAGGGTTATCATGCCTGCTCTTGCTATCCAGGCAGTGGCTCCAGTACAGTTGCTTGATGTCACCAGCTGTAGCTGCAGCACATTGAAGGCCTGTAGTAAAGGAAACTGTAGCTGCCATGCTGCAAGTATCAGTTGCACTGACTACTGCAAGTGTGAAGGGGATGAGGTCGGCTGCTGCAACCCATTCACAGTTCATACAGATGAAGATGATGAGACTGAAGGGAATGAAGAAACAAATTATGAAGATGGTGAAGACTATTAAGTGGGATGGTGTGGTTATTCATGCATACTATATATAGTTATTTTACAGTTTGTTTGCACATTTGCAGTTCATGTACATAGTTATTGTGTTATTGTTCTTTTGGGTTAGTTTGGGTGTGTTTGTGCATGCTGGATACTTGTTCTGCATGGAACACTCCTTAATCTATCCATACAGTAGTCCAAACACTGCCACCTGATCAGATTCCTTCAACGTTTTTCACCAAATCATACCCCCATGTATACATTTTTACCCTAAGTAAAATTATTTTGACTCGGGCTTCATCAATGAATATGATTTTGTGTGTATGCAAATGAGCGCATATTTGATGGTTTATGGACTCATTTGCATATTTAAACATTAAATTACAAAAACATGCAATACATTTTTTTCTCATGTTAGCATAAGTAATCAACTGAGAAAGTTTGATGGTGATATCTATTTTTTTTTTAGCCTATTCACCTGCAATAATCTCAGTTTAATCGCCTATTTATGCAAATTATGCAAATTGCTCAAAGTGCAACTTTGGGCAACCAAGCTAAATTCTATCCATTAGGCCTATAGATGATATTTCTGCAATAAAACTTTAGGGTACTCAACATTTCTGGGTTCATGAAATCACGACTAGACTAATTGTGTTACGAGTCCTTAAAATATTAAGGACTAAAAACATTACATTATTTTTAACCTCACCATAGGCTGCATGTCATTAGTAGGCTAGTAATAAGAGCATACTATCCTTTTTGGGCCATTTATTTAGATAAAGTCAATATATTTTCTACAAAGTTCTATGTTGTTTTGACCTATTAACCA
This sequence comes from Neoarius graeffei, assembly GCF_027579695.1. Taxonomy (NCBI): domain Eukaryota; kingdom Metazoa; phylum Chordata; class Actinopteri; order Siluriformes; family Ariidae; genus Neoarius; species Neoarius graeffei. The sequence continues at coordinate 122,561,772 of NC_083570.1, read as the reverse complement.
GGGTAATGCTCTTTTCTATTGCTTTGGTAGCCATTTTTTTGTAGCAATTTGGCATTTCTGCATTTGTTTGAAATGTGTGTGTGTGTGTGTGTGTGTGTGTGTGTGTGTGTGTGTGTGTGTGTGTGTGTGTGTGTGTGTGAGACTATCTCTGGTGTGACAGATTTTCATGCAATGTTTTACATGTTTTTTGTATGTTGTATTGCGTTACATGTTTTGCAGTTGCACATTCTGTTGTTTTGTGTTTTGCCTGATACACAATTAAAAAAAACAAGATATAAATGTTAACATGTTCATTGGTAATTGTATTCATCAAAACAATGTTCTAGATAAGCACATCTTTATCAATAGGCCCATATGAAAATTGCGCGAAATGCACTTACAAATATTTTGGGAAGGGCTCAAATTTGGACACCCCCCCAATATTTATACCATGGTTACGCCCTTGAGCAAAAGTTTACTTAAGAAAGATGGCTCTCTTTTTATTTTTATTTTAAGTTATTATAACTTGTTCCTCAGGCACTCAATGTTAATAAACAGGCCTACATTTGAAATCTGTTGACCTCAGTTTTCATTCTTGCATTAGCTTTATGGAATTCACTGAAGTGTGCAAATTAATTAATACAATGAATCCAAGTGTAAGTGTGTAATGTTTGATGTACGATGTGTTTTGTACCAGTCCAAGTGATTCCTCTATTCTAAATGATTACTATTTGAGAGTATTTTATGCAAATGACATATGTACATTTATGCAAATTTGTTTCAAGGTCATCCGATTGACCCCCACCCCCCTATATTTTCAATCCATGGAGAACCCTGTATCATGATTAAATCCATAGGTTCTCCACAGGGATGTGTCTTATCATCCTTGCTTTTTATTTTATACACCAACTCCTGCACTAGCATTTTACCTAACAGGCACTTCATTAAGTACGCGGACGACACAGCTTTAGTGAGCCTTCTAGAGGATGGGGAAGGAGATTATGGCCCAGTTTTAGATTTCTTTTTAGACTGGTGCAGTAAGTCAAACCTTATTTTAAACACAAATAAGACTAAAGAAATGTCTGTTGATTTTAGAAGGTCACAATCATCATCCTCTGCCACAGTTATTAATGGAGAAACAATTCAGGCTGTCACAGATTATAAATACTTTGGGGTTATACTTGACAACAAGTTGAAATGGGACTCATGGACTGATCTTCTGCATACTAAGACACAACAAAGAATGCACTTTTTAAAGAAACTGCTTGTTTTTAATGTCAATAACCGAATGATTGAAATGTTTTATACTGCTTTTATTGGGTGTTTTAACTTACTGTATTATTTGTTGGTTTGGCAATGCCACTGAGGTGCAAAAGGAGGTGGTCAGGAAGACAGTCACTAGGGCCAGTAAGCTACTTGGGATTGCTCTGCCAAATATGGAGAGCATTTATAGGGATAGACTGATTAAAAAGGCAGACAACATAATATCCCAGCACACTCACCCACTGGCCTCCTCCTTTAAACTCCTGCCATCTGGACGTCGTTTCTGTCTCCCCCTTCTGACCAAAAATATGTCCAAATTTTCCTTCATCCCACAAGCAATAAAAGCACTAAATGATGTAAAGTAAGTAACCCAGCCATTCAGCTGTCTTGGTCAAATCTAATGGTTTGATGCGCTAGTGTTTTTTTTTTTTTAAACTGTCTGATATATTTGTCTGTGTCTTATGTTTGGTGTCCATTTCGATTGTGCTGCAAATCCAGTTGCCCCAGTGGGGACAATAAAGTTTATCTAAAGTAAAGTAAAGTAAAGTAAAGTAAAGTAAAGTAAAGTAAAGTAAAGTAAAGTAAAGAACGTCAACATTTACCTCAGATGTGTTGAAAAATTATTACGAAAATAATTAAATTACACTGTAATTGCACTTAACATCAAACTGCTAACACAGCGACAGTGGAAATGACACAGAATCATCCAGAACATCAACTTTAACCTAAGATATTTTGAAAAATTAATAAGAAAATACCTAAATTACACTGTAATAACATTTAGCATCAAACTGCTAACACAGTGACAGTGGAAATGACATAGAGTCATCCAGAACATCAACTTTTACCTCAGATGTGTTGAAAAATTAACAGGAAAATATTTAAATTACATTGTAATAACATTTAGCATCAAACTGCTAACACAGTGAACATGGAAATGCCACAGAATTACCTACAAAGTTAACATTTACCTCAGATGTGTTGAAAAATTATTATGAAAATATTTAAATTACACTGTAACTGCACTTAACATCAAACTGCTAACACAGCGACAGTGGAAATGACACAGAATCATCCAGAACGTGAACTTTTACCTCAGATATTTTGAAAAATTAACAAAATACTTTAATTACACTCTAATAACATTTAGCATCAAACTGCTAACACAGTGACAGTGGAAATGACATAGAATCATCCAGAATGTCAACATTTACCTCAGATGTGTTGAAAAATTATTACGAAAATAATTAAATTATACTGTAATTACACTTAGCATCAAACTGCTAACACAGTGACAGTGGAAATGACACAGAATCATACAGAACATCAACTTTTACCTAAGATATTTTGAAAAATTAATAAGAAAATACCTAAATTACACTGTAATAACATTTTGCATCAAACTGCTAACACAGTGACAGTGGAAATGACAGAGTCATCCAGAACGTCAACATTTACCTCAGATGTGTTGAAAAATCCTTACAAAAATAATTAAATTACACTGTAATTGCACTTACATGTAACATCAAACTGCTAACACAACAAACATGGAAAAGGCACAGAATTATCTACAATGTCAACATTTACCTCAGATATGTTGAAAAAATAATAATAAAATACCTAATTTAGACTGTAATAACATTTAGCATCAAACTGCTAACACAGCGACAGTGGAAATGACACAGAATTATCTACAGTGTCAACATTTACCTCAGATATGTTGAAAAATTAATAAGAAGATACCAAAATTACACTGTAATAACATTTAGCATCAAACTGCTAACACAGTGACAGTGGAAATGACATAGAGTCATCCAGAACGTCAACAGTTACCTCAGATGTGTTGAAAAATTAACAGGAAAATATTTACACTGTAATAACATTTAGCATCAAACTGATAACACAGCGAGCATGGAAACGCCACAGAATTACCTACAAAGTTAACATTTACCTCAGATGTGTTGAAAAAATTATTATGAAAATATTTAAATTACACTGGAATTGCACTTAACATCAAGCTGCTAACACAGCGACAGTGGAAATGACACAGAATCATCCAGAATGTCAACATTTACCTCAGATATTTAGAAAAATTAACAAAATACCTTAATTATACTGTAATAACATTTAGCATCAAACTGCTAACACAGTGACAGTGGAAATGACATAGAATCATCCAGAACGTCAACATTTTATTTTTTTTTTGATAGGACAGTGTAGAGAGACAGGAAATGAGCGGGGAGAGAGAGACGGGGAGGGATCGGGAAATGACCTCGGGTCGGAATCGAACCCGGGTCCCCGGATTTATGGTATGGTGCCTTAGCCATCAGAGCCATGACACCCCCCAGAACGTCAACATTTACCTCAGATATTTTGAAAAATTAACAAAATACCTTAATTATACTGTAATAACATTTAGCATCAAACTGCTAACACAGTGGAAATGACATAGAATCATCCAGAACGTCAACATTTACCTCAGATGTGTTGAAAAATTATTACGAAAATAATTAAATTACACTGTAATTACACTTAGCATCAAACTGCTAACACAGCGACAGTGGAAATGACACAGAATCATCCAGAACATCAACTTTTACCTCAGATATTTTGAAAAATTAATAAGAAAATACCTTAATTACACTGTAATACCATTTACATCAAACTGCTAACACAGTGGAAATGACATAGAATCATCCAGAACGTCAACTTTTACCTCAGATGTGTTGAAAAATGAATAGGAAAATATTTAAATTACACTGTAATAACATTTAGCATCAAACTGCTAACACAGCGAGCATGGGAATGCCACAGAATCACCTACAATGTTAACATTTACCTCAGATATGTTGAAAAATGAATAAGAAAATACCTAAATACCTCAGATGTGTTGAAAAATGATTACGGAAATAATTAAATTACACTGTAATTGCACTTAACATCAAACTGCTAACACAACAGAATGAGAGGCGAAACGTTTTCAAGAATCGTCAAGCAAGTCCAGTTGCTCTCTTCAACCAACCACAGATTACTATGTACCTGGACGACTGAGTTTCTTCACAGATAAATTTAAGCCTATATAAACACTGACTCGCACATGCTGCTTCTCTTGAACGTATACACGGAAGTAAGCAGTGTTGCCAGATACTGCTGACGTTTTCCAGCCCAAAATATGTTCAAAACCAGCCAAAATGCAATTGAAATCCCCCAACTGGGCGGGAAACCGCCCAATCTGGCAACACTGGAAGTAAGGCGGAAGGTAGTTTGTCGACGTCAGCTCAAGACGACGCCAACGATTGGTGAAATTTGCGGTGATTGGGTATAATTGTAACACCGCCCTGAATTCGCGGGGATTGGTTGAATTTGCGTTGAAGTTGCAAATCGCAACATCGCGAAATCCTGGAGGGTCTGGGGAGTTATAAAAATTAATTTGATCGCGTGTTTCTGCTGGGGGTGGGCGGGGACTTGGTGAAGCTTGTTTTTTTCCAGACGGCGGCTTTGTTCTGCAGCCATTATCTCGGCGCAGGCCTTAATTTTTGCTCATTTTTTTTATTGGCGCACCATGCGACCGTGATTTCAAATATAGTCGCACCCTCAAAATTCTAGTCGCAAGTGTGACTAAACCAGTCACACTCACGAGCCCTGAAGTCCGACACGAAACAGTAGTGTGCACTGCAAATTGTGTCGAGCACATGTTCCAACAAAGACAGGGAATACCACTAATCTTTTTCGTCACCTGAAACAGCGCCACCCGTTTGAGCACGGAGAATGCAAACTTTTACAAACACAGCCCGGAACAAGTGCTAATCTTCCTCCAATAACAATGCCTGTGCAGCAGCAACAGAAGACCATAGAGTCTGCTTTATCCAGCGCCATGCCGTATGACAAAACATCTAAGGCTACATCCACACGACAACGGCAACGAGATTTTTTTTTTAAAAATATCGCGTCCACATGGGCAACAGATCAGTAAAATATCAGGTACATATGGCAACGCAACGCTTGATGAAAACGATGCAATACACATGCCACACCTCTACGTGTGCTGTAAGACGGTCCCATCGGAGACACCAGAACAATAGAAGAAGTAAGGACGCATTCGCATAAACCCCTTCTTCTACCCGGCGTCATAGACATATAAACATAGACGCCGCATTGAGCCTGGTAGCCCGTTGCTGGGATACGTCAGAGTGTCCGCCATATTGGATGTGGCAAATCTTCCCTGTAAACCCATGCAAGTAAATGGACTGAACTTCATAAAGCCCCTTTCTACAATAATATTTAACTTGATGCCTTTTATTCACCCATTAAGACACACACATATATATTTGGGAAACAAACAGGCATCAAAACAACATATATAACTTTTAATGTGATGGTTATAAATAGTGTGCGAAATACCCATCAATATTCCGTGGGAGGTGTGACCTAAATTTCCTTATCAAGCTATCGGAAACTTGTTTCTTTTTTTTTTTATTCCGCTGCTACTATCGTAGGCTACTAACGATATCGACACATCAAGGCATGTTTTGGAGCTCAGCGGGGATCGTGTAGAATAATGTGCTGTGCTTACGCTGCTGAAGCCGTGCCGTGCTGTCTCCGCATCACTTTCATTAAATGCCGTGCAGATAGGCTATAAAATGTCTCCAAAAACAATTTTTGCAATATACAGTGCTATATGGAAAAAAATTCAATTAAACCATATTACAGTGGGATTGCTCCATGTGATTGCTTCACAGTCTGACATGCTTCCAATCTCTTCTATTTTTGAGTGTGCCATCACCATCTGACAGCTGGTGGTGAAATTGGTTGGGTGGGCTATGAAATAAATTATAAATTTATTTATAAATTATAAATTGTTTGGAGACAGGTTTCACTGAGCGGCTATTATGCGCGAGACTTCATATTAGTCACAAAATCAGAAAAATCTGTTAATAAAATTACGTTATAATGACCAAATACAATGAAAAGTATTTTTCCAGTCTCACCTGTGAAAGGTAATCCCATGTGATCTTGTTTGGACGGTAAACCTGTTGGTACAGTTAAACGCAGCACATGAATGAGGCACCTTTATTCTCCGCTTTGCCCCATCCAATATGGTGGCGAGGATGACGTATGACTCTATGCAGAAGGCGGCGTCTATGTTTATATGTCTATGCCCGGCGTGAAGCACTCACAGTCATGTGGTTGTGACGTCATCGTAAACAAATCCGTTCTACTCATCCAGACGACTTCGCAACAGCGCCGTTGCCAGATCTTTCCACTCTGGAACCCGTTCTCAAAAGATTTTGTTTAGGGGCACCCAAAACGCCGGTGCCGTGTGGACGCCAGGCCGAAACGATAAACAATTTTATCAGATTCACCTGAATCCATTGCCGTGTGGACAGGGCCTAAGAGACACCGTGATATTACAAATGCAGTAGCTTACTGTATTGCAAAAGACATGCTACCAATAAGCACAGTCGAAAATAAGGGGTTCAAGTGGATGCTAAAAGTTATGGACCCTCGTTACAAACTGCCTGGGCGTAAACATTTCTCCCAGACTGCACTCCCACAGATGTATAGTGGAGAGAGAGAGAGAGAGAGAGAGAGAGAAAGAAAGAATGGCAAAATGTAGCACACTTTGCTACCACATCAGATATGTGGTCCAGTCACACATCTGAGCCATACATGAGCCTCACTGCCCACTTCATAGACAAAGACTGGAATCTGATGAGCAAATGCCTTCAAACGGCATACTTTCCGGAAGACCATACAGGTGAAATAATTGCTGCAGGACTGTCAGAAGCACTTGCATCCTGGGGCTTGAGTGAAGACAAACAAGTCTGCATCACAACAGACAGTGGGACGAATATAGTCAAGGCCACATCCCTCAACAACTGGACTTGGCTGCAATGCTTTGGGCATCGAGTTCACTCAGCTGTTGGTAAGCCCCCCCCCCCCCCCCCCCCCCCCCCCCCCCGCTGTATATATCCCTGCCTCTGCTGAAATAATTTGTATCCCTGGTGGGGACAAAATTTCTCCCCCCCTCAGAGATTAATGAAGTTTGAAGTACAGCTATGCAGGTTTACGATTTCATCAATTTCATAAATAAAAAATAAGTGTTTATAAAATGTATGTACAGTGTTGCAATATGCAAACAATAACAAAACCTGGACAGGGTGATTAAATTCTGGCATGTTAAATTAGCATTTAACTTATTGCACTGTTGGATGTTTTCACATTACTTATTTGTCCACCAAGAGTGAAAAAATACCGCCCTACTTCCTGAAGTAATCTTTTTTTTGATTAATTGAAATATTTATGTAAATTTCAATTCCCAAATTGTTTTATTTAAGTTCCTAATTACTTTAGAAATTAGGAACTGTTAAGGAAATGTTTAGAAATGTCCAGCTCAAATAAATATGGAGGAATGAGCTTGAAATCCCCCATTAGCATACAGCAACAAAGTGATAGCAAAAATAGAGAGAATAAGGAAATAACAAATAGTAAACAAGAAGTATAAAAAACAAGGATATGTAAACTATCAATTTAAACAGGAGACACAAAAACAGGAACAATATATACTGTAAAATAACCTCAACAGTTTAATTTATGCTGTTACTGTTTACCTTTTTTCCTCAGAGAGAGCAGGACAAGACAAGAAGGTGGAGCGAGCTGTGGGTGTGTGTAAGAAAGTGGTGGCTTCCTTCACTTTCTCGTGAAAGAAGAAGAGAGACTTGGCTGCTGCTCAGGAAGAGTTTCACCTACCCCAACACAAGCTGGTGACAGAGTCACCCACCAGGTGGGGCTCACGTCAGAAAATGACTGAGAGGGTGTTGGAGCAACACAAAGCCATCTCTCAGGTACTGGGTGCAGATAAGAAGACCAGGCACTTGGTTCCCTCCTGGCAAGACCTAGAAGTGCTGGAGGCTATGCATGGGGCCCTGAATCCTCTACTGCAGTTCACTGATTCACTCTCTGGTGAATGTTATGTGAGAGTGTGTCATACCTGAAGCCAATGCTGCAACTCTTCAAAACACAGATTCTGAAAACTTCTGATGATGAATCACAACTCACAAAGGACATGAAGATGACAGTCATGGCATACCTGGATGAAAAGTATGCTGACCAGAAAACAGATGACCTGCTTGATATTGCAACCTTGGTGGATCCACGTTTTAAGGTACAATACATCAAGCCAGAAAAGATTGATGCCATCAAAATGAGAGCAGTGTCTGAGATGTTGGAGGGAAACCAGGACCCATCCACTTCAGCCAGAACAGAGGGACCAGGAGAAGAAGGGGCAGGAGCTGCTGCAGTGCTACCCACCCAGAAGAAACAGAGAAAATCACTGCGCATTTTCTTTAAGAAATCATGTCCCACCACCAGCACAGGACTTACTGACAAAGAAACAGTGGAAAGGGAGCTTGACAAGTACTTGCTGGTACCAGATGCGGACAGTGAAATGGACCCACTGCAGTGGTGGAAAATCCATGAAAAAACTTCCCAAGAGTGAGCTGCCTGGCAAAGCGCTACTTGTGCATCCCGGCGACCAGCACCCCCTCAGAGAGGGTATTTAGCACATGGGGTAATATTGTGACCTGCAACAGGGCGGCTTTAAAACCGGAAGCAGTGGATAGACTTGTTTTCCTCACCCGCAATCTAGTGTAGGCTTGTGTCTGTCTGACCCAAAACATTGGCAGCACTGAGAGACAGTACTGCACTCAGTGGGATTTCTCATGCCTTTTTTCTGAGCACAAGCTGATAACAGTTGAGCCAATGTCTATTTTATTTATGTTGTCTTTGAAAGCTGCTTGAAACTGCACTGAGAGTAGAACCCTTTTTTTGGCTATTTATTGTTTGTTCTTAAAAAACAATATTTAAAACAATCTATACGAAGGAGAGATTTTGAAAATGTAATTATATTTTGATACTATTTTAATCATTTGACATTGACAAAATAATGTCTGTTTTGTTTGTGTTCTCCTGTTAAACTTGAAAGCTTTAAGATTTAAGTTTTAGAATTCTTTATTTATTTGGAGTTGACCGGTCAGATATAGGATTTTAATTTAAAAATACCTGTTCTGTATTTATCTGAAACAGTTATATAGTGTTACATGTCATGTTCAACTTTGACAGAAAATAAATATTTAATTAAAAATTAACCTTCTGATATCTTCAAATCTCAATTAAGAGTAACAGGGAACATTTAAAGTGCTGATGACACGTTTTTGACATCTTTGGCGATGTTTTATAACATAAAAAGTAATTCCCGATGATCCATATATTAATTCACGAAGGCGCCTATTTTACAAGTTATGATAAAAAACGCGGCTATTTGGGCAAATTTGACGGGGCTGCAGCACCCAGGAGACGAAAGAGGAGGAGGAGCTATATGACATCAGCGAAAGAACCTTCCTCCTAACTTACCAGTTTGTTGTTGATGCGAGAGGTGTTCAGTTTATCATTATTAGTATTTTTATTATACATTATATATATATATATATATATATATATATATATATATATATATATATATATATATATATATTATGCCTTCGCGTTGTGTTGCCGGCTTTTGCTCCAAAACCCACAAGGATGGGGTAAGTTTATTCAAGTTTCCCAGAGATCCCGAGTTGCATGCGAAGTGGGTGAAGCAAGTCAGGCGCACTCATGACAAGTGGGAGCCCTCACCAACATCTGTTCTGTGCTCTGAACACTTCGATTTGGATTGTTTTGACACCCTTCCCAGCTTAAAAGAATCTCTTGGGTGTGCAGTTCAGCACAAACGTGTGCTGCTACCATCAGCAGTGCCTACAGTATTCCAGAGGGGGTCTACTAGTAGCTATGCCGGATCCAGCAGTCGCCTGGGACAAGGCGACTCCTCCAAAGACAGTCCTCCTGTAAGAACATGTGTTGAGAAACAACACAAGATAAAGGTATGTAGAGCTATAGAGTGCTCCGACATGATGCTAAAAATAGTAACCATGCGGTCTGCCCGGCCATCTTGGAAGTGACTCGCTCCAGAGTGCTCATAGAGTACACATCATAGAGTACACATTCATGATAATCATAAATGTAATCATAAAGTCGGCGTGATATCAGTCATGTATTTGCTTGTGAAAGCTTGCGGCTTTCATGTAACTGCCGCCTAGCAACGAGAGGCAAAGGGTAAAGAGGGTAGGCTATCATAGATTCTATTCGGAAGAGATCAACACATGATTGCTTAAAAATTAGGTATTTTAACAATTTGCATCTGTTTTGTGATTATTGTGACACTTGTGTGTTATATAGAACTGTATGTCTTATCAGCACATCGAGGATCTTCCACCGGAGGCTTTAGCAAGTACTCGTAGCAACACTACACTTTACCCTTTGCCATGCGTTGTTAGGGAACGGTAGCAAGTACCCCGATGACCAACTTCAAGAATATGTAGAAAAAATTTAGAAATTATACTTTCCAAAAGTCATTTTGATTTTATTCGATCATAATGTAAAATGAAGTACAAAATACATTAAAATCAGGATTACACAAGAAAGCGCAAGCACTTATTTCCATTGTGGTCCCATTAAAACACGTAAAACAGCAATGGCAACATTATGATTTGACTTAATATTGACTCACTGTACTATGTAAATGCTGAAAATAATAATAATAATAACAACAACCACAATAATAATAATAATACGTAGTGGATGTTCATTACGTCTAACTCTTACCGATATTTTAAGTTCGTTTCTTAGACAAGGATATTTTTTAAGCTTGTTACCTCGTTAACAGTTTCGGCGAGAATCTCCCGCCTTCTTCAGAAACAGTCACCAGATGTCGAGTGGTGACGTGCCTTATCAGCTGATGTTGCGTTACGGAGGCGTGAACGTCCCGCCCAATTTGACAGGTAGTTCACGCCTCCTGCTGTCAGGTCGCTCCTCCAGGACGGCGCTCCAGGTGTGGGACAGCGCGTACGCTCCCTCATCCCGGTTCATCGTCCTCTGCGCCCGCTTTCGTATCTCCACTGCCTCTAAAATCCAACACTGGAATCTATTTTCTTCAGCGTGAATGACTCTGGCCGCTTCCCAATTCATTATGTGATTTTGCCGTTTGCAGTGGTCTGAAATGGCTGATTTTAGGTTTTCTTGGTTTGCTTTTTCTTTCTCGGATCTTGTGAGTCTTTTTGTTGTTTCTTTTTCACATTCTATTTGGTGTTCTTTCCTTCGAGTATGGAAGCATCTGCCCGTTTCACCAATATAGACTTTATTACATGAACGGCAAGGGATTTCATAGATGACGTTGCATTTATTGTCCAGTTGTATTTTATCTTTGGGGTGAACTAGCAGCTGTCGGAGGTTCTTGTATGGTTTGACTGGGGTGTTGATGTGGTATTTCCTCATGGATCGTTGGATGCGTTCTGTGACTCCTTTTATGTATGGTAGTGTGACAAAGCCCCGGTTTGTTTTTTCGGTGTATATAATAATAATAATAATAATAATAATAATAATAATAATAATAATAAATTGACTTAAATTTACTAGACTAGTAGACAATGAAAATGCATTGTATAGACTAGACTAGAATTTGATTATAAAATTTAATTTCAAAAAGTATGACTAGTACCTATGGATAACAATTATAAAGTAAAATGTATATATTAATAGTAAATATTAAATGATAATTAAATGATGATAAAGATAATATAATAGCAAATAATAATAACATTAAGGAAAAGACAGCAAAAACATAATGAAAATAGAAATAATCTGACTGACAGCAGACAATAAACAAAAATAAAGTAATATGAATGATAATAAAAAAGTATAAAGTAATATGAATAATAATATTAATAACAAACGTTTTTATAAATAGAAATATGATAATAAAATCAACTAAACAACAGTGAAAAAAAGGGGAAAAGCTATACAGATAACAGAACAGTAATAAGAATTTTGACTAGAAAAGAAAAAAAAATTAGTAAAATAAAAAGGTGTTATTTTCTTGCTGTCTAAGACCATTAAAAAGGTGATTCTTCACTGACAGTTTGAAACTGGACTTGTTATGAATACTTTTAATATTGTTGGGGAGTTGATTCCAAATTTTAATTGCTGAGTAATAAAATGATGTTTTTCCAAATGATTTTACATGTGGAACGTGCAGAGCATTGTTACTGGATCTGGTATTGATATTGTGAACCTGGTTAATATTAATAAAATTATCATTGAGATAGTCTGGTGCCTGATGATGGATGATGCTATGGACCATATTTAACTTTAGTTGATGGACTCTTAGCTCAACTGCCAGCATACGGACCTGTTCAAATTCCTGTGCCCCAATATGGGTTCTGGCTGGTGCATTCAAAAGATACCGAATGATTTTGTTCTGGGTACACTGCAGCCTGTACTTGTGCTTCTGAGTAAGGCCAGTGTACCAAGATGCGCTGACATAATCAAAATGGCTCTGGATAAGAGCAGACACTAGGAGCTTTTTAGTTTCAAAATTAATATTTTTGGCTTGCCTATACAGAAACTTGAGCTTAGCATTTGACCGGCCAATAATGTTCTTTACAGTCCTGTCTCCAGATAAGGATTGGTCCAGGTCAACTCCTAGGTACCTGACATGGGAAGAGCATGTCAATGTTTTTCCAGCACATTGCACCTCTATTGAGTTGCACAGGGGCGCAGATAGGATTTTTGAACTGGGGGGGACTGAGCTGTCAGCAAATGATTCCATTTTGTGTGTGTGTATATATATATATATATATATATATATATATATATATATATATATATATATATATATATATATATATATATACACACACACTACCGTTCAAAAGTTTGGGGTCACTTTGAAATGTCCTTATTTTTGAAAGAAAAGCCCTGTTCTTTTCAATGAAGATCACTTTAAACTAATCAGAAATCCACTCTATACATTGCTAATGTGGTAAATGACTATTCTAGCTGCAAATGTCTGGTTTTTGGTGCAATATCTCCATAGGGGTATAGAGGCCCATTTCCAGCAACTCTCACTCCAGTGTTCTAATGGTACAATGTGTTTGCTCATTGCCTCAGAAGGCTAATGGATGATTAGAAAACCCTTGTACAATCATGTTAGCACAGCTGAAAACAGTTGAGCTCTTTAGAGAAGCTATAAAACTGACCTTCCTTTGAGCAGATTGAGTTTCTGGAGCATCACATTTGTGGGGTCGATTAAATGCTCAAAATGGCCAGAAAAATGTCTTGACTATATTTTCTATTCATTTTACAACTTATGGTGGTAAATAAAAGTGTGACTTTTCATGGAAAACACAAAATTGTCTGGGTGACCCCAAACTTTTGAACGGTAGTGTGTATACATGTTATTTCACCTCCCTCACTGCCATCACCAGGAACTACCTGCAGGCCAGGACAATGATAACATTTTAACATAGCCTATGGAAATCCAAAGTTTACACATTATCATCACGCACAGCAACTGCAAAACTAGTTTTAAAACCGCTAAGTTCCAACTGTTAAACATAGCGAGAGGCTGGGCTACGCGTGTGTGTGTAAAGTGTAAACCAGTGCATCCTGACTTTCTAACTATGCCTGTGTGTTGCGTGAGCGGCAGTCAGTCAACAACTCTTCGCAAAGTTTCCTTATGAAACAATATGCTCGCTGAAATTATGGCAGGGAACGCCAGATTAAACATTAAAACTGCCTTCTGAGCACTGTATCTACAGGCTACCACCGAAAGATGGAGGCTACCAGAAAGGCATCTCTACTCCGTACAATTTTACTTTTACTACGACATTACTTTGAACAGACTATCAAAAAATTGCAAGGTGATATGATAAAGTAAGGCACAGTTTACTTACAGTCGTTTTTTTTTTTTAAAAAAAACGATGCAATCGTTTTCTGCCTTTTGGTACCCTTCATCATGCCGTGTTGGGGTCCTGAACTAGGAGGAGCTGTCCCCGATATGCCTGTCAAACTTGTTGTGGGTAACCATAGCAACCAAGCTCGAGCTCGCAACCTGTGCAGTCTGCGCAGTTGCAACTATGTATGTACTGCTGTGCACCAGGGCCGTGCAAAGACCTTTGGAGGGGCAGGGGCTCAACATTCAAAAAAGGGCACTTGGAACAAATTTTTCACACAAGTTAACTTTATTCAAAACTAAATTTCAATTGCAAATGAACATTCTGTGTGTGTGTGTGTGTGTGTGTGTGTGTGTGTGTGTGTGTGTGTGTGTGTGTGTGTGTGTGTGTGTGAGATCCATCTAAATGCTGCAGTATTCTTCAAAGCAGCAGTCTTCGGTTTGCCATGTTCTTGAAAATGTCTATGACAACACTGTATTCAATATGGATATCTTTCTCAATTGCCAGCAGACGAAGGTCTGACAGCCTTTCTTCATGACAAAGGCTGCGGAGTTTTGTCTTCACTAGCTTTAACTTTGAAAAGGAACGCTCTACCGTTGCAGTTGACACAGGTAGTTTTCTTTCTGACCCAACTGGACAGAGATCCACTGCCTTTTGCTGCCTCCCGCAGCTCCTTCTCTTTCTCCTTCTTTATCCTCTCTTTCCTTGGCATCTTTGCATAATGCAGGCTTTCACTTATTTAGAAAACGTTTCCCTATGTTTTAACTCAACTAACCTAAGCTACTATAACATAATAGTCTTGATAGAATATGTTGTGGACGTCGTCATTCAGCCTTAAGTTTTCGAAGCTGCTAGAATATGTTATTAACGCCGTCATTCAAACTAAAGTTTCCGAATCTGCCACGTTAATGAAATGGATGGAGCAAACGGTTTAAATATAGCCTCAGCGGCTTCATTAAATGATAAACAGCCCTACGCATTTACTGTTGTGTTCTAAGCTGCACAATATTGCATGTTCAGATAAGAAATGAAAGGAGACTTTCAGTGTGACGTCACCATGCCGTTCCTCGCACCGTCTCCCACCGCCAACCGCCTGCATGCGCTTTCTGCACGGAGGCGCACTCAATGCATGACGTCACGGATTGATGCCCGCATTTACATAGAAAAACGTTATTTTATAAATCTATAATTTCATATTATTGTCAAATTGTAGAGAATATTGATGTTGGAGCTAACTTATCTTTTACAAATATTAAAAAAAAAAACAACAAAACAGTCCCTATGAAAAGGAACTTTGGACAGCAAACAGAAAAGGGGCGGGGCTAGAGCACCTGTAGCACCGGTTCATTGCACGTGGGTGCTGTGCACCTCAATAAACCGAATGGTAATTAGTCTTTTGATTTTTCCGTGAGGTTTGCCTTATGCAAAGAAAGACAGCATAGACGTTTTTTCCTCCCTATAAGTGGGGGGGACCGAACGAGGTGAATTTAAATCTGGGTGGGACGAATCCCCCCCGTCCCCCCCTCTATCTGCGCCCGTGGAGTTGCACTGGTGCAACTTCTGTTTTGAGCCAAAAAGTATTGACTCAGTTTTTCCCAAATGTAGGGACAGCTTGTTGTCTACCAGCCATTCTCTAACTGATTCCAACTCTGTAGACAGGGATTCTTGAATGTCAATACATGATTTGCCCGAGACAATCAGGGCAGAGTCATCTGCGTACAGAAGCAATTTGCAGGTGACTGATGATGGAATGTCATTAACATATATCAAAAACAAAAGAGGGCCTAGTATGGACCCTTAGTGTATTGCATTTCCATTTATATTGTAGGTTCTTGCTGATGTTTTTGCGGAGTATGACGCAGCTGCTGAATCAGAAGCTGCAGAGTTTGTATGTACTAGTTGTGAACATTCACATTATTATCAATCTCATTTATTTAAAATCAAATCAAATCAAGTTTATTTGTACAGCGCTTTTAACAATAAACATTGTCGCAAAGCAGCTTTACAGAATTTGAACGACTTAAAACATGAGCTAATTTTATCCCTAATCTATCCCCAATGAGCAAGCCTGTGGCGACGGTGGCAAGGAAAAACTCCCTCAGACGACATGAGGAAGAAACCTCGAGAGGAACCAGACTCAAAAGGGAACCCATCCTCATTTGGGCAACAACAGACAGCCTGACTATAATATTAACAGTTTTAACAGGTATAACCCTCAACTGTCCTCATGGGGCCGTCCTTCACAGGAGTGGGGCGATAAAACTCCGACCAGACACAGGGCACCAGGATGGATCAAGCAGGTCCGAGGGGCAGAAGAGGCCAGCATCTCAATCCCAGGATCAACATGTAACTCAGAGGGACAGATGGGGGGGGGAGAGAGAGAGAGAGAAAGAAAACACGTTGTTAGGTATGCCCTAAAAATGACAAGTATTAAATCTGTGTGGTAGGCTCGCAGAGACGAGAGTCTTTACATCAGGCATAACACACAATGGCATGTTAATATGGTAAAATATATCATGACCTGCTCTGGCTGGATGCTTGATTGGGTGATGGGAGCACACTCCTCAGCAATGATGAGATGCAGATGGGACCCTTAGGGCTGGCCAAGACAATTCAGTTACATTTCACCGGGTCTGGGACATGCGACAGAATGTCTGACGGCCGATTCCCTGTAGGCTACGATAGCCAGTCGAGGTCTCCACCGTCTCCACCAAAAGATTTCCTGTTGACTCCATGTAACTCAGAGGGACAGATTTGGGGTGGGGGGGAGGGAAAGAAAACACAGGTGGTTAGGTATGCCCAATGTCACCTGAATAAGTAGGAACAGTATACATATTGCACCGAGTACAAGCAGGGACTCCGGCAACTAACTATGACAGCATAACTAAAAGGAGAGAGCCAGAAGGTAACACAGGCATGAGGGAGCCCCGGGACATAAAGCAGCCAGCCACTACACCGTCAACAAACTCGAGTGAGCAAGCGAGTGGGGACTGACAGCATCCATACATCCCAGTTTACCAAAACACTCTATGTCTGAGGACCCTCCAGATCTACTCCTTTACCTCATAAACACCATTAACAAAAGGCTTGACTAAACAGATATGTTTTCAGCCTAGACTTAAATGCTGAGACTAAAATCAGATAAAATCATGCCATCATGATCACTGCTTAAAGTACCAGTATTTGGTTGTTGAAGAGCTAGCACTAGAGAATTCACCGGCGTTTTCATGTGCCATTTCCATTGAGTAGAACAGCCAGTGAACCGCAGCGTGTTCTTCCGCTGACGTCACAGCATGGCCGTGAGCCATGGACCCAGTTTTCTTGCGCTGTGCAATTAAAAGTTGGATATTCGCGTAACAACAGCTTCTTTTCATGTAATTATAACAGAAATCTAACATGTTTGCCATGTTGTATAGTTTATTTAAGAAATTGCATAGAGTCATGTTCGTGTCATCAGCACTTTAAGATTCACAGAATAGTGATTTGTTTTATATTGTGATATATATTGATATCGACTGATATAAAAAAATATATATCATGATATGATTTTCTCATATCGCCCAGCCCTACTTTAATCAATGCAAACTTGAACTATCCTTACCTGGATTCGAACAATATGTCAAATGTAACACCCGTGATAAGACGCTAGACAAATGTTATAGAAATATAAAAAATGCATTCCTTGCTAAGCCAAAGCCTCCATTGTCAAATTCAGACCATAACACAATTCATCTTATTCCAATCTATAAAACTGTTTTTAAGAGTAACAAACCACAGACAAAGTCTATTTTTGTATGGTCACAGGACAATATAGAAACACTTAAGTCAGGGGTCACCAAACTTTTTTCTCTGAGGGCCACATTGTCGTTCCTGACTGTGATGGGGGGCCAGGGTCGGGTCAGCTATATAACATAGAATTGTATGACCCAGACAAATATGACCACCAGCAGGCCTCATTGTGTAGTAGAGATTACTAGCCTGGCACAGCCATCCACACTACTATATCCCCACTACTATATCAACACTACTATATCAACACTTGATTCCTGGCACATATTTGTTTATCTTTACTAGTGGTTTGCAAAAGTAGTAATCGAGTCTTCACACTTTGTTTTAATTTGAAATACCACAGATATTCCATTTATTTGTTTTCTAATAAAAATAACATCAAAGCTGTCAAGGTAAGAAACATCTGCCTAGTTGAGGTGATTGACACTGGCAAAGGTGAGTGGAAAATTATAAATTGCAGGTAGGCCTGTTATTATTATTATTATTATTATTATTATTATTATTATTATTAATAATTGTGTGCAGCACTTAATAAAGGTCAAATAAATAGGCCTATAAAATAAATACATTTTTAAAAAACAGTGAAATTATAATAATATGAGCAATAGATCAATAGATCACAGCAGTTGTGCTGTGTCCTGCACATCATTGCTCTCATCCATGGCCAAAGCAAAAAACTCAAATTCTGACGCTTTCTCATTCAGCTGGTCATACATGTTGTCCCCCAAATCTTCGGTTCGCCTGGTCATAGCAGGTGCGGAGAGACTCACCACGTTGAGCACATCCTTCTTGTTGGGACACACCTCCTCGGCCACAGCAAGCATGCATACTTTAACAAAGTCCCCATCAGTAAACGGCTTTCCATGGGTAGCTAGTAGGTGAGCTACCTGATAGCTAGCTCGGACAGCAGCCTGGTTGATCTGGGTTTGGCGAAGGAATCCATTCTGTTGTGCAGCCAGTCCGCATTTCATCCTCCGAATCCTGTCTTCTCTTGTTTGCCCTCGCAAACTAGCATACTCTTTGTGGCGGGTTTCGTAGTGACGACGCAGATTATATTCTTTGAAAACCGACACACTTTCTTTACATACAAGACAAACTGCACGGTCCTTACACTGAACGAAAAAATAATCGGTGGTCCACTGTTGTTTAAAAACTCTGCACTCTCTGTCAGCTTTTCGCTGACCGCTCGCCATTTTGCTGTCCTGAACACTGACAGTTCTCTGCGTGTGCGCTGCCTGTCACTGCTTGATCGCGAGCATATGACGAAAATTCGGAAAATATGAATAGTTCATTTTATAACTAAATATCAATTTTAATTGATAAAATCAACAAAATACAAGATGCAGACGTTATTATTTGCCAAAAAGCAATTTAAAAAAAATAGGCCATGAACACTTTTGGGGATTGCCTCATAGGGCCAGTTCAAGTGGTGGGGGCAGAGGGGCTGGGGGGCCGGTCAAAGGGGGGTGGCGGGCTGGAGTCAGCCCGCGGGCCATAGTTTGATGACCCCTGACTTAAGGGATCCTTTCTCTGTACATGTTGGGACATTTTCCATGACCTGGGTATTGATGAGGCTGCTGAAACTATTAAAGACTATATTAAATTCTGTGTGGACTGTGTAGTCACTAAAAAAAGAAGTCATAGTATAGAGGGCTATCGCGTGACGTCACCGTACTGCGAGATTTTGTTAGGGCGCCATATTGGAAGACCTCAAGTACATACATACATACATACTCACAATATAAAACAAACTACGAGCGAGAGTGAAGTGACACGATGGCTGATAATTCTGGTTATGTGAGTACATTACCAGCTGCAGAAAGGGCACGGTATGTGGAGAAACTCGCTGTGATTGATGGGTTTGACCCATATGATAAGACTCGGGGCAAGGGAGAATGGAAACATAAGGAGGACCTGACACCAATTCTGCCATCTGTTTGCTACCCAGACATTGTAAACTATTTGTTGTTTACACCCAGTGCCTACACTGCTGATGACTTGAAGGCCTACAAAGGGCTACAGGCTTACAATTATGTTGTTAGTGGCCTGGTTCGTGATATTACAGCTGTTGTTAAGAATAACCTACACATAGTTATGGCCAAGGTAATCTTGTTGATATTTATCTTTTAATAATATATCTTTTCAGTTGAAAAATTAATACTTTTTGTTACTATTCAGGTATCCATAATTTAGGTTAATTTATCCAAATTATACATATGTATTTATGATATATGCCTACACAACAACTATGCTTTATTTATATAATAGGAGGGAGAGCAAGCCCCAAACCATCCTAAATTATTATTATTATTATTATTATTATTATTATTATTATTATTATTATTATTAAATTGTAGAAGTCTGGGAGGCTTGCTCCTCATACAGTTATCAACTTGGGGCCAATTTAGCATGTTTTAAATCTGAATTTCTTGCGTTTGCTTACCTCAAAGTGTTTTCAAGTACATGTATTAAATTTGTATTTCACAATATTGCAATATTTACAGTTATTGACATATGAAATACCTTATAAGATGGGCCCTTGATAATAGCCTAACTTCTGTTTTGGGTTTTTTTTTGTTAAATTAACAGTTTGTTTCAAAGACATACATTTAATGTTTAAATTGACAGTTTTCCTATTTTCGGTATTTCCTACTTTTTCAATACTTTTTGAATATTAGTTTTGCATAATTTCTATTTTTTTGCAAAAAAAATATATAATTTGTGTGATTGATTGATTACTAAATGTTGAACTTTCCTATCATTTATTTATTAGAAATGAAACAATCTCAAGTTTCCATTTTCAGTTTTGAGAAATATTAACTTAACAATATTTGATCTTTCCCATTTAAATATTTCAGGAGACAAACTTCATAATATACTTGTGGAATATATGTTAATCAGTGATTTGATTTCTTATACTTTCAGGTTATGCACTCCCAAAGTCTGCAAGACAAGCTACTAAATCCATGGATAATTGCAGAGAAGTCCGGAAAAGTGATCTCGGCTCACCGTGACTGTATGGCAGGGCTTGGGGAAGCCTGTTCTCACATCGCTGCCCTATTGTTCTATATCGATGTCTTGGTACAACAGCGTGACAGCAAGACTGTGACACAAGAGAAGGCATATTGGATGGTGCCAGCAGCCCTCAACAAAATAGAGTACAAACCCATTCGAGCCATTGACTTCAGCTCTGCCAAGACCAAGCAACGCAGACTAGTGAATAGCACACAGGAAAGCCCAGATGTTTGTACACCATTACGACCTGCCAGGGTCATGAAGAAGTCTGCAGAAACCCCTGTCACGACCCCAGATGACTTATCAACATTGTTCCAGGCTATCAATACATGTGGAACAGAACCAGTCATCCTCAGCATAATTGAACCATTCTGTGAAGACTACATTCCAAAGCCAGTAACTCCTTCATTTCCACAGGTACTAAATGACCTATATGATCCCACTTGTGTGAAAAGGAATTTCACAGAATTGCTAGGCCATTGTGAAACTGTTAAAATTACAGTGTCTGATGAGCAGGCAAAGAATGTGGAGGAGGCCACCAGAACTCAAGCCAAATCTAAACTGTGGCATCGGTACAGAGCTGGTAGAATCACTGCCTCTCGATTTAAAGCAGCATGTTCTACAAATGCAGCAAATCCTTCTGTGAGTTTGATTAAAACTATTTGTTATCCAGAATGTGCCAGCTTTACATCTGCATCAAGTACCTGGGATGTATTCATGAAAAACAAGCCAGAAGTGACTACTTTGACCAAGTAAAGGGCTTGCACATAAACATGTACATCAATGATTCCGGGCTGATTATTAATCCGGTATACCCTCACCTTGGGGCTTCCCCAGATGGAATCATAAGCTGTGATTGTTGTGGGAGTGGATGTGTTGAAGTAAAATGCCCATATTGCCAACGCTCTGATAAGTTGGCAGATGATGATGGGGCACGACTTGCTTGCTTGGAGAAAGTCAACGGTAAATTGCAGTTAAAAAAAATTACATGAATATTATTTTCAGGTCCAGTGCCAGATGAATCTGGGAGGATTTGAATACTGCGATTTCATTGTTTGGACTGAACAAGACCTGCACATAGAAAGAATTGAATGTGACACACGCTTTTTTGATGAAAAAGTCAAACTTGCGAATGAATTCTTTCAAATTGGTATTCTCCCTGAGCTAGTGGGAAAGTTTTACTCCTGCCCACCCCTGCAGCTGCTAGACCAAAACAGCATGAACAAGCTGACTGTTGCAGAGTCTCAGCAGACTGAGAATGACTCTGATGCTGAAGTGTGGTGCTTTTGTAAGCAAGAGAAAGATGAGGACTTGATTGGATGCGACAACCAATTTTGTCCCATACAATGGTTCCATCTTCATTGTGTTGGCATAAAGAAAAGTCAAAAACTGCCAAAGAAATGGTACTGTCCAGACTGTAGAAAACTATCACAGTTCAAAAGGGGCCAAAAAAGTTAATAAAATAACCTGATTCATTGTACACGTATTTCTACTTTATGTTGACAAAAAAGTATTTGGTCCTTTTTATTAGCAAGCCATGTCAAATTATTACATGCAAAATGTGTTATAATAGCCCGCAGGACCTTGAAAAGATCTCTTTTTTCCAGATTCTCAGAAAACATGGTAAAATGGTTTTAGAAAGGTCTTAAAATCATATTGAACTGTATTCTTGTGATTTTAAAAATAAATCCCCAAATGCTGTACTTATGGTAATTCTGTTAATTGATTGGTGGAGTACATTAGAAAATGTGACCCAGTGTTATATTTTGTGAAAGTGATTAACTGTTTTGTCTGGGTTTCAATTCCTACATTCTGTATTAAAAAAATGAAAACATTGTATATTTGTATATACATGTATTTAATGTGTTATGTTGCAAATATGTCTTTCTTGATCTGCATGTATAACCTCCACACATTTTTTACACTTAACTGGACCCACTGCACTACAATGAATAAATGTCATTGTGAATAATAAAAATAAGAACTTTTGTCAATATTCTATGCATTTTATGTTTTGTTATGGACTTGATATAAATTAAATTTGAGAATTTCTTTACTTGAGTCAAGTTAAACATATTTTTCCATGAGGATCATTCCAGGGAAAAAGTATCCAACCCCCCCCGATTTCAATTTCTGCAATATCAACCCATCTCCATGTTGTTTCAGATCCCCCTATGAGCCAAGTGCAATATATCCCTAAGTTATAATGTATAAACATAATAAAATAACAAAATAAAGCAAATATAATTAAACATTTTATTACAAATATCTAAAAAATACATATGAACAGATGTTTTTTACATATAAAATCATGGAAAAAAATCTAACAAATTATAATGCAAAAGCACCATAGATAATAAATTACGCTGCTTAGAACACTTTAAAGTTTTTAAATTCTAAATTTTCTGTAGCCATGCAAAACTAAGTGTAACATGACTCATTTATACATGTTACACTCTATATTTTTTTTATACTAAATCAGAAATAAAATCTACCTGACACAAAAATTTTAGGTCCTTTTATCAGCTGAACCCATTCCACATATAAAATATTTACAAATGACTAGGGATTAAAGGTACTGAAATAATGAATATATACAGAAATTAAATTTGCAAATTCAAATTCAAATAATCCAAAACCATTTTATCTATGTAATATACAACAGAAGCTTATTTACATAATTTACATATGATCATACAGGAAAACCCCGGTTTGAGCCTTCACAAAACCCTGTTCACAATTTGAATTCAGGAAAATTGAATAAAAGAATTATTCTGGGCACCAGTTGAAAATATTTTAGGACATATAAAACAAATACTGTAAAATTCTTGTCCAGATACAGATTCAAGTACAAAATGTGCATTATTCTTCCCAAGAAAATTTGAGTTCAGTTAATTGGTACAACAGAGTCATTCAAGTTGACTAATGCGCAACATATTACAATTTCCTTGTCCAGCATGGGGATATCTCCAGGGGCAGACATCAGGTGGTCAACAGGCATGGTGCTGTCAAAAAATTAATATTTTTGCTTCAAATTGCCAATGACTCTTTCCACATGGATCCTGACATTGGCAATTTTCCGTGTTGTTTCCACCTCCAGAGCAGAGAGTTGTGACTTGCCTTTTGTAAATGCAGGAATGTACAATTGTGCACAAACTGCCCCAACACTATCTGCAATGTCAAACCCCCGATCTGCTAATACCACATCACCAGGAAGTAACTTATCTAAAATATTGCAATGTTCAGTCAGATCTGAGGTCCTACCACCCCAACCTTCAGAGATGTAGCAAATGACACCTTGTGGAATTATTCCAATCAAATACTTAACAGTATTAGAGTGTTTGTAGTTGGAGAAAGTCAAAGCTCTTTCTTGAAGATTTGATGGCCTCTCAATAAACACTTCAAAGCAATCAATGATCAAAGCAACATTTGTTTTAAAGTGTTTCCGAAAATCCATGGGCATTGTTTTTTTTAGTTGCTCCCTTTCAGGCCATTGAATGAGACATTTCATATTTACATACATTGTGTTTACAATGGTTTCATAAATTCTGGAGATTGTTGAAGGTGACACACTGAACCAATGGCCCAACAATTTCAGCGGAAAACGAAGTCTCAAACACCATCATTTTCTGGAACTTTGTCAATAAGCACCTGTCTGTTTGAGGAATTGATTTGGAAATAAAATTGAATATAGCCATCAACATTAAATAGTTGGGAAGGCCTGTGAAATATTTGACCTTGTCATCATTTCCTTTGAAGGAGTCTGCTGTGACTGTAAAATGACCAAGTTTATCTTTTAAATCCATGTTTTCCAGAGTCAGGCGTTGCATTTCTGTTTGCAAAGCGGAAATATAATCTTTTGTGACATTAGTTTGTACCGCCACACTTTTTTTCTTTTCATTGATTTCTTCCACCTCTTCATTTCGCAGTTCTGGTATATTAACCTCAGTGTTCTCCATCCCAAGGTTCTTTTGCAGATCCAACAATGCTTGTGCCGCATCATGCCGTTGGCGTTTCACTTTACGCTCAACTATCCTCTTGTGCCTATCTCCTCCACGCTTACTAAGGCTACGTTTACATTAGACCGTATCAGCGGATCATCAGATTAACGTTTTTAAAAACGATTAGCGTGCACACAGCAATGCCAATACACGATTTGCGTGCACACAGCAACGCCAATACACGGATACGCTCGGCTCTGCAGGCATCCTGCGCTCCAAATCACTCCGCCCTGAACAGCGAGTGCCCTCTGGAGGGTGCGCACTCCGGCCCTGCGCAGCTCACAGAGCGCGCGAGTGAAGTGCACGAGCCACGATTCGGGACTGAGCCGCTGTGTGTGTGATCCCAGCGCAGATCACTTACCACTCGCAAGTGGAAGGATGGCAAGCCTAAAGACAATCATAACTACACAATGCGCAGTATTTGCATCAGTATTTGCAGTATTTTCATACTTTTATACTCTTTAATGAAAGGTGATACAAGGCGGAAGTCCGCGCCGTTTTTCAGCAGTCGCGTCACATGACCAACGCCAGTGAATCAGGAAGGTGGATGTCACAGTGACGTTGTCCAATGACGACGCCAGCTAGAGCTCAGCACAAGCGTATCCGCGTATCTGCGTATTCTGAATGTTTACACAGCACCGGACCGCATACGATCTAGATTGAATACGTGGACGGTGGCGGATTCCCGTTTCCCTGTATTTCCAGGCGGTTTAATGTAAACGGACAGTGCGTCCGCGAAGAAAACGAGACAGATACGGTCTAATGTAAACGTAGCCTTAATGATACCTGATACTTGTCATGACCCATCTTCAGCTTTGGGATCCAGTTGGGGGCAGTTGACTCGTAAAGCTTTGCTGGCACACCTGAAATGCAGCAGCAAATTTTCTTTTATTAACATGTTAACAGTGTTTTCTTTACTACATTAACAGTTGTTCCATTCTTCAAATAAAGTCTGTTAAAGACTTTTAATTCTGTTTCAAACAATGATTATGAAAGACCTGTTCAGAATTTGTTCATTTATATTTCATATAATAATCAGTGCAGATTAAATGAAATTATCCACTATCACGTTAAAAAAATTATAGCACTTGACCACTATTGCAATCTGTATTCATGCTGTTATGGATTTTTTTATTTCATAATTTATTTTTAATTTACTACTTATGTTTTTATTTATATATCTTTGAATTATTTGGACATGGGGAAAAACTATATTTAAAATCCAAAGAGGGATGGAGGGAGGAAAATTAAAACAAAAGAAAGAAATGAAATATATAACATAAATGTGATAAAATTAAGGATGTTTTTATTCAGTAAACATTTTAAAAAATGTTCTACAACACTCTAGCCTAGTGACTTACCAGTAACAAAATGGTCTGAACATATTCTGTACTGCTGTAGATTTGAAGTATTCAGATCCGCTCTGCATAAAGCAGCTAAATACTCTCTCTGTCTCCTGGCAGAAAGCTCCTTGGTTTGCTCCCCTTGTGTCTCAATCACAGCTGGTATTCTGTAGAAAGACGACTTTTCACCTTTCCCATCAGCTTTGTTAGAACACCCTAACACAGCACAAAAGTTTACCATTGTAGGTTGTTTGATGAACCAAGTGCATGAAATTCTAACAAAAACACCCTAGTCATTAGACACACTAAATGTGTCAGTGGCTGGCTGTAATAAATGCAGCCAAGGGACAAAACCATCAATCAGAGTCAGTTTCTCAACATATCGCTTCCTTTCAGCAGGCTTCAGGGTTTTGAAATAATCTCCCATGTCCGCAGATCATGCACAGACTTATCCATTATATCCACAGTTTTTTGCCAAGTCTCACACAGGTTTCTTTCAAGTCTACTGTTGGGCCAATAAATCATAAATAAAACAGCTCAGATTTGTTTGTTTAAGTCGTTTGCCACTCCACTTTATTCTCGTGGGTTCACATACCGCTGCTGTTATTTCCCCCTAATCACGAGTTTGTTGGTCTTCCAATATGGCGCAGGGTCTGTTTACTTCCGGTTTCGGGTGATGTCAGTAATATGCCTCTATATCCCAACAATAAGCCTTACATAACCAAGGAGATTAAAGATTGTATTAATCGTAAGAAATTGGCTTTTAGAACTAATGATAGAGTGGGATTAAAAGTAGTACAAAAAGAGCTGAATCAAATGTTGACAGATGCACGTACAAAATATAAGGATATTATTGAACAGAGTTTTACCTCTATGAATTCTAAAAAGCTATGGGACTCTATGAAAGCTGCCACCAATATGACTACCTGTACCAAGCGTCTCATAACTAGTAATGAGGTAGAAATGGCAATAGGGATCGACCGATATGTTTTTTTCAGGGCCGATACCGATACCGATTATTATGGAATTGGGATGCCGATAACCAATATGTGCAACCGATAAATGTAAACATTATAATTCACATGAAATTAAACATAGCACTCACTGACACAGACCTTCATATCCATGAAATGTATGTTTAATTGTAAAATTGAACATGAAATTTTGTGCAGGGAGATGCCAGCAGCATTTGTACAATAAAGTCAAACATTAGTTAGAATAAAATGAAAAATAAAATAATAATGAAATAAATATTCACCAATAAAAAAAAAATCACTCCCTACTATATTACAGCTCACCATTTTCAGTGGAAAATAAATGAAAATACACTCTAGGTTCTTTTACACTAAGAACTAAGTAAGACTTACCAACTTCAAGTAGTTTTTAAATAACAAACCAAGTGTAGGGAGCTGCCTGCAGCGTTTTTTAAAAAGTAAAATCAAACATAAAGTCGGCTATCACTCCCTATTATGTAACAACTTAACAAGTAACCATCTACATTCTAATGCTTTTAATGCCCAAGCCTAATATTCCCAATTTAGGAGGATTATACTGTAGTGAAGGAAGCATTACATGTACCGGTAGTTTCAGCGAGACTAGTTGGTTGGAGGCTAATTCAAGTGCTTCCTTCCGTAAGCTAAGTTTGCCTGGCTACACAGATGCAAATGGACAATTTTAATGAGTAGTAGATGAAGGCAAGGCAAGTTTATTTATATAGCACATTTCATACACAGTGGCAGTTCAATGTGCTTTACAGAAGTAAAAGCAAAACAGTAAACAATAGAGAATAAAATTATATAAAATAAATGGGAAGAAATATAATAAGAATTAAACAATAGTAGAAATAAAATAATAAAATGAAGTAGAAGTTCAAATAGGGGGAGAAAAAGAAAAAAAACAGCAGAATAAAATAGAATAAAAGTTAAGTAAATTTGAAACATGCAGAGACTGTAAAAGTAAAGATTATAAAACATGTAAAGAAGACAATATTAATTATTTAACAGAAAGCATCTGAAAACAGCTTGGTCTTTAGTCTAGATTTGAAGCTGCCAACAGCAGGAGCATTTTTGATGTCCTCTGGCAGTTGGTTCCATAGCTGCACTGCATAGTAGCTAAAAGCTGCTTCACCACACTTTGTTTTAACAACAGGTTTTAATAGTAAATTTTTCTGTTTTGATCTGGTAGATCTGATTGGGTTCGGCCGCTGCAACATATCAGAGAGGTAATTGGGCCCTGTACCATTTAGATATTTGTATACCAGCAGCAATGCTTTAAAGTCAATTCTGTAGCTTACTGGAAGCCAGTGAAGGGACGTTAGAATTGGAGTAATGTGCTCTGTTCTTTTTGTTCGTGTGAGAACCCTAGCCGCTGCATTTTGAACCAGCTGAAGTCGTTTGATGGTCTTTTTTGGCAGGCCTGTGAAAAGGCCATTGCAGTAATCAACCCTACTAGAGATGAAGGCATGTATTAGTTTTTCCAGATCATTTTTTGACATAAGTCCTCTTAGTTTGGAAATGTTTTTTAGGTGATAAAATGCCATTTTAGTGATTGCTTTCATGTGACTGTCAAAGTTTAGCTCACTGTCAATGAAATCACCAAGATTTTTAACCATTTCTTTAGTTTTAATCCCTTTTGTGTCAAGAATAGTGGTAATCCTGAGTCTTTCATCTTTTTTTCCAAATAGAATTACTTCTGTTTTATCTGTGTTCAGCTGAAGAAAATTTTGTGACATCCAGCTGTTGATTTGATCGATACACTGGTAGAGACATTCAAGGGGGGCATAATCATTAGGTGATAAAGCAAAATAAATTTGGGTGTCATCTGCATAGCAGTGATACAAAATTGAATTTTTATTGATAATTTGCCCAAGTGGGAGCATATAAAGGTTGAAAAGTAATGGTCCAAGAATCGACCCCTGGGGGACACCACAGGTCAAGGACATTGACGTTGAGGAACAATTTCCCAGGGTAACAAAGAAGCTTCTATCTTTTAAGTATGAATTTAACCAATTGATAACTTTACCAGTCAATCCAACCCAGTGTTCAAGTCGATATAGCAGTATGTTGTGATCAACAGTATCAAAAGCTGCACTGAGGTCCAGTAATACCAGGACCGATGTTTTGCCTGCATCAGTATTAAGACGTATGTCATTTATAACTTTAATCAGCGCTGTTTCAGTGCTATGATTGGCACGAAATCCTGACTGAAAATGATCAAAACAGCTGTTTGATATCAAGAAGGCAGTTAATTGATTGAAGACAATTTTTTCAAGGATTTTCCCGATGAATGGTAAATTTGATATTGGCCTGTAGTTATTTAATACTGAAAGATCCAGATTATTTTTTTTAAGTAGGGGCTTTACAACGGCTTTTTTCAGGGACACAGGAACAATGCCAGTCTCCAGGGATGTATTTATAATTTGAAGCACATCTGTAATTATAAGATGAAGAACAGACTTAAAAAAGTTGGTGGGCAGAATGTCCAATTCAGATGTTGAGGAACTGAGATTTTGTACAGTTTTTTCAAGAGTCTCATAATCAATTAAACAAAATTCTGACATTGTGTTGAAGTTATCTATCTGTGTCATTGGTGATTGCAGTTTTTCAATTTTTTGCAACTGAGATATATTATGAGCAATATTTTATCAATTTTACCTTTGAAAAAGAATGCAAACTCATTGCATTTATTAACTGAGAGAAGTTCAGGTGCTAATTGTGGTGGGGCATTAGTTAGCTTCTCTACTGTTGAAAATAGCACAC
This sequence comes from Neoarius graeffei, assembly GCF_027579695.1. Taxonomy (NCBI): domain Eukaryota; kingdom Metazoa; phylum Chordata; class Actinopteri; order Siluriformes; family Ariidae; genus Neoarius; species Neoarius graeffei. Next base: position 122,531,794 of record NC_083570.1, on the reverse strand, counting down.
GGGCATTGTTCATATTCCTGTTGATGATGTTGGAGAAGAAAGACTGTCTTGCTTTACGAATTTCATAATTATAATTACAAAGCATCTCTTTATGGATTTGATAATGGATGTGAAGTTTAGTTTTGCGCCATTTTCTTTCAGTCTTTCTACATTCTCTCTTTAACAGTTTAACAGCTGGGTACTGCTTCCATGGTGCCTTCTGCTTATCATTGACTCTTTTGATTTTGAATGGAGCAATATCATCCATAATTTGGGTCATATTTAAATTAAAAATTTCCAGTAAATCATCTACAGAGTCTGACATTTTGGTTGAGATCCGAGAGAGAGCTTGCTCAAAGAGAGCACATGTGTTGTCTTTTATGACTCTCCTACCCATAGTCGTTGAGCTGTTCTGAATGTGAGGAGACATAGAAACATCAGAGAAAACACAGAAATGATCAGATAAGGCCAGGTCAACAACAGTAGTAGAAACAGTAAGACCCTTTGCGATAACGAGGTCAAGGGTATGACCACGAGAGTGGGTCGGCCCCTGTACATGTTGTACTAGGTTGAAGTTGTCAATAAGTGCAAGTAGTTCTTTGGCATAAATGTTATCAGTATTATCTAAATGCAAGTTAAAATCCCCAGATATAATAAGACAATCAAACTCTAAGCAAATGACTGATAACAGTTCACCAAACTCTTCCAGAAAAACTTTGGCTGAATGTCTCGGAGGCCTATAAATAGTTAATAATAATATGTTAGGAGAGCATGTAACAAGTGCACATAAGTGTTCAAAGGACATAAAATCACCAAGTGAGGACTGTTTACATTGAAAAGAGACTTTGAATATATTTGTGATCCCTCCACCTTTCCCTTGTCGGGTAACATTCAAAAAATTAAAATTTGAGGGAGCTGCTTCAATAAGGGTGGTAGCACTATTTGCTTGATCCAGCCAAGTTTCAGTTAGAAGCAAAAAATCAAGATTGTGTTTGCAGATAAGATCATTAATTAAAAATGACTTGTTTAAAAGTGATCTAATGTTCAGAAGAGCTAGCTTTACAGAAAGTCTAGAAGTAATATCTGCGTGTGCACTCTGATGTTGTTTTAAAACAGGAAGGAGATTAGATTGGTTCACCCCCAGGGTTAAATGTGCTCTATGTTTTCTGTTTCTTATCAACACAGGAATAGAGAATGGCATAGGCACATTGGGTCCCAGCTGGTTTTCAAAACTACACCCATTTGCAGGGACCCAGAGTACATCAAACAAGACTTTCTAAATGTTCCATTTGGTTTGAGGGTGAAAGGATTGGAGATGACATGTATCTTTTGGATGGTGAAAAAGATTTGTAGCCAGCTGAAAGTCCTGGGCGAACACAATTTTGATGAACTGGGTACACTGCTTGTCGCGACAGATTTGGGCTGGAAAAAGAGAGTGTAGCCATTGGGAGCAATTTTTTCATGCTATTTGGGAAATCCATGCGGGTGGGAGATGGAGATGGCGCAGTGAAATCAGAAGAGCGAGAAATTGGTGAGTTCTTTGTATGGCAGTTTGTCTCTGATTTTTGGCAGTCTGTCTTTGAATCTTGGCAGTCTGGCAGGTCAGATGTCTGTGTGTCCTTGATGACGACTTGCAAAGATGATTGTTTAGGCTTTGTAACTATGTCAGTCTGCGACATCTTATCAACTGTTTTCCTCAATGCTGAGAAAAGATTGCAAGTCTGTAATGGTCTACTAAGACTTTGGCTCCAATCCAGCTGAGTTCAGTGCTATTTGGCTTGTAAAATTCTCTGCGATTCCAGAAAAGGTTAAAATTGTCTATGAAGTTCATACCAAATGAAAAACAAGTTTTTCCAAGCCAGGTGTTAAGACTGAAGAGTCGAGAAAATGCAAAACTTCCTCTCGCTGGGAGTGGGCCACTAATAAAAGATTGAATTCCAGTCTTATAGAGCTCAGAAAAAAGTTTTCTGAAATCATCTTGGACAAACAGCTGTTCTCTGAAAACATCACTTGCTCCCACATGCACAACAATACGTTTGATAGTTTTATGCTCGGACATGAGTTTCAAAATGCTGTCTTTGGTGTCAGAAATGGATGCATTTGGAAGGCAGCAAATAATCATCCCATGACCTTTTAATTGTCTTACAGTGGAATCACCAAGAACAAGGGTTGTGGGATAAGGTGGTGTTACGAGCTGCTTTTTGCCTCTTCCCACAGCTCTTCGATCTTGGTGCGATCTCTTTTTACGATGTGTTTGTCCGCTTGAAAAATCCTCTTCCACATCCCTGAGGCATTCAAATTTGTTCTGAAGCCTTATGGGCTGTGGATTTTCCATAGGATTGTAAATCCTATTGTAATTTGTAGAACGAGCTGGTGTTGAGGTAATTACTCTTCTGTTTTTATTTTTGGGCTTGCCACCCATCATTTGCCAGTTTTCTGTACTCACATTTTGCCCAGCTTGATCGATGAATTCATACACTCGATCTGCAATGCCATCGGTCTGTCAGAGTGCAATCTCTGCATTCTCAGCCACTGTTTCTGTACTCCTTTCCTGAGATATCGCTTTTCATTTGTCCGTCTTTGGCAGAGCATCAATCTTTGATTCCAGGATAGAAATCCTCTGTTCTAGTTCCATGCATTTTCTGCAGGATTTTTGCCCCCTGGCATTTTGTTTTAAAAGCTAACTTATCTTATAAAGATGAAAAATAAAATGAAAAAATAGTGGAAATTAAATGAGAAAGTAAAGTATAGAAATAAAGATCAAGAAAGCAGGAGCAAAGCAAAGAAGCGTCCTACTCGCTTGAGTAGGAGGAGCAAAGAGCTGAAAAATGAAGAGATGAAGAATGTAAACATATAATGTTGTGCTTTCGCAACTTGTGTGTTTGTGACTTATTGCGGCAAAAGCAGCGTGTCCTTACCTTGAAGTGGGATCTGCTTCTGCCCGAGTGCCCATACGGCTGCCTTGAAACAGTTCACAGCGTTTAGCTACACGTATCGATTGGCTATATCTCTTGTGCCAAACAAATCAGATGTTGTGGTGGGCGGGACCGTGTTCTTGAACTCAGAGAGGCGAGTGCAGGAAAAGACGTGCAGTGACAGTCGCGTTAGGAACGAAATGGCTGCAAAAAGGCATGTTATCGGCATATCGGTGGAAATTATGGCCGATACCGATAACCATAAAAATGCAGAATATCGGCCCGATATATCGGCCAGGCCGATTATCGGTCGACCCCTAAATGGCATATGATCTTAATGATTTTTTTCTGAGGTTTGATAAGCAAGACTTTTCTCTAGAATGCAGTAATGCAATTAAAACTGTTGATCCTTGCTTAAGGCTGGTAGTTGACCCCCTCAAAATTCAGTCATTGTTTAGTTTGGTGTGTAAAAGGAAATCTACAGGCCCTGATGGCATCTCAGCTCTCCTCCTAAAGACTTTTGCAGAAGAGCTTACTCCGGCCTGGTGCCCCATTTTTCAGCGGTCAATAGATTTACATGTAGTCCCAGCCTGTAAGGTTTTTATTCCTTTGTAAGAATAAATAATTGTAAGTATTTATTCTTGACCAAGAAGGCAGTAATTTATTTTGTGACAAAAACTGTAAGGATTTATTCTGTTCAGTTAAAATGACCTTCTGTCTCAGCTAGACATTGTTTAAAAATTCCATTCTGAACATTCTGCTTATTTTGATATGAAATGTGTATTATTGATCAGAAATGTGTCTGAACAGCGCCAAGGTCTGCAATGATGTCAGACACACCCCCACAGCTGCATATCCAACGTGTATGTTAGATTTAATGTTAGATTTAAAGCTGCATTAAGTGATTCATGTTAGTTTTATAGTTTTATAGATTTATAGATTTATATTAGCCTTATTGCTGCACAAAGTGTTAAGACTTTATGATTTTATATTTTAGAGCTTTTTAAGATCCTTTATTATTTTAGAACAGTGATTTTAAACTATTCCTGTGTAACCTGACCTTCGTCCAGTGGAAAAGACACTTCTTTGTAAGACCAAACATCGTCTTTGTTTAAAACATTGTCGTAAAAACATCTCGCGCGCTTTGACGTGCGTAAATGTTGAAATTGCTGAAATATTATTTTGCTTATGATTGAAGGTTTCATTCACACACAGACACACACACATAGACAGATATCAAACAGTGATGTCATTTCATCCACAGATAACACCCACATATAATAACCCTCTGTATTCTTGTCTAATTGGGGGACTTGCGAATAAAGATGTGAACTACTTTGGGGTTCCTGTCTTTTTTTTGCGACTCACCCCCAGACGTCTGGGTGGCGCGAGGGCATTGGTCTCGAGAAGTTGACCGTTCTGGCTGGGAGAACCTTTACAATTTGGTGGCCTGTACAGGGATACTTCCAATCAGGTAAGGGGTCTCTTTTAATTGATTAGTTGGGGGGGACTTCCACCTGGTTGGTAGTATCAGAAAAAAAAAACCAGTTGTTTATTTTTTTGGTTATCCTCGTGTAGAGGCACGAGAAGATTTTTGGTTATCCTCGTAATTGATTTACGGGAAGATTGGTTATCCTCGTGGAAGAGCCATGGGAAGATTGTTATCCTCGTAATTTGTTTACGGGAAGGTTATCCTCATAATTTGTTTACGGGAAGGTTATCCTCGTAATTTGTTTATGGGAAGGTTATCCTCGTAATTTGTTTATGGGAAGGTTATCCTCGTGAATGAGCTATCACGGGAAGAGCGCGCTTTATGGGTTAAACCCATAATTAATCTCGAGACTGATTCCTTCGTGCCACCATGGGGGGGAAATTGTGTTAAGGTACCCAGACCCCGAGAAAAAACCCACGGGATTGGATGAAGACAATTTGGCCGGCTCAGTTTTGATTTATCCTCGTGCAGGCATTTGCAATCTCTAGGAGCTGTGTAATGTATATTTTATTTTTTTTAATTGTTTCAGCATTTATATATGGCATTACTAGATATGCCCAAAAATAATAAACCAATAACCAACCTCCAAAATCCTTATTTCCCTTATGAAATCCTTATAAGATGCAAATTAAAATAATTTACCTAAAATTTGAATGATAATTAACAATGATATATCCCAGTTACTTTGTATTCAATATTAATAATAATAAACTTTAAGAATGAATACAAAGCTTCAATGTTTGACAAAAAAAACACAAAGTGTAAATGTTATGTGCTCTTTTATCGTCGTGGGAATTGATTATAGCTCTAAATAAATATTGAAGTTTTTTTTGTTAAAAAGAATCCGTATAACTTTATTTGTACGCCCGTATACTATGTTTATTGAATCAAATCCATATAAAATACGGACATTCTGTATATTCATTATAATCTCAACGAAAGCTTCACTGAATCGATTCTTTAGAACAAACTCGCATGCGCGTGAATCAATTTACTTGATTCTTGACTCAGAAACTACGGAAACCTTATTTGTATTCCTGTTTTCAAATTGTAAACAATAATCACACTCTCATGCTGCATGAAATTAAAGTATGAACTTTCCTCAAACCATTACGTGTGCATGAACTCAACAAATGCAGTCCATGCGTCTGTATCGACTCAATCGATCGAGTCATTTTTATATTTCGTTTCGAAAAGATCCGAATCGTTTGTGCATCTCATCACTGTTAGAAATCCTCTTCCCTTAACACAGAATGGAATCATCAGAGGAAAAATCTGCTTCTTAATCAATTAGTTTCAGCGTTTGGTGAGTAGAGCATCTGTATTTTATTTTATATTCATTGTGTGTTGATAGTCCGAAACCTGTAACTGGAAGGTTATCAGTAAAGTCGCGAGTGGTCTGCGAGGTGATCTCTGAACAGCTCACTGAGCACTCTACAAGACTATTAATGCGTTTTAATAATTAATAGTGCAGCTATTAATGCAGTTTCATGTCTAGATCTTATAAATGATGAATATGAAGTAGTTAAAACTAAGACAGAAGTCTGTGACGGCAAAATTGTGATGTTATGTGTTAATAACATTAGAACTCCAGTTCCCATGATGCTTGTGAGCTGGGCATGCGCACTAGATAAAAGAGAAGCAGGAACTGTTTTGTGTGCTGGACACGCCGCTGTCCAGTGTAACGTGTAATAAAACACAAGTTTATTCAACACGCCTCATCTGTTCATCACCTAGAATAGAACGGATATGGAAAAAGTGTAATAAAAGGCATCAAATATATTTACCCTACGTGTGAATGGAAATGCCGAAAAGTTTAATATTTAACCTAATGTTTAATGTTGATCTAAAACATTTTAAAACTGATCGTGTATTGGTATTTTTATTAATCATATGTAACGGTCATGCTGAAAATTCTAACCTTTAAATATCCTATAGACTCCTGTTTCTGACGCGTTTTAGTGAAATGTGGACTTGTCTTGTCTGGGAAGCATGCAATTAGTTCAACAGCGAGCTAACCCGCTCTTTACTGCATTTTTGACATTTTTTTGAATAATTGTCGTCCTATTATAATATATAATATTTTGAATAATTGTTCCGTCTCTACAGTCTCTGTCTCTTTTCTGTCTCTTTCTGGGAGATAAGGGCTCCCAGACTGTTACAGATAGCTATAATATAAACAACCAACCATCCATGCAAGAGCAGCAGACAGGGACACACAGAAATCTGCAATGGGCAGAGAAAATCATTATTTTTGGCACTTTCTCACAATAATAAATTTAATAATTAATCTCGGGCGGCACGGTGGTGTAGTGGTTAGCGCTGTCACCTCACAGCAAGAAGGTCCTGGGTTCGAGCCCCGGGGCCGGCGAGGGCCTTTCTGTGCAGAGTTTGCATGTTGTCCGCGTGGGTTTCCTCCGGGTGCTCCGGTTTCCCCCACAGTCCAAAGACATGCAGGTTAGGTTAACTGGTGACTCTAAATTGAGCGTAGGTGTGAATGTGAGTGTGAATGGTTGTCTGTGTCTATGTGTCAGCCCTGTGATGACCTGGCGACTTGTCCAGGGTGTACCCCGCCTTTCGCCCGTAGTCAGCTGGGATAGGATCCAGCTCGCCTGCGACCCTGTAGAACAGGATAAAGCGGCTAGAGATAATGAGATGAGATAATTAATCTCTTTATATTACTAGGTAAATTCTATATACATAAAGTCAAGATGTCCAAGACAACCGATTCTCATTCCCATTATTTTTAATTGAATTAAAAATGTATTTTCAGTCTCTGTCACATATCGAATCCAACAAAGAGTGCTTATCAGCTATTCAATTTTATTCAAATTACATTCAGTGAAATTGTTTGTCATTTCAATTTGCCCTGTTTTATATCTCCTTTTCTTCCTTTAAACTTATTGCTCCTTATGAGGCTAAGCTTAAACATGTTCCTCCTAATTTCGAACTATTGATATGAAATGCTCTGATTAACTGTTTGCTCCATACTTTTGCCTTTAAAAACCACAGAGGATATGGAATGGATAGGCTTTTAATGTATTTAGTTAACCATAATTTTTTCAGCAAGAAACAGAGTTAACAAACGTTTACTTGAAGAATGTTAAAAAAAGAAAAAAAAAACTTTTTTTTCCTTCCAGTGGTGTTTATAAATCGGAGACTTGGGTTTATCTTTATTTAACCATTAAGAAAAAACGTCATAAATTATCATGATTATGATACATTGGCTTGTATAAGTATTCATTGTCCTTGAACCTTTCCACATTTTGTTGCACTGCAACCTGGAACTTAAATGGAATTGACATGAAACTACACAAAATATGATTCAGTATTCATGTGCATCCTGTTTATGTTAAGCAGTATCTCTCTCTCTACAATCCTACAGTCTCTCCTCGAGCAAGGCGTGGTGAGACCGTGTACCAGCTCGTACAATACACCTGTCAATCCAGTACCTAAATCTGATGGTACCTGGCATTTTACGCAGGATTTACGTAAGATTAATGAATTGATCGTCCCTGTTGCACCCATTGTACCTGATGTTTCTCATCATTGCTGTTTTTCCGTTATTGATCTCTGTTCTGCCTTTTTCACGCACAAGAGGAAGCACTTGGACGCGTTTTGCCTTGAGGTTTCATTAACTCTCCTGCTGTTTTTTCTTTTTTTTTTTAACTCAAATTTTATTAATTTTTGGCAAAAAGAAGAAAAAAAAACCCACAACATTACAGAACAAATTACAGGGTCAGTGGGGTACATGTTATTAATAGTCCTCAATTGTCTCTGACATCAGTCCAAGTTTTCAGTGGTGCCTCTGCTTTGGGTTTTATAATCCATCCATTTCTCGCATTTCTTATCAAATTTTGTTTGTTGAAGTCTCAATATATAAGTAAGTTTTTCCATGTTGATTATTTCCTCCACTATGTCCAGCCAGTTCCTCCGAGTAGGAGGATCCTCTCTACACCATTTCCTGGTAATTGCTTTCTTGGCCGCAGCCAATAGAATTTTTGCCAGATATCCATCTTCGTATTGTACATTTTCCTTTGTCAGGTTACACAGGTATAATATCTCACATGACTTTGGTAATTCATATCCCAGTATCGTTTTCAATTCTGCCCACACATCATTCCAATAGTTTCTTATTTTAGTACATTCCCAAAAAACATGAGTGTGACCTGCATTCTGCTCTCCACACCGTCTCCAGCATGTTTGTTGTGTAGTTGTAATTTTGTTCTTTCTTTTGGGAGTGATAAAGAACCTGATCATATTTTTCCAACAGAATTCCTTCCACATCCTGGAGCTGGTGGTGGTTCGCTGTACATCACATATGTTAAGCCAGTCCTCTTCAGTTAACAGCATTTTACTTTCTTTCACCCATCTGTCTCTCACATACAGTGTAGTAGTTCCTCTGCTCTTCTCTAGCCCTTGGTACAGTGTTGAAACCACTCTTCCAGTGATGTTTCTATATGCATTACACAGTGTTATAGTTACTTTATTCAACTCCTGGGGAAGATCTGGTTTTATCTCTTTGTCAAAGAAATCTCTAACTTGGTAATATCTAAACAGGTCGCAATCCTCCAGTCCATATTCCCTCTTCAGTTTTTGGAAACTTTTAATTTTACCCCGATCCATTATTGTACAAATTGCTGTAATCCCCTTGTCTATCCATTGTTCATAGCTACTATCCATTGCCCCTGGTTTAAATTTAGAGTCACCAATCAGCCAGCTCAAAATTTTTGTTTCTCTTTCTAACTTGTATTTCCTAATCACTGTGAACCAGATTTCCAGAGTGAATCTAGTAATTGGATCAAGCATATTCTTATATTTTTTAAACATGTCCCTGTTTGCAATCATACTTTGGATGTGGAATCCCTCTCTTTTTAATTCTATTTCTTTCCACCTTGCAGTATACTCAGGGTCACACCAATATACCAAAGGTCGAGTTTGGGCAGCATAATAATATTCTAAGAGGTTTGGTAGGGCTAACCCGCCTTTGTCCTTGGGAATCTGAAGAGTTGCATATTTTATCCTTGGTCTTTTCCCTGCCCAGATGAATCGTGAGATTTTTTTGTTCCATTCTCTGAATTGTGATGTGGGGATTTCTGTTGGTAATGATTGGAATAAGTATAATATCCTCGGTAAAACATTCATCTTTATGATTTCTATTCTGGAGCTAAAATCCAATGTTAGCGCCTTCCATCTTTCTATATCTTTTTGAATTTCTTGATTTAGAGTCCCATAATTAATTTCGTACAGTTTTGTTAAGTTTCCACTAATATTTACACCTAGATATTTCATTGTTTTTGCTTTCCATTTGAATTTATATGTTTGTTGAATGGCTTGGGGTGGGTTATAGTTAATGGGTAGTACCTGTGTTTTTGTCACATTGAGTTTATATCCCGACAAGTAATAAAATGAATCCAATCTTTCTATAAGTCTTGGAAGACAGACATCTGGTTGTTTTAGACTGATTATAACATCATCTGCAAATAGACCAATTTTATGTTCTGTGCCCTTTACCTCTATCCCTGCTATACCATCATCTTCTCTTATTGCCTGGGCCAAAGGTTCTATGTAAATTGCAAAGAGAGTTGGCGATAAGCAACAGCCCTGTCTAGTAGATCTCTCCAGTTTGAACCAGTTAGTGAGGTTACCATTTATTTTAATTCTAGCCTTCGGGTCCTGATAAAGTGTTCTAATAATGTTAACGGAGTCTGCATTAAAGCCGAATCTTTCTAGAGTAAGATATAAAAATTTCCAACTGACGCTATCGAAAGCTTTTTCTGCGTCCAAACTGAGCAGCAGTGCACTTTCTCCCTTTTTTTGTACTTCTTCAATTATATGTAAAGTCCTCCTTATATTGTCCTGTGTTTGGCGTCCCTTGATAAAGCCACATTGATCTTCATTAATTAGTTCTGCCATAAAAGTTTCGATTCTTTTAGCTAGGATGGTTGTGTATATCTTGTAATCACAGTTTAATATTGATATAGGCCTATAGTTTTCACAGAATTCCGTATCTTTTCCCTCCTTGGGTCTCACCGTAATTATCGCTTCTTTCCAAGAGGGGGGGATCTTGCCTTTTTTTAAGGTTTCATTGAAGGCTGCTAATAACATTGGGCCCAATTCCTTTTTAAACATTTTGTACCATTCTGCCGGGAAGCCGTCACTCCCCGGAGCTTTATTTGATTTCAACTTATTAATGGCTTCTTCCAGTTCCTTTACTGTGATACATGAATTTAAACTTTCATTCTGTTTCTCTCCTATTGTTGGTAGGTCTAATGAACTTAAAAAGTTTCTTATTACTTCCTCATCCGCTGATTGTGGTTGTGTATATAGTTTTTTGTAGTACTTTTCAAAGACATTTTCTATTTTTCCTGGTTCAAATTCTAATGAATTGGTTATGGGATCTCTGATTTTATGAATTGTATTCATGAGTTGCTGTTTCCTTAGTCTCCTAGCTAGTAATTTTGAAGCTTTAGGGCCTGATTCATAATAAGTCTGTTTTAGAAATCTGGATTTCTTTTCCACTTCGTCTCCTAGTATCTCATTCACTTTTGTCCTCACTTCCTTGATTTGTTGAAGTAAACCTATATCATTCGAGTCTTTATGTTGTTGCTCTAATTTTTTCAGCTCTTCAATCTTCATCTGATATAATTTCCACCTATCTTTCTTATTAAATGCTGCTTGAGATATTAGTTTTCCCCGCATAACTGCTTTCATGGCATCCCATAGAGTAGTAAAGTCTACCTCCCCATTGTCGTTCTCTTCCTTGTATGTATTTATTTCTCTTTTGATGTCCTCAACGAATCCTGGATTGTTTAGTACACCAACGTTCATTCTCCATATTGTATTCCGTCTCCTGCTGATCATATTCAGTGTCAGGTGCAGAATACAATGATCTGACAGGTCTGCTACTCCAATCTTACACTCTTCTATTCTAAATCTATCTGCTGCATTCATAAAAAAATAATCTATCCTTGAATAGACTGAGTGGGGAGCTGAGAAGTATGTGAAGTCCCTTTCGAATGGATGTAGTTCCCTCCAGACATCTGAAATTCCCAGCTCTGTTAATACAGTATTTAAGTATCGGGACACTTGAGTTTTGCTATTTTTCTTTGCGCTAGTTGTGTCCAAATCCTGATTCAGTGTATTGTTAAAATCCCCTCCACATATCAGTATCCCTTCTATTTCCTGAACAACAACTTCAAATAAGTTCTTGAAAAAACTCTTATCACTGTCCGGAGGTGCGTAGACATTGACGAGTGTAACTAATTGATTTCCAATTTTCCCCTTAACCAAAATGTATCTTCCTTCCTTATCTTTAATTTCCTTTAAGGTCTCAAATTTTGTTCCATTCGGTATCAATATCAAAACCCCCCTTTTCCTCCCATTTTTGAATGAGCTATAGTATGTATTTTTAAATCCCAGTCTTTTATATTTTTCATGCTCTTGATCTGACAAATGTGTTTCCTGTAGAAAATTAACCTGTGCTCTTTCTTTTTTTAGTTTTGCTATTACCTTCCCTCTTTTCATTGGGTTACTTAACCCGTTCACATTCAGAGACACCACTTTAAGCTGGCTATGTTGCGTCTTCTCCACTCTTTAAGTTTCCCTCTTCTCTCCCACTGACACCTTTAACTCGAACAACAATAAGAACTCTAACTCCAGAACAATGCTTCCGATAACAACGGGCCTCTTCAATCATGCCCGTGCCCCTGTTGGTAGGAGAGGGGAAGGTCCCCCAGTAATGGGGGGGCCCCTCACTAGAGGTGGATAGGGGTCCTGCATATAGACCCTCTTGCCTTCTAGTAGTGTCCAACATTTCTCTGCGTTCCCACTCCACCAGTCAAAATGAAAAGTATAAAAGGCCTAGTAGTATATAGTAGTATATTTGCATTTAAACTCTGTATTTAACAATAAACAAATGGATAAACAAAGATTATCTCCTGGGGTATTGAAATGACTTTGTCTCTATTTCCCCATCTTTCCCCCCCCAACCCCGACGTTATCCCAGGGATACATTACCTCTCTTTTACTCATAAATATCCAGGTCTGCTCATTAACGTAATGTACTTTATAGCTAAGATATGGTGATGGATCACTTATTTTGAGATGAGACTTTATGCCCGTCCGGATCTCCCATTTCAATCAGATGTTTCCTCCATCTTCAGCTTTCCTGAACTCCTGCAGCCTTCCTCTGGTGCGTTGCGTTAATCCTCCACACGCCCCTGGTTCCCCGATGCGTTGCCATGACCATGCCGCCTGAATCCGCTCCTCCATCGTGCGCTCCTCACCAGTTTCCTTCATCTGTACATCCATTCCCCTTTTCCTCATCTCTTTCGCTGCTTCTTGCGCACTGTTGTAGAGCCGAGGCCCATCGGTCCAGTGGATCCTGATCTTGGTCAGGGGCGTTTGGAACCGGATGCCTTTGGCCTTGAGGGTCTTTTTGATCTCCATATACGCTCTGCGTTGCTGTACCACCTCGGCCGCATAGTCGTTGTCAAAGTACAGAGACGAGTTGTCAATTTTTACCCGCTTTTGCCAGGCTTTCTTTAATATCATCTCCTTTGTGTCAAACCGGAGAAAGTTTATGATTATGGACCGGGGAGTCTCCCCGGGACCGGGTCTCCTCGCTGCCGCTCGGTGTGCTCGTTGGATCAGCAGACTCGTTCCCTCCGGCAGAGCCAGCTCCCTCTGTAGTAGCTCCTCGACAAAGCGGGTGACCGAGTCCCCCTCCAATCCCTCCGGGACTCCAAATATCCGTACATTGTTCCTCCTGGACCTTCCCTCGAGATCGGTTAGCTTATCCTGTAGCTTTCTCTGCTCACGCAGTGTTGTCAACAGAGCGTCTTTAGCTTCCAAGTTATATGCCTCTAGCTCCTCGATGCGTGTTTGCGCCTCGCTGAGACTTTTTTTCTGATCTTGTAGTTCGTCTTTGTTTACCTTAAGCTTGTTGTAAACTTCTTCTTTAAAATTAGCAAACTCCTGTTTAAAACTCGTGTTGAGTGCTGTTATGTCGTTTTTGAGTTCACGGATTTCTTTAGTCATGTCCGACAAGTATTTGTGTAGTGCTGGCGTAACGTCTTCGGTTGCTGCCTCGCCGCCATTATCCCCTGTTTCACCGCTTACCTCCATTACGTTTGTCTTTTCCTGTGTTTTCAGAGTTTTTCGGCCTTTCTGGCGTGTCCCCCCGCTCATCCCTCGTAACTTCTATTTGAATTTGGTTTATCATTAGTTGGGGGGAGATTTAATTATCTCCGACTGGTGGGAGCTTCAAGCTACGCCGCCATTCCTCTCATCACTCAACCGGAAGCCTCCATCCACAGGTTTTCCTCCTGCTGTTTTTTCAGCCGTAATTCAAATTCATAACGCACTCTGTGACCTTCTCCCTCCCTCAGGACTCTGTGGTCTGTGTGTTCTGGTATCTGCCGAGTCACCAGAAATCTGCCAAGACGCTTCCTTATGCCTGCTCCAACATCTGGCGCATAAGGGCTTTAAGGTTTCCAGGACCAAGCTGCAATATTGCATGAACACTTAAGTATTTGAACTTTTAAAGTTTTGAACTTTCTCAAGGCTGTCATTCTAGACACAAAACGCCCTGCAACTAAACATGCACTGATGTCTTTTTGGGTCTTATCAATTACTGCAGACAATGGATCCCTGACTGCTTTTTATATGACAAGCTTCATCATGATCCACTGCAACACCCTTTGACCTGGACTGACGCTATGGCGGACGCTTATCACTCCCTCAAAAGCACCCTTTGTTCCACCCCTGGGGTTACCTGATCACTTCAAGCCCTTCCACCTCTATGCCTGTGAACACCAAGGCACAGCTGTTGGCCTGAGAGCATGAGGGGGGGGATGCATCATTGTGCGGGGTTTTTATCCAAAACATTAGACATTGTTGCTCAAGGCTTACCTGTGTGTCTGGGGGCTGTCTCCGCATGTGCTTTGATGGTTTTCGATGCGGAAAAATTGGTTTTGTCTCACCCACTGATCTTGCACTCGTCACATCAAGTTAAACAGGTGTTGCAAAATTTACAGACCCATTAAATTAATTTATCAGTAATTTAATTGATAATTAAATTAACATATGACTGTTTATTCTCTGTTCTACTAACAATCTCGAAATTTGTGTCACATCCTCTTTTGATAATGTAAGTCATGCTCTCGCACGCCTCCTTAACTCTCGGGATGACACTTGGGATGACATTGATATTGTCTGTCTAAAAATCGTACATACTACTAGTATCAGGTCTGATCTCTCCTCCAGCCCTCTAGGGATGGGGGGGGGGAGTACTCTTTGTTGATGGTTCTTGTTCTAAACGGTGTATAATATTTATAATATTTATAATACCTCTGTGGTTACTCTGTGTGTTCACTGCCTGATATTCTGCATGAGACATACGCTCTTCCTTTCTCATTTGATTTTTGTCATCTTGATTGTGGACAAATTCTCTAAATGGATACAAGTTTTTCCCTGTTCTCGAGAGAACACGAACGTAGTTACTCGTATTCTGGCAAAAGAAATAATACCTAGTTATAATAATAATAATACATTTTATTTATAAGTGCCTTTCAAGGTACCCAAGGACACTGAACAGTAAAAAGAAAAACAAACAATAAAAGCAGAATAATAAAATAACAACAATAAAATAATAAGAAATCAATAATAATAATAATTATTGTTATAGTTATGGGGTTTCAGATGCCATAGACTCAGACAAAGGTACCCCTTTCACCTCAAAAGTCACACAAGACCTTTGTAAGTATCTCTCACTAAACTGGTGTTTTCACATTCCGTGAAATCCCTCAATCTTCTGGTATCATAGAACGTACTAATCGAACATTGAAAAACAAACTAACTAAGGCCATGTAGCCCACAGGTTCAAAAAATTGGCTCTGTAATCCATAATTCACTCTGGCTGAAATTCGTATGACACCAAATGAAATTATTTTTGGAAGACCTTTCCCTCTCCCCTGGAGGAAGGGAACTCCGGCTCCGGGTACCTCTGATTTGAAAACACATATGGATGAATATTCTGCAGCCCTTATAGATAAGTTGCATAAAATTTGTACTAAGGTCAATAGTACAATATCATTTCCACCATCAGCACCCACACACCCCTTCCAAGTGGGAGACAGGTGCTGGTGCGACTTTTTAAACGATTTGGACAATTGGGAGAACCTAGATATAGTGGGCCTGCAAAAATAGTCCCCATTACTTTTACTGCTGTTTTAACTGATCTTTTTCCACAGTGGATCCATGCCACGCAATCGAAGAAGGCTCCATAACAAAGTTGTGTTACAATGACAAGTTTGCTACTAAAGAGGGGAAGAGATCTCGCGATCCACGATTCACTGCAACCATGACAGTCCTCATCACGAGCTTCGTGACTACTCTACTGTTGCTCGGAGCAGGGTTACCCGCTCGAGCTTTTGTGCTATTGCTGCTCGGAGCAGGGCTACCCGCTCGAGCTGGACCTCGAGACAACATCTTCTGGCAATTCGCTAACTAGACTGCACGAGCGCACACCACACGAATGAAAGTTGTTATGTCTGTCATCTGATGCCGTTTTATACTATTATTACACATCTCTATGCTCTGAAGCTCTGTATTCTTACAGGACTCTGTTCTCACTATAGGTCGATATGCCCTATAATTTCATTTTCCCTCACTGTTTTAGAACAAATTACCCTGAAGGAAGTAGCATGTATTTGGGACAAATTAAGAGGTTTCGAGTTTCTCTAAGCTCCGGTGAGGCGGGACGAGGGCTGATAGGGCATGCCCGCCCTCTGAGCACCAATACCCGTCAAGAAGAGCAAGGATTAACTCAAGCATATGAGTTATATGTATGATCAGAATATTGGTGTGTGATACTAGATTACAATCTAGTATCAAAGAGGGGATTGTAAGGTTTTTATTCCTTTGTAAGGATAAATAATTGTAAGTATTTATTCTTGACCAAGAAGGCAGTAATTTATTTTGTGACAAAAATTGTAAGGATTTATTCTGTTCAGTTAAAATGACCTTCTGTCTCAGCTAGACATTGTTTAAAAATTCCATTCTGAACATTCTGCTTATCTGAAATGTGTATTATTGATCAGAAATGTGTCTGAACAGCGCCAAGGTCTGCAATGATGTCAGACACACCCCCACAGCTGCATATCCAACGTGTATGTTAGATTTAATGTTAGATTTAAAGCTGCATTAAGTGATTCATGTTAGTTTTATAGTTTTATAGTTTTATATTAGCCTTATTGCTGCACAAAGTGTTAAGACTTTATGATTTTATATTTTAGAGCTTTTTAAGATCCTTTATTATTTTAGAACAGTGATTTTAAACTATTCCTGTGTAACCTGACTTTCATCCAGTGGAAAAGACACTTCTTTGTTAGACCAAACATCGTCTTTGTTTAAAACATTGTCGTAAAAACATCTCGCGCGCTTTGACGTGCGTAAATGTTGAAATTGCTGAATTGCTGAAATATTATTTTGCTTATGATTGAAGGTTTCATTCACACACAGACACACACACATAGACAGATATCAAACAGTGATGTCATTTCATCCACAGATAACACCCACATATAATAACCCTCTGTATTCTTGTCTAATTGGGGGACTTGCGAATAAAGATGTGAACTACTTTGGGGTTCCTGTCTTTTTTTTGCGACTCACCCCCAGACATCTGGGTGGCGCGAGGGCATTGGTCTCGAGAAGTTGACCGTTCTGGCTGGGAGAACCTTTACACAGCCCTTTGGAAAAAATCTACTATTATTCCCATCCCAAAGAAACCCCGCCCTAAAGAAAGCAATGATTATAGACCAGTGGCATTAACTTCAATTGTTATGAAGTGTTTTGAAAAATATATGGTGTCACTGCTGCAAAAGGAGGTCACCTCTGTTCTAGACCCGCTTCAATTTGCCTACAGGCAAGGGAGAGGCACAGATGATGCTATTGCTGGCATTGCTCATTTTGCTCTTAAACATCTAGAGAATCCTGTGGCCTATGCACGTATCTTATTTACAACCCCGATTCCAAAAGAGTTGGGACAAAGTACAAATTATAAATAAAAACGGAATGCAATAATTTACAAATCTCAAAAACTGATATTGTATTCACAATAGAACATAGACGACATGCCAAAAGTCGAAAGTGAGACATTTTGAAATTTCATGCCAAATATTGGCTCATTTGAAATTTCCGACAGCAACACATCTCAAAAAAGTTGGGACAGGGGCAATAAGAGGCTGGAAAATTTAAAGGTACAAAAAAGGAACAGCTGGAGGACCAAATTGCAACTCATTAGGTCAATTGGCAATAGGTCATTAACATGACTGGGTATAAAAAGAGCATCTTGGAGTGGCAGCGGCTCTCAGAAGTAAAGATGGGAAGAGGATCAACAATCCCCCTAATTCTGCGCCGACAAATAGTGGAGCAATATCAGAAAGGAGTTCGACAGTGTAAAATTGCAAAGAGTTTGAACATATCGTTATCTACAGTGCATAATATCATCAAAAGATTCAGAGAATCTGGAAGAATCTCTGTGCATAAGGGTCAAGGCCGGAAAACCATACTGGGTGCCCGTGATCTTCAGGCCCTTAGACGGCACTGCATCACATACAGGCATGCTTCTGTATTGGAAATCACAAAATGGGCTCAGGAATATTTCCAGAGAACATTATCTGTGAACACAATTCACCGTGCCATCCGCCGTCGCCAGCTAAAACTCTATAGTTCAAAGAAGAAGCCGTATCTAAACATGATCCAGAAGCGCAGACGTCTTCTCTGGGCCAAGGCTCATTTAAAATGGACTGTGGCAAAGTGGAAAACTGTTCTGTGGTCAGACGAATCAAAATGTGAAGTTCTTTATGGAAATCAGGGACGCCGTGTCATTCGGACTAAAGAGGAGAAGGACGACCCAAGTTGTTATCAGCGCTCAGTTCAGAAGCCTGCATCTCTGATGGTATGGGGTTGCATTAGTGCGTGTGGCATGGGCAGCTTACACATCTGGAAAGACACCATCAATGCTGAAAGGTATATCCAGGTTCTAGAGCAGCATACGCTCCCATCCAGACGACGTCTCTTTCAGGGAAGACCTTGCATTTTCCAACATGACAATGCCAAACCACATACTGCATCGATTACAGCATCATGGCTGCGTAGAAGAAGGGTCCGGGTACTGAGCTGGCCAGCCTGCAGTCCAGATCTTTCACCCATAGAAAACATTTGGCGCATCATAAAATGGAAGATACGACAAAAAAGACCTAAGACAGTTGAGCAACTAGAATCCTACATTAGACAAGAATGGGTTAACATTCCTATCCCTAAACTTGAGCAACTTGTCTCCTCAGTCCCCAGACGTTTACAGACTGTTGTAAAGAGAAAAGGGGATGTCTCACAGTGGGAAACATGGCCTTGTCCCAACTTTTTTGAGATGTGTTGTT
Source organism: Neoarius graeffei (assembly GCF_027579695.1). Taxonomy (NCBI): domain Eukaryota; kingdom Metazoa; phylum Chordata; class Actinopteri; order Siluriformes; family Ariidae; genus Neoarius; species Neoarius graeffei. Next base: position 122,512,961 of record NC_083570.1, on the reverse strand, counting down.
GTCATGAAATTTAAAATCACCTAATTTTTCTCTTTAAATGATACATTTTCTCAGTTTAAACATTTGATATGTCATCTATGTTCTATTCTGAATAAAATATGGAATTTTGAAACTTCCACATCATTGCATTCCGTTTTTATTTACAATTTGTACTTTGTCCCAACTTTTTTGGAATCGGGGTTGTATTGATTTTAGTTCTGTTTTTAATTCACTGCAACCCCACATACTGATAAACAAAATGAATCATATGAATATAAGCCCTTTCATCATTAGATTGTTCCATTCTTTTTTAACTAACAGACTTCAGAATGTAAGAATTAACACTGCATTCTCAGACACCAAGTCTATTAGCACAGGTGCACCTCAAGGTTGTGTCAGCTCACCAGTGCTTTTTACACTGTACACAAATGACTGCTCTCACAGCCATCCTGATCATTTTACCTTTAAATTTTCTGACGACACTGCAATCCTGAGCCTGCTGTACCAGGACACAGAGCCTACAGCATACTTTAAGGAGGTGCAATCTTTTGTTAAGTGGTGTGATGAAAATCACCTCACTATTAACGTTAGGAAAACAGAGGAAATGGTGTTGGATCCTAAGTTAATAGGGGACCATACTCCACTTTGTATCCATGGTGTAAAAATCAGCCAAGTGAATTCATACAGGTATCTTGGTATCCACCTTGATAACCTTTTCAGTTGGCAAGTCCATGTTGACCACCTGTGTTCTCACCTGCAGCAAAGATTCTTGCGCAGGCTCAGGGTGTTTGGTGTAAAAATAAAAACATTACTTTTTGGTTATCAGTCTATCTTGGAAAGCATTCTTAGGTACGATATGACAGCTTGGTACGGTAACCTCTCAGTCCATTTGAAATCAAGAATTGCTCGTCTGGTACAGACAGCAATGAAAGTGACAGGGAGGTCTGAAAAGCTGCCTCTGCAAGCCATCTATGAGCAGTCGGTGCTTAGACATGCACAGAGAATTTTGTCTGATGAGTCCCATGTCCTCCGCTCTGAATATGAACTTCTACCATCAGGCAAACACTATAGAGTCCCCTACTGCAGGCTTAACCACTTCAAAAATTCATTTTTGCCAACTTCAGTCAGAGCTTTGAATGCTTCTAAGGCCAAAGGTGTTGTGCAATAGGGCTAAGGATGGTTCATCATGGTGGTTTTTGGTTGTGTATTTATATTTATGGTTGTGTGTACATGGGTGCATGTGTTGTATATGTTTTTACCTGCAGGTGTGTGTCTGTACATGTCTATGTGTGTATTGATATTTATTAGTGTGTGTCTATATGTGTATTGATATTTATTAGTGTGTGTGTCTATATGTGTATTGATATTTTATTAGTGTGTCTATGTGTGTATTGATATTTATTAGTGTGTGTCTATATGTGTATTGATATTTATTAGTGTGTGTCTGTATATGTTGGTATGTGTATTGTTCATTTATTTATTCTCTATGTAAGCAGCACTGTAGCAGCAATGAAGTCCAAGACGAATTTCCCTTTGGGGACAATAAAGTGCATCTTATCTTATCTTATCTTATCATACTCTGCCCATATTCATTTACCAAATTTGTAAATGCTACTTTGAAGCAGAATAACAAAATGAAAGAGTTATGGGAGGGGTAGTCAATTATGATTTGCAGCATCATGTTTAAGTTGCATTATAATTTAAATGTACATTACAATTAATTTATATATTAGCACAATCCATGGCACATTGACTCACTGCCGCCGCTTTTCTCTCCTTTACATTTCTCTTTCCCTGTCACTGCTTTAAATTACTTATTACTCCTTTTAAAAGTAGCCTAATCAACCTCTTATTTTGTAATTTTGCTTCAAATTAGCATTTGCATCATGATCACATCATTTATGTACTATAGCTAACAGTATAAATTATCGTGTGAATGACATGATAATGGCGGTTTTAGTTAGCTGCCTTGGCTAATGTTAGCTAACAATAGCATTAGGCTAGTTATCTCCAGAGATGTCTGTAATATTTATGCTCAGAAAAAAATGTCCTGCCAAAAATGTAGTTGTAAGTAATGAAATTATAGCTGACAATTGAAAGATTTTGAATAACTTACCAAGAGACCCAGAAAATGTTGTTTTCTTCCAAAGTTTTTGCCCACGCAGTTTCTGGAAACTTCTCTTGCACTGCTCTACTGCGCATGCGCACTGCTGAGCCTCTGCGCTCACTCCAGGAACAGGATGTTACAAAGTCCAGTTTACTCAGATGAACTTAGTTTTAAACCTCCTTAAGGAAAAATGAGTACATACTTACACTCCATGAGTTACATCAACAGGATAGAGACAGATAAGTAAAGTACACTATTATGATTTAAGTAAGCATAGCTATTGCCTTTTAGAGTGCTGACACAAGTCTGATCATTCCTTCATCTTCTCATAACCCTTTCCTCTTTCCTCCTCCTGATCCTGCACACCACAGTCATGGATTATTTTTAAAAGGGATCTTCCTTTAGTTTTCATCTCATCTCATTATCTCTAGCCGCTTTATCCTTCTACAGGGTCGCAGGCAAGCTGGAGCCTATCCCAGCTGACTACGGGCGAAAGGCGGGGTTCACCCTGGACAAGTCGCCAGGTCATCACAGGGCTGACACATAGACACAGACAACCATTCACACTCACATTCACACCTACGGTCAATTTAGAGTCACCAGTTAACCTAACCTGCATGTCTTTGGACTGTGGGGGAAACCGGAGCACCCGGAGGAAACCCACGCGGACACGGGGAGAACATGCAAACTCCACACAGAAAGGCCCTCGCCGGCCCCGGGGCTCGAACCCAGGACCTTCTTGCTGTGAGGCGACAGCGCTAACCACTACACCACCGTGCCGCCCTCCTTTAGTTTTTGTTCCATTTATTTTGCCACACACACATTGATTCGGCCCTTAATTACAACTTTAGCTTCCGACTTACTAATATTTACATTAATGTGATGAACCTGAGTCTGAACAAATGATTGCTCTCCGTGGTTTTGTTTCCTCTTTTCACTGCACTGTGTCATGAGCGTGTGATTTGCAGAAGGTGTGGCTCCATGGGCGGAGCTTGATATTTGCGCATGGGAGGGGGTTAAATGTCAAACTCCACCCATAGCGAACAGGACAAAATGCAGCTTTATAGTGTTCTTAATTTACTGTCAAAGGATCATAACTCCTTCACTTGGGGCAGCAATGAAGCAGTGAAGGAGTTCAAGTATCTCGGGGTCTTGTTCACAAGTGATGGTGAAATGGAGCGTGAGATGGACGGGCGGATTGGGGCGGCGTCAGCAGTAATGCGGGCGTTGTACTGGACCGTCGTGGTGAAGAGGGACCAGATACAACATTTATTGATTTAAAGCATGTCTTTGTTCACGTCGTATGTGGTATTATTTTGATATCGAGATGCATTTCAGCTTCGATACGAAGTCAACTCGACTGCTCCTACACAGGCATGCAAATGAATGAGAATGTGGGACTGAGTTTGTTTAAACCTGAAAAATAAAATGTGCTTAAATGTTAAACTTGGACTTTTAATAATCGTGAGTCCCATGATGTGTGCCATTGTGAATATGAGTTACTAAAAGGAGCTCCAGCAGAGAGAGTCACAGTGGTGCCGTGGTTATCACTGTCACCTCACAGGAAGAAGGTTCTGGGTTCGAACCTCACGGCTGATTGAGGTCTTTCTGGGTGGAGTTTGCATGTTCTCCAGAACTTGGTGCGTGAACTAGAATGTTACCTGTTGGTGAAGAGGGGTACGAGTGGAAACAAGGTGGCTTTGGTGCACACACTTTCATAACCTATAGAATGAAATCAGAGTCAGCTGGACTTCAACCTGACTTCGTAGCCAAACACTTTGGGGAAAAAACACATACCTTTGTAATGTTTGAAAAGAAAATGTGTAAATGTGATGTTTTTGAAAAAGTTAGATTATAAAATCTCATCTCATTATCTGTAGCCGCTTTATCCTGTTCTACAGGGTCGCAGGCGAGCTGGAGCCTATCCCAGCTGACTACGGGCGAAAGGCGGGGTTCACCCTGGACAAGTCGCCAGGTCATCACAGGGCTGAAACATAGACACAGACAACCATTCACACTCACACCTACGCTCAATTTAGAGTCACCAGTTAACCTAACCTGCATGTCTTTGGACTGTGGGGGAAACCGGAGCACCCGGAGGAAACCCACGCGGACACGGGGAGAACGTGCAAACTCCACACAGAAAGGCCCTCGCCGGCCACGGGGCTCGAACCCAAACCTTCTTGCTGTGAGGCAACAGCACTAACCACTACACCACCGTGCCATCACCAAAACAAAATATGTTTAACAAAATATTTGGTCATATTGTGTCTTAAATGTCAATTATTCAACATTAATTTCTCATTAATATTTACCAGAACATTTCTGGTTCATGTCTTTCCATTGGAACAAGTTCAAATCAATTACTTTTAATAGTGGATGCCCCTTTAATTATCGATATATTATGAAGCCAGTCCTGTGATAGATTGGTGGCGTGTCCAGGGTGAACCCCTCCTCTTGCTCGAAGTCAGCTGGGATTGGATCCAGCTTCCCCCACGACCCTGATGGAGAAGTGCTATAGATAATGGATGGATATTATTAAGCCTTTTATCATCATCTTTCAAGAAAGAAAGCTTGTGTGGATCTGGGCTGGATTTAGCCAGTCTTGACTGGGGATGCAGTCAAAATGTTCAGTGGGCATCTTTTACAATCATACTTTGCCAATAAAATATATTATTTGTATAATGAAGAATTGCACACTCTCTCCAATATGTTGTGTTTAAATTTTGTTCCTCGTGCAGTGAGATTGTTTGATGGGAGATTGTGCCTTAAATGATCGTGCGATCATGATTTTATTTTGCAAAGATCCTGCACACACAGAGTAATTCCTGTTTACGCCACTGCCCACATCTGATGGGTTTCTGAATTGTTTTAGACGCCAGTATGACTTCCATCAAACACAGCACATGGACGTTGGCTTTCAGCAGAGTTTCAGCACAGAGATGTGTCCGTGCTGTACAGTCACGGTCTCTGGGCTACAGTGAGAATTCGAGACAGTGTGAAATGTAGAGGAGGAGAGAACTGCAGGCTCTTTCAACATTATTCTTTGCTTTAGGTTCATGGGGCTGAATGAAATGAGGCAGCAAGCCATATTCGGCTCACAGACCTTGAGTTTGACGCATGAGATTTAATTTAATTCATGACTTAATGATGTTTTGTTGTTGTTGTTTAAACTGTTTACTGGGGCAGGGCTGCAGACTGAGTCATGCATAATTAAACCCCTACTTCATTTCACACGGACTCACATTCCATTTGGAGATCACTGAATTCTGATTATTATTATTTTAAAATAAATAATTAGGTGCTGTTTAATAACGTCCCCTTTCTACACCGAGGGGTGGGGTGGAGTTATTACAAATAAAATCTGTAATCACAAGACTGGACTCGAGTCCTCCAGCCCTATAGAAGAGGAATCAAATACTAAAGCCATCACACACACTGCAGTTACACTACTTCACACAAAGCCCTCACATTATCCCACTGGGCTGCAGATAAGACTGAATGAATGGGGGGGGGGGCTTTTTTCACCTTTCTTGGATAGGACAGTGTAGAGACAGGAAATGAGTAGGAGAGACAGGGAGGGATCAGGAAATGACCTTGGGTCGGAATTGAACCCGGGTCCCCAGATTTATGGTATGGCGCCTCAGCCAACTGAGCCACGACGCCCCCAAATGAATGAATGAATGAATGAAAGAAAGAAAGAAAGAAATGTTTGACATTTAATAATAAATGTTTTTGATATTTTGTAAAAACTGTCGAGTTTCTTTCAGTGTGTGTGTGTGTGTGTGTGTGTGTGCGCGCACACCATTACACCTGAAACACCAAGGAATAATGTACAGCACGCAAATAAGTTCATATATATTTTGATACGAGATATAAATTTATTGAACTGTTGCAGAAATTTAAATACACAAACTAGTTTTATACAATAAAAATAAAAACACTTTTTAATTCTTTGGACTGGATTTGACTGAAATTGTGCAGAGTACTGTAAGCAGTTTCATGCAGGTCACAAGTTGTTCCTAATAAAGTGCTCATTTCCAACATGGAACTGCAGGAACACGAGTCTTCATCACACACACACACAGATGTTCATCAAATCCTGAAAAGAAAAGAAAAACATCTGGATTAATCCCCACACACTGGACTGCGGTACTTCATGACCACCAGCATGTAATCATCTCTGCTCCAAGAGAAACATTATCATCATCTCCTGTTTATAATTTAATCCAACATTTATTCAGTCTTCTAGAAGATCTGTGTTCTGACATTTAGCTCCAACAAACGAGAACTTCCACAAGATCTAACAGGAAAGTGAGCAGACATTTCCCATCACATCACTGCTCTTATCCAATCCCAGGCTTTGGAGCTTTTTAAACAGTAACTCCCACTGCGGTGGGTTTGATCTCTTGTTCTACATGTAGATTTAAGTGCAGACTTTAAGAAGAAGCCGAGGTGAAGTTTACAGGAAGGACAGAAGACACGGTGTGGAGGTGGAGAGCAGGAAGGAGTGTCAGAGTGAGTCAAGTGGCTCCTTAAATCACATATTTGTGGCCGTGTGGCATTAAAGAGGATCATTTTACTGAGTTTTGAGGAGAGTTGAGAAGAAAGTGTGCTGCTGATCAGAAACAGGGAAAAGCCGAGATCATCTTATTCAGACAAAAGCAGCAGGATGAAGTCAGAGACAGCAGGGTGTCGCAAGGAGACGAGGTGCTCATTTACAATCACTCTCATGCACTCAGACGGGACATTTTGGAGACTCGGACTGACTCCCTGTCTTCTGCTTTCAGATTCATTTTAAATCAACACTTTAATGATCATTGGTGTCTCTCTCCCTTCTCTAATGGATATTTATAACTCCCGCCTCACCCGCAAAGCCATCAGGATTGCAGGTGACCCCACCCACCCATCTCACAGCCTCTTCAGCCTGCTGCCGTCGGGGAGGAGACTGCGGAGTCTCCGGGCCAAAACCAGCAGGCTCAAGAACAGTTTCTTTCACCAGGCGGTCAGGAGGCTCAACTCCCTCCCTGTTCTGCCCCTCCTCCCCCCTCTGCCCCCTGCCACAGATTCTGCCCACACCCCCCTGCCCCCCCTTCAGCATCTGACATGTCACCCTCACAGCCCCCCCCCCCAACACACACCTCATCGTTCATTAACACACTGAACTCAGGGACCGCGCATGTCACTTTACCTCGCTCATTTGCACTATTCCGCACTACCTCATCTTAACAGCTGCTAGTTTGTTTACACTGCTTGTTTCATGTTTACCTGCTATCAGGGATGAGAATGGGACATTTTTTTTTTTTTTAAGATATTTTTTTGGGCTTTTTGCACCTTTATTGGATAGGACAGTGTAGAGACAGGAAATGAGCAGGAGAGAGAGACGGGAAGGGATCGGGAAATGACCTCGGGCCGGAATCGAACCCGGGTCGCCCGCATTCATGGTATGACGCCTTAACCACCTGAGCCACGACGCCCCCAAGAATGGGACATTTAACAAAACTCTGAAATGCCTGGCCGGTCTAGGGGGCATCTGCCCAATTCACAATCCCCCTTTCCCACACATCCTATATATATATATATATATATATATATATATATATATATATATATATATGATTTCAAATTCAATGATGGTTTAAAACGTTTATAAACTTGTTGCAAGGATGGACGGCAGTGGAGCAGACAGAGAGCCGGAAAACTTCTTCCTCCAAAAATATATTTTTTCTATTTTCAAAACTTTTCTTAAAATAGTGCAAATATTTACAGTGCACCAACCAAAGGTTCAAATTGTCAAAAAGAAAACTATACAAACAAAATCTCATCTCATCTCATTATCTGTAGCCGCTTTATCCTTCTACAGGGTCGCAGGCGAGCTGGAGCCTATCCCAGCTGACTACGGGTGAAAGGCGGGGTACACCCTGGACAAGTCGCCAGGTCATCACAGGGCTGACACATAGACACAGACAACCATTCACACTCACATTCACACCTACGCTCAATTTAGAGTCACCAGTTAACCTAACCTGCATGTCTTTGGACTGTGGGGGAAACCGGAGCACCCGGAGGAAACCCACGCGGACACGGGGAGAACATGCAAACTCCACACAGAAAGGCCCTCACCGGACCCGGGGCTCGAACCCAGACCTGTGAGGCGACAGCGCTAACCACTACACCACCGTGCCGCCCCACAAACAAAATAAGAAAACAAAAATAAAGAGGCTTCAAGTTTGCCAGAGTAAATCAAAAAAGACCCTGAACAAAACTATTACGCTACGTTCACACTGCAAGGCTTAATGCTCAATTCCGATTTTTTTGTGAGGTCGTTCACATTAACAAATATATGCGACTTGTATGTGATCCTCAGTATGAACGAAAAGCGACCTAAAAGTGTTCCGCATGCGCACTGCAGGATACGACGACGTCACACGCAGTGAGCATGGCCAGTGTTTACGGAAGTAAAACCGCCCGGTTGCGGTATGATCCATCCAATCTAGCTTGAATAGCTGCATCCCCCCAAATGGAAATCAGCTCCCTAACCTCTGTGTCCTTCCATTGAGAAGATTCAGAACCTTCACAGCCCGAAGCGTCCCTCGCATTGATGTCATGCGCAGGGGCGCAGATACGTTTTTTGAACTGGGGGGGACAAAGCTGCCAGCAAACCAACCCCAACCCCGATATGCCTGTCAAACTTGTTGTGGGTTACCATAGCAACCAAGCTCGAGCTCGCAACCTGTGCAGTCTGCGCAGCTCAACCAACCGAATATCAGTCTTTGTTTTGTTTTATGTGAGTTGTTGCAACTATGTATACACTGCCGTGCACCTCAATAAACCGAATGGTAATTAGTCTTTTGATTTTTCCGTGAGGTTTGCCTTATGCAAAGAAAGACAGCATAGACGTTTTTTCCTCCCTATAAGTGGGGGGGACCGAACGAAGTGAATTTAAATATGACTCGTCCCACCCTCTATCTGCGCCCGTGATTATGCGCCATGTTGTTGTAACTTTTTTTGAGAGACCCGCCGCCTACTTCAGCGCAGAATAGTGACGTTTGTGGCTTGTTGATGACGTGTAAGTCGGATGAATGCGACCTGGCGGTTCAGACTGAAGTCGCATATGAAAAGAGCGGATAGGAATCGGAATTAGGACCACATATCCAAACGGCCTGGGTCGGATTTGAAAAAAATCGGATCTGTGTCGTTCATATTGTCAATAAAAGATCGGATACAGGTCACATATGGGCGAAAAGATCGGATTTGAGTCACTTCAGCCTGCAGTGTGAACGTAGCCTTAGTCAGCCAAACCACAGCACCTTCAAACAAGACGCTCCAACCACAACTGAGGCTCTGGAGCTACTGCAGAGCTTACATACCCGCAGCCCCACCCACACTTGAGCCCAAATTGCAAAATTAATCAATCAACTAAATAAATGACATCCTAAATACAAAATAACAATTTAAAGAAACAAACACAAAATATACAAACATCCAAAATAATTTTCATTAACCAAAAACCCTTCAGTGCACAGTAAAATACATGTTTCCCCAACACCACTAAAACACCCCCGTTAAAATAGTCCGTTCTACCAAACACCCGCGAAACCCCTCCATAACAAGCCAATGGTACAGTCCCTCGGTTTCTCACAACAAACAGGAAGTGTGTGGAGTTCGCGTGACGAGTTACTGAAAACTATTTTGTGTTATAAAAATGCTAGAACTAAATAAACTTGACGCTAGAAATAACCGGTTTGTACGTGTGTTTCCTAGACCAGAGACAATGCTGAACAGATGGGAGATGAAAATGCTTAGAAATGTGTGATGCGTTTTACATATGAGTGGAGCCAAACACGTTACTAGAATGCCGGTAGGCCTTTCCCTGCACTCGCAACAAATGCTGCGGGCGGTTGGTCCTGCCTGCTTGTGCCACCACAAGCCTCTTGCCGACCCCCCCCCAAAAAAAAAATTTCTCAATGGATTTACACGTTTCACAAAAATGACATTTTCAGTGGGAAAAACTCGGAATTCTGCAGAAAATTCTCATCCCTGTGCTATACCTCAAGTGCCCTTGACTGTTTGGTTATTTGAACCAATTTATGTGTGTGTGTATATATATATATGAGTGTTTAGTCTATGTCTAGTTCATATCTAGAGTGTTTATATTGTCTGAGTGTTTAGTCTGTCTTGTTCTTATCTAGTGTTTATACTGTTTATTTATACTGTTTATATTGTTTGAGTGTTTAGTCTATGTCTAGTTCCTATCTAGAGTGTTTATACTGTTTATATTGTTTTTTTTTTTTCAATTATTCTATTTTTATTTATTGCATTGCCTGTTTGCACCGTGGGTCAGAGAGGACTGATATTTCATCTGTGCTGTATGTCGAGCATGTATAGCATATTTGACAATAAAGTTGACTTGACCACTAAACAACATTAAAGGTAATTGTGAGAAGGAAAAAAACCCCACATCTGATTAAACAGAACACAGTGAAAATTTCTAAAACTGGTTTCATTTCATGGCCTGGTCATGTGATCTTTACTGAAATTAAACAAAAATGATAACGAGGTTAAAAGATTTTTCTTCTTCCCCAACATTGAACTAAAAAAGTCATTACTCACATCAGTGTCTGCAGTTTGTAATGTTCATCATCCTTAAGCGCAGAGAGCAGATTCTTTCCTGAGTCTCTGATTTTATTCCCAGTCAGATCCAGGTCTCTCAGGTGTGAGGGGTTTGATCTCAGAGCTGAAGCGAGAGCAGCACAGCCTTCATCTGAGACACCACACCGCCGCAACCTGCAGAGACACAATGACACACACTTCACTGTCTCAGTTTATGATCATCACGATTCACTTCGCGTCTTTAAATTCGAGGTGTGTGTGTGTGTGTGTGAGAGAGAGAGAATATCGCTCCATAATCGTTCAGTCTGTAGAAGAATACCTGATTAGTGTTGGATGGAAATGATTTTCATTGGTTTTGTTAAACAGACTTTCTCTGTAATTTAGAACAGTTTTATTGTTCAGTGTTGTTTCTTCCAGTGGACACATGAACAGAGACTTTAGTGAGTTCTAGAGATTTCTGCAGCTGTTCTGCTCTCCTTTGCTTTCTCTTTCTCCTCCTTCAGTATTCCATGCTGTGCTCTTGGAGTGATTTTTGCAGGATGCCTCGATCTTAGGCAGAGGAGCAACAGCACTGAATCTGCTCTGTTTGGAGACAATTTATCTTCCTGTGGACCGAGTCACACACACTCGCTCTTTACAAACGCTGTTTTAGTCACGTTTTCCTGCTTCACACATCTCTACAAAATCTCTCTTTAATCAGAGTTCACATGAACAGCTCTTTCCTGAGAAGATCAGACGGTCAGTAATCAGACTGTGTGTGTATTTTATAGAACAGGGTCGGACTCTCATTAGCTTTTGGAGAAGTCGTTATCAGAGAGGGTCACACACTTTAAAACCCAGAGTGTGGATGTTTAAATGGTTTATTCAGGACTGACAAGAACAAGTGCGAGTGTGTTTTCTTTAGACAGAATGGGTTTGTCGACTCTTCTGACTTGGATGAAGATTAGACCATGTTTTATTATTAATGAACGCAGAAAACCAGGTCATGTCAAAGGCTTCAAAAATGTTTCTGCAAACACAAGTAGTGAAATATAGATTTTTAAATCACCTGTTATGTTCAAATTGGTGCATTTTTCAATGTATGGTAGTGTAGGAGCCATATTTAGGTTGCTGTATGACTTCGTATTTGTTGTTTCTATATGATTTAGTTTGGTAACCTGTAAAAGGAATTATGTTAGAATTATGTTAGATACTTACCTGATTGCCTTACCGGTCATGTGGTATGTAGCCACTCCCCTTGACGTGCCGGTGTGGCGCGTAACTGCAAGCTTTAATTAGTCCTTTGAATCAGGGGTAAGGTAGATGACGAGGCGGAATAGTTTTCCGACCGCAATAAGCCGAATGCATTGGAATAACCGACTAAACTAACAGAGCTTTACTTTAGTTTCCCTTTTTGATCCTTTGTTCGCAACCGTAAAGTAAACCGGAATTGTCTTAATGGAATAAACCACCATCTCATTTCATTGAACTTTCTGTGAGTGCTTAACTGGATTGTGTGTCGGGAACCTCATCAACCTCACGTGGCAATATCTGTTGCAAGGAATTGCTATTTCAGGTAGAGTTTTAATTTCAGAAAAGAATTCTTCTTCTTTACAGTTGTGTGTGTGTTTCTTCTTCTTTACAGTTGTGTGTGTGTGTGTGTGTGTGTGTGTGTGTGTGTGTGTGTGTGTGTGTGTGTGTTTTCCCATGGATTGGTGATGTTTGTGAACCTGATGTTAATCATATCTGTAGAATAAAACAGAGCGTAGTGGTCGTGCCCTGTGATCTCCTCTCACACACACCTATTGATCCTGTTCTCCACTTTAGCTCTGGGTTACTGTATGAATGGAACGGAGTCAGTGGGTTTACTCACAGACGGTCTGTATTTATGACTAAATGTGGAATAGGAGATGATTTTAGTGAAAGCACTACTGAGGAAAACTGCATGGGTTTAATCCTGCTGATCCACTGAGCTGCTTCTGTAACGTAGATCTGGCAACCCTGTTCAGAGCAGCGAGACGGAGACGTCCTGAGAGAATATTTACTACTTTATCCTTTTATTACTATATTACTAGGGGCCCATGGAGCAAAACTGTAGGAACCCTGTTGGTTTTCTTATAATAATAATAATAATAATAATCTCCTAAAAGTATGTGGACAGAAAACTGTAACTCACACAGGCATCAAACTTGGTTTATCGGGGCCTTTCACATGGCGTAATCCTAACTGTGGATTTGTTTATGTGGCCATGTTTAAGCTTTGTGTTTGACGAGCGGCACAAGTGTACACGAGTGATTGTGAGCCCAATTCAGTAAACATCTACAGATAAACTTATAGAAGTTACACAGCGAAATTTCTCCTCTGCATTTAACACCCATCTGAAGCAGCGAACACATGCACACAAGTGAACAAATCAGCGAGCACGCACGCGCACGCACACACAGGAAAAAAAAATTATGGGTAAATTAAGAAAGAAAACAACTTTATTCATCACACCATGCAAACAGCGCCCGGGGAGCAGTTGGGAGTTCGGTGCCTCGCTCAAGGCCGTCCCATATTAACCTAACCGCATGTCTTTGGACTGTGGGGGAAACCGGAGCACCCGGAGGAAACCCACGCAGACACGGGGAGAACATGCAAACTCCACACAGAAAAGCCCCCGCCAGCCACGGGGCTCGAACCCACGACCTTCTTGCTGTGAGGCGACCGTGCTAACCACTACACCACCGTGCCGATTACATGGCTCTGTGATGCCTGCATATTTCAGCTTTTGGATGGAGCGCAATCTGCTGGTAGAATCTAAATGTTTGATCGTTTCAGAGATAGTACTGACTGCAGTCGTCTCGATTTTCATTATTAACCATCGCGTTTTGTCCACAGGGGGCGCTAAAACTGAAATATTGTAATATCTTAAAGGTAGAGTGCCTTTAGCCACATGGCCCTAAATTCTCTGCTATTTTTTCCTGCTTCACCATGACCCAATTCAAGATACCTTCACATGGTGGGCTTTCCCCATTCATGCAAGGCATTGTGGGATACAAATTTGAAACAGGAGAGAAAAATGGAGGACGTGACTGTGCGAATGAAACATGAAAGAGCGACTACAGTAACGGAAAGCGAGAAGAAAAAGACATGTTATATACGAAGGAAAGGAAACGCAGGGCCAAACTAATAAATATGGGCACTCAGCGAGCACCTCGGTGTGATCAGCTGTTCGTTTAGCGACAGAATGATGGAACTGTCAGTGCACGCTCAAAGGGAAACCTGTAGATGGCAGTAATGCAACACTGTGGATGCCAGCTGCCGTAAAACCCAAAAGAAGAAGAAGGTAAACCTGCGCATGCGCACACGGACTTCCTCTGTCTGCTTGACTGCGCGAAGCGAGCGATTTCATGCACATTATTTGCTTTAATCCCCTCAAATTAAATAACTTCCCAGCCCCAGAATGGCCTAATATTTTGTGAGATATTACAGAAATAAACAGATATCACAATCACCACATTTCAGACAGAACTAAATTTCACCGGTTTTATGAAATCGAAAGGCCGTCTCGCTTTAAGAACCTCTTAAGTAAGAAATTTAAAATCGGGTGTGGTCTCACTTGGCCCCTTATTGCTTGGATCCCGATGATCGCTGCTTGCGGCTATATTTATTACTATATTACATTATTTGAATTATTCAAAAATCGACAGAAAGACGGTTACTATGGACGGCTCCATTTAATTTTTCTTTAATTTTTTTTTTTATTTAAAAAAAATTGGCTTTTAATCAATTCTTTGGCATTAACGTCTCATTTTAGTTTTCAAATTTTGTATTCCCGAGATCATTTCCACCATGTCACTGCTGCTCACACAGAGGGCAGTTAGTTTGAGTCTCAGGTGCAGTTTGTGGGATTCGTTACAGTGTTGTAGTAAATTTCACAGTGAGTTCAGACACATCACAGTCGGATCAAGTCCCGTTTTGTGCTGCAGCTTCTCACATACGTCCATCTGACCCAAAGACTCTGTGACAAATCATCAGTGTGCAGTGAACAGAAACAATCTTCCTCCTCAGGACACTGATGATGAAGCTAAAGCCTCTGCTTCAGTCTCACTATTAGAGAATGGGTCTTACTGAGGAGCAGGTCATGTGACTCTCAGAGAGATGATCTTACCCCAGTATCTCCAGTTTACAGTGAGGATTCTCCAGTCCAGCAGAGAGACGCTTCACTCCTGAGTCTCCCAGATTATTACCGGTCAGATTCAGGTATCTCAGGTGTGAGGGGTTTGATCTCAGAGCTGAACTCAGAGCAGCACAGCCTTCATCTGAGACACCACACTGCTCCAACCTGCAGAGACACAATGACACACACTTCATCAACAGATTTAATACTGACTTTAAAGATGATGAGTGTAGTGGTCTAACAAAGTCAAAACACTTTGGATGCTGTTTAGTTGTTACACGCTTATCTCCAGAGGTGGACAGTAATGAAGTGCATTTACTTGAGTTCTGTACTGAAGTCCACTTTTTGAGTATCGGTACTTTACTTAAGTATTTTTTTTGGAAACTTATGACTAACTTCACTACATTTGAAAGACAAATATCGTACTTTTTACTCCACTACATTTCTATCAGGGTCCTCGTTACTCGTTACTATGAAGCGGCTTTGAAAGTGGATGTTTTTTTCATTTCTTTTCTAAAACGTGATTGATTATTCGCAGGTGACACTGAGACAGTCTATCAGTAATCACGAGGGTCACGTCACAGCCGTAGACTGGATAAAATCAAGTTCAGTGATTTCTCCACAGCATTATTTGAACACGATCAGTTGATGGCAGAATGGAAGGAGGCGGTTCTTCTGGGGAATGAACGCACCCATGGCCATACCGAGAACCCGTCTTTCAGTTTTCTGAAAGGAATAAAGAGTTGTTTCGTTTTAAATGTTTGCTTTGTTTACCTAAAACGAACCACATCACGGCCTACAAAAACCGAATAGGCCGATAAATATAATATTTAATTGCAATTAGTTGCCAATACGAGTCACGATATAAGGTTACTAAAACCGAAAATGTAACTGAATAACACGTTAAGAAATAAAGCAAGTTTAAAAATGACTTCAGTTCTCCTTTAAGTCTAATTGTTCAAGCATAGCTTTGAAGCGGTTTAAATAAATAAATAAATAAAACCCCACAACTACTGGTCTCCAGCATCTTCCATTGTCTAACGGAGACTCGACTGAGCACACGGAGGGCACCATCTTCTACCTGAACAGGTGACCTAAGGCTCCGTCAAAATAAAAGTTCCAAGCTACGTGCCAGTAAATCGAAAGCAAAAAATATGAATCTCTAAACCAAAGCAAGTTTAAATTAAAGTTTGGCTCCTACAATGAGTGTGAAAAATTAACTTTATTATTCAGAACCAGGGCTTTACATTAGCACCCGCCCACCCGCCAAATGCGGGTAAAATTGGGCTTTGGCGGGTAATGACTTTAGTCCCACTAGCCACTTTGGCGGGTGGTTTATTCTGTGGTATGACGATATATTTTAATTGTAGTTTTCTCTGAAGGCATCGGATATAATAAACGCATTGCAGTGTAATATTACACGCCTACAACTCCCATGAGCACCTGCATAAACATTCTGACATGTTAGAATTGTTTAGAACGTTCGTTAACGGCTCAGATAAAATCAGTGATGCGGTAACCTGCGGTTAATGAACGAAGCAACAAAGTTGCTGACGACTGACAAGCGCACTATGTTGCGGCACATAGCTGGAGTTTCAAACCCGGCTGCTCAGGGAAAAAGGGGCAGAGATGATCAGGGCCGGAGCAGCATTTTAAAATCACCGAGGTCCGTGATGTGCAAAGCGCGCGCCGAAACATTTCCGCCATATTTCAATGAGAGGGTGAATTACACGCCACACAAGAGATCTATTCCTGAAATTACTTTTAATAGTGTTCAGGCCTAGACATTAAGCATTTACCACTGGTGGCCCATTGGGCCAGTGGAATTGAAAAGTTACTGGCCCAAATGGAAAATGTGGTGGCCCGAATGCGCTCGGTACCCGCATTCAGGCCACCACATTTCATACAGTTCATAATACAGTATGTCATTGATTTTTGGCTAGAAAAGTAGACTTTAGGGGTACATGTTGTTGCCGAGCGCAGCGAGGCTGAAAATTTTTGCAGAATATCCCCAAGCCACATCATTGTAGGAGGCAATAATCTCATCTCCGTAAAAAGTAGTGTCACTTTTTCATGACCCCCCCATAAATTCATAGCCCCCCTCCCCCATAAATAATGACCCCCCCCTAAAATTAAAAAGAGCCTTCTCAAGATTATCACAACTTATATTTTGATTTTGTACCTGAAAACAATACTGACAAAAGACAGTAACTCGGTCCAAATTACCAGCAATGGACTCAAGAACAGTCAAAAACAGTCACATCAAATTGAAATAAATATATAAAACGTTTTGCTTCTGAAAATGTGCACTGCACTGAAATAGCAATAAAGTCAATTTCAGGTTTATAGTTTAGTGCAATAGCTTTCCTCTTCCACACTCTCGTCTAAAATGCCAGGGCTCTACGTTAACTTTTGAAACCGCTTGTCCTGTCGGGCAAGTTGAAAGGAAATTTACTTGTCCGAATGTGAAGTTGACTTGTCCGAAGAAATATTTGAGAAAAAAACCCCACAAAACTATTTGTAACCCAATCTTTATGGCATTTGTTTCCAAGTTCACAACATATGCATAATATCTATGAATCAAAAGTAATCAATACTTGATATACTGAGGCAAAAGTTCAAAAATATAGTAAAACAGACTGACTGATACCATAATTCACCAATTATTCTGCTGAAGTTCAGAAGCAATATATCCCAACAGAGTAGAAATTATGAACATAAAATTTTAAGAACAAAATAAGTATACTATGAGATCCAGAAACACTAACCATTATATATACACAGATCAGTACTCTGCAGTTCAGCAACAAATATCACAAAAACTAACATTATCATAAAATTTATGACTTGAGATATCACTAGTTTGGACAAGAGAAACAAATAACAACAACAATGCTACAAATAAAAACAACTGATAAAATTGACTGATTAATACTGTAAATCACTGATTATTATACACTGAAATCTAGTTATCAAATGACAAGATAATATATCTTATGAAAACCTCCACACCTCTACTGACTCACAGATGAATGGATACAAATAAAGTTTCTATTCATCTTCATCTATCAGCCCTTGAGTTCTGCTCCATCAATTGGACTCCATCAATCATTAATTTATTTTGAGAAATTGAAAACCAGAAAATTAAAATTATATATATATACACATTTTTAAATTATTAATTTTGAATATATATCCTCCACTGATTAATTGTTTAATTATTCAGTGTGGCTCCTGTATGGTATTTAACGGTCAAAAAAAGATAATTTCAAATAATCCATAATTATATCTAAATTATAGAGCCCTGTTTCAAATTCCTAAGCTCCCATTACTAATTAGTTAATTAATACAGCCAGTAACCTAATTAGCAGCCCTTTGACAGCCTTTTATTTCATAGATAACTTTCCCCACTCCTACCTCACTCCGTCAATCCACACGCACGCAGGGGCACAGTCCAAGCCCAGCACACCCCGCCACGCGCTCGGCTATAAAATGAACACCATCGACAACAATTCAGAGATTTGGAATTTACCACACACTCAACGTAAATATACAGCTGAATAATGATCCCGCCAACAGAAATGTCAACAAATCCACGTGTATGACACGGTTAAAACCAATCATACACGACCGTTTACTTTTCAGCTCAAATACACGAAGCGGTATTGGCCGGTTTCGCAAGTGGAATATTGCGCATGCGCACATCACTCTTTCCGAACATCCAGGGATTCATCAAAACAATATGTCGAGTGAGATGCTTCGGAAATCATGTGAATAAACTGATAAATTTGATATGTAACCCGAATATCGGTGTATTTTGGCACTTGTCCGATCGGACAAGTAACGGAGACGATGAACTTGTCCGACATAAAGTCTCACTTGTCCCGGACAAGCAGATAACCGTTAATGTCGAGCCCTGAATGCGTGCACATCCTGCTGCCATGGTGTCACTAAGTGTGTCCCGATGGTCATCTGAGACTCTGGTAAACTCAGCCCTTCTCTCCTCGATCTGGCGCTCGACCAAAATGACGCTTCCGAACAGCGCCGAACATCCCGACGATGCACGAAGATGACACACTCCTGCCGCGGAGCGGAGCGTGACGTAAACAAAGACAGCGGACCTCGTATCGAAAAGGTGCATTTTACGAACAATTTCTTCACAATTCTGGGTAAAATATGAGTAATAAAATTTCATTTGTATCGAAAACGTACTGGCCCGCCCGGGCCACTGTTTGGCCAAATTTAGTGGCCCGAACTGGCACGAAAGACGTAAAAAACACCGGCGGGCCATCGGGCAAGTGCTAATGTCGAGCCCTGGTGTTTGAACTGAATATCATCAGTTTTGAAAAAAAAAATCCTGTATGTGGCAAGAGTAAGAATAATTTAAGTTTGTTTAATGGTTTGATCTGGCCCAAGCAATGAGGACAAAAGATCCTCTAACCATGTAGCCTATGGAACTGAGATACATTAACAATCTGGCATCCGTTACACCTACACACAAAACATTCTGGGAAAGAAATCAGTATTGAGGTATTTCACTCACGTGACCAAGTCATGTGATGCTGCCATTTTGGACGGCACAGCTCGAATCAGTTTGAATGCGAGGAAGGCGACAAATGAAAAACATAAAAGAAAAAGGAGCGAGATGCAGAAAACACCTTCACTATCCAGCGACGTAGGGCATTTACAGGGCGAGCAGAGGGAGAGGTATTTGCAAAAATTGAGGTTAGCAGGCTTAGAGAACGACGTTTACCTGCTTCCACCAGGATTGTTCACTGACGTACGGAAGTACACGAAGCCCTCGTCTTTACCTGACTTCGGCCCACATGATCTGTATACCTATGTCGTTAAAAACCCATCGCCATACACAGGTATTGATCTGAAAGCGTATAAGAGTTTGGATGCCTACAAATATTTTGTGTCAGGCTGGGTAACATGCCTACATCAGCGGGTCGTCCCTGGAGCCGGTGGTCGCCATCTTATTACAGCTAAGGTTTGTTCACATTTTCATTTACTTTCGGTCCTCAGGATAAACAAAATGTTATTAAATGTCATTGAAATAACTTCTTAGTCTGTTGAGACATGGCCCGTTATAAACTTGCTGTTACCAGGCAATGACCAAGAACTGTATTATTAGGGTCGGTGTAGTTGTAGCAGTGTATTAGCAACTAGCTGTTAGCACTAGCTAATGTCAACAACATAGTAGCTGGTATGTTACTGTAGCAATATTTACGTTCAGTCATTTGGATGACTGTTAAAACCTTTCAGTCTCAAGTTTTTCCTTTACTGGATTTACTAGTTTACTGAGCTAGCGCGCTCGCCGGCCAAGCCGGGAGCCATCGCGCGCTAGCTCAGTAAACTAGTAAATCCAGTAAAGGAAAAACTTGAGACTGAAAGGTTTTAACAGTCATCCAAATGACTGAATGTAAATATTGCTACAGTAACATACCAGCTACTGTTGTTGACATTAGCTAGCTTGCTGTCCAAAATGGTGGACACCGGGCGTCACGTGACCCTGTGACGTCAGGTGAAATACCTCAATACACCACCATGTTTTAGGCAAAGTTATCCAAGGCAAACATAAGATGAAACTTTCCATTCTATTGCTTTGGCTTATTGAATGATTTATTTTTTAAATCACAAATAAAGCAGGCTACAACTGCGCTGCTCCGAAAATGTAAATTTAACAGCTTGATGAAAGTGATGGTTACCATGGAAACCCCGTGTCTCCTGCACTGCGTTCCTCCCCCGAGTCGCGCACTCGTTCGCTTTTGTGTTCTTGGTCTCAGAGTCGCGCGCACGAAACAGACACAGAAGACAGAATCAACATTTAACATCAACAATGCACTTTTTACGGAGACGTTTTAATGTTATTCTTTATTTTTTATCCAGTTGAATATTTAGCGTACAAATGTATTTTCAGCTCTTAAAAATGACCAAGGTTCGGACCGCGGGGGCCTCAGAGCTGGATGCTAATAGGAAGATAAGACAGTTCAATGACAAATGGAAGTTCGGGCGAGATTGGCATAGTTTCCATCCAAGATGGCGCCACGGACGGCTGCCTCGGGACTTCGCTCTCCCGTACTTTCTATGTTTTGTGTAATTGTTGTGTTAATTCTTCTTCGTGCTTTCATGGAGAGCTGCTGCGCTGAGGTTTTTTAAATGTTTCCACATAGTGCTCCTGATAGGAGCATAATGCGGAGGTGTTTTTTTCCTCTCATCTCGCATTGCTCTGCCTCTCCTCCCCTGAGCTTTCCTGCTTCTGCTCTGCTGACTCGTCTTGTCTGAGAGACCCTTTCTGCATTGTTCTTCAAATCAAAATTCATGGATTTGATAAACTGGTCTCTTCACGCAATTGACACAATCTTCTCAATGAGAAGCCTGGGTTCGGGGGAACCAGCCTGTCCTCCTGGAACATTCGCAGCTGGATATACGATGGACGCCTGGGAGAAGTCTCTTGTCGTGTGCCTGGCAGTTCTTTCTGTGGAGGACATTGAGGATATTTACCTATTCGGAACCATGATCACAGGACTTTTGCTGATTGGACTAGGCATTGCCCTGGTGTATCGAGGAAATCAGAAAACGGTGACAGCTGTTCAAAGCCCCATAAAGCTGCCCGACATGATTGAAGCGGTGGGCAGAGCTGTCGGCACTCAGACTGTGGCTATTTAAAAACTTGAGCCGCTCGGTGGATTCCATATTGGAGAAGTTGATGGCTTTGCAGAGAGATATGGATCATTTTAGTGACCAGAATGGACGAGCGGGGTAGTCTGCCACATCTACCCGTTTCAAGCCTAAACAAATTCCAATCTTATCTTCGGCTCTCCCAGCCAGCACTGCCTCAAGGTCGTTGCTGGAGCAACAATCTTCCCCTGAAGATCACTGCAGTTAGACTCTCTCTCTGTATTTCCTATTATTTCCTATTATTCCCTACTATTGCACCATTCCTGTGGTTTGTTTGTTTGTTCGTTTTGTGTGTACGCTTTTATCTGTGTTGTACTATGAAAGCTAAGTGGTACCGGAGTCAAATTCCTCGTGTGTGTTTGCACACCTGGCAATTAAAGTGTTTCTGATTCTGATTCATAGCAAAACTGAAAATACCCTGTACTGCGAAGACTGTAAAAAGTCTGGCAAAGACAGGCACCAGTAATTTTAAACTCGAAACTATAAAGGACCACGAAAAGTCAAATGCACACATCGGTACTATAACATCAAAACAGGCAAAGACAGCTGGTTACTACAGGACAGCATTGCTTTCAGTCCCTGGCTGTCATGAAGTCGGCTGAGCTGGAGAGGATGGAGCTGCTGTTTAGAAACATTCACGCGATTGGAAAGAAGTTGATCCACCCCAGCTATCAACTTATGGCCTGCTGGAAGCCTCAGGTCACGAAGACCATTTTTCATGGACCATTCAGACTCATCTGATGATGAATGTAATGAGGACATTTAATGTCTCTCTCTACACATGTTCACACACACACACACACACACACACACACACACACACACACACAATTAATAGATAATACATAATAATACTTGATAATACACAGTACTTGCATATGAAAACATCAAATGTTTTTCAATGATAAAAGTTTTGAATTAGACTTTTAATATTAGAATCAGTTCAGTTGTCTCATCTCATTATCTGTAGCCGCTTTATCCTGTTCTACAGGGTCGCAGGCAAGCTGGAGCCTATCCCAGCTGACTACGGGCGAAAGGCGGGGTTCACCCTGGACAAGTCGCCAGGTCATCACAGGGCTGACACATAGACACAGACAACCATTCACACTCACATTCACACCTACGCTCAATTTAGAGTCACCAGTTAACCTAACCTGCATGTCTTTGGACTGTGGGGGAAACCGGAGCACCCGGAGGAAACCCACGCGGACACGGGGAGAACATGCAAACTCCGCACAGAAAGGCCCTCGCCGGCCACAGGGCTCGAACCCGGACCTTCTTGCTGTGAGGCAACAGCGCTAACCACTATACCACCGTGCCACCCCCACTTCAGTTGTACTGAATGTTATTTTTCATATTATACGATATTTCATATTGTAAGGGGCTTGAATTTGAGTTCAATAAACAGAATACTCTGTTTATATTTTTGCCTGAACTGGTTGCATGTTTTCATATAGGGAGCGACCTTAACAGCACTGAATACCTGAGTGCTACTGTAGAGATACATTATACGCTGCCATTCATAATTAAATCTAGATCTTCCTAACTTTAACGTATCATGGTGAAGAAAAAACTGCGATTTCCTGGCAACAAAATTGTGGCTAGTGAAAAGGCTGAATGGCTCGTGACTTGGCAAAACCACTAGGCACAATGGCTGGAGAGCAAAAAAGTTAATGTAAAGCCCTGTCCAGAACGTCATGAGGATTTAATATCACCTGTTTATTCTAATGAACACCGCGAGTTGGCCTAGTGTCTGCCTCTCCACTGGGAGATTGTGAGCTGTACTCGTGATCGAGTCGTACCAAAGACCATCATAAAAATGGCACCAACTGCCGTCTGGCGAGGCACGCTGCAATACAGATAAGGGTGGCAGGGGTGGAGCCACAGGGTGGCCAGTGGTCGCCAAGGCCACCCTAAATTAATCTCTGGCCACCCCTCCGGCCACCCCAACACTGCTTTGTCGGCAACTTTTTTGCTGAACTATGTCTGTATGCAGTAGTTCGCATACAGACGCAATTCAACAGCGTGCTCTCAAACCAGTAGTTCTCCACCCAAAGCAGCAGGTGGCAGTAATGCACTCAACTTGAATATCAACCACCACCAACACAATTACAGAACAACAAGTCCGCCGCCAGCTGACGACAGCGAAATTAACAATCGTCGCAGGTAAGCTTATAACAAACAGAATGAAGTTTATTCACTATATTTGAAATGTTTCTTGTGCTAATCTATGTAAGTTACATGTTATGGAACCAGATACTCATCTCATCTCATTATCTCTAGCCGCTTTATCCTTCTACAGGGTCGCAGGCAAGGTGGAGCCTATCCCAGCTGACTATGGGCGAAAGGCGGGGTACACCCTGGACAAGTCGCCAGGTCATCACAGGGTTGACACATAGACACAGACAACCATTCACACTCACACCTACGGTCAATTTAGAGTCACCAGTTAACCTAACCTGCATGTCTTTGGACTGTGGGGGAAACCGGAGCACCCGGAGGAAACCCACGCGGACACGGGGAGAACATGCAAACTCCATACAGAAAGGCCCTCGCCGGCCACGGGGCTCGAACCCAGGACCTTCTTGCTGTGAGGCGACAGCGCTAACCACTACACCACCGTGCCGCCGGAACCAGATACTATCTAGTAAAATTTGCCAGGTTAACTTAGGCTGTTAATTTACCAGCATGTAAGTCACAAGCTAGAAACACTTTCACCATGTCCGTGCCATTTAAAAGAAAATATTGAGTTTGAATAAGTATGAATCATGTTTATATTGTCAGTCAAAATGAAGAGAAAAACTACTTCCTACTTGGTCAGTCAGTGTAGTAAGCCCAGTACTGAGAGGACGGAAAGTGGTTTGGAGAGGGAGATGCAGGATGACCATGATGAGACAGAGTCAGACAGTGAAGGAGAGTGCTCACCAGTTGCTCTTCATGGAAGTGAACTTACAGGAACTGGACCTGAGGTCCAGCGCACCACCTGCCTTATGCATTTAGGTTCAGTCCCTCTATAGCAGGGGTATTCAACTAAAATTTAAAGAGGTCCAGTTGGAGAAAATTTCTTGAAGCAAAGGTCCGAAAGATCATTATGTCTAACTATTTAATGTGATATATATTTAAGTAGCCTAGTAGTTGTATCAACATCTGCATGTATTCAATACCTGACTGTCAAATCAAATTAATTCAGGACAATTCGAAAACTTTTTGACAATATTTATTGTCGGGTAACATAGAACTGAACATATACGTATGATTGCCGATATGTATAATGTTCTCTCATTTACTAAATAAAAGTAGGGCTGCATTTCAAAATAAGAGAAAACAAAATGTGAAAATTGTGCATGTTCAAATAAAGTGCTTAACTTCAGAAAAATAAAATAAAGGGTGGAAAGGCTTGAATTTCCCCTTTTCTGTTTCACATGTTGACTCAACAGTCTCAACCAATTTTACAGACAATAAATCTCAACACATCTTAACAACTGAACAGTTTTAGGGGCTCACTTTCATCCCCTCTTCTATTCAACTCCCCCACTTTTTTGCTCAGTGAGAGAATTGAGCTCTCGCTTGTCCTGCCAGGATTTTAAACCTGGGCTTGAATGGAGTCTGGGCCATTCTCATACACATGTGGAGGTGCTCATTGGTGAGCCTGGAACGATATTGAGTTTTGATTATGTTCATTGTGGAGAAAGCTGCCTCGCAGTTGTGTGTGGAGCCAAACATGGTCAAAATGTATAGGGCTACTTTCCTCAGACCTGGGAAAGCGGTCTCAGGGACCATTTGGAGCCAGAAAGTGGAAGAGTCAGTTCTTACAAACTGCTCTTTCAGGGCCACATCTGCTTGGAGATCAACCAATTGCATCTGCAGAGGCCCAGCATTTACCCATTTAAAGTGCTGTGCCACTTCCTTTGAGAACCCCCTGACATCTGTGATGAGAAATGGGTTCTGAATGAACATGGTGAGCTGCTGTCCAAAGCTGAAGCTGTCAAAACGGTTGCTGAAGTTTACAATCAGCTTATCAATAAAAAGTCAACAAAAAAGAAGACACGTCTCGCTGTCCCTGAACCTGTTCCTGCACTGCTGGGAAGTGTGCACAGTCTCCCTGCAAGTCTTCCTTGAACACCTCAAGTTTCCTCTGACGGAGCGGACAGCTGTCATCAGTTCACAAATTGAATCGTCCTTGCCCTGTAGCCTCAAATTCAGTTCATTCAGATGTGAAGTGATCTTAACTACAGCCCTGCACTCCCGCGGGACCCGACGCAAAGCAGTGCGGCGCGGGACAAATTTTGAAAGCTCATTGTGGGCGCGGGCGGGAGGGGGAGTGCACAATGCGGGCGCGGGCGGGAGAGGTGATAAGCTGCAGTCCCGCTAACTAAAAACGTGTTTAAAATAAAATTTATAAATTATTAATTTATGTCTATCGTATATAATTTGTGCTGGATATTTTATTTGGCATTAATAAAAACATTTTAAGATGCCTAAATTTGCAGATGTGGTCTAATCTTGCGTACGTTTCCGATTCCTTTCCGCTCTTCCGTGTTTGAGATCTCCGATCATGGCAGAAGAGCAGAGCTCCTCTAGTGAAGCTCACAGTGCTTCAGAAGTAAGTGCTGCTTTAAAAAGAGGTACATTTACCGTTAAAAAGTCAAGAGTATTAGTCCTAAGTATTAAAAAGTATTAACTAGTATTAAAAAGGACTGTGTATCGCACAGATTGTTCAATTTAAAGCGAGAAATAGACAGTGTATAATCTGAGGAGCTGGTTGTGCAGCACTTCATATGAGAGGAGAATGAAATCGTGGTTGGAATCATAATGCCACAGACTCAGAAGTGGGAGTGCGAGTGCGCAAAGCGAGAGCTGTCAATCAAAGCGAGAGCTGTCAATCATGAGCGCATGCAGCGCTCAACTTGGAATGTGTCAGCAGAATGTCAGAGTCTAAACAATAAACTTACAATAAATGAAGGATCGGTCAGTGGAGAGCTCAGCTAAGCTCAGCATGTTTAATTCCCCAAGCCAATGACAAGAACTTTCGTGAGAAATAACGAGAACGTCTGCATCATGCGGGATTTGCGGGCGGGAGCGGGACAAAATATGGCAGGCGTGGGCGGGAGCGGGACTGAAAATCATAATTCTTTGTGGGAGCGGGCGGGAGCGGGACTGCACAATGCGGGAGTGGGCAGGCGCGGGACTGAAAATTCTGTCCCGCGCAGACCTCTAATCTTAACCAAAAAGGCCACATTGTCCATCTGTTTCTCATTTTCTAAAAAGAGAGAAAACTGTGTTGCCTTCTGACTTCTTAGCTCTGCCGAAAAAGATGCTACTTCCCTCCTAATGGACCAAAAGCGCGCCAACACCCTGCCTTTGCTGAGCCATCTCACACTGTTGTGCAGCAAAAGATCATCAGCATTGGCATCAACTTCTCTGAGGAATTCCCTAAGCATGCGATGCTGGTAGGAAGAGGATGCCCTGAGAAAACTGATCATTTTCATCATTGTATTCATCACCTCAACATGCTCATCTGACAGGGAGGCGCAGAGGACGGATTGATGAACGATGCAATGGTAAGCTATGAGCTCAGGATTGTCCTCTTTCAGTCTTGCTACAGGTCCCTTCTCTCTCCGGTTCATAGCAGGGGGTCCATCTGTGGTTACTGAAACCACTTTTTTTTGGCTTTATTCCTCTCTTTGTTAACATCTCCTTAATGGCCAGGTAGATGTCTCCTCCTCTTGTACTGGTCTGAAGGGGAGTGACACCTAACAGGTCTTTACAGAATGCTTTCTGGTCTGTGTTGAAAAACCTGACATACACTACCAGCTGAGTACTGTCACACACGTCAGTGGACTCATCCATAGCTAAGCCTACACATGGTGCCTTACGCATGGCTTCATCTAGCTGGGTTAGCACGTCCTGAGTCAATATTTCACTTTTCTTCATGGCAGATGATGCTCACATGGGTATTTGCTTTATTTTATCACAAAGCTCTTGCTTTTGTTTTCCCTCAAGTAGTGTTTCAGCTACTGCACTCGTGCATTCTTTGACGACCCCTCCATCAGTAAAAGGCCTTTTGTGTTGACCCAAAATCCAAGCAACTCTGAGGGAACACTCATGAGCACGTTGTTGGGCAGTGAATGTGTGGCTCAGGATCCTGGTGGACTGGTCATACTGGACTCTGAGACTATTTATTTTCTGTGATCTCACTTCAGATTTGAGTGGGTACGTTTGTTCAAAGCCTTTGTTTTGTCTCATTATGGCGTTTCACATTGGCACTTTTAATAAAGTGCCACGGTTTCTGAACATATGAGACACACTGGTTTAGTGCTCCCAGAAGGAAGTATGAACAGAAATGAGTCTGTCCATTCCGGATTAAATGCTCCATTTTCACTGTCCACTTTTCTTTTTTTGGAAAGCGTCATTTGTTCCTTATTTTTCTCTCCCTTTCTCCGTCTCACTCGTCTTTTTCCTCAACTTTCTCCGGCTCAGTTGTCTGCATCTCTCCCTTTGTTTTCTACATGTATCGCTATATTTCTTTTTCTTTCTACCGTCTTTTCATGTGTAACTTGCCTCTAACTCTCATCTGTCTGCACTGTAGAGTCGCAATTACCGCCTGGAATGCTGCAGACTTGATTGGCTGAGTGGTATCACGTGGAATGGCTTAACTCGCACGTAATTAGTCTGTGCGTTTCCTCATCCACTAAACCACTACCGTAAAAACTGCAAAAGCTGCGCCGGGATAAAATAGAAGCGACCCGTCAGGTTTTAAATCATAACCTTCTGTTTTGGTTGTAGGTTCCGGTCCGTATGGGACAGCTTCTGGGTCCGGACCCGGACTGCGGTCCGCCTGTTAGTGACCTCTGCTCTGTAGGATAGGATTCTGCCTTCAACAGCCAATGTGGAATGTTCTTTTGAAAGCCAAATTAGTGGGAAAAAAAAGTTCATCAACTTAAAATCCGGCATGCTGACAGTTTTGGGTTTTTTTTAACTTATTTTTTATTGGGTTTTCAATGACAGCATTCCAGTATGTACACTTTTCTCTATCCAGCTGTAGATGACAATTGTACACATGATATCCAAATTAAGATTACAAGCAAATAAGACAAACAAAACAAAAACAAATATCCACTCCCAATTAAATACATTAAATATATTAAATCAAATACACATATTCAGACATTCATATCCACAAGCACACATACAAATAAGCAGTCAGGAACCCACAGAACTTACACTAAAACACTAAGGCACTGTGTGGATTATGTAAAAGAGCTGGTAAGGGGGGAGGCTAACCAGTCTTACTGTATTAATAAAGGTACAACAGGACTCCACCGCTTAGTAAAGATGGGCTTTTGGAGCCTTAATAAATATGTAATGTGCTCCATCTGATAGAGGTCCCAAACCTTCTGGATCCATGTGTTATATGAAGGGGGGGTTGGTTTCAACCATCTAATAGTTATGCACTTCAGTGCAGCAGTAAGTAATATATTTAAGAGATATTTCTTGGACCTCCCATTCAATCCTTTAGGAATTACTCCTAAAAGAGCCACAGTAGGATCTTGAGGTATGTCCTGTTGGAAAACCTCTTTAAGAGAATCAAAAACCTCTCCCCAGAATGTCTTTAGTTTCAGACATAACCAGAATATATGGGTATGATTGGCGGTATGTGCCCCACAATTCCTCCAGCATGAGCTGGAATGTGCCTGGTTCATTCTAGATACTATTTCTGGAGTCCTGAAAAATCTAACAATTATTTTCCACTTAAACTCCCTCCATGTATTTGAACTTGTGACCAGGTGTGCCTCACTACACGCCTCCTCCCAGACTTCCTGTGATACAACCATATCCATTTCTGCCTCCCACCTCTGCTTCATTTGTAAGGAGTTTTGTGTATTCATGGATAAAAATATATTGTAGAATCTACTAATCATTTTTCCATCTCTATTTCCTGTTTGTATTTCTATTAGGAACTGTTCGATAGGAGAAGTTTTTATGAGTTTTCCCCATTCCTTGTGCCCTGTCAGAAATGTTCTAAGTTGTAAATATCGGTAGAAATCTGTCTTAGGGAGACCATAATCATTTCTCAACTGCTCGAATGTTCTTAGATGACCAAAACTGAATAACTGGTGCAGATATACCAAGCCATACCCTGACCACCTTCTAAAGGCAAGGCAAGGCAAGTTTATTTATATAGCACATTTCATACACAATGGCAGTTCAATGTGCTTTACAGAAGCAAAAACAAAAACAGTAAACAATAGAGAATTAAAATTACATAAAATAATTTTATTTTTAATCTAAAACAATTAATTAAAAGAATTAAAAGAAAATAATAAGAATTAAACAATAGTAGAAATAAAATAATAAAATGCCAAAAAGAAAAAAGGAGAAAAAGAAACCAGCGGAATAAAATAGAATAAAATTAAAGTAAATTTAAAACATGCAGAGAAAGTAAAGATTATAAAAAATGTAAAAATATTAATTATTCAACAGAAAGCATCTGAAAACAGCTTGGTCTTTAACCTAGATTTGAAGCTGCCAACAGCAGGAGCATTTTTAATGTCCTCTGGCAGTTGGTTCCATAGCTGTACTGCATAGTAGCTAAAATCTGCTTCACCACACTTTGTTTTAACAACTGGTTTTAATAGTAAATTTTTCTGTTGCGATCTGGTAGATCTGATTGGGTTAGGCCGCTGCAACATATCAGAGAGGTAATTGGGCCCTGTACCATTTAGAGATTTGTACACCAGCAGCAATGCTTTAAAGTCAATTCTGTAGCTTACTGGAAGCCAGTGAAGGGACCTTAGAATTGGAGTAATGTGCTCTGTTCTTTTTGTTCGTGTGAGAACCCTAGCCGCTGCATTTTGAACCAGCTGAAGTCGTTTGATGGTCTTTTTTGGCAGGCCTGTGAAAAGGCCATTGCAGTAATCAACCCTACTAGAGATGAAGGCATGTATTAGTTTTTCCAGATCATGTTTTGACATAAGTCCTCTTAGTTTGGAAATGTTTTTAGGTGATAAAATGCTGTTTTAGTGATTGCTTTCATGTGACTGTCAAAGTTTAGCTCGCTGTCAATGAAAACACCAAGATTTTTAACCATTTCTTTAGTTTTAATCCCTTTTGTGTCAAGAATAGTGGTAATCCTGAGTCTTTCATCTTTTTTTCCAAATAGAATTACTTCTGTTTTATCTGTGTTCAGCTGAAGAAAATTTTGTGACATCCAGCTATTGATTTGATCGATACACTGGTAGAGATATTCAAGGGGGGCATAATCATTAGGTGATAGAGCAAAATAAATTTGGGTATCATCTGCATAGCAGTGATACAAAATTGAATTTTTATTGATAATTTGCCCAAGTGGGAGCATATAAAGGTTGAAAAGTAATGGTCCAAGAATCGACCCCTGGGGGACACCACAGGTCAAGGGCATTGACGTTGAGGAACAATTTTCCAGGGTAACAAAGAAGCTTCTATCTTTTAAGTATGATTTTAACCAATTGATAACTTTACCAGTCAATCCAACCCAGTGTTCAAGTCGATATAGCAGTATGTTGTGATCAACAGTATCAAAAGCTGCACCGAGGTCCAGTAATACCAGGACCGATGTTTTGCCTGCATCAGTATTAAGACGTATGTCATTTATAACTTTAATCAGCACTGTTTCAGTGCTATGATTGGCACGAAATCCTGACTGAAAATTATCAAAACGGCTGTTTGATATCAAGAAGGCAGTTAATTGATTGAAGACAATTTTTTCCAGGATTTTCCCGATGAATGGTAGATTTGATATTGGCCTGTAGTTATTTAACACTGAAGGATCCAGATTATTTTTTTTAAGAAGGGGCTTTACAACAGCTTTTTTTAGGGACACAGGAACAACACCAGTCTCCAGGGATGTATTTATAATTTGAAGCACATCTGTAATTATAAGATGAAGAACAGACTTAAAAAAGTTGGTGGGCAGAATGTCCAGTTCAGATGTTGAAGAACTGAGATTTTGTACAGTTTTTTCAAGAGTCTCATAATCAATTAAACAAAATTCTGACATTGTGTTGAAGTTATCTACCTGTGTCATTGGTGATTGCAGTTTTTCAATTTTTTGCAACTGAGATATATTATGAAAAATATTCTGCCGTATTTTATCAATTTTACCTTTAAAGAAAGATGCAAACTCATTGCATTTATTAACTGAGAGAAGTTCAGGTGCTAATTGTGGTGGGGGATTAGTTAGCTTCTCTACTGTTGAAAATAGCACACGGGCATTGTTCATATTCCTGTTGATGATATTGGAGAAGAAAGACTGTCTTGCTTTACGAATTTCATAATTATAATTACAAAGCATCTCTTTATGGATTTGATAATGGATGAGAAGTTTAGATTTGCGCCATTTTCTTTCAGTCTTTCTACATTCTCTCTTTAGCAGTTTAACAGCCGGGTACTGCTTCCATGGTGCTTTCTGCTTATCATTGACTCTTTTGATTTTGAATGGAGCAATATCATCCATAATTTGGGTCATATTTAATTAAAAAATTCCAGTAAATCATCTATAGAGTCTGACATTTTGGTTGAGTTCTGAGAGAGAGCTTGCTCAAAAAGAACATGTGTTGTCGTTTATGACTCTCCTACCTATAGTTGTTGAGCTATTCTGAATGTGAGGAGATATAGAAACTTCAAAGAAAACACAGAAATGATCAGATAAGGCCAGGTCAACAACAGTATAAGAAACAGTAAGACCCTTTGTGATGACGAGGTCAAGAGTATGACCACGAGAGTGGGTCGGTCCCTGTACATGTTGTACCAGGTTAAAGTTATCAATAATTGCAAATAGTTCTTTGGCATAAATGTTATCAGTATTATCTACATGCAAGTTAAAATCCCCAGATATAATAAGACAATCAAACTCTAAGCAAATGACTGATAACAGTTCACCAAACTCTTCAAGAAAGACTTTGGCTGAATGTCTCGGAGGCCTGTAAATAGTTAATAATAATATGTTAGGAGAGCATGTAACAAGTGCACATAAGTGTTCAAAGGACGTAAAATCACCAAGTGAGGATTGTTTACATTGAAACAAAAAAAGCCGATGTCCAAATTATTAGGTGTGAAGCTCTTCATAGATCCAATGCTGATTAATGGTGATATTTGTGTCGGTAATCCAAAAGTTGACTGTATTTTAATCCAAATTTTAAGAGTGTTCTTAGTCCAAGTTGCCATTTCCTTTATGGGAACATCCAGGAAGGGTAGGTCTTGCAGAGACTTTAGCGAGCATTGATCTTTTTCTATATTAAGCCAACGTGTACCTATTGTTCTGAAGCCACGCTATCATCGGTTTCATTTGTGCAGCCCAGAAATAATATTTTAGATGATTGGGAAGTTTAAGGCCACCGTTTGATTTAGATAACTGGAGGGTTTTAAGTCGAATTCTCGGGCGCTTTTTTGCCATATAAATCTTGACAACATTTTCTCCAAATTATCGAATGTAGATTTTGGAATTTCTATAGGATACTTTCAACGTGCCCTAGCAGAGACAGGGGGAGCATAGACCACCGTTCTAGATTGTTATTAATGCTCCGAATTATTTTACTATAATTAGCATCAAACAGATTCTGCAGAGATGGGGGAATGTACAGTGGGGCAAAAAAGTATTTAGTCAGCCACCAATTGTGCAAGTTCTCCCACTTAAAAAGATGAGAGAGGCCTGTAATTTTCATCATAGGTACACTTCAACTATGAAAGACAGAATGGGGGGAAAGAATCCAGGAAATCACATTGTAGGATTTTTAATGAATTAATTGGTAAATTCCTCAGTAAAATAAGTATTTGGTCACCTACAAGCAAGCAAGATTTCTGGCTCTCACAGACCTGTAACAACTTCTTTAAGAGGCTCCTCTGTCCTCCACTCGTTACCTGTATTAATGGCACCTGTTTGAACTCGTTATCAGTATAAAAGACACCTGTCCACAACCTCAAACAGTCACACTCCAAACTCCACTATGGCCAAGACCAAAGAGCTGTCAGAGGACACCAGAAACAAAATTGTAGACCTGCACCAGGCTGGGAAGACTGAATCTGCAATGGGTAAGCAGCTTGGTGTGAAGAGCGGTCTATTTTGATGTCCCGGTCCATCTGCAGGGCTTCTCTAATAACTTTTGATACAGCTGTCGGTGAGCTCGAGTCCGGCTGTTCATAGATGCCGGTTATTCGGATGTTGCCCTGTCTCATCCTGCCCTCCATATCCTCACACCGGTCTTTTAGGGTGACCACCTGTTTTTGAAGATTGGTCACCGTAGACTGCAGCGAAACCACCTAGTCTGACCATGTTGACAGTCCACCTTTCATGTCCTGAATGTCCACATTCATCTGCTCAATTTCTGTGCGGATCGCGGCTGTGTTAGTTACGATGTCCGACCGCATCGCCTGTATTTCCAACTTTAGGACATTGAGGTCCTCTGCCAGTGCGTTCTTAAGTTCCTCTCTGATAATTATGGAGATCTCTTCCCTTATGCAGGGCTCGAAATTCGCGGTGGTCCGGTCGCCCGAGGAGACTTAATTTGTCATTTGGCGGGTAATTCCTGTCACTAGCCAGCCCGGCTGGCTAGTTGAAAATAAAAAAAATATATGAAGTGAAGATTCAGACACACCGTCAACTAAAGCCGCCACATATTAAGCGCGTGCCGTGTCTGTGTTAATCGATGTGTTTATCGGCAGGACGGAAAATACCAAAGAATTCTGAATCATATCGTGTACGAGTCAGGCTGTCGGTTTTTTCACTACTGCGCATGCATATAACGCATCTCGCTGAATATCGCGGTAATCACGTGTAGTATTGGACCAGGTGGGTGGAGCACAGAAGCACGGCAGGCCAGAACGGAGTTCTCAATGAACTATTTATTGCTAGCTTTTCAGCCTTTTATCACTTCCCAGCCACACGCGCACGCACACACACACGCACGTGTTCTGGTTGGGGAGAGAGAGCTCCCTTTCTCTGCTCTCCTCTCCTTTTAAAGGGCGCGGTCACTGGGGAAGACACACAAACAGGTTAATCCCCATCAGGTGCAATGATCTCACCACTTACCTTCCCTGACTCCGCCCTCCATTCACAGACCGATGCTTGGCCACGCCCCCACTGCCACATCACGTTATCAAATTCAATAGATGTGGCCACATTATCGCCCATTTAAACACGTGTGGTTTTGTTGTTGTTTACATCCACATCTGCCAAAGCTACACTGTGATGTGGAATTTTGTGAAAGGTGTACAGAAACCGCCAGAGACGGGGACAAAGCGACCTCACTGCTGAGATATTATATCACCTGTAATTTGCACATTCTGAGTCAGGGAACATTGCCCTGAAGACAGTGCTCACGTCTTCGTTAGATGTATAGGAGTGTGTCGGCTAACCGTTCGCAAAACCCACAGCATTTCAGCCTTCAGTGTAGTACACGGTTTTCCCCAAAGCGTTTGAGTGTATCGGGCCCGATCCGCTTGCTCTGCCTGCCGATACGCTTAGTCGCTTTAGTTAAAATCCGATACGCTTAGATTTATACCGATACGTTAAATTTCCTACCCACAATTAACTCGATACATAGGAGAGCAAATAACAGATCCATTTACATATCGATTGATATTTGTGTTAAACAAGCCGTCTTTTTTTCCAATGTATGTGTTGATTCTGTCAAAGTAATATGTCCGCGTGGTATGATGTAAACAAACTGTAATCTGTCGGCTGTGTCAAGATCACGTGTTCAAACCGTCCAATAAGAATATCGAAAGAAAACGTCAGACATCCCGGAATTTTCCGATTCGTTATAAGCGATCTCATTGGCTGCCGATGTTGTCCCCCACCAGACGGACAAAGCCGACTGATTTTAATAAGTGAGGAGAAGACTTGCTGGACAATTTGATCCACATCAGCATGGATGACAGCGAGATGGACTATGAGAGGGCTGCCCAACATTGGGCCAAGCAGAAGCCAAGGAGAATTAATCTGCTTTAAAGGAGGAGAAAACTTAATCCATTAGTTTGAGTTTGCAGAAAGATTATGTACTTATAAACACTCTCACAAAGTGAAGTTGTCCAAATGTGTCAAATACAGCATCATTTCAAATAATAATCATAAGCAGTTTTGGCAGTGTGATGTCACTGGGATCCATTTAACAAAAGAAGGCTCCGGATTATTCTTTTGTTAAAGGCTCACAGTGACCTCACACTGCCAAATACGCTTATCGTTATTATTTGAAATTATGCTACATTTGACACTTATTAACAAATTCTCTTCATGAATGTGTTTATAAGTGCATAACCTTTCTGCAAACTTAAATGTGTGAATTAAGTTTTCTTTTCCTTTAAATGTTTTAATCTTAATCTAGTCCATTTAATAAAGTGCCAAAATTTAAACTTTATAATATGCACTTGCCTTACTTTTCTATCCAGTGTATCCTAGTTATACATATATTACGGTAATTGCATCAGAAACATCCTAAATCATAACAGTTATAGTAATACAGCAACTTATTTTACGGTGGCAGTTCTGAGGTTCAGATCCCTTTGTGATCAACAGGAGGTCATGATGATCGATTCTCTTCATTGGATTGCATAAGATGGAGCAAACCACTGGTCATATTTTCATGCACATTTTTGTTACAGCGCTACTTGACCATAGGTAATTAAGGAATCCCCGTAGATTTTCAGTCGATCATAGACCTCAGTAATCTATAACAAAACAGTTTAACTTGCATGTTGAACTTTAAGGTGAAATTTCAAATGTGTTCACATTAATACTATTTAGGTCAGAAATCAGTGAAACACTGGGAAAATCTGTCCTATAATCATGGATCTAAACCCTCTCAGAGACGCTGAAAATGCACCTGAGAGCATCGATTTTCAGTAAATGCCCCGAGGGGAAGATGCCCCCCCCCAGTTTCGCTTCGTGCCATCGGCGCTCGATTGTCTGTGTATTATCAGGCCAGAATTTAGGGCTGTAATTTGTTCTGGGGAAAACACTGTAGGAGTTGGGGAGAATGTACTGAAGGCATTACTTGTACGGGGTCCCGAAGACACCAAAGCGGGCGTAACGTTAGTGTTTGCATTTGCAGTAGATACCGGTGCCGCAAACATCCGAATGGGGACAGTTGTTGTCTGACTGTCGGTATAGCGCTTGTGCTTCTCCCCTTTCATATGTGCGCCAAGGGCTTTACAGCCCATTGTCCCCAATTTAATGCTTTAATTTTTTTTTTTAACAGTCTGCACCGCGCTTCGTACTCCGTCGTTTTTTGTAACCAGCCGCTATTGTAACCCTCCCAGAGGGTCAGGCTGGGTTCCCACACCTCCACTGCTCTCAGCCTGAACACCGGCTCGCCACAGGGTTGTGTACTTAAGCCCACTCCTTTACACCCTCTACACGTGTGACTGTGTCTCCACCCACCTCAGCAACAAGATTGTAAAGTTCACAGATGACACGACCGTGGTCGGACTCATCTCGGGCGAGGAGGGTGAGCTAGCATACAGGGACGAGGTGGAGCGGCTGTCAGAGTGGTGCAAAGTCCACAATCTGCTCCTCAATACCACCAAAACAAAGGAGCTGGTTATTGACTTTAGGAAAAAACAAAGCTGACATCCAGCCACTCATCATCAACGGGGCCTGTGTGGAGAGGGTCCCGGTGTTCAGATTTCTCGGCATTGAGCTGGAGAACTACCTAACCTGGAGTGCCAACACCAAGGAGCTGCTGAAGAAGGCGCAGCAGAGACTGTACTTTCTGAGAATCCTCAGAAACAACTGTCTCCCCCAAAATCTGCTCCGGGCCTTCTATCACTGCTCCATAGAGAGTGTGCTCACGTACGGACCGTGTGTTTGGTACGGCAGCTGCACATCCTCAGAGAAGGCGGCGCTCCACAGGGTCGTTAGGGCAGCAGAGAAGACAATAGGCTGCCCCCTCCCCACCCTGGAACAGATTTACACCTCCAGATGCCGCAGGAAAGCAACGGACATTTCAAAAGACTCTTCACACCCCGGTCATTGTCTCTTCCAGCTTTTGCCATCAGGCAAGAGATACAGAGCAATGAAAAGCAGGACAAACCGCCTAAAAACAGTTTTTATCCCAAAGCAATCATGGCTTTAAACTCAAATGTGCAATTTGTGCAAAATATATATGCATGTGTGTGTATATATTTTCTTATCAGTGTAATCTGTGGACATACAGAACCAAAACAATTCTGTTTAGACTATTTTCAGTGCAATCCGTGTCCATATAGAACCATACAATAGATTTCTGTTTATATTCTGTTTATACCCTTTTACCAGTGCAACTCTGTATACTTCACTATTTATTTTTATACTTTATTTGTTCTCCATTTTTTCTTTCTATAACTCAATGAGTCAACAGCACCTTCAGTTTCATTGTACCTTTGGAAAAGTGACGATGACAATAAAGACTTTCTCTCATCTCCAGGCATGCAAACTGGTGTGGGTGCAATCAGTTAATTATTGATATTAAGTGATCAATCTCGTTAAATCAGTCTCATTAAATTTTGAAGGTCAATAATTAAAATGAATCAATCCCATTGAATCATTTAATTTGACTCGTTTGAATTGAATCATACCATAGAATCACTCTCATTTGAAGTGAATCGTTCAGTGAATCGTTCAATGAATCATTTAGTGAATCGTTTAGGGAATTGTTCAATGAATCATTTAGGGAATCGTTCAATGAATCATTTAGGGAATCATTTAGTGAATCATACCATTAATCCTGGTGCTTAATAATAAATTACCAAACAGCTAAATTATGGTACATTTCCAAATTATTAAGATCACTTACCATATTATATAACATTTGCACCCTTTTTGAATTCTTTGAGAAAATTGGGGACTTCAGATGTTGTTCACACAAATAAACACAGTTTGTTTAATAAATGAATTTATTATACAAAGATAAAAAGATAAATCAATATATACAAGCAGTGAAGTGTGTGTGTGTGTGTGTGTGTGTGTGTGTGAGAGAGAGAGAGAGAGAGGGAGTGTGAAGGACTTGACCATGTGTTTAGCCTCGTGTAGCTAACTACACGTGGTGGAGGCCTAGCTTGTTGGTAGCTAAACAAAAGAATGTTATCTAAACAGAACAAAGGATTAGCTCTGTGTTTAGCCTCGTGTAGCTAACTACACGTGGTGGAGGCCTAGATTAGCCTTGTGTTGCTAGTATGTGTTTGTGAAAGGCCCTATAGCCTAGCTAAAGTGTGTTTGTTAGGCCTGATGGCTTGCTGAGCACATGGTAGGCCTTGATTAGCTTTGTGTTGCTAAGCAGACAAAAGCGAAGCTGTAGCTAACCCACTAGCTCATAACCATACTGAATCCACTGAAATCTTAATGACATCAAGATGTATAATAATGAGAACTATATGTTAGTAGTAAAGAATAAAAGAGAGAAGCATGCGCAGCCTATCTATTAAACAATTGAGAGAACATAGAACCAAAATAAATCAACACGCTGCGTGTTCAACAGTGTAACAATAAACCTGGGTTTAAATTCACACTATTTCAAATAAAAGCAAATTCCTAAGACTATCCTAATTATGCCCAAATGCCAAAATCTTACTTAATCCTGCCTTTAGCAAGATATGAAGAACTATTCGCCGGTGTAGTCTCGGGCCTCGCCGTGGGAGCACGTGAGCCGCTCGTGATGGAGGCGGAGAAACTTTCGGGTCGAACGGAGCACTTGGGTGGTTCCCGTGGAAAGCAGAGGGTTCTTGGTCCGAACCTCAGCGTTCGTGAGGAAAAGTCTCTGATCAGAATAAGATGCACAGCGCTTTGAGTTAAAAAGGATTCAATCGCTTCTTAACTTTTAACTGCCTGGGCTGCAGTCGTGACGTCACTTCTAATGCAAGTAAACCGGTTGTAACTCAGGTTGAGTTTAAAGATCGCGCGACTCTAGAGTTTACCTTTGCCAAGGGTAAGAAGGAAAATCGCGCTGAGTGATGGATCTTGCAAGAAAGAAGACGTCTTTTTGGGGTGGAGAGCGCGCCTCTTTATACATCCAGATCCATCGGAAGCCAGACGTGAGAGAGCAAAGATGGAAGCGTTGTCCCATTGTTTTATGTTTCCTTGTATGATGACGTAGATGATCCCGCCCACGCGTGACGTAGGTCACACGGAAGTGGACTGGGAATTGTAGTTCTGACACAAGATGGCGGCATGATACCTACAGTCCCCCTTTTGGTCTCAGGGGTATGACGGAGTCGTAGCACTGAGAGCACCGTATCGTATCATCGCCGTGTCCATAGTCCTTGAGGTAGAGTTGCTCTGCACAGTCCATGGTGTCCTGTGAAGACTGTGTAAACTTGTGAGTTCCAGTAAGACAGTTGGAGACAGAGGCATTTTGGGCATATAATCACTATGGGCATTTTGGGCATATAATCACTAACTAACTAGATCAAAACCACATCAAAAAAAAAAAAAATTAAACATTGAACATGAAACATGTAGCGTTTAATTTCCTATGCATAAAAAAAAAAACAAGAAAAGAGAAGAAATGAAGGAAGGAAAGAAGTATTAGTGTTTGGGTTGGCAAACCTAATCTTCTGGGAAGGTGATAGCAGTGGGGGGTCTGGCTAGAAAGCATGCGCTACTGCAGCTAGCTGTCGGGGACACAGACCATCTTATCTAGCTAGGTGTGTAGTGTTATGTATGGGTTGCCTGGGCAGACCCAGTGGATGTCTTTCGTGAAGGTGCACATCTCTAAGTTTTGTGGATTCACAAAAGTGAGGATAGCACTGCCAAGACTATATGCCAGGTGTATTTGCGATGAATACACACTAGTAATAATAGCGGATTTTAGTATTTTATCTACCATGTTATACTGAAGGGTTATTACTTCATTGGGTTGGTGAAGTCTGACCGGGAATGTTAGTGTACGCTTATGGTTGAGTGATGCGTACAAACTAGGTGGACAGGATGGGCCTAGCTGTCGTCCACCCCCTTTTGGAGTGAGGACTGTTCAAAAGGTTTGATTCGATTATCGTGGAAATCGATATGAAAGCGTTTAATTAGGCCTAGATGTCCTAATGTGATACGCGACGGGGAACGGTTTTCCCACGATCGAAAGGTCTCGACCAGGGTGGTAGGAACTTCTCTGAGATTCGAGCGTAGTAGGCTTTGTGTCCTTCTACTCTCGAATCGAGATTCTTTTGGGCACCTGTAAAGGTTGACGGTAGGTGGCATCGTAGGACGGCGACATATTGATGTGCGGTGTATGCAATCGCGATGCTCATGGCCTCTGGTTTGTATAGGAGATGCGGGGGAAGAACCGACTCTCGCCCAGTCATCATCCCAAAGGGTGTGACTTCAGTGGCGCAATGAGGGGTGGACCGAATGGCCCTTAGCACCAAGGGGAAGTTTCACATCACAAATTTTACCATGGTTTGTGATGTACTTTTGCAGCATGCTCACAATGGTTTGAATGGCTCGTTCAGCCTGACCAGAGAATTGAGGGTGGTACGCGATATGGAATTTCACCTCGACGCCTAACATGTTCCACAGCGCAGCCATTACACCAGCGGTGAAATGGGTGTCTGAGTCGATGGACAGAGGGAGATTTTTGCCACTAGGGGGAGTCGCGATGTCAGGTGTTTCGACACCGGACTCGGTGTGCAAAGACATGAACTGAAGTTCTTCAGAAATTTGATCTCGCGTGGCGCTCGGTTGATCGGTGTTCGCACTGATCTCGTCGCAACGGGTTTGTGCATATTTTGTGGGATTCAACGACTGTGGGGTTTTGTTTTGTGTGAAGTTGACTAAGTTTATGTCGCAGGGCTTGGTTGGGATTGGGTCGCCTTGTGAGAGCCGTGTGTCTGAGAGATGATGGTGAAGACTTTAGCGCACATGAAGTGCGTTTTGTGTGTTTGCCTTCGCCACCAGGGGGGGCCCTACATCCTGACCCTCGCCTGCTGTTTCAGAGGGATCTCCTCCCCCTTTCACGAGATATACCCGTGGTTCCTGGCCTAGTCATGCCAGTGAATGGCCTTTTGCCATTTTTCTTGGGCTCTTTTGTTTTATCTGTTGAGGGGTCTGACGTCTCCTGTAACAGTTCTTTAATCTCAGCCAACTGGGCTTTTAAAGAGTCCAGCTCTGAGTGGAACTCACCAGGTTGGTCTGAGTCACTGTGTTGGTCGTCTCTACCCTTGCTTTTAGAGCTACGGTCGGAACGCTTCTGCCGTTTCTGGTCAGAGCGGGGATGACGGTTTTGCTGCCAACCGTTTTGTTCCCTACGACCCTTTTCATTTGATGGGCGATTGCCATCGTCACTGTGGACTCGCCCTCGGTCCCTCCTGGCCTTACCTTGTCGATTTTTCCACTCACCATTGTGATGGTTCGGCAAGGATCGGGCTGGACCGGAATTCTTCCAGGTGGGTCCCCCTTTCGGTGCTTCACCTCCTAAGGTTAGCGGGGGCTTGTCCTCACCCTGGAGACTAAGGACTCTGGGTTCATCATCATTTCCGTTTGCGGTTTTGACAATGGTCTCCCAGGTCATTTGGGCTAGTCGCCTAATTTCCCTCATCGAATAGCGACCTTGTCGACACGTCAGTGTGACATGGGTCCGCACGCTTGGGTGGAGGTTATGCAAGAAGAGAGATATGAAACCTCTATCTTCTTCCAACCCTGGTGCACTACTACCTTGGAAATAGGCAGTACGTAGCCGTCTGTAATATTCACGAGGCGCCTCAGACCGTTTTTGTTTGACTTGTAATGCACACAATATCGCGGAGGTTTCGTCCGTGTATGGCGCATATTCTTCCCTCATGTAATTGCGAAGTTTCGAATAACTATCGCGAATGTTTGGGGGTAGTGTCTCTAAAAAGGCACGAACGCTACTACTGGAGGTCTTCCAGATTAGTTTAAGTTTTTCACGTGTTGTGGCGTTCGGCAGGTCCATCAGGCATCGATCAATTTCTCGTAAATAGTTATTTACATTTGTTCTTTGATTGTCGGGATCGAATTGTTCGACATCTTTGGCA
The DNA here is from genome assembly GCF_027579695.1 of Neoarius graeffei. Taxonomy (NCBI): domain Eukaryota; kingdom Metazoa; phylum Chordata; class Actinopteri; order Siluriformes; family Ariidae; genus Neoarius; species Neoarius graeffei. The sequence goes on along the minus strand of NC_083570.1, from coordinate 122,470,440 downwards.
AGTAGGTCAATTTGCCGTAAACGAAGGGTTTGGTGCACGTCCTTGTGCGACCTTCTTGGCTCTTCTGAGTACTCACTGTCTGAGCTACTCTGGAATCGCTCCCGCTTCGCACGAGATGCGTGGTCTGATTCGTCTGGAGATGGATCAGGGAGACTGAAGCGCACTGACCTAGGTGTGCTACGGGCCTGGGCTCGGGATGAGCGCAGGGCGGCTCCATCCTGGCTAGACGACGACGGAGTCGTGTAGCGAGTTGATGGAGTTTGGCGGGATGTCTGGTCCTTGACCAGATCATTTACGGTGTCCGGTTCGGACGCCTCTTCCCGCTCTGAGCTTTGGCGCATTGTTGGGGGTCTTTCACGCCCCTCGCGCTGCTCTTGGGGGGTCTGCTCCTGGGCAGCCCTCTTAGCAACCATTTCGGCTTTCTCTAGCCGTTTGGTGCAATTATCAAGGGAGGTCTTCAAGAGCTCACACTCCCTATGTAAATCATTATGATCGGCTGTCAGCTTGGCGTTGCTGGTGGTCAGCCTTTCAACCTCTCCGCGAAGGCATCTGATTTCTGAATCAGCATTTTGGAAGTATGATAGGAATAGCTTACCTAGTGCCACTTGGACACTAATAGTTGTTCTTTTTGGATCTCTCATATGTTTGTTTGAATTGTCTAGGTTGTTTTGGCATTCACTCTCACTCATGTACTTAATGTTTGCCTTTTCGGAGGCAGAGCAGTGAATGAGGTCTGCAATGACCTCAAGGAGAGACACGTCTTGAGCGTTGTCTTCCATTTTTGAGACATGAGGGGATGCCATTTTACTTAGGCTGGATGTTAGATAATTAATCAAGTTAATTATTAATTTAATCATTATTAATTAACTATGTAATTAATTATGAAGGTTTATTTGGAAATGCTCTCTTATCCTAAGTTGAATAGGTTATGAGTATTGGTGATATGGTTATCACACTACTGTTATCCGTTTTAACACACCTGGGGATATACCTTAGCAGTTGCTGAATTAAACTGATAGTTTATTTGTTGTTGAACAATAATCCAGAAGTCAACAAACCAATCTCCTCACACGGGGCACCATTTTAACTGTGGGTGCAATCAGTTAATTATTGATATTAAGTGATCAATCTCGTTAAATCAGTCTCATTAAATTTTGAAGGTCAATAATTAAAATGAATCAATCCCATTGAATCATTTAATTTGACTCGTTTGAATTGAATCATACCATAGAATCACTCTCATTTGAAGTGAATCGTTCAGTGAATCGTTCAATGAATCATTTAGTGAATCGTTTAGGGAATTGTTCAATGAATCATTTAGGGAATCGTTCAATGAATCATTTAGGGAATCATTTAGTGAATCATACCATTAATCCTGGTGCTTAATAATAAATTACCAAACAGCTAAATTATGGTACATTTCCAAATTATTAAGATCACTTACCATATTATATAACATTTGCACCCTTTTTGAATTCTTTGAGAAAATTGGGGACTTCAGATGTTGTTCACACAAATAAACACAGTTTGTTTAATAAATGAATTTATTATACAAAGATAAAAAGATAAATCAATATATACAAGCAGTGAAGTGTGTGTGTGTGTGTGTGTGCGTGTGAGAGAGAGAGAGAGAGAGGGAGTGTGAAGGACTTGACCATGTGTTTAGCCTCGTGTAGCTAACTACACGTGGTGGAGGCCTAGCTTGTTGGTAGCTAAACAAAAGAATGTTATCTAAACAGAACAAAGGATTAGCTCTGTGTTTAGCCTCGTGTAGCTAACTACACGTGGTGGAGGCCTAGATTAGCCTTGTGTTGCTAGTATGTGTTTGTGAAAGGCCCTATAGCCTAGCTAAAGTGTGTTTGTTAGGCCTGATGGCTTGCTGAGCACATGGTAGGCCTTGATTAGCTTTGTGTTGCTAAGCAGACAAAAGCGAAGCTGTAGCTAACCCACTAGCTCATAACCATACTGAATCCACTGAAATCTTAATGACATCAAGATGTATAATAATGAGAACTATATGTTAGTAGTAAAGAATAAAAGAGAGAAGCATGCGCAGCCTATCTATTAAACAATTGAGAGAACATAGAACCAAAATAAATCAACACGCTGCGTGTTCAACAGTGTAACAATAAACCTGGGTTTAAATTCACACTATTTCAAATAAAAGCAAATTCCTAAGACTATCCTAATTATGCCCAAATGCCAAAATCTTACTTAATCCTGCCTTTAGCAAGATATGAAGAACTATTCGCCGGTGTAGTCTCGGGCCTCGCCGTGGGAGCACGTGAGCCGCTCGTGATGGAGGCGGAGAAACTTTCGGGTCGAACGGAGCACTTGGGTGGTTCCCGTGGAAAGCAGAGGGTTCTTGGTCCGAACCTCAGCGTTCGTGAGGAAAAGTCTCTGATCAGAATAAGATGCACAGCGCTTTGAGTTAAAAAGGATTCAATCGCTTCTTAACTTTTAACTGCCTGGGCTGCAGTCGTGACGTCACTTCTAATGCAAGTAAACCGGTTGTAACTCAGGTTGAGTTTAAAGATCGCGCGACTCTAGAGTTTACCTTTGCCAAGGGTAAGAAGGAAAATCGCGCTGAGTGATGGATCTTGCAAGAAAGAAGACGTCTTTTTGGGGTGGAGAGCGCGCCTCTTTATACATCCAGATCCATCGGAAGCCAGACGTGAGAGAGCAAAGATGGAAGCGTTGTCCCATTGTTTTATGTTTCCTTGTATGATGACGTAGATGATCCCGCCCACGCGTGACGTAGGTCACACGGAAGTGGACTGGGAATTGTAGTTCTGACACAAGATGGCGGCATGATACCTACACTGGTCAGGGGTGAAAAAGGTGAGAAGGGCGCACGGACACACGGCACGCGCGCAAAAGTACATTTCGTAGTCTACGTTACAAAAAAAATTGCAACCAGTATTAAGCAGGCAACATTCAACATCACTCATCACTTCCCTTTCAACTGTTGTGTGTACTAACTAGGTTTTATCTGGACAGGATATTGTGTAATATACCATACCACATATACCATACGGTCAATTTGAAGATCGAGATGGTGATTTTGAATTAAAGAACAGGCATGTACAATGGGCATTACATATTGGATTTTTTTTTTAAATAAAAAACTACAAGTTCATCTCGGCCTAAAAAATTTGGGCAGACACTCCCGCGCGGCACATGCCAGCAATTCCCCCCGTCCCCCTATGAAATGAGCAACAAGTAGGAGAATTATACACGGTATCATACCTAAAATTTTATCAGAAATATAGATACGATACTATGATTCTCCCCAACATACTACATTAGATAAGCTAACCTCATTTATAAAAGATACACACTTGTATATGACATATGTGATATATATGATGTATATTCATACATTGTTACTTTATGGAAATCTTCAGTAAGTTTGGTCTTTTCATGACAGCCTGTTGTAGACCTAAATATAATGCACATGAAATGACACTCCTCACCTCAACATGTCCTTTACAATCATTTAAGCCACCATGGGCAATGCTGAAACCACTGCTGCAAACAGTACATCGTGCGAAACTGTCATTATTGTTGACCCTTATCAGGCAGGGAGACTATCAGGCAGGGAGACTATCAGGCAGGGAGATTATAAACTAGGGAGATTATTAGACGGAGATTATCAGGCAGGGAGATTATCAGACTGAGATTATCAGGCAGGGAGATTATCAGGCAGAGAGATTATAAACTAGGGAGATTATCAGGCAGGGAGATTATCAGCTAGGGAGATTATTAGACGGAGATTATCAGGCAGGGAGATTATCAGGCAGGGAGATTATCAGCTAGGGAGATTATTAGACGGAGATTATTAGGCAGGGAGATTATCAGGCAGGGATATTATCAGCTAGGGAGATTATCAGCTAGGGAGATTATTAGACGGAGACGATCAGGCAGGGAGACTATCAGGCAGGGAGACTATCAACTAGGGATATTATCAGACAGGGAGATTATAAGCTAGGGAGATTATAAGCTAGGGAGATTATAAGCTAGGGAGATTATCAGGCAGGGAGATTATCAGGCAGGGAGATTATCAGGCAGGGAGATTATCAGGCAGGGAGATTATTAGGCAGGGAGATTATCAGGCAGGGATATTATCAGCTAGGGAGATTATCAGCTAGGGAGATTATTAGACGGAGACGATCAGGCAGGGAGACTATCAGGCAGGGAGACTATCAGGCAGGGAGACTATCAACTAGGGATATTATCAGACAGGGAGATTATAAGCTAGGGAGATTATAAGCTAGGGAGATTATTAGACGGAGATTATCAGGCAGAGAGATTATCAGGCAGGGAGATTATCAGGCAGGGAGATTATCAGGCAGGGAGATTATCAGGCAGGGAGATTATTAGACGGAGATTATTAGGCAGGGAGATTATCAGGCAGGGATATTATCAGCTAGGGAGATTATCAGCTAGGGAGATTATTAGACGGAGATTATCAGGCAGGGAGATTATCAGCTAGGGAGATTATTAGACGGAGATTATCAGGCAGGGAGACTATCAGGCAGGGAGACTATCAGGCAGGGATATTATAAACTAGGGAGATTATAAACTAGGGATATTATCAGGCAGGGAGATTATCAGGCAGGGAGATTATCAGGCAGGGAGATTATCAGACAGGGATATTATCAGGCAGGGAGATTATCAACTAGGGATATTATCAGGCAGGGAGATTATCAGGCAGGGAGATTATCAACTAGGGATATTATCAGACAGGGATATTATCAGACAGGGAGATTATCAGGCAGGGAGATTATCAGGCAGGGAGATTATCAACTAGGGAGATTATCAACTAGGGAGATTATCAACTAGGGAGATTATCAGGCAGGGAGATTATCAGGCAGGGAGATTATCAGGCAGGGAGATTATTAGACGGAGATTATTAGGCAGGGAGATTATCAGGCAGGGATATTATCAGCTAGGGAGATTATTAGACGGAGATTATCAGGCAGGGAGATTATCAGCTAGGGAGATTATTAGACGGAGATTATCAGGCAGGGAGACTATCAGGCAGGGATATTATAAACTAGGGAGATTATAAACTAGGGATATTATCAGGCAGGGAGATTATCAGGCAGGGAGATTATCAGGCAGGGAGATTATCAGGCAGGGATATTATCAGGCAGGGAGATTATCAGGCAGGGAGATTATCAGACAGGGAGATTATCAGGCAGGGAGATTATCAGACGGAGATTATCAGGCAGGGAGATTATCAGGCAGGGAGATTATCAGGCAGGGAGATTATCAGGCAGGGAGATTATCAGGCAGGGAGATTATCAGGCAGGGAGATTATCAACTAGGGAGATTATCAGGCAGGGAGATTATCAGGCAGGGAGATTATCAGGCAGGGAGATTATCAGACAGGGAGATTATCAGACAGGGAGATTATCAGGCAGGGATATTATCAGACGGAGATTATCAGGCAGGGAGATTATCAACTAGGGAGATTATCAGGCAGGGAGATTATCAGGCAGGGAGATTATCAGGCAGGGAGATTATCAGACAGGGAGATTATCAGACAGGGAGATTATCAGACAGGGAGATTATCAGGCAGGGATATTATCAGACGGAGATTATCAGGCAGGGAGATTATCAACTAGGGAGATTATCAGGCAGGGAGATTATCAGGCAGGGAGATTATCAGGCAGGGAGATTATCAGGCAGGGAGATTATCAGACAGGGAGATTATCAGACAGGGAGATTATCAGGCAGGGAGATTATCAACTAGGGAGATTATCAACTAGGGAGATTATCAACTAGGGAGATTATCAGGCAGGGAGATTATCAGGCAGGGAGATTATCAGGCAGGGAGATTATCAGGCAGGGAGATAATCAACTAGGGAGATTATCAGGCAGGGAGATTATCAGACAGGGAGATTATCAGGCAGGGAGATTATCAGGCAGGGAGATTATCAGGCAGGGAGATTATCAGGCAGGGAGATTATCAGGCAGGGAGATTATCAGGCAGGGAGATTATCAACTAGGGAGATTATCAGGCAGGGAGATTATCAGGCAGGGAGATTATCAACTAGGGAGATTATCAGGCAGGGAGATTATCAGGCAGGGAGATTATCAACTAGGGAGATTATCAGACAGGGAGATTATCAGGCAGGGAGATTATCAGACAGGGAGATTATCAGACAGGGAGATTATCAGGCAGGGAGATTATCAACTAGGGAGATTATCAGACAGGGAGATTATCAGGCAGGGAGATTATCAGACAGGGAGATTATCAGACAGGGAGATTATCAACTAGGGAGATTATCAGACAGGGAGATTATCAGCTAGGGAGATTATCAGGCAGGGATATTATCAACTAGGGATATTATCAGGCAGGGAGATTATCAGGCAGGGAGATTATCAGGCAGGGAGATTATCAGGCAGGGAGATTATCAGGCAGGGAGATTATCAGGCAGGGAGATTATCAGGCAGGGAGATTATCAACTAGGGAGATTATCAGGCAGGGAGATTATCAGGCAGGGAGATTATCAACTAGGGAGATTATCAGGCAGGGAGATTATCAGGCAGGGAGATTATCAACTAGGGAGATTATCAGACAGGGAGATTATCAGGCAGGGAGATTATCAGACAGGGAGATTATCAGACAGGGAGATTATCAGGCAGGGAGATTATCAACTAGGGAGATTATCAGACAGGGAGATTATCAGGCAGGGAGATTATCAGACAGGGAGATTATCAGACAGGGAGATTATCAACTAGGGAGATTATCAGACAGGGAGATTATCAGCTAGGGAGATTATCAGGCAGGGATATTATCAACTAGGGATATTATCAGGCAGGGAGATTATCAGGCAGGGAGATTATCAGGCAGGGAGATTATCAGACAGGGAGATTATCAGACAGGGAGATTATCAGACAGGGAGATTATCAGGCAGGGAGATTATCAGGCAGGGATATTATCAGACGGAGATTATCAGGCAGGGAGATTATCAACTAGGGAGATTATCAGGCAGGGAGATTATCAGGCAGGGAGATTATCAGGCAGGGAGATTATCAGGCAGGGAGATTATCAACTAGGGAGATTATCAGGCAGGGAGATTATCAACTAGGGAGATTATCAACTAGGGAGATTATCAGGCAGGGAGATTATCAACTAGGGAGATTATCAGGCAGGGAGATTATCAACTAGGGAGATTATCAGGCAGGGAGATTATCAGACAGGGAGATTATCAGGCAGGGAGATTATCAACTAGGGATATTATCAGGCAGGGAGATTATCAACTAGGGAGATTATCAGACAGGGAGATTATCAGGCAGGGAGATTATCAACTAGGGAGATTATCAGGCAGGGAGATTATCAACTAGGGAGATTATCAGACAGGGAGATTATCAGGCAGGGAGATTATCAGGCAGGGAGATTATCAGGCAGGGAGATTATCAACTAGGGAGATTATCAACTAGGGAGATTATCAGACAGGGAGATTATCAGGCAGGGAGATTATCAACTAGGGATATTATCAGGCAGGGAGATTATCAGGCAGGGAGATTATCAACTAGGGAGATTATCAGGCAGGGAGATTATCAGGCAGGGAGATTATCAGGCAGGGAGATTATCAGGCAGGGAGATTATCAACTAGGGAGATTATCAGACAGGGAGATTATCAGACAGGGAGATTATCGGACAGGGAGATTATCAGGCAGGGAGATTATCAGGCAGGGAGATTATCAGGCAGGGATATTATCAGGCAGGGAGATTATCAGGCAGGGAGATTATCAGGCAGGGAGATTATCAACTAGGGATATTATCAGGCAGGGATATTATCAGGCAGGGAGATTATCAGGCAGGGAGATTATCAGACAGGGAGATTATCAGACAGGGAGATTATCAGACAGGGAGATTATCAACTAGGGAGATTATCAGGCAGGGAGATTATCAGGCAGGGAGATTATCAGACAGGGAGATTATCAGGCAGGGAGATTATCAGACAGGGAGATTATCAACTAGGGAGATTATCAGACAGGGAGATTATCAGACAGGGAGATTATCAACTAGGGAGATTATCAGGCAGGGAGATTATCAGGCAGGGAGATTATCAACTAGGGAGATTATCAGACAGGGAGATTATCAGACAGGGAGATTATCAACTAGGGATATTATCAGGCAGGGAGATTATCAGGCAGGGATATTATCAGGCAGGGAGATTATCAGACAGGGAGATTATCAGACAGGGAGATTATCAGCTAGGGAGATTATCAGCTAGGGAGATTATCAGCTAGGGAGATTATCAGGCAGGGAGATTATCAGGCAGGGAGATTATCAGACAGGGAGATTATCAGGCAGGGAGATTATCAGGCAGGGAGATTATCAGGCAGGGAGATTATCAACTAGGGAGATTATCAGGCAGGGAGATTATCAGGCAGGGAGATTATCAACTAGGGATATTATCAGGCAGGGAGATTATCAGGCAGGGAGATTATCAACTAGGGAGATTATCAGGCAGGGAGATTATTAGGCAGGGAGATTATCAACTAGGGAGATTATCAGGCAGGGAGATTATCAACTAGGGAGATTATCAGGCAGGGAGATTATCAGACGGAGATTATCAGGCAGGGAGATTATCAGGCAGGGAGATTATCAGGCAGGGAGATTATCAGGCAGGGAGATTATTAGACGGAGATTATTAGGCAGGGAGATTATCAGGCAGGGAGATTATCAGCTAGGGAGATTATCAGCTAGGGAGATTATTAGACGGAGATTATCAGGCAGGGAGACTATCAGGCAGGGAGACTATCAGGCAGGGAGACTATCAGGCAGGGAGACTATCAGGCAGGGAGACTATCAGGCAGGGAGACTATCAGGCAGGGAGACTATCAGGCAGGGATATTATAAACTAGGGAGATTATAAACTAGGGATATTATCAGGCAGGGAGATTATCAGGCAGGGAGATTATCAGACAGGAATATTATCAGGCAGGGAGATTATCAACTAGGGATATTATCAGGCAGGGAGATTATCAGGCAGGGAGATTATCAACTAGGGATATTATCAGGCAGGGAGATTATCAGGCAGGGAGATTATCAACTAGGGAGATTATCAGGCAGGGAGATTATCAGACAGGGAGATTATCAGGCAGGGAGATTATCAGGCAGGGAGATTATCAGGCAGGGAGATTATCAGGCAGGGAGATTATCAGGCAGGGAGATTATCAACTAGGGAGATTATTAGGCAGGGAGATTATCAGGCAGGGAGATTATCAGGCAGGGAGATTATCAGACAGGGAGATTATCAGGCAGGGAGATTATCAGGCAGGGAGATTATCAGACAGGGAGATTATCAGACAGGGAGATTATCAGACGGAGATTATCAGACAGGGAGATTATCAACTAGGGAGATTATCAGGCAGGGAGATTATCAGGCAGGGAGATTATCAGGCAGGGAGATTATCAACTAGGGAGATTATCAGGCAGGGAGATTATCAGGCAGGGAGATTATCAGACAGGGAGATGATCAGACGGAGATTATCAGACAGGGAGATTATCAACTAGGGAGATTATCAGGCAGGGAGATTATCAACTAGGGAGATTATCAGACAGGGAGATTATCAGGCAGGGATATTATCAGGCAGGGAGATTATCAACTAGGGATATTATCAGGCAGGGAGATTATCAGGCAGGGAGATTATCAGACAGGGAGATTATCAACTAGGGAGATTATCAGACAGGGAGATTATCAGGCAGGGAGATTATCAGGCAGGGAGATTATCAGGCAGGGAGATTATCAACTAGGGAGATTATCAGGCAGGGAGATTATCAGGCAGGGAGATTATCAGGCAGGGAGATTATCAACTAGGGAGATTATCAGGCAGGGAGATTATCAGTCAGGGAGATTATCAGGCAGGGAGATTATCAACTAGGGAGATTATCAGGCAGGGATATTATCAGACGGAGATTATTAGACAGGGAGATTATCAGGCAGGGAGATCATCAACTAGGGAGATCATCAGGCAGGGAGATTATCAGGCAGGGAGATTATCAGGCAGGGAGATTATCAACTAGGGAGATTATCAGGCAGGGAGATTATCAGGCAGGGAGATTATCAGGCAGGGAGATTATCAACTAGGGAGATTATCAGGCAGGGAGATTATCAGGCAGGGAGATTATCAGCTAGGGAGATTATCAGGCAGGGAGATTATCAGGCAGGGAGATTATCAGGCAGGGAGATTATCAGGCAGGGAGATTATCAGGCAGGGAGATTATCAGACAGGGATATTATCAGGCAGGGAGATTATCAGGCAGGGAGATTATCAACTAGGGAGATTATCAGGCAGGGAGATTATCAGGCAGGGAGATTATCAGACAGGGAGATTATCAACTAGGGAGATTATCAGGCAGGGAGATTATCAGGCAGGGAGATTATCAGGCAGGGAGATTATCAGACAGGGAGATTATCAGGCAGGGAGATTATCAGGCAGGGAGATTATCAGGCAGGGATATTATCAGGCAGGGATATTATCAGACAGGGAGATTATCAGGCAGGGAGATTATCAACTAGGGATATTATCAGGCAGGGAGATTATCAGGCAGGGAGATTATCAGGCAGGGAGATTATCAACTAGGGATATTATCAGGCAGGGAGATTATCAGGCAGGGAGATTATCAACTAGGGAGATTATCAGACAGGGAGATTATCAACTAGGGAGATTATCAGGCAGGGAGATTATCAGACAGGGAGATTATCAACTAGGGAGATTATCAGACAGGGAGATTATCAGCTAGGGAGATTATCAGGCAGGGAGATTATCAGACAGGGAGATTATCAACTAGGGAGATTATCAGACAGGGAGATTATCAGCTAGGGAGATTATCAGGCAGGGAGATTATCAACTAGGGAGATTATCAGGCAGGGAGATTATCAGGCAGGGAGATTATCAACTAGGGAGATTATCAGACAGGGAGATTATCAGGCAGGGAGATTATCAGACAGGGAGATTATCAACTAGGGAGATTATCAGACAGGGAGATTATCAGCTAGGGAGATTATCAGGCAGGGAGATTATCAACTAGGGAGATTATCAGGCAGGGAGATTATCAGGCAGGGAGATTATCAACTAGGGAGATTATCAGACAGGGAGATTATCAGACAGGGAGATTATCAGACAGGGAGATTATCAGACAGGGAGATTATGAGGCAGGGATATTACCAGACAGGGATATTATCAACTAGGGAGATTATCAGGCAGGGAGATTATCAGGCAGGGAGATTATCAGGCAGGGAGATTATCAGGCAGGGAGATTATCAACTAGGGAGATTATCAGGCAGGGAGATTATCAGGCAGGGAGATTATCAGGCAGGGAGATTATCAACTAGGGAGATTATCAGGCAAGGAGATTATCAGGCAGGGAGATTATCAGACAGGGAGATTATCAGGCAGGGAGATTATCAGGCAGGGAGATTATCAGGCAGGGAGATTATGAGGCAGGGATATTACCAGACAGGGATATTATCAACTAGGGAGATTATCAGGCAGGGAGATTATCAGGCAGGGAGATTATCAGGCAGGGAGATTATCAGGCAGGGAGATTATCAGACGGAGATTATCAACTAGGGAGATTATCAACTAGGGAGATTATCAACTAGGGAGATTATCAACTAGGGAGATTATCAGGCAGGGAGATTATCAGACAGGGAGATTATCAACTAGGGAGATTATCAGGCAGGGAGATTATCAGGCAGGGAGATTATCAACTAGGGAGATTATCAGGCAGGGAGATTATCAACTAGGGAGATTATCAGACAGGGAGATTATCAGGCAGGGATATTATCAACTAGGGAGATTATCAGACAGGGAGATTATCAGCTAGGGAGATTATCAACTAGGGAGATTATCAGACAGGGAGATTATCAGACAGGGAGATTATCAGACAGGGAGATTATCAACTAGGGAGATTATCAACTAGGGAGATTATCAGACAGGGAGATTATCAGGCAGGGATATTATCAGGCAGGGAGATTATCAACTAGGGATATTATCAGGCAGGGAGATTATCAGGCAGGGAGATTATCAGACAGGGAGATTATCAGACAGGGAGATTATCAACTAGGGAGATTATCAGACAGGGAGATTATCAGCTAGGGAGATTATCAGGCAGGGAGATTATCAGGCAGGGAGATTATCAACTAGGGAGATTATCAACTAGGGAGATTATCAGGCAGGGAGATTATCAACTAGGGATATTATCAGGCAGGGAGATTATCAGGCAGGGAGATTATCAGACGGAGATTATCAGGCAGGGATATTATCAGACAGGGAGATTATCAGGCAGGGAGATTATCAGGCAGGGAGATTATCAGGCAGGGATATTATCAGGCAGGGATATTATCAGGCAGGGAGATTATCAGACAGGGAGATTATCAACTAGGGAGATTATCAGGCAGGGAGATTATCAACTAGGGAGATTATCAGGCAGGGAGATTATCAGGCAGGGAGATTATCAACTAGGGAGATTATCAGGCAGGGAGATTATCAACTAGGGAGATTATCAGGCAGGGAGATTATCAGGCAGGGAGATTATCAACTAGGGAGATTATCAACTAGGGAGATTATCAGACAGGGATATTATCAGGCAGGGAGATTATCAGACAGGGATATTATCAGACAGGGATATTATCAGGCAGGGATATTATCAGGCAGGGATATTATCAGACAGGGAGATTATCAGACAGGGAGATTATCAACTAGGGAGATTATCAACCAGGGAGATTATCAGGCAGGGAGATTATCAGGCAGGGAGATTATCAACTAGGGAGATTATCAGGCAGGGATATTATCAGACAGGGAGATTATCAGACAGGGAGATTATCAGACAGGGAGATTATCAGGCAGGGAGATTATCAGGCAGGGAGATTATCAGACAGGGAGATTATGAGGCAGGGATATTACCAGACAGGGATATTATCAACTAGGGAGATTATCAGGCAGGGAGATTATCAGGCAGGGAGATTATCAACTAGGGAGATTATCAACTAGGGAGATTATCAGGCAGGGAGATTATCAGGCAGGGAGATTATCAGCTAGGGAGATTATCAGCTAGGGAGATTATCAGCTAGGGAGATTATCAGCTAGGGAGATTATCAGGCAGGGAGATTATCAGGCAGGGAGATTATCAGGCAGGGAGATTATCAACTAGGGAGATTATCAGACAGGGAGATTATCAGCTAGGGAGATTATCAGGCAGGGAGATTATCAACTAGGGAGATTATCAGGCAGGGAGATTATCAGGCAGGGAGATTATCAACTAGGGAGATTATCAGACAGGGAGATTATCAGACAGGGATATTATCAGGCAGGGAGATTATCAACTAGGGATATTATCAGGCAGGGATATTATCAGGCAGGGATATTATCAGACAGGGAGATTATCAGGCAGGGAGATTATCAGGCAGGGAGATTATCAGGCAGGGAGATTATCAGGCAGGGAGATTATCAACTAGGGATATTATCAGGCAGGGAGATTATCAGGCAGGGAGATTATCAGGCAGGGAGATTATCAGGCAGGGAGATTATCAACTAGGGAGATTATCAGGCAGGGAGATTATCAGGCAGGGAGATTATCAGGCAGGGAGATTATCAGGCAGGGAGATTATCAACTAGGGAGATTATCAGGCAGGGAGATTATCAGGCAGGGAGATTATCAGACAGGGAGATTATCAGCTAGGGAGATTATCAGGCAGGGAGATTATCAGGCAGGGAGATTATCAGGCAGGGAGATTATCAACTAGGGATATTATCAGGCAGGGAGATTATCAGGCAGGGAGATTATCAGGCAGGGAGATTATCAGGCAGGGAGATTATCAGACAGGGATATTATCAGGCAGGGAGATTATCAACTAGGGATATTATCAGGCAGGGAGATTATCAGGCAGGGAGATTATCAGACAGGGAGATTATCAGACAGGGAGATTATCAGCTAGGGAGATTATCAGGCAGGGAGATTATCAGGCAGGGAGATTATCAGGCAGGGAGATTATCAGGCAGGGAGATTATCAACTAGGGAGATTATCAGACAGGGAGATTATCAGCTAGGGAGATTATCAGGCAGGGAGATTATCAACTAGGGAGATTATCAGGCAGGGAGATTATCAGGCAGGGAGATTATCAACTAGGGAGATTATCAGACAGGGAGATTATCAGACAGGGAGATTATCAGGCAGGGAGATTATCAACTAGGGATATTATCAGGCAGGGATATTATCAGACAGGGAGATTATCAACTAGGGAGATTATCAGACAGGGAGATTATCAGCTAGGGAGATTATCAGGCAGGGAGATTATCAGGCAGGGAGATTATCAGGCAGGGAGATTATCAACTAGGGAGATTATCAGACAGGGAGATTATCAGACAGGGATATTATCAGACAGGGATATTATCAGGCAGGGATATTATCAGACAGGGATATTATCAGACAGGGATATTATCAGACAGGGATATTATCAGGCAGGGATATTATCAGGCAGGGAGATTATCAGACAGGGAGATTATCAACTAGGGAGATTATCAACCAGGGAGATTATCAGGCAGGGAGATTATCAGGCAGGGAGATTATCAGGCAGGGAGATTATCAGGCAGGGAGATTATCAGGCAGGGAGATTATCAACTAGGGAGATTATCAGGCAAGGAGATTATCAGGCAGGGATATTATCAGACAGGGAGATTATCAGACAGGGAGATTATCAGACAGGGAGATTATCAGACAGGGAGATTATCAGGCAGGGAGATTATCAGGCAGGGAGATTATCAGACAGGGAGATTATGAGGCAGGGATATTACCAGACAGGGATATTATCAACTAGGGAGATTATCAGGCAGGGAGATTATCAGGCAGGGAGATTATCAACTAGGGAGATTATCAGGCAGGGAGATTATCAGGCAGGGAGATTATCAGCTAGGGAGATTATCAGCTAGGGAGATTATCAGCTAGGGAGATTATCAGCTAGGGAGATTATCAGGCAGGGAGATTATCAGGCAGGGAGATTATCAGGCAGGGAGATTACCAACTAGGGAGATTATCAACTAGGGAGATTATCAGGCAGGGAGATTATCAGGCAGGGAGATTATCAGCTAGGGAGATTATTAGACGGAGATTACCAGACAGGGATATTACCAACTAGGGAGATTATCAACTAGGGAGATTATCAGGCAGGGAGATTATCAGCTAGGGAGATTATCAGCTAGGGAGATTATCAGCTAGGGAGATTATCAGGCAGGGAGATTATCAGCTAGGGAGATTATTAGACGGAGATTACCAGACAGGGATATTACCAGACAGGGAGATTACCAACTAGGGAGATTATCAACTAGGGAGATTATCAGGCAGGGAGATTATCAGCTAGGGAGATTATCAGCTAGGGAGATTATCAGGCAGGGAGATTATCAGCTAGGGAGATTACCAGACAGGGAGATTACCAACTAGGGAGATTACCAGGCAGGGACATTACCAGGCAGGGACATTACCAGGCAGGGACATTATCAGGCAGGGAGATTATCAACTAGGGAGATTATCAGGCAGGGAGATTATCAGGCAGGGAGATTATCAACTAGGGAGATTATCAGGCAGGGAGATTATCAGGCAGGGAGATTATCAGACGGAGATTATTAGACAGGGAGATTATCAGCTAGGGAGATTATCAGACAGGGAGATTATCAGGCAGGGAGATTATCAGGCAGGGAGATTATCAGGCAGGGAGATTATCAGCTAGGGAGATTATCAGGCAGGGAGATTATCAGGCAGGGAGATTATCAGGCAGGGAGATTATCAACTAGGGAGATTATCAGGCAGGGAGATTATCAGGCAGGGAGATTATCAGACGGAGATTATTAGACAGGGAGATTATCAGCTAGGGAGATTATCAGACAGGGAGATTATCAGGCAGGGAGATTATCAGGCAGGGAGATTATCAGCTAGGGAGATTATCAGCTAGGGAGATTATCAGGCAGGGAGATTATCAGGCAGGGAGATTATCAGCTAGGGAGATTACCAGGCAGGGAGATTACCAGGCAGGGAGATTACCAGGCAGGGAGATTACCAGGCAGGGAGATTACCAGGCAGGGAGATTATCAACTAGGGATATTATCAGGCAGGGATATTATCAGGCAGGGAGATTATCAACTAGGGATATTATCAGGCAGGGAGATTATCAGCTAGGGAGATTATCAGCTAGGGAGATTATCAGGCAGGGAGATTATCAGCTAGGGAGATTATCAGGCAGGGAGATTATCAGGCAGGGAGATTATCAGGCAGGGAGATTATCAGGCAGGGAGATTATCAGGCAGGGAGATTATCAACTAGGGAGATTATAAGGCAGGGAGACTATCAGGCAGGGAGACTATCAGGCAGGGAGACTATCAGGCAGGGAGATTCTTTTGTGTAATCTGAGCTGAAGCGGGTTTTGTATTTTGGTTTTTTGGGGCGCGCGCGCTCTCTGCCATGCCGATCCTGTAGGCCGCACTGACTCAACTGAAAACTTCGGTCCTCGAGAAAAGAGAAGCCCGCCCACACTGAAGGCTGATTGGCTTATTTTGCTGAGTAACCCAATCAGGATGCTCTTTGTCTCGCGCACTCCGTCATATGCGCTCTCTCGCGCGCTCCGTCATGTGCGCGAGGCAGAGATTAATGCTTCGATTGGGAATTTTTTTTTTTTTAAATCGCGAGTCTGATTGTGTGGCGCTGCGCAACACACTGGTCTGTGTATGGGAAACCCTGCATTGCTTGCGCTCTACAGCCAGAGCAAGCTAGAACAAGCGGTTGTCATGGGGATTTGAAAAGACGCTTGGTGCTTATTTTTAGGAGAAAAACACCCTGTCGGCTTTCTAGCTCTCGAAAAAAAAAAAAACTATTTGAAAACCATCCATTGTGAAGAGGGAATTTCTCTATACCACGCCACTGAGCTGATCATGTGTTCGTTTTCATCTCCCTCATATCTGGCGACAGTAAGCTATAGCAGCTGGTATTTACATCTGTAGCCGTCTTATGGAGCTAGCTAACGTTATGTCTTAAACTTGATTTCAGCACGCATGTTAAAACATATTAGACATAGTTACATTTATGTACACATTTCTGGCACTGTAAAAGACTTAACTCAACACGTAACAGCAACAAAATCCAACGACTTTTCCAGTTATTCACCCCCGAGCGCGCTGGAAACTGTTCCACTGGTATGTTCAGATCCAGTCGCGAGATGAGGTTGCCAGCTCTCTCTATAAAAAGGTGACTTTGCGGTCTGAATCTGTGGAATATTCGTAAGCGAGGACTGGCAACCAGCAGTGGGTTGCGCACCAGCTTGATCAGAACTCCAATGGAAACGACGCGCGTTACTGTTTATCTCGATTGGCTGTAACCTTGTAAGTGAAATGTTTGGCAACAGTAACGTTGTAGCCTGCCTACCCCCCCCCCCCAAAAAAAACTCTTTGGATCTACACGATTCACACAAGTGACCTATTTTGGGACCAAAACGGCGAATTTCGCCGAAAGGTGAGGAGTTTGCATGTGTGCATCTCTTATACTTTTCATCCTCGAGCCAGTTATCATTAAACCTGCATTTGCCCATCTTGCCGCGGCTCGTGTCTGAAATAGCCACTCAAACACTTCTTCGTCTATAAAATCATGCATGTCAACCCCTACGGATTTCCCGTATTCCCTACGGATTTTGGCATTTTAAAAATGGTACGGGCGTAGTGGTATTCAACTACGGATTTTTCTACATTTTCACCTTAAAATTATTTTGATTTATTACCATCAAAAAAATTGTCATGAAATACGAAAATGCATGGGAGCCGCCATTTTCTACATTTAGAATTACTCAACCGGTACTTCCGCTAGTACCAACAAGCCATTCCGAATGTCTGAGCATGCGCAATTGTGATTTTCCTGCACACCGAGTGGGAAATAACAGCACATGTAGGGTAACAATAGACAGGTCAAGAGGTCACGATGTCGGCACCACCGAAGAAAAAACTCAAAACATCTAAAACTGGAGGTCGCTTTCTTCCCGAATTCGATCCAGAATTTTATACATGCCAGTGTGTAACATTGGTACAGCGGAGTCAGTTTTCAAAACTTTGGATGAAGTATTACAGTAAGTATGTTATGTCCATTTTAATGAATATAGAATAAATACATTTCTATTTGTATGAATAATTTCTGAAATATAACTTTGTTTTAAAGATGCATGATGATCGTAATACTAATAAATGAGATGATCATTTAAAATCAAGAGATGAGAAAAAAATTAAATGCCTGATGTGATTATGTAATTGTAAATAGGCTTTAATATATGAATAAAAATAAATTCTTTAACTCTAATGTTATGCACAATTATCTCCTTTGTATGATTAATGTCTGAAGTATACATGTTAAAAAGTTGCATATCATTTAAGTATGTTATTTATGAGAAATAAATATTATCCCTTTTGTGTTAATTATGTCTGAAATATTCCTTTTAATATAAGTTGCATGTAATTTGTTTTAAAAACATTTGTAATTATGTGGAATTAATATTTCCTTTCGTATTGATAATGTCTGAAATATTTTTTTAAAAGTTTGATATAAATTGAAAATTTTGATATTTTTTCAGGAAGCAGGACATTCCTTGGACAAATTGTGTTGGCTTTGCCAGTGACGATTGCAGCGTCATGATTGGGAGAAAGAACTCTGTGCTGACAAGAATCCGAGAGAAACAGCCCAACATCTTCAACATCGGATGTATTTGCCACTTAGCAAATCTTTGTGTTGCTGCTGGAGTAAGAGTTGTCGATTCCTGTGGATGAACTCCTCATTGACATTTATTTCCACTTTGAACACAGGTGATTTTAGTTACACATGATAATTCATCATATTTATGTTAAGGCCAAAACAAAAAAGTGTTCTGTGTCAGATCACAAGGCATAAATAATTTAGTAGGTAATTGGTAGGGAAGAATACAACAATGTGCCAAGTGAAGCCCAAATTATTGGATGATGTGAGAAGAGACACTAAATTTTGTTAAACTGATGTAGGGCTAAGAAAACACTGACTGTTGTTTAATTGAGTGTTAACAGTACATATGGATGTACAGAAATAAACCAGTGCATATATTAGGCAAGATCTGATACATTTTTATTATGCATGAAATATTACTATGGATTTGGGATGGAAATTATGGATTTCTTTACCAGGGAGTACAGGTGAGAGCCGTGAGGGGTTGACATGTATGTCTATTTCTACGGCGTGCATACAGGCCTACAGGGAAACACTGCCCCCTAAATAGTGTGTGATGCCTGTGCTATAGGCACACGCTTCTTTAACTGTCTGGTTAGACAGGGACGTGCGCTGGTGAAATAGCATGAAAAATAGTCTCTCCGGACATTGATAACTTTCTTTCATTCCACCCAGATGAAATTTAATGCCACTCTTCGAAAATTACCGAAATTTAATACGTTTTAAGACCTTAAAAACCGTATATTTTATTTAAGACTTTTGAATACTTTTTAAGGATCCGCGGAGACCCTGAGCTTATGAAATCTTTCTCCTACAGTAGCCAGTACTCTTCTAAACGAAGAAATGTATAAATACATAATCGTAATTAGAAACAATATGATTTATGTAACAATAGATAGATGAGCATTGATACATGAATCCATGGGTTTAGAAGCTCCGGCGACAATTCCATATTTCAGTGCAAAATCGCGAGCTTAAACTTGGTCTACACAGACTGTGCACTGAACCCATGCGAGCTCTCTCAGCCTGCTGGCGGATCCGCACGTGACGTCACGAATCTGGCTCCAGACTCCCTTGGGATTTTTCCAGATGCGTTTTGTTATTTTATTTTTTTCTGCTGTAGACAGATGGCCTTGTGCAACATTACCCTTCTGGATGAGTGTGTAAAGGGACATACTTTCATGAAAAAAAAAACAAAACACTAAATTGGTCCAGGATATGCACTTTCAGGCCTCGTGGTATTCCCATCACACATGAATTGAATATTCTCAGTGCCAGGATTGTGTTTATTGTGATGTCTGCAGGCACTTTGGCCTTCCAAACACCGAATCAGTTTTCACTTCTGATAGGGGCGATAAAAACTGGAAATAGGCAACGTTCAAAGATGGAGGCTTTGCGTCCCACGCCAAGTCTGAAGCGCACACAAATTTTATGCTAGCCTGGAAAAATCTTGATGGAGGCCCACACACAAAACAAGACATATTTGATGACTAAATTGTCACAAGAGCAAACACAACAGATACAGGAAAACTGTGATTCTATTAAAAGTGTAGCTGAAGTTTTACTGTTAACTGCAACACCAAACAGCACAAAGGGGTCACAGAGAGAGACAGTGGATTCAGGCAACAAGGGAAACTTCCTCACTATATTAGAGGTCCTTAGTAACCACAACACAGCTGTGAAAAAGAAACTGAAAGCTGTTCATGCTAAAGATACAAGCCACCAAATCCAAAATGAAATGTAGGACACATTTGCAGAAATGGTGCGCTCCACCATCATCAGTGAGGTCAAGGAAAGTCAAGTCTGCTCTGATGGCAGATGAAACCAAAGATGTAAAAAAAGAGAGAACAAATTTCTCTTCTTCTTCTTAGGTATTACTACAGGGGAGCTGTAAAAGAGAGCTTTTTGCACTTTGAAGCTGCACAGCATCTTAATGCTTCAGGGTTGGCGAACAAAATAACACACACCCTTGAAAAATACGGGCTGGAATATAGGGACAATTTGATCGGACAAGCTTACGATGGAGCATCCGTCACGAGCGGCAAGAACCCTGGAGTTCAGGCTCGTGTAAAGGAAGTGGCAAAGCAGGTCTTTTATGTACATTGTAATGCCCACTGCCTTAATCTAGTTCTTGTGGACACGGTTAAAGCTATCCCAGAAGGAGAGTGCTTCTCTTCTATTGTGCAAAGACTGGACACATTCACGTCTGGGTCCTATGTTCACACCAAATGGCTCAATACATGGAAAGAAATGTACAATGGGGCGCCAAGGGAGCTACAAAAGTTAAGTGACACACAGTGGGCCTGTCAACATAAGTCTTGTCAAACAATTCTTGATAGACTGCCTGCAATTATCAGCGTTTTAGAAGAAACAGTGGAAGAAAAGAATGGTGATGGGTCAGTTGATGCAAGAGGCCTGCTTGCCCAAATGGACCTCCAGTTTGTGGGGCTTCTAGTTGTAATGACTGGGCTTTTTGGGGAGGCAAGATGCCTCTCGGATGCCTTGTAGTCTCCTAATCTGGATTTAGGTTTAGCTGTTGATTTCGTTCAAGCTCTTGTACAGACTCTTCAAGACTGCAGGGCTGAAACATACTTTGAAGAGCTGTGGAAAGAAGTTCTCCATACAGCTGAACAGGGCAACATCGAGACTGACCCTGCACCCAAAAGAGAGAAAATACTGAGCAAAAGGCTTGATGGACATGCGGTCATGAGTCAGCTAGGTGGGCGTCCTGAGCAAAAGGACGGTTTTCGCACAGGGTTATTTTACCCAGTCCTTGACCATATGCTCAGTGAGATCAACACACTGTTTTCTCAACCCAACTGTCAAGTGATGAGGGGCGTTCCGGCGCCGAATCCCATAAACGCTACATTTTGTGATGAAGCAGCTCCCTTTGCATCCATCTATGGAAGCAATACTGAAGACATGAGACACGAGTTACATCAGCTAAAAAGAAATCCTGGAGAGGAAAAGCCACGCAGGCCAAGAAAAACCATCTAGAATAGTTGAACTGACCAAATTCATTGAGCCCCACCATGAGGTGTTTCATGAGGTCTTTAGATTGTGTAAAATGGCAGTCACCATCCCTGTGAGTGCAGCTGCCTGTGAAAGGAGCTTTTCAGTGCTGAAGCTGATTAAAACTGACTGAAGATCAACTATGGATGATGAAAGACTGAGCAACCTGGGTGCTGTGAGTGCGGAGTCCGAACGAGCCGAGTCCCCGGACATGGAGGAATTTGTAAATAGGTTTGCTTTAAGTCACATGAACCGGAGGATACGACTTTTGTCAGTTTGTTTGACACGAGTGTCTTCTGTAAAACTCAGTTTGGCTTCAGCAGCACAAGAATACAAGTTTGATTGACAGGAGTGTGTTCTGCAATACTGCGATTTGTAAATATCATTTGTAAATCAGTTTGCTTCGAATCACAGCAACACAAGAATTAAACTTTTGCAGAAGTGCCTTCTGTTATATATCTATAAGTACCTTCTCTTATTTATTATATATCAGTACATTTTAATTGTGTGAGCTTCATCAATTAAAAAGGCACAATGTTCACAACTGTTTAAGGTTTTTTTTAATCAGCTTAGTAATACATTTAAAATCTTATTATGCAGGTCTTCATGATGTAATTCTACATGGCAGTCACTGCCTGCCCAGATTAATGAGGGAGTGACCAAGAAACACCACGAGACCTACAGCGACTTGCCACACAGAAAAACAACAACAAGAAGAGATCAGTTTATGTGCCACCCCTGTGTGAACAATGATCTCAGTCTGGCCACCCCGAGAAAAACTGTCTGGCTCCGCCACTGACGAGTGGGGAGTTAAACTCTCGCGGGTACCAGAGGACCCGCCCCCCACTGTAACCCTAACTGTATAGGCAAGAGGCCGAGGGCTACAGAAGCGGAGATCGGCGCCGCCCAATGCACCTTAAGGGCGTGGTTAGTACTGGGACGGGAGACTGCCTGGGAAGACCAGGTCCTGACACGGGAAGGACTCGGACTTTGATTCTAATTAACAGTGTCATTAATAATGATAATACTGAGTGTTATATTTATTTCTCTCATCTGTTGTGTGGGATATTAAACCATCAGCAGCTGAAGCTGAACAGAGAACAGCAGAGTGACCATGAACTTTAATCCGAGAGAGAATCTCAGATGGGTCTCTACTAGACTTATAGTGCACTACACAGGGACAATAAACTCGTTTCTCCGGCGTCTACAGCGTGCATTTATAAAACACTATAGATTTATATTATTGTCGAATCAAGGAACTAAAAGTCTGAATCACGGTGAAAAACAAGCAGCATCATGAATTCAAACAAAGATCAGCTAATGTCAAACTTAAAGCGTTCATTCTGAGGAGAATAAACATTCGTGTCGTTTCTAAACCACATTACTGACTGATCATTTATTACCAATTAAAACATTCCTGAATTATAAAACTGAGTGTAAAATATTTACATCTCGGGTTCATCAGGTTCGACAGATTTAGGGAGTCAAATTTACAGTAAATAGAAAATGTACATCAGAGTGACATGAAGACAGAGAGCCAGATGTGCTGAGCTTTTTCACTTCCCATGAAATTAGTAATAATTTATATCTGCTAGTGGCTATATTTATTACTGTATTAGATTATTTGAATTATTCAAAAATCAGCAGAAAGACGGTTACTATGGTCGGCTCCATTTAATTTTTTTTTATTTAAAAGCCTATTTTTTCCTTCAATTCTTTGGCATTAACGTCTCATTTTAGTTTTCAAATTTTGTATTCCCGAGATCATTTCCACCATGTCACTGCTGCTCACACAGAGGGCAGTTAGTTTGAGTCTCAGGTGCAGTTTGTGGGATTCGTTACAGTGTTGTAGTAAATTTCACAGTGAGTTCAGACACATCGCAGTCGGATCAAGTCCCGTTTTGTGCTGCAGCTTCTCACATACGTCCATCTGACCCAAAGACTCTGTGACAAATCATCAGTGTGCAGTGAACAGAAACAATCTTCCTCCTCAGGACACTGATGATGAAGCTAAAACCTCTGCTTCAGTCTCACTATTAGAGAATGGGTCTTACTGAGGAGCAGGTCATGTGACTCTCAGAGAGATGATCTTACCCCAGTATCTCCAGTTTACAGTGAGGATTCTCCAGTACAGCAGAGAGACGCTTCACTCCTGAGTCTCCCAGATTATTATCGGACAGATACAGTTCTCTCAGGTGTGAGGGGTTTGATCTCAGAGCTGAACTCAGAGCAGCACAGCCTTCATCTGAGACACCACACCGCCGCAACCTGCAGAGACACAATGACACACACTTCATCAACAGATTTAATACTGACTTTAAAGATGATGAGTGTAGTGGTCTAACAAAGTCAAAACACTTTGGATGCTGTGTAGTTGTTACGCGCTTATCTCCAGAGGTGGACAGTAATGAAGTACATTTACTTGAGTTCTGTACTGAAGTCCACTTTTTGAGTATCGGTACTTTACTTAAGTATTTTTTTGGAAACTTATGACTAACTTCACTACATTTGAAAGACAAATATCGTACTTTTTACTCCACTACATTTCTATCAGGGTCCTCGTTACTCGTTACTATGAAGCGGCTTTGAAAGTGGATGTTTTTTTCATTTCTTTTCTAAAACGTGATTGTTTATTCGCAGGTGACACTGAGACAGTCTATCAGTAATCACGAGGGTCACGTCACAGCCGTAGACTGGATAAAATCAAGTTCAGTGATTTCTCCACAGCATTATTTGAACACGATCAGTTGATGGCAGAATGGAAGGAGGCGGTTCTTCTGGGGAATGAACGCACCCATGGCCATACCGAGAACCCATCTTTCAGTTTTCTGAAAGGAATAAAGAGTTGTTTCATTTTAAATGTTTGCTTTGTTTATCTAAAACGAACCACATCACGGCCTACAAAAACTCGATGTCTGACCTGCGGAAGCATATTGAGGTCTGTAAGCGTTTTATTCCAAGAGAAAGCTTGCAGTGAAGTTGTCTGTGCTTTTAGAGCGAGCGATAATGTTGCAATAGCTATGCAGTCTGGTTAGTCAAATGACTTTCTATGGATTTTCCCGCCAAGTTGCCGTAGCCTTGTCCAGAGCTAATGTTAACACTCATAGCTAGTTAACTTGGACACTCAGGCTTTCGTCTAAACGGGGGAACAGGGGCGCTGCGCCCTCTTCCTCTCGGCGTGCGCCCCCTTACCGACTCCGTGAAAACATCCCAGCAACACTATGTGACAATGTGTCTGATCATCAAATACGTTATAATTGCTCCAAAAATATTCCAATCATAGTAGATACACCGCCAGACGGTGCAAAAACAATCCGAATTGGCGTTTTCCAGACTGAGGCACCATGTTGTTTAGTTGTTTACTTGTCGTGGCTGCTCTCGCGAGATTTGACATGGGTTACATACAAGGTCAGCTGACTTGTAGAGCGAGATTTCTCGAGACTGAATGACCTTTCACCCACCGGCGCGGGAGCTTTTGACAGAAGTCGTTCGCAAGTTGTTTTTGTTGACACTTGGGCATTTAAAGATGTCATCCCGCGGCACGAAGCGGAAGAAAGCCAAAGACTGTCCGGGGCAGAAGAAGATTACTTCTTTCTTTTTCAATGTTGACAGACAATTTGTTACAATTTCCCTCTCAGATAGCCTCAGAATGTCCCATTGGAGCATTTTTCAAAGGCTTTGCACGGCGGGGGGGGGGACAACAACAACCGGCACCATCTCCCCCCCCCGCTTCGCTCCCTCGCCATGGTGAGCGCCCTCATACTAAATTTTTCTAGAAAAAACCCTGACACTGTTAGTTAGCATGTAAAAACAGAGTTACGCTAACATGAATAACGTTAACTTATCTGAAGTCCTTTCAGAAATATGTTTTAGCATAATCTTGCCAAATATACAGCATGTAGAAATCTCTCTTTTCTAGTAACATTCGCGACCCAATATGATTTCGAGTTTGAAAAGCGTTTGCTAGCATATCAGGTGGAGCGTCACTGACTAGCTAGCTTAACGTTAAACCACCATGATGCACAGCATGTGTTCATTTTGTGAATTCACAAAATAATCCAGTCGGTCGCTTCAGAGGCATGAGGTATTATCAGCGCTGTGACAATAATACAACAGTGCGTTGACAGAAAACGTACTTTTAATACTCAAGTATTTTTAAAAGCAAGTACTTCACTACTTTAACTTAAGTAAAAGTTTGACTGGAGAACTTTCACTTGTATCGGAGTCACATTTGACCAGTGGGATCTGTACTTTGACTCAAGTAATGAAGTCGGGTTCTTTGTCCACCTCTGGAAATTAGTAATAATTCAAGACCACTTTAGGATCTTAGTGAAAGAACTACGGAGGAAAACTGCATGGGTTTAATACTGCTTGTTCACTGGGCTGCTTCTGTTACACAGATCTGGCAACCCTGTTCATCACAGATAGACAGACTGAAAGAAAACTCACTAACAAACTTTCAACTTTCAGAATATCAACAAGTCAACAAAAGAATAGTTGATGTGGTTTGCAATTTATTTTCAGTTATTTTCTCTTTTTTATTCTTTTTTTCCACCTTTTCACTTTCCATGTCGCTGCTGCTTTGAAACCCTGCTGCTCACACACAGGGCAGTTAGTTTGTGTCTCAGGTGCAGTGTTTTTATTTATTTTGGGATTGCAGATTGTAATGCAGAAATTCATCAAACCAACAGCATCATCTCTTCTGCATTCCATACATTTTCAGTATTGATGAACTTTATACAGTTTGGGAGAGATTAAGCGTTTACATAAAAGGAGAATAAAGAGAGTGACAGGTAAGTCCAGGAGAGGTTAGAGAAGAGGAGATTAAATAAAATTACAGATTTGAAAGATAAGAAGGGGTTC
Organism: Neoarius graeffei; assembly: GCF_027579695.1. Taxonomy (NCBI): domain Eukaryota; kingdom Metazoa; phylum Chordata; class Actinopteri; order Siluriformes; family Ariidae; genus Neoarius; species Neoarius graeffei. The sequence goes on along the minus strand of NC_083570.1, from coordinate 122,443,816 downwards.
AACATACATGTTGAACTACAGTAAAGTTAAAGTTGCAGGAACTTTCCATAATCGTTCACGTGACACCTCCACAAAGTCTGGTCGGATGGGTTTTACATATTTGACCCACTTTGTCCATCACTTAATAAACAGAGTTTTCTTGAGACGGAGAGAGAAAGTGATCCTTTCCATATTGTAAATCTCATTTACTCTATTTATCCATTCTTGTATTGTAGGGGGTTCAGGGAGCAGCCGGCGTCTCGTAAGCGCTTTTTTGCAGGCACATATTAAAATACCAAACAAATATTCATCAGCGCACCTTGCCTGGAAGTCAACATGTCCTAAAAATAAAGGAAGAAACTGAAAGGGCAGGTCAGTATCAAACATCTTTCTGAATGCATTATGAATCTCTGCCCAGAATGGTTTGTTCACTGGGCCGTCCCAAAACATATGCCAACGGTCAGCTTCTTGAGACGCGCACTGTCTCCAACATTTAGCATCTCCTCCCGCCACACGTACTTTTTGCTTTGGTGTGATAAAAAAACGAATAAAACACTTCCATCCAAACTCCCTCCACATCTGAGAGTTTGTACATTTCCACTGGAGTTCACACACGTTCAGCCAGACCTCATCTGATATTGGAAGGTCTCTCTCTCTCTCTCCCCCACTTTTCTCTGATGTATTCTGTTGTGTGTCTTTGTCGTCAATAGGCCTTTGTAAATTCTAGAGATAATGCCCTTATTGAGATTATTTTGGTAGGCGTCCAGGAGTACTTTCAATACAGGATCATCCATATCCGTTTTATGTCTAATATTATGTTCAAAATAAGTTCGTATCTGGAGGGATCTAAAAAAGTCAGATTTTTCAAGTTGATATTCCTTCCTCAGACTTTCAAAGTCCTTCAATTTTCCTGGAGTTGTAAGTGAATAAAATGTTATTCCTCTCGAAATCCAAGATTTAAATCTATAATCCATTTCGTTTGGTTTGAATCCGGGGTCATAGGCACACCACTGAATTATCTGTAAATTATTCTCCAATTTGTATTCTTCCTTTAATGTATTCCAAATATTGAATTGCGCTTTGATTCCTGGGTTTTCAATATTATTTCTGAATCTTCCCAAATTTTTACGAGCCAATATGGCATGGATCGGTGGGTCAGTCTGAATAGAGAGTTCTAGATCTTTCCATCTTGCATGAAATGCCGAGCTACATATAGCGATCAGAGGTTTAACCTGAGCTGCCAAATAATATTCTTTAAAATGAGGTAATGCCGTCCCCCCTCCCCCCTTTGGAAGTTGTAGTGTTTTAAATTTGACCCTGGGTTTCTGACCCTGCCATATGAATCTGGAGATGATTTTATTCAGTTCTGAAAACCATTTGAAGGAAATTTCTACAGGAAGTGCTTGAAATAAAGAGAGATATCTTGGAAGTATATTCATTTTTACACTGTCTATTCTAGGACTGAGGCTGAGGAAAGAGATCGAGTTCCACTTTTGTACGTCTTCTTTCATTTTTGTTCAAAGAGGCTCAGAATTTATCTTTGTTATTGATGTGATTTCTTTTGGTATATTTATATATCCCTAAGTGTTTTAACGAGTTCTGGTCCCAATTAAGATGATATTTCTCTTTAAGGTGTTTAGGAGGTATGGATTTAAAAGTCAGAATCTGAGGTTTTTGTATGTTCAATTTATATCCTGCAAACTCGCCAAATCTTTCTAAAAGGCCCATTAATTTGACAAATTAACTAGATGGGCTCGTTAAAAATATCAAAACATCAGCAGCATATAACGCCACGTTGTGATCATCCCCCTTAATGGTTACGCCTTTGATATCTTCTGTCTGTCTCAGCCACTGTGCTAAAGGCTCTATAGAAAGTGCAGAAAGTAAAGGGGAGAGTGGACAGCCCCGTCTCGCTCCACGCTGTAGTATAATAGCGTCTGAGAGAGAACCGGTTATTTTTATCCGGGCTGATGGTTTGTCATAAAGTGTACACACACCCTGAATGAAATTTTCATGTAAGCCAAATCTTTTAAGGGCCTTATATAGGAAAATGCAGCTGACTGAGTCGAAGGCTTTCTCTGCGTCCGAGCTAATTCTGAGGGCTTCGAGATGATTTTGTTGGATGTAATGCAGTATGTGCAGGGACCGCCTGATGTTATCCTGAGCTTGTCTTTGCGAGACAAACCCAGTCTGGTCATTATGTATAATCCGAGGGAGGATTTTTTCCAGCCTTTTGGCCAGGATGGCTGTATATCATTTATAATCAACGTTTAACACCGAAATGGGTCGAAACGATGCACATTCTAATTTATCCTTTCCCTCTTTAGGGAGAACAGAAATGACCGCCTCCTTCAGGAGGCATTTTTAAATCCACTAAAGTTGTATTGCAAGCCCGAAGAAGACTTGGCATTAATTCAATTCGTCGGGCTTTATACCGCTCTGAAGGGAGACCGTCAGGACCTGGGGATTTGTTTGCTTTCAATCTGGAGATGGCGCTGTGAAGTTCTGCCTCAGTTATTGCTGCTGTTAAGATCCGATTGTGTTCCTCTGAAGCTGCAGGGAGATTAAGAGAGTTGAGAAATTCACCAATCTGCTGTCACACACACTTCATCAACAGATTTAATACTGACTTTAAAGATGATGAGTGTAGTGGTCTGACAAAGTCAAAACACTTCGGATGCTGTTTAGTTGTTCGCGCTTATCTCAAACACTGTGTCCGGCTGTTACTCATCCCCGTGTTCAATGATGGCAGGAAGAGGGCAGGCAGGCAGGAAGACAGCAGGTGGTCAGGCAGGCAAGCAGACAAGTAGGCAGGCAAGGCCGGGATAGAAAGAGGTAGACAGCAGGCAGGCGAGCAGGTGGCACACAGTGGTGTAAAATACAATAGATTGCAGAGATCCACAGAAGGGTTATTCAGAGTGAGCCCTCGAGATGAGTATTTAGTGCTCTTAGGGCAAACTCCTATACATGTTTAAAAAAAAAAAAAAAAAAAAAAAAAAAAGGGTTATTCCAAAGATGGAACTTCCAAAGGGTGAAAGCAAAGTCATCTCAGAGTTAAAGGAGAACTGAAGGCAAATTTATCATCAAAATTCTATTCCTCATTTTATTAAATATAGGAATGCATTTTTGATCGCCATTTTGTCACTGCTATGGACCTTGTGCATGTGACGTCATAGTCACGTGATTATCTGTTTACACCGCCATATTGGGGATCATGCTTTCACAAGTTTGTAAGTGATACCCGCTGTCGCAATGTCGTCTTCTCAAGTCTGCCTCTCGACTTATGCTGAATCCCTGGATGTCACAGCAAAAAAAAAAAAAAAAAAAAAACCGCTATAGAGATGAGATTGCAGTCTTATGGGTCGACCCATATATCATTAGTGGGTTATTCTCCAAAAATGGTGGAAATGCTGTCACTTACTTTTGTAGACACCAAAATCAGCAAAGTTGACCTGATAATCACCCAAGTTATATATGTTCAATCAATAAAGACTGTTCTTGTAATGTAAAAATAAAGTCTATTGGTCTAAAAATTAATCTTTAATTTTAGCTACTTATTTAAAATGGCAAGTTCATAGAATCGCCATGTCACTCTGATAATACATGGAAGTGGAATCATATACTTTTATATAAATATACATTTCTGAATTAAATTAATCTAACTTACATTAACATTACATGCAATGACTAAACAATAAAATAGTTAAAAAATGGCTAAATATTATTAATATTATTAAATAAATATCTGTCACCCAAAATTATGTCATTGGTGTTACTGCTACACAACACTTTTATTTTGAAATTTGCATTGACTCTTGGGAGTTCCTTGTGGTCAAGAGGTCATTTGAGGACGTGTGGTGGTCAGAGACATCAGGTCAGTCAGATGGCTTACTTCATTTCTTTAAAAATGTCATGATTTCTTGTAGAATTTTGCATGAAGCTTTAAAGCCGACCTGGCGACTTGTCCAGGGTGTACCCCGCCTTTCGCCCGTAGTCAGCTGGGATAGGCTCAAGCTTGCCTGCGACCCTGTAGAACAGGATAAAGCGGCTACAGATAATGAGATGAAATGAGATGAGATGAGATGAGCTTTTAAGCCTGTCATTTGTATTACTCAGTTTATAGCCATGGGAGTGAAATAATGAACATAAAACTTGAATACATAAAAGATTTTGATATCACTGAAAAAATGTGGTCTGACACGCAGCAGCCATTTTGTTGAAATTGTAGTTTTCCACAAAAAATGTCATTAGGGTTACCGTCATTGGGGTTACTCTTCTTCCTGGCAAAACCAGTAACACCAATGACATTCCTGTACAGTATAAATGACCCACATAAAAGCTACAAAAAATACATTAGGAGGAGAAAAAAACTTAAATAATGGTTTTAAATGGTTTAATTATTGTATAGCCATCATTATGCTATTGTACTTTTCTATTTGTCAGGTATGGCCAAATTGAGTGCTGCTGAAAAGCAGAAATTATACAGGCAGCGGAGAGATGCAGACCCTGTACGTAGGGCAGAGTACTTGGAGAAAAGGCGTCAGGGTTATGTCAATGATATCCTGACCAAAAAAAGGAAGAATGTAGGAGAGTTAAGTGAAAGGGAGAAGAGGGCTCAGAGGAAGGCATGGCGTGTTAACCAGGCAAGACGCAGACAGCAAATGAGAGCAGTCCAGACAGTCTTGACAGACATTATTGGAGCTGTTCCACCAACACAGGAAGACCAGTCAGAGCCACAAACATTGCAATACCGACCAGAAGTGATTGAGAGCCATCATTGTGGGCAGTGGTGTATTGTGACGTATGATGAGCAGCCATACCCTGGCATTATCCTGATGGTGGAGGGACAGAACGTCAAAATTAAATGCATGCACAGGAGCAGCAAGTATGACCTGAACAAGTTCTACTGGCCATCCCCAATAGAAGATGTGAACTGGTATGGGGAAGATCAAGTAATGTGCCTTATGCTCGAGCCAGTTGCTGTTAACAAGAGATACATCCAGTTGGATGACAAGATTTGGGCGTATCCGAAAGAAGAGCTGGGACTTTAAAAGGAGAGGTTAAAATAGGGAAATTAGAGTTGGAAAATGAGTTTATCTCCAAAAAAAGGGGAGTATTATGTTCTTGTACGTCATTGGTGTTATGGCACATCACTGGTGTTACTTCGTGTTTTTTTCAGTGATGTCCTGTTATACATGAATTATTGTTACTATCCAGCAACATTTTCTTTTTGATCAGTTATGTATTCATTAGCTCATATTTTAAAGGCAAATTCTTGGATACTATTTGAATATTCTTCAACTACTTTTGGTTTTACAAGGAAAAAATTGATGGCGCAAGTCAAATGGATTTACATAATGTTGATTATTTACATTTTTTAATAAAGTTGCACATGTTCAATCAAGGCGGCACGGTGGTGTAGTGGTTAGCGCTGTCGCCTCACAGCAAGAAGGTCCTGGGTTCGAGCCCCGGGGCCGGCGAGGGCCTTTCTGTGTGGAGTTTGCATGTTCTCCCCGTGTCCGCGTGGGTTTCCTCCGGGTGCTCCGGTTTCCCCCACAGTCCAAAGACATGCAGGTTAGGTTAACTGGTGACTCTAAATTGACCGTAGGTGTGAATGTGAGTGTGAATGGTTGTCTGTGTCTATGTGTCAGCCCTGTGATGACCTGGCGACTTGTCCAGGGTGTACCCCGCCTTTCACCCGTAGTCAGCTGGGATAGGCTCCAGCTTGCCTGCGACCCTGTAGAAGGATAAAGCGGCTAGAGATAATGAGATGAGATGAGATGTTCAATCAAATATTTTTGTTGGTTTTATTTTTGTTGGTTTTATGTTTCCCAGATTCCACCTTTTCTGGAGAATGACCCTAGTAAGAGTGAAACCAAATCTGCGCTTGATTGTTCAAGTAATGAGCTGCCAGACGCAAGTTACTCCGATGCATATCACTATCTAATCAACACGCCAGGGGGTTACAGTGGTCGGTCACTAAAAGCCTACAAGTCACTAGAAGCTTACAGATATTTCTCCTCAGGATGGGGACGGAACGTGCTAGTTCATATGCGTGAAAAGCGTTTTATTTCTTCACAGGTGCGTACCATACATTGACTTTTCAGAATAGATCTTATTTGCATATCGCCATTATCGATGTTGAAACGAAACATAATCCTGTTTGAACAAAAATAAGAACTTATAGTAATACAAAAGTACCAGGGTCGAGGAATACTCAACGGCTCAGCAACAAACCACTCTGCTTGACTTTTCTGGCCGTGAGTGGGCATGATTGAAAATGGAAAGTATACTTGTATTGATTAAATTGGAACGGACTCGCCGTTTTATCTTCCTGGGACCTTGCCTCTCAGCCCGCTCATGCGCAGCCTCTCAGGCCGCTCGCGCACAGTCAATGTGTGGATTATATGCGAGCAGGATGGTGTTATTGTGAGTGGCCACTGCACATGTATGGCAGGTCTGGGAGAAGTCTGCTCACACGTAGCAGCAACACTTCTTCCTCCGCTCTTGATCAGCGGGGAACCGGTAAAACGATAAACCCTTCGCGCTTTTTCTGTTAGAGCACCCTACTGCCACACAACAAGCCATTCTGACTGAAAATGTTAATCACTCTCCAAAAACTTCCGCGTGTGAAGTGAGCTGCGGCTTGATACCCAATATGGCGGATAAACAAACTTGACCTCTGACGTAGGTGCACAAGGTCCAAAGCAAGTTATGAGTGCTTGAAATATGCCATGCAATATATCACTCCATATGTCAAAGCAGTGGCCGTAATCGAGATTCGTTGAGACCTGTGCAAGACATCGTAGGACGGAAGTAAAACTTACAGCGGAAATCAAAGTGACCAACATCTGCCAATGTTCCCTGTGTCCGAAATCACTCACTCGTTCCCGACTCCCTATGTAGGGAATTACTGGATAGTGAGCTCACTGGTAAAATGAAAAAACCCTTTCGGACACTAGTCCGTCGCGCTGGTATTTACGTCATTACTGTCGCACAATTAAAACGTGCCAGATCAGTCGGCTGGTGGGTTTCAAAATAATAAATACACGCATGTGTTTTTGTGATAAATCCATATTATACTGAGCGCATTTCACACAATCAATACAAAGTACCTGCAGCTTTCAATTTTTTTTTTTAAATCAAGGCTGAATACTTTCTTCTCTGCCGCAGACTTTTATTAAATCAAATTTGAGACTTTGATTTCTTTCAGCGTGACCGCAATGCATGATGGGATATATTGCTTTGGTTAGTGACCATCGCTGTACACTATTTTTCATGGTGCATTGTGGGATACTTTGAGTGCACTATATAGGGTGCAAATAATCCTCACTTAGGTTTCGGACAGCGCTACAAAATGGCGTCCCCACTATATAGTGTCCTATATAGTGAGTAGGGAGCGATTTCAGACACAGGGGTTGTCAAAAGACGTGCGCGCCCTCTTTCGAATGCTGATGTAATCAAGCCGGAAGTTTTGTTTGTTTTGATAGCGATCAGGAAAGTTTGAAAAAAGTAGGCAGTAATCGTCATTTAAACTCTTTTGTGCAATATTTCGTTTGGAAAACAGTTTTCAAAATGGCGGCGCTGACACCTGGCTGACACTTCACGTTTCGAAGTCTCGCACAAGTCTCGTGAAGATCGCGCAGATAAGCGACGCCTGCCATGGACCAAACGAACTAAATCCAACATGGCTAAAAACCGAATAGGCCGATAAATATAATATTTAATTGCAATTAGTTGCCAATACGAGTCACGATATAAGGTTATTAAAACCGAAAATGTAACTGAATAACATGTTAAGAAATAAAGCAAGTTTAAAAATGACTTCAGTTCTCTTTTAAGTCTAATTGTTCAAGCATAGCTTTGAAGCGGTTTAAATTAATAAATAAATAAAACCCCACAACTACTGGTCTCCAGCATCTTCCATTGTCTAACTGAGACTCGACTGAGCACACGGAAGGCACCATCTTCTACCTGAACAGGTGACCTAAGGCTCCGTCAAAATAAAAGTTCCAAGCTGAGTGCCAGTAAATCAAAAGCAAAAAATATGAATCTCTAAACCAAAGCAAGTTTAAATTAAAGTTTGGCTCCGACAATGAGTGTGGAAAAGTAACTTTATTATTCAGAACGTCATGAGGATTTAATATCACCTGTTCATTAGAATAAACACCGCGAGTTGGCCTAGTGGTTAGCGTGTCTGCCTCTCGACTGGGAGATTGTGAGCTGTATTCGCGATCGAGTCATACCAAAGACCATCATAAAAATAGCACCGACTGCCATCTGGTGAGGCACGCTGCAATACAGATACGACTGACCAAGAAACAATTCGAGAAACGCTGTCGAATTGGCTGAGAATCACCTACATCAACGTCATGCTCAATTAGGTGTGTACGAGTTGGAACATCACTAAATAAACACAAATATTCCCTAATAAGAGCAGACAATTGAGCAGAACGCCCCAGGGACAGATGCCCAAGTACAGTCTCAAGGCTAGACAATGTTTGAGTTCCTGAGCCTACCCCGCAACCTACTCTCATCAGGTGCAGTCACACCATCATCATCCAGCACAGCCAGACTGCTAGACACATACCCTCGGCTCACTTGTGACTTGGACTTTAATGACACGGTTAATTAGAATCAATGATGACAATACTGAGTGTTATATTTATTTCTCTCATCTGTTGTGTGGGATATTAAACCATCAGCTTCAAATTCAAATAAGCTAATATATATTTGAAGCTGAACAGAGAACAGCAGAGTGACCATGAACTTTAATCCGCGAGAGAGAATCTCAGATGGGTCTCTACTAGACTTATAGTGCACTACACAGGGACAATAAACTCGTTTCTCCGGCGTCTACAGCGTGCATTTATAAAACACTATAGATTTATATTATTGTCGAATCAAGGAACTAAAAGTCTGAATCACGGTGAAAAACAAGCACCATCATGAATTCAAACAAAGATCGGCTAATGTCAAACTTAAAGCGTTCATTCTGAGGAGAATAAACATTCGTGTCTTTTCTAAACCACATTACTGACTGATCATTTATTACCAATTAAAACATTCCTGAATTATAAAACTGAGTGTAAAATATTTACATCTCGGGTTCATCAGGTTCGACAGATTTAGGGAGTCAAATTTACAGTAAATAGAAAATGTACATCAGAGTGACATGAAGACAGAGAGCCAGATGTGCTGAGCTTTTTCACTTCCCATGAAATTAGTAATAATTTATATCTGCTAGTGGCTATATTTATTACTGTATTAGATTATTTGAATTATTAAAAAATCAGCAGAAAGACGGTTACTATGGTCGGCTCCATTTAATTTTTTTATTTAAAAGCCTATTTTTTCCTTCAATTCTTTGGCATTAACGTCTCGTTTTAGTTTTCAAATTTTGTATTCCCGAGATCATTTCCACCATGTCACTGCTGCTCACACAGAGGGCAGTTAGTTTGAGTCTCAGGTGCAGTTTGTGGGATTCGTTAGTGTTGTAGTAAATTTCACAGTGAGTTCAGACACATCGCAGTCGGATCAAGTCCCGTTTTGTGCTGCAGCTTCTCACATACGTCCATCTGACCCAAAGACTCTGTGACAAATCATCAGTGTGCAGTGAACAGAAACAATCTTCCTCCTCAGGACACTGATGATGAAGCTAAAACCTCTGCTTCAGTCTCACTATTAGAGAATGGGTCTTACTGAGGAGCAGGTCATGTGACTCTCAGAGAGATGATCTTACCTCAGTGTCTCCAGTTTACAGTGAGGATTCTCCAGTCCAGCACAGAGACGCTTCACTCCTGAGTCTCCCAGATTATTATAGGACAGATCCAGGTGTCTCAGGTGTGAGGGGTTTGATCTCAGAGCTGAACTCAGAGCAGCACAGCCTTCATCTGAGACACCACACTGCACCAACCTGCAGAGACACAATGACACACACTTCATCAACAGATTTAGTACTGACTTTAAAGATGAGGAGTCTGATGATGGACTGTCTCCCCTCTCTTGTCCAATCACAAGATATTATTAACTCTGACCAGTTATTAAAGCTATTTTTGATTATTCTTGACATCGAGTCTACAAGAGGTGTAAAGGTTTTACTGGTTTAAGGAAAAGAGAAAAAAGAAACCTGACTCATCTGTGTTTAACAGGGTTTTCATTAGTAACCGATTGCCGATCGAAATCATCGGTTGTAATGACGTCTGAATCGGTTGTTTTTCGGCCAAATGCAATTTTCCTGTAATTGTTCAAACTTTCTCGTCGGACTTACTTGATAAGGAACGTCGTTACTTGCACGCCGTTTGGTTGCTGAGGCTGTGTACATGTGACTAGATAAAAGGTGGGAACCGATTGGCTAATCCTTCTTATATCGTCCAATCATTTCGCGCTTATTAAATTATAGTATATCACACGGTTCCCACATGGTAAGATGGCGACCCTATCCTGTATGGTATAGCATGATGGCGACCGCGAAAAAATGAAAGCGAACGCTGTTCAATTTCGGCTTCGCAGAAAAAAAAAACAAAAAAAAACTGGTAAGTCTCGCGGAAAATGCGCAGCAGTGTTCTCCACGGGCGCTTTTAAAGTGGCGCACCGCCACGTTATAATTCTGGCCCGCCACCCTTCCCTTGGCCAAAAAAACCCAAAACCCCCCCCCCCCCCGTGACTTCATCAGTATTCACCAAATAAATCGTAAAGTATAAATTTGAAATTATTTAACACGCAGAAGACCATTAAACGAATGCATACGGGGCGACCTGAAGTGGCCAAAATAACGAGCCAGCAGCTAAATAACACTGCGCGTGTTTGTAGCATTGTTGTGCAACGGGTACACTATTGTCTTTTCTGACCCTACACCGTTACAGTAATCATATAACAGCGCACACACACACACACACACACGCTAGTTAAGTTCAGGTCTTTTATTTTGCGTATCTGTGATCGTGTAGGCGAGAGCTGCATTTTCCCGCTGCTTCAGTGTTTGTTTACTGCAGGACTTCTGGGCTCCTGGGTCAAAGGACCCGAACTACGGAGGCTGGGTGGCTTTGTAGTGCCAGTCTCGGGCACGCGCACCAGCTGGTGCATGGATTGGAGTGCTTTCACCCAATTAACATTAATTATGTGTATTGTAAAAAATATATGCATTTATTGTAATTGGGTATTTTGTTTATGCATGGAAGTTCATTTATTTTTCTCACAAAGAAAAAATATAATTAATTCAGGGACGTGCAACAGGTGCATCAGTCTCAACTGAAATGTCAAATGAGTCTCACATTGACAATAAAGATGATACGTACAGTAAGAATGCGTTAATTTTCTGTAAAATGATTTTAACACTGATTTAGCATTTCCTATCCATTTATTGGCCAGTTTCACTGTCAAAAAAGCCCAAAGTCCATCAGCTTCAGGGGGATTTTGCCCCCCTGGCCCCCCACTGGGGCCCCGCCCCCTCCTTTTATTTTTGAAAAGTGGAGAACCCTGCCCAGTTTACATTTTAAAAAAGTTATTGCTATTTTGCATGGTTGTCGTTATACATTCGATTTCTTTATTCTGCAAGCGTTGGTGTTGTTCTGATTTCCCAAATCTTGACTGGGTTTTGTGGCGTACGAACTGTAATCGCCATGAGACCCAGGAATGACTTGAATTTCTATTTCAGATGGACCATGGAGAGCTAACGACTGGCTGTTAGAAATTGCAAAATTCGTTTTCGGCTCTGGGCTCCGCCCCCCCGGTCCTCCCACCAGGGCAACATTTCATCTGTTTTCCATACTAATGAAAACCCTGCTTTAACTGTATTTTTATCCCCACGTATCAAATTCTCAGTGTGTTTAATTAGTGCTTTAATGCAGAAGTGATGAGTTTAATGAGGAATATATTTGTTCTGCATGTTGGACTGTTACAGTCAAATTCAACTGAAAATCAATAATGTACACAAAGAGATGATCTTACCACAGGATCTCCACTTTACAGTGAGGATTCTCCAGTCCAGCGCAGAGACGCTTCACTCCTGAGTCTTCTAGTTTATTCCCAGTCAGACGCAGTGTCCTCACAGTCAGATGCAGTTCTCTCAGATTGGAGGTTTCGGAGTTGAGCGCTGAGACCAGAGCTTCAGCGCCGCTCCCTTCAATTCTATCACAACTGATACTGAAGGAAATAAAACATAATAAACTCACCCAAATGATCAAAGTCAGGTTGAGATGAAGCAGGCAGAGTTAGAGGCAGAGTCATATTTATCTGAACAGCTCGGACATTGGATTTGTTCTCTAATTAGCGAGCTACTGAAATGATCACCAGCCCCGTGCTGAAGGGGTTTTATGGAGCGACTCATGATGAGCTCGTTGGATAACAGTGTGTGTGTGTGTTGCCAGGTGCTCCTTATTTGTTCCTGGTGCCAGTGATGTACAGACGGGACATGTTCTTCCCCTTACACTCTGTGTGTTGTGTCTCCCTGTCTGACTTTCCCTGTGTGTGTGGGGGGGGGGGGGGGGGGGGGTAAAGACCTCTCCCAGAAAAGGACACTGCAGTTTGAGACAGAGCTTTTTGTTTCAGAGACAAATAAACACACCAAAGAGCGACAGCATGAAAAAGAATAAAAGCTGTGAGAAGGTCGACACAACAAAAAAGTTACAATTTATAAACGCTGTCAGGACATTACAACAACAGAATAATTAGCGCGGAATAAATTTATATTAGGCCAAGCAAAAAATAAAAAATAATAAAGTGTGCTTTCTGTCACAGGGGCGGCACGGTGGTGTAGTGGTTAGCGCTGTTGCCTCACAGCAAGAAGGTTGTGGGTTCCAGTCCAGTGGCTGACGGGGCCTTTCTGTGTGGAGTTTGCATGTTCTCCCCGTGTCCGCGTGGGTTTCCTCCGGGTGCTCCGGTTTCCCCCACAGTCCAAAGACATGCAGGTTAGGTTAACTGGTGACTCTAAATTGAGCGTAGGTGTGAATGTGAGTGTGAATGGTTGTCTGTGTCTCTCTGTGTCGCCCTGTGATGACCTGGCGACTTGTCCAGGGTGAACCCCGCCTCTCGCCCGTAGTCAGCTGGGATAGGCTCCAGCCCGCCCGCAACCCTGTACAGGATAAGCGGTTACGGATAATGGATGGATGGATAATGGAATGGTTTTCTGTCACAACCTCAAAAAAATTCAGGGTACGACGGTCAGATTTTTTTCCTTTTCTTTCAGAACCGTATTAAATTGGTACGCACAAACAATTTGGTGACTAAATATCAAACTGAGTTATGATGGAAATTTATTATAATTATACGCATGATTGCAGGATTTCATGAAAATAAAAATAATACTTTTTGAGGTGTTTTTCTTCTTTGTTCATCCACCACCGCCCAATGTTTAATCCCACAAACGCAACATCAACACTTCATAATGTTCTGCTTTATCAGTTCCACAATGAATGCATGAGCATGAAGATGTGTTGATAACAGTAGCTGCCGTAAGACAGATTGGAGTTGACAGATTGTGGGCTGTCGTAAAGTTGTTGTCGTAACTTAAGCATGCGCGAGTAAAGCGACACGGACTGTTAACTGATTGTACAGTTTAATGTCGGTTTCGGGTCTCGCTTTAAAATGACATGGAAGAGATTCATTTTAATATTCATTAAAATAACGTTTTTGTCACATCCGCCCCCCAGCCACGAACGATCACTGGCGCCCACGTGCAGTCGCACTCTCAACGAGCAGCGCATGACTCAAGGACCAATTACAGGCTGAACACAAACAGACTTTGTGAAGTCACCGCTCAGTGCACTCATGTCTGACCTTCTCGAGCCGTTCTTTGTGTTATTACTCCGGTTTGTGTCTCGGCCTCGACTCGCCTGTCTGTAGATCACATGACCTTTGCTCGTCTTCCGATTTTGATTCTTCCCAATGTTTTGGAATTGTATACCTGCTTATTGTTTTTAGAATAAACACACTCTTCCAGCGATTACATCCGTCTACCGCCACTTACACGACAGTTTTACTGAATCAATGTTCAAACCTTTCCAGCAGATCTTCAAGTGGGATGTCTGCACTGACCTGAGCACCTTTTTCAGTGGCGCTATAATTGCAGGCGGACACGAATGCTGATGTGTGATTCTGACTGGGATTGTGTGTGGAGGGATGAGTCTGGGATAGTTTTATATTGGCTGTGACTGGTTTTCATGCATGTGAAGTGAACGTTAAATATCGCATGTGTTTGCGTTACGTTTGTCACCATTTTGTCGCCAATTGGTTTCCCGCGAGAATCACGTTGAATTCCCGCGTGTTATCGCTGTCGTCACGTGGTACATCAAATATGGCTGCGCCCGTAGCCGCGATTGTTTCTGAGCAGCGGTAAACGGTTTCCATCATTTGAAATGCTTGATACTTTTTTTTTTTAAAAGACTGCTTGTATTTTTCCAACACTTCAGAAATGTTCAGAGTTGGACGGGCGACCGGAAACAAACTTTTTTTGATCGACCTTGTGACGTTTTAAAAATAAATAAGAATAGTGCTTCTAATAAGCGCTCTGTGAAAGGCTGTTTTCACCACCTGAATAAAACCTTTTATTAGACAGACACGAGTGTTTTACTGGGAAACACGCCACTCGTATTTTTCATATGAAACACATCCCGGAGCTGAGTGACACATACAGAGGATATTACACGGTGGCACAAAGACATGAAGTTTATCTTCGAGCGGTGAATGTATAGATCACGAGGGAGCAAAGTGAACAAGTCAAATATTTCTCAACACGAGAAGATAAACTTCAGATCTTCAAGCCAACGTGTGATTTTCTTTTTATTATATCGACACGTTCACAAACAAAAAGTCCCCAAATTTATCAAAACAACTCACTGATTTCCTCACGAGTGACAGATAGAGATTTACGTCTCGGTTTTGGTTCTCCATGTCCCGGATGCAGCTCGGATGAAAAACACGAGCGGTGGATTTCCCAGTAAAACACTCGTGTCTGCGTCATATTTCCCGATATTTCACCCCGATGACGTCACTCCCAGCGTTTCCCCGCTGATTAGACGCGTGTTGTCAAAATGGCGAACCGGTTCAAAATGAAAACTCTTTTGATTAACTTGTGTATTTTTTTGTGGATGTGTCCATATAATATAAAGAACATTACACGCTCACTTCGCTCACTCGTGATATGTACATTCACCACTCGAAGATAAATTTCAGATCTTCGTGCCACCGTGTAATATCCTCTATTTATCAGGTCATTAATAACAGTAAAGTTTTGTGGAATTATAATTTTGTATTACTGCAAACTCCACATGGCTCTACAGGCCCAGCGTCTGTGTAATTACATTTCAGCTACAACACACATTTAATGTGGAGGGAAGTGAACAAAAAACCCCTCACACTGCACTCAGTGAAGGTTTTACACAGAAAAAAAAAAAACCCTCAATGTTTACGGGACATCGGAGCCTGCAATAGCGGTGTAATTTGTAAATATTGTAAATAAACTGTCAGTATAAAGTTCTGTTTGGTTATTTGTTCAGTTTTGGAAATGTGGTGTTTGTGAGTCTCGTTAGCTGGCTGTCACTTCCATCTTCAGCTCACAGCTTCCACACTTCTTGGGACAAAATGGCAGAATGTGAGACGTAAACATTTTTCTCCTGAAATGAGATCAACTGGTTTCGACTTCTTTAATAGCTGAACTTCAGTTTTATTCAATTCTACATGCAGCTGTTTTCCCCTCATTTATCTACTGATCTATTTGTATTAACACACTCTGGATCACCTGAAACTCAAAACATCCCAAAGTGCGTTTCTGTCAAAGTGCTTTCAGTTTCTCTCTAACAGTGGAACAGTAGAACAGTTCTATTCAGCTTTACTTACACGGCTTTTCTGGATGCTGCAATCACAGGCATCACCTTCACAAGAACCCAATCTGGTATCTCCTCTGTACTGGTATATTTACTCAGATCAAACTCCTCCAGCTCCTGTGCTGAAGTCAGTAACACAAACGCCAGAGCAGACCACTGTGAAGGAGAGAGTTCACTTCGTTTCCCAGATTTCAGGTAGCGTTGGATTTCCTCCACGAGAGAATCATTACCCAGTTCATTCAGACAGTGGAACAGATTGATGGATTTTTCTGCAGAAAGATAATCTCTACTGATCTTCTCCTTAATGTACCGAACTGTTTCCTCTTTGCTCTGGGAGCTACTTCCTGTCTGTGTTACTAAGGCATGTAAGAGTTTCTGATTGGACTCCAGTGAGAGACCCAGAAGAAAGCGGAGGAACAGATCCAGATGTCCAGTCTCAGATTTTAACGTCTGATCTACAGCACTCCTGTGTACATCTGAAATTGTCTCAAAGGACCGACTCTGATCAAGAACATTTCTCTTTTCCTTCATGAAGGTCAGATGCACATACAGAGCTGCGAGATGCTCCTGAATGCTCAGATGAACAAAGCAGTACACTTTACTCTGGTGAAGCCCAGGCTCCTCTCTGAAGATCTGCGTACACACACCTGAGTACACTGCTGCTTCTGTCACATCAATGCCACACCCTCGCAGGTCTTCCTCATAGAAGATCAGGTTGCCTTTCTTCAGCTGCTCAAAAGCCAGTTGTCCCAGTTTGAGCAGCATTTCTTCATCACTCTCCTGCTTCTTTGAGTATTTTTCTCTGATGACGTTTGTCTGAATGATGAGGAAGTGTGTGTACATTTGAGTCAGAGTCTTGGGGATCTCTCCACTCTCTGCTTCACCCAACATTCTCTCGAGGACAGCGGCTGAAATCCAGCAGAAGACTGGGATGTGACACATGATGTACAGGCTTCTTAATGACTTCAGGTGTGTGATGATGTTCTCGGCCAGGCTCCGATCACTGACCCTCTTCCTGAAGTACTCCTCCTTCTGGGGGTCATTGAACCCTCGTACCTCTGTGACTCGATGGACGTACTCAGAGGGGATTTGATCAGCTGCTGCTGGTCGGGAGGTGATCCAGACGAGAGCAGAGGGAAGCAGATCCCCTTTGATCAGGTTTATCAGCAGCACATGCACTGATGCTGATTCAGTTACATCACACACACTCACTGTGTTCCGGAAATCCAGAGGGAAACGACACTCGTCCAATCCATCAAAAATGAACAGAACCTTTTCCAACCTGGACATTTCTGTTTCTCTGGTTTCCTTAAAGCAGACATGAAGGAGCTCCAGCAGACTCAGGTTTTGGTCCTTCATCAGATTCAGCTCTCTGAAAGGAAGTGGAAATATGAGGGGGACGTCCTGATTTGCTTTCCCTTCAGCCCAGTCCACAATGAACTTCTGCACAGAGACTGTTTTTCCGATACCAGCCACGCCCTTTGTCACTACAGTTCTGGTGGGTTCGTCTTCTTCAGATAAGGGCTTAAAGATGTCGCTGCATTTGATCGGTGTTTCCTCTGTTGTTTTTCTCCTGGACGCTGCCTCGAGCCGTCTCACCTCATGTTCTTTATTGACGTCTCCACTGTCTCCCTCTGTGATGTAGAGCTCGGTGTAGATCTCATTCAGGAGCGCTCGCGTTTCCGGCTTTATCATCACTCCATTTAAACACTGAAACTTCTTCATCAGATTTAATCTGAACTTTTTCTGGGATTCATTTACAGCAGGAGATTCTGGGGCGTGTCTGTGTGACGGGGTGAAATAAGAAGACGTGGTGAGACCTGGGCTCCAATTATTACAGTTTAACATCACAGTTTTTTCTGACTGGTTCCCACAGATAACCGTTCTTTAGGATGCTAACACTATGGATTTACCGGATTTGATTGTATCTTTTCCACTGAGCTCTATATAAAACCTGGAGAGCTCAGAGCCTATTCCCCGCTGGAGAGACGAGTGAAGCCGTCTGGCCGCCATATTACCACTCCCATCGCGTGTCTTTGGCTTGTGTGTTAAACCGTGGTATCTCATCAAATTTGCCCCAAGAAAACTATCTCCTGACTCCGCCCCCTTTCATTACCTCCTCTTATTTTCTCAACTTGACCCCCATTCCTTACATTTCTTTATCGCACTCCGCTTCACTGTTATTGGTTTCCTTTTCCAGTTCAGTCTCTGATTTTTTTTCCCCATGGCTTTTTTACTACTAGAGCTGTGGCTACAATTATCAACAGTCCATAATTATCAACACCTTTTCAGATTTACCAATTAAAAAAATTTTTTTAAAAACCTTACAAAGCTGAGTTTCAGTTACAGCAGTTATTATTGGTTAATTAATCAACTGGAAGACCCCTCCTCGCCCTTTGATCTTGTCGTCTGATGACACAGCTCGTTACCTGAGACGGAATTTCTTTTAGCACTATCAGCAGTTTGAGGAAAACCCGGACGTTATCATCGCAGGTAAGCATGGTGGAAAGATCATGGACATGTTTTTACTGATCAAATTCACCGATATTTCATGATCTCCTCATCGAAACCTACTTTATTTCTTACTCTTTCATTTACAGCCACCATTTTGGATCTAAACGCGCGTTTGAGAAGTCACGTGAGGTGTCGATAATGGTGATCACTTTCACCGGTGTCCATTATCGACACCCTGTGGGATTAAGGGACATTTACGACTGTTATGGATCGATCTGTGTGTAACATTTTTGACGTAGATGAAGTGCTTTAAAAAAATAAAAGTGCTGTGATTTATATATTTTTTTTCTGATTCATAACAGAATGGAATGTTTATAGAGTATTTGGAATCCGATTGCAATAAATAGAATTAGACCAGAATTAAATTCCTAACATAAAAAAAAAAAAAAAAAAAAATACATGCTTGAAATATTCAGCTTTTTCTATTTAATTCAGATTTTTTTTTCAGTTTGTTGTAAATATCTACCACATAGTACAATATCAGTAGACGTATATTTTGTTAACTTCATACCAAATACAGCTTTTTTTTTTATAAATAATCTGAATGTCGATAATAATAGAACAGTGTCACATGATCTGATACGCTAAATAATCAGGAATCAGGGGTTGATAATTGTAGCCGCCGCTATATAATTATTTTTATGGAAATTTCAGTTCCTGCTGCTTTCTCTTTCATACATTTCTTCCTCCTTTTTTATTTTTTATAGACAGACATTGGCTTTGATCTAGTCAGGAACATTTGCATCGATAATCTGACACAGTCACAGTGTTCATCCCAGATATCAATGTCAGATTTTCAACAAAAACAGACAAGATGAGTTTTTTCCTCTTCCTATAGGGGGTCCACGCAAACGGCGCTGTGCACACACGTGTAAAAATGATCACATGCTAGCTATCGATACTCACAGGTGAAATGTCCGTCCACAACCTCTGACCTGACGATTTGTACAGTTCACTGCTGCACATGTAGGCATTTTTCTTCTCATTTTTCTCACCGACTACATAAATAACTCGTCCAAATTTGTGGAGGTTCCAGTCGTCTAAATGACAGTTCCGCTCCGTGATGGGAGTGGTAAGATGGCGGCCAGCTGGCTTCACCCTGACGAGCCAATGAGCTCTCCAGATTTTATATAGAGCTCAGTGATGTTTTCTATAATCTAATCCTGTAGATAATAACAGCAGAGGAGGTTTAGAATAGCAGAGCGTCAGTGTCACGGTCATGTTGTTGGGTTCGATCTTACCCTGTATCTGTGATGAAGATCTTTTCTCTTCTGTCTCCTGCCTTCTGTAAAACACTGGGAACAAAAATAGTAGCTGTTAAAGACAACAACTTTAATCCCTTTAATACTGGAGTCTCAGATTTAGTCCCAATTTTACTGCAATAAATGGAGCAAGTGAATAATTATTTAGAGAACACAGAACTAAATACAAAGACATTTGGGTTTGAGATCCAAAGATGAATGAGATAAGAGATGAGAATTTCAGCTGGTTCAGTTCTTTTTGCTTATATTACCATTTCTGGCTTCAGCATTCAAAACATTAGCCATAAGACATTTTCACCTGAATAAATGTTTACACTATTTCCTCTAAAGCATTTACTGAAAGCATTGTAGCATCACTAAAGACCAAGGAACTCTAATAAACATCAAAACAGCTGCTAATGACAGTGGGGCACATCCATTACTGTGACTTTAACTCTGAGAATTATGGGATGTTACCTGTGTCCAGGTGACGGGTTTCCAGTTTTAAACTTCCAGGGAACACCCATAGACTGATCGCTCTTCATGGAGACACAGCTGGGTTCTGGTGAGTCTGATCTCTTCATCTGGACTTCACTGTACAGCATTATAGACACGCCATTAAATAAACCATTTACACTTTTTGAATGATTTATTTTGACTTAATTTGACCAACAGTGAACAGTGGAATGAGTCTTTATTGTTTATTTAAGTGATTTTGTTCACCATTACTCTGACTTTTATTGCCACATCCAGATGAATTTACTTCCTGATGATGTACGGGACACTGTGAAACACTGAACTGCACAGTTATTGATATTAATTACTCTAAAATGTTTACTGAAAGCACTGTAGCAGGATTATGGCCTAATTAAAGTAGAACAAACTGATAAATATCAAAATTCTGCTAATGATCTGAACTGAATAAAGGAATGTGTAACACGGCCTTTCACTCTGCAGTGACTTTAACTCTGAGAATTATGGGATGTTACCTGTGTCCAGGCGACGGGTTTCCAGTTTTAAACTTCCAGGGAACACCCATAGACGCATCACTCTTCATGGAGACACAGCTGGGTTCTGGTGAGTCTGATCTCTTCATCTGGACTTTACTGTACAGCATTATAGAGTGGACATGAGACAGTTTTTCTTACGCAGAATTCCGACACAAAATACTGGCGAGATGAATTTGTATCATATCGTATTTCACCATATTTCTGTTCAATATTCATTATGACCTCCACCTCTTCTTACACACTCGGCAGCAGCAGCAGAGGGAGTAGCATATGTGACGACACTAATTTGGGATTTAAATCATTTAAAGCACAATTTGCCATCAAACAATCTTTCTACATTAAAGGGGACCGGTACAGCATTTAAACATGATCGATATCGATAGTACAAGCCCAAATTATAATAACACACACAAGTGCAGCCACCTGATTAGCCATCATAAGTAGCTTTAAGTGCTTAAAGGTCCAAAACACGTCAAGTTTTATTGCACATGGGCAACCAATATGACGTCAAGTCGCTGATGGCCAGGTAGCGGAAGTTAAGTGCAGGCGATGTAAACATACTTGTGAGCCTGGATTTAGTCAGATGAAAAAGAGTTATCTTCAAGTCAGCAGTATGGACAGCGGTATGGACGAGCCGATTTATTTATTTATTGCGTGTGTTAATGCAGATATAGACATGCAGTGTGTCACAATAGTGTATATGGTCTAAATATAGGCTTGTGACAGCTCGAAGCTGAGTGAGAGTTTATAGCAGGTGAAGCGTGGAGCACCGCACAATTCAATTTGTCTCTTTATTTACAGAAGATAGATGGTTTTTAATTTGCTTGAAAAATAAAAATCACGTGGGATTATTTACTAACACATTTTACACTCATCTGGAGCTCTGCTTTTAGGCAGTGCCAAAATATATACATTCTCTTTGAACGTCTGTACTATTCCAGCTCATCGGCTTGCACAGCCTGAATCCCTTTTCCGTAGACGGTGTTGGAATATTGTTGGCATTGGCACGGCATCGAGTTTGAGTCGAACGTGACCTGCGTAGCCCAAGAGCTCGGCCTGGAGATTCCTTTCAAAGCAATCGGACTCAAGATCGTCCTCACAAACAGAATTTCTGCCAAAGAAGAGTTTCTAAAGTGTGACCTGTTCCCAAGTTGTGTAGCCACTGTTTAGCAAGTCGTTTACGTCGCTCGGTTGTCAGCAATGGAACACAGAAAAAACACTTTCCCGTATTATCACGGTGATTATTTTTGCAACCACAGGTTTTGCACCCTGCTATTTTTCAACAAGGTTTTGTTCATCCGGCGACATCGCGGTGTCAGGAGCAGCGAGCCAATCAAGATACAGGAAACCTATCGATGATTCTACATCATGTTGACCTCTGACACCACCCACAAAATGGAAATATGGTTGTGCTCTTAAGTGAGCGTGAATATTAAAAAAAAAGAATTTTAAAGCACTGATTTATGCAACACAGTGAGACAATACAGCGCAGTCAAAATGCATTCGTGCAAAATATGTAATATTTCTCTCCTCTGTTTATTTTTCTCTGTGGGTTCCCTTTGTAAAGGAAATTTACTTTCAAATAATCTTTCTCCATCTCATCAGTCTGGTCCTGTGAAGCCTGTTTTGGGATACGACTCGTATCGTGGCTTTAGTGTATCGGCTCATACCTACTCTTGACTGTTTAACTGCTTTATTATTTTATAAGAACATCATTTTACTGACAGTGAACAGAATCTGAATGTTTAAAGTGGTGACTGAGAACTTTTCATTTGGAGGATAAATTTGTGTTCAGTTATTCTTCTCATATCTACTCACTCCATATTTCAGATAAGAACAGTTAATGACTAAAATATTACAACCCCGATTCCAAAAAAGTTGGGACAAAGTACAAATTGTAAATAAAATCGGAATGCAATAATTTACAAATCTCAAAAACTGATATTGTATTCACAATAGAACATAGACAACATATCAAAGGTTGAAAGTGAGACATTTTGAAATTTCATGCCAAATATTGGCTTATTTGAAATTTCATGACAGCAACACATCTCAAAAAAGTTGGGACAGGGGCAATGAGAGGATGGAAAAGTTAAAGGTACAAAAAAGGAACAGCTGGAGGACAAAATTGCAACTCATTAGGTCAATTGGCAATAGATCATTAACATGACTGGGTATAAAAAGAGCACCTTGGAGTGGCAGCGGCTCTCAGAAGTAAAGATGGGAAGAGGATCACCAATCCCCCTAATTCTGCGCCGACAAATAGTGGAGCAATATCAGAAAGGAGTTCGACAGTGTAAAATTGCAAAGAGTTTGAACATATCATCATCTACAGTTCATAATATCATCAAAAGATTCAGAGAATCTGGAAGAATCTCTGTGCGTAAGGGTCAAGGCCGGAAAACCATACTGGGTGCCTGTGATCTTTGGGCCCTTCGACGGCACTGCATCACATACAGGCATGCTTCTGTATTGAAAATCACAAAATGGGCTCAGGAATATTTCCAGAGAACATTATCTGTGAACACAATTCACCGTGCCATCCGCCGTTGCCAGCTAAAACTCTATAGTTCAAAGAAGAAGCCGTATCTAAACATGATCCAGAAGCGCAGACGTCTTCTCTGGGCCAAGGCTCATTTAAAATGGACTGTGGCAAAGTGGAAAACTGTTCTGTGGTCAGACGAATCAAAATGTGAAGTTCTTTATGGAAATCAGGGACGCCGTGTCATTCGGACTAAAGAGGAGAAGGACGACCCAAGTTGTTATCAGCGCTCAGTTCAGAAGCCTGCATCTCTGATGGTATGGGGTTGCATTAGTGCGTGTGGCATGGGCAGCTTACACATTTGGAAAGACCCCATCAATGCTGAAAGGTATATCCAGGTTCTAGAGCAACATATGCTCCCATCCAGACGACGTCTCTTTCAGTGAAGACCTTGCATTTTCCAATATGACAATGCCAAACCACATACTGCATCAATTACAGCATCATGGCTGCGTAGAAGAAGGGTCCGGGTACTGAACTGGCCAGCCTGCAGTCCAGATCTTTCACCCATAGAAAACATTTGGCGCATCATAAAACGGAAGATATGACAAAAAAGACCTAAGACAGTTGAGCAACTAGAATCCTACATTAGATAAGAATGGGTTAACATTCCTATCCCTAAACTTGAGCAACTTGTCTCCTCAGTCCCCAGACGTTTACAGACTGTTGTAAAGAGAAAAGGGGATGTAGAATAGAATAGAATAGAATAGAAAGCCTTTATTGTCATCACACAGAGTATAATGAAATTCAGAGCTGCTCCATAAAGTGCACACACACATAGAATAAAAAGAAAAGGTATATTCAAAATACAAAAACTACTATTGAACTACTAGTTACTATATACAGACACATTTGTATAGGTCCTGCATGGAGAATACACACAAGACAAAGCACAGTAGATAAAACCTTAAGGTCAAGTAAAGTGGCTGATAGTAGCAGCATCCAGTGGTGTGCAACCATGTGTAACATAATTACAGTTCAAGTATATTGGCATTGTAATAACAGTGTATACCTACACATATACACACACACACATACATACATACACACATACACACACACACACACACACACACACACACACACATACATATACATACACACATACATTGAGCTCAAGTATATTGGCATTGTTGGCATAATTGGCATATTGTGCATAATTGGCATTATAATAACAGTATATACATATATATATATATATATATATATATATATATATATATATATATATATATATATATATACACATACATACATATGCATGTGTATGTACATACACACACACAGCTCAAGTATACTGGCATCAATACTCCAGTAGTATAAGTAAAGTGGCTAGTGATAGCAGCATTCAGTGATAAGGTGACATTTGTATTGACAGTGCAAAAAGACATGATGCAATACACACACACACACACAAAGTTACCTTTTGAACAGTTCACAAGTAGGCCAGTTCTCAAAGCACCAGTTCCTCAGTGCAGGCTGGAGTTGAGTATGGTGACTGCTTTAGGAAAGAAGCTGTCCCTGAGTCTGTTTGTTCTGGCCGGTATGGACCTGTATCGCCTGCCAGAGGGTAGCAGATTGAACAGATGGAAGCCAGGGTGGGTGATGTCCCTTATGATGTTTTTTGCTCTGTTCAGACATCTAGAGTTGTAGATGTCAGTTAAGGAAGGCAGAGGGCTGCCGATGATCCTTTGTGCAGTGTTGGTCACCCTCTGCAGCCTCTTCCTGTCAGCCACTGTGCAGCTAGAGTGCCACACTGACACTGCGTAGGTCAGCAGACTCTCTATGGTGGAGCGGTAGAAGGTCACCAGCAGGCTTGTGCTCAGTTGCTCCCTCTTGAGCACTCTAAGGTAGTGTAGCCGCTGCTGGGCCTTCTTGACCAGGGCTGACGTGTTGGTTGACCAGGAGAGATCAGCAGAGATGTGGACACCCAGGAATTTGAAGGTCTGCACTCGCTCAACACGCTCACCGTTGATATACAGGGGGGCAGGGGTAGCGCTGTTCCGCCGGAAGTCCAGGATGAGTTCCTTTGTCTTAGAGATGTTCAGTGCTAAGTTGTTGGTTGCACACCACCTCTCCAGGTTCAGGACCTCATCTCTGTAGGCCTCCTCGTTCCCCCCTGTTATCATCCCCACCACTGTTGTGTCGTCAGCGAATTTGACGATGATGTTCTCTGGGTGGGTTGCACTGCAGTCGTATGTGTAGAGCGAGTACAGGAGTGGGCTCAGCACGCAGCCCTGCGGTGAGCCAGTGCTGAGGGTGCGGGCAGATGAAAGGTGGCGGCCCAGCTTCACCTGTTGTGGTCGGTTGATTAGAAAGTCTTTGATCCAGGAGCAGGTGGATGATGGGAGCCCGAGGCTGGTTAGCTTGGGGATCAGGATGTCCGGTATTATGGTGTTGAAAGCTGAGCTGTAGTCGATGAAGAGCATTCTGACATAGCGTCCTTGTCTCTCCAGATGGCTCAGCACAGAGTGGAGAGCAGTGGCTATTGCATCCTCAGTCGATCTGTTAGGCCTGTATGCAAACTGGTGGGGGTCCAGGGTGGGGGGGAGACAGGTTTTTATGTGGTGCAAGATCAGTTTCTCAAAGCACTTCGTTATGACGGGGGTGAGTGCTACGGGGCGGTAGTCGTTGAGGCTGGCTGTGGGTGACTTTTTGGGGACCGGGATGATGGTGGCAGACTTCAAACAGGTCGGGACGATGGCTTGTTCCAGTGACCTGTTGAAGATGTCCGTGAAGACCTGTGCAAGTTGGTCAGCACAGGCCTTGAGCACCTTCCCTGGTACGCCATCTGGGCCAGTTGCCTTCCTGGGGTTTATGGCCCGGAGCACCCGTCTCACATCCTCAGGCTCGACCTTCAGAATGAGCGGGGGAGTGCCAGTGATTGCTGTCGGTTGAAGTGGGGGTTGGGGTGGAGTGCTGGGGGGAGGTGTGAGCTGTAGTGGCAGCTGGGGAGATGGTCCGGGGGGTGGTTTGGCTGTGTGCTGCGCCTGAGCTTCAAAGCGGGCGAAGAAGCTGTTCAGCTCCTCCGCAAGTGCCGCATCTGAGTCCCCGGCTGACACAGCACAGCCCCTGTAGTTTGTTATTGCCTGAATGCCCTGCCACAGCTGCCTGGGGCTTGTCAGCTGCTCCTCAATCCTTCTCCTGTGGTCCGCTTTGGCTGCGCTGATGCCTTTCTTCAGGTCGGCCCGAGTCCTACTGTATAGCGCTCGGTCGCCGGATCTGAAGGCTGCATCCCGGGCACGTAGGAGTGCACGGACCTGGCCGGTCATCCATGGTTTCTCATTCGGGAACACCTGAATGGTCTTTACCACGGTGACCGTGTCAATGCAGTGCTTGATGTAAGCCAGCACTGCATCCGTGTATGTGGCCAGGTCCTCGTGATGGAAAACTTCCCACTGTGTTCGTTCAAAGCAGTCCTGGAGTCGGGGGAGGGCGTCGTCAGGCCAGGTGGTAATTTTCCGTCTTTGTGGCTTTGATTGCCGGCTGAGAGGGGTGTATGCGGGGGGTAGGAACAGGGAGAGATGGTCAGACTGACCGAGGTGGGGGAGGGGAATAGCTCTGTAGGCATGTTTAAGGTTGGAATAAACATGGTCCAGATTATTTACTCCCCTCGTTGCACACTTAACATGTTGGTAAAATTTAGGCAACACCGTTTTGAGGTTTGCCTTATTGAAGTCTCCTGCAATGATGTGCGCGCCGTTTGGGTAGGCTCGCTGGTGGTTGTTAATGTTGTTTGCGAGCAGAGAGAGAGCGGTTTTGACGTTAGCGTCCGGTGGTATGTAGACTGCAGTGATAACAGCTGCTAGCTCCCTCGGCAGAAAGAAGGGTCTGCATCTTACGGACATGAACTCTAGGTCAGGAGAACAATGCTTGTCTAAGACTGTACTGTTGTTGCACCAACCTTCATTCACGTAAACACAGAGCCCCCCTCCTCTGTTTTTCCCGGAGTCGCTATTCCTGTCCCATCTGTGTAGCGTGCGGCCTGCTAGCTGCACCGAAGCGTCGGGGATTAGCGGTTGTAGCCATGTCTCCGTTATAATGATTGCACAGCATTCACGAATGTAGCGGTTACCAGCAAGCTGTAGTTCCAAGTCGTCCGTTTTGTGTACCAGGGATCTAGCATTGGAAAGATAGAGGCTTGGTAGCGGAGGTTTGAGTGGCTGTTTCCTGAGCTTGTTCAGCAGGCCCGCTCTGCAGCCCCGTTTTTGCTTCCTCTCACGTCTCCGCCTTCTTCCTCTTCCAGACCCGATAACAATCCACGGAGACCCCGGTGCTCTCGCTATCTCCTCCGGAATGTTGTGAGCGCGATGAAAGTCGTTTGAAATGATCATTTCTTGCCGAATGCCTATGTCTATCAGATCCATATGGGTGTATCTTGTGTTGAAGTCCGTAGGTGACGCGAAACAAACAGTTATAACACACAAAAAATACAAAAACGTGCACTTGAAAGGAGAGCTGTAAGCCGCTGCGTCCTGACGCGCCGCCATCTTAACTCGTCTCACAGTGGGATGTCTCACAGTGGGAAACATGGCCTTGTCCCAACTTTTTTGAGATGTGTTGTTGTCATGAAATTTAAAATCACCTAATTTTTCTCTTTAAATGATACATTTTCTCAGTTTAAACATTTGATATGTCATCTATGTTCTATTCTGAATAAAATATGGAATTTTGAAACTTCCACATCATTGCATTCCGTTTTTATTTACAATTTGTACTTTGTCCCAACTTTTTTGGAATCGGGGTTGTAGAACATGGCAGTTTACCGTTTTTTTGAGGGTGGGGTCACATTATCTGTGTCCAGATCCCGGCTCTCCATTTGTGAATATTAGTGTATGGACACACAGCTCATGGACTCACTGCTGATTCCTGAAGACGCGGATCTCTTCTGCTGGAAGGAATTTCACTCCTAGAAAAGACAAAAACAAACATGCAGTTCCAGCTGGAAAACCATCAGAATAAACAGGAAATGCCGAGCTGGAAATAAAATGTTTTCCAGCTAAACTCCCCCAAACTCTCTGAGTGTTTAATAGATGAGAAATGGAAGAGAGAAACTCGAATATAGAACACACAGCCGATAAACAGCAGCTTTACAGGGAAGAGGATTTCAGTTCCGCAGTTTTACTGCTGTTTTTACACGAGCTCAGTCAAACACAACCACATTTCTCTCCAACACAGCACTTACTTTTACTCAGCACTCCATGCTGGGGGACATTAATGTCCCCGTTTCCGCCTGCTGTTGCAGCTTTTTCTTTATTTTTCCAGCAGCAACAAAATGGCGTCGAGGCTGAAAGAGAAACACTTTCACTTCTGGAAAACAACAACTTCTTTCGGTTTTATGGCGGTTGGCAACTAGCTTCAATGGTGCATTACCGCCACCAGCTGGACTGGAGTGTGGTACTCGAGTTTAAATAAAAAAAAAAATAAATAAATTATTTTAATTAAACCTGTGTTCCTTAAGAAACAATACATATTTGAAGCAGATTTCACCTGTACTTCTTTGCAGAATGTCCTCCAAGTTTAACACTAATTGTTTCTCTTGCAACTGTAAAATTAATCTTTGTCTTTCTTTCTGGTATTTAGGACATACAGGTCCTTCTCAAAAAATTAGCATATTGTGATAAAGTTCATTATTTTCTGTAATGTACTCATAAACATTAGACTTTAATATATTTTAGATTCATTACACACAACTGAAGTAGTTCAAGCCTTTTATTGTTTTAATACTGATGATTTTGGCAAAAAAGTAAAGGAAAACCAAAAATCCCTATCTCAAAAAATTAGCATATTTCATCTGACCAATAAAAAAAGTGTTTTTAATACAAAAAAAGTCAACCTTCAAATTATTATGTTCAGTTATGCACTCAATACTTGGTCGGGAATCCTTTGGCAGAAATGACTGCTTCAATGCGACGTGGCATGGAGGCGATCAGCCTGTGGCACTGCTGAGGTGTTATGGAGGCCCAGGATGCTTCGATAGCGGCCTTAAGCTCATCCACAGTGTTGGGTCTGGTCTCTCTCAACTTCCTCTTCACAATACCCCACAGATTCTCTATGGGGTTGAGGTCAGGAGAGTTGGCAGGCCAATTGAGCACAGTAATACCATGGTCAGTAAACCATTTACCAGTGGTTTTGGCACTGTGAGCAGGTGCCAGGTCGTGCTGAAAAATGAAATCTTCATCTCCATAAAGCTTTTCAGCAGATGGAAGCATGAAGTGCTCCAAAATCTCCTGATAGCTAGCTGCATTGACCCTGCCTTTGATAAAACACAGTGGACTAACACCAGCAGATGACATGGCACCCCAAATCATCACAGACTGTGGAAACTTCACACTGGGCTTCAAACACCTTGGATTCTGTGGCTCTCCACTCTTCCTCCAGACTCTAGAACCGTGATTTCCAAAGTAAATGCAAAATGTACTTTCATCTGAAAAGAGGACTTTGGACCACTGAGCAACAGTCCATTTCTTTCTCTCCTTAGCCCAGATAAGACACTTCTGACATTGTCTCTGGCTCAGGAGTAGCTTGATATTAGGAATGCCAGAGTTGTATCCCCTTTCTTGAAGATGTCTGTTCGTGATGGGTCTTGATACACTGACACCAGCCTCAGTCCACTCCTTGTGAAGCTCTCCCAAGTTCTTGAATCAACTTTTCTTGACAATCCTCTCAAGACTGCGGCCATCCCTGTTGCTTGTGCACCTTTTCCAGCCATCCTTTTCAGCAATGACCTTTTGTGGCTTACCCTCCTTGTGGAGGGCATCAGTGATCATCTTCTGGACAACAGTCAAGTCAGCAGTCGTCCCCATGATTGTGGTTGTGTGTACTGAACTAGACCGAGAGATACACTGTGTTCATACTGTTTTACTCAAACTCGAAATGAAATATTCTAATATTTTGAGATGGTATTTTTTAATGTTTTTGTACTGTATGCCATACTGATTAAAATTAAAATAGAAAAATGCTTGAAACATTTTAGTTTATGTGTAATGAGTCTATAATATATAACATTTTCACTTTCTTAAATAACTGATGGAAAATATTGAACTTTATTACAATATGCTAATTTTTTGAGAAGGACCTGTACTCTGTAGACTCTGGGCTGCCACAGAAATCACATTTTCCTTCCACATGCTTTTTTATCATCACCAAAGAACTATTTAATCTTGTGTGTCCAAACCTCATTCTCGAAAAAGCATCCTCCTCTTCCTTACTTCTGTTGGTGTTTCTGCTCTTTCCCACTTTGTTCTGGATATTATAAAACTGTCTCCCAGTCTGGCCATTTTCCCATAATGTTTTCCATTTTCCTTTAACTACACTAATGCCGCTTTTCCACTACAAACGCGGCTGAGTCGGGCTGAGCTGTGCCATGCTGAGTTGGGCTGAGTCGAGCCGAGCGGGGCTGTTGGAGTTGCATTTCGACTACAACCGCGCTGAACCGTGCTGGCTGGAAGTTGGTGGACACATTGGGTGGAGTTAGCGAAAGTGGGTGCACGTCACGTGATGTCGTTAAGCAGCGCAAACAGTGACATCAGTGAGCTTTTAAGCGGTAGTCTCACGACCCGGATAGTAAACAATAAACATGGAGGACATGGAGTCGTTAGTGTTGCTGGTCTTGGTGCTGTGGCTTGTTGTCACCGACAACGCCAACAGATACTGGCAAGAGCGTATAGATGAGGCGAGGCGCATAAGGCTTCATAATTCTCGTAATTCTCCTTCTTCCGGGTTTGCGGTGTTTACAGATCCCAGCGCGCTCGCGGGGCGTGTGTGGGTATGTGAGGACACTCCTCCTCACCAATCAGTGCACAGGGGAGTGTCTGCTCACGCCCCCAGCCTCACTCAGCTCGGTTGGGCTCGCTTCAGCCCCACTCCAAAACGGTGCGAGTTTTAGGGGCTAAGCAGGGCTGAAACGAGCTGAGTCGTGCTGGTTTTTGGTAGTCGAAACGCGAGCCGTGTCGGGCTGAAGTGAGCTGAAGCGAGCTGAAGTGAGCTGAAAAAGGGTAGTGGAAAAGGGCCATAAGTAACTTTAAAAACGCACATTGATAAAACTTGCTGAATTCGTGCTGAGTTTATCTCAAGAAGAAAATAAATATATCACAATGGAAAAATAACTTCGTTCCGCCCGAATAAGTTCCAAATCTGTGCTCAAACCAGAATTTAAGGGAGTTGTACTCAATAACGTACAATATGACTCGGGTAGTCAATAACATGGACAGGCTTTAATTTTCAAACAAATTTTGCATACACTGTACACACACAGTCTTGCCTATAAATACCCGGGGGAAATGATGGGAAAATTGTCATTATTGAAGATGCCACGCCTAAGCCAAAATCAACATGAACAGGCCATCGGGATGTTGCGTGCCGGAAGTACACAGACAGAGGTCGCCCGGCACTTCGGTGTTCATCATTCGACCATTTCCCGTTTGAGTCAGCGTTACAGACAGACAGGGAGCACCAGGGATCGTCCACGCCCTGGTCAGCCTCGAGTCACGACGCCAGTTCAGGATCAGCACATCAGGCTAGCTCACC
This sequence comes from Neoarius graeffei, assembly GCF_027579695.1. NCBI lineage: Eukaryota > Metazoa > Chordata > Actinopteri > Siluriformes > Ariidae > Neoarius > Neoarius graeffei. The sequence goes on along the minus strand of NC_083570.1, from coordinate 122,412,180 downwards.
CCCATGACAGATTCCTGACACCCTCAGTCACTGCCGCTGAGACCCCTGGACGACACAGACCCAGAATCTCCAGCATGACGGTCCGAACATGGACCAAAGGTCACTTTTAATTTTTTTATTGTGAATTAATTCTTGAGTTTGACAATAAATGTCCTTTATCGATGTTTCAAGATGTGTGTGCATTACATACAATATCATAAATTTCAAATATATGCATGGATCTAAAGTGATATCGTGTTGAATTCCATTGTGCGTTTTTAAAGTTACTTAGTATATGTTTTTAACCATACTTTTAATTTCTGCCTTGCTGTAAGCGACTTCAATATCTATGTTGGGATTTCCAGCTGGTTGTTTAGCACACTTATCTGCCATCTCATTCCCTACAACTCCTATATGAGCTGGTACCCATACAAGAGTTATCTTGACTCCTGTCTTTAACAGATTATTTGCAACTTGTAATATTTCATACACAATGTCCTGCCTTGATTTTGACTGGGACGTTCTCATGCTAATCAAAGCTGAGCTGGAGTCTGAAGCAATTACTGCCTTCCTTGGCCTGTTAACTTCCACCCATAGCAGAGCTCGCCACACAGCAACCAACTCCGCTGTATAAACCACTAGATCATCATTGATTCTTTTTCCTACTTTGACTTTTAACTTTGGGATAACAAAAGCAACCCCAACTCTTTTACCAGCCATTTTAGAGGCATCTGTATATAGAATTATATCCTCTCTATACGTCTCCATAAGATAGCTCTGAACCCTTAATTTGTCCATGTTACTCTCTTGCATCTCCTATAATAGCCCCAGGTCAATGGATATCTCTTTAAAGACCCATGGTGGGACAGGTGGGATAGGCACAGTAGGACTTCTTTAATTCACTAAACCCTATCTCATTAACTTTATCATTAATCACCCAACCAAAACTTCTGACTTGGGCATTTCCACGCTCTTGACATTGCCTCAGGACTGGTTGACTCATATGATTTTCATTATGACCCTTTAAATTTGCCCAATACACAATGGCTAACAGTTCTCTTCTAAGATGAAGAGGCATTTCTCCCATCTCCACCTGGATAGCTGACACTGGAGTAGTTTTAACAGCGCCACAGCATAACCTTAATGCTTGATTTTGGATCACATCCAACTTATTCCGCAGTGTTTTGCCTGCAGACCCATATATTATACTTCCATAGTCAAGCACAGACCTAATCAAACCTGTATAAATTGTTCTTAAAGCATGTCTGCTTGCTCCCCACTCCACTCCGCATAGACATCTCATTACATTTATTACTTCCTTGCATTTATCAATCATTTTTTGTATATGCACTACCCACGTTAATCTCTGGTCAAACCATAAGCCCAGGTATTTAAAGGAGTCGACCCTTTCCAATTCATTAGCAGAGAGATTCACTTTTATATCCTTAACCATTTTCTTTCTTGAGAAAACCATTATTTTAGTTTTGTCAATAGAGATCCTAAAACCCCATCTATTGGACCATTTATTCACTACATCAACTGCTTGCTGTATCTTACTCACCACAAATTCAATATTTCTCCCTCTTTTCCATAAAGCACCATCATCTGCAAACAATGCTACATCCACAAAATTCTCTACGTCCTTAAAATGTCATTTATCATAATGGAGAACAATAAAGGACTGATAATGCTCCCTTGTGGGATACCATTTTCTACCTGATACCGCTCACTTGTCACTCCATTAATCCTCACCTTTATTGTTCTATCTGATAAGAATTCCTTAACCCATGTAAAAACTCTTCCCTTGACTCCCATATGATTTAACTTAATCAAAAGGCCCTCCTTCCACATCATGTCATACGCCTTCTCAATATCAAAAAAAGACAGCCACAACTGATTCCTTATTCACATGGGCTCTTCTTATGGTATCCTCTAAATATACTAAAGGATCCATGGTGCCTCTGCCTCTTCTAAAACCACTCTGATAATTTTCTATCAGTCCTTTAGCCTCAACTGTATATATTAGCCTGTTATTTATTATTCTTTCCATTGTTTTCCTCATCTGAGATGTTAGTGCTATTGCTCTGTTGTTGCTAGGGATCTTTGGGTCTTTCCCAGGCTTTTTAATAGGGATAATTATAGATTCTTTCCATACTTTTGGTATTATTCCCTCTGTCCAGACCCTATTATGAAGACCCAATAGAACTTCCTTTCCTTTATCAGTTAGGTTCTCGAACATAGAATAACAAATCCCATCTTCCCCTGGAGAAGACTTGCCTAACTTTCTTAGTGCATTATTAAGTTCAGTTATTGTGAGTAGTTCATTCAACTCCTCACCAATCACCTCTTCACAGTCCTGCTGACAATTTTTAACTGTTTCTGCCCTTGCTCTCTTTTCCTGATGGCTAAGATTTTCAGTGCTGTGTACCTTACTTAATGTCTTTGCCATTATCTCTGCTTTGTCAGTACGACTAATAGCTATATTTTGACCATCAATCAACACAGGATAACCATATTCTTTCCCGTTTCCTTTCATTTTCTTTATCATGCCCCAGACTCTCTCCACTGGAGTAGTTCTTCCTATAGAATCACAACTTTCTCCAGTAACCATTCTTAGCCTCCCTTATGGTTTTCCTTACAACCGCTTGAGACTTCTTAAATTCAATTAAATTTTGGAAATTGTGCATTCTTTTCAAGACTCTAAATGCTTTGTTCCTATCTTTTATTGCTTTTTTGCATTCATTAGACCACCATGGAACTATCTTACTTAACTGCTTAGGTTTGGATTTAGGAATGGCTAAACTTGCTGCACTAATTATGCCGGTCCGGCCGACTTCCTCCAAGCGCAGTGTGCGGAAGCGCTGATGTTGTTGCTCAGGGGTGCATCCCACCCGCTGGAGGACGGCGAAGGACTGCGTAGGCCAGCCGGCGGTCGGTGGGGAGCTGTGGCATGGCCAGCTGCGCCTCTCCCATTAGCAGGGGGAGGAGGTGCGCCGCATGCTGTTCCACCGGCCACCCCGAGGTCTCTGCTACCTGCTCAAAGAGCGTGAGGAAGACCTCCGGGTCGTCCTGCGGCCCCATCTTCATGAGGGTGAGGGGGGAAGGGCCCGTGGCGGTGGAGATGGTGGACCCCGCCGACGCGAGGAGGTGCCGGAACGCCCGACGATCTTCCTGTTGCGCCAGCACCAGGGCCTCAAACTGTTGTTCTTGCTCCTTTCAGAGGGCGAGCAGCACCTGGTGCTGGCTCTGTTGGGCTGTGGTGAGGGCGTGGATCAGGTCGGTGAAGGGGGAGGACTCCATGGGGCTGTTCTCTTCTGTGCTCGTCCTGGGTTTCAGCACCACTGTGACAGTTCATGGGGGGGGTGAAGCACAGAAGGATGGCAGGACAGAACTGAGTTCACAAAACTCGCTTTTATTCAGCTTTTCAGCTTATATATGCACTCTCACACACACTCAGACACACGCACACACATCAGTCATCTGGTTGGGGAGAGAGCTCTCTCTGCTCTCGCTCTCTCTCCTTAAATAGGGTGCGGTCACTGGGAAGACACACAAACACATTAACAGTTGTAGTGATTCTGCCACTTACCTTCCCTGACTCCGCCCTCCTGTCACAGACCGATGCTTGACCATGCCCCCACTGCCACAGTGCGCAAGCAGGGTGTCAGGGAACTTATATGTTTTATTCCCCAAATAGTGGAGATAGGCAGACGAATATTTAAGCGCCATGGAGAAGTCCCAGGAAAGCCGATGCGAAAGTTTTGGCTCACTGTAAAGCCAGTGAAGGTGGCTTAGATCAAAAACAAGGAGCCAGAGTAAAATCACTGTTGCACTCACCATCCAAGCAAGCAAACGTAGGCTACACACAGAGCAGCTAGCCAGACACCTGTGCCCTTAACACGTTAGCCAACAGGATACTCCACTTGACACTCCAGAGGGCAGGCAACAGGAATAGCCAGCCCTAGGGAGAGCAGTAGTTCATTCTAACAAAAAACTTACCCTCATAGAAAGTAAGAGACTTACCCAAAAGAACAGGTAAGGCGGACACACCTAAGAGGGCTCACGCAAGGTAATACAGGGTAGTCAGCATTAGTAGTAGCCTAGTCCATCAGTTTGGCCAACAGTTCAGTAAACTCCTGTTTTAAAGTCCGGACAGGTAGATAAGATGAATCCCCAGTCAGTACACAGTCTATATCCTGATTTCAGCAGTAGCAGATGGCTTATCTCAGGATGTCAAAAGCAAACAGGTTTCCGAGGGCATTGGAAATCTGACACAGGTAGTCCTGGAATCCACTCAACAGGTAATGTTACTGTTTAGGCAAGTATTTGCAGATGACATTCAAGGAAGCATGAGATAAGAAACCCATCTCCAAAGAAGATTAGGGGGAAAATAAAAACACACAGATAGTGTGAAAGTTAAATGCTAAAAAAAATAATAATCAAACAAATGCGGGACCGAAGAGTAGCGGCAGCCAGATGCGCCAGTGTTCACTCAAAACCGGAAACCGGAAGTGTAACACCTGGTCTGTGTTACACTGGTACAAGTGTCCATTGTCCAGTAGTAAGAGTTCCCAGGCCCTGTGATGACCTGGCGACTTGTCCAGGGTGTACCCCGCCTTTCATCCATAGTCAGCTGGGATAGGCTCCAGCTTGCCTGTGACCCTGTAGAACAGGATAAAGCGGCTAGAGATAATGAGATGAGAAGAGTTGCCAGAGAGATTCGACTTAACACGTCATTGAGTGTACAGGGATAATGCTAAGGCTGTTTTGTAAGACATAGACGTCTTAAGTTAATGCTAGCAAGCTATATACATAGATCAGGAAACAATAGAACAGAAAAGCAACCACAAATGAGAGTGTTTTAAGTTAGGGCTAATTTCATATCAGCTGTGCTGATGTCGTCAAACGGCAGGTTATAGTCTTCATGTGGCCAGTCAGGCCAGTCGTCTGGGTCTATTTTCACCATCTGGTAACCAATATTTGTCAGCTGCCTCTGAAACACAGACATACAACAATGACAGAAAACAGGGAGCAAACATAGCATCACAATCACTAAACCCAGGACCGGTATGGTGGATGGAATCAGAGCCTTCCATCCACTAAACAAATGCCATCAACTGTCTTCGACTCCTCCATGTTCATCTGCTCGTAATTATTCAGCAACCTTGTGCATCTTGTTTAGTGCCTCACTGATGTTACCGAGTTAACCCTTGCCCTTCTTGACGTGTATTGGTGCTCAGAGGGCAAGCACGCCCTATCAGCCCTCGTCCCACCTCACCGGGACTCGAAGGAAACTTGAAACCCTAAGGCTTATCTATCAGCTAGACACTGAAATACTCTTCCCTATTGAGGGTGCGTGCGTGATTGATGTGATACTCGCACTGTTCCAATGCAGTGATGCCTTTCTTCCTCACGCGCTTTACCAGCGTCCGGGTCACTTAGGCCTTCCTCTTCCTCCTGCTCAGCCGGTTCAGGAACCCTCCTGCAGTGGCTAGCGTGGATCCACGTCACTCTGCCTGTGACTTTCACTGCCGTTGGGGTCGTGAGCAGGACCTGGAATGGGCCATTCCACCGTGGCTTGTTCCACTTGGTTCGTCCTTCACTACTATCCAATCCCCTGGTTGTAGATCATGCAGAGGTCCCTCAGCAGGCTTGGGAAGCACTTCTTTTACCTGTTTGTGGATAGATTTCAAAGCAGAGGACAGCGTTGCACAGTAATTCAACATTGCATCATCACACAGTCTGGTGTCCAGCAGTGTTCCTTGAGCTGGCCCTATCCACGTGTTGGGTACTCGTCCAAACAGAATTTCAAATGGGCTTAACCCATGTTTAGGCCTAGTTTGCATTCTCATTTGTGTGAGCACTACAGGGAGGACCTTTGTCCATCCTAGCCCTGTTTCTGCACAAGCTTTGCTTAGTTCATTTTAAGGGACCCATTTTCCCTCTCTACTGCACTGGCAGGATGGTAGGTACAATGTTGTTTTAGGTCTATCCCTCGGAATGCTTCTATATTCTTTAGGGCTGCATTAACAAAGGGCGTTCCATTGTCACTTGAGATTTTGCTAGGTATACCCCACCTAGGAATTATGTCTCTCAGGAGTGCTTTGACTACCGTCTCGGAGTCTTGTTTAGCTGTGGGGAATACTTCAACCCATTTTGAAAACATGTCAACTATTACCAGGCAGTACCTTTTCCCTCACTAGGTGTCAGTTCAATGAAGTCCATTTGGAGATGATCAAACAGTTTGTCTGGTATTGGGTGTGCTGCTTGAGTTAGTTTGATACCTTGACCTGCATTATGTTGTGCGCATATCAAGCATTATGCTTCGAAATTTTGCAAGCAATTTGAAAATCCCTTTGTGAACCATCTCTTTGTTACACAGATTTAATACTTGTCATTTTTAGGGCATACCTAACAACATGTGTTTTCTTTCTCTCTCTCTTCCCCCCCCCAATCTGTCCCTCTGAGTTACATGTTGGTCCTGGGATTGAGATGCTGGCCTCTTCTGCCCCTCGGACCTGCTTGATCCATCCTGGTGCCCTGTGTCTGGTCAGAGTTTTATCGCACCGCTCCTGTGAAGGACGGCCCCATGAGGACAGTTGAGGGTTATACCTGGAGGATGCTCTGGACTCTTACAGTAATGCTTTTATGGCTGAGGACTACAGTTGTCTTGCTAACTTTAGGACTGCAGTTATCATGAACAGTTTTGCACTCAAGTTTCCATCAATGAAGAGTTTATAACATCAACGAAACTGTCCTCATGTTAAAACTGTTAATATTATAGTCAGGCTGTCTGTTGTTGCCCAAATGAGGATGGGTTCCCTTTTGAGTCTGGTTCCTCTCGAGGTTTCTTCCTCATGTCGTCTGAGGGAGTTTTTCCTTGCCATCGTCACCACAGGCTTGCTCATTGGGGATAGATTAGGGATAAAATTAGCTCATGTTTTAAGTCGTTCAAATTCTGTAAAGCTGCTTTGTGAAAATGTTTATTGTTAAAAGCGCTATACAAATAAACTTGACTTGACTTCTGCTACCATCCCCCATTTTGACACATGGATGAGCCCATGGGCCAATTTTGCATAGAAAGGGAACGTGTTTTGGTAGACAGGGACGGCCTGAGGGACAAACCCAGACCGAGTTTGCAAAGATACAGCTGGCCTGTTTCCAGACTCATCTCTCGTCCTGGGTAGCAGTGCTCTGAAGGTCCGCTAGCTCTAAACAGGGGGTAGAAACCTGAGGAAAAGCAAGGTTAGAGGGTGAACTGGAAGCTGAGACTGCACACTTAGCTGCCGCATCCGCCCTGGCATTTCCTTGAGACACAAGATCAGTATTGTTAGTATGGGCAGCACACTTACACACAGCAATGGTTCTAGGGAGTAGAATAGCATGCACCAACTCAGAGACCAGTTTATGATGTGCAATGGGAGATCCTGTGCTAGTGAGAAAATTTCTATGTTTCCAAATGGTGCCAAAATCGTGCACAACGCCAAATGTGTACCTGCTGTCCGTAAAAATATTGACAGATTGCCCTGCAGCCAATTTGCATGCCTCGATAAGGGCACAGAGCTCTGCGGCCTGCGCCGACAGGTTTGAGGGTGGACATGACGCCTTGAGGACCTCGTGATCTGAGACTACGGCAAAACCTACTTTGTTCTTTCCCGTCTCTGGGTCTCTGGAGGCTGAACCATCCACATAGAGGACCATCAAGCAAAGAGTGCTACCACCCTTATTGAAGCAGCTCCCCCAAATTTTAATTTCATGAGTGCTACCCGACATGGGAAAGGTGGAGGGATCACAAATATATTCAAAGGCTCTTTTCAATATAAACAGTCCTCACTTGGTGATTTTACATCCTTTGAACACTTATGTGCACTTGTTACGTGCTCTCCTAACATATTGTTATTAACTATTTACAGGCCTCCGAGACATTCAGCCAAAGTTTTTCTGGAAGAGTTTGGTGAACTGTTGTCAGTCATTTGCTTAGAGTTTGACTGTCTTATTATATCTGGGGATTTTAACTTGCATGTAGATAATCCTGAAAACACTTATGCCAGAGAACTACTTGCACTTATTGACAACTTCAACCTAGTACAACATGTACAGGGGCCGACCCACTCTCGTAGTCATACCCTTGACCTCATTATCACAAAGGGTCTTACTGTTTCTACTACTGTTGTTGACCTGGCCTTATCTGATCATTTCTGTGTTTTCTCTGATGTTTCTATGTCCCCTCACATTCAGAACAGCTCAACAACTATGGGTAGGAGAGTCATAAATGACAACACGTGTTCTCTTTGAGCAAGCTCTCTCTCGGATCTCAACTAAAATGTCAGACTCTGTAGACGACTTGCTGGAAATTTTTTATTTAAATATGACCCAAATTATGGATGACATTGCTCCATTCAAAATCAAAAGAGTCAATGACGAGCAGAAAGCACCATGGAAGCAATACCCAGCTGTTAAATTGCTAAAGAGAGAATGTAGGAAGACTGAAAGAAAATGGCGCAAATCTAAACTTCACATCCATTATCAAATCCATAAAGAGATGCTTTGTAAATATAATTATGAAATTGGTAAAGCAAGACAGTCTTTCTTCTCCAACATCATCAACAGGAATATGAACAATGCCCGTGTGCTATTTTCAACAGTAGAGAAGTTAACTAATCCCCCACCACAATTAGCACCTGAACTTCTCTCAGTTAAATGCAATGAGTTTGCATCCTTCTTCAAAGGTAAAATTGATAAAATACGGCAGAATATTGCTCATAATATATCTCAGGTGCAAATAACTGAAAAGCTGCAATCACCAGTGACACAGACAGACAATTTCAACACAATGTCAGAATTTTGTTTGATTGATTATGAGACTCTTGAAAAAACTGTACAAAATCTCAGTTCCTCAACATCTGAATTGGACATTCTGCCCACCAACTTTTTTAAGTCTGTTCTTCACCTTATAATTACAGATGTGCTTCAGATCATAAATACATCCCTAGAGACTGGCATTTTTCCTGTGTACCTGAAAAAAAGCCATTATAAAGCCCCTACTTAAAAAGAATAATCTGGATGCTTCAGTATTGAACAACTACAGGCCAATATCAAATCTACCATTCATCGGGAAAATCCTTGAAAAAATTGTCTTCAATCAATTAACTGCCTTCATGATATTAAACAGCTGTTTTGATAACTTTCAGTCAGGATTTCATGCCAATCACAGCACTGAAACAGCGCTGATTGAAGTTATAAATGACATACGTCTTAATACTGATGCAGGCAAAACATCGCTCCTGGCATTACTGGACCTCAGTGCAGCTTTTAATACTGTTGATCACAACATACAGCTATATCGACTTGAACACTGGGTTGGGCTGACTGGTAAAGTTTTCAATTGGTTAAAATCATACTTAAAAGATAGAAGCTTCTTTGTTACCATGGGAAATTGTACCTCAACATCAATGTCCTTGACCTGTGGTGTCCCCCAGGCATCAATCCTTGGACCATTACTATTCAACCTTTATACGCTCCCACTTGGACAAATTATCAAGAACAACTCAATTTTGTATCACTGCTATGCAGATGACACCCAGATTTATTTTGCTGTATCACCTAATGATTATGCCCCCCTGGAATGTCTCTACCAGTGTATCGACCAAATCAACAACTGGATGTCACAAAATTTTCTTCAGCTGAACACAGATAAAACAGAAGTAATTCTATTTGGGAAAAAAGATGAAAGACTCAGGATTACCACTATTCTTGACACAAAGGGGATTAGAACAAAATATATGGTTAAAAATCTTGGTGTTTTCATTGACAGCGAGCTAAACTTTGACAGTCACATGAAAGCAATCACTAAATTGGCATTTTATCACCTAAAAAACATTACCAAACTAAGAGGACTTATATCAAAAAATGATCTGGAAAAACTTATACATGCCTTCATCTCTAGTAGGGTTGATTACTGCAATGGCCTTTTCACAGGCCTGCCAAAAAAGACCATCAAACGACTTCAGCTGGTTCAAAATGCAGCGGCTAGGGTTCTCACACGAACAAAAAGAACAGAGCACATTACTCCAATTCTAAGGTCCCGTCACTGGCTTCCAGTAAGCTACAGAATTGACTCTAAAGCATTGCTGCTGGTGTACAAATCTCTAAATCAGGGGTGTCCAAACTGATCCATGAAGGGCCTTGTGGCTGCAGGTTTTCATTCCAGCCATGCAGCAGCTTTAATCAAGGGTGGGTGTGGCTGCAAGTATTTGACTGTGCGAAGACAGTTCAGTTGATTGAATGAGCCAAGTCAGGTGTGCTGCATGGCTGGAATGAAAACCTGCAGCCACATGGCCCTTCACAGATCAGTTTGGACACCCCTGCTCTAAATGGTACAGGGCCCAATTACCTCTCTGATATGTTGCAGCGGCCTAACCCAATCAGATCTACCAGATAGCAGCAGCAAAATTTACTGGTAACACCTGCTGTTAAAACAAAGTGTGGTGAAGTAGCTTTTAGCTACTATGCAGTACAGCTATGGAACCAACTCCCAGAGGACATCAAAAATGCTCCTGCTATTGGCAGCTTTAAATCTAGATTAAAGACCAGGCTGTTTTCAGATGCTTTCTGCTAACTGATAAATATCATCATCTTTACATGTTTTAAACTTAACTTTTACAGTCTCTGCATGTTTTAAACTTTACTTAACTTTTATTCTATTTTATTCTGCTGTTTTTTTACTGAACTTTTACTTCATTTTATTATTGTATTTCTACTATTGTTTAATTTTTAGTATTTTTCTTTCTCTCTTCTTCCCCCTTTATTTTATGTAATTTTATTTTCTATTGTTTACTGTTTTGCTTTTACCTCTGTAAAGCACATTGAACTGCCACTGTTTATGAAATGCGCTATATAAATAAACTTGCCTTGCCTTGCCATGTCTGGATTTTCCAAAGGGTCGCTCTTTAAGTCTGCCCTGGGGGAACAAAAATCGTTAGTGAGAGCGACAGAGTCATGTGGTTCTCCATCGTCCTCTGTAGGGAGAAGAGAGGCAGGATTCAGAACAGAACAACGTTTCACAATGATGTTAGGCATATCAAGTATGACAGTTATACTTTAACCATCTCTGTGCTGACAAATGTGACGTCTTTTTTCCAACAGAAGCAGGGAGGCAGCATGTGGGACCAAAGGGTGAGGTTAGAATACCCCACAATATTTCTGGAAGCAGTTACCACCTTTTCAGCTGCAGCAACTGCACACAGGCAAACAGGAAGTCCAGATGCCACTGGGTCCAGTTTGCTGGAGAAGTAGGCTACAGGTCTTAATCTATCCCCCTGCTTCTGCAAAAGAACAGAGGTCATGAAACCCTTCTTTTCATCAACAGTTTGAACAAATGGTTTATTGGGGTCAGGCAATCTCAGAGTGGGTGTGGTCTGCAGAGCGCACTTTAGGGACGTCAGGCGCGCGGAACAACCACAGCATTGACTGCTTGCAGATCTTGGACAAACCTCCACTCATCGGGCCGGGATGGTTTTCTTGCCTTCTTAACTGGGAAAATAGGAGTGCGCACTGGAGAGTCCTGACAAGGGACAATTACACCTGCCTTCAGCAACGAATCAAAGACCGGTCTTATACCTGCGATTGCTTCTGGTTTGAGTGGGTACTGGGTCTGTTTAGGCCTGAAATCTGATTTGGGCGTGATCAATAGTGGTTCAGCATTCTTTATTAGGCCTACATCATGTTGACCCTTCGCCCAAACGGAATTTGGAACTCCTGCCAATTCGGGGTGCACCTCTGCTGGAGTTATGCCTGTGGAAACAGAGACAAACAGGTCACTATGGCCAGGGTCCCCAGGACCCTGGTCATCAGTGGCTAATATTACGCTGCGCTTAACATGCACACACATAGCATGACTTTGTTTATAGATCCCAAGCTTTTGGCAAAACAACACACTAGGGTCCTCTGTTTGGGACCATTCATTGCCATTGGCTGCACTCTTCTTGACCCATTTCCCCACGTCTTTCCAATGGGCAGCTCGTGGCTTTGCTAATGAGACATGGGGTATGGAATTAACAATGTCAAAGAAATCATGCTGGCAGCAGCCGACCTCAGAGTCCTCTGACACGAGGTCATGCATTACATGTTTGAGAACACTGCGATGAACATTGATGCAGCTGTTCAGACAACGAGTAAGGTGAACCTGCGCAGTGCAATAATGTTTAGACCAATATGTAGTTTTGAGGGTCAATCTTTCACGTGCGTGGGGGTCTGCAAACCAAGTATTTTCAAACTCGACATCTTGCCCTTGGTGAACATGTGCTGTGCAATGCAAATCTTCCTCTTTCATATAATCTGTGTCAACTGATGATGTTCAAGTGTGCGAGCTGTACAAGGTGTTTGGGAGTTTGTGCGAGTTGATCTAAGCAGAGCCGCCAGACATACACATATAGGGGGCTTCCAAACCCATACTGCACACCGCACATTTCACTTACTTCAATAGTTAGTCCATCCGAAGTGGACTTGAGATTTACTCCTAATTTGCACATTAAATCGCGTGCTAACAAATTTACTGGACATGTATGTGAGATGAGGAATGAGTGGGACGTAACTATTCCTCCCTCACTTTTACACGGGAGGTTGACTGAGAAAGTTTCGGTTACAGGTTGTCCTGAGATGCCCATCGTCTGAATAGAATTTGAGCTGAGTGCCCCATGTTGTATGATGGAGTGTCCCGCTCCAGAATCTAATAAGAAAGTCAACACATGCCCACATACAGTGAGGGGCATACAAGGGAGTTTAGAGAAGGGAGTAGTTGTGTATTTTAACAAACTTAATGCAACTTCAGGTGTATCTATTTGGACTGGTGTATCGGGCGTTTCTGCGTAGTGTTGCTGTTGCATGCAGGTGCTGCTACTAATGTGTTTAATGTTATGTGAATGTTCCTGTTTATGTGTATGTGTATCATCAGGTGTGCGTGTGTTACCTCCCCTGTTCTCTGTGCGGGGCCCATTCCCGGAGTCCGCCTGTCAGTCTGCTTTGCTGTACTCCTCACAGGGCCTCTGTTTGCTACTGTGGAGGCAATCTCGAGCAATGTGTCCCTTCCAATTGCAGTTGTAGCAGGTTGCGCCTTTTATCCAGGATGGGTCACCCCAGGTCATCCTGCCTCGGCCCCTACCCCGACCTCTTCCTCTAGGCCCAGGCTGAGCAGTCTGGAGAAGAGTGAGAGTGGCGGTGTGTAGGTCTTGGTCTCTTTTTGTTGACTGTCTTCTCTTTCAGCAGCCTTTCTGTGTGCACAGCGTACTGCTCGATCTTGGTGAGGTTCAGGAGTGCCCTCCACTGCAGCCAGGGTCACGGGTCTGGTCAGGCCACTGTGTTTCTCATGCGTGGCAGTGAGACGAGCGAGAAACACTGACACCACTTCACCATCTTCTTGCTTACACATACTGATCTTAGTCATGTCTATGTTCAAGGGAAAAGCTTCGATCAGACGAGCACAGAGAGCAGTGAGGGTATTTCTATACTCACTATTGCCATCTGCTGGTCGGCTTCAAGTCAGGTCAAGTCAAGTCAACTTTATTGTCAAATATGCTATACATGCTCGACATACAGCACAGATGAAATTTCAGTCCTCTCTGACCCACGGTGCAAACAGGCAATGCAATAAATAAAAATAAAAATAGAATAATTGAAAAAACAAACAAACAATATAAACAGTATAAAAACTCTAGATAGGAACTAGACATAGACTAAACACTCAGACAAACAATATAAACAGTATAAATAAACAGTATAAACACTAGATAAGGAGAACTAGACATAGACTTAACACTCAGACAATATAAACAGTGTAAACACTAGATAAGAACTAGACAAAGACTAAACACTCAGACAATATAAACAGTATAAACACTCTAGATATGAACTAGACGTAGACTAAACACTCATATACACACACACACACACACACACGTTATTTGTATATATATATATATATATATATATATATATATATATATATATATAAATAAATATATATATATACATATATATATATTAGGGCTGTCAAAGTTAATGCGATAATAACACGTTAACGCGATCTCAATTTAACGCGATTTAAAAAAATAGTGCCGTTAACGCAAATTCTAATTTGGCCCTGCGAGTCACCCGTAGTTCCTGTTGAGGCTTGTCGCATGCTGCTTCAATAAGAGTGATGGAGAAAGGCATAGACATATAAACATAGACGCTGCCTTCTGCGTGGAATCATACGTCATCCTCGCCACCATATTGGATGGGGCAAAGTGGAGATTCTTCAACCGTCTCTGGTATAGCGTCTAGACAGTAGCCGAGAATAAAGATGCCTCATTCATGTGCTGCGTTTAACTGTACCAACAGGTTTACCGTCCAAACGAGATCACATGGGATTACCTTTCACAGGTGAGACTGGAAAAATACTTTTCAATACTGTTCCTTCAGTCTTCAGTTTCCCAGCTCATCTCCACCGGGGAGGTGTAGAGTTATAAGCAGTGAGAATTAGAGAATACAGTGCCACACTATGATGAACGTTTTTGAACGTACGATGAATGTTTTTAACCTTTCTGAATGTGAAGGAATCAGTGATGTATTTTTATCTGTTTTTTTCTTCTTTATGGCAAATACTTCTCTTCAAAAGAAACTAATGAAGAGTAAAATAAAACATTTTTTTATTTTCACAGTGATATGCACTTTATTTTTCATTCATCCCTTGGTTTTCTCATCTAATATGGAAGTTATGGATGTCAGTGGCTGTGACAAGACGTGTTATGCTCTGCTATAAAAAAAAAACATTGGTACAAAGCAAGCCCATTAACTTTTTTATGCTGATAAGAGAATTACAATGGTTTTTCATGTGACAAAAATGTGCGATTAAATATTTTAATCGCTTGACAGCACTAATAAATATATATATATATATATATATATATATATATATATATATATATATATACACACACACACACACACACACACACACACACACATATACACATATATACATACATATATACATATACATATATACATATATATACAGTATATACAACCCCGATTCCAAAAAAGTTGGGACAAAGTACAAATTGTAAATAAAAACGGAACGCAATAATTTACAAATCTCAAAAACTGATATTGTATTCACAATAGAACATAGACAACATATCAAATGTCGAAAGTGAGACATTTTGAAATTTCATGCCAAATATTGGCTCATTTGAAATTTCATGACAGCAACACATCTCAAAAAAGTTGGGACAGGGGCAATAAGAGGCTGGAAAAGTTAAAGGTACAAAAAAGGAACAGCTGGAGGACCAAATTGCAACTCATTAGGTCAATTGGCAATAGGTCATTAACATGACTGGGTATAAAAAGAGCATCTTGGAGTGTCAGCGGCTCTCAGAAGTAAAGATGGGAAGAGGATCACCAATCCCCCTAATTCTGCACCGACAAATAGTGGAGCAATATCAGAAAGGAGTTCGACAGTGTAAAATTGCAAAGAGTTTGAACATATCATCATCTACAGTGCATAATATCATCAAAAGATTCAGAGAATCTGGAAGAATCTCTGTGTGTAAGGGTCAAGGCCGGAAAACCATACTGGGTGCCCGTGATCTTCGGGCCCTTAGACGGCACTGCATCACATACAGGCATGCTTCTGTATTGGAAATCACAAAATGGGCTCAGGAATATTTCCAGAGAACATTATCTGTGAACACAATTCACCGTGCCATCCGCCGTTGCCAGCTAAAACTCTATAGTTCAAAGAAGAAGCCGTATCTAAACACGATCCAGAAGTGCAGACGTCTTCTCTGGGCCAAGGCTCATTTAAAATGGACTGTGGCAAAGTGGAAAACTGTTCTGTGGTCAGACGAATCAAAATTTGAAGTTCTTTATGGAAATCAGAGACGCCGTGTCATTCGGACTAAAGAGGAGAAGGACGACCCGAGTTGTTATCAGCGCTCAGTTCAGAAGCCTGCATCTCTGATGGTATGGGGTTGCATTAGTGCGTGTGGCATGGGCAGCTTACACATCTTGAAAGACACCATCAATGCTGAAAGGTATATCCAGATTCTAGAGCAACATATGCTCCCATCCAGACGACGTCTCTTTCAGTGAAGACCTTGCATTTTCCAACATGACAATGCCAAACCACATACTGCATCAATTACAGCATCGTGGCTGCATAGAAGAAGGGTCCGGGTACTGAACAGGCCAGCCTGCAGTCCAGATCTTTCACCCATAGAAAACATTCGGCGCATCATAAAACGAAAGATACGACAAAAAAGACCTAAGACAGTTGAGCAACTAGAATCCTACATTAGACAAGAATGGGTTAACATTCCTATCCCTAAACTTGAGCAACTTGTCTCCTCAGTCCCCAGACATTTACAGACTGTTGTAAAGAAAAAAGGGGATGTCTCACAGTGGTAAACATGGCCTTGTCCCAACTTTTTTGAGATGTGTTGTTGTCATGAAATTTAAAATCACCTAATTTTTCTCTTTAAATGATACATTTTCTCAGTTTAAACATTTGATATGTCATCCATGTTCTATTCTGAATAAAATATGGAATTTTGAAACTTCCACATCATTGCATTCCGTTTTTATTTACAATTTGTACTTTGTCCCAACTTTTTTGGAATCGGGGTTGTACACATATATCATCTCATCTCATTAACTCTAGCCACTTGATCCTTCTACAGGGTCGCAGGCAAGCTGGAGCCTATCCCAGCTGACTACGGGCGAAAGGCGGGGTACACCCTGGACAAGTCGCCAGGTCATCACAGGGCTGACACATAGACACAGACTGAATATTCACACTCACACCTACGGTAAATTTAGAGTCACCAGTTAACCTAACCTGCATGTCTTTGGACTGTGGGGGAAACCGGAGCACCCGGAGGAAACCCATGCAGACACGGGGAGAACATGCAAACTCCGCACAGAAAGGCCCTCGCCAGCCACGGGGCTCGAACCCGGACCTTCTTGCTGTGAGGCGACAGCGCTAACCACTACACCACCGTGCCGCCCATATATATATATATATATATATATATATATATATACACACACACACACACACACACAAATTGGTTCAAATAAATAAACAGTCAAGGGCACTTGAGGTATAGCAGGTAAACATGAAATAAGCAGTATAAACAAACTAGTAGCTGTTAAGATGAGGTAGTGCAGAATAGTGCAAATGAGCGAGGTAAAGTGAGATGTGTGGTCCCTGAGTTCAGTGTGTTAATGAACGATGAGATGTATGTATGTACAACCCCGATTCCAAAAAAGTTGGGACAAAGTACAAATTGTAAATAAAAACGGAATGCAATGATGTGGAAGTTTCAAAATTCCATATTTTATTCAGAATAGAACATAGATGACATATCAAATGTTTAAACTGAGAAAATGTATCATTTAAAGAGAAAAATTAGGTGATTTTAAATTTCATGACAACAACACATCTCAAAAAAGTTGGGACAAGGCCATGTTTACCACTGTGAGACATCCCCTTTTCACTTTACAACAGTCTGTAAACGTCTGGGGACTGAGGAGACAAGTTGCTCAAGTTTAGGGATAGGAATGTTAACCCATTCTTGTCTAATGTAGGATTCTAGTTGCTCAACTGTCTTAAGTCTTTTTTGTCGTATCTTCCGTTTTATGATGCGCCAAATGTTTTCTATGGGTGAAAGATCTGGACTGCAGGCTGGCCAGTTCAGTACCCGGACCCTTTTTCTACGCAGCCATGATGCTGTAATTGATGCAGTATGTGGTTTGGCATTGTCATGTTGGAAAATGCAAGGTCTTCCCTGAAAGAGACGTCGTCTGGATGGGAGCATATGTTGCTCTAGAATCTGGATATACCTTTCAGCATTGATGGTGTCTTTCCAGATGTGTAAGCTGCCCATGCCACATGCACTAATGCAACCCCATACCATCAGAGATGCAGGCTTCTGAACTGAGCGCTGATAACAACTCGGGTCGTCCTTCTCCTCTTTAGTCCGAATGACACGGCGTCCTTGATTTCCATAAAGAACTTCAAATTTTGATTCGTCTGACCACAGAACAGTTTTCCACTTTGCCACAGTCCATTTTAAATGAGCCTTGGCCCAGAGAAGACGTCTGTGCTTCTGGATCATGTTTAGATATGGCTTCTTCTTTGAACTATAGAGTTTTAGCTGGCAACGGCGGATGGCACGGTGAATTGTGTTCACAGATAATGTTCTCTGGAAATATTCCTGAGCCCATTTTGTGATTTCCAATACAGAAGCATGCCTGTATGTGATGCAGTGCCGTCTAAGGGCCCGAAGATCACGGGCACCCAGTATGGTTTTCCGGCCTTGACCCTTACGCACAGAGATTCTTCCAGATTCTCTGAATCTTTTGATGATATTATGCACTGTAGATGATGATATGTTCAAACTCTTTGTAATTTTACACTGTCAAACTCCTTTCTGATATTGCTCCACTATTTGTCGGCGCAGAATTAGGGGGATTGGTGATCTTCTTCCCATCTTTACTTCTGAGAGCCGCTGACACTCCAAGATGCTCTTTTTATACCCAGTCATGTTAATGACCTATTGCCAATTGACCTAATGAGTTGCAATTTGGTCCTCCAGCTGTTCCTTTTTTGTACCTTTAACTTTTCCAGCCTCTTATTGCCCCTGTCCCAACTTTTTTGAGATGTGTTGCTGTCATGAAATTTCAAATGAGCCAATATTTGGCATGAAATTTCAAAATGTCTCACTTTCGACATTTGATATGTTGTCTATGTTCTATTGTGAATACAATATCAGTTTTTGAGATTTGTAAATTATTGCATTCCGTTTTTATTTACAATTTGCACTTTGTCCCAACTTTTTTGGAATCGGGGTTGTATGTATGTATGTACAGTGGGGCAAAAAAGTATTTAGTCAGCCACCAATTGTGCAAGTTCTCCCACTTAAAAAGATGAGAGAGGCCTGTAATTTTCATCATAGGTACACTTCAACTATGAGAGACAGAATGGGGGGAAAGAATCCAGGAAATCACATTGTAGGATTTTTAATGAATTAATTGGTAAAGTCCTCGGTAAAATAAGTATTTGGTCACCTACAAACAAGCAAGATTTCTGGCTCTCACAGACCTGTAACTTCTTTTTTAAGAGGCTCCTCTGTCCTCCATTCGTTACCTGTATTAATGGCACCTGTTTGAACTCGTTATCAGTATAAAAGACACCTGTCCACAACCTCAAACAGTCACACTCCAAACTCCACTATGGCCAAGACCAAAGAGCTGTCAAAGGACACCAGAAACAAAATTGTAGACCTGCACCACCAGGCTGGGAAGACTGAATCTGCGATAGGTAAGCAGCTTGGTGTGAAGAAATCAACTGTGGGAGCAATTATTAGAAAATGGAAGACATACAAGACCACTGATAATCTCCCTTGATCTGGGGCTCCACGCAAGATCTCACCCCGTGGGGTCAAAATGATCACAAGAACGGTGAGCAAAAATCCCAGAACCACACAGGGGGACCTAGTGAATGACGTGCAGAGAGCTGGGACCAAAGTAACAAAGGCTACCATCAGTAACACACTACGCCGCCAGGGACTCAAATCCTGCAGTGCCAGACGTGTCCCCCTGCTTAAGCCAGTACATGTCCAGGCCCGTCCGAAGTTTGCTAGAGAGCATTTGGATGATCCAGAAGAGGATTGGGAGAATGTCATATGGTCAGATGAAACCAAAATAGAACTTTTTGGTAAAAACTCAACTTGTCGTATTTGGAGGAGAAAGAATGCTGAGTTGCATCCAAAGAACACCATACCTACTGTGAAGCATGGGGTTGGAAACATCATGCTTTGGGGCTGTTTTTCTGCAAAGGGACCAGGACGACTGATCCGTGTAAAGGAAAGAATGAATGGGGCCATGTGTCGTAAGATTTTGAGTGAAAACCTCCTTCCATCAGCAAGGGCATTGAAGATGAAACGTGGCTGGATCTTTCAGCATGACAATGATCCCAAACACACCACCCGGGCAACGAAGGAGTGGCTTCGTAAGAAGCATTTCAAGGTCCTGGAGTGGCCTAGCCAGTCTTCAGATCTCAACCCCATAGAAAATCTTTGGAGGGAGTTGAAAGTCCGTGTTGCCCAGCGACAGCCCCAAAACATCACTGCTCTAGAGGAGATCTGCATGGAGGAATGGGCCAAAATACCAGCAACTGTTGGTAACTTGCCAGCGCCCCCTATAACGATCCCACAATTCCTTGCGCGCTCCACCCGGATGTGACGTAAGGTGGAACTGCTTTAACTGTGTCGAGAGCGCCTCGGTTCGCCATCTCATGTTCTGACTACTGGAGTGGTCAGACGGACTGTTGGCACACTCGCCTACAGTGTTGAGACTAACCGCTATTGTCTGAGAACAGCCTGTTCAAATTAGTTTCGGCCGAACTTTTGAACGACCCGCTAAGTTTCAGTGATATAGTGGTTTCGATTCTAAACCTTTGCAAAGTTTAACTACAGTTAAGTAGTTTTCCACGCTAAGAGGCATTTGCGGACAGCTTCGCTCCTCTCAGCCTTTTCTCGTCGACGCATCACCGGAGGTTTCTCCCGAAGCACCGTGGGCCAGCTAGGCCTCCATCCCCCTGCTTCGTTAGCCGCGGTTGGACGCAACTCGCCGCTAACCTCCTCTCCTCGGACCGCGACACTCAGCGCGGACATCGGAGAACGAACTTCCATCGCATTGAGTAGGCACTTGGGCAAATTTTAATTTGTAGCTTATTCAGATGGTTGTTAGGGTCATGTTTAAGCTTTGAGCTGTTTAGCATACCCGCTCAGACACGGAAGGTGTTTGTTTTTATTGTTTGTTTTTATTGTTTGTTTTGGTTCTGTTTTTTTCCTTGAACTTGTTAGACAGGGTATCTTGCATGATATCTTTCCTTAACTCCATCGCTAGCTTCCCTATCTGATTAGCAGCGCAGCGACAAGTTTGTTATTTTAAGCTCTGAGGCTGGACCGCTACAAGGCCTAGTCCTCTCTATCCAACACCTATTACACACACACTCTCTCTCTCTCTCTCTCTCTCTCTCTCTCTCGTTGAGTTCTTTGCCTAGATAGTCTGTTGGAAATTAAGTAGTGTTTGTATCCAGCTGTAACGTGGTCAGATTCTCCTTAGCAACTTATTGCTAGCTACCTCAGGGTGATACGCTAGCTGGTAGGCTTGTGTTCTCGACTAGGCCTGCCGGCGCCATATTTCCCGACGCCATTTTGTTACCTCCCTCATTGAGTTACCTGTGATACGACACCTAGGCACTGACCGCCATTTTGTTTAAGCATTGCCAAAGTGGCTAGTCATTAGCATCTGCCCACAGATACCTACACAAAGCACACATTAGCCACAGAGCTAATCCTTTGTTCTATTTAGCTAACATTCCTTTGTTTTAGCTAACATTCCTTTGTTTTAGCTAACGACAAGCTAGGTCATACACACACACACACACACACACACACACACACACGCACACAAGGGATTCTCTTTTCCTATCTCTTTCTCTCTCTTTTCCTCAAATTTATGGTCCAGGTGTAATTGTTCCATTGTTTTGTCTTGTTATTACCTTTGCCCGACAGTGAATGTATTTTGTGAGATTATTATTAGTGAGTAGTAGACAAATAAAAGCTAATCAAATTGAATTACATTTTACTTGTTCCTGTTGTTTATTCACAAGGTCAACTATTTAGAACTCCTTTTTCCTTCAGAATTTAGCTTTTGTATACAACTGGGTTTCCCATCTAATGCAGAGCTACCATTAATCTTGAATGTAACCATTCACGGTGAGTATTAAGATTAATAATTTAAGATTTTATGAGACTGATCTTATTTATAAAGTGATTAATTCAATTATCAATTATTACATAATTTATAATTTAATTAATGCTAATTCCACCTACATTAAAGTGGTGCCTCGTGTGAGGATAGTTTAATGACCTTGTGAATTTCTCAACAATAACTTGTAAACTGCTGTCTACCTAAAATCAACTGCCAAGGTATAACACAGGTGACTTTAATGGTGAATAATTAAGTGTGTTAATCACAGAACTGAAATTCAGCTGTCAACCACAGTTAGCTGATAAACTGGTTTAATTGATTAGTACATTAGAGTAATATCTAATCCAGGTACTTAATTAATATATTAATAATAATTGTTGTTAATTAATATTATTAATTGAGCTAATTAATACAAGTGAAACATTAGTGAAAAACAAAGTAGCTAAGAAACCACCTCAATTATTTAGCAACTTGGATTAAATTAAATTCTAACCTAATCAACACCTAGTATTAATTTCCTTTAAGTTAATTAATACATTTCGAACAAAATGTCGCATTCCCCATCAAGTGAGTCAGAAGGGCCCCTCCTCTCTCTCTTCGACGTTGTAGGTGATTTAGGCCAAGTCCCGGAGGACAGGAGAAATTACTTCTGTGATCTGGACCAAAAGGCTCGCTTTGATGAAATACACATAGCTGTTAGGGAACTTAAGAAGCGAACACCCTCGCGAGTACTACCGTCGGCTCCGCGCGGCATACTTTCAGGGCAGAAGCAAGCCCGGGCTAGAGGAAGATTGCAACTTCAAGTCCCTCTTCCTCCATAACCTTCACCCGTGCATCCGTAACCAGGTAACACTCGCGTGTCGCCAGCACCCCCATACCATGAGAGAAATGCGTCGCACCGCACAACTAACGTGGGAGACGTTCGTCCGACCCACGGACCGCCACGAGGACGATCCCAGAGTCCTCAGCCTATATGAACAGGGCCCCAGCGCCAAAGGGCAAGGTAACCGCAAACCTGGCAGTCATGGCCCTAAATCTCAGAGTAGCGGACAGTCAAGGCCCCATCGCAACTCCTCTCGAAGGGGGCAGAGCCCTAAGCTAGCTACCGCTAAACAAGCCAACCAAGAGCCGCTTGGGATGGCAGAACTGAGGGCCGAACTAGCACGGATTAGACAAGCCGACCAAGAGCCGCTTGGGATGGCAGAACTGAGGACCGAACTAGCACGGGTTAAACAACTGCTGAGCAATAAGAACAGGAAGGGTAAGCCGAGCAAGGACAGGGACGAACCGTCAGCATGACTAGGCCGGGACCCATCCCCACCACCACGTGTCTACCTCGTGGGGTGGGGAAAGGACCCCTGCCCAATAGGCAGCGATGAGTTGAAACCACCCCCCTCGGTAGTGAAGCCTGACCCGCAGGATGCACCCCTGACGCAGTTTCTTGGAGATTTGGTTAGGAAAGGCAACGCCAAGCGTATCTATACCCCAGTGGTGGTAGAAGGCAACGTTTCCCTCCAAGCTCTCTTGGATACTGGGTCGGAAATCACCCTGATGTGTTCCAAAGTCTTTGCAGAGGTTTCTGATGCGCGGCGCGCGCAAGGTAGACCCATCAGAACCGAACGTTGTGACGTCAACTTGGTTAGCTTCACCCAGAATCAAGCCCCAGTAACAACCATTGCATGGTTAGAACTCACGTTCCAGGGCATGTCCATCACTCACCCCACTTACATCTGCTCTGTTGGGGTAGAACCGTTCCTCATTGGCCAAGACCTACTAGATAGGCTAGCGCCCCTCATTGACTGTCGTCGTGGGCAACTGTGGGCTCAGGTCGCGTCCCCACAGACCCCAGATCCTCGTCGTCATGATCGAGCCCATTGCGATGAAGTTAGCGTGGATGCTACTCCACCGATAGCTGAGTCAGGGCAGGTCCTCGAGACCACTCCGCTCCACCCTGAGCCGAGTCAAGAAGCACCAAACTCAACCGATACTCTTCTCAACCGCAACGCGCTTGATGGCCACCCGTCTTTCCTTTGCTTTCTTGGCGAATCTGCCCCAACCAGGTACTACCCCTGGATATCTGGCAACATTACTGTCAATGGCGTCACGGCACCGGGCGTCAGGTTAGCGCTTTGGTCAGAGAAGTCAGCCATCAGCCAAACGTGGTTCGACATAGTGCGACAGAGCACTCCTTCCCCTGTCTTGGTGCAGAAGAGCCACCGGCTACTGTCAGCCGAACAACCGCAGAGCCCCACCAAAGCTACGGGCGTCTGCGCCGCGTCGCTCGCCATCGGTCAGAGAGAATTTCTCCATTTCTTGAGTGTTGTCCCCGGACTTCCTGACTCACTGGTCATCGGGGCAGACATCTTGGTCAGACTGGGAGCCCAACTGGACCTAGTCAACCGGGTCATCTGAACCCAAGCCGACGCCGCTAAGCACCCGTTCCAAGCTGACCCGGAACAAATGCGGTCAGGACAAACGATTCCCCAAGCCTGCCATGTCGCTAGCGAAATCGACGTTGTCATTCCCGCTAGGACTGCTGGTTTCCCTCTTAAGCTGGTCATCATGAAAGACCAACAGTTTCGTAGCTCCCAGGCGTTCTTCCAGCCTCTCAGATTCTTCATGGAGCTCGACTTAGCCGTGTGTGGGACTCCGCTGCTTGAAGTGAGTCATCGTTCCGCTTACCTCCTGGTTCAAAACTCCACGCGGGACGCCATCACGATCCCTGCCCGTCGGCCTTTAGGCCTTCTGATAGACCAGGCATTCCATGACTTTGAACTCACCATTCCAGTCATCGGTGAGCTGCCAACACCGGACACTCATTCCAATCCAGTGGAACCTCTCTGGGTTACTCTTCCTTTCCACATGATCCGCGTCGAACCTCACGACATGCTTCGCGACGAGCGCATAGTCATGACCAAAACTGACGCCCCAAAACACATGCTGGTGTACGCTCTTGCCACGCAATCGAGCAACGTCACCCCTGCAACTGAGGTCGTTGATTCAGCTTTAGGTGAACCGTACCCATGCTTTGAACAAGAAGTTCAACAACAGCTGGTGAAAGCTGACAGCCTGACCACGGACACCCAGAGACGACAGCTCCGTGAACTGTTCTACGACTTCAAGGCAATCTGGGCACGAGATTCCAATGATTGCGGAGTCACGAACATCCACACCGTCCGAATCCCAACAGATCCGAACGCTCCACCGACGTTCGTGCGGCAATACAAAATCCCGTTAGCCGCATATGACTCAATACAAGAAACACTGGAGACACTGCTGGAAAAGCAGATCATTCGCGAGTGTAACTCGACGTACAACTCCCCCTTGTGGCCGGTGCTGAAACCGAACGGCAAGTGGCGCCTCACCATTGACTATAGGCAACTGAACAAGCAAGTGCCCTTGTCAAGATGGCCCATGATCCATCTGGATCAAGAACTTGCCAAGGTGAAGGGTGCAAAGTTCTTCTCCACCGCCGACGTGGTGAGTGGATTCTGGACCATGCGCGTGGATCCAGCTGATCAGCACAAGCTGGCCTTTTCCTTTGGGAACCGCCAGTTAACCTTCAACCGATGTCCGTTTGGCTACGCGAACTCCCCCGCTGAATTCAACATCTTCTTGCATAAGGCAATGAGCGATGCTGCAGCTCGTGGCAACTTGATCTATGTCGATGACATCCTCATTAGGTCACAGACTTTTGATGCACACCTTGAAGAGATACGCCATGTTCTGTCTCAGCTGTCCAGAGCAGGAGCGAAGCTCTCTGTCACCAAAGGGCAGTGGTGTCGCACCAAAGTCGAATACGTTGGGCTGTGCGTCGGGCCAGATGGCATTGAACCCCAGTCGGGGAGGGTGCGGGCTATCCAAGATATTAAAGCCCCATCCAACGTACCCGAACTCAGGAGCTTCTTAGGGGTCTGCAACTACTCCCGACAGTTCATCGAGGACTACGCGGAGATAGCACGACCGCTCACCGAGCTCCTCCGAAAGGATCAACCCTTCCAGTGGAGCGACCCTCAAGAACTCGCGTTCAAGAGCATGAAGCAGAAGCTCTGCTCCGCTCCCTGCCTCGCGTATCCCGACAAAGACAAACCATTCTTCTTGGAGGCTAGTTTCTCCACCCACTGCCTGAGCGCCGCACTGTCACAGCAGCATGACAAAGATCGCCGCGTCGTCGCATACGCCAGTCGGCCCCTCAGTGCTGTGGAGTTGAAATTTTCAGACTGCGAAAAAGCCCTGCTGGCCACGGTCTGGGCCGTTGAACACTTTCGCAGTTACATTGGTGGCCAGAAGGTGGTGATAGAGACCAATCATCAACCGGTCTCGTTCTTGAACAGCCAGAGGCTGAGAGAGGGAAGAGTTTCGAACAGTCGTATCGCAGCTTGGATGATGGCATTACAGGGCTACGACGTCGAGGTGAAGTACGCCCAGAACCACAAGATGGCGCTTGGCCGAGGCCTGGCGGAATGCCAGCATTGCGACTGCGAGAATAGTCTGGATCAAACCGAACTAACAACCGTACCTGCTCTCCCCTCCGACCACCACTACTATGACGAGAACGTCTGCAAAGACCTCCCCACAGCTTACATAGATGGATGCTCATTCCATCATGAACGCAAAGTCCAAGCCGGTGTAGGTATCGTATGGGCGAACGGCCCTATACTAGGGAAATACCAACATCGACTCGGGGCTAAGACTAGCCAATATGCGGAGGTAGCAGCCGTGCTCATCGTCCTGCAACAAGCTGCCCGTGAGAACATCAAGCAGTTAGTTCTCTGCTCCGATTCAAACTATGCCAGGCATAGCTTCGTCTCACACTTCCCCTCGTGGAAGGTGAAGGACATGAAAAACGCAAGGGGCAAAGAAGTGAAACACTCCGAACTCTTCCTAGCATGCGATCGACTCGTAACCGAACAGGGAATGTGTGTCTACTGGAAGAAGGTGAAGGGACATTCTCAAGTCCCAGGACCTGACAAAGTCGGTAACGATGGGGCAGATGGCCTCGCCAAAGCGGGAGCCGTAGACGGCCCCCTTTGGGAATTCCAGCCATCATGGCTTCCCGAGACGCCACGCCATAACGTAACCGCGATTACTCGCCGACAAGCTAGAGCAGGTCAAACTGACGCAGTACCCCAAGCGGGAACAGTGCAACTCGGCCGACTGCCCCAGGACGCCGACCTGGTGTCTATGCAGGAAAGGGATCCCGTGATCCACCAAATCCGTAAGTTCCTTGCGGACCCCGTGGCGTTCCCAGTTTCCCCACAAGAGTTGCAACAATCCCAAGACTTAAGTCACCTTCACAATCTCAAAAACGGCTTAAAACTCGAGAAAGGACTCCTGGTGTACACACCACGCAACCAGGGACCTCCCCGGTGGGTCGTGCCCACAGATCATAGGGGGGTCATGTTGCAGTACGCTCACGACAGCCCGTGTGGGGGCCATAGGAACGCTCAGGCGACCTACCAGACACTCCAACAGATTGTCTATTGGCCCTTCATGATTCAGGATGTTACAGAGTATGTCAAAGGGTGTTTGATTTGCTGCCAATTCCGACCAGCCCAACCGTTGAACCGCGCCCCCCTGCAAAGCAAAGGCATCTCATTCCCCTGGTCTAATCTCCAGATAGACTGGGTCGGACCGGTGCCGAAATCGGCTCGAGGTAATAAGTACCTCCTGACCGTCACTTGCGCGTTCACGAAGTGGGTGGAATGCTTGCCTGCCCCGAACGAAACTGCAGAGACCACTGCTCTCCTCCTTATGAACCATGTGTTCAGCCGTTGGGGCTTGCCCCTATCCATTGATTCCGACCGAGGTACTCATTTCACCGCAGAGGTCATGAGAGTGTTGTGGGAGATGCTCGGAGTCCAGGCAAAATTCCACATCACGTATCATCCTCAGTCTTCCGGTCAGGTCGAACGCGCCAACCAAACCATCGTGAGCATGCTTCGCAAGTATGTCAGCCACCATGGCAAAGATTGGGACATCAAACTCCCTCTGGTGCTGATGGCCATTAGGTCCACTCCTCACCGCACCACCGGAGTCACCCCGTTCGAAATGATGACTGGCCGCGAAATGGTTCTCCCCTTACACCTCCTCTACCGACCAGAGGACCTAAGCGTTGCCACTGCGTACACCGCACACCAGTACGTCACCGACTTGCAACGCCACTTGCAGGCCACATTTGCGTGGGCCCAGGAACACCTCGGAAAGAGTGCGAAAGGCCAGAAAGCTTACTACGACAGAAAGGCGACACACCGTGAGTACGAAGTAGGCGACAGAGTCCTATACTTCAATTTCACCAAACCGGTAGGAGTAGCCAGAAAATTCTTACCCCGTTGGTCCGGTCCTTTCGAAATCGTCGGTAAACTGTCCCCCGTCGCCTACCGCATCAAAACTTCGAAGTCCAGCCAGGCGCCTTCGTATAGATGGGTCCATAGCAACCAAATAAAGCTCTTTGAGCAGTCCACACTCCATAGGGGGGTGGACAAACAATAAGTTATAGCCTGCCCAACTTAGTTGCATGCCTCTCAATCCATAAGCGTGCATCTATAAGTAACCACCCTTGTTACCACTCAAATCGGAATAACAAACTCCTGTATGTTGCAGAATGGCCCCTCTCTGGATCCTCGGCATCTTCCTAGTCCGGCAGACCACACGGGCAGGTAACATAGTGGAACCAGGTCCGCCGAGCGGCATCATTCTCCAAGATGCCCCAGGACTGCTTCTCACCAATTGCCGCGTCCACACCCAACGCGTGTACACCCGCCTTGATCCTTGGGACGTGTATCGTAAGCATTTTAGGTCGCCCACACAAACAAACCTCGAAACCGGACCTGACTCCGAGATTGGGTCCAACATCGAACACGCCAAGCGTACCACAGCTCACATGCTCGAACAGTTACAGAAGTTCATAGTCACTGAGGAGGAACTCAGCGGCAAAACACGCCCTAAACGGTTCCTCGGAGGACTACTTACTGCTGCATCTGCCATCGGCTCTCTGTTCTCACTGGGCCTCTCTGCCGTTAACACCGTTAGCCTGACCGCGGTCAAACGAGAAATGAACATTCTTAAGGAAGAAATGCCAGAAATCCAGGGTAGACTACTAACTCAACAGGAGGAGCTGCAGGGCCTAGGCAAAACCCTGCAGGGAACCATACTAACCGTTAACATGCATTCTACATTAATCAAGAACACAGTACATGCCGTAGACAGGCTAGCGACAATCATGAGAAGCGAAGTCAAGTACGTCCGAGTAATCCGAGACCTAATGCAGGACCTGATGAGAGAAGTAAGTAGCTCTCTCAGTACCCTGAGTGGAGGTAAAATCCCACCATATTTGATACCCCTCAGCATGGTTGACAGCATACTCCGATCTACTACCACGACTAACGTTTACTCATCACAGATTCACCTGGCTTATAGTCTTGGCAGTGCTATTCCCATTTTTGTGAACCCTCAAAACCTAGAAATAGGCTTCATCCTCAATCTTCCCGTTATTGAACGGCAAAACATATACAGAATCAAATCTGTCCTTAATGTAGGTTTCTGGAACAATGACGTACACGTACGTTTGCAGACACCTCCTACCATAGCCTATCACGATGACAACCCCTCTATCTACCTCATCCCTAACTTAGACATGTGCACCTCTACCAAAGATATCCACTGGGTCTGCCCCAGCAATCCCTTTATCCGAGACACCACAGACCGTCTCTGTGGATTGACAAAAGTCCCCGATCAGAAGTGTGCAGGCAAATTGTCTATTAAAGATGAAAGAATCGGAACTAGAGTAGAAAGAGCCGGTAATCGGTGGCTAATCAACACTCCCCAAACTGAGATTCTGATATCATATGATCAACATAACACTGCCACTAGAATGAAGATCCCTAACGAAACCTCTCTCCTAAGTGTCCCACTAGGAGCCACTGTTCACGTGGGTGACATCACCCTCCATCACCTTAGCGCTGACCAGTATGAGACTGAGATAGAAATGCCTGATGCCTTCCCAGGTCACGAACTTGAGATAAACTCCACCCTCCAAGCACAACTACTGCTGGAAGGGACCAAAACCGTGCAATTCAATCTTAAGCCCACTGGCATCGCTACCACTTTCTTGAATAACCGCGCAAACCCCTCGTCCGATCGAGGACCTTTAATAAGCCAAATTGCGCTGGGATTTCTAGCTAGCGGTTGGGTTATCACAGTCTTCATAGCCATCACTCTGCATAGGTACATACTGACACTACACCGCAAACTGGACAAAACGATCTACGCACCTGAGAAATTAGATCGTGGCATTGTCCGATTCTCCATCAGGCCTAAGGCCTCCACTAACTTTCTTGAAGAGTAGGCTTGCTAACACGCTAACTAACCCCTCTTTTCCATTTTCTTTTATGGAGGTTTGATTATTTTTTTGGCTTGCTGTGTGAAATGTTGTATGTAGAAGGTAGTTAAGTAGCCATAGTGTAATTGTTTTCATGCCCAAGTGCCTATGCTTTCATGCCCAAGTGCCTATGCATCTTATGGACTGTATGAAATGAACTGAACTGTTGAACTGTGTCTGAAAGACTTTTCACAGAAAGGACACTTGGAACTACCTCATTGTGGAACTACCTCATCGTGGAACTACCTCATCGTGGGTCACGGACTAAACACCATGTGCCCATAGGGTATCACTCCTTTCAGCGCCTATGGCCAAGGGGGGAATGTTGGTAACTTGCCAGCGCCCCCTATAACGATCCCACAATTCCTTGCGCGCTCCACCCGGATGTGACGTAAGGTGGAACTGCTTTAACTGTGTCGAGAGCTCCTCGGTTCGCCATCTCATGTTCTGACTACTGGAGTGGTCGGACGGACTGTTGGCACACTCGCCTACAGTGTTGAGACTAACCACTATTGTCTGAGAACAGCCTGTTCAAATTAGTTTCGGCCGAACTTTTGAACGACCCGCTAAGTTTCAGTGATATAGTGGTTTCGATTCTAAACCTTTGCAAAGTTTAACTACAGTTAAGTAGTTTTCCACGCTAAGAGGCATTTGCGGACAGCTTCGCTCCTCTCAGCCTTTTCTCGTCGACGCATCACCGGAGGTTTCTCCCGAAGCACCGTGGGCCAGCTAGGCCTCCATCCCCCTGCTTCGTTAGCCGCGGTTGGACGCAACTCGCCGCTAACCTCCTCTCCTCGGACCGCGACACTCAGCGCGGACATCGGAGAACGAACTTCCATCGCATTGAGTAGGCACTTGGGCAAATTTTAATTTGTAGCTTATTCAGATGGTTGTTAGGGTCATGTTTAAGCTTTGAGCTGTTTAGCATACCCGCTCAGACACGGAAGGTGTTTGTTTTTATTGTTTGTTTTTATTGTTTGTTTTGGTTCTGTTTTTTTCCTTGAACTTGTTAGACAGGGTATCTTGCATGATATCTTTCCTTAACTCCATCGCTAGCTTCCCTATCTGATTAGCAGCGCAGCGACAAGTTTGTTATTTTAAGCTCCGAGGCTGGACCGCTACAAGGCCTAGTCCTCTCTATCCAACACCTATTACACACACTCACTCTCTCTCTCTCTCTCTCTCTCTCTCTCTCTCGTTGAGTTCTTTGCCTAGATAGTCTGTTGGAAATTAAGTACAGTGTTTGTATCCAGCTGTAACGTGGTCAGATTCTCCTTAGCAACTTATTGCTAGCTACCTCAGGGTGATACGCTAGCTGGTAGGCTTGTGTTCTCGACTAGGCCTGCCGGCGCCATATTTCCCGACGCCATTTTGTTACCTCCCTCATTGAGTTACCTGTGATACGACACCTAGGCACTGACCGCCATTTTGTTTAAGCATTGCCAAAGTGGCTAGTCATTAGCATCTGCCCACAGATACCTACACAAAGCACACATTAGCCACAGAGCTAATCCTTTGTTCTATTTAGCTAACACAACAGTGTGTGAAAACCTTGTGAAGACTTACAGAAAATGTTTGACCTCTGTCATTGCCAACAAAGGGTATATAACAAAGTATTGAGATGAACTTTTGTTATTGACCAAATACTTATTTTCCACCATAATTTGCGAATAAATTATTTAAAAATCAGACAATGTGATTTTCTGGATTTTTTTTTCTCATTTTGTCTCTCATAGTTGAAATGTACCTATGATGAAAATTACAGGCCTCTCTCATCTTTTTAAGTGGGAGAAGTTGCACAATTGGTGACTGACTAAATACTTTTTTGCCCCACTGTATGTATGTGTGTGTGTGTGTGTGTGTGTGTGTGTGTGTTTGGGGGGGAAACTGTGAGGATAACATGTCAGATGCTGAAGGGGGGCAGGGGGGTGTGCGAGCAGAATCTGTGGCAGGGGGCAGAGGGGGAGGAGGGGCAGAACAGGGAGGGAGTTGAGCCTCCTGACTGCCTGGTGAAAGAAACTGTTCTTGAGCCTGCTGGTTTTGGCCCGGAGACTTCGCAGTCTCCTCCCTGACGGCAGCAGGCTGAAGAGGCTGTGAGATGGGTGGGTGGGGTCACCTGCAATCCTGATGGCTTTGCGGGTGAGGCGGGAGTTATAAATATCCATTAGAGAAAGGAGAGAGACACCAATGATCCTCTCAGCTGCTCTCATGATGTGCTGCAGAGACTTGCAGCAGGACATGGTGCAGGCGCCGTACCACACGATGATGCAGCTGGTCACAATGTTCTCGATGGTGCCTCTGTAGAAAGTGTGCATGATGGGGGCCGGGGCTCTTGCTCTCCTCAGTTTGCGGAGGAAGTACAGACGCTGTGGGGCTTTTTTGGCCAGTGATGCGGTGTTGTTGCTCCAGGACAGGTATTCAGAGATGTGCACACCCAGAAACTTGGTGCTGCTCACCCTCTCCACTGCAGCACCGTCGATAGATAGTGGAGCATGCTGGGTGTGCTCTCTCCTGAAGTCCACAACAATCTCCTTTGTCTTCTCCACGTTCAGACGGAGATTGTTGTCCTTGCACCACATGGCCAAGCGGCTCACCTCACTCCTGTAGATTGTCTCATTGCCATTGTTGATGAGACCCACCACAGACGTGTCATCTGCAAACTTGATGAAGAGATTTGAGCTGGATGTTGGTTGGTGTGCAGTCATGGGTCAGCAGAGTGAAGAGGAGGGGGCTTAGCACACATCCTTGGGGGGCCCCCGTGTTCAGTGTGATGGTGCTGGAGGAGTTGCTGCCGACCCGTACAGTCTGTGGTCTCCCCATCAGGAAGTCCAGCAGCCAGTTGCACAGGGAGGTGTTGAGTCCCAGCTGGTCCAGTTTATGAATGAGCTGCTGAGGAATGATTGTGTTGAATACTGAGCTAAAGTCTATGAACAGCATTCTGACATACGAGTCTTTTGTCTCCAGGTGGGTGAGGGCTGAGTGGAGGGCAGTGGAGATTGCGTCATCGGTCGAACGGTTGGACTGATATGCAAACTGGAAAGGGTCCAGGGCAGGGGGGAGGGCAGACTTGATATGCCGCATGACTAGCCGCTTGAAGCACTTCATGAGGATGGGAGTGAGTGCGACAGGGCGGTAGTCATTTAAGCAGGAGGGAGACGGCTTCTTCGGGACTGGGATGATGGTGGTGGTTTTGAGGCACGTGGGGACAACAGCCTGGCTCAACGAGATGTTGAAGATGTCTGTAAAGACATCTGTGAGCTCCTCGGCACAGTCCCTCAGGACACGACCAGGAATGTTATCAGGACCCGGGGCTTTTCATGCATTTGTCGTCCTGAGAGCTCTCCTCATGCTGTCTGGGGACAGCATCAACACCTGGTCACCGGGAGGTGGTGGGGTCTTCTGTGCCATGGTGCTGTTGTCTGCCTCAAAGTGAGCGAAGAAATCATTCAACTGATTCAGCAGAGCCGTGGAGTTGTCACAGGTCTGCGGCGAGGGCTTGTAGTCTGTGATGGTGTGAATCCCCCGCCACATGTTCCTGGTGTCTCTGCTGTCATTGAAATGGTCAGCAGTGTGCCTGGAATACTGTCTCTTGGCCACCCTGATGCCTCGTGACAGATTGGCCCTAGCTGTCCTCAGGCCCACCTCGTCCCCAGCTCTGAAGGCGGCATTCCGAGCCCACAGGAGCCTATGGACTTCCCCTGTCAGCCATGGCTTCTGATTGGCCCGAATAGAGATGGTTCTGGTGACCGTAACGTCATCCATGCACTTCCTCATGTAGGCAGTGACGGTCTCTGTGTACTCCTGGAGATCTGTGATGTTGCTGTAGGTGGCCGCCTGTCTGAACATACTCCAGTCAGTGGTGGAAAAACAGTCCTGGAGTCCCTCTGAGGACCCCTCTGGCCACACATGTGTCTGCTTTGTAGCTGGTTTGGTGACTTTAACCAGTGGCCTGTATGCTGGCATTAGCATAACAGTGGAGTGATCTGAGGCCCCAAGGTGGGGGAGGAGTAGGGCTTTGTAGGCATCTTTATGCATGGTGTAAACATTGTCCAGAGTATTGTTTCCACATGTGGGAAAGTTGATATGTCCATAGAGTTTTGGAAACACGCTTTTGGGGTTTGCATGACTGAAATCCCCAGCCAGGATGAGGAAAGCATCTGGGTGGGCTGTCTGCTGCTCACTGATGTGCTGATAGAGTTCATTCAGTGCTTCACTCATGTTGTTATTGGAGCCAGGAGGGATGTATAATGCTACCAGCAATATGGCTGTAAATTCCCTCGGCAGGTAGAATGGCCGGCACTTAATAATCATAATCTCCACCAGTGGTGAGCAGTGTTTGCAGACCACAACAGCATCACGGCACCAGGCATCACTAATGTAAACACAGAGTCCTCCACTGTGAGTCTTCCCCCCCCTCGACTAGTGCTCTGTCTGACCGGTAGCATGTTTTTTGGCGGGGCTAGCTGAATGGCACAGTCCGGGATGCTGTTGATAAGCCATGTTTCCACAAACACAAGGACACAGCACTCACTCACAGACTTAAAAGATGAGCGGAGCAGGCGGACATAATCCAGCTTGTTGTCCAGCGAGCGTACGTTGGCCAGAGTGATGGTAGGGATAGCCGGCCAGTGAGGGCTAGCTGCTAGCCTAGCTCGGATACCTCCGCGCTTCCCTCTCTTCTGTTTCCGCATGTTCCGCCTGTGGCGCTTCCACTGCGGGCTGGATGCAGGAGTGGGGGTCGGTGGTTGAGCAGGCCTCCAGAGCAAACCATAGCCGCATAGCACTTCCATGTCCGCTGGATTTATATCCGTGAATATAGTTCTGCGGATGTCGAGCAGAAACTCACGGGAGTATGTGCGCCTTGACACTGATGGACGTGACAAAGACGAACAGATGCACACTGTTTTAAAACACAAAAAACATGAAAACACCATTCTGTCGGGACAGAGAGGAGCCACTGCGTGTGCGCGTGCCGCCATCTTGGTTGGGTCTGGCCACTCTCTGGAAACCTTGCTCCAATCTATACCCATCTTGGTCATGAGTAGGCGGCAAAGTTCATGGGTGGTTGGCCAGAATTCTCTGCAAAATATCAACAGCTCATTACCAAATCCCTTTCTTCCTACCTCTCTCACACTGGGAAGAGAAGCCATGCTTTCCTTCATGTCAGCTGTCGTCCAGGGTCTGTGGACTAGAAGCACGCTGTCAGGTCCAGCCACTTCCACCATTGGAAGATGAAGGACTTCAGACTTTAGGTTACGGCCTTGTGGACCCACTGGTGAGCATGTGGTCAGGTCCAAGAGGGTGTCTCTTCTGTCGCCATATGCAATGTCACATTCTAAAATGTGACAAATTGAGCTTACTTAAAGGAATCTAGGAAACTGATTACACTAAAAAAGGTAAGTAAATATAACTAATAATCTTAAGTTTACTTCATATCTACCTGTTAAGTTTACTTTAAATCTAATTGTATTTACTTAATTTTGTGAAGTTAATTAAACCTAAAAATAGCAAATAATAAACTTGATCTTTCTAAGTGTTACCAACTTAAGTAAGCCAAGTTAGTCTGACTTAACTGAACAATTTTGTTTACTCAGTAGAATCTAGGAAACCGATTACACTAAAAAAAATCAAGTAATGATACTGTGGCAGCGGGGGCGTGGTCAAGCATCGGTCTGTGACAGGAGGGTGGAGCCGGGGAAGGTGAGTGGCAGATTCGCTACACCTGACGGTAATTAACCTGTGTTTTGTGTGTGTTTTCCCAGTAAACCGCTCCCTATTTTAAGAGGCTGAGAGAGAGCAGAGGGAGCGCGACCCGGGAGTGGAGGCTGAGAGTGTGTCTGTGTGCTGCGAGTTCTTTTAAACTGAAAAGTTTATTAATAAAATACGCTGTTACTACCTCCAAACGTTGTCCTGCCGTCCTCTGTGCTCCACCCACGCATTGTCCGCGCTACAGTGGTGCCGAAACCCGGGAAAAGGTGGAGCACCAGTGCTACAGCTCCATGGAATCCTCCCCGTTCGCGGACTTGGTCCACGCCCTCGCCACGGCTCAGCAGAGCCAGCACCAGGCACTCGTCACGCTCCGAACGGAGCAGGAGCGCCGCTTCGAAGCCCTGGTGCTGGCTCAACAGGAAGATCGAGAGGCGTTCCGGCGGCTCCTCGCGTCGGCGGGGTCCACCAGCGCCCCGGCCGCGGGCCCGTCTCCCCTCACTGTGACCAAGATGGGCCTGCAGGACGACCCCGAGGCTTTCATCACCTTGTTCGAGCAGGTCGCCGAAGCCTCGGGGTGGCCGATGGAGCAGCGCGCGGCGTGCCTCCTCCCCCTCCTGACTGGAGAGGCGCAGCTGGCCGCATTACAGCTCCCCGCCGACCACCGGCTGGCCTACGCTGACCTTCGCCGGGCCGTCCTCCAGCGCGTGGGGCGCACGCCGGAGCAGCAGCGCCAGCGCTTCCGCGCGCTGCGGATGGAGGAAGCCGGCAGCCCGTTCGCGTTTGGCCAGCAGCTCCGGGACGCCTGCTGGCGGTGGCTGAGGGCCGAAGATCGCGACGCCGAGGGAATCATCGACCAGGTGGCGCTGGAACAGTTCGTTGCCCGCTTACCAGCCGGAACCGCGGAGTGGGTCCAGTGCCACCGCCCGGCGTCGCTGGATCAGGCCGTAGGACTGGCGGAGGATCATCTGGCGGCTGTACCGGCGGCAGGACAACGGATGACATCGTCTTCTGTCTCCTCTTCTCTCTCTCTGTCTTCCCCCCCTCTCTCTCTGTCTTCCCCCCCTCCTCCCGTGTCCCGTCCTCGCCCCATTCCCCCACCACGGAGGCGGGGGCCGGCCCCACCCCAGCCGGCCCGCCGCACCCGTGGTGCCCTCCCGTTTCTCCCTTCTGTGTCTGTCTCTCCCCCCCCCTCAGGTGAGTGAGCCCCAGAACACAGTTGCAGAGGGGAGGCCCGGGCCGGTTTGCTGGCGCTGCGGGGAACCGGGCCACCTGCAGCAACAATGTGCAGCGATGGAGGTGGGGGCGGTGGTGCGGATCCCCGACGCGCCAGAGGCTGCCCTCGATCGGGCCGGAGCGTATCGCATACCGGTAAGTGTACAAGGGGCTACATATCAGGCGTTGGTGGATTCAGGCTGCAATCAGACCTCGATCCGCCAAAGCCTGGTGCAAGACGAGGCATTGGGGGGAGCACAAGGGGTGAAGGTGTTGTGTGTGCACGGGGATATTCACAGCTACCCGTTGGTGTCAGTCCACATATATTTTAGAGGGGAAAAATCTATAGTGAAGGCGGCGGTTAATCCTCGCCTTACCCACTCTTTGATCTTGGGGACCGATTGGCCGGGATTTCGGGGTTTAATGGCACGCCTAGTAAAGAGTGGGTCCTGCCGGTTGACGGGGGAGGGTCCCGGTGTCGCTTTGGCTGGAGCGGCGGTCGCAGAGCCGTCTACGTCACCTCCGCGACAGGGGGAGGAGCCGCCGGCCCCTCCTCTTTCTATTGGGGAATCCCTCGTGGATTTCCCACTGGAACAATCGCGAGACGAGACTCTGCGACACGCGTTTGACCAAGTGAGAGTAATCGATGGTCAAACGCTCCAGCCGAACGCCACCCCGTCCTTCCCCTATTTTTCCATTTTGAAGGATAGATTATATCGAGTGACGCAGGACACTCAGACGAAAGAGCGAGTCACCCAGTTATTAATTCCAAAGAGCCGCCGGGAATTGGTATTCCAGGCGGCCCACTTTAATCCCATGGCTGGACACCTCGGGCAGGATAAGACACTCGCCCGGATAATGGCCCGATTCTATTGGCCGGGGATTCGCGGCGACGTCCGTAAGTGGTGTACGGCGTGCCGCGAATGCCAGTTAGTAAATCCAGCGGCCA
This sequence comes from Neoarius graeffei, assembly GCF_027579695.1. Classification (NCBI taxonomy): domain Eukaryota; kingdom Metazoa; phylum Chordata; class Actinopteri; order Siluriformes; family Ariidae; genus Neoarius; species Neoarius graeffei. Next base: position 122,374,129 of record NC_083570.1, on the reverse strand, counting down.
TTCCAAAAGCGCCCTTGCGCCCTGTAACACTCCCTACGTGTGGGTGGAGCACTGAGGACGGCAGGACAGAGATCAGGTTTGGGAAAAGGCTTTATTGCCACACTTTTCAGTGAACAATCGTTACGGTGACTAGACAGACACACACACACAGCCAGCGTCTAGTCCGGAGATAACCCCTCTGCTCTCACTCTCCCTCCTTAAATAGGGCGCGGTCACTGGGAAGACACACACAAACACAGGTTAATTGTTCTCAGGTGTCGTGATTCTGCCACTTACCTTCCCTGACTCCGCCCTCCTGTCACCGACCGGCGCTTGACCACGCCCCCGCTGCCACATACCCCCACCGCCCGACTCAGGCCGGGCGGCCGTCCGGCCTGCAGCCGACTCCCCCCCCCCTTGACGGGAGAGGAAGTCCGCCACGACCATCTGCGCCCCCGGCCTGTGGACCACCTTGAAATTAAAGGGTTGGAGCGCCAGATACCAACGGGTGATCCGCGCGTTGGCATCTTTCATGCGGTGGAGCCACTGGAGGGGCGCGTGGTCCGAACAGAGGGTGAAAGAGCGCCCCAGCAGGTAGTACCGGAGGGCGAGGACCGCCCATTTGATCGCCAGGCACTCCTTTTCAATCGTGCTGTAGCGCCCCTCACGCACTGACAGCTTCCGGCTGATGTATAAGACCGGGCGATCCTCCCCCTCCACCTGCTGGGACAAAACGGCCCCCAGCCCTCTGTCCGACGCATCCGTCTGTAACATAAAAGGGAGAGAGAAGTCAGGGGAGTGTAAAAGTGGCCCCCCACACAGTGCAGCCTTTACCTCCGAGAAAGCCCGCTGGCACTGCTCCGTCCACTGGACCGGATCTGGCGCCCCCTTTTTAGTGAGGTCAGTCAGCGGGCTGGTGACGTCCGAATAATTAGGTATAAACCTACGATAGTAGCCAGCCAGCCCCAGGAACTGTCTCACCCCCTTTTTGGTCTTGGGCCTCGGGCAGGCCGCAATCGCTGCTGTCTTATTAATTTGGGGACGCACCTGCCCGTTGCCCAAGTGGAAGCCCAGATACCGTACTTCCACCCGCCCAATCGCACACTTCTTTGGGTTGGCAGTGAGCCCCGCCCGTCTCAGCGACCTAAGGACGGCCCTCAGGTGTTGCAGGTGCCACTGCCAGTCGTTACTATAAACGATAATGTCGTCCAGGTAGGCGGCCGCATAGGTGGCGTGGGGCCGGAGGACCCGGTCCATCAGCCGCTGAAACGTAGCGGGCGCCCCAAACAGCCCAAACGGAAGTGTGACGAACTGGTGTAAGCCAAACGGTGTGGAAAAGGCCGTTTTCTCCCGGGATAATGGAGTCAAGGGGATCTGCCAATATCCCTTCGTTAAATCCAGTGTCGAGTAGAAGCGAGCCGTGCCTAGTCGATCGAGCAGCTCATCAATACGAGGCATTGGGTACGCGTCAAATTTAGACACCGCGTTGACTTTTCTATAGTCCACACAGAACCGGACCGAGCCGTCGGCCTTGGGAACCAAGACCACCGGGCTGCTCCAGTCGCTGTGGGACTCCTCGACGATGCCCATTTCGAGCATGGCCTGAAGTTCTTCCCGAACCACCTTTTTTTTGTGTTCGGGTAGTCTATAAGGGCGGCTACGCACTACCACCCCCGGGGGTGTCTCTATGTGGTGTTCTATGAGGTTAGTGCAACCGGGCAGGGGCGAGAACACATCCGAAAACTCGGCCTGCAACTGGGCGACCTCCGTGAGCTGGGTCGGGGAGAGGTGGTCTCCACAGGGGACCGGAGAGGTACGTGATGCCAAACTCTCTTTTTGAACCTCCGGCCCCAGCTCCGCCTTCTCCGGAACTACCGACACCAACGCCACGGGGACCTCCTCGTTCCAGAGTTTGAGCAGATTGAGGTGGTAAATCTGTGGCGCCCCACCCCTGTCTGTTCGCCTCACCTCATAGTCGACGTCCCCGACTCGCCGTGTGACCTCAAAGGGTCCTTGCCACTTGGCGATTAATTTGGAGCTCGACGTGGGCAAGAGTACGAGTACTTTATCTCCCGGTGTGAACTCTCTAAGGCGCGTACCCTTGTTGTACAGGCGGGCTTGCCGTTCCTGGGCCTGCCGCAAGTTCTCCTGAGTTAGGTGGGTGAGCGTGTGGAGTTTTGCGCGCAGGTCCATAACGTACTGAATTTCATTCTTACTTTGTGAAGGTCCCTCCTCCCAATTTTCCCGCAGCACGTCCAGGATGCCGCGCGGCTTACGCCCATATAATAATTCGAACGGGGAGAACCCCGTGGAGGCTTGAGGGACCTCTCGCACTGAGAACAGCAAGGGTTCGAGCCACTTATCCCAATTACGTGCGTCCTCACTTGCGAATTTCTTAATGATATTTTTGAGGGTGCGGTTGAACCGTTCTACTAAACCGTCCGTTTGTGGCCCTCAGCCACCGCCAGCAGGCGTCCCGGAGCTGCTGGCCGAACGCGAACGGCCGGCCGACTTCCTCCAGTTGCAGCGCGCGGAAGCGCTGGCGCTGTTGCTCCGGTGTGCGCCCCACGCGCTGGAGGACGGCCCGGCGGAGGTCCGCGTAGGCCAGCCGGCGGTCGGCGGGGAGCTGTAGCGCGGCCAGCTGCGCCTCTCCCGTGAGCAGGGGGAGGAGGCGCGCCGCGCGCTGCTCGATCGGCCACCCCGAGGCTTCGGCGACCTGTTCGAACAACGTGATGAACGCCTCGGGGTCGTCCTGCGGGCCCATCTTGGTGACAATGAGGGGAGACGGGCCCGCGGCCGGAGCGCTGGTGGACCCCGCCGACGCGAGAAGATGCCGGAACGCCTCGCGATCTTCCTGCTGGGCCAGCACCAGGGCTTCGAAGCGCTGCTCCTGCTCCTTTCGGAGAGTGACGAGTGCCTGGTGCTGGCTTTGCTGAGCCGTGGCGAGGGCGTGGACCAGATCGGTGAACGGGGAGGATTCCATGGGGCTGCTGGTTTGGTGCTCCACGTCCCGGGTTTCAGCACCACTGTAACACTCCCTACGTGTGGGTGGAGCACTGAGGACGGCAGGACAGAGATCAGGTTTGGGAAAAGGCTTTATTGCCACACTTTTCAGTGAACAATCGTTACGGTGACTAGACAGACACACACACACAGCCAGCGTCTAGTCCGGAGATCCCCCTCTGCTCTCACTCTCCCTCCTTAAATAGGGCGCGGTCACTGGGAAGACACACACAAACACAGGTTAATTGTTCTCAGGTGTCGTGATTCTGCCACTTACCTTCCCTGACTCCGCCCTCCTGTCACCGACCGGCGCTTGACCACGCCCCCGCTGCCACACGCCCCCTACCATTAATCGAGACCCCGTTCGAAAGAATTGGGATGGATCTCGTTGGGCCATTAGATCGGTCAACACGAGGGTACCGCTTTATATTAGTCCTGGTGGACTATGCAACGCGATACCCGGAAGCGGTGCCTCTTCGCAATATCTCAGCACGCAGTATTGCAGAGGCCCTCTTCCACGTCATCTCCCGGGTTGGAATCCCGAAAGAGATTCTGACTGACCAAGGCACCTCGTTTATGTCACGAACACTGAGCGAACTGTATGGGCTACTAGGTATTAAGCCGATCCGCACCAGCGTTTATCACCCACAGACGGACGGTTTAGTTGAACGGTTCAATCGCACCCTCAAGAATATTATTAAAAAATTCGTAAGTGAGGACGCACGTAACTGGGATAAGTGGCTCGAACCCTTGTTGTTTGCAGTGCGAGAGGTTCCCCAAGCCTCCACGGGGTTTTCCCCGTTTGAATTATTATACGGGCGTAAGCCGCGCGGCATCTTAGATGTACTGCGGGAAAATTGGGAGGAGGGACCTTCACAGAGCAAAAACGAAATTCAGTACGTTATGGATCTGCGCGCAAAACTCCACACGCTCACCCACCTAACTCAGGAGAATTTGCGGCAGGCCCAGGAACGGCAAGTCCGCCTGTACAACAAGGGCACGCGCCTTAGAGAGTTCACTCCGGGAGAGAAGGTACTCGTCCTGTTGCCCACATCGAGCTCCAAATTAATCGCCAAGTGGCAAGGACCCTTTGAGGTCACACGGCGAGTCGGGGACGTCGACTACGAGGTTAGGCGAACGGATAGGGAGGGGGCGCTACAGATCTACCACCTCAATCTGCTGAAACTCTGGAATGAGGAGGTCCCCGTGGCGTTGGTGTCGGTAGTTCCGGAGAAGGCGGAGCTGGGGCCGGAGGTCCCCAAAGGGTCATTGGCATCACGTACCTCTCCGGTCCCCTGTGGAGACCACCTCTCCCCGACCCAACTCGCGGAGGTCGCCCAGTTGCAGGCCGAGTTTTCGGATGTGTTCTCGCCCCTGCCCGGTCGCACGAACCTCATAGAACACCACATAGAGACGCCCCCGGGGGTGGTAGTGCGTAGCCGCCCTTATAGACTACCCGAACACAAAAAAAAGGTGGTTCGGGAAGAACTTCAGGCCATGCTCGAAATGGGCATCGTCGAGGAGTCCCACAGTGACTGGAGCAGCCCAGTGGTCTTGGTTCCCAAGGCCGACGGGTCGGTCCGGTTCTGTGTGGACTATAGAAAAGTCAACGCGGTGTCTAAATTCGACGCATACCCAATGCCTCGTATTGATGAGCTGCTCGATCGACTAGGCACGGCTCGCTTTTACTCGACACTGGATTTGACGAAGGGATATTGGCAGATCCCCTTGACTCCATTATCCCGAGAGAAAACGGCCTTTTCCACACCGTTCGGCTTACACCAGTTCGTCACACTTCCGTTTGGGCTGTTTGGGGCGCCCGCTACGTTTCAGCGGCTGATGGACCGAGTCCTCCGGCCGCACGCCACCTATGCGGCCGCGTACCTAGACGACATCATCATTTATAGCAATGACTGGCAGCGGCACCTGCAACACCTGAGGGCCGTCCTTAGGTCGCTGAGGCGGGCGGGACTCACTGCCAACCCGAAGAAGTGTGTGATTGGGCGGGTGGAAGTACGGTATCTGGGCTTCCACTTGGGCAACGGGCAGGTGCGTCCCCAAATTAATAAGACTGCAGCGATTGCGGCCTGCCCGAGGCCCAAGACCAAAAAGGGGGTGAGACAGTTCCTGGGGCTGGCTGGCTACTATCGTAGGTTTATACCTAATTATTCGGACGTCACCAGCCCGCTGACTGACCTCACTAAAAAGGGGGCACCAGATCCGGTCCAGTGGACGGAGCAGTGCCAGCGGGCTTTCTCTGAGGTAAAGGCTGCACTGTGTGGGGGGCCACTCTTACACTCCCCTGACTTCTCTCTCCCTTTTTTGTTGCAGACGGATGCGTCGGACAGAGGGCTGGGGGCCGTTTTGTCCCAGCAGGTGGAGGGGGAGGACCGCCCAGTCCTATACATCAGCCGCAAGCTGTCAGTGCGTGAGGGGCGCTACAGCACCATTGAGAAGGAGTGCCTGGCGATCAAGTGGGCGGTCCTCGCCCTCCGTTACTACCTGCTGGGGCGCTCTTTCACCCTCTGTTCGGACCACGCGCCCCTCCAGTGGCTCCACCGCATGAAGGATGCCAACGCGCGGATCACCCGTTGGTATCTGGCACTCCAACCCTTCAACTTCAAGGTGGTCCACAGGCCGGGGGCGCAGATGGTCGTGGCGGACTTCCTCTCCCGTCAAGGGGGGGGGGAGTCGGCTGCGGGCCGGACGGGCGCCCGGCCTGAGTCGGGCGGTGGGGGTATGTGGCAGCGGGGGCGTGGTCAAGCATCGGTCTGTGACAGGAGGGTGGAGCCGGGGAAGGTGAGTGGCAGATTCGCTACACCTGACGGTAATTAACCTGTGTTTTGTGTGTGTTTTCCCAGTAAACCGCTCCCTATTTTAAGAGGCTGAGAGAGAGCAGAGGGAGCGCGACCCAGGAGTGGAGGCTGAGAGTGTGTCTGTGTGCTGCGAGTTCTTTTAAACTGAAAAGTTTATTAATAAAATACGCTGTTACTACCTCCAAACGTTGTCCTGCCATCCTCTGTGCTCCACCCACGCATTGTCCGCGCTACAGATACCTTTGCAGGCTTATTTTATTATTGGAACAAAATGCAATTCTGTGCATCTTAAGCCAAGGCCACTGTTTGTGGAAACAAATGAAATAAAAACAAATATGTACACCTTGTAAAATAATCTTTTATATGCAAATCTTTCTAAACAAATGTAGAAACATATCTTTTTCTCTGACATTATTTAAGACTTCAGCAAGGCTCCTTTTATCACAATACCAATATTCAATTAAGCTTCAGCCAGCTTTCAAGTTAAATGAAACACAATGCATATGCTTTGAGCTGTAATAAACAAAACAAAATGCAAAAATAGGTGGATTTATACATACAGGCAATCCGGGTATTTGAATTTCCCAAAGCTCCATGGCCACTATAGAGCTGGGCGATATGGCCTAAAAAAAAAATCTTTGATTTTTTCAAAAAAATCCAATTTTCAATTTTAATCGATTATTTCCCCCCTAGTAAAAATCAAACTACAGATGACAAAGAAATGGTTCAAAACAAGTTTTACCTTTATTTTGTTTTCACTTAAATTTCCCCTTTGGGGTTAAAGTGCAACCAGAAACCAAAAAGAAGCCAAAAAACAAGCTTGTAGATGAGATGGCAGACCATGCCATTGTAAACAGTGAGAATATACAGTAACTTTTAGAAAGCTTTCTCCTACATAGCTTAGTTACAAACTGGCACTGACACAATGCACCCTCAAACTTAAAAAAAAAATAAATAAATAAATAAATGCCCCCTCAAAAAAAATAAATAAATAAAATTGTGTCCTTTTCGATAAAACTGACAAAATAGGGGGGAAAAAAATCCCAACTTTTCCACCGTATGTATGGGCACCGTGTCTTTTGCAATAAACATCGCGATAGCATCTGTGATTGCCTTCCACCGCCCCATTCTTATCATCAGGCACACAGTTGGGAAATGTGTCAGGGACGGTTGCTTGCTTTACTGTGGATGGTGCGCTCGTGCTGTGGCTGTGATCATTCCGCTGGGAGCAGCACTTCTCCTGCTCCGCTGCAGGCTTCTGTTTAAGGGGTTGGAATAAATTTGTCATGCTGCTTCCTTTGGAAGCAACCGTTTTCAAACACACCTTACAACGAGGACTCCAACCAATATCCCACAGACTGGGACACTATAGAAACTTCAGTATAACAAGTAACCAAAATCATCCATCTGTGACTGACTCTAACTTACTAAGAACTTTGCAGGGGTTAGTTGCAAATATATGAGTTTAACACTCAAATTAAATATCTATGCTTCAGGATCCCTTGCTATTTTAAGGATCTGCCGGCAGTACACCCACCTACAGCAAAAGAGCATTTTTCAAGCTCTGAAGTTTTGGTCTCAGGTAGGGGTGGGCGATATGGGCAAAAAATAATCTCTCAATATTTTTTGAGATTTTGATGATAACAATAATTAGTCAATATTTTTAAAAATGTGATTGGAATTCTCAGAGTTATACCTACTTGGAGATTATAGTAGTACAGTGGAGAGCATAGTAGAACAGTGCACCACCACTCCAGGGTCTGCTAAATCTTTCTGAAGGTCTTTTGCAGTCAAACAGGGGTTTTAATTTGCCTTTCTAGCAATCCAATGAGCAGTTCTTTCAGAAAGTTTTCTTCATCTTCCAGACCTCACCATGATCTCCACTGTTTCTGTTAACTGCCATTTCTTAATAACATTACAATCTGAGGAAACAGCTACCTGAAAACACTTTGCTATGTTCTTGTAGCCTTCTCCTGCTTTGTGAGCATCAATTATTTTATTATTCAGAATGCGAGGGAGTTGCTTAGAGGAGCCCGTGGCTGTTGATTTTAGGGACAAGTTTGAGGAGTTAGAAAATTTATACAGCTTTGAAATCTGCATCATCTGACCTTTCCTAGCAAAGAATTTGAACAAGCCACAGCTCAATAAGCTAATTAAGGTCTGGAACCTTGGTAAAAAGTTACCTGAGAACTCAAATGTATTGGGGTGCCCAAACTTTTGCATGGTGTTCCTTTTCTTTTTTCACTCTCCAATTGTACGAAACAAAAATAATACACAAATCTTGCAGAAAATGCTGAAAAGAAATGTCTCGTCTTTAACTTTATGCCTTTTGGTGATCAGTTCATCTTCTGCTCACTTAACTATTCACAGTAACAGACATTTTCAGCAAGGGTGCCCAAACTTTTGCATGCCACTGTATAAAGCCATACCTGAACAGACAGGCACTACTCGCAATCTACACAGCACTGTTCTTCCCTCACATTCAGTACTGCAGTACAGTATGGGACCAGGGAGGTAGGGGTGGGCAATATGGGCAAAAAATAATCTCGATATTTTTTGGGATTTTGATGATAATGATAATTAGTCGATATTTTTAAAAATGTGATTGGAATTCTCAGAGTTATACCTACCTGGAGATTACAATAATGGGCACAATGTTTAAGGAAAACATTTATTGTCTTTAAACAAAAATAACTTAATTGAAGTACAATGCAGAAATATTGAACTCTTGTAATAAAGTGCTCCATGCATCCATGAAAATTATTGCACATCAACAGCAGCAAGTGCTAATGGCCTTATTAAGCTTAAAGTTCTGTCCAGGATTGTACAAAAATATCACTAAAAAAACCTTTACTAAAAAGATTCTCAAATAAATAGAAAGAGATTTGTAAATAAAATACAATGTTGAGAAAAAAAAATCCACAATTCTCAAATAGTAAAAATACCCAGTATTATCACAGTTAAGGACAGATGCCAGAACTTTGAGCATTTGAACATTCTAGGCCAACAGGATTTTTACTTCAAATTATGTGCCAAAAACACCAGTCTGTCCACATTGTCAGGCTTGAGTGAAGCCCGGTGACATGTCACAATATTTCCTCCTGTGCTGAATGCCCTCTCTGAAGGGCTGCTTGAGGCAGGGATGCACAGATACTTTTTAGCTAACTTTCCCAGTCTGGGGAAATTTATCTCTTGTGTTTTCCACCATTCAAGTGGATTGACATCACTGTCCACCTCCGGTATCATAAAGTAGCTCTTGAGCTCCTTTTCTATGGCAGTAGCCTGTGACTCCCCTCTCACTTGTTTTTTGAAGTAACTGCCGAAAGACTTCTTTATCTTTTTGGCTGGTTCATTGGCGTCACCACCATCTGCTCCACCTTCAGCGGCGGCACCTTGAGCTGTGGTAGTTGAGGTGCCTGGAGAATCGCTCTCTTCCTGAGTTGCCATAGCCATAAGTTCAGAGGAAATTGTTGACATTATCATCTGATCATCATCATTGTAACGGTTTTTAAACCGTGGATCAAGTGTGGATGCCACACTTAAAATGCCATCCACATTGTCATCTCTGTGTTTAGGTAATCCAGAATGGTTTCCTTGATTTTTTTTGTGAGATCTGTATCATCAGACTTCACTGCCAGGACCTCAGAGTTAAATAATGACAGGATGGGTTTCAGGTAGGAGATTGTTACTACTTGCTCACCTGAAAGGGCATCTGTAAACTCAACCAGCGGACTAAGTGCTTTGCTCACTGATTCTAGCACATCAACATCTTGCCATGTTGGGATAAGATGTCGGCGCGTCTTGTCTGCACTTAGCACATGACGAATGGCCTTTTCTTGCTCAATAAATCTCTCAATACGCTGTCTTGAGCCCCATCTTGTTGGTGATTCTGTGATGAGTTTATGCTCTGGGAGCTTCAGCTGATTTTGAGCATCATCCAGAGCTTTCCTCAATTTAAAGCTGTTGGAAAAGGTTCCAACCACCTTCTTGCAGACACCAATGGCTCAGTCTATCCTAGTATCATGCATGCTCCTGTCTGGAAAATATTTGAAATGGAACATTATTAGCCAATTAACAGTGTAATGATGTAACATTCAGTGCCATGTACATGGGTGCAAGTATAAAATTTTCAAAAACCTGAAAAGTCTGACAAGTCAGACGTGCGTGGCGCAGCCATGTGGGGGGGGGGGGGGGGTTTACAAAGGGGGGTGAGCCCCCCTTAGGGCTCGAAAAAAAATTTAAATTACAAGTTAAAATGGTTGTCTCTCATGCAATCATTCATAATATTAATAGTTATATGATTTGCATATTCACATCAAATGTTTAATACATTATCAATTCATCTGAAATAATATTTCAAGTACAAGGCTTGATATTTCAAAACATCTAGCAACTACTAATTTAAATGATGAAACAACCATTTTTAATATGCTTTTGCTGTGATACCTTTTTTTACAATATATACACTGGAATAGCTGTGTTGAACAACGTGCTACGTGCGTGAAACATGATATCACACATGTATAACACCATGAAACAACGGGCTCGTCAGGACCAAATCATTAGTTTTCTTTTGTTTCATACATGTAAAAGCTTTTACCTTTACCTGACATGTTTCGACGGTGTAACTTCCGTCTTCATCAGAGGGTCACCCAGATGTTGGTGTGTGACGTGCCTTTATAATCAGCTGATGTTACGGAGGTGTGATCTCCCTGTCAATATTGACAGGTCGGTCACGCCTCCCGCTGTCAGTGTTGCCCCCTCAGGACGGCGCTCCAGGTGTGGGAGAGCATGTATACCCCCTCATTCCTGTTTATTGTTCTTGGGCTACACTTTCTGATTTCTATTGACTCCTTAATCCAACGGTGGTATCTGTTGTTCTCTTGCTGTATGATCTGAGCATTGTCCCAGTCCATTATATGATTTTCCCTTCTGCAGTGGTCCGTTATTGCTGATTTCAGGTTCTCTTGCATGGCTTTATCTTTTATTGCTCTTGTTTGTCTCTGTTCTGTTTCTTTTTCACATTCCTTTTTATGTTCCTTTTTTCGTGTACTAAAACTCCTTCCTGTCTCCCCAATGTAGGTTTTATTGCATGACAGGCATGGTATTTCATATATGACATTACATTTATTGTGTTGGTCGATTTTGTCCTTAGGGTGAACTAGTAGCTGTCGTAGTTTGGTGTGTGGTTTCACAGGTGTTTGTATGTTGTGTTTTTTCATGGCTCTTTGGATTTGTTCTGTAACTCCTCTGACATACGGTAGAGTCACTACTGCTTTGCTTTCCTGTTTTTGGGTTGTCTGTTTTCTTCCTTTTTTCGTCTGTGTCTTTTCTTTTGTTTTCACTTGTTGTGCGTCTTTGTGTATGGCCCATGGTGGATATTGACATGTGATCAGAGCTTGCTGTATGTGTTGTTCTTCTGTTGCGCGTTCTGTGGGATCGGTTATGATTGCTGCACATTCGTAGAGTGTTCTGACAACTGACAGTTTGTGTGCGATGGGGTGTTCGGACGTCCAGAGCAGATATTGATCAGTGTGTGTCGGTTTTCTGTAGATTGTTATTTTGATGTCTCCGTCGTCTGTATGGTGAATTTTTATATCCAAAAACGCTATTGATTTTTCTGTTTCCTCTTTGTGCGTGAATTATATGTTGCCGGTGTGGTCTATAGAGTTGAGGTGATCAGTCAATTGTTGGGTGCGTCCGACTTTCACTTTCTCCAGGATGTCATTTACATACCTCCTCCATAATGTGGGCCTGCATTTTTCTGGGGCAGATGTAATAGCCTCTCTTTCAAGGTGTTCCATGAAGAAGCCGCACATTATGGCAGAGAGTGGGTCCCCCATCGCAAACCCCTCCTTCTGCCTGTATATTGTTCCGCGGAACTGGAAGTATGTGGATGTGGCAATGAAATTGAGCAGTTGACTGATGTCTTCTACTGATAACTGTGTGACTAGGTGGCCTGCTTGTGCTTGGTTTTTCTTGAGCTGCAGAGTCTCGAAGTTTCTCATATGTTTCGTACTCCTTCCGATGACTGGTTCGGAGGTGGTGAAACATGTTCCTTGTGGAGCTCTGTTTCACGTTGATTGATTTTCGACAAATCTTGCATATGACGGTCTTTTGATCTCCGTCTGTCTTTTTGAAACCAAACCATTTCCATGCCAGAGAGGCAGACCCGCTCCTCGGCACTAAATCATTTGAAGTAGCTTCAGGGACTGGAGATGCCTGCATTTTCTCATCACCATGCGCTGCTGACCTGTTGCAAAGTGGAGGCGAGAGGTCATGTGATCGCGCAGGCCCACTAGTCGTGTGACTGAATACTCCCATGCTGTGGGGAGCACTGCTGCGCCTTATATTAACATGTGAACAGTTTCCCCGTGCGTTTCATTGTTTCTGGCAAAGTCATTTAAATACTCGATAATGTAAATTTGCACATCGTTAAAACAGCAATGACAATATTATCGCAGATGATATATATCGCCCACCCCTAGTCTCAGGTTACCTACACCCAGGTTGAGCATCACCCTCTGAATGAAGTCAAAGGTGTTATCTAGGCCCTGTCCACACAGCAACGGATTCAGGTGACTCTGATACAATTGTTTATCGTTTAGGCCTGGCGTCCACAGGGCACCGGCGTTTTGGGTGCCCAAAACGCAATCTTTTTGAGAACGGGTTCCAGAGTGGAAAGATCTGGCAACGTTGCTGTTGTGAAGTCGTCTGGATGAGTAGAACGGATTTGTTTACGATGACTTCACAACCACATGACTGTGAGTGCTTCACGCCGGGTAGAAGTGTAACGAACTCGATGCAAGTTGTCAACAAATCCTATAACTTGGTTCATGAAACGCGCTTACAAAATATTTTCACTGTGAATATTTGTTGTGTAATGGTGCAAAGTGAGAGAGAGAGAGAGAGAAAGAGAGAGAGAGAGAGAGAGAAAATAGCCCTTAGGGCAGAGTCAATCCCGCCAGCAAAAATAGGGAAAAAAAGGAGCGATCTCACCTCTTCCGATGTTGGTTTAAGTCCTACAATACAATCCTCAAAAAGGGCGTAGAACAACAAATTAATCCATCAACGTGTAGCATTCAATTTATTCCGGACCATTAAAGACGCCGCCTTCCGTGTAGAATCATACGTCATCCTCGCCGCCATATTGGATAGGTCAAAGCGGAGAATAAAGATGCCTCATTCATGTGCTGTGTTTAACTGTACCAACAGGTTTACCGTCCGAACAAGATCACATGGGATTACCTTTCACAGGTGAGACTGGAAAAATACTTTTCATTGTATTTGGTCATTATAATGTAATTTTACGAACAGATTTTCCTGACTTTGTGGCTAATATGAAGTCTCGCGCATAATAGTTTATGTGCATGCGTCCTTACTTCTTCTATTGTTCTGGTGTCTCTGAAGGGACCGTCTTACAGCGCCCCTAGAGGTGTGGAATGTGTATTGCATCGTTTTCAGCAAGCGTTGCGTTGCCATATGGACCTGATATTTTACTGATCGTTGCCCATTTGGACGCGATATATTTTTAAATAACATCTCGTTGCCGTTGTCGTGTGGATGTAGCCTTAGTCTTTCTGGATAATCCAAATGAAGAGCGTATATTAGTCCAAATGTATTTATTTTCCTACGATCCAACTACAATGATCTGTGCTTGGCAAGTTGGCCTTCCGGACGACGTACATCGATCTAATATTGTTTTAAAAGGTAATCAATCGATTGTATCGATACTAGGAAATAATGCATTGGATTTAAGTATGTCAGACTTTATACTGGTGTGGGTTTTTTTAGCACTTTTAATGATAAAGGCGTTAAACATTACCCGATTCAGTCTGCCTGTCTGTGATGTCATCGTCACGCACCAGCAGCAGCACAAATCAAAACATAGCATGATGGCGGATAGTAGAGGAGAAGCCGGCGAGCGGGAAATTTTCAAACCAGCATTACGGTCCAGTGTGCACTTTATTTTAAAATTGTATTTATTATTTCTATGTTAAAAAAACAACAGGTAAACCTACTGTTATTAATTGGTTGCACTTATATTATATATATATATATATATATATATATATATATATATATATATATATATATATATATTACACACATTTGATAATATTGTAATATTTTTGTGTTGGAAAAACAAAAGCAGAATTATTATTATTATTATTATTATTATTTTTCAACCTAAAGTGTTGGTTGCACTTAATTCAAATAAAATGTCAATGCATTTGCCACTAATTGTTGTTTACTTATTTGTTTATTATTTGTTTATATCCATAATTATACTTGATTCCCTTACAAGAAACAAGAGGAATCTAAAAAACTTCACCTGCACTGTCCAGTATCCAGGTATTTATTTCAGTCACACTGGTTTAATTTTTGGCTAAAAAGTTACTGAATCGATTTCAAGTCACTGAATCGTTTCGGATCGTATCGTTCTAAATGAACTAAAATCGTCCTTGAATCGTATGGGCAACCACGAATCGTGATTCGAATTGAATCGTTGTTAAAACGAATTGTTACACCCCTAATGACAATATTACCTTCCAGTATGATAGCAATGCTGGAGGGTTCAAGGTGCAGGGCATGTGGACCTGGCTGCTGTCTGTCTTCAGGTATAACAGTCAATACCCCAACAGGAACTTGTGTGACATCTGCGATAGTATCAGTGTCCTGCAGATATAAAGAAAGGTTGTCTGTCTTCAAGCTGTAAAAAATAAATAAACAAATAAAGTCATAAAAATGGCATCAACTACTTTAAGTGAAGACACTTGAGGTCAATGAATTTTGGCAGATCAAGCAGGGCATCTCTTATTGGCATTTTTGCTCATTCTAAGATCCAGAATGACCACGGCTAAACAGTTCTGAGCAATACACATGCAAGTCAGGTTGTTGCTCAGTTGGTTCTGGCTGTGGTCATTCTGCCCTGCATTCTGCCCTGTCACCTGTTGACACACCTGTCACGTGGGTGACATACTTCAGGTGGCGCTGCTCTATTGAGACCCGGACTCATGCTGCTGCTGTTTTTTTTGTCTTTTTATTATTTTGTACGGCTTGAGTTATTGGCGATTGGTCGCTATTTTATCAGATACGAGTGATTAGTGTGTATGTTGTGTTCATCATGAAATTACCTGCACAAGGACTCCTGCTTTTGTGGATAATCATGGCGCTGCTGGGAATATGCCAAACACTTTCACGTGGTGCGGGTGAGTCACCACTCCTCTACGCTAGAGATGTACTGCTGTCCCTCCGCTGCATGGGGGTTGTTCCTCCAGCGGATCTACCCGAGGAGGTCAAAACACAGCCTCCGCACTGGGAACACAAACAACCACGGAAAAGAGGCAGGAGAGGGGGCACACGACAGCGTCTCCGCCAAAGAGGCAGTAGGCCATCGCTGCCCAGCATTATTTTCTGCAATGCGCGATCCCTGAAAAGAAAGATGGAAGAGCTTCGCATCTTGGCAAAGGGGTGCTTTGAATACCGGGAGTCATGTTTACTGGTGTTCACAGAGACCTGGCTCCACACGGGCATACCCAACTCCCTAATCGAACTGGAGGGCTTCTCTGTTGTTCGTGCCGACAGGGATGAAACTTCAGGGAAGAAAAGGGGAGACAGCGTTGGCGTGTTCATCAATGACTGCTACTGTCGGAATTACTCAGTGAGGGAGTCTGCATGTAACACTGATGTCGAGCTGCTATGCCTCTCATTGACACCCTTTTATCTCCCAAGGGAGTTCAGGAACATCATCATCTGTTCAGTCTCTGTCCCCACCAGTGAAAATGCTGCACGAGCAGCATCGCGAATAACTGATTGTGTTCACAATCAGTTGCTGAAAACACCTGGTGCCCCTGTTTTCATTCTGGGTGACTTTAATCTAGGGCTGGGCGATAAAACGATAACGATAGCTATCGAGGAATAACTTTTCCTCGATAGAGATATGAAACATGGTCGATATACTTTGATAGATTACATTCGTCCATCTTTTGACAGACAATACGAATAACCAGTGACAACGACAGTTGCGCCGCGCTGAACCAATAACGTGGCTAGAATAGAGCCATGCCAGCAGCTAGTCGTGGCGTGTTTGTTTGTGCTCCTGCAGCCGTATAAAAAAAAGAAAATGAGTGCTCCCTCAGAAGAAACGACAGAAGACACAGCCCAAGGCATAAGGGATGACATTGATAAGAAGGGCCCAAAAAGTTCGGTGGTGTGGAGGTATTTTGGTTTTTTGAAGTCCGACACAAAACAGAGTAGTGTGCACTGCAAATTGTGTTGAGCACATGTTCCGACAAAGACAGGGAATACCACTAATCTTTTTCATCACCTGAAGCAGCGCCACCCGTTTGAGCACGGAGAATGCAAACTTTTACAAACACAGCCCGGAACAAGTGCTAATCTTCCCCCAATAACAACGCCTGTGCAGCAGCAACAGAAGAGCATAGAGTCTGCTTTATCCAGCGCCATGCCATATGACAAAACATCTAAGACACACCGTGATATTACAAATGCAGTAGCTTATTGTATTGCAAAAGACATGCTACCAATAAGCACAGTGGAAAATAAGGGGTTCAAGTGGATGCTAAAAGTTATGGACCCTCATTACAAACTGCCTGGGTGTAAACATTTCTCCCAGACTGCACTCCCACAGATGTATAGTGGAGAGAGAGAGAGAGAGAGAGAGAGAAAGAATGGCAAAATGTAGCACACTTTGCGACCACATCAGATATGTGGTCCAGTTGCACATCTGAGCCATACATGAGCCTCACTGCCCACTTCATAGACAAAGACTGGAATCTGATGAGTAAATGCCTTCAAACGGTGTACTTTCTGGAAGACCATACAGGTGAAATAATTGCTGCAGGACTGTCAGAAGCACTTGCATCCTGGGGCTTGAGTGAAGACAAACAAGTCTGCATCACAACAGACAGTGGGACGAATATAGTCAAGGCCACATCCCTCAACAACTGGACTCAGCTGCAATGCTTTGGGCATCGACTTCACTCAGCTGTTGGTAAGCCCCCCCTCTGCTGTATATATCCCTGCCTCTGCTGAAATAATTTGTATCCCTGGTGGGGACAAAATTTCTCCCCCCCTCAGAGATTAATGAAGTTTGAAGTACAGCTATGCAGGTTTACGATTTCATCAATATCATAAATAAAAATTAAGTGTTTTTAAAATGTATGTACAGTGTTGCAATATGCAAACAATAACAAAACCTGGACAGGGTGATTAAATTCTGGCATGTTAATGTGGGTGCAATTGGTCTTAAGTGATCAGTCTCATTAATAATACCATTAATTTTGGTGTTTAATAATAAATTACCAAACAGCTAAATTATGGTATATTCCAAATTATTATGACCACTATCAATGCAGCAATAATGTATTACTTACCGTATTACATAGACACTACAGCCAATAGTATTCATATACTCTTGGGTGAAGGCAATTGAGTTCTTTTAGATTGTGTGACTTCAAGGATACAGTGGCAAAACAGACAAACAAGCACAGTTTAACACAAAATAATTGAATTTATTATAACAAAGATATCAAATGGGTAATGGCAGTTGAATTACATTCAATATGGTCATCAGTGATTATATATATAAATGGTGAGGTAGTACTGTGTGTGTGTGTGTGTGTGTGAGGGGAGAGAGAGAGAGAGAGAGAGAGGGAGGGGTGCGAGGCAGAGATTTTCTCCTTACTACTACGTGAGCAACTGAGCTCTTAGGGTGTGTCCCGTGCGCGACTGTGCAGTATGAGAAGGAGGAGACAAAGAGTGTTTGAATGTGCGTGGTAACTAACTCAGATTTGGAATGTTATCTCAAGTGGGGGAGGGTAGGATCACCTTGTGGTCTAAGGAGACAAAGGGATATGTCGTGATTGCTAACCCACTAGCTTATAACATTACTAAATCTACTGAAATCTTGATGAGGTCAAAATATGTGTAATAATGAAATTAAAGGTGTTAGAAAGGATAGAGACAGAGCATGCAACAACCTATCTATTAAAACAACTGACAGAACAATATAGAACAATGATCAATTCAACACTCTGAATGTCTACATTGTGCACAATTAAACAGTTCCTGAGTTTAAATTCACACTACTTCATAAAGCTAATTCCTAAGACTAGTTTTTGCCCAAAATGCCAGCCTTACTTCCAGTATTTTGCTTCTATGTAGGAATGGAAAGATGTCCCGAAGGGACTGGAGTTCACTAGCCTGGGAAATCCCATGCTGCTTTGCACAATCGTTCCGATCTGAAAAGACAGCATGGAAACTATGGTCTAAAGGCTCGCCTGAGTTAGGGAGCCAATCAGAGAGTGGGGAGGGGTGGAAAGACGGTGACGCGTACTACTCGACAAACGGAAGCTTGTAGTTTTTTTGGGACTGTTTACGGATCACATTTAACATGGCGGCGAGCGATACGAACCAAACTTTCGATCAAGCTTTTTTTTTTGTCTTGCACAAACGGCAGTAATCGTTCGGTGCCATTGTTTTCCTATTTTTGTTTTGCCTTCTCTTTCTCTTTCCTTCTCTTCTTCGCCTCTTCGTCGCTCTAACTACGTCACCGGGTACAACTGCCATGATTGGCCATGGGCTACGTATACGCCAAATGATAGACATTCGCAACGTCCAATAAACGGCCGTTGACAATCGTAAACCACACCTCCCCTACGAGAAATTCAATAGGCGGATTCCTGACCATATTTCACTTGTGATATGGTCTGGTGTTAACCAGACTAGGAGTTCACAGGAGCTCGTGGGTCGCTTCCATGAAAGCGCAGAGAATTCTTGGTCCGACGCTTCGTCGTTCGTGAGGAAGAGTCTCTGCTCAATAATGTGCACAGCGATTAAGTCAGAAGGAATCTGGTCGCTTCTAACTTTTAATTAACTGCTTGGGCGGCAGTCGTAATGTTACTTATAATAAACAAATAAAACTGGTTGTAACTAAAAATGAGTGAGACTCATTTAAGTAGTTTTAAGTAGTTTTACGGTGGCCAGTGGTAAACGAAAACACGCCGAGTCTTCTTTTCTTGCAAGGCAGACGTCTTGATTTTGGATGTTCTGATGAGCGGGTGTCTCTTTATGTCTGTAGGACGCGCCGGTCCGCGACGAGAGAGACCGAACTGAGGGTTTCCGGGTCACTTATAGAGTCATGGAGGAAGTGACGTAGATGATCCCGCGCAGGCGTGACATAGGTCATCGCGGAAGTTGGTTGATGGGATTTGTAGTTCTAAATGGGACGTGGCTGTACCTACATTCCCCCTTTTGGTCTCACGGGTATGACGGAGTCGTAGCACTGAGAGCACAGTACAGTACAGTCCACATGTCCATAGTCCTTGAGGCAGCATCCTCTGTACAGTCCATGGTGTCCTGTGAAACCTGTGTAAACTCATGAGTCCTAGTAAGACAGTTGGAGGCATAGGCATTTGGGCCAATCTCAGGCTGTAAGCATTTGGGCATATAATCACACTATCTAACTAGGTCAAAATCACATCAAAAAAACATTAAACATTAAACATGAAGTAACTATGTAGTGTTTAATTTCCTATGCATAAAAACGAGAAGAGAAGGAATGAAGGAAGAAAAGAAGTATTAGTCCTTGGGTTAGTAAGCCTAATCTTCTGGAAAGGTATTGGGTTGGTGAATGTGACTGGGGATGTTAGTGTACGCTTATGGGTGAGTGAGGCGTACAAGCTAGGTGGACAGTATGGGCCTAAATGTCATCCGCCCCCTTTTGGAGTGAGGACTGTTCAAAAGGCTTGATTTGATTGCTATGGACCCATCGATATGAGGGCGTTTGATTAGGCCTGGATGTCCTAATGCGATACGCGACGGGGGACAGTTTTCCCACGATCGAAAGGTCCCGACCAGTGTGGTAGGAACTTTTTTGAGACTCCTACCGGCTTGGTAAAGTTGAAGTATAGGACTTTGTCGCCTATTTGATATTCGTGATGGGAGGCTTTTCGGTCGTAGTAGGCCTTTTGTCCTTTTACGCTCATTTCGAGATTCTTTTGGGCTCTTTTATTTTATCTGTTGAGGGGTCTGACCTCTTCTGTAACAGTCCTTCAATCTCAGCCAACTGGGCTTTCAAAGAATCCAGCTCTGAACGGAACTTACCTGGTTGGTCTGAGTCACTGTGTCGGTCACCTCTACCCCTACGTGTAGAGCTACGGTCGGAGTGCTCCTGCCATCTCTGGCCAGAGCGGGGATGACGATCTGCTGCCAACCGCCTTGTTCCTTATCACCCTTTTCATATGATGGGCGGTTGCCATGGTCACTGTGGCCTTGCCATCGGTCTCTCCTGGCCTTACCTTGCCGATTCTTCCACTCACCCTGGTGATGGCTTGGCAAGGGGCGGTTCGGACCGGGATTTCTCCAGGGGGGGTCCCCCTTTTGGAGCTTCACCTCCTTCTAAGGCTAGCGGGGGCCTGTCTGCACCCTGGAGACTAAGGACCCTGGGTTCATCATCGTTTCTGTCTGTGGTTTTGACAATGGTCTCCCAGGTCATTTGGGCTAGTTGCCTAATTTCCCTCATTGAGTAGAAACCCTGTCGACACGCCAGTGTGACTTGAGTCCGCACGCTTGGGTGGAGGTTATGTAAGAAGAGGGATTTGAAGCCTCTATCTTCTTCCAAGCCTGGTGCGCTACTACCCTGGAAATAGGCAGTACTTAGCCGTCTATAATATTCATGAGGCGCCTCAGACCGTTTCTGTTTAATTTGTAATGCACACAATGTCACGGAGGTTTCATCTGTGTATGGCGCATATTCTTCCCTCATGTAATTGCGAAGTTTCGAACAGCTATCGCGAACGTTTGGGGGTAGAGTCTCTAAAAAGGCACGAACGCTGCTACTGGAGGTCTTCCAGATCAGTTTAAGTTTCTCTCGCATTGTGGCTTTCGGCAGGTCCATCAGACATCGGTCAATTTCTCGCAAATAATCATTTACATTTGTTCTTTTATTGTCAGAATCGAATCGCTCAACATCTTTGGCAAGTAGGTCAATTTGCCGTATGCAGAGGGCTTGGTGCATGTCCTTGTGTGGCCTCCTTGGCTTTCCTGAGTACTCACTATCTGAGCTACTCTGGTATCGCTCCTGTTTCGCACTAGATGCGTAGTCTGATTCATCCGAAGATGGATCAGAGATACTGTAGCGCACCGACCTGGGTGTGCTATGGTTCTGGGCTCGGGATAAGCGCAGTACAGCTCCACCCTGGCTAAACGATGAAGGGGTCATGTAGTGAGTTGATGGAGTTTGGCAGGGTGTCTGGTCCTCAACCAGGTAATCCACGGTGTCCAGTTCGGACGCCTCTTCCCGCTCTGAGCTTCGGCACATTGCTGGGGGTCTTTCACACCCCTCGCACTCTTCTTGGGGGGTCTGCTCCTTGGCAGCCCTCTTGGCAGCCTTTTCGGCTTTCTCTAGCCTTTTGGAGCAATCATCAAGGGAGTTTTTCAAGAGCTCGCACTCCCTATATACAGTGTTCGAACTCGTCTCGTCTCGTCTCGTCTCGTCTTCTTCCGCTTATCCGGGACCGGGTCACGGAGGCAGCAGTCTAAGCATGGAAGCCCAAACTTGCCTTTCCCCAGACACCTCGGCCAGCTCCTCGGGAAGAGCACTGAGGTGTTCCCAGGCCAGCCGAGAGACATAGTCCCTCCAGCGTGTCCTGGGTCTTCCCCGGGGCCTCCTCCCGGGGGGACATGCCTGGAACACCTCCCCAGGGAGGCGTCCAGGAGGCATCCGAAAAAGATGCCCGAGCCACCTCAGCTGGTTCCTCTCGATGTGGAGGAGCAGCGGCTCTACTCCGAGCTCCTCCCAAGTGACTGTGCTTCTCACCCTATCTCTAAGGGAGCGCCCAGCCACCCTGCGAAGGAAACTCATTTCAGCCGCTTGTATCCGCGATCTTGTTCTTTCTGTCATTACCCAAAGCTCATGACCATAGGTGAGAGTCGGAACGTAGATCGACCGGTAAATTGAGAGCTTCGCCTTTTGGCTCAGCTCCTTCTTCACCACGACGGACCGGTAAAGCGACCGCATCACTGCGGAGGCTGCACCGATCCGCCTGTCGATCTCACGCTCCATCCTTCCCTCACTCATGAACAAGATCCCGAGATACTTAAACTCCTCCACTTGAGGCAGGACTTCTCCACCAACCTGGAGAGGGCAAGCCACCCTTTTCCGGTCGAGAACCATGGCCTCGGACTTGGAGGTGCTGATTCTCATCCCAGCTGCTTCACACTCGAATGCAAACCGCCCCAGTGCATGCTGAAGGTCCTGGTTTGAAGAAGCCAACAGGACAACATCATCTGCAAAAAGCAGAGATGAAATCCTGTGGTTCCCAAACAGGATTCCTTCCGGCCCCTGGCTGCGCCTAGAAATTCTGTCCATAAAAATTATGAACAGAACCGGTGACAAAGGGCAGCCCTGCCGGAGTCCAACATGCACTGGGAACAGGTCTAACTTACTGCCGGCAATGCGAACCAGACTCCTGCTCCGTTCGTACAGAGACCGGACAGCCCTTAGCAAAGAGCCCCAAACCCCATACTCCCGAAGCACCCCCCACAGAATACCACGGGGGACACGGTCGAATGCCTTCTCCAGATCCACAAAGCACATGTGGACTGGTTGGGCAAACTCCCATGAACCCTCGAGCACCCTATGAAGGGTATAGAGCTGGTCCAGTGTTCCGCGACCAGGACGAAAACCGCACTGTTCCTCCTGGATCCGAGGTTCGACTATCGGTCGAATTCTGCTCTCCAGTACCCTGGAGTAAACTTTCCCTGGGAGGCTGAGAAGTGTGATTCCCCTATAATTGGAGCACACTCTCCGGTCCCCTTTCTTAAAAAGAGGGACCACCACCCCAGTCTGCCACTCCAGAGGCACTGTCCCCGACCGCCACGCGATGTTGCAGAGGCGTGTCAACCAAGACAGCCCCACAACATCCAGAGACTTGAGATACTCAGGGCGGATCTCATCCACCCCCGCTGCCTTGCCACCGAGGAGCTTGCAAACCACCTCAGTGACTTCGGCTTGGGTAATGGACGAGTCCACCTCTGAGTCATCAGCCTCAGTCTCCTCAGTGGAAGACATGACGGTGGGATTGAGGAGATCCTCAAAGTATTCCTTCCACCGCCCGACAATGTCCCCAGTCGAGGTCAACAGCTCCCCACCCGCACTGTAAACAGTGTTGGCAGAGTACTGCTTCCCCCTCCTGAGGCGCCGGACGGTTTGCCAGAATTTCTTCGAGGCCGACCGATAGTCCTTCTCCATGGCCTCCCCGAACTCCTCCCAGTTCCGAGTTTTTGCCTCCGCAACTGCCCGAGCTGCAGCACGCCTGGCCTGCCGATACCCGTCAGCTGCCTCAGGGGTCCCAGAGGTCAACATGGCCCGATAGGACTCCTTCTTCAGCTTGACGGCATCCCTTACTTCCGGTGTCCACCACCGGGTTCGGGGATTGCCGCCACGACAGGCACCGGAGACCTTGCGGCCACAGCTCTGAACAGCTGCGTCCACAATGGAGGTAGAGAACATGGTCCACTCAGACTCAATGTCCCCCGCCTCCCTCGGAAACTGGGAAAAGCTCTCCCGGAGGTGGGAGTTAAAGACCTCCCCAACAGAGTGCTCGGCCAGACGTTCCCAGCAGACCCTCACCATACGTTTGGGCCTGCCAGGTCTGTCCAGCTTCCTCCTCCGCCAGCGGATCCAACTCACCACCAGGTGGTGATCAGTTGACAGCTCAGCCCCTCTCTTCACCCGAGTGTCCAAGACATAGGGCCGGAGATCAGATGAAACGACTACAAAGTCGATCATCGACCTCCGACCTAAGGTGTCCTGGTGCCACGTGCACTTATGGACACCCCTATGCTCGAACATGGTGTTCGTTATGGATAAACCGTGACTAGCACAGAAGTCCAATAACAAAACACCACTCGGGTTCAGATTGGGGAGGCCGTTCCTCCCAACCACGCCCCTCCAGGTGTCACTGTCATCGCCCACATGAGCATTGAAGTCCCCCAGTAGCACAATGGAGTCCCCAGTCTGAGCACCCCTCAGTACCTCTCCCAGGGACTCCAAGAAGGCCGGATACTCTATACTGCTATTTGGCCCGTAGGCACAAACAACAGCAAGAGCCCTCTCCCCAATCCGAAGGCACAGAGAGGCAACCCTCTTGTTCACTGGGGTAAACTCCAACACATGGCGGCTGAGCTGGGGAGCTATAAGCAAGCCCACACCAGCCCGCCGCCACTCACCACGGGCGACTCCAGAGAAGTGGAAAGTCCAGCCCCTCTCGAGGAGCTGGGTTCCAGAGCCCAAGCTGTGCGTGGAGGTGAGCCCGACTATCTCTAGCCGGTACCTCTCAACCTCCCGCACAAGCTCAGGCTCTTTACCCCCCAGCGAAGTGACATTCCATGTCCCAACAGCCAGCCGCTGTGTCCGGGGATCAGGTCGTCGAGGCCCCTGCCTTCGACTGCCACCCAATCCACACTGCACCAAACCCCTACTGCTACCTCTGTGGGTGGTGAACCCACAGGAAGTCGGGCCCATGTCACCTCTTCGGGCTGAGCCCGGCCGGGCCCCATGGGCAAAGGCCCGGCCACCAAGCGCTCGCATACGAGCCCCAACCCCGGGCCTGGCTCCAGGGTGGGGCCCCGGCTGCGTCCTACCGGGCGATGTCATGGTCCTGGATTTTTTCTCCATAGGGAGTTTTTGGTGAACTGCTCTTGGTCTGGCCTGTCACCTTGGACCTGTCTGCCTTGGGAAACCCTAACAGGAGCATAATGCCCCCGACAACATATCTCCTAGGATCATTCAAGCACACAAACCCCTCCACCACAATAAGGTGGCAGTTCTAGGAGGGGAGTGTTCGAACTATGCCAATATTTTCGGGGGGTCCCTTTTTTCCCTTGGGGGGGGGTGCTTGCGCTTGTCTCAGAGCGCGGATCTCCAAACACATGAGAAGCCTATCTTACGCACATATCACGTGGACTCCACACCTCCACACACGCATCACGTCTGAAGTCATAACTCATCAGGGGAAATCGTGTCCGCATTGGCATGTTCAAAAAAAAAAAAAAAAAAAAACAACCTCACGTCAACAATGATACCACACGCAAGAAAAAAAAAAAAACAGTCAGGCTACTCAACACATCTGATCCACAGCAGCACAGCAGCACCAAAGCATCACTGGAAATCATGTCAACAACCAATCTTCCATTTCAACACGCATCAACAAACAAATTGCACCACAAACATGAACGAATCAGTCAGGCTACCGATTCCAAACCCACAGCAGACAAATAATTAAAATGCATCTTACCTTAAAGCAGAATTGACCACAAAGGCCTGAAGAACCGTCTTGCTGCTCCTCGGAATTTTTACTTACTTTTCTTAACAAATCCAAAACTCGAAAGAGTACCTTGTTTTCTTTTCAACATGGCTAACGCTGAAGATTAGCACTTGCATGATCTGAAGATGCACCAAATGATAAACACTTTCTCAACCTACTGCCACACCCACTACAAACATTGTAGCAAAACAACTGTGGGAAAGAAGGGCAACTACAGAAACATGGATAGAAGTCGTGGGAAAATTCTGGGGACACAAACTAGTAGAAAGGAAGTGTGTTGGCACTGTTGGCACACTCCCTTTCTACTAGTTTGTGTCCCCAACCTGGCAGCAGCAGTCGTTGTCATATCGTTTTATTTTATCTTTGATGTAAACACAACGCTTCGGATATGCAAATGCTTCCCGTTACATACGATTGCTATGTCAATAAACATCATTTTGCCAATATTTTAGAGACCCCCCAACATTTCCCAAATCATGTTTTCAAGGGATCTCATGTCTGTTTCAGGGGATCTCGGATCCCCCGAGTACCCCCGTAGTTTGAACGGTGCCTATATAAATCATTGTTATCAGCTGCCAGCTCGGCGTTGCTGGTGGTCAGCTTGTCAACCTCTCTGCGGAGGTATCTGATTTCTGAATCAGTATTTTGGAAGTATGACAGGAATAGCCTACCTAGTGCCTCTTGGACACTAATAGTTGTTCTTTTTGGATCTCTCATATGTTTATTCAAGTTATCTATGTTGTTTTGGCATTCACCCTTACTCGTGTTCCTAATGTTTGCTTTTTCGGTGGCAGAGCAGTGAATGAGGTCTGCGATGACATCAAGGAGAGACATGTCTTGAGCGTTGTCTTCAGCCTCTGAGACACGAGGGGATGCCATTTTACTAAGGTTGGATATTAGGTAATTAATTAGGCTAATCAATGAGTTAATTAATTATTATTAATTAATATTAACTACGTAATTAATTAATCAATTAATAAAGTTTGTTTTTGTTTGGAGATGCTATCTCTTATCCTAAGTTATCAATAGGTTATTAGTATTTTGTGATATGGTTATCACGCTACTGTTAACCGTTTAACACACCTGGGGATATACCTTGGCAGTTGCTTAATCAAACTGCTAATTTATCTGTTGTAGCAAAAATATTCAAGAAGTCAACAAACCAATCGCCTCACACGGGGCACCAATAAATATGTGGGTGTAATTGGTCTTAAGTGATCAGTCTCATTAAATCAGTCTCATTAAATCAGTCTCATTAATAATACCATTAATTTTGGTGTTTAATAATAAATTACCAAACAGCTAAATTATGGTATATTCCAAATTATTATGATCACTACCAATGCAGGGCGGCATGGTGGTGTAGTGGTTAGCGCTGTCGCCTCACAGCAAGAAGGTCCTGGGTTCGAGCCTCCGGGCCGGTGAGGGCCTTTCTGTGCGGAGTTTGCATGTTCTCCCCGTGTCCGCGTGGGTTTCCACCGGGTGCTCCGGTTTCCCCCACAGTCCAAAGACATGCAGGTTAGGTTAACTTGGTGACTCTAAATTGACCATAGGTGTGAATGTGAATGGTTGTCTGTGTCTATGTGTCAGCCCTGTGATGACCTGGCGACTTGTCCAGGGTGTACCCCGCCTTTCGCCCGTAGCCAGCTGGGATAGGCTCCAGCTTGCCTGCGACCCTGTAGAAGGATAAAGCGGCTAGAGATAATGAGATGAGATGAGACTACCAATGCAGCAATAATGTATTACTTACCATATTACATAGACACTACAGCCAATAGTATTCATATACTCTTGGGTGAAGGCAATTGAGTTCTTTTAGATTGTGTGACTTCAAGGATACAGTAGCAAAACAGACAAACAAGCACAGTTTAACACAAAATAATTGAATTTATTATAACAAAGATATCAAATGGGTAATGGCAGTTGAATTACATTCAATATGGTCATCAGTGATTATATATATAAATGGTGAGGTAGTACTGTGTGTGTGTGTGTGTGTGTGTGTGTGTGTGTGTGTGTGTGTGTGTGAGGGGAGAGAGAGAAAGAGAGAGAGAGAGAGGGAGGGGTGCGAGGCAGAGATTTTCTCCTTACTACTACGCGAGCTCTTAGGGTGTGTCCCGTGCGCGACTGTGCAGTATGAGAAGGAGGAGACAAAGAGAGTTTGAATGTGCGCAGTAACTAACTCAGATTTGGAATGTTATCTCAAGTGGGGGAGGGTAGGATCACCTTGTGGTCTAAGGAGACAAAGGGATATGTCGTGATTGCTAACCCACTAGCTTATAACATTACTAAATCTACTGAAATCTTGATGAGGTCAAAATATGTGTAATAATGAAATTAAAGGTGTTAGAAAGGATAGAGACAGAGCATGCAACAACCTATCTATTAAAACAACTGACAGAACAATATAGAACAATGATCAATTTAACACTCTGAATGTCTACAGTGTGCACAATTAAACAGTTCCTGAGTTTAAATTCACACTACTTCATAAAGCTAATTCCTAAGACTAGTTTTTGCCCAAAATGCCAGCCTTACTTCCAGTATTTTGCTTCTATGTAGGAATGCAAAGATGTCCCGAAGGGACTGGAGTTCACAGGAGCTCGTGGGTCGCTTCCATGAAAGCGCAGAGAATTCTTGGTCCGACGCTTCGTCGTTCGTGAGAAAGAGTCTCTGCTCAATAATGTGTACAGCGATTAAGTCAGAAGGAATCCGGTTGCTTCTAACTTTTAATTAACTGCTTGGGTGGCAGTCGTAACGTTACTTATAATAAACAAATAAAACCAGTTGTAACTCAAAATGAGTGAGACGGTGCGATTTAAGTAGTTTTACCGTGGCCAGTGGTAAACGAAAATGTGCTGAGTCTTCTTTTCTTGCAAGGCAGACATCTTGATTTTGGATGTTCTGATGAGCGGGTGTCTCTTTATGTCTGTAGGATGCGCCGGTCCACGACGAGAGAGACCGAACTGAGGGTTTCCGGGTCACTTATAGAGTCATGGAGGAAGTGACGTAGGTGATCCCGCCCAGGCGTGACGTAGGTCATCACGGAAGTTGGTTGATGGGATTTGTAGTTCTAAATGGGACGAGGCTGTACCTACATTAAATTAGCATTTAACTTATTGTACTGTTGGATGTTTTCACATTACTTATTTGTCCGCCAAGAGTGAAAAAATACCGCCCTACTTCCTGAAGTAATCTTTTTTTTTTGATTAATTGAAATATTTATGTAAATTTCAATTCCCAAATTGTTTTATTTAAGTTCCTAATTACTTTAGAAATTAGGAACTGTTAAGGAAATGTTTAGAAATGTCCAGCTCAAATAAATATGGAGGAATGAGCTTGAAATCCCCCATTAGCATACAGCAACAAAGTGATAGCAAAAATAGAGAGAATAAGGAAATAAATAGTAAACAAGAAGTATAAAAAACAAGGATATGTAAAATATCAATTTAAACAGGAGACACAAAAACAGGAACAATATATACTGTAAAATAACAACCTCAACAGTTTAATTTATTGTACTGTTGGATGTTTTCCTGCTCAGAGAGAGCAGGAAAAGACAAGAAGGTGGAGCGAGCTGTGGGTGTGTGTAAGAAAGTGGTGGCTTCCTTCACTTTCTCGTGAAAGAAGAGAGACTTGGCTGCTGCTCAGGAAGTGTTTCACCTTCCCCAACACAAGCTGGTGACAGAGTCACCCACCAGGTGGGGCTCACGTCAGAAAATGATTGAGAGGGTGTTGGAGCAACACAAAGTCATCTCTCGGGTACTGGGTGCAGATAAGAAGACCAGGCACTTGGTTCTCTCCTGGCAAGACCTAGAAGTGCTGGAGGCTATGCATGGGGCCCTGAATCCTCTACTGGAGTTCACTGATTCACTCTCTGGTGAATGTTATGTAAGAGTGTGTCATACCTGAAGCCAATGCTGCATCCCTTCAAAACACAGATTCTGAAAACTTCTGATGATGAATCACAACTCACAAAGGACATGAAGATGACAGTCATGGCATACCTGGATGAAAAGTATGCTGACCAGAAAACAGATGACCTGCTTGATATTGCAACCTTGGTGGATCCACGTTTTAAGGTACAATACATCAAGCCAGAAAAGATTGATGCCATTAAAATGAGAGCAGTGTTTGAGATGTTGGAGGGAAATCAGGACCCATCCACTTCAGCCAGAACAGAGGGACCAGGAGAAGAAGGGGCAGGAGCTGCTGCAGTGCTACCCACCCAGAAGAAACAGAGAAAGTCACTGGGCAGTTTCTTTAAGAAATCATGTCCCACCACCAGCACAGGACTTTCTGACAAAGAGACAGTGGAAAGGGAGCTTGACAAGTACTTGCTGGCACCAGATGCGGACAGTGAAATGGACCCACTGCAGTGGTGGAAAATCCATGAAAAAAACTTCCCAAGAGTGAGCTGCCTGGCAAAGCACTATTTGTGCATCCCGGCGACCAGCACCCCCTCAGAGAGGGTATTTAGCACAGGGGGTGATATTGTGACCTGCAACAGGGCAGCTTTAAAACCAGAAGCAGTGGATAGACTTGTTTTCCTCACCCGCAATCTAGTGTAGGCTTATGTCTGTCTGACCCAAAACATTGACAGCACTGACAGACAGTACTGCACTAATTGGGATTTCTCGTGCCTTTTTTCTGAGCATAAGCTGATAACAGTTGAGCCAATGTCTATTTTATTTATGTTGTCTTTGAAAGCTGCTTGAAACTGCACTGAGAGCAGAACACATTTTTTGGCTATTTATTGTTCTATTTTATTGTTTGTTCTTAAAAAACAGTATTTAAAACAATCTATACGAAGGAGAGATTTTGAAAATTTAATTATATTTTGATACTATTTTAATCATTTGACATTGACAAAATAATGTCTGTTTTGTTTGTGTTCTCCTGTTAAACCTGAAAGCTTTAAGATTTAAGTTTTAGAAATCTTTATTTATTTGGAGTTGACTGGTCAGATATATGATTTTAATTTAAAAATACCTGTTCTGTATTTATCTGAAACAGTTGTATAGTGTTACATGTCATGTTCAACTTTGACAGAAAAAAATTTTTAATTAAAAATTAACCTTCTGATATCTTCAAATCTCAATTAAGAGTAACAGGGAACATTTAAGATTCACAGAATAGTGATTTGTTTTATATTGTGATATATATCGATATCGGCTGATATATAAAAAAAATATATCGTGATATGACTCTCATATCGCCCAGCCCTACTTTAATCAATGCAAACTTGAACTGTCCTTACCTGGATTCGAACAATATGTCAAATGTAACAACCATGATAAGACACTAGACAAATGTTACAGAAATATAAAAAATGCATTCCTTGCTAAGCCAAAGCCTCCATTGTCAAATTCAGACCATAACACAATTCATCTTATTCCAATCTATAAAACTGTTTTTAAGAGTAACAAACCACAGACAAAGTCTATTTTGGTATGGTCACAGGACAATATGGAAACACTTAAGGGATCCTTTCTCTGTACATGTTGGGACATTTTCCATGACCTCGGTATTGATGAGGCTGCTGAAACTATTACAGACTATATTAAATTCTGTGTGGACTGTGTAGTCACTAAAAGTCACAGTATATCCCAACAATAAGCCTTACATAACCAAGGAGATTAAAGATTGTATTAATCGTAAGAAATCGGCTTTTAGAACTAATGATAGAGTGGGATTAAAAGTAGTACAAAAAGAGCTGAATCAAATGTTGACAGATGCACGTACAAAATATAAGGATATTATTGAACAGAGTTTTACCTCTATGAATTCTAAAAAGCTATGGGACTCTATGAAAGCTGCCACCAATATGACTACCTGTACCAAGCGTCTCATAACTAGTAATGAGGTAGAAATGGCAAATGATCTTAATGATTTTTTTCTGAGGTTTGATAAGCAAGACTTTTCTCTAGAATGCAGTAATGCAATTAAAACTGTTGATCCTTGCTTAAGGCTGGTAGTCGACCCCCTCAAAATTCAGTCATTGTTTAGTTTGGTGTGTAAAAGGAAATCTACAGGCCCTGATGGCATCTCAGCTCTCCTCCTAAAGACTTTTGCAGAAGAGCTTACTCCGGCCTGGTGCCCCATTTTTCAGCAGTCAGTAGATTTACATGTAGTCCCAGCCCTTTGGAAAAAATCTACTATTATTCCCATCCCAAAGAAATCCTGCCCTAAAGAAAGCAATGATTATAGACCAGTGGCATTAACTTCAATTGTTATGAAGTGTTTTGAAAAATATATGGTGTCACTGCTGCAAAAGGAGGTCACCTCTGTTCTAGACCCGCTTCAATTTGCCTACAGGCAAGGGAGGGGCACAGATGATGCTATTGCTGGCATTACTCATTTTGCTCTTAAACATCTAGAGAATCCTGTGGCCTATGCACGTATCTTATTTATTGATTTTAGTTCTGCTTTTAATTCACTGCAACCCCACATACTGATAAACAAAATGAATCATATGAATATAAGCCCTTTCATCATTAGATGGTTCCATTCTTTTTTAACTAACAGACTTCAGAATGTAAGAATTAACACTGCATTCTCAGACACCAAGTCTATTAGCACAGGTGCACCTCAAGGTTGTGTCAGCTCACCAGTGCTTTTTACACTGTACACAAATGACTGCTCTCACAGCCATCCTGATCATTTTACCTTTAAATTTTCTGACGACACTGCAATCCTGAGCCTGCTGTACCAGGACACAGAGCCTACAGCATACTTTAAGGAGGTGCAATCTTTTGTTAAGTGGTGTGATGAAAATCACCTCACTATTAATGTTAGGAAAACAGAGGAAATGGTGTTGGATCCTAAGTTAATAGGGGACCATACTCCACTTTGTATCCATGGTGTAAAAATCAGCCAAGTGAATTCATACAGGTATCTTGGCATCCACCTTGATAACCTTTTCAGTTGGCAAGTCCATGTTGACCACCTGTGTTCTCGCCTGCAGCAAAGATTGTACTTCTTGCGCAGGCTCAGGGTGTTTGGTGTAAAAATAAAAACATTACTTTTTGGTTATCAGTCTATCTTGGAAAGCATTCTTAGGTACAGTATGACAGCTTGGTACGGTAACCTCTCAGTCCATTTGAAATCAAGAATTGCTCATCTGGTACAGACAGCAATGAAAGTGACAGGGAGGTCTGAAAAGCTGCCTCTGCAAGCCATCTATGAGCAGTCGGTGCTTAGACATGCACAGAGAATTTTGTCTGATGAGTCCCATGTCCTCCACTCTGAATATGAACTTCTACCATCAGGCAAACGCTATAGAGTCCCCTACTGCAGGCTTAACCGCTTCAGAAATTCATTTTTGCCAACTTCAGTCAGAGCTTTGAATGCTTCTAAGGCCAAAGGTGTTGTGCAATAGGGCTAAGGATGGTTCATCATGGTGGTTTTTGGTTGTGTATTTATATTTATGGTTGTGTGTACATGGGTGCATGTGTTGTATATGTTTTTATGTTTACCTGCAGGTGTGTGTCTGTACATGTCTATGTGTGTATTGATATTTTATTAGTGTGTCTATATGTGCATTGATATTTATTAGTGTGTGTCTGTATATGTTGGTATGTGTATTGTTCATTTATTTATTCTCTATGTAAGCAGCATTGTAGCAGCAATGAAGTCCAAGACGAATTTCCCTTTGGGGACAATAAAGTGCATCTTATCTTATCTTATCTTATCTTATCTTATCTTATCTTATCTTATCTTATCTTATCTTATCTTATCTTATCTTATCTTATCTTATCTTATCTTATCTTATCTTATCTTATCTTATCTTATCTTATCTTATCATACTCTGCCCAAATTCATTTACCAAATTTGTAAATGCTACTTTGAAGCAGAATAACAAAATGAAAGAGTTATGGGAGGGGTAGTCAATTATGATTTGCAGCATCATGTTTAAGTTTCATTATAATTTAAATGTACATTACAATTAATTTATATATTAGCACAATCCATGGCACATTGACTCACTGCCGCCGCTTTTCTCTCCTTTACATTTCTCTTTCCCTGTCACTGTTTTAAATTACTTATTACTCCTTTTAAAAGTAGCCTAATCAACCTCTTATTTTGTAATTTTGCTTCAAATTAGCATTTGCATCATGATCACATCATTTATGTACTATAGCTAACAGTATAAATTATCGTGTGAATGACATGATAATGGCGGTTTTAGTTAGCTGCCTTGGCTAATGTTAGCTAACAATAGCATTAGGCTAGTTATCTCCAGAGATGTCTGTAATATCTATGTTCAGAAAAAAATGTCCTGCCAAAAATGTAGTTGTAAGTAATGAAATTATAGCTGACAATTGAAAGATTTTGAATAACTTACCAAGAGACCCAGAAAATGTTGTTTTCTTCCAAAGTTTTTGTCCACGCAGTTTCTGGAAACTTCTCTTGCACTGCTCTACTGCGCATGCGCACTGCTGAGCCTCTGCGCTCACTCCAGGAACAGGATGTTACAAAGTCCAGTTTACTCAGATGAACTTAGTTTTAAACCTCCTTAAGGAAAAATGAGTATATACTTACACTCCATGAGTTACATCAACAGGATAGAGACAGATAAGTAAAGTACACTATTATGATTTAAGTAAGCATAGCTATTGCCTTTTAGAGTGTTGACACAAGTCTGATCATTCCTTCATCTTCTCATAACCCTTTCCTCCTCCGGATCCTGCACACCACAGTCATGGATTATTTTTAAAAAAGAGATCTTCCTTCAGTTTTTGTTCCATTTATTTTGCCACACACACATTGATTCGGCCCTTAATTACAACTTTAGCTTCTGACTTACTAATATTTACATTAATGTGATGAACCTGAGTTTGAACAAATGATTGCTCTCCGTGGTTTTGTTTCCTCTTTTCACTGCACTATCGTGACCGTGTGATTTGCAGAAGGTGTGGCTCCATGGGCGGAGCTTGATATTTGCGCATGGGAGGGGGTTAAATGTCAAACTCCACCCATAGCGAACAGGACAAAATGCAGCTTTATAGTGTTCTTAATTTACTGTCAAAGGATCATAACTCCTTCACTTGGGGCAGCAATGAAGCAGTGAAGGAGTTCAAGTATCTCGGGGTCTTGTTCACGAGTGATGGTGAAATGGAGCGTGAGATGGACGGGTGGATTGGGGCGGCGTCAGCAGTAATGCGGGCGTTGTACTGGACCGTCGTGGTGAAGAGGGACCAGATACAACATTTATTGATGTAAAGCATGTCTTTGTTCACGTCGTATGTGGTATTATTTTGATATCGAGATGCATTTCAGCTTCGATACGAAGTCAACTCGACTGCTCCTACACAGGCATGCAAATGAATGAGAATGTGGGACTGAGTTTGTTTAAACCTGAAAAATAAAATGTGCTTAAATGTTAAACTTGGACTTTTAATAATCGTGAGTCCCATGATGTGTGCCATTGTGAATATGAGTTACTAAAAGGAGCTCCAGCAGAGAGAGTCACAGTGGTGCTGTGGTTATCACTGTCACCTCACAGGAAGAAGGTTCTGGGTTCGAACCTCATGGCTGATTGAGGTCTTTCTGGGTGGAGTTTGCATGTTCTCCAGAACTTGGTGCGTGAACTAGAATGTTACCTGTTGGTGAAGAGGGGTACGAGTGGAAACAAGGTGGCTTTGGTGCACACACTTTCATAACCTATAGAATGAAATCAGAGTCAGCTGGACTTCAACCTGACATCGTAGCTGAACACTTTGGGGAAAAAACACAAACCTTTGTAATGTTTGAAAAGAAAATGTGTAAATGTGATATTTTTGAAAAAGTTAGGTTATAAAATTCAGCTTAAAAAAAAATCAAGATGTTGACCAAAACAAAATATGTTCAACAAAATATTTGGTCATATTGTGTCTTAAATGTCAATTATTCAACATTAATTTCTCATTAATATTTACCAGAACATTTCTGGTTCATGTCTTTCCATTGGAACAAGTTCAAATCAATTACCTTTAATAGTGGATGCCCCTTTAGTTATCGATATATTATGAAGCCAGTCCTGTGATAGATTGGTGGCGTGTCCAGGGTGAACCCCTCCTCTTGCTCGAAGTCAGCTGGGATTGGATCCAGCTTCCCCCACGACCCTGATGGAGAAGTGCTATAGATAATGGATGGATATTATTAAGCCTTTTATCATCATCTTGAAAGAAAGAAAGCAAGCTTGTGTGGATCTGGGCTGGATTTAGCCAGTCTTGACTGGGGATGCAGTCAAAATGTTCAGTGGGCATCTTTTACAATCATACTTTGCTGATAAAATATATTATTTGTATAATGAAGAATTGCACACTCTCTCCAATATGTTGTGTTTAAATTTTGTTACTCGTGCAGTGAGATTGTTTGATGGGAGATTGTGCCTTAAATGATCGTGCAATCATGATTTTATTTTGCAAAGATCCTGCACACACAGAGTAATTCCTGTTTACGCCACTGCCCACATCTGATGGGTTTCTGAATTGTTTTAGACGCCAGTATGACTTCCATCAAACACAGCACATGGACGTTGGTTTTCAGCAGAGTTTCAGCACAGAGATGTGTCCGTGCTGTACAGTCACGGTCTCTGGGCTACAGTGAGAATTCGAGACAGTGTGAAATGTAGAGGAGGAGAGAACTGCAGGCTCTTTCAACATTATTCTT
This sequence comes from Neoarius graeffei, assembly GCF_027579695.1. Lineage (NCBI taxonomy): Eukaryota > Metazoa > Chordata > Actinopteri > Siluriformes > Ariidae > Neoarius > Neoarius graeffei. Next base: position 122,338,320 of record NC_083570.1, on the reverse strand, counting down.
TGCTTTAGGTTCATGGGGCTGAATGAAATGAGGCAGCAAGCCATATTCGGCTCACAGACCTTGAGTTTGACACATGAGGTTTAATTTAATTCATGACTTAATGATGTTTTGTTGTTGTTTAAACTGTTTACTGGGGCAGGGCTGCAGACTGAGTCATGCATAATTAAACCCCTACTTCATTTCACACGGACTCACATTCCATTTGTAGATCACTCAATTCTGATTATTATTATTTTAAAATAAATAATTAGATGCTGTTTAATAACATCCCCTTTCTACACCGAGGGGTGGGGTGGAGTTATTACAAATAAATTCTGTAATCACAAGACTGGACTCGAGTCCTCCAGCCCTATAGAAGAGGAATCAAATACTAAAGCCATCACACACACTGCAGTTACACTACTTCACACAAAGCCCTCACATTATCCCACTGGACTGCAGATAAGACTGAATGAATGAAATGTTTGACATTTAATAATAAATGTTTTTGGTATTTTGTAAAAACTGTCGAGTTTCTTTCAGTGTGTGTGTGCGTGTGTGTGTACACACACCATTACACCTGAAACACCAAGGAATAATGTACAGCAACGCACATAAGTTCATATATATTTCAGGGTTGTGATTGGCCAAGGACAAAAAAGCAGGAAAATATATAGACCCATAATGCGACACGGCAGCAGTGTGGTGTGGTATGGCGCGGCAACGACGCGGTGCGGCAACAGTGCAGCCACTACACACAGTAACCTCATTTTGACACTTTTAATGAAAAGTGCAATACGCAAACATTTAGTGCCAATTTTCATCATTGGAAAACAATTATTTTGAGGGCAAACAACCTCAAACATCAAACAATAGGTGCAGATATTAGAACAGGTGATGAGCACACACTCACAGTGTCATCATTTTTTTCAAAATATGCACAATAACAATGTCAGTAAGTGTAGTATAAAGTCAAGAAGTGTAACAAAGTACAAAGTCAGGAAGTGTAACATGGACATACAAGTGAAAAAACACTAAACTCCCTCATCAACAGCTTTAATGTCAGGGCTGTTCACTGCAAGTCTGGCCATAAGTCCAAAGTATGCTGGAAAAGATATAATAAAATAAATTATACAAGTATGACACAATCCCTGCATATTTTAGCCAATAAACGCAAACTGCAGTACACATGAACTTGGTCTGTCACCAGTATACTGACATTGTTATTATGCAGCATGTATGATAATGTGCTATGCAGCCAAGATGGACTATAATAATAGTTCAAGTTTTTCATCAGCATCAATGTTGATGTTGATATTATGTTGCCTACACTGTTATTATGAACCACATTGAACATTCTGTAATTAAGCAATATAACAAGGGTGGGAGTGTGGCTGTTCCTGAATATCCTCACAGGTGTGGTTTAGCTGCAGGCATGAAGCCAGGGCTGAGAGTAATCAATGAGTATTGCTATCTTGGCAAGGCATTCCAATAATCTCTACCAACTCAACTACAGAACAGGGTATACTGTACAGCAATGCTTAAATTAAATTTAATACCTTTTTTTTTACTACCTTTAGATTTTTACACCATCATGACAGAGTTGCAAGTGTTAATCAGCGACCTTTTGTAATGTGTACACAGATTTTTAACATATATGCTATACATACTAGTGTTTCAAATCACAAACAACCAGTGAATTGCTATGATGTCGGCATCAAACTGTTGAGACCTCAGGTTTGAGACGATAATCTTGATAGGCTAAAGCCCACCATTTAAACGAACTGATGAGGATTGTAGCAGACAGAATTTCAATCAAATTAGGACACCTCATAGTCAAAAAAATAATACCTCTACAACCAAATTTAACACTTTTAATTGCCTTGTTCACTTAATGCTAACATTCTAAAACTTTAGTAACATTAGGAAGCCATCTTATGCGAACGGCTAGGCAATTGCTAGGCAAGCAATTTTGTTAGCTGTGGCAAATCATGTTGAATGCTGACACGCGAAACTTTCCTTTCCCAAAAACAAAAAAAATGCCTTTTTCCAACTATACAAGTAAATCATCTAAACACTTTCAAGAGGAGAAATGTTTACTCACTGATACCTGCCGTTTTCATTTTTTTCAACCTAGCCTGGTAGCTACACATTGACTAACCTGGCTAGTACCATAACTGGCTAACTAAGAAACATTTGACTAACGTTAGCATTAATGCCACCGTGGCAAATCTTGGACATTGAGATCAGTGAAAAACTATTAGATAATAGACATGCAAACAGATACATGAAAACAATATTAGCATAGGCCTACCTGAATCATCCAAATGTCGATCCTATTGACAACTGAAAACATCGAAGACACTGGTATGCGATGTCACACACGAAAGGAGGGTGACAGCTGCATCCATTCCAACAACAAACTGACTACTAACGCGCGTGCGTCTTACATTACTTGACTCGGGTCACATAAAGGTTACTCTCGCGTTATGCATAATGGGCTTTTTTTTTTATTATTATTGGTACCGCTTAACCTAGGGTCTGTTATTATGCGCACGCGTGGCTCATTGGAGTTGCCTATGGATAATGTGGTAATGTGGTCCTACCCTAGCCTAGTAAGCTAGACCCACCCGCCTAGCGGCCAAAAATATTTTTGCCTACGAGTGGGTCTAGCCTCGGACCATATCAACAACACACCCCGGGCATCAAATCGTGCCCGCCAATCACAACGCAAGGTTTTTGTTTGGATTCTTTGGGCGGGCTTTTGCAGGAGTGACGACAAGGCTGTGCGACGCTGGAGAAAGTGCTATTGAACAGCACTCGTTTGACTCCGCTTTGGAATCAGTTTTAGAAGAATTAGACTTGGAGTTTTCGTTGAAACATGAGCAGGAAGAGGCTCTCCGCTCATTCCATGATCACTGAATCTTCACCAAAACACTCAACGCTCCAATGGTGTCCCTCTCCACATGCTGTTTGTTTACCCCATAGACATATAAACATAGATGCCGCATTGAGCTGGTGGCCCGTTGCTGGGATACGTCAGAGTGTCCGCCACATTGGATGTGGCAAATCTTCCCCGTAAACCAATGCAAGTAAATGGACTGAACTTCATAAAGCGCCTTTCTACAATAATATTTAACTCGATGCCTTTTATTCACCCATTAAGACACACACGTATATATTTGGGAAACAAACAGGCATCAAAACAACATATATAACTTTTAATGTGATGGTTATAAATAGTGTGCGAAATACCCTGTACACTGCAAACTAGCGACAGATACGCGATAGATAGCTCAGGTAAGCTAATCAGTCAGCATACCGTAGCAAGCTACCAAAACCTGAGGCCACAATAACCAACCTACAAGACTGAATATGATAAATGATGGAAATAGTGGAAAAACTGGAAATAGTGAATGAAAATAAAAATGTACTGTTTTATTTATTGAGTCACCACACAGACCTACTCTTGTTGAATAAAGTGAGCTGAATGAGTGCCAAACTGAGTTCGGCCAGGTTCTAACGTCATACCAAAACAAAATACATCACTGATTCCTTCACATTCAGAAAGGTTAAAAACGTTCATCATAGTGTGGCACTGTATTATCTAATTCTCACTGCTTATAACTCTACACCTCCCCGGTGGAGATGAGCTGGGAAACTGAAGACTGAAGGAACAGTATTGAAAAGTATTTTTCCAGTCTCACCTGTGAAAGGTAATCCCATGTGATCTCGTTTGGACGGTAAACCTGTTGGTACAGTTAAACGCAGCACATGAATGAGGCATCTTTATTCCCGGCTACTGTCTAGACGCTATACCAGAGACGGTTGAAGAATCTCCACTTTGCCACATCCAATACGGCGGCGAGGATGACGTATGATTCTACGCAGAATGCGGCGTTTATGTTTATATGTCTATGGTTTACCCTCCCCCACTGCTTTCTGTCGCTCTGACTACGTCACAGTCACTGTTGCGCTGATTGGTCAGAGCGTTGGCCTATACGCACAGAGACAGTTTGAAAGACAACGGGTTGTTCCTACCCACACCCTTCGGAAATGTCTACGACCGAGACCAGACTAAATATTCACATTTAGTCTGGCTTGCCAGGCTAGTCCTACCCCCCCCCCCCAAAAAAAAAAAACGAATTTGCATGATTCACGAGGGTTGCATTTTTATGCCTGAAAATCCAGAATTCCGGAAAAATCCGGAAGAATCACATCCTCGGTATTTTGATATGAGATATAAATTTATTTAACTGTTGCAGAAATTTAAATACACAAACTAGTTTTATACAATAAAAATAAAACACTATATTTTTATTTCTTTGGACTGGATTTGACTGATAAATTGTGCAGAGTACTGTAAGCAGTTTCATGCAGGTCACAAGTTGTTCCTAATAAAGTGCTCATTTCCAACATGGAACTGCAGGAACACGAGTCTTCATCACACACACACAGATGTTCATCAAATCCTGAAAAGAAAAGAAAAACATCTGGATTAATCCCCACACACTGGACTGCGGTACTTCATGACCACCAGCATGTAATCATCTCTGCTCCAAGAGAAACATTATTATCATCTCCTGTTTATAATTTAATCCAACATTTATTCAGTCTGGGCGGCACGGTGGTGTAGTGGTTAGCGCTGTCGCCTCACAGCAAGAAGGTCCTGGGTTCGAGCCCCGGGGCCGGCGAGGGCCTTTCTGTGTGGAGTTTGCATGTTCTCCCCGTGTCCGCGTGGGTTTCCTCCGGGTGCTCCGGTTTCCCCCACAGTCCAAAGACATGCAGGTTAGGTTAACTGGTGACTCTAAATTGACCGTAGGTGTGAATGTGAGTGTGAATGGTTGTCTGTGTCTATGTGTCAGCCCTGTGATGACCTGGCGACTTGTCCAGGGTGTACCCCGCCTTTCGCCCGTAGTCAGCTGGGATAGGCTCCAGCTTGCCTGCAACCCTGTAGAAGGATAAAGCGGCTAGAGATAATGAGATGAGATGAGATTTATTCAGTCTTCTAGAAGATCTGTGTTCTGACATTTAGCTCCAACAAACGAGAACTTCCACAAGATCTAACAGGAAAGTGAGCAGACGTTTCCCATCACATCACTGCTCTTATCCAATCCCAGGCTTTGGAGCTTTTTAAACAGTAACTCCCACTGCGGTGGGTTTGATCTCTTGTTCTACATGTAGATTTAAGTGCAGACTTTAAGAAGAAGCCGAGGTGAAGTTTACAGGAAGGACAGCAGACACGGTGTGGAGGTGGAGAGCAGGAAGGAGTGTCAGAGTGAGTCAAGTGGCTCCTTAAATCACATATTTGTGGCCGTGTGGCATTAAAGAGGATCATTTTACTGAGTTTTGAGGAGAGTTGAGAAGAAAGTGTGCTGCTGATCAGAAACAGGGAAAAGCCGAGATCATCTTATTCAGACAAAAGCAGCAGGATGAAGTCAGAGACAGCAGGGTGTCACAAGGAGACGAGGTGCTCATTTACAATCACTCTCATGCACTCAGACGGGACATTTTGGAGACTCGGACTGACTCCCTGTCTTCTGCTTTCAGATTCATTTTAAATCAACACTTTAATGAACACTAAACAACATTAAAGGTAATTGTGAGAAGGAAAAAAAAAAAACACATCTGATTAAATAGAACACAGTGAAAATTTCTAAAACTGGTTTCATTTCATGGCCTGGTCATGTGATCTTTACTGAAATTAAACAAAAATGATAACGAGGTTGAAAGATTTTTCTTCCCCAACATTGAACTAAAAAAGTTACTACAGTCACCACAGTAGCTGTAGTTTGTATTGTTCATCATCCTTAAGAGCAGAGAGCAGATTCTTTCCTGAGTCTCCGATTTCATTCCCAGACAGACTCAGGTGTCTCAGGTGTGAGGGGTTTGATCTCAGAGCTGAAGCGAGAGCAGCACAGCCTTCATCTGAGACACCACACCGCCGCAACCTGCAGAGACACAATGACACACACTTCACTGTCTCAGTTTATGATCATCAAGATTCGCGTCGTGTCTTTAAATTCGAGGTGTGTGTGTGAGAGAGAGAGAGAGAGTATCGCTCCATAATCGTTCAGTCTGTAGAAGAATACCTGATTAGTGTTGGATGGAAATGATTTTCATTGGTTTTGTTAAACAGACTTTCTCTGTAATTTAGAACAGTTTTATTGTTCAGTGTTGTTTCTTCCAGTGGACACATGAACAGAGACTTTAGTGAGTTCTAGAGATTTCTGCAGCTGTTCTGCTCTCCTTTGCTTTCTCTTTCTCCTCCTTCAGTATTCCATGCTGTGCTCTTGGAGTGATTTTTGCAGGATGCCTCGATCTTAGGCAGAGGAGCAACAGCACTGAATCTGCTCTGTTTGGAGACAATTTATCTTCCTGTGGACCGAGTCTCACACACTCACTCTTTACAAACGCTGTTTTAGTCACGTTTTCCTGCTTCACACATCTCTACAAAATCTCTCTTTAATCAGAGTTCACATGAACAGCTCTTTCCTGAGAAGATCAGACGGTCAGTAATCAGACTGTGTGTGTATTTTATAGAACAGGGTCGGACTCTAATTGGCTTTTGGAGAAGTCGTTATCAGAGAGGGTCACACACTTTAAAACCCAGAGTGTGGATGTTTAAATGGTTTATTCAGGACTGACAAGAACAAGTGCGAGTGTGTTTCCTTTAGACAGAATGGGTTTGTCGACTCTTCTGACTTGGATGAAGATTAGACCATGTTTTATTATTAATGAATGCAGAAAACCAGGTCATGTCAAAGGCTTCAAAAATGTTTCTGCAAACACAAGTAGTGAAATATAGATTTTTAAATCACCTGTTATTTAGAAAGAAACATTTTGTGGCTGTTCAAATTGGTGCATTTTTCAATGTATGGTAGTGTAGGAGCCATATTTAGGTTGCTGTATGACTTAGTATTTGTTGTTTCTATATGATTTAGTTTGGTAACCTGTAAAAGGAATTATGTTAGAATTATGTTAGATACTTACCTGATTGCCTTACCTGTCATGTGGTATGTAGCCACTCCCCTTGACGTGCCGGTGTGGCGCGTAACTGCAAGCTTTAATTAGTCCTTTGAATCAGGGGTAAGGTAGATGACGAGGCGGAATAGTTTTCCGACCGCAATAAGCCGAATGCATTGGAATAACCTACTAAACTAACAGAGCTTTACTTTAGTTTCCCTTTCTGATCCTTTGTTCGCAACCGTAAAGTAAACCGGAATTGTCTTAATGGAATAAACCAGCATCTCATTTCATTGAACTTTCTGTGAATGTTTAACTGGATTGTGTGTCGGGAACCTCATCAACCTCACGTGGCAATATTTGTTGCAAGGAATTGCTATTTCAGGTAGAGTTTTAATTTCAGAAAAGAATTCTTCTTCTTTACAGTTCTGTGTGTGTGTGTGTGTGTGTGTGTGTGTGTGTTTTCCCATGGAGTGGTGATGTTTGTGAACCTGATGTTAATCATATCTGTAGAATAAAACAGAGCGTAGTGGTCATGCCCTGTGATCTCCTCTCACACACCTATTGATCCTGTTCTCCACTTTAGCTCTGGGTTACTGTATGAATGGAACGGAGTCAGTGGGTTTACTCACAGACAGTCTGTATTTATGACTAAATGTGGAATAGGAGATGATTTTAGTGAAAGCACTACTGAGGAAAACTGCATGGGTTTAATCCTGCTGATCCACTGAGCTGCTTCTGTAATGTAGATCTGGCAACCCTGTTCAGAGCAGCGAGACGGAGACGTCCTGAGAGAATATTTACTACTTTATCCTTTTATTACTATATTACTAGGGCCCCATAGAGCAAAACTGTAGGAACCCTGTTGGTTTTCTTATAATAATATTAATAATAATAATAATAATAATAATAATAATAATAATCTCCTAAAAGTATGTGGACAGAAAACTGTAACTCTCACAGGCACCAAACTTGGTTTATCGGGGCCTTTCACATGGCGTAATCCTAACTGTGGATTTGTTTATGTGGCCATGTTTAAGCTTTGCGTTTGACGAGCGGCACAAGTGTACATGAGTGATTGTGAGCCCAATTCAGTAAACATCTACAGATAAACTTATAGAAGTTACACAGCGAAATTTCTCCTCTGCATTTAACACCCATCTGAAGCAGCGAACACATGCACACAAGTGAACAAATCAGCGAGCACGCACACACACACGTGCGCACACACACACGTGCAGGAAAAAAAAATTATGGGTAAATTAAGAAAGAAAACAACTTTATTCATCACACCATGCAAACAGCGCCCGGGGAGCAGTTGGGAGTTCGGTGCCTCGCTCAAGGCCGTCCCATATTAACCTAACCACATGTCTTTGGACTGTGGGGGAAACCAGAGCATCTGGAGGAAACCCACGCAGACATGGGGAGAACATGCAAACTCCACACAGAAAGGGCCCTCGCCAGTCACTGGGCTCAAACCCACAACCTTCTTGCTGTGAGGCAACTGTGCTAACCACTACACCACCATGCCGATTATATGGCTCTGTGATGCCTGCATATTTCAGCTTTTGGATGGAGCGCAATCTGCTGGTAGAATCTAAATGTTTGATCATTTCAGAGAGATAGTACTGACTGCAGTCGTCTCGATTTTCATTATTAACCATCGCGTTTTGTCCACAGGGGGCGCTAAAACTGAAATATTGTAATATCTTAAAGGTAGCGTGCCTTTAGCCACATGGCCCTAAATTCTCTGCTATTTTTTCCTGCTTCATCATGACCCAATTCAAGATACCTTCACATGGTGGGCTTTCCCCGTTCACGCAAGGCATTGTGGGATACAAATTTGAAACTGGAGAGAAAAGTGGAGGACGTGAGTGTGCGAATGAAACGTGAAAGACCGACTACAGTAACAGAAAGCAAGAAGAAAAGACGTTATGTTCTATACGAAGGAAAGGAAACGCAGGACCAAACTAATAAATATGGGCGCTCAGCGAGCACCTCGGTGTGATCAGCTGTTCGTTTAACGACAGAATGATGGAACTGTCAGTGCACGCTCAAAGGGAAACCTGCAGATGGCAGTAATGCAACACTGTGGATGCCAGCTACCGTAAAACCCAAAAGAAGAAGAAGGTAAACCTGCGCATGTGCACACGGACTTCCTCTGTCTGCTTGACTGCGCCAAGCGAGCGATTTCATGCACATTATTTGCTTTAATCCCCTCAAATTAAATAACTTCCCAGCCCCAGAATGGCCTGATATTTTGTGAGATATTACAGAAATAAACAGATATCACAATCACCACATTTCAGACGGAACTAAGTGACACCGATTTTATGAAATCGAAAGGCCGTCTCGCTTTAACCCTTTGGTGACTGACCCCTTGAAAATCGTTCCTCGATTTTCGAGGGGTCAGTCACCAAAGGGTTAAGAACCTCTCAAGTAAGAAATTTAAAATCGGGTGTGGTCTCACTTGGCCCCTTATTGCTTGGATCCCGATGATCGCTGCTTGTGGCTATATTTATTACTATATTACATTATTTGAATTACTCAAAAATCAACAGAAAGACGGTTACTATTAAATTAAATTTTTTAATTTAAAAGCAAAATATTTTCATCAATTCTTTGGCATTAATGTCTCATTTTAGTTTTCAAATTTTGTATTCCCGAGATCATTTCCACCATGTCACTGCTGCTCACACAGAGGGCAGTTAGTTTGAGTCTCAGGTGCAGTTTGTGGGATTCGTTACAGTGTTGTAGTAAATTTCACAGTGAGTTCAGACACATCGCAGTCGGATCAAGTCCCGTTTTGTGCTGCAGCTTCTCACATACGTCCATCTGACCCAAAGACTCTGTGACAAATCATCAGTGTGCAGTGAACAGAAACAATCTTCCTCCTCAGGACACTGATGATGAAGCTAAAACCTCTGCTTCAGTCTCACTATTAGAGAATGGGTCTTACTGAGGAGCAGGTCATGTGACTCTCAGAGAGATGATCTTACCACAGTCTCTCCAGTTTACAGTGAGGATTCTCCAGTACAGCAGAGAGATGCTTCACTCCTGAGTCTCCCAGATTATTATCGGTCAGATCCAGGTCTCTCAGGTGTGAGGGGTTTGATCTCAGAGCTGAACTCAGAGCAGCACAGCCTTCATCTGAGACACCACACTGCTCCAACCTGCAGAGACACAATGACACACACTTCATCAACAGATTTAATACTGACTTTAAAGATGATGAGTGTAGTGGTCTAACAAAGTCAAAACACTTTGGATGCTGTTTAGTTGTTACGCGCTTATCTCCAGAGGTGGACAGTAATGAAGTACATTTACTTGAGTTCTGTACTGAAGTCCACTTTTTGAGCATCGGTACTTTACTTAAGTATTTTTTTTTGGAAACTTATGACTAACTTCACTACATTTGAAAGACAAATATCGTACTTTTTACTCCACTACATTTCTATCAAGGTCCTCGTTACTCGTTACAATGCAGTGGCTTTGAAAGTGGATGTTTTTTTCATTTCTTTTCTAAAACGTGATTGATTATTCGCAGGTGACACTGAGACAGTCTATCAGTAATCACGAGGGTCACATCACAGCCGTAGACTGGATAAAATCAAGTTCAGTGATTTCTCCACAGCATTATTTGAACACGATCAGTTGATGGCAGAATGGAAGGAGGCGGCTCTTCTGGGGAATGAACGCACCCATGGCCATACCGAGAACCCATCTTTCAGTTTTCTGAAAGGAATAAAGAGTTGTTTCGTTTTAAATATTTGCTTTGTTTATCTAAAACGAACCACATCACGGCCTACAAAAACTCGCTGTCCAACCTGCGGAAGCATATTGAGTTCTGTAAGCGTTTTATTCCAAGAGAAAGCTTGCAGTGAAGTTGTCTGTGCTTTTAGAGCTAGCAATAATGTTGCAATAGCTATGCAGTCTGGTTAGTCAAATGACTTTCTATGGATTTTCCCGCCAAGTTGCCGTAGCCTTGTCCACAGCTAATGTTAACACACAGCTAGTTAACTTGGACACTGTTAGTTAGCATGTAAAAACAGAGTTACACTAACATGAATAACGTTAACTTATCTGAAGTCCTTTCAGAAATATATTTTAGCATAATCTTGCCAAATAAACAGCATGTAGAAATCTCTCTTTTCTAGTACCATTGGCGACCCAATATGATTTCGAGTTTGAAAAGCGTTTGCTAGCATGTCAGGTGGAGCGTCACTGACTAGCTAACTTAACGTTAAACCACCATGATGCACAGCATGTGTTCATTTTGTGAATTCACAAAATAATCCAGTCGGTCGCTTCAGAGCCATGAGGTATTATCAGCACTGTGACAATAATACAACAGTGCGTTGACAGAAAACGTAATTTTAATACTCAAGTATTTTTAAAAGCAAGTACTTCACTACTTTAACTTAAGTAAAAGTTTGACTGGAGAACTTTCACTTGTATCGGAGTCACATTTGACCAGTGGGATCTGTACTTTGACTCAAGTAATGAAGTTGGGTTCTTTGTCCACCTCTGGAAATTAGTAATAATTCAAGACCACTTTAGGATCTTAGTGAAAGAACTACGGAGGAAAACTGCATGGGTTTAATACTGCTTGTTCACTGGGCTGCTTCTGTTACACAGATCTGGCAACCCTGTTCATCGCAGACAGACAGACTGAAAGAAAACTCACTAACACAAACTTTCAACTGTCAAAATATCAACAAGTCAACAAAAGAATAGTTGATGTGATAGAGAGTTCTAGATCTTTCCATCTTGCATGAAATGCCGAGCTACATATATCGATCAGAGGTTTAACCTGAGCTGCCAAATAATATTCTTTAAAATTAGGTAATTCCATCCCCCCTCCCCCCCTTTGGAAGTTGTAGTTTTTTAAATTTGACCCTGGGTTTCTGACCCTGCCATATGAATCTGGAGATGATTTTATTCAGTTCTGAAAACCATTTGAAGGAAATTTCTACAGGAAGTGCTTGAAATAAAAAGAGATATCTTGGAAGTATATTCATTTTTACACTGTCTATTCTAGGATTGAGGCTGAGGAAAGAGATCGAGTTCCACTTTTGTACGTCTTCTTTCATTTTTGTTCAAAGAGGCTCATAATTTATCTTTGTTATTGATGTGATTTCTTTTGGTATATTTATATATCCCTAAGTGTTTTAACGAGTTCTCTTCCCAATTAAGATGATATTTCTCTTTAAGGTGTTTAGGAGGTATGGATTTAAAAGTCAGAATCTGAGTTTTTTGTATGTTCAATTTATATCCTGCAAACTCACCAAATCTTTCTAAAAAGGTCCATTAATTTGACAAATGAGCTAGATGGGCTCTTTAAACAAAACACTGTCAGCATATAGCGCCACCTTGTGATCATCCCCCTTAATGGTTACGCCTTTGATATCTTCTGTCTGTCTCAGCCACTGTGCTAAAGGCTCTATAGAAAGTGCAGAAAGTAAAGGGGAGAGTGGACAGCCCCGTCTCGCTCCACGCTGTAGTATAATAGCGTCTGAGAGAGAACTGATTATTTTTATCCGGGCTGATGGTTTGTCATAAAGTGTACACACACCCTGAATGAAATTTTCATGTAAGCCAAATCTTTTAAGGGCCTTATATAGGAAAATGCAGCTGACTGAGTCGAAGGCTTTCTCTGCGTCCGAGCTAATTCTGAGGGCTTCAAGATGATTTTGTTGGATGTAATACAGTATGTGCAGGGACCGCCTGATGTTATCCTGAGCTTGTCTTTGTGAGACAAACCCAGTCTGGTCATTATGTATAATCCAAGGGAGGATTTTTTTCCAGCCTTTTGGCCAGGATGGCTGTATATCTTTTATAATCAACGTTTAACACCGAAATGGGTCGAAACGATGCACATTCTAATTTATCCTTTCCCTCTTTAGGGAGAACAGAAATGACCGCCTCCTTCAGGAGGCATTTTTAAATCCACTAAAGTTGTATTGCAAGCCCGAAGAAGACTTGGCATTAATTTAATTCGTAGGGCTTTATACCGCTCTGAAGGGAGACCGTCAGGACCTGGGGATTTGTTTGCTTTCAATCTGGAGATGGCGCTGTGAAGTTCTGCCTCAGTTATTGCTGCTGTTAAGATCCGATTGTGTTCCTCTGAAGCTGCAGGTAGATTAAGAGAGTTGAGAAATTCACCAATCTGCTGTTCTCCTGCTAATTCAGGTTGTGTATTTATTCTGTGACCCTCTGTTCAGCTAGAAACAGTATTTTTGTTTAAAATGACCAAGAAGGCATTAATTTATTCTGTGACCTTCTGTTCAGCTAGACACAGTATTTTTTTTGTTTAAAAATTCCATTACATATTGCTCTGTGTTCTCAAGAATAGGCGGTGCGTAATATTGATATCTTTTTGAACATTCTGTCAGAACATTTTGCTGATATGTGTAAGAACATTATGCTTATTATTGATCCAAGGTTTCACTCACACATACAGAAGGTTCAATATAATCACTACAGCCTCTCTCTCCAGCATGCATTCTTTTCTCAGTCAACATTGAGCAGAACTGCTGATAAGTGCTCACAGACTGACCCAGTTACAGATATCAACACACACACACACACCACCCACCCACAAACACACACACACACACACACACACACACCCTCACTACTCACTCACTCACTCACTCACTCACTCACTCACTCACTCACTCACTCACTCACACACACACACAGACATATAAAATCTCTCTGTATTTTTTCATCTTTGGCGAAACTGTGAATAAAAGATGGTGAAACTAATTTCTGGGTTCCTGTCTTTCTTCGCGGTTCGCCCCAGAATTCTGGGTGACACGAGGGGACTGATCTGCGAGAGTGTGATCACTCCGGTTAGGGGGCAAGAGGAAGAGACGGTGAATCTCTGACCTAACAGTTTTGGGGGCTCGTCCGGGATACTCCTGATCAGGTAAGAAATCTCTTTAATTTTAAGGGACTTCCGCCTGGTTGGTAGTATTCGAAAACCCATTTATCTCCGTGTGAGTTGCCACAGAATGATTAGTGTATCCCCGTGAAGAGTTGCCACGGGATGATTAGTGTATCCCCGTGAAGAGTTGCCATGGGATGATTAGTGCACGCGTGTCCATGTGAGTTGCCATGGAATAATTATCTCGAGATGGTCCTTTCATGTCACCATGGGGGGATATTCTGTTAAGGTACCCAGAGCGGACCCCGACGAAACTCCACGGGATTGGATGAATTGCTGTGGTTTAGCATTCTACACCAGTCTGTGGTTAGACAATTTGGCCGGCTGGACTGAATCTCAGCCTCAGTTTTCGATTTATCCTCGCGCAGGAACTTTTAAACCAAAGTACCTCGCTTCGGCACATAGACAAATATACGAGGGATTGGGCGACCCAGAATGGGATTATGATTATATGACTAAAGGCTATTTAGAATGGGTCAGAATGAAACCAATATGGGAATGTTTTTCATGGAATTAAAGAAACTAAGGAGCAAAAAAAATCAGTATCATGCCCTAAGCCTGAAGACAAGGCAAAACCCGCTTCGTCTACATCTGTTACTGTTACACCTATTATTACACCACCTACAGCCTCCGCTCTACCATCGCTGTATGAGGGATCAAATAACGTTCCTGCATACACACCGGTCACAAAACTATATCCAGATTTAAGTAATCATTCATGCCCCGCTGATAGCACTCCCAGCGCGCCTGCATCTCTTGAGACAGGTGCTAAACCTAAGAAACCCAAAGCAGGTAAAAATCCCTCTGTAAGCTGAAATACGCTGTTACTAAAAAACGAGACTGACGATTCTAATACAGACGACGAATCTGATGATGATGTGGGACCAGATAGAGGTTCCTTTCCACTGCCGCCTCCCCCCGTGAATGCCGCTTGTGTATGGGTTCAGAAGGGCAGAGGGCTAAAAATCACTCCGCCTTCTGCATCAGACCTAAAAGATATTATTAAAATGTTGCCTTCGTTAGACAAACCACTTAACTTCATAGACATGCTCGTAAAAATGTCGCGACACTGCCAGCTGGTAGGAGCAGATTACCGTTTTATTCTTCATGCTGTTCTAGGCGACAGTTATGATGAAACTGCATTAATAGCTGCAGTGCCATGTCTAGATCCTATAAATGATGAATACGAAGTAGTTAAAACTAAGATAGAAGTAGACAGCAAAACCACCACAAAGAATGAGTTTAAGTTCTACTGGAAGGATACCAGTAAAGCTATGAAGGAATTAAAGGAACAATTGACGCATTATCTGCTCTCACGACAGCAGGCTAACCGTGATCTTTCACAGGTTACTAATTGTAAACAGGAGAAGGCTGAACTCACTTCAAAGTTTCTGACGCGTTTTTGCGAGACATGGACTTGTCTGGGAAGCATGCAATTAGATCAGCAGCGAGCCAACCCGCTCTTTACTTCGACATTTTTGAATAATTGTCGTCCTGACATACAGAAGGTTCTTTAATATCATTTAAGTGACCGTAGCAATATGATAATAAAAACCCTAGGGGAAAGAATTAGAACTATGGAGGGAGATGATATTCTGGATAGTAAGCAGGTAGCCTGCCTCTCTGTGGTCAGTGGAAAATCGTACTCACAGCCCCGTGGAGACATGAATAGATGACAAAAGAATCAGAATTTGAGCATCCGCCTGCAAGGCAGGGTACACTCTGGAGCATGCCACTATTGTGGCAAAGAAGGACATTGGCAACATGAGTGTAGAAAGAAAAAGGCGGATGAAGCCAATTCGCAGCATATGCTTCCCCTTCACCCCCCTAACCCTCAATCTTCTGATATGTTTCCCCTTCCTCCTCCTAATCTTCAGCAGCCGCCACCGGTTGCCCCTACGGCAAATCCTTTTGCGCAGCAATGCTCCACAGGCCCATATCAACCTTAGAGCTGCCTACAGAGCTGTGACCCCGTAATGCTACATTGTTCTTTTAACTCTTACCTAGCCAATGATTTGCCTGTCGTAGAATTAGCTATAGATGGACAGGTGCTTCCTTTTCTAATTGACACTTGTGCTACGATGTCCTCTGTGGGAAAACCCTACGAGGGCCCTCTCTCTAACAAAACCGTTCACTCTGTGGGAATTGATGGGGTCCCCTTCTCCTCCCCTTGCACTCCTCCATTATTGGTAACCTGTCCCGCCGACACAGCACTTCATACACATCACTCTTTTGTGTTTATGCCACAGTGTCCCTTTAATCAACTGGGGCGGGATCTAATGAGTCGGTTACATTTATCCATTTCGTTTCAGGGATCCAGAATGATTATTTGCACCCCTGACTTTCTGCCTCCCGCCTTGGCTCATCTCTCTTCATGTATGACTGTCCCAAATATCTCCGCTGTTTGCACTGCTGCTGTAAACCCTGTTATCTTCGCTCCTACAGATCCTTTGAGTGCCCTCCCCTCCTCCCTCTGGGTGGAACACAAGGACGAGGTTGGCCTGGTTCACTGTGTGCCTCATGAGGCTAAGCTTAAACATGTGCATCCTGTTTATGTTAAACAGTACCCTCTCTCTGAAGCTAAGGCTCAGGGAATTGATGGCATCCTACAGTCTCTTCTCGAGCAAGGCGTGGTGAGACCGTGTACCAGCTCGTACAATACACCTGTCAATCCAGTACCTAAACCTGATGGTACCTGGCGTTTTATGCAGGATTTACGTAAGATTAATGAACTGATTGTCCCTGTTGCACCCATTGTACCTGACGTTTCCTCTGTTATGTCACAGGTTCCTGCTCATCATTGCTGTTTTTCCATTATTGATCTCTGTTCTGCCTTTTTCAGAGTTCCTGTTGTCACCTACTAGCTACCCATGGAAAGCCGTTTACTGATGGGGACTTTGTTAAAGTATGCATGCTTGCTGTGGCCGAGGAGGTGTGTCCCGACAAGGAGTACAAATCAACAAGTACAAATCCAGCTCACCTACATATACTACTGATTTTGATTCCCATTATTCTGTATTATGCTTTAGTTTTGACCTGTAAATGGCCTACTGCTCATTTCATTTTCACCTTGACCTAAAAAATGTTTACTGAACATGCTCAAATGGATAGGCATAAGAGCTGGCTAGTTGATCTATTGCTCATATTATTATAATTTCACTGTTTTTTAAAAATGTATTTATTTTATAGGCCTATTTATTTGACCTTTATTAAGTGCTGCACACAATTATTAATATTATTAATAATATCAACAGGCCTACCTACAATTTATAATTTTCCACTCGCCTTTGCCAGTGTCAATCACCTCAACTAGGCAGATGTTTCTTACCTTGACAGCTTTGATGTTATTTTTATTAGAAAATAAATAAATGGAATATCTGTGGTATTTCAAATTAAAACAAAGTGTGAAGACTCAATTACTACTTTTGCAAACCACTAGTAAAGATAAACAAATATGTGCCAGGAATCAAGTGTTGATATAGTAGTGTGGATATAGTAGTGTTGATATAGTAGTGTGGGTATAGTAGTGTTGATATAGTAGTGTGGGTATAGTAGTGTTGATATAGTAGTGTGGGTATAGTAGTGTTGATATAGTAGTGTTGATATAGTAGTGGGGATATAGTAGTGGGGGATATAGTAGTGGGGGATATAGTAGTGTGGGTATAGTAGTGGGGATGGCTGTGCCAGGCTAGTAATCTCTACTACACAATGAGGCCTGCTGGTGGTCATATTTGTCTGGGTCATACAATTCTATGTTATATAGCTGACCTGACCCCGGCCCCCCATCACAGTCAGGAACGACAATGTGGCCCCCAGAGAAAAAAGTTTGGTGACCCCTGTTCTAAACCCTCAGACGGTGTTTTCCTCTGTGGTTACTCTGTGTGTTCACTGCCTGATATTCTGCATGAGGCATACGCTCTTCCTTTCTCCTCGGCTCAGGCAGTTGAGTTGTATGCTCTCACGTGTGCCTGTATTTTGTTTCAGGGCAAGGATGTCACAATCTACACAGACTCTCGTTACGCCTTTGGTGTGGCTCATGATTTTGGGAAGATTTGGCAGTCTCGAGGCTTACACGCCGCAGACGGGAAGCCCATTTCTCACTCTACCTTAGTACAAAATCTCATTGATTCTTGTCATCTCCGTTCTTAGAATGGCAAATCGACTTCACACATATGCCTCCTTGTGGGCCATTTAAATATCTCCTGGTGATTGTGGACAAATTCTCTAAATGGGTAGAAGCCTTTCCCTGTTCTCGAGAAAACATGAAGGTAGTTACTTGTATTCTGGCAAAAGAAATAATACCTCGTTATGGGGTTCCAGACGCCATAGACTCAGACAAAGGTACCCCTTTTACCTCAAAAGTCACACAAAACTTTTGCAAGTATCTCTCACTAAACTGGTGTTTTCACATTCCGTACCACCCTCAATCCTCTGGTATTGTAGAATGTACTAATCGAACATTGAAAGACAAACTAACTAAGGTCATGCAGGCCACAGGTTCGAAAAATTGGGTAGACTTATTGCCAGCCACTCTGGCTGAAATTCGTATGACACCAAGACCTAGCCTAGGGGGATACTCCCCCTACGAAATTATTTTTGGAAGACCTTTCCGTCTCCCCTGGAAGAAGGGAATTCCGTCTCTGGGTACCTCTGATTTGAAAACACATATGGATGAGTATTCTGCAGCTCTTATAGATAAGTTGCATACAATTTGTACCAAGGTCAATAGTACAATATCATCTCCACCAGCAGCACCCACACACCCCTTCCAAGTGGGAGACAAGGTGCTGGCATGACTTTTTAAACGATTTGGACAATTGGGAGAACCTAGATATAGTGGGCCTGCAGAAATAGTCGCCATTACTCGTACTGCTGTTTTAACTGATCTTTTTCCACAGTGCATGCCACGCGATTGTAGAAGGCCCCATAACAAAGCTGTGTTACAATGACAAGTTTGCTATTAACATTTTCTCTGTGTCCCTCTCTAGTCTCTCTCCTCTCTAAACTCTGTGCAGGGATCCTGCAGGAGCTGAGGATCTTAAGATCACTTCTTGCAAGAAGCTGTGAACAAAGAGGGGAAGAGATCTTGCGCCCCGTCTGGGACCAATCATCCTCACTACAACCATGAAAATCCTCATCACGAGCTTCGTGACCACTCTACTGCTGCTCGGAGCAGGGTTACCCGCTCGAGCTGGACCTCGAGACAACATCTTTTGGCAATTCACTAACTGGAGCATGATGAGCATGGAGACTCAGCTGGGTGGATATGGTTCTCTAAACTGTTTGGGAAATGGACTGCGACTTTATCTATGTGTGTACCAGTGATTGTGGTTTTACTTTTGTTTCTTCTTTTTGGACCCTGTATTTTTAGATGCTTGGTGGATAGGATATATAATATGATGAATGTTTTTACCTATACCCCCCCGCGTAGGGAAAACCCCAATGTATATTATCCTGCTGGGGTGTGATACTAGTCTAATCTAGTATCAAAGAGGGGAATTGTAAAGGATTTATTCTGTGACCCTCTGTTCAGCTAGAAACAGTATTTTTGTTTAAAATGACCAAGAAGGCATTAATTTATTCTGTGACCTTCTGTTCAGCTAGACACAGTATTTTTTTTGTTTAAAAATTCCATTACATATTGCTCTGTGTTCTCAAGAATAGGCTGTGCGTAATATTGATATCTTTTTGAACATTCTGTCAGAACATTTTGCTGATATGAAATGTGTAAGAACATTATGCTTATTATTGATCCAAGGTTTCACTCACACATACAGAAGGTTCAATATGATCACTATAGCCTCTCTCTCCAGCATGCATTCTTTTCTCAGTCAACATTGAGCAGAACTGCTGATAAGTGCTCACAGACTGACCCAGTTACAGATGCCAACACACACACACACACACACACACACACACACACACACCACCCACCCACACACACCCTCACTATTCACTCACTCACACACACAGACATATAAAAGCTCTCTGTATTTTTTCGTCTTTGGCAAAGCTGTGAATAAAAGATGGTGAAACTAATTTCTGGGTTCCTGTCTTTCTTCGCGGTTCGCCCCAGAATTCTGGGTGACACGAGGGGACTGATCTGCAAGAGTGTAATCTCTCCGGTTGGGGGGCAA
This sequence comes from Neoarius graeffei, assembly GCF_027579695.1. Lineage (NCBI taxonomy): Eukaryota > Metazoa > Chordata > Actinopteri > Siluriformes > Ariidae > Neoarius > Neoarius graeffei. The sequence goes on along the minus strand of NC_083570.1, from coordinate 122,318,286 downwards.
GAGGAAGAGACGGTGAATCTCTGACCTAACAGTTTGTAATGATTGATAGCAGTCTTTAAAGATGTTTTGTATTTCCCTTGGACTGTATTGTATATTTTTAGAATTTGGATCTCTTATTTTGTATATTGTGTTATCCACTTGTTGTTTTGTAGCTTTCTTGCCAGGAGTTTTGCTGATTTTGAGCCGGATTCATGATATTTCTGTTTCGTAAATGCCATCTTTTTTCAATGTCTTGTGTATATAACATGCTTATTTCATTCCTAACTTTCTTTATTCTTATCAACAGGCTTGGGTTTGGTAGCAGTTTATGTTGTGTCTCAAGATCTTTTAATTCTTTATTAAGGTCCATTAGCCGTGATCGTCTTGCTTTTTTTTCATGAGTGCAGAAGGATATAATTTTACCTCTAACTACCGCCTTCAGGGTATCCCATACTATACTCGGGTCGACTTCCCCTCTATCATTTTCTTCCAGAAACACTTTAATTTCTTTTCTCCTTTGGGATGTAAATTTTGGGTTGTTTAGAATACTGGTGTTTAGTCTCCACTGTGATCTTCCTGGATTATCACTAATATGAACAGTACAAGCCAGAGGAGCATGATCAGAAATATCAATACACCCAATATCACAACTACGTATTCTATGGCGGTCTTTCTGGAACACAAAAAAATCCTCTATTCTTGAAGATGTGTCATGGGGACATGAGTAAAAAGTGTCATCACGAGCTGTAGGGTAAAAATTTCTCCATAGATCTAATATGCCCAGCTCGGACATTGAGACATTGATTTTCTTGTGTAGTGACGAGGCAGCTTGGCCTATAGATGAATCTATTGTAGGGTCAAGATGGATATTCCAATCTCCACCACATAGAACAATTCCTGTGGCCTGTAGCATTAAGTCAAACATCTTTCTATAAAAAGCAAAATGACTTCCAGGAGGTACATAAACATTACACAATGTTATTATAACTCCATCTACTTTGCCTGAGACGATTATATCCCTCCCTTCCTTATCTGTTACTTCTGAAAGATGTTCAAATGGTATATTCTTTGATATTAAAATTGCGACACCTCTCCTATGGCCGGATTTATAGGATGAATAGTAAACCCTTGAATATCCCATTCTCTTTAATTTTTCATGTTCTAATGATATGAGATGGGTCTCTTGTAGGAACACCACTTGAGCATTTTCCTTTTCGAGAGTATTTTGCTTCTCTTGGCTGGACTTGTAATCCCCTTCACATTAAACGAAACAATTCTGACATCCTGCTTGTTCGTAGATTTTTATATCTATAATCCAAAACATAACCTCCCTCTTCCTCACTACTTTTCACCATGCCAAACCAGTGCACTAAACAAATCTCTCCCAGCGAACAAACGTAGAACAAAACATCGTCCAGTAGCTCCCAAATTTAACCACAATAGACCGGGGTCGAGCCCGATTGTTGGGCTTCGGTTGCAGAGCTCGATGGGCTCGTTCAATTCCAAGGTCCTGATCACGGGGGAGGTCAAGCGTGTTTTTCAATAAGTTGTCAAGAAAACCAGCCATATCGCTGCCATCTTTATTCTCCGGTATCCCATAGATCCTTACGTTATCTCTCTGCACTCAACCCTCCTGGTCAATTAGCTTAGCCTCCAGATTAGCTTGGCGCTGTGCTAGCATCTTAATTAACATTGTTGCTGCCTGAAGTACCATCTCGGTTTCTTTGATTCTCTCCTCCGCTTCATCTAGTCTGTCGTTTGCTCTCTAACTCTTTTTTTAATGTCTGATAGCTGTGCCCGGTTGTCTCTTCTGAACTCCCATATTTCTTTGAGGATACTTTGCAGGCTAGCTTCAGAGCCATCATCACTATGTAGGTCCAGTCCGAGGGGGTTTTGGCTTCGGTTATCTTGTCTTATTTCGGACTCTGTAAGTGACCACTTATGTTTTGCGACTTTTATTTTGAAATTTTTTTTGGTGATGATGTGCATGCGCAGATAACAGCTCCAATATGGTAGACATCTATAAAAGCATATTGGCGTTTTTGGTCTGACTTGAACATACAGCGCACAGCACAGCACACACACATGGCGTGAATCCACCTTTGTCTAAGTTTTAGAAGCCTTTTTTTTATGTCTCGACAAAGTTGGAATTCTGAGTTCAAGTGTTTACAAGTGGCAACATGGAGTGTTAATGGATTGCCGAATAGACTGCTAGTTTGCACCCTTGGAAAGTGGAGCGAGGTATGCAATGTCTGTTTTTTTTTTTGTTTTGTCAAGATAATTGGTGAAATGTGTGAACTGTGAGTGTCGCTATTGAGGACATGTGACGATGAATGTTTGTAATGTATGTAGGCTGTACTTATTGGTAAATGTGTAATTATGGTGATGTGAATTGTGAAGGTGTAAGGTATAAGAATTGTGCTTGTACACGGACTCTTTTATCTTTATTACTGGACTAGTCTTCTTGTTTGTGAAAGATGTATATTTTGTTATTAAATTTTAGTTTCACGGTGCTGAAGGAACGACGAAATAAATGTGAATGCACCCGTTTCGAGACTCCATCTGCTTTTCCTTCCGAGGGCTGCTACAGTGAAACTTGCCACTAGGCTTGAGTCAACCACCGTGCTCCGCCAGGACCATCCACCAGGACCAGCTTGCTGAATGTGCACGAATTTCCATTCATGGTTTACAGATAATTCCACCGCCAGAGACTTTTTTTAGACTTAGTAACCTACGAGTGAAATTCAGTGACATTTAACACGGACATTGAAGGTTGCGAAATGGAAATAGCCTATTCATTGGGGTTGTGTGTTTATCAGACCGTTGGGTAATTTTATAAAATTGTTTTAAATGTGTATATTGAATGTAATTACCAGAGTTGAGCACATACCTACTACATTTACTTACTTAATATAGACACATAGATAAATAATATGTCCAAACAGACTGAAGAAGCAGAGATGTTGGAGGTCTCTGGAGAAGCAAATCAAACACAAGTTATTCGGTCCAGCCCTCGTGAGCAAAAGTTAACAGAGAAGGGGCAAGCCTTACATGAACAGGCCGCAAAGAAAAATGAGAAAGCATTTAATAAGGCTTATGAATTGTGGAGAAAGTCAGCAAAGGATATAAGAACACAATTAAAGTCCTGTTGCTCGCATGAGGAGCTTGAATTATACCAAGTCAATATTGAGTCTAAATACAAGGTGATTGCTGAACATTATCAGGCTATGCAGCAAAACCGTAGCACAACTCCAGACATTGTAAAACGAATGGATGCATGTGGATCTATAACATCAGATATTTGTGAACTTGTCGTTAGACAACTAAAGAGCACACGTGAATTTAATGACCAACTTGAAAAGGAAAGAATGAGACAGGTATTGAATAAACAGGAGTATGGATCAGTTTTTGGTAGAACAAACACAGAAACTGTGGTCTCTGGGTTGTCTAAGGAATCGGATAAAGTCTCCAATGCCAACTCTGCGGCGTCTAGCAAATGTGCCGGTGCTGAGGCAGAATTTGCTGCCAAGGTGGAACAGGCAAAGGCTATGCAAGAGCTGCATGCTCAACAATTGAAGCTTGATGAAATGGAGCAGGAATGGAAAGCAAAGGAGGCTGAAATGAAATTAAAAATGCAAAAGGAAAAAATAAAGCTTCAACAGTTACAAGCTGACAGTGATGTAAAGGTAGCAGCAGCACGTGTTAAAGCCTACAATGACAGTGAAGGCCTCATTCGTGGCAGTGAACAACTTCAAACCCCAGAGGACCACCAAAACACTTCAAAACTTCCATTAAATGCCCAAGCCACACTCTTTCAGTCACATCATGCATTACAAGAAACCTTGACAAATCCATCAGTCAATTTAGCACGAGAAATTGCTAGTTCGTTTACTCTAAGTCGTCTACCTGTTCCAGAACCTACGACATTCACCGGTGATCCCTTGAAATTCATAGATTGGCAAATGTCTTTTAACGCCTTAATCGATCAGAGGCCACTTCCTGTTGCCAAAAAAATGCTTTATTTAAAGAGTTATCTTGCAGGAGAGGCACGCAAGGCTGTGGAAGGATTCTTCTACCGAAACGCAGAGGATGCCTATCAGGGCGCTTGGGCAGTGCTTCAAGATAGATATGAGAGTCCATTCATTATCCAAAAGGCCTTCAGAGACAAGCTTGTAAAGTGGCCAAAGATTGCTGCCAATGACCCAATTGCTCTTAGAGAATTTGCTGATTTTCTTAGAGGATGTGCCGAGGCCATTCCACATGTAAAGGGACTAAGCATTCTTGATGACTGTGAGGAGAACCACAAACTTCTTAAAAAGCTCCCTGATTGGTTAGTGCGCAGGTGGAGTCGTATTGTCATAGAAAAATTAGATGAAAGTGGAAATTATCCAAGCTTTGTGCATTTTGCTGAGTTTATGGCAAAGGAAGCATGAATAGCATGTAACCCCATTGCTTCACCATTTCTGCTGAATATCAAAACAATGGATGAGAGGATTTCACAGCGAGTTAAAACCCTAAGCACAGTCACTGAAGCGAAGGATTCTTCTATAGAGACAGAACAGTCAAAAGCATGGCCACCTTGCTTATGTTGCCAAGATGCAGCTCATGGTGTTGCTAGATGTCCAACCTTTGCTGTAAAATCTATAGATGCTAAAAGAGCGTTCATTTATGAACATCACCTTTGTTTTAGCTGCTAAAGGAAAGGACACATTACTAAAGACTGAAAAAAGGCGTCATATTTGTAACACATGTGGTCGACGTCATCCAACATGTCTGCACATAGAAGGAAGAGTAACTCCAAATGAAATCACGCCAGCTGACTCTGGGGCCATGGGGGAACGTACAACTGAGGAAACGCATATTGTTAAGGCCCGGTCACACAGCGCTTTACGGCTTTATCACGGCCAAAACCCGTCAAAAAGTGCTCTCCCGTGAAGCAGACGATATTGTTCGTGTTGATGTCGAAGTTAAGATGTGTTACAGTCGATATACAGACGTGACAGGACGCAGGGGAAAATCGGAACGGCGTCGGACGCGGCAAAAAGTTTTGGACTGCTCAAAACTTTAGACCGCGGACAACCACGGCCGGCACACGTGGTAAAGACGTGCAACACAGGTGAAAAACACGTGATAATCAGTGTCCCGGCCGTTATTAAAACTTGGGGAGACGTGGTAAGACGCGAAAGTTTGGCGGTCTATCACGGGCAGAGCACGGTCATCGGACGGGTGTTACGCGTTGGTATCACGGGATATAACGTGTGTTTAGCGGCTTATCACTGAGAAATGGATTTTTCCGCGTACATAGCACTGTCTAAGCCCGTTAAACGACGTCTCAAACAAGTTCTAAATTCGATTGATCACTGTCTAATCACTTCTGCATCACTTCTGATTTGCGGCATGTAAATACCGTAATTTTCTGAGACCTCGGCACTTGCAGTCTAGATGTCAAGGGGTGAACATGAACCCTCAATGCTGTGATCTCCTCATCTTAATGCTCCAGCACCAACAGAACCAACTGATACAGGCTCAACATATCCTACCGCTTTTATATGCGCAGCAAGCCGCTCTTCCAACGACGCTGAGCCGCGGTTACCCGTGATTTGGCAGTGCTATGGCAGTGAAACAGCCGCCGATGGCCATACCCCGTACAAAGCACGGCAAAGCCAAAATTGACCAAAAATTACCACTTACGACCACGTCCACCTGATTTTTGTATCTTTTTGTACGTGATATAGACGCGGAGTGCTGTGTGACCGGGCCTTTAATTCACATGCTTTGACACGACATGCTTTAGCTATATCTAGCATTGTCCCTGTTCTTGTGTCTTCAATAGCAGTACCTGTCAGGATAAACAGACGAGGACCCAAGAGCACAAGTTAAATGTTGAGTTTTATTGATAGCAGGGGAAAGGGAGTTGGGAGGATGTGCATGTGTGAAGTTCAGTGGCTGGAAGACTGAGAGGCAGGGATGGCTGGTGGGAGCATGGTGGTGATGTCTGTGGTCTCCCATCCAAGTACTAACCAGGCTCAACCCTGCTTAGCTTCTAAGAAGAAGACACGACAGGATCAGGTGTTGTCAGAGGAGCATGGCTGTAAGCTGACAGCACTTGGGTTTCAGGCAGTCTCCCAGCAAGCAGTCCCTCAGCAGACAGACAGGACAGCACAACAGGCAGGAGTTAGGGAACAGGCTGGAACACAGAGTCACAGATCAGGTAGCAAGATCAGGGACAGAAATGCAGGGTCAGGTTACCAGGACTGAAGAGTTGACGGAGTCGATGCCTTGAAGACGATCTGACACTGAAGCTTGGGAGGACTGCAGTTTAAATACCCACAGAGGAGGAGCAGGTGATAGGCAACAGCCAATGACAGCTACTGAAAGTTAATAAGAGGAGGAGTATGCAGGCGTGGCAGGTAATACTGAGTGGAGAGGAGTGGAATTGTTACCTGAAGAGAGGAAAACCACAGGTAGGACCATGACAGAACCCCCCCCCAAGGGACGGCTCCAGAAGTCCCTAGGCGCAGACCCACCAAGATGGGCGGGAGGAGGGGGAATACCGGTGGAGGGTCAGAATTCCTCTGACTGGTCAGTGTCCATAGCCTCCACACCATCTTCACTGTCGGAAGACTCGGACACTGGAGCAGGGGTGGCGGCAGGGTCCGGAAGTGGCTCCATATGGTGAGAACCCCTACATCGACCCCGTCGGATGGAGGGCTGGTCAGGGTGTAGGCGATGGAAGTCGGCGATGAGGGCCGGATCCAAAATCCTTCCAGCGGGTACCCATGCCCTCTCTTCAGGACCATAACCCTCCCAGTCTACCAAGTATTGGATGCCTCTACCCCTTCATCGAGAGCGGAGCAGTCGCCGGACCGTGTAGACTGGTCCACCATCAATGAAGCGTGGAGGAGGAGGCGACGGTGTTGCTGGGACCAGGGGGCTCTCATGCACCGGTTTGAGTTTGGAGACGTGGAAGTTGGGATGTATCTTCATGGTCTTGGGCAGCAGCAGCCGAACTGCCGTGGGACTGATGACCTTCTGTACGGGAAAGAGTCCGATGTAGCGAGGCGCCAATTTGCGTGACTGCACCCGTAGTGGTAGGTCTCGAGCAGACAACCATACCTTCTGGCCAACATGGTAAACGGGTGCAGGGGTCCTCCGCCGGTTCGCCCCAATAGCATAGCTGGTACTGGACTTCAGGAGTGCGGTGTGGGCCTGGGCCCATGTGCGGCGGCAGCGGCGGGCGTAGGTGAGAGCAGACAGGCAGGTGGCTTCTCCCTCCTGGCTGGCAAACAGAGGTGGTTGATAGCCATACACACACTGGAAGGGGGAGAGTCCAGTGGCAGAGCTGGTGAGGGAGTTGTGGGCATATTCCACCCAGAGCAGATGTTGAGCCCAGGCGTGGGGGTTGCGTGAAGCCACACACCTAAGTGCCTTCTCCAGTTCCTGATTCATGCACTCCGTTTGGCCATTTGACTGTGGGTGAAACCCGGACGACAGACTGGCAGTGGCCCCGAGGAGGTGGCAGAATTCCCTCCAGAAACTGGTGGAGAACTGCGGTCCCCAGTCAGAAACGATATCCCTGGGCAGGCCGTGGACCCGAAAGACGTGTTCTAAGACGACCCGGGCAGTCTCCTTTGCAGTTGGCAGTTTTGGGAGAGGCACAAATTGGGTCATCTTACTGAAGCGGTCCACAATGGTGAGGATGACCGTATTACCTTCCGATGGAGGAAGACCAGTAACAAAGTCCAGGGAGACATGGGACCAGGGACGCATGGGTACTGGCAGGGGCTGGAGTAACCCGGCTGGGGGCTGACTGGGGGACTTGTGCTGGTTGCAAGTGGGGCAGGCTCTCACAAAGTCCTGGATGTCCTTCCTCATCGACGGCCACCAGAATCGCCGAGACAGCAGATGGAGGGAGCGTGTGACCCCAGGGTGACAGGCCAGGCGGGAGTCATGTCCCCATTGAATCACCTGAGACCTCAGGTCGGCTGGGACATAGAGACGGTTGGAGGGGCAAGCGCTGGGGCCTGGCTGGTCCCTGATGGCCTCTGGAACCTGCTCCTCGATGTCCCAGGTCAGGGCAGCAACGACACAGGGGCTTGGGAGGATGGGTGTTAATTCCTCCTTGGATGCCTCATCCCTCTGAAACATCCGGGAGAGTGCATTGGGCTTGATGTTGCGGGAGCCAGGATGGTAGGAAAGGACAAAGTTGAATCGGGTGAAGAATAGTGACCACCGGCGCTGGCAGGAGTTTAGCCTCCTGGCTGTCCGGATATATTCCAGGTTTTTGTGGTCTGTCCAGACCACAAACGGAACCTTGGACCCCTCCAACCAGTGGCGCCACTCCTCGAGGGCGAGCTTGACAGCCAGTAGCTTGCAATTGCCGATGTCATAGTTGCTTTCTGCTGGGGTCAGTCTTCGGGAGTAGAAGGCACAGGGGTGCATTTTTCCATCCTCTGCTGCTCACTGGGAAAGCACTGCCTCGACTCCCACATCTGAAGCATCTACCTCCACCACAAACTGCCGCTCGGCATCAGGCATCCGGAGGATGGGAGCTGAAGTGAAACGGGCCTTGAGGGTTTCGAAGGCTTTGTCAGCTGCTGCAGTCCATTGGAAGGGCTGTTTGATGCTGGTCAGTGCGGTGAGTGGGGCTGCCACGGTGCTGTAGCCCCGGATGAACCTCCTATAGAAGTTGGCGAACCCCAGGAACTGCTGCAGTTTCTTTCGGCTCTCTGGAACCGGCCACGATGTCACTGCTGACACCTTCGCAGGGTCCATTTGAATGCTGCCCTCGGTCACCACATATCCCAGGAACGAGACAGACTGAGCATGGAACTCGCACTTCTCTGCTTTCACAAACAATGAATTTTCAAGCAGGCGGCGCAGGACCAACTGGACGTGGTGGGTGTGTTCAGACAGGGTTTTTGAGAAGATCAAAATATCGTCCAAGTAAACGAAAACGAACTTATTGAGCATGTCTCTAAGGATGTCGTTTACCAGTGCCTGGAACACTGCTGGGGCATTGGTGAGACCGAATGGCATGACCAGATATTCATAATGTCCCGTCGGAGTGTTGAACGTAGTCTTCCACTCGTCACCTTCTCTCACTTGCACCAGATGGTAAGCGTTCCGGAGATCTAGCTTGGTGAACACTGTGGCCCCTTGCAGCAGTTCAAAGGCGGAGGAGAGTAGTGGCAGAGGGTAGCGGTTCTTAACCGTAATGTCGTTCAAGCCCCGGTAATCTATGCATGGGCGAAGAGAACCATCCTTCTTTCCCACGAAGAAAAATCCAGCTCCGGCAGGAGAGGACGATGGACAGATTAGGCCAGCGGCCAGAGAGTCATTTATGTAGTCCTCCATGGCCTTTCTTTCCGGGGCTGACAGGGAGTAGAGACGGCCCTTAGGGGGTGCGGTGCCTGGCAGGAGGTCGATGGCGCAGTCGTATAGTAGGTGTGGGGGCAACGACGTGGCCTTGGACTTGTTGAACACCTCTCTCAGGTGGTGATAGCAGACAGGAACCTTGGATATGTCAGGGGTGGAGCTGTTGGTCTCCTGGTTGGCTGGCAGGACAGCTCCCTTCAAGCAGGTCTGATGGCAGCCCCTTCCCCACTCTCGTATGGTGCCAGTCTCCCAGTCAAGTTAGGGGTTGTGTAGATGGAGCCACGGGTACCCTAGGATGAGTGGTTGGCCGGGTGAGTGTAGGAGGTGGAACTGGATGGACTCCTGGTGGTTTCCTGACAGCAGCATGGTCACGGGGGTTGTGATGTGTGTAACTGTGCCGAGACGATGTCCACCCAGCACTCGTACAGGAACGGGTGGAGTGAGGTGGTGGCGACCCACACCCAGCTGCCGTGCGAACTCTGTATCCATGATGTTGGCTTCGGCTCCAGAGTCCACCAGGGCGGTCAGGGCACAAGTGGTGTCGGGAAGCTGAAGGCGGAGCTGAAGCAGGGGTTTACGGATGGAGGTTAAGCGGCGCTGTCATTCCTCGGGGGAGAGGGAGGCATGGCCGATCTCCATGGGCTCAGACTGATTATGTCGGCTTTGGGGCATGACAGGCGGGAACTGGGCAGCAGAAGACTCCCCCCAAGTGCGGGTGGCAGGTTGACTAGAACGCCCCTTCTCTCGTCTACGGATCTGGATACGATGATCGATGCGCACGGCAAGAGCAATGGCCTCATCGAGTGTCGAGGGTTGCTCATGGGAAACGAGCTCGTCCTTGACATAGTCCGCCAAACTGTGGAGGAAGGCGTCCGCTAGCGCCGCCATGTTCCATGAACTGTGCCTCGCCAGGGTACGAAAGTCGATGGAGTAGTCTGCCACCGTCCGGTTGCCCTGACGGATACTCATCAGTGCTCGTGACGCCTCTGTTTTTGACGAGCCCAGGTCAAACACCTTTAACATCTCCTCGGCGAAGGCACTGAAGGAGGCACAGGCCGGGGTCTGCCGGTCAAATTCTGCTGTCCCCCACAGCCGAGCCCGGCCGGTCAAGTGAGTGATGACATACCCCACCTTGGCTCCCTTGAGAACGTCCTGGGCTGCAGAGAGAACTGGATACGGCAGCTGGTCAGGAATGGCCAGACCTGGTTTGGGTCACCATTGAAACGTTCCGGGTTACTGGGAGCCAGAGCAGGAGGAACATGAGCGGATGGAGTGGTGAGGTTGGTGAGTACTTGCAGGACCTGGGTTAGCTGATGCAGCTGCTGTTTAAGCTGGAGCAGAGATGCAATGTTGCCGGACATCCAGTTTATGTCTCCCTCTGTACGTTCCAGTCACTGCAGGGCAGTCATTTTGGGCTCAATCACCATGCTGGTCAGATCATTCTGTCAGGATAAACAGACAAGGACCCAAGAGCACAAGTTAAATGTTGAGTTTTACTGATAGCAGGGGAAAGGGAGTTGGGAGGATGTGCGAAGTTCAGTGGCCAGAGGACTAAGAGGCAGGGATGGCTGGTGGGAGCATGGTGGTGATATCTGCGGTCTCCCATCCAAATATTAACCAAGCTCAACCCTGCTTAGCTTCTAAGCTCAGACAGGATCAGGCATTGTCAGAGTAGCGTGGCTATAAGCTGACAGCACTTGGGTTTCAGGCAGTCTCCCAGCAAGCAGTCCCTCAGCAGACAGACAGGACAGCACAACAGGCAGGAGTTAGGGAACAGGCTGGAACACAGAGTCACAGATCAGGTAGCAAGATCAGGGACAGAAATGCAGGGTCAGGTTACCAGGACTGAAGAGTTGACGGAGTCGATGCCTTGAAGACGATCTGACACTGAAGCTTGGGAGGACTGCAGTTTAAATACCCACAGAGGAGGAGCAGGTGATAGGCAACAGCCAATGACAGCTACTGAAAGTTAATAAGAGGAGGAGTATGCGGGCGTGGCAGGTAATACTGAGTGGAGAGGAATGGAATTGTTACCTGAAGAGAGGAAAACCACAGATAGGACCATGACAGTACCAGGGAAGGAAGTTCTCACTTATGCATTACTTGATACACAAAGTGACTCTACTTTCATATTAGATATATACTTACCTGGCAGGGGCAACACCATGATCAAGAAGGTGGTTTGCCCAAAGTGAGGTCTAGCCATTGCACTCAGCCTGTGCTGACCTTTGTGAATTCCTCAAATGCAGGAATCTCAACTACATAATTTCTGGTAGTGGGGGACTGTGTTCATGCTCTCCCCTAAAAAAAGAAAAAAAAAACTTTCATATTAGATGATTTAGCTTCTGAACTCGGTGTGCCCAGACTTCCAGTACAACTTAAGTTGAGCACCATGACTGCCGCCAATATAGTAATAGCAAGTAAGGCTGTTAGCAGTCTACAGGTTAGAGGGCTGAATTCTGAATTGTATGTGAACATGAAGCAAGCCTATACTTGGGATTTAATTCCAGTTGATAAGTCACATATTCCCACTAACAGCACTGCACTCCAGTGGTCACATTTGAAACATCTAAAGGACAAAATGTCACCTTTGCAAGATTGTGAAGTGGGACTACTAATTGGTTATGACTGCCCATCAGCATTAGCCCCCCCCTTGAGGTCATCGCAGGCAGTGAAAATGAACCCTTTGCTCAAAGAACTGCATTAGGTTGGAGTATCATTGGGTCAGTGAATCCCCATTTAGACAGGCAAGGAAACCAAAGCTTTGTTCATTGAATTTCAGTAAGGGAAATCCCAGTGCCCTCTGCCCCAGAAGTAATAAAGGTGTTGGAGTTTGACTTTAATGAAAAGACCTACGAAGATAAATATGTGTCCCAGGAGGATGTTCAGTTTATCCAGTTCTTGAGTGCCAATATTAAGCAGAAAGACAATGGGCATTATGAGATGCCACTTCCCTTTAAGGGCACTGATGCACCAATTCTTCCAAATAATAAGAAGCTGGCTACCATTAGGCTACAACACCTGAAGAAAAGGTTGAAGGCAAACAAGCAGTATTACGATCAGTACACAGCCTTTATGAAAGACATAATGGATAGAGGTGATGCAGAATTGGCCCCGGCAGCTTCCGAGAAAGAAACTGTGTGGTATATCCCACATCATGGGGTATACCACCCTAAAAAGCCAGATAAACTTAGAGTTGTGTTTGATTGCTCTGCTAAGTTTAATGGAATATCTTTGAATGACACACTGCTAACAGGCCCTGATTTGACCAACTCCTTGGTGGGAGTACTTTTACGATTTAGAAAAGAGGCTATTGCTGTGATTTGTGACATTGAGAAAATGTTTCATCAATTCTCTGTAGTGCCTGAATGCCATAATTACTTGAAGTTCCTTTGGTGGGAGGGAGGTCAATTGAATGTAGAACCTCAGGAATATAGAATGACCGTCCACCTTTTTGGTGCCGCCTCCTCGCCTGGATGTGCTAATTATGGACTCCAGTATCTGACACAACAGCATAAGACGGAATATCCTCTAGCATCAGCCTTTATAGAGAACAATTTCTATGTGGATGATGGGTTGATTAGTGTTCCAACAGAGGAAGAGGCTAAAGAATTGATTGTCGGGGCACAGCAACTTTGTAGGAGTGCAGGTTTGTGTTTGTATAAGTTCAATTCAAACCGAAGACAAGTACTTACCTGTGTAGCTGCATCAGAAAGAGCAGAAACTACTGATCCTCTCAGTCTTAATCCAGGTATTGTATCAGAAGGACATATACTTGGGATTCAGTGGTCCATGGAAACAGATACAGTCACTTTCAGTATGGACGTCAAAGACTACCCTCCAACTCGCCGTGGTATCTTGTCAGCTGTCGCTTCTCTGTATGACCCACTTGGGTTTGTAGCTCCATTTACCATGAAAGGAAAATGCATCCTGCAGGAGCTATGTCACCGAGGTGTTGGGTGGGATGATCCCATTCCTGTAAGTTTGCAATCATGGTGGGAGGAGTGGAAGAATGGACTAAGAAAGTTGAAGGACATCACTATACCTCGATGTAATGCCTCGCACAACCTTGGGAAAATTGTCAGGATTGAGCTGCACCACTTTGCGGATGCTAGCAGTACAGGATATGGGGCGTGTTCCTACCTAAGATACACGGATAACAAGGGAGAGATCCATTGTAGCCTTCTAATGGCAAAGGCAAGAGTCGCCCCAGTGAAAATTTTAAGTATTCCAAGATTGGAGTTGTCAGCGGCTGTTACTGCTGCTAGAATGAGTATCATGTTAAGAACTGAATTGCAAATGAAAATTGATGAAGAATTTTTTTGGACTGACTCTCAGGTGGTGTTGGCATATATCTCTAATGAAGCACGGCAGTTTCATGTATTTGTGGCCAACCGCGTGCAACTGATAAGGAGTAGCACAGATCCAAATCAATGGTACTATGTTGATACAAAACAAAATCCGTCCGACCTTGCCTCAAGGGGTGTCAGCGCAGAGGAAATCATGTCATCTAACTGGCTATGTGGACCCAAATTCCTGTGGGGAAAGGCTGTGATGTTACCCCTTAAGGTCTCAATTCAATTGCTTGTCGGAGATCCAGAGGTCAGAGCAGTCCAGGTATTTGCTACTCAAGTTAGTAAAACAAGTGATATCTTAAGATGTTTGGATCGGTTTTCCTCCTGGACAAAGCTCATCAAGGTGATTGCAAGGATTAAGAGAATGGGAAACAGAGAAACTCCATCATATGCTGACTGTGTGTCTGTTGAAGAACGGAAAAGAGCTGCAGAGATCGTGATTGAAATGGCCCAACAACAAGCCCTTGCATCAGAGATGAAGGTCCTCCAAACGAGTTGCAATGGCATGAGCCTTCCAAGTTCAAGTTCTCTGTTTTGCCTGGACCCCTTTCTAGAAGCAGGTCTACTTCGTGTTGGTGGGAGGCTGAAAGAGGCAGCACTGAGTCAAGAGCTAAAGCACCCCATCATTCTCCCAAAGGGCAGCCATTTTACAGAGTTGATAATAGCTTATTATCATACCCAGATCTGCCACCAGGGGCATAATCAAACATTGATGGAGCTGCGAAATAATGGCTTTTGGGTTCAAGGTGGGAGTAAGACTGTAGCCAACTTTGTTCACAAATGTATAAAATGTCGAAAGCTTAGACGACCTGTAGAGGAACAAAAGATGGCCGATCTCCCCAAAGAACTCTGCCAAGTTTCAGCCCCCTTCACATTTTGTGGGAAGGACTGCTTTGGTCCATTTATAGTTAAAAGGGGTCGAAAGGAGTACAAGCGATATGGGCTCATTCTTACATGTTTGTATTCACGTGCAGTCCACATTGAAATGTTGGAAGACATGTCTACGGACTGTCTTATCAATGCCCTAAGATGTTTTGTCAGTCTGAGAGGAGCTGTCAGTCAGCTACGCTGTGACCAAGGCACAAATTTTGTTGGTGCTAAAAATGAGCTCAAAGAAGCCCTTAAGCAATGCGATATAAAGGCACTGGAAGTTTTTCTGGCAGATAAGCAATGTGAATTCATATTCAATGCTCCTTCTGCTAGTCATGCAGGGGGCATTTGGGAGCGCCAAATCCGTACAATCCGGAATGTGTTAAATGTTACTGTTGCTCAATGCTCAGGGATATTCGATGACTCATCTCTCAGAACACTGTTCTACGAAGCAATGGCTATTGTAAACAGTCAACCTTTAAGTGTTGAGGGAATTAACGACCCCCATTCATTGGAGCCCTTGACTCCAAATCACCTTGTCTTGATGAAGGCCAAAATTGCCTTGCCACCACCTGGAAAGTTTGTGAGGGAGGACTTGTATGCTGCAAAAAGGTGGCGCAGGGTACAATACCTTGTTGAGCAGTTCTGGAGTAGGTGGAGGAGAGAATATCTCCAGAATGTTTCCTTGAGACAGAAGTGGCATGCACCCCGGAGGAATCTAAGGATAAATGACCTGGTCATTATTAAGGAGGATATGCTCCCTAGGAATGAGTGGTATCTTGGATGTGTGATTGACGTCACAGAAGGAGCTGATGGGCTGGTTCGTCATGTCAGGGTGCAAGTTGGAGATCGAAATCTGATAAAGAAAGGACCCTACACGTTTAAAACCTCAGTTGTTGAACGGCCTATCCAAAAATTAGTCTTACTACTTGAAGCTTAGTAAACAGTTTCCACCCACATCACATGCATTATACATTTTTATTTTATTTTTGTTTTTCTTGTATGTAAGAATTTAAGATGTGCTCTATGCCTAGAAATCATGGGTGATTTATGTTCGTTTGCACTTCATTCATCATAACATGATTTGGTGGGAGTGTAAGTGACCGCTTATGTTTTGCGACTTTTATTTTGAAATTTTTTTGGTGATGATGCGCATGCGCAGATAACAGCTCCAATATGGTAGACATCTATAAAAGCATATTGGCGTTTTTGGTCTGACTTGAACATACAGCGCACAGCACAGCACACACACATGGCGTGAATCCACCTTTGTCTAAGTTTTAGAAGCCTTTTTTTTTTTATGGCTCGACAAAGTTGGAATTCTGAGTTGAAGTGTTTACAAGTGGCAACATGGAGTGTTAATGGATTGCCGAATGGACTGCTAGTTTGCACCCTTGGAAAATGGAGCGAGGTATGCAATGTCTGTTTTTTTTTTGTTTTGTTTTGTCAAGATAATTGGTGAAATGTGTGAACTGTGAGTGTCACTACTGAGGACATGTGACTATGAATGTTTGTAATGTATGTAGACTGTGCTTATTGGTAAATGTGTAATTATGGTGATGTGAATTGTGAAGGTGTAAGGTATAGGAATTGTGCTTGTACACGGACTCATCTTTATTACTGGACTAGTCTTCTTGTTTGTGAAAGATGCATATTTTGTTATTAAATTTTAGTTTCACGGTGCTGAAGGAACGACAAAATAAATGTGAATGCACCCGTTTCGAGACTCCATCTGCTTTTCCTTCTGAGGGCTGCTACAGACTCGCTTTCCATCGTATTTGTAGTTGTCCTACTTCTAGCTGTAACCCCTCTCTCCATCGTGAAGCAAAACACGCACTTGAGTTGATCAAGTAGAGTTTTGGGGGGTTATTTCAAAAACTGTCAGGGAGCTCGTAAACTATGCTGCCACCTTCTCTATGGCGGAACTGGAACCCTCAGGTGCAGTTTGTGGGATTCGTTACAGTGTTGTAGTAAATTTCACAGTGAGTTCAGACACATCGCAGTCGGATCAAGTCCCATTTTGTGCTGCAGCTTCTCACATACGTCCACCTGACCCAAAGACTCTGTGACAAATCATCAGTGTGCAGTGAACAGAAACAATCTTCCTCCTCAGGACACTGATGATGAAGCTAAAACCTCTGCTTCAGTCTCACTATTAGAGAATGGGTCTTACTGAGGAGCAGGTCATGTGACTCTCAGATACCCCTTTTCCACCAAGTCAGTTCCAGGGATGGTTCGGGGCCAGTGCTGGTGCTGGTTCACAACTCGTTCAACTTGCGAGCCAGCTGAGAACCAGTTTGCTTTTCCATAGCTCACGGTGCTAAGGGTTTGCATAAACCTTGGCGCGAATATCGAAGCAAAAACAACACGGAAGAAGCAGCAACAACAACAGTAATAATAATGGATGACTTCGCGTTTGTACAGCTGCTGCTTCTCGTCACTTAAAAATGGCAATCTTTCACGGGTGTGTTATTGTTGTTGGTCTTAACAACTCCGCCCCCCCGCTGACGTAAGCGGTTCTTTCCTCTGGCCCAGCAAAGAGTTGGTGCTAGCCTGGAACGGGTTTTTCTGGCCCCAGAGCCAGTTCTTTGTCAGTGGAAACAGAAAACCCGGTTCCAAACTCAGCACTGGCCCAGAACTAGCCCTGGAACTGCTTTGGTGGAAAAGGGGCAAGAGAGATGATCTTACCACAGTTTCTCCAGTTTACAGTGAGGATTATCCAGTACAGCAGAGAGATGCTTCACTCCTGAGTCTCCCAGATTATTACGGGACAGATCCAGGTCTCTCAGGTGTGAGGGGTTTGATCTCAGAGCTGAACTCAGAGCAGCACAGCCTTCATCTGAGACACCACACTGCTCCAACCTGCAGAGACACAATGATACACACTTCATCAACAGATTTAATACTGACTTTAAAGATGATGAGTGTAGTGGTCTAACAAAGTCAAAACACTTTGGATGCTGTGTAGTTGTTACGCGCTTATCTCCAGAGGTGGACAGTAATGAAGTACATTTACTTGAGTTCTGTACTGAAGTCCACTTTTTGAGTATCGGTACTTTACTTAAGTATTTTTTTTGGAAACTTATGACTAACTTCGGGCGGCATGGTGGTGTAGTGGTTAGTACTGTCGCCTCACAGCAAGAAGGTCCTGGGTTCGAGCCCTGGGGCTGGTGAGGGCCTTTCTGTGTGGAGTTTGCATGTTCTCCCCGTGTCCGTGTGGGGGTGCTCCGGTTTCCCCCACAGTCCAAAGACATGCAGGTTAGGTTAACTGGTGACTCTAAATTGAACATAGGTGTGAATGGGTGTCTGTGTCTATGTGTCAGCCCTGTGATGACCTGGCGACTTGTCCAGGGTGTACCCCGCCTTTTGCCCGTAGTCAGCTGGGATAGGCTCCAGCTTGCCTGCGACCCTGTAGAAGGATAAAGCAGCTAGAGATAATGAGATGAGATGACTAACTTCACTACATTTGAAAGATAAATATCATACTTTTTACTCCACTACATTTCTATCAGGGTCCTCGTTACTATGAAGCGGCTTTGAAAGTGGATGTTTTTTTCTTTTCTTTTCTAAAACGTGATTTTTTATTCACAGGTGACACTGAGACAGTCTATCAGTAATCACGAGGGTCACGTCACAGCCATAGACTGGATAAAATCAAGTTCAGTGATTTCTCCACAGCATTATTTGAACACGATCAGTTGATGGCAGAATGGAAGGAGGCGGTTCTTCTGGGGAATGAATGCACCCATGGCCATACCAAGAACCCATCTTTCAGTTTTCTGAAAGGAATAAAAGAGTTGTTTCATTTTAAATGTTTGCTTTGTTTATCTAAAACGAACCACATCACGGCCTACAAAAACCGAATAGGCCGATAAGTATAAAATTTAATTGCAATTAGTTGCCAATATGAGTCACGATATAAGGTTACTAAAACCGAAAATGTAACTGAATAACACGTTAAGAAATAAAGCAAGTTTAAAAATGACTTCAGTTCTCCTTGAAGTCTAATTGTTCAAGCATAGCTTTGAAGCGGTTTAAATAAATAAATAAAACCCCACAACTACTGGTCTCCAGCATCTTCCATTGTCTAACTGAGACTCAACTGAGCACACGGAAGGCACCATCTTCTACCTGAACAGGTGACCTAAGGCTCCGTCAAAATAAAAGTTCCAAGCTAAGTGCCAGTAAATGGAAAGCAAAAAATATGAATCTCTAAACCAAAGCAAGTTTAAATTAAAGTTTGGCTCCTACAATGAGTGTGGAAAATTAACTTTATTATTCAGAACCAGGGCTTTACATTAGCACCCGCCCACCTGCCAAATGCGGGTAAAATTGGGCTTTGGCGGGTAATGACTTTAGTCCCACTAGCCACTTTGGTGGGTGGTTTATTCTGCGGTATGACAATATATTTTAATTGTAGTTTTCTCTGAAGGCATCTGATATAATAAACGCATTGCAATGTAATATTATGCGCCGACAACTCCCATGAGCACCTGCATAAACATTCTGACATGTTAGAATTGTTTAGAACATTCGTTAATGTCTCAGATAAAATCAATGATACAGTAACCTGCGGTTAATGAACAAAGCAACAAAGTTGCTGACGACTGACAAGCGCACTATGTGGCGGCGTATAGCTGGAGTTTCAAACCCTGCTGCTCAGGGAAAAAGGGGCAGAGATGATCAGGGCTGGAGCAGCATTTTAAAATCACCGAGGTCCATGATGTGCAAAGCACGCGCCGAAAAATGTTCGCCATATTTAAATGAGGGGGTGAATTACACATCACACAAGAGATCTATTCCTGAAATTGCTTTTAATGGTGTTTGAACTGAATATCATCAGTTTTGAAAAAAAAAAATCCTGTATGTGGCAAGAGTGAGAATAGTTTAAGCTTGTTTAATGGTTTGATCTGGCCCAAGCAATGAGGACAAAAGATCCCCTAACCATGTAGCCTATGGAATTGAGATACATTAACAATCTGGCATCCGTTACACCTACACACAAAAAAAATCTAGGAAAAAAAAAAATCAGTATACACCACCATGTTTTAGGCAAAGTTATCCAAGGCAAACATAAGTTGAAACTTTCCACTCTATTGCTTTGGCTTATCGAATGATTTATTTTTTAAATCACAAATAAGGCAGGGCGGCACAGTGGTGTAGTGGTTAGCGCTGTCGCCTCACAGCAAAACAGTCCGGGTTCGAGGCCCGTGGCCGGCGAGGGCCTTTCTGTGTGGAGTTTGCATGTTCTCCCCATGTCCGTATGGGTTTCCTCCGGGTGCTCTGGTTTCCCCCAAAGACATGCAGGTTAGGTTAACTGGTGACTCTAAATTGACTGTAGATGTGAATGGTTGTCTGTGTCTATGTGTCAGCCCTGTGATGACCTGGCGACTTGTCCAGGGTGTACCCCGCCTTTTGCCCGTAGTCAGCTGGGATAGGCTCCAGCTTGCCTGCGACCCTGTAGAACAGGATAAAGCGGCTAGAGATAATGAGATGAGACAAATAAGGCAGGCAGGCTACAACTGTGCTGCTTCGAAAATGTAAATTTAACAGCTTGATGAAAGTGCGCTGATGGTTACCATGGAAACCCCGTGTCTCCTGCACTGTGTTCCTCCCCCGAGTCACGCACTTGTTCGCTTTTGTGTTCTTGGTCTCAGAGCCGCGCGCACGAAACAGACACAGAAGACAGAATCAACATTTAACATCAACAATGCACTTTTTACGGAGACGTTTTAATGTTATTCTTTATTTTTTATCCAGTTGAATATTTAGCGTACAAATGTATTTTCAGCTCTTAAAAATGACTGACGTTCGGACCGCAGGGGCCTCAGAGCTGGACGCTAATAGGAAGATAAGACAGTTCAATGACAAATGGAAGTTCGGGCGAGATTGGCATAGTTTCCATCCAAGATGGCGCTGCGGATGGGTGCCTCGGGACTTCGCTCTCTCATACTTTCTATGTTTTGTGTAATTGTTGTGTTCACGGAAAGCTGCTGCGCTGAGGTTTTTTAAATGTTTCCACATAGTGCTCCTGATAGGAGCATAATGCGGAGGTGTTTTTTTCCTCTCATCTCGCATTGCTCTGCCTCTCCTCCCCTGAGCTTTCCTGCTTCTGCTCTGCTGACTCATCTTGTCTGAGAGGCCCTTTCTGCATTGTTCTTCAAATCAAAATTCATGGATTTGATAAACTGGTCTCTTCACGCAATTGACACAATCTTCTCGACAACAAGCCTGGGTTCGGGGGAACCAGCCTGTCCTGCCGGAACGTTCGCAGCTGAATATACGATGGACGCTTGGGAGAAGTGTCATGTCGTGTGCCTGGCGGTTCTTCCTGTGGAGCACATTGAGGATATTTACCTATTTGGAACCATGATCACAGGACTTTTGCTGATTGGACTAGGCATTGCCCTGGTGTATCGAGGAAATCAGAAAACGGTGACAGCTGTTCAAAGCCCCATAAAGCTGCCCGACATGATTGAAGCAGTGGGTAGAGCTGTCGGCACTCAGACTGTGGCTATTTAAAAACTTGAGCCGCTCGGTGGATTCCATATTGGAGAAGTTGATGGCTTTGCAGAGAGATATGGATCATTTTAGTGACCAGAATGGACGAGCGGGGTAGTCTGCCACATCTACCCGTTTCAAGCCTAAACAAATTCCAATCTTATCTTCGGCTCTCCCAGCCAGCACTGCCTCAAGATCGTTGCTGGAGCAACAATCTTCCCCTGAAGATCACTGCAGTTAGACTCTCTCTCTGTATTTCCTATTATTTCCTACTATTGTACCATTCCTGTTTTGTTTGATTGTTCGTTCGTTTTGTGTGTATGCTTTTATGTGTTGTACTATGAAAGCTAAGGGGTACTGGAGTCAAATTCCTCATGTGTGTTCGCACACCTGGCAATAAAAGTGTTTCTGATTCTGATTCATAGCAAAACCAAAAATACCCTGTACTGCGAAGACTGTAGAAAGTCTGGCAAGGACAGGCACCAGTAATTTTAACCTCGAAACTATAAAGGACCACGAAAAGTCAAATGCACACATCGGTACTATAACATCAAAACAGGCGAAGACGGCTGGTCACTACAGGACAGCATTGCTTTCAGTCCCTGGCTGTCATGAAGTCGGCTGAGCTGGAGAGGATGGAGCTGCTGTTTAGAAACGTTCACGCGATTGGAAAGAAGTTGATCCGCCCCAGCTATCAACTTATGGCCTGCTGGAAGCCTCGGGTCACGAAGACCATTTTTCATGGACCATTCAGACTTATCTGATGATGAATGTAATGAGGACATTTAATGTCTCTCTCTACACATGTTCACTCACACACACACACACACACACACACACACACAATTAATAGATAATACATAATAATACTTGATAATACACAGTACTTGCATATCAAAACATCAAATGTTTTTCAATGATAAAATTTTTGAATTGGACTTTTAATATTAGAATCAGTTCAGTTGTCACTCTCATTATCTGTAGCCGCTTTATCCTGTTCTACAGGGTCACAGGCAAGCTGGAGCCTATCCCAGATGACTATGGGCAAAAGGCGGGGTACACCCTGGACAAGTCGCCAGGGCTGACAGACACAGACAACCATTCACACTCACATTCACAGTCAATTTAGAGTCACCAGTTAACCTAACCTGCATGTCTTTGGACTGTGGGGGAAACCGGAGCACCCGGAGGAAACCCACACGGACACGGGGAGAACATGCAAACTCCGCACAGAAAGGCCCTCGCCGGCCACGGGGCTCAAACCCAGACCTTCTTGCTGTGAGGCGACAGCACTAACCACTACACCACCGTGCCACCCCCACTTCAGTTGTACTGAATGTTATTTTTCATATTATATGATATTTCATATTGTAAGGGGCTTGAATTTGAGTTCAATAAACAGAATACTCTGTTTATATTTTTGTCTGAATTGGTTGCATGTTTTCATATAGGGAGCGACCTTAACAGCACTGAATACCTGAGTGCTACTGTAGAGATACATTATACGCTGCCATTCATAATTAAATCTAGATCTTCCTAACTTTAACGTATCATGCTGAAGAAAAAAACTGCGATTTCCTGGCAACAAAATTGTGGCTAGTGAAAAGGCTGAATGGCTAGTGACTTGGGAAAACCACTAGCCACAATGGCCGGTGAGCAAAAAAGTTAATGTAAAGCCCTTTTCAGAACGTCATGAGGATTTAATATCACCTGTTTATTCTAATGAACACCGCGAGTTGGCCTAGTGTCTGCCTCTCCACTGGGAGATTGTGAGCTGTACTCGTGATCGAGTCGTACCAAAGACCATCATAAAAATGGCACCAACTGCCGTCTGGTGAGGCACGCTGCAATACAGATACGGGTGGCAAGGTTGGAGCCACGGGATGGCCAGTGGTGGCCAAGGCCACCCTAAATTAATCTCTGGCCACCCCAACACCGCTTTGTCGGCAACTTTTTTGCTGAACTATGTCTGTATGTAGTTGTTCCCATACAGACGCAATTCAATAGCGTGCTCTCAAACCAGTAGTTCTCCACCCAAACCAGTAGGTGGCAGTAATACACTCAACTTGAATATCAACCACCACCAACACAATTACAGAACAAGTCCGCCGCCAGCTGACGACAGCGAAGTTAACATAATCGTCGCAGGTAAGTTTATAACAAACAGAATGAAGTTTATTCACTATATTTGAAATGTTTCTTGTGCTAATCTATGTAAGTTACATGTTATGGAACCAGATACTATCTAGTAAAATTTGCCAGGTTAACTTAGGCTGTTAATTTACCAGCATGTAAGTCACAAGCTAGAAACATTTTCACCGTGTCCGTGCCATTTAAAAGAAAATATAGAGTTTGAATAAGTATGAATCATGTTTATATTGTCAGCCAAAATGAAGAGAAAAACTACTTCCTACTTGGTCAGTCAGTGTAGTAAGCCCAGTACTGAGAGGAGGGAAAGTGGTTTGGAGAGGAAGATGCAGGATGACCATGATGAGACAGAGTCAGACAGTGAAGGAGAGTGCTCACCAGTTGCTCTTCATGGAAGTGAACTTACAGGAACTGGACCTGAGGTCCAGCGCACCACCTGCCTTATGCATTTAGGTTCAGTCCCTCTATAGCAGGGGTATTCAACTAAAATTTAAAGAGGTCCAGTTGGAGAAAATTTCTTGAAGCAAAGGTCCGGAAGATCATAATGTCTAACTATTTAATGTGATATATATGTAAGTAGCCTAGTAGTTGTATCAACATCTGCATGTATTCAATACCTGACTGTCAAATCAAATTAATTCAGGACAATTAGAAAACTTTTTGACAATATTTATTGTCGGGTAACATAGAACTGAACATATGATTGCCGATATGTATAATGTTCTCTCGTTTACTAAATAAAAGTAGGGCTGCATTTCAAAATAAGAGAAAATAAATAAAATGTGAAAATTGTGCATGTTCAAATAAAGTGCTTAACTTCAGAAAAATAAAATAAAGGGTGGAAAGGCTTGAATTTCCCCGTTTCTGTTTCACATGTTGACTCAACAGTCTCAACCAATTTTACAGACAATAAATCTCAACACATCTTAACAACTGAACAGTTTTAGGGGCTCACTTTCATCCCCTCTTCTATTCAACTCCCCCACTTTTTTGCTCAGTGAGAGAATTGAGCTCTCGCTTGTCCTGCCAGGATTTTAAACCTGGGCTTGAATGGAGTCTGGGCCATTCTCATACACATGTGGAGGTGCTCATTGGTGAGCCTGGAACGATATTGAGTTTTGATTATGTTCATTGTGGAGAAAGCTGCCTCGCAGTTGTGTGTGGAGCCAAACATGGTCAAAATGTATAGGGCTACTTTCCTCAGACCTGGGAAAGCTGTCTCAGGGACCATTTGGAGCCAGAAAGTGGAAGGGTCAGTTCTTACAAACTGCTCTTTCAGCGCTACATCTGCTTGGAGATCAACCAATTGCATCTGCAGAGGCCCAGCATTTACCCATTTAAAGTGCTGTGCCACTTCCTTTGAGAACCCCCTGACATCTGTGATGAGAAATGGGTTCTGAATGAACATGGTGAGCTGCTGTCCAAAGCTGAAGCTGTCAAAACAGTTGCTGAAGTTTACAATCAGCTTATCAATAAAAAGTCAACAAAAGAAGACACGTCTCGCTATCCCTGAACCTGTTCCTGCACTGCTGGGAAGTGTGCACAGTCTCCCTGCAGGTCTTCCTTGAACACCTCAAGTTTCCTCTGAAAGGAGCGGGACAGCTGTCATCAGTTCACAAATTGAATTGTGCTTGCCCTGTAGCCTCAAATTCAGTTCATTCAGGTGTGAAGTGATCTCAACCAAAAAGGCCACATTGTCCATCTGTTTCTCATTTTCTAAAAAGAGAGAAAACTGTGTTGCCTTCTGACTTCTTAGCTCTGCCAAAAAAGATGCTACTTCCCTCCTAATGGACCAAAAGCGCACCAACACCCTGCCTTTGCTGAGCCATCTCACACTGTTGTGCAGCAAAAGATCATCAGCATTGGCATCAACTTCTCTGAGGAATTCCCTAAGCATGCGATGCTGGTAGGAAGAGGATGCCCTGAGAAAACTGATCATTTTCATCATTGTATTCATCACCTCAACATGCTCATCTGACAGGGATGCGCAGAGGACGGATTGATGAATGATGCAATGGTAAGCTATAAGCTCAGGATTGTCCTCTTTCAGTCTTGCTACAGCTCCCTTCTCTCTCCGGTTCATAGCAGGGGCTCCATCTGTGGTTACTGAAACCACTTTTTTTGGCTTTATTCCTCTCTTTGTTAACATCTCCTTAATGGCCAGGTAGATGTCTCCTCCTCTTGTACTGGTCTGAAGGGGAGTGACACCTAAAAGGTCTTCACAGAATGCTTTCTGGTCTGTGTTGAAAAACCTGACATACACTACCAGCTGAGCACTGTCACACACGTCAGTGGACTCATCCACAGCTAAGCCTACACATGGTGCCTTATGCATGGCTTCATCTAGCTGGGTTAGCAGGTCCTGAGTCAATATTTAACTTTTCTTTGTGGCAGATGATGCTCACATGGGTATTTGCTTTATCACAAAGCTCTTGCTTTTGTTTTCCCTCAAGTAGTGTTTCAGCTACTGCACTCGTGCATTCTTTGACAACCCCTCCATCAGTAAATGGCTTTTTGTGTTGACCCAAAATCCAAGCAACTCTGAGGGAACACTCATGAGCACGTTGTTAGGCAGTGAATGTGTGGCTCAGGATCCTGGTGGACTGGTCATACTGGACTCTGAGACTACTTATTTTCTGTGATCTCACTTCAGATTTGAGTGGGTATGTTTGTTCAAAGCCATTGTTTTGTCTCAATATGGCGTTTCACATTGGCACTTTTAATAAAGTGCCACGGTTTCTGAACATGAGACACACTGGTTTAGTGCTCCCAGAAGGAAGTATGAACAGAAATGAGTCTGTCCATTCCGGATTAAATGCTCCATTTTCGCTGTCCACTTTTCTTTTTTTGGAAAGCGTCATTTGTTCCTTATTTTTCTCTCCCTTTCTCCGTCTCACTCATCTTTTTCCTCAACTTTCTCCGGCTCAGTCGTCTGTATCTCTCCCTTTGTTTTCTACATGTATCGCTATCTTTCTTTTTCTTTCTACCGTCTTTTCATGTGTAACTTGCCTCTAACTCTCTCATCTGTCTGCACTGTAGAGTCGCAATTACCGCCTGGAATGCTGCAGACTTGATTGGCTGAGTGGTATCACGTGGAATGGCTTAACTCGCATGTAATTAGTCTGTGCGTTTCCTCATCCACTAAACCACTACCGTAAAGACTGCAAAAGCTGCGCCGGGATAAAATAGAAGCGACCCGTCAGGTTTTAAATCATAACCTTCTCTTTTGGTTGTAGGTTCGGGTCCGTATGGGACAGCTTCTGGGTCCGGACCCGGACCGCGGTCCGCCCGTTAGTGACCTCTGCTCTATAGGATAGGATTCTGCCTTCAACAGCCAATGTGGAATGTTCTTTTGAAAGCCAAATCAGTGGGAAAAAAAGAAAGTTCATCAACTTAAAATCCAGCATGCTAACAGTTTTGGTTTTTTTTTAAACTTATTTTTTATTGGGTTTTCAATGACAGCATTCCAGTATGTACACTTTTCTCTATCCAGCTGTAGGTGACAATTGTACACATGATATCCAAATTAAGATTACAAGCAAATAAAACAAATAAAACAAAAATATCCACTCCCAATTAAATACATTAAATATATGAAATCAAATATACATATTCAGACATTCATATACACAAGCACACATACAAATAAGCAGTCAGGAACCCACAGAACTTACACTAAAACACTAAGGCACTGTGTGGATTATGTAAAAGAGGTGGTAAGGGGGGAGGCTAACCAGTCTTATTGTATTAATAAAGGTACAACAGGACTCCACCGCTTAATAAATATGTAATGTGCTCCATCTGATAGAGGTCCCAAACCTTCTGGATCCATGTGTTATATGAAGGGGGGGTTGGTTTCAACCATCTAATAGTTATGCACTTCAGTGCAGCTGTAAGTAATATATTTAAGAGATATTTCTTGGACCTCCCATTCAATCCTTTAGGAATTACTCCTAATAGAGCCACAGTAGGATCTTGAGGTATGTCCTGTTGGAAAACCTCTTTAAGAGAATCAAAAACCTCTCCCCAGAATGTCTTTAGTTTCAGACATAACCAGAATATATGGGTATGATTGGCGGTATGTGCCCCACAATTCCTCCAGCATGAGCTGGAATGTGCCTGGTTCATTCTAGATACTATTTCTGGAGTCCTGAAAAATCTAACAATTATTTTCCACTTAAACTCCCTCCATGTATTTGAACTTGTGACCAGGTGTGCCTCACTACACGCCTCCTCCCAGACTTCCTGTGATATAACCATATCCATTTCTGCCTCCCACCTCTGCTTCATTTGTAAGGAGTTTTGTGTATTCATGGATAAAAATATATTGTAGAATCTACTAATCATTTTTCCATCTCTATTTCCTGTTTGTATTTCTATTAGGAACTGTTCGATAGGAGAAGTTTTTATGAGTTTTCCCCATTCCTTGTGCCCTGTCAGAAATGTTCTAAGTTGCAAATATCGGTAGAAATCTGTCTTAGGGAGACCATAATCATTTCTCAACTGCTCGAATGTTCTTAGATGACCAAAACTGAATAACTGGTGCAGATATACCAAGCCATACCCTGACCACCTTCTAAAGCTGATGTCCAAATTATTAGGTGTGAAGCTCTTCATAGATCCAATGCTGATTAATGGTGATATTTGTGTCGTTAATCCAAAAGTTGACTGTATTTTAATCAAAATTTTAAGAGTGTTCTTAGTCCAAGTTGCCATTTCCTTTATGGGAACATCCAGGAAGGGTAGGTCTTGCAGAGACTTTAGCGAGCATAGATCTTTTTCTATGTTAAGCCAACATGTACCTATATTGTTCTGAAGCCACGCTATCATCGGTTTCATTTGTGCAGCGCAGAAATAATATTTTAAATTGGGAAGTTTAAGGCCGCCGTTTGATTTAGATAACTGTAGGGTTTTAAGTCGAATTCTAGGGCGCTTTTTTGCCATATAAATCTTGACAACATTTTCTCCAAATTATCGAATGTAGATTTTGGAATTTCTATAGGTAACATTTGAAACAAGTAAAGTAATCTGGGCAGAATGTTCATGTGGATACTTTCAACGTGCCCTAGCAGAGACAGGGGGAGCATAGACCACCGTTCTAGATCGTTATTAATGCTCCGAATTATTTTACTATAATTAGCATCAAACAGATTCTGCAGAGACGGGGGAATGTACAGCGGGGCAAAAAAGTACTTAGTCAGCCACCAACTGTACAAGTTCTCCCACTTAAAAAGATGACAGAGGCCTGTAATTTTCATCATAGGTACACTTCAACTATGAGAGACAGAATGGAGGGGGAAAGAATCCAGGAAATCACATTGTAGGATTTTTAATGAATTAATTGGTAAATTCCTCGGTAAAATAAGTATTTGGTCACCTACAAACAAGCAAGATTTCTGGCTCTCACAGACCTGTAACAACTTCTTTAAGAGGCTCCTCTGTCCTCCACTCGTTACCTGTATTAATGGCACCTGTTTGAACTCGTTATCAGTATAAAAGACACCTGTCCACAACCTCAAACAGTCACACTCCAAACTCCACTATGGCCAAGACCAAAGAGCTGTCAAAGGACACCAGAAACAAAATTGTAGACCTGCAACAGGCTGGGAAGACTGAATCTGCAATAGGTAAGCAGCTTGGTGTGAAGAGTGGTCTATTTTGATGTCCCGGTCCATCTGCAGGGCTTCTCTAATAACTTTTGATACAGCTGTTGGTGAGCTCAAGTCCGGCTGTTCATAGATGCCGGTTATTCGGATGTTGCCCTGTCTCATCCTGCCCTCCATATCCTCACACCAGTCTTTTAGGGTGACCACCTGTTTTTGAAGATTGGTCACCGTAGACTGCAGCGAAACCACCTAGTCTGACCATGTTGACAGTCCACCTTTCATGTCCTGAATGTCCACATTCATATGCTCAATTTCTGTGCGGATCGCGGCTGTGTTATTTACGATGTCCGACCGCATCGCCTGTATTTCCAACTTTAGGACATTGAAGTCCTCCGCCAGCGTGTTCTTAAGTTCCTCTCTGATAATTATGGAGATCTCTTCCCTTATGCAGGGCTCGAAATTCGCGGTGGTCCGGTCGCCCGAGGCGACTTAATTTGTCATTTGGCAGGTAATTCCTGTCACTAGATAGCCCGGCTGGCTAGTTGAAAATAAAAAATATATATGAAGCGAAGATTCAGACACACCATCAACTAAAGCTGCCACATATTAAGCGCATGCCGTGTCTGTGCTAATCGATGTGTTTATCGGCAGGACGGAAAATACCAAAGAATTCCGAATCATATCGTGTACGAGTCAGGCTGTCGTTTTTTTCACTACTGCGCATGCATATAACGCATCTCGCTGAATATCGCGGTAATCACGTGTAGTATTGGACCAGGTGGGTGGAGCACAGAAGCACGGCAGGCCAGAACTGAGTTCTCAATGAACTATTTATTGCTAGCTTTTCAGCCTTTTATCACTTCCCAGCCGTGTGCACATGCACGCACACACGTGTTCTGGTTGGGGAGAGAGAGCTCCCTTTCTCTGCTCTCCTCTCCTTTTAAAGGGCGCGGTCACTGGGGAAGACACACAAACACAGGTTAATCCCCATCTGGTGCAATGATCCCACCACTTACCTACCCTGACTCCATTCACAGACCGACGCTTGGCCATGCCCCCACTGCCACATCACGTTATCAAATTCAATAGATGTGGCCACATTATCGCGCATTTAAACATGTGTGTTTTTGTTGTTGTTAACATCTACATCTGCCAAAGCTACGTTGTGATGTGGAATTTTGTGAAAGGTGTACAGAAACCGCCAGAAATGGGGACAAAGCAACCTCACTGTACAGGAGATTTTCAAACTGCTGAGATATTACATCACCTGTAATTTGCACATTCTGAGTCAGGGAACATTGCCCTGAAGACGGTGCTCACGTCTTCGTTGGACGTATAGGAGTGTGTTGGCTAACCGTTTGCAAAACCCACAGCATTTCGGCCTTCAGTGTAGTACATGGTTTTCCCCAAAGCATTTGATCGTATCGGGCCCGATACGCTTGCTCTGCCTGCCGATACGCTTAGTTGCTTTAGTTAAAATCCGATACACTTAGATTTATACCGATACGTTAAATTTCCTACCCACAAGTAACTCAATATATAGGAGAGCAAATAACAGATCCATTTACATATCGATTGATATTTGTGTTAAACAAGCCATCTTTTTTCCAATGTTTGTGTTGATTCTGTCAAAGTAATATGTCCGCGTGGTATGATGTAAACAAACTGTAATCTGTTGGCTATGTCAAGATCACATGTTCAAACCCTCCAATAAAAGTATCGAAAGAAAACGTCAGACATCCCGGAATTCTCCGATTCATTATAAGCGATCTCATTGGCTGCCGATGTTGTCCCCCACCAGACGGACAAAGCTGACTGATTTTAATAAGTGAGGAGAAGACTCGCTGGACAATTTGATCCACATCAAGATGGATGACAGCGAGATGGACTATGAGAGGGTTGCCCAACATTGGGCCAAGCAAAAGCCAAGGAGAATTAATCTGCTTTAAAGGAGAAGAAAATTTAATTAATTAGTTTGGGTTTGCAGAAAGATTATGTACTTATAAACACTCTCACAAAGTGAAGTTGTCCAAATGTGTCAAATACAGCATAATTTCAAATAATAATCATAAGCATTTTTGGCAGTGTGATGTCACTGGGATCCATTTAACAAAAGAAGGCTCCGGATTATTCTTTTGTTAAAGGCTCACAGTGACCTCACACTGCCAAATATGCTTATCATTATTATTCGAGATTATGCTATATTTGACACTTAACAAATTCTCCTCATGAATGTGTTTATAAATACATAATCTTTCTGCAAACTTAAATGTATGAATTAAGTTCTTTTCCTTTAAATGTTTTAATCTTAATCTAATCCATTTAATAAAGTGCCAAAATTTAAACTTTATAATATGCAGTTGCCTTACTTTTCTTTTCAGTGTGTCATGGTCCTACCTGTGGGTTTCCTCTCTTCAGGTAACATCTCCACTCCTCTCCACTCAGCATTACCGGCCACGCCCGCATTCACTTCCTCTTATTAACTCTCAGTGGCTGTCATTGGCTGTTGCCTATCACCTGCTCCTCCTCTGTGTGTATTTAAGCTGCTGTCCTCCCAAGCTTCAGTGTCAGATCGTCTTCTAGGCGTCGACTCCGTCACTCTTCAGTCCTGGTAACCTGACCCTGCATTTCTGTCCCTTATCTTGCTACCTGATCTGTGACTCTGTGTTCCAGCCTGTTCCCTACTCCTGCCTGTTGTGCTGTCCTGTCTGTCTGCTGAGGGACTGCTTGCTGGGAGACTGCCTGAACACCTAGTGCCATCAGCTTACAGCCTCCCTACTCTGACATGACCTGATCCTGTCTGATCTCTGCTGCTAAGCAGGGTTGAGCCTGGCCAGTGCTTGGATGAGAGACTGCAGACATCACCTGCATCTTAGTCTGCCTGCCACTGAACTTCACACACGCACATCCTCCTTTTCCCCTGTTATCAATAAAACTCAACATTTAACTTGCGCTCTTGGGTCCTCGTCTGTTTCTCCTGAAACAGTGTATCTTAGTTCTACACATATTACGGTAATTGCATCAGAAACATCCTAAATCATTACAGTTATAGTAATACAGCAACTTATTTTACGGTGGCAGTTCTGAGGTTCAGATCCCTTTGTGATCAACAGGAGGTCATGATGACCGATTCTCTTCATTGGATTGCATAAGATGGAGCAAACCACTGTTCATATTTTCATGCACATTTTTGTTACAACGCTACTTGATCATAGATAATTAAGGGATCCCCGTAGATTTTCAACCTATCATATACCTCAGTAATCGATAACAAAATAGTTTAACTTGCATGTTGAACTTTAAGGTGAAATTTCAAATGTGTTTACATTAATACTATTTCGGTCAGAAATCAGTGAAACACTGGTAAAATCTGTCCTATCTAAAACCTCTCAGAGACCCTGAAAATGCACCTGAGAGCATCGATTTTCAACAAATTCCCCGGGGGGAAGATGCCCCCTCCCCCCTAGTTTTGCATTGCGCCTTCGGTGTTCAATTGTCTGTGTATTATCAGGCCAGAATTTAGGGCTGTAATTTGTTCTGGGGAAAACACTGTAGGAGTTGGGGAGAATGTACTGAAGGCATTACTTGTATGGGGTCCCGAAGACACCAAAGCGGGCATAACGTTAGTGTTTGCATTTGCAGTAGATACCGGTGCCGCAAACATCCGAATGGGGACAGTTGTTGTCTGACTGTCGGCATAGCGCTTGTGCTTCTCCCCTTTCATATGTGCGTCAAGGGGTTTACAGCCCATTGTCCCAAATTTAATGCTTTTTAAAAAAATTTAACAAAGTCTGCACCGTGCTTCGTACTCTGTTTTTTGTAACCAGCCGCTATTGTAACCCTCCCAGAGGGTCAGGCTGGGTTCCCACACCTCCACTGCTCTCAGCCTGAACATCGGCTCGCCACAGGGTTGTGTACTTAAGCCCACTCCTTTACACCCTCTACACGTATGACTGTGTCTCCACCCACTTCAGCAACAAGATTGTAAAGTTCGTAGATGACACGACCGTGGTCGGACTCATCTCGGGTGAGCTAGCATACAGGGACGAGGTGGAGCGGCTGTCAGAGTGGTGCAAAGTCCACAATCTGCTCCTCAATACCACCATAACAAAGGAGCTGGTTATTGACTTTAGGAAAAACAAAGCTGACATCCAGCCACTCATCATCAACGGGGCCTGTGTGGAGAGGGTCCCGGTGTTCAGCTTTCTCGGCATTGAGCTGGAGAACTACCTAACCTGGAGTGCCAACACCAAGGAGCTGCTGAAGAAGGCACAGCAGAGACTGTACTTTCTGAGAATCCTCAGAAAGAACTGTCTCCCCCAAAATCTGCTCCGGGCCTTCTATCACTGCTCCATAGAGAGTGTGCTCACGTACGGACCGTGTGTTTGGTACGGCAGCTGCACATCCTCAGAGAAGGCGGTGCTCCACAGGGTCGTTAGGGCAGCAGAGAAAACAATAGGCTGCCCCCTCCCCACCCTGGAACAGATTTACACCTCCAGATGCCGCAGGAAAGCAATGGACATTTCAAAAGACTCTTTACATCCCGGTCACTGTCTCTTCCAGCTTTTGCCATCAGGCGAGATACAGAGCAATGAAAAGCAGGACAAACCACCTAAAAAATGCTGGTTATGAATGTAACCGTGGTTCTATGACTAAGTGGAAGACTGCCAGGGCAGTGCTGAAAGCACTAGTGGAAGGATCTTTGCATCCATGCATTTCGAGAATCGCATACAAAAGTTGTCATCTCATGACGTGTCTGCCTATATAAGGCAACATCCCACGTCATTTGGCCTCAAGATCATTCTCGCGCAATCCGAGTGACCAAAGACCCTAGCGGTCTTCCACTTAGTCACAGAACCACGGTTACATTCGTAACCAGCGTTCTATTTCCTTCACTCCAGACCGCCAGGGTGGTGCTGAAAGCACTAGTGGAAGACGAATACCAACCCAGTCACGAGGAATTCAGAAGAGCATCACCACCTTCTGGAAGAACAGCTTCACACAGCAATGGCATGGACGCAACATTTAGCCTGTAGTACCGGGCAAATGTACAAGTATTGGACCAAGTTGCAGCAGCACAAATGTCAGAGAGTGGTACACCCCGGAGAGCTGCCCATGATGTTGCCTGAGCACGTGTCGAATGGGAGCGGACAGGAGAGGGCACAGTACGTCCCATAGATTCATAGGCATGGGTGATTGCCTCCACAACCCAACAGGAGAGCCGCTGCTTGGACAGCAGCCTTCCTCTCGGAGCACCACCAAAACAAATAAACAATTGGTCTGTCATACGAAAGGCTGTCGTCCTATCAAAATAAAACCTCAGAGCCCTGACAGGGCACAACTCAGCATGCAAGTCCGTCCTGTCCGCCGGTATAGCAGTCAGCGAAATCGGCTGGTTGCTAAACTGGGGAGATAAGACTTTCGGGAGGAAAGCTGGGCTAGGCCACAATGAAACACTGTCAAACATAGGGCCCCAACGAAGATAAACAGTACTCACTGAGAGGGCATGTAGCTCACTCACACGCCAGGCTGTTGTGATGGCAAGGAGAAAAGCCGTTTTAACAGATAGTCACTTAACTATCTTGTCTAATGTAGGATTCTAGTTGCTCAACTGTCTTAGGTCTTTTTTGTCATATCTTCCGTTTTATGATGCGCCAAATGTTTTCTATGGGTGAAAGATCTGGACTGCAGCCTGGCCAGTTCAGTACCCGGACCCTTCTTCTACGCAGCCATGATGCTGTAATTGATGCAGTATGTGGTTTGGCATTGTCATGTCGGAAAATGCAAGGTCTTCCCTGAAAGAGACGTCGTCTGGATGGGAGCATATGTTGCTCTAGAACCTGGATATACCTTTCAGCATTGATGGTGTCTTTCCAGATGTGTAAGCTGCCCATGCCACACGCACTAATGCAACCCCGTACCATCAGAGATGCAGGCTTCTGAACTGAGCGCTGATAACAACTTGGGTCGTCCTTCTCCTCTTTACTCTGAATGACACGGCGTCCCTGATTTCCATAAAGAACTTCAAATTTTGATTCGTCTGACCACAGAACAGTTTTCCACTTTGCCACAGTCCATTTTAAATGAGCCTTGGCCCAGAGAAGACGTCTGCGCTTCTGGATCATGTTTAGATGCAGCTTCTTCTTTGAACTATAGAGTTTTAGCTGGCAACGGCGGATGGCACGGTGAATTGTGTTCACAGATAATGTTCTCTGGAAACATTCCTGAGCCCATTTTGTGATTTCCAATACAGAAGCATGCCTGTATGTGATGCAGTGCCATCTAAGGGCCCGAAGATCACAGGCACCCAGTATGGTTTTCCGGCCTTGACCCTTACGCACAGAAATTCTTCCAGATTCTCTGAATCTTTTGATGATATTATGCACTGTAGATGATATGTTCAAACTCTTTGCAATTTTACACTGTCGAACTCCTTTCTGATATTGCTCCACTATTTGCCAGTCCTGGTTTGTGACCGCTTGTAGTACATCTGTTGTTTGTAGCATTCGAAAAGGAAGCACCTTCAAGAAACGGTTTAACCTTCTTAAATCTAAAATCGGCCTGAACCTGCAGTCTTTCTTTGGAACGAGAAAATAAACTGAAAAGAAACCCCCTGGGTGAACAATGGGGTCGACCATCTCTATGGCTCCTTTTTGTAGCAACAACTGAACTTCTCTCGACAAGGCTTCTGCCTGTCTTGGATTGGTTATAACTGTCTGCCTCACACCCGAATGCATTGGTGGCCAGTGGCGGAATTGCAGGTGGTACCCTTCTGAAAGGGTGGTGAGTAGCCATTGGTTGGTTGTTATTTCACACCAACGCGCTAGCTGGCTGCCTGTAAAAACTCCTGCCACTGGCCCTGACCTGTCAGTGGTCCTGTCTAAGTTTTTCGGAAGGGATGGGGGGGGCAACGATGGCGGGGAGGACCCATCTGTCGAAAAGGGCAAAAACTCACGTGTGGCTGAGTGCCACCCTGCCTGGCCGAGGGAGATGAGGGAGGTCTTTGTGCAGCTCTAGGGGCCACATGCCTAAAGCATGAGGCAGAAGGGTTTGGCGGAGCTCTGAAGGTGGGTGCTACGCCTACATGACGGGAGCGAGACTCTGTAACAGACACACGTCTGTCAAAGGTCTCTTGTGCTGCTGGCCCAAAGACCTGTCCAGGTGCCAGTGGGAGGTGCCTCAGGCTGTTCCTGCATACTTCTGGCAGAGGCGATTGAGCCAGCCACACTTGTCAATGGGCTTGCAGCAAAGTGCCCAAGGTAGTGCCACACTGGTTGGCAATGACACCCATAGCCTGCAGTGCAAGTTCCAGTACCTCAGCCGCCAGTGGGTCTGCCGATGATGTGTTGAGTGTCGAGTGCAGCATAACAAGCACGTGTGCCAGCGAGTTAGACACCCTGCCAAGAAAGGCAGTAGAGTTGTAAGCATGAGAAAGTAGCTCGTCTGTGCGGCAGCACTCAGCGTTAGGGCAACGCACCTGCTCCCGAAGTGCTTCATCGGGAGACACAATGAGCGAAGCAATGCTTGATTCGACTACTGGCATGCTACCCAAGCCAACAGCACCAGGGTCCTGCATCGCCGCAAGCATGCGAGACATCTGGTCTGGATGGGCAGGTTTCATAGCAGCCTCCAGGGCAGAGGCCACCACAGAAGTAAAGTCACGACACTGTGGAATTACCAGAGAGGCACGCTGAACACGGTGCAGGAACATGTTCTCAGATCCAGTAGGAGGCGCTAGGGTGTCCAACTGCAAACGTGCAAGCAAAGCCTTCAGTGTGACCTCCACTGAACCCACCACTGAGGCAGACTCCCCAGATTGCCCAGAGGTAACATCACTGCCCGAATCACGGGGCTCAACACCTGGCAGGACTTCGCTTGGTGGCTGCGCCGAGGAAGAAGGCTGACTGAAAAAGGTGTCTGAGGCAGCCACAGACATCACTTCCTCTTGGTCAGGTGGCTGAGAACATGAGCCAACGGGTGACAAGGAGGCAGGTGGTGCAGGCTGTTCCTCTACAGTACCTACCTGTGCCCCTGCTGTAGGGGGGGGGGCCCTCGCAAGCAGAGGCAGCAGACGCTCCACTGTAGATGAGAGCAGTTCCACTTTACACTCTAACTCAGAAGACCTAGATTTTTTGTGCTGTTTTGCATGCACTGGTGGTGAAAGCTTACGCTTACGCTGTGTCTGAGAATCTGAGAGCGGGAGACTGTTAGACGCACGTTCCACACCAGCCAACCACGCCTGTCTAACAGTAAGCGGCATTAACGCACAGGAAGGGCATGGATCAGACATTGCCTCCCTTAGATGTTGCATGCCAAGGCACTCCGTGCAGCGATCATGTGCATCCAGCACCTCCATGAGGTTGGGGCAAGTGGAACACCTCACTGAATCCATCTCAGTGTCTACTCATCCACAATTTTTTTTTTTTAGAAAAGAAGCAAGGTGTAGCACTGCTTGCTAGCCTGGCAACCAAGGCTAGTGAGTTCACAAGCACAACTTTACCGCTACAGACAACGATTTACTAGCAACCAGAAAACCGATGCTCACGTAAAGTTGTAAGTACACGTTAACGTTATTGGCAACCAATTCGCTAACTCACTCAACACTGACAAACATGCCGGCAACCGAGCAGTTTGTGACAAGACCGATATAATAGCCGTCCCTGAAAACTTGGCAGCCAAGATTCAGTGACTATTGATGCATAAAACAAGTTACCTTAGCAACCAAACAGCTCACGTGGAGTCGAGTCCTACTGAAGTCCTCTTCAGTCACGAG
Organism: Neoarius graeffei; assembly: GCF_027579695.1. Lineage (NCBI taxonomy): Eukaryota > Metazoa > Chordata > Actinopteri > Siluriformes > Ariidae > Neoarius > Neoarius graeffei. Next base: position 122,280,676 of record NC_083570.1, on the reverse strand, counting down.
CTGCACTGTAGATTGTCGCAGGTATTCCCACAGTTAACTGATAACACACACACAATTCCAATAGAAGAGATGCGATTCCAACGCGAGAAAAAAGAAGAGGCCAAATGACGTGGGATGTTGCCTTATATAGATAGTTTTCATATGACGTCAAAGAGTCGGGGATTCCCTGGTGGCGGCCATCTTGGTGGGCCAGCTTACCGTACGGGTCACTCAGCACACATTGTAGCGTGCGAGTTACATTCATTTATATATTATTTACATTTATAGTTACATTACTACTATTTAAAGCTAGCAATGGTGCAGACTTCTTGTATTCATGGCTGTCGTAATAGGTCAAATGATGAAGTCAAGCAGAGCTTTTATGGAATTCCCACTGTACGGGAGCACGAAGGCGAGCAAAAAAGAAACTCAGCATACAAAGGAGAAATCTATGGCTTGCGAGAATCAACCGCAAGGATTTTCAGCCTTCCAAACACAGCAGAGTCTGCTCCGATCATTTTATAAGTGGTAAGTTGTTTAAATAAACAATCAATTGTGTTTAAGTTTTGTTAGTTTTTTCTTTTTTATCAGACATCTAATTTTTTAGGTTTGTTTACCTGACATGTTTCGACGTACGACTGTCGTCTTCCTCAGAGTGTCACCGGATGTTATTGGTGACGCATCTTTTATCAGCTGATGTTTCCGAAGGCGTGGCCTTCCTGTCTGGATTGACAGGTCGGTCACGCCTTCTACTGTCAGTTCGTCCCCTGCAAGATGGCACTCCAGGTATGGGAGAGCATGTATGCTCCCTCATCTCGGTTGATGGTCCTCGGACTTCGCTTACGGATCTCTATGGCCTCCCTGATCCAGCGCTGATGTTTATTATCTTCTGTGCGGATGACTCTGGCATTCCCCCAGTCCATAATATGATTTTCCCTTTTGCAATGATCTGTTATGGCTGACTTATAATTTTCCTGTTGTGCCTTTTCTTTTATTGTTCGGGTTTGTCTTGTAGCTGTCTCCTTTTCGCACTCTTTCTTGTGTTCATTTTTTCTTGTGTTGAAACTCCTTCCTGTCTCCCCAATGTAAGTTTTATTGCATAATTGGCATGGAATCTCATATATGGTGTTGCATCTGTTGTCCGGATGTATTCTGTCTTTGGGATGAACCAGGATCTGACGGAGTGTTGTGTGTGGTTTGACAGGTGTATTAATGTTGTGTTTCCTCATTGCTCTTTGAATGCGTTCCGTTATTCCTCTGATGTATGGTAATGTCACTACTCCCCTGTGTTCTTGTTTGTTGGTTTGTTTTTTCTCTTTCTTCTGTGTTTTATTGTTTTTGACCTGTTCCGCCCCTTTGGATATTGGCCATTGTAGATATTGACATGCCTTCAGTGCGTGTTGTATATGTTGTTCTTCGTGTTCTTTGTCCTGTGCATCTGTAATTATTGCTGCACGTTCATGTAATGTTCTAACTACAGATATTTTGTGCATTATGGGGTGTTCGGAAGTCCAGTTTAAATATTGGTCGGTGTGTGTGGGTTTCCTGTGTACTTTTATTTTGATGTCCCCCTCTTCTGTGTGATGTATTTTTAAGTCCAAAAATGCTATTGACTGCTCCGTTTCCTCTTCATGTGTGAATTTTATATTGCCGGTATTGTCTATAGTATTGAGATGGTCGGTAAGTTGTTGAGTGTATCCCCTCTTTACTTTTTCCAATATGTCGTCCACATACCGTTTCCAGAGTGTTGGTCTGTATTCCGCTGGTATTGTAGTGAGTGCTTTCTGCTCCAGGTCTTCCATGAAAAAGCCGCACATGATGGCTGATAGTGGGTCTCCCATGGCAAAACCTTCCTTTTGTCTGTAAATTATGTTCCTGAACTGAAAGTATGTGGATGTGGCGATGAATTGAAGGAGTTGCGTAATGTCTTGTACAGTGAGGTTTGTGCGTTTCTTGAGCGTCCTATCTGTTTTTAATTTGTCTTGTACTACCTGTATGGTGGCTTCCGTGGGTGTTCTGGTGAAAAGAGATATGACATCGTGTGAAATGAAAACTTCGTCTTGTTGCATTTTTATGTTTTTTAGTTCTTCTGCCAGTTGTTTTGAGTTTTTGCAGTGTTGGTCTGTGAGTCCTAGTAATGGTTTAATTATTTCGGTAAGTGCTTTTGATAAGTTGTATGTCACTGAACCAATGCTATCTACTATGGGGCGTAATGGTGTTCCTGGTTTGTGTATTTCTGGTGTACCGTAAATCCTGGGGATGACACTGGCTGTGGGTACTAAATGATTATATGCCTGTTTATCTATTTTATTTTCATCGAGTAGCGGTTTGAGTAATGCTTTAAGTTTCTTTTTCTTGTCTTCTGTTGGGTCTTTTCTAAGTATCTCGAAGGCATTGTCACTGAGTAATTCCATCATTTTGTGTTCATATTCATCGGTGTCCATGATAACTACTGTTCTGCCTTTATCTGCTGGGAGGATTGTGATGTCTTTATTTTTTGCTAATGTTCTCATGGCTTTGGCTTCCTGTTTTGTGATGTTACTGGGTGGTGGTTTGGCTGTTTTCAATATACCAGCTATTGCGTTTCTTAGTGCTGCTTTTTGTGCCTGATCCTGTATTTTCTCACATGCTAATTCAGTTCCCCTCCTAGAACTGCCACCTTATTGTGGTGGAGGGGTTTGTGTGCTTGAATGATCCTAGGAGATATGTTGTCGGGGGCATTATGCTCCTGTTAGGGTTTCCCAAAGCAGACAGGTCCTAGGTGACAGGCCAGACCAAGAGCAGTTCACCAAAAACCCCCTATGGAGAAAAAATCCAGGACCGTGACGTCGCCCGGTAGGACGCAGCCGGGGCCCCACCCTGGAGCCAGGCCCGGGGTTGGGGCTCATATGCGAGCACTTGGTGGCCGGGCCTTTGCCCATGGGGCCCGGCCGGGCTCAGCCCGAAGAGGTGACGTGGGCCCGACCTCCTGTGGGTTCACCACCCACAGAGGTAGCAGTAGGGGTTTGGTGCAGTGTGGATTGGGTGGCAGTCGAAGGCAGGGGCCTCGACGACCTGATCCCCGGACACAGTGGCTGGCTGTTGGGACATGGAATGTCACTTCGCTGGGGGGGAAAGAGCCTGAGCTTGTGCGGGAGGTTGAGAGGTACCGGCTAGAGATAGTCGGGCTCACCTCCATGCACAGCTTGGGCTCTGGAACCCAGCTCCTCGAGAGGGGCTGGACTTTCCACTTCTCTGGAGTCGCCCGTGGTGAGCGGCAGCGGGCTGGTGTGGGCTTGCTTATAGCTCCCCAGCTCAGCCGCCATGTGTTGGAGTTTACCCCAGTGAACGAGAGGGTCGCCTCTCTGAGCCTTCGGATTGGGGAGAGGGCTCTTGCTGTTGTTTGTGCCTACGGGCCAAATAGCAGTATAGAGTATCTGGCCTTCTTGGAGTCCCTGGGAGAGGTACTGAGGGGTGCTCAGACTGGGGACTCCATTGTGCTACTGGGGGACTTCAATGCTCACGTGGGCGATGACAGTGACACCTGGAGGGGCGTGGTTGGGAGGAACGGCCTCCCCGATCTGAACCCGAGTGGTGTTTTGTTATTGGACTTCTGTGCTAGTCACGGTTTGTCCATAACGAACACCATGTTCGAGCATAGGGGTGTCCATAAGTGCACGTGGCACCAGGACACCTTAGGTCGGAGGTCGATGATCGACTTTGTAGTCGTTTCATCTGATCTCCGGCCCTATGTCTTGGACACTCGGGTGAAGAGAGGGGCTGAGCTGTCAACTGATCACCACCTGGTGGTGAGTTGGATCCGCTGGCAGAGGAGGAAGCTGGACAGACCTGGCAGGCCCAAACGTATGGTGAGGGTCTGCTGGGAACGTCTGGCCAAGCACTCTGTTGGGGAGGTCTTTAACTCCCACCTCCGGGAGAGCTTTTCCCAGCTTCCGAGGGAGGCGGGGGACATTGAGTCTGAGTGGACCATGTTCTCTACCTCCATTGTGGACGCAGCTGTTCGGAGCTGTGGCCGCAAGGTCTCCGGTGCCTGTCGTGGCGGCAATCCCCGAACCCGGTGGTGGACACCGGAAGTAAGGGATGCCGTCAAGCTGAAGAAGGAGTCCTATCGGGCCATGTTGACCTCTGGGACCCCTGAGGCCACTGACGGGTATCGGCAGGCCAGGCGTGCTGCAGCTCGGGCAGTTGCGGAGGCAAAAAGTCGGAACTGGGAGGAGTTCGGGGAGGCCATGGAGAAGGACTATCGGTTGGCCTCGAAGAAATTCTGGCAAACCGTCTGGCGCCTCAGAAGGGGGAAGCAGTACTCTGCCAACACTGTTTACAGTGCGGGTGGGGAGCTGTTGACCTCGACTGGGGACATTGTCGGGCGGTGGAAGGAATACTTTGAGGATCTCCTCAATCCCTCCGTCATGTCTTCCACTGAGGAGACTGAGGCTGATGACTCAGAGGTGGACTCGTCCATTACCCAAGCCGAAGTCACTGAGGTGGTTTGCAAGCTCCTCGGTGGCAAGGCACCGGGGGTGGATGAGATCCGCCCTGAGTATCTCAAGTCTTTGGATGTTGTGGGGCTGTCTTGGTTGACACGCCTCTGCAACATCACGTGGCGGTCGGGGACAGTGCCTCTGGAGTGGCAGACTGGGGTGGTGGTCCCTCTTTTTAAGAAAGGGGACCGGAGAGTGTGCTCCAATTATAGGGGAATCACACTTCTCAGCCTCCCAGGGAAAGTTTACTCCAGGGTACTGGAGAGCAGAATTTGACCAATAGTCGAACCTCAGATCCAGGAGGAACAATGCGGTTTTCATCCTGGTCGCGGAACACTGGACCAGCTCTATACCCTTCATAGGGTGCTCGAGGATTCATGGGAGTTTGCCCAACCAGTCCACATGTGCTTTGTGGATCTGGAGAAGGCATTCGACCATGTCCCCCGTGGTATTCTGTGGGGGGTGCTTCGGGAGCATGGGGTTTGGGGCTCTTTGCTAAGGGCTGTCCGGTCCCTGTACGAACGGAGCAGGAGTCTGGTTCGCATTGCCGGCAGTAAGTCAGACCTGTTCCCAGTGCATGTTGGACTCCGGCAGGGCTGCCCTTTGTCACCGGTTCTGTTCATAATTTTTATGGACAGAATTTCTAGGCGCAGCCAGGGGCCGGAAGGAATCCTGTTTGGGAACCACAGGATTTCATCTCTGCTTTTTGCGGATGATGTTGTCCTGTTGGCTTCTTCAAACCAGGACCTTCAGCATGCACTGGGGCGGTTTGCAGTCGAGTGTGAAGCGGCTGGGATGAGAATCAGCACCTCCAAGTCCGAGGCCATGGTTCTCGACCGGAAAAGGGTGGCTTGCCCTCTCCAGGTTGGTGGAGAAGTCCTGCCTCAAGTGGAGGAGTTTAAGTATCTCGGGATCTTGTTCACGAGTGAGGGAAGGATGGAGCGTGAGATCGACAGGCGGATCGTTGCAGCCTCCGCAGTGATGCGGTCGCTTTACCGGTCCGTCGTGGTGAAGAAGGAGCTGAGCCAAAAGGCGAAGCTCTCAATTTACCGGTCGATCTACGTTCCGACTCTCACCTATGGTCATGAGCTTTGGGTAATGACAGAAAGAACAAGATCGCGGATACAAGCGGCTGAAATGAGTTTCCTTCGCAGGGTGGCTGGGCGCTCCCTTAGAGATAGGGTGAGAAGCACAGTCACTCGGGAGGAGCTCGGAGTAGAGCCGCTGCTCCTCCACATCGAGAGGAACCAGCTGAGGTGGCTCGGGCATCTTTTTCGGATGCCTCCTGGACGCCTCCCTGGGGAGGTGTTCCAGGCATGTCCCCCTGGGAGGAGGCCCCGGGGAAGACCCAGGACATGCTGGAGGGACTATGTCTCTCGGCTGGCCTGGGAACGCCTCGGTGTTCTTCCCGAGGAGCTGGCCGAGGTGTCTGGGGAAAGGGAAGTTTGGGCTTCCATGCTTAGACTGCTGGTCTCCGCGACCCGGTCCCGGATAAGCGGAAGAAGACGAGACGAAACGAGACGAGGCTAATTCAGTTGCCAGAATGAATTCATCGTGGTATATTCTGCGGTGTGACAGCGTAGTTGAGTCCTTTTCCTAGTATACTGCGTTCTGCTTGTGAGAGTTTGTACCTTGATATGTTGTGGATCCATTTTTCATTGATGTGTGCGTGCTCCGGTTCTGCTTTCTTTTTCTGTGCGATGAGTTTGTCCAGTTTTCGGATTTGTTGGGTTTTTGTCTTGGTGAATTCCTGCTCGTGTATGTCTGCCAAGTGTCTGTGTATTGCTAATTCCATTTCCTTGTTCTGGGGAAACCGGCGTTTGAAAGTTTCCATCTCCCTATGTAGTTCGCTGTTGATATTATTGAGTTTGTCAGTTGTGCACCGTATCCGTTCTTTTACCAGAGTCATCCGCACTTTCCTGATCATCATCTCCGCGTTTCTGGTTGGAATCGGGTTCTTGATGTTCAGGCTGGCCGGTACGACTTCCTCATCCCGGCAGCGCAGATTGAATCTCAGGTGATTCCTGTAGCATGCCCGTTTTTGCGTCAATCTTTCAAGGCGGCGAAACTCCTTGATGCTTTTATCTCCATAACTTATTCTTAATCTTTCGATTGCGTTCATTATGTCTTATATTGAATGTTGTTAGTTTTTTCTTTTTTATCAGACATCTAATTTTTTAGGTTTGTTTGGAATGCCAGAGTCATCCGCACAGAAGATAATAAACATCAGCGCTGGATCAGGGAGGCCATAGAGATCTGTAAGCGAAGTCCGAGGACCATCAACCGAGATGAGGGAGCATACATGCTCTCCCATACCTGGAGTGCCATCTTGCAGGGGACGTACTGACAGTAGAAGGCGTGACCGACCTGTCAATCCAGACAGGAAGGCCACACCTTCGGAAACATCAGCTGATAAAAGATGCGTCACCAATAACATCCGGTGACACTCTGAGGAAGACGACAGTCGTACGTCGGAACATGTCAGGTAAACAAACCTAAAAAATTAGATGTCTGATAAAAAAGAAAATACTAACAATATTCAATATAAGACATAATGAATGTAATCGAAAGATTAAGAATGTGTTTAAGTTTGTTTTTGGAAACCAAAACATCATGTAAACAATCTCTAGAGAATGCCTAACTGGAACCGCTGAGTGTACGTTTACATGGTACTGTAATACCACTAATGGATATAAAATTTGTCTTAAATCAACTCGATATTATACACACACATATATTTATATGCAGTGTTGAGAGCTCTAAAATTCCAATGTTTACATACCTTGGCTGTAATTAGGACACGGCTCTCACTGGTTTTTATATGGTGGACTTCACGGACCCAGCCACAGACAAAATAATTGTATGACTCCAGCGACTTGTATGCTTTGAGGTCGTCAAGTGTGTAGGCACTTTTACTATTCACGAAATAGTTCACAATATCAGGGTACGATATGGATGGCAGCCCTGCATAGTCACTGGAAAATGCTTCTTTGTCCACTTCGTGGGGGTCAATTCCCCCAATCAAGGCCAGTTTGGCTGCATACCGTTGTCGTGAGATGTCGTCCAATGTATCTATATACTTCCGTTTGCTTGATTTTGCCGACATTGATCTTTATTTTAGAAAACTGACTATATAACTTCATAAATTCGTACGAGACAATGTGGCCGGTAGTGGCGATGGTCTGTTTTGTTTGCCCACCAAGATGGCGGCTGGGGGGGCGTTCCCCGGCATGCCGTGACGTCAGTGAAAACTATCTATAGGCAGGCACGTCATACGTCATGAGATGACAACTTTTGTATGCGATTCCCGAAACGCGCGGATGCAAAGATCCTTCCACTAGTGCTTTCAGCACCGCCCTGGAGGTCTGGAGTGAAGGAAATGGAACAGTTTTTATCCCAAAGCAATCATGGCTTTAAACTCAAATGTGCAATTTGTGCAAAATATATATGCATGTGTGTGTATACATTTTCTTATCAGTGTAATCTGTGTACATACAGAACCAAAACAATTGTTTATACTATTTTCAATGCAATCCATGTACATATAGAACCATACAATAGATTTCTGTTTATACCATTTTACCAGTGTAACTCTGTATACTTTATTTATTTTTATACTTGATTTGTTCTCCCTTTTTTCTTTCTATAACTCATAATGAGTCAACAGCACCTTCAATTTCATTGTACCTTTGGAAAAGTGACGATGACAAAGACTTTATCTCATCTCTTATACTTTTCATCCTTGAGCCAGTTATCATTAAACCTGCATTTGCCCATCTTGCCGCGGCTCGTGTCGGAAATAGCCACTCAAACACTTCTTCATCTATTTTTACGACGTGCATACAGGCCTACAGGGAAAACACTGCCCCCTAAATAGTGTGTGATGTCTGTGCTATAGGCACACGCTTCTTTAACTGTCTGGTTAGACAGGGACGTGCGCTGGTGAAATAGCATGAAAAATAGTCTCTCTGGACATTGATAACTTTCTTTCATTCCACCCAGATGAAATTTAATGCCACTCTTCAAAAATTACCAAAATTTAATATGTTTTAAGACCTTAAAAAACGTATATTTTATTTAAGACTTTTGAATACTTTTTAAGGATCCGCGGAGACCCTGAGCTTATGAAATCTTTCTCCTACAGTAGCCAGTACTCTTCTAAATGAAGAAATGTATAAATACATAATAGTAATTAGAAAAAATATGATTTATGTAACAATAGATAGATGAGCATTGATACATGAATCCATGGGTTTAGAAGCTCAGGCGACAATTCCATATTTCAGTGCAAAATCGTGAGCTTAAACTTTGTCTACACAGACTGTGCACTGAACCCATGCGAGCTCTCTCAGCCTGCTGGAGGATCCGCACTTGACGTCACGAATCTGGCTCCAGACTCCCTTGGGATTTTTCCAGATGCGTTTTGTTATTTTATTTTTTTCTGCTGTAGACAGATGGCCTTGTGCAACATTACCCTTCTGGATGAGTGTGTAAAGGGACATACTTTCATGAAAAAAAAAAGCCCACTAAATTGGTCCAGGATATGCACTTTCAGGCCTCATGGTATTCCCATCACACATGAATTGAATATTCTCAGTGCCAGGATTGTGTTTATTGTGATGCCTGCAGGCACTTTGGCCTTCCAAACACTGAATCAGTTTTCGCTTCTGATAGGTGCAATAAAAACTGGAAATAGGCAACGTTCAAAGATGGAGGCTTTGCGTCCCATGCCAAGTCTGAAGCAGACATAAATGTTATGTTAGCCTGGAAAAATCTTGAGATGGAGGCCCACACACAAAACAAGACATATTTGATGACTAAATTGTCACAAGAGCAAACACAACAGATACAGGAAAACTGTGATTCTATTAAAAGTGTAGCTGAAGTTTTACTGTTAACTGCAACACCAAACAGCACAAAGGGGTCACAGAGAGAGACAGTGGATTCAGGCAACAAGGGAAACTTCCTCACTATATTAGAGGTTCTTAGTAACCACAACACAGCTGTGAAAAAGAAACTGAAAGCTGTTCATGCTCAATATACAAGCCACCAAATCCAAAATGAAATGTAGGACACATTTGCAGAAATGGTGCGCTCCCCCATCATCAGTGAGGTCAAGGAAAGTCAAGTCTTTGCTCTGATGGCAGATGAAACCAAAGATGTAAAAAAGAGAGAACAAATTTCTCTTCTTCTTCTTAGGTATTACTACAGGGGAGCTGTAAAAGAGAGCTTTTTGCACTTTGAAGCTGCAGAGCATCTTAATGCTTCAGGGTTGGCGAACAAAATAACACACACCCTTGAAACATACGGGCTGGAATATAGGGACAATTTGATTGGACAAGCTTACGATGGAGCATCCGTCACGAGCGGCAAGAACCCTGGAGTTCAGGCTTGTGTAAAGGAAGTGGCAAAGCAGGTCTTTTATGTACATTGTAATGCCCACTGCCTTAATCTAGTTATTGTGGACACGGTTAAAGCTATCCCAGAAGAAGAGTGCTTCTCTTCTATTGTGCAAAGACTGTACACATTCACGTCTGGGTCCTATGTTCACACCAAATGGCTCAATACGCGGAAATAAATGTACAATGGGGTGCCAAGGGAGCTACAAAAGTTAAGTGACACACGGTGGGCCTGTCAACATAAGTCTTGTCAAACAATTCTTGATAGACTGCCTGCAATTATCAGCGTTTTAGAAGAAACCGTTGAAGAAAAGAATGGTGATGGGTCAGTTGATGCAAGAGGCCTGCTTGCCCAAATGGACCTCCAGTTTGTAGGGCTTCTAGTTGTAATGATTGGGCTTTTGGGGGAGGCAAGCTGCCTCTCGGATGCCTTGCAGTCACCTAATCTGGATTTAGGTTTAGCTGTTGATTTAGTTCAAGCTCTTGTACAGACTCTTCAAGACTGCAGGGCTGAAACATACTTTGAAGAGCTGTGGAAAGAAGTTCTCCATACAGCTGAACAGTGCAACATCGAGACTGATCCTGCACCCAAAAGAGAGAAAATACTGAGCAAAAGGCTTGATGGACATGCGGTCATGAGTCAGCTAGGTGGACGTCCTGAGCAAAAGGACGGTTTTCGCACAGGGTTATTTTACCCAGTCCTTGACCATATGCTCAGTGAGATCAACAGACTGTTTTCTCAACCCAACTGTCAAGTGATGAGGGGCGTTCCCATAAACGCTGAATCCCATAAACGCTACATTTTGTGATGAAGCAGCTCTGCTACCCTTTGCATCCATCTATGGAAGCAATACTGAAGACATGAAACACGAGTTACGTCAGCTAAAAAGAATCCTGGAGAGGAAAAGCCACGCAGGCCAAGAAAAAACATCTAGAATAGTTGAACTGACCAAATTCACTGAGCCCCACCATGAGGTGTTTCATGAGGTCTTTAGATTGTGTAAAATGGCAGTCACCATACCTGTGAGTGCAGCTGCCTGTGAAAGGAGCTTTTCAGTGCTGAAGCTGATTAAAACTGACTGAAGATCAACTATGGATGATGAAAGACTGAGCAACCTGGGTGTTGTGAGTTATTTGAATTATTTAAAAAAAATCAACAGAAAGACGGTTACTATGGTCGGCGCCATTTAATTTTTTTTTTTTATTTAAAAGCCTATTTTTCCTTCAATTCTATAGCATTAACGTCTCATTTTAGTTTTCAAATTTTGTATTCCCGAGGTCATTTCCACCATGTCACTGCTGCTCACACAGAGGGCAGTTAGTTTGAGTCTCAGGTGCAGTTTGTGGGATTCGTTACAGTGTTGTAGTAAATTTCACATTGAGTTCAGACACATCGCAGTCGGATCAAGTCCCGTTTTGTGCTGCAGCTTCTCACATACGTCCATCTGACCCAAAGACTCTGTGACAAATCATCAGTGTGCAGTGAACAGAAACAATCTTCCTCCTCAGGACACTGATGATGAAGCTAAAACCTCTGCTTCAGTCTCACTATTAGAGAATGGGTCTTACTGAGGAGCAGGTCATGTGACTCTCAGAGAGATGATCTTACCCCAGTATCTCTAGTTTACAGTGAGGATTCTCCAGTCCAGCAGAGAGACGCTTCACTCCTGAGTCTCCCAGATTATTATCGGTCAGATCCAGGTCTCTCAGGTGTGAGGGGTTTGATCTCAGAGCTGAACTCAGAGCAGCACAGCCTTCATCTGAGACACCACACCGCCACAACCTGCAGAGACACAATGACACACACTTCATCAACAGATTTAATACTGACTTTAAAGATGATGAGTGTAGTGGTCTAACAAAGTCAAAACACTTTGGATGCTGTTTAGTTGTTATGCGCTTATCTCCAGAGGTGGACAGTAATGAAGTACATTTACTTGAGTTCTGTACTGAAGTCCACTTTTTGAGTATCTGTACTTTACTTAAAGGACCCATGGCATGGTGGTTTGTTGATGCTTTAAACGGGCTCATGGAGGTTTCCGGATGTTATATCCGCAGCCTTTCTCGAAATGAACCCTCAGCACGTAGAGATAGCCTCCTGGGAGAAAGCCCCATTTCAGCGCTTTTCCCAGTGCGTCGTTTTGCTAATGAGAAGCATGGAGGCAGGGAAGGGTAGAGGGTGGGGGCAGGTCTTATCATTAATATTCATGACATGTAAACGTGTTACCTCTGATTGGCTAACAGCACTGTGACGCTACCTCCAGTGGGTCAGAACAAGCGGATGTGGGTGTCTTATTATGGTGAGAGAGAAGGAACAAACCGCAAAGGGAAAAATACCACGCGCTGATGTCATTAAGGTGCAACGCGAGGAAATAAAATAAATTCAACAAATGTTTGGGTTTTTACTGAACAAACAAATAAAATGAACAAGTGACTTAAAAAAAAGAATGTGGGTGTCTTTGTAAAAACTGTTTTGATTGGCTATTATAACAGAGCATGCTGCATGCTTTTTGGTTTTGTAGCGCAGAGTACCTGGCTAACTGCAGGAAGCGGTTAGCTGCACAGCTAATGTAGCCATTGCAAGGCTAACGTGGCACCGATTTTAAAACACGGCAAAACGACTTAACAGTTATACACTTACTTGTTCGCTGTTTGTGGCTGATGCGGCAGGGATGCTTGGTACGGACCCAGGCTTCAGTGACAGTTGATGTGCAAAACCTGCCCTGTACTGTCCCAAGTTGTGGAAACATTCCTCAGGAAAATGCTTCCGACAAACATACACCATCTTAGGTAGACTCAACGGCGTATTACTGAAGTAAATAAAATTAAGCCACTGCATCTTCAGGGGCTCTCCCGTCGGCAGTAAAAACAGACTCTTTTCTGTGTTGTCACATCCATGTACAGCGCAATTTCCATGTTTTGCTCACTTAGGTGATGCCATGTTGTTGTGTCCTCTATGGTCTCCTCACTACAACTGGGCGGGCAATTCATACAGTGGGTGGGAATCCAGAGGGGGGGCGTGGGGATCATCTCCCTTGCTGACGTAGTAAAGAGAAGAGTTTATCAACGCGCCGTTTTGACGCGCCATTCTCAAATGTTGGGCATAGTCTGGTTTACACATTATGAAATTTCTAGCCACTGGGGTGACTTAAGAAGGTCAGAGGAACTCATTTTAACGTTAAAAAACCTCAGAAAGTGAAAATTTCATGCCATGGGACCTTTAAGTATTTTTTTGGAAACTTATGACTAACTTCACTACATTTGAAAGACAAATATCGTACTTTTTACTCCACTACATTTCTATCAGGGTCCTCGCTGCTCATTACAATGAAGCGGCTTTGAAAGTGGACGTTTTTTTCATTTCTTTTCTAAAACGTGACTGTTTATTCGCAGGTGACACTGAGACAGTCTATCAGTAATCACGAGGGTCACGTCACAGCCGTAGACTGGATAAAATCAAGTTCAGTGATTTCTCCACAGCATTATTTGAACACGATCAGTTGATGGCAGAATGGAAGGAGGCGGTTCTTCTGGGGAATGAACGCACCCATGGCCATACCGAGAACCCATCTTTCAGTTTTCTGAAAGGAATAAAGAGTTGTTTCGTTTTACATGTTTGCTTTGTTTATCTAAAACGAACCACATCACGGCCTACAAAAACTCGCTGTCCGAACTGCGGAAGCATATTGAGGTCTGTAAGCGTTTTATTCCAAGAGAAAGCTTGCAGTGAAGTTGTCTGTGCTTTTAGAGCGAGCGATAATGTTGCAATAGCTATGCAGTCTGGTTAGTCAAATGACTTTCTATGGATTTTCCCACCAAGTTTGCCGTAGCCTTGTCCACAGTTAATGTTAACACACAGCTAGTTAACATGGATACTGTTAGTTAGCATGTAAAAACAGAGTTACGCTAACATGAATAATGTTAACTTATCTGAAGTCCTTTCAGAAATATGTTTTAGCATAATCTTGCCAAATAAACAGCATGTAGAAATCTCTCTTTTCTAGTAACATTGGCGACCCAATATGATTTTGAGTTTGAAAAGCGTTTGCTAGCATGTCAGGTGGAGCGTCACTGACTAGCTAGCTTAACGTTAAACCACCATGATGCACAGCATGTGTTCATTTTGTGAATTCACAAAATAATCCAGTTGGTCGCTTCAGAGGCATGAGGTATTATCAGCGCTGTGACAATAATACAACAGTGCGTTGACAGAAAACGTACTTTTAATACTTTAAGTATTTTTAAAAGCAAGTACTTCACTACTTTAACTTAAGTAAAAGTTTGACTGGAGAACTTTCACTTGTATCGGAGTCACATTTGACCAGTGGGATCTGTACTTTGACTCAAGTAATGAAGTTGGGTTCTTTGTCCACCTCTGGAAATTAGTAATAATTCAAGACCACTTTAGGATCTTAGTGAAAGAACTACGGAGGAAAACTGCATGGGTTTAATACTGCTTGTTCACTGGGCTGCTTCTGTTACACAGATCTGGCAACCCTGTTCATCGCAGATAGACAGACTGAAAGAAAACTCACTAACAAACTTTCAACTGTCAGAATATCAACAAGTCAACAAAAGAATAGTTGATATGGTTTGCAATTTATTTTCAGTTATTTTCTCTTTTTATTCTTTTTTTCCACCTTTTCACTTTCCATGTCGCTGCTGCTTTGAAACCCTGCTGCTCACACACAGGGCAGTTAGTTTGTGTCTCAGGTGCAGTGTTTTTATTTATTTTGGGATTGCAGATTGTAATGCATAAATTCATCAAACCAACAGCATCATCTCTTCTGCATTCCATACATTTTCAGTATTGATGAACTTTATACAGTTTGGGAGAGATTAAGCGTTTACATAAAAGGAGAATAAAGAGAGTGACAGGTAAGTCCAGGAGAGGTTAGAGAAGAGGAGATTAAAATTACAAATTTGAAAGATAAGAAGGGGTTCAACATACATGTGCATCTACAGTAAAGTTAAAGTTGCAGGAACTTTCCAGAATCGTTCAGGTGACACCTCCACAAAGTCTGGTTGGATGGGTTTTACATATTTGACCCACTTTGTCCATCACTTAATAAACAGAGTTTTCTTGAGACGGAGAGAGAAAGTGATCCGTTCCATATTGTAAATCTCATTTACTTTATTTATCCATTCTTGTATTGTAGGGGGTTCAGGGAGCAGCCGGCGTCTCGTAAGCGCTTTTTTGCAGGCACATATTAAAATACCAAACAAATATTCATCAGCGCACCTTGCCTGGAAGTCAACATGTCCTAAAAATAAAGGAAGAAACTGAAAGGGCAGGTCAGTATCAAACATCTTTCTGAATGCATTATCATAGCTGCCAACTACTACGAATAAATCGTATTTATTACGATTTGTCGTTTTGATTACGAAAATACGAATTTACTACAATAAAATACGATTTTGCCAATTTTCATGGGTCATTTTCAAAGTCTATCACCGGTGGGATTCGTCTTTGAACCCGCTCTGACCAATCAGCGCAACAGTGACTGTGACGTAGTCAGAGCGACAGAAAGCAGTGGGGGAGGGTAAACCATAGACATATAAACATAGAAGTCGCATTCTGCGTAGAATCATACGTCATCCTCGTCGCCATATTGACTGAGTTTAACTGTACCAACAGGTTTACCGTCCAAACGAGATCACATGGGATTACCTTTCACAAGTGAGACTGGAAAAATACTTTTCAATACTGTTCCTTCAGTTTCCCAGCTCATCTCCACCGGGTAGGTGTAGAGTTATAAGCAGTGAGAATTAGATAATACAGTGCCACACTATGATGAACGTTTTTGAACGCATGATGAATGTTTTTAACCTTTCTGAATGTGAAGGAATCAGTGATGTATTTTGTTTTGGTATGAAGTTAGAACCTGGCCGAACTCAGTTTGGCGCTCATTCAGCTCACTTTGTGGCCTCAGGTTTTGGTAGCTTGCTACGGTATGCTGACTGATTAGCTTACCTGAGCTATCTATCGCGTATCTGTCGCTAGTTTGCAGTGTACAGGGTATTTCGCACACTATTTATAACCATCACATTAAAAGTTATATATGTTGTTTTGATGCCTGTTTGTTTCCCAAATATATACGTGTGTGTCTTAATGGGTGAATAAAAGGCATCGAGTTAAATATTATTGTAGAAAGGGGCTTTATGAAGTTCAGTCCATTTACTTGCATTGGTTTACGGGGAAGATTTGCGACATCCAATATGGCGGACACTCTGACGTATCCCAGCAACGGGCCACCAGCTCAATGCGGCGTCTATGTTTATATGTCTATGGGGTAAACAAACAGCATGTGGAGAGGGACACCATTGGAGCATCGAGTGTTTTGGTGAAGATTCAGCGATCATGGAATGAGCGGAGAGCCTCTTCCTGCTCATGTTTCAACGAAAACTCCAAGTCTAATTCTTCTAAAACTGATTCCAAAGCGGAGTCAAACGCGCGCTGTTCAATAGCGCTTTCTCCAGCGTCGCGCAGCCTTGTCGTCACTAGTGGTGTGTAGTTCACGAACGAACCGTTCTTTTTGAACGAGTCTTCGAAGTGAACGACTAGAACTAGTTCGCGCTGCCTCTCGTTCTCGGTCGTTCGCGAATCAGCAGTCTCTACTCGCTGAATCTCGGTCGTTGGCGAATCAGCAGGATCTGTTCAGTAGCAGAAGGGCGTCCAACTTGCATTTTGATCTGTGCAGAGCAGCGCCACTTTACTTCTTTAAGAGCTATCTGAGCCCTATTATCAGAGCGTTGACACATGCCAGGTCTTTAGTTTACAATTTAGAGCTCTCACTCAGCAATACATTTCAGTTCACAGCGAACGAGCTCAGCAGTTCGCGAACGAACGAACAGCCAGCAGCCAGCCTGCCTGCTGCCATACTGGGCTGGGCGCATAGCAACGGTTTCCATGACTGTGATAAACAATGAAGAACGTGGCTCTGGAGATCGCGGCATACTGTGTTCGTTTTTTTAATGTTAATGCAATTTGTAATAAAGTGGTTTGTTCTTTGTAATGAGGGTTGCTGTTGAATATGAGCAAAATGGGTGTTACTTAATGGGCTTGAACAACTGCATGAAACAGTGTGCAATGCAGCAGAGAGACATCGCAGGCTACTGTTCGCTAAATACGATGACTTGTAAAGTTGTTTATTCTCTGAAATGAGTGTTGCTGTTAAATAAGCAATTTTTTTTTTTTTTTTGCTTAATGGGTTTGAGAGAACAACTGCATAGCCGGCAGACCATGGCTCTACTAAAATAAATATAATAAATATAAAAACAGCTTTATTCTCATCTACATTTAATTAACTTTCAGAGCTTTGTTTATGTAGTCTTTTTCAGATAATGCTAGGATAATGTTTTTCTTCCATCTTTTTCTCAAGCACATTGTAATGTATGGAAATCTATTGTGGATGGCACCTCTGCCGCCTCTCGTTCACTCAAGATGAACTAAACTTCGGACGACAGCCATTGTTGTGCCGCTTTGGTGTGACGTCATCAAAATGAACGAGTGAACGAACTGAATGAATTTCTTTGCTGAACTGACCGACATGAACGAACTGGCGGAAATGAATCGCCATGTCCCACCAATAGTCGTCACTCCTGCAAAAGCCCGCCCAAAGAATCCAAACAAAAACCTTGCGTTGTGATTGGCGGGTACGATTTGATGCCCGGGGTGTGTTGTTGATTCTGTTCTTTTTGATTTGTAGTCATGTGAAGAAGCAAGTTGAAATTGACACTTTTTTGAGCTGTTTCACTTTGTGCCAAGCATGTTTTGAGGCATTTTTATGTTTGGTGTTGATTGATTACAAGAGGTTCCTTTTATGTTTGATCTGTGCCAAATTGCTTTGATGATATGTATTCTAGTTCCAGGTAAATTTGTTTCCATTGTTGAAAAGAACTTTGCAAATTAATGTAAGATGATAGTTTAGTTTGTAGAATAAATTTTGTCAAACTATTTTGTTTTAGTGTGATTTTTCAGGGTAGTTTTGCTAGAAAGCTTTGGCGGCGGGGGGGCTTTGCCCCCCCGACCCCTCACCGAGACTCAGTACCCAACCTTGTATTACTATTTACAACTTGAGAATGTTGGCAGCTATGCATTATGAATCTTTGCCCAGAATGGTTTGATCACTGGGCCGTCCCAAAATATATGCCAATGGTCAGCTTCTTGAGACGCGCACTGTCTCCAACATTTAGCATCTCCTCCCGCCACACGTACTTTTTGCTTTGGTGTGATAAAAAACCGAATAAAACACTTCCATCCAAACTCCCTCCACATCTGAGAGTTTGTACATTTCCACTGGAGTTCACACACGTTCAGCCAGACCTCGTCTGATATTGGAAGGTCTCTCTCTCTCTCTCTCTCTCTCTCTCTCTCTCACTTTTCTCTGATGTATTCTGTTGTGTGTCTTTGTTGTCAATAGGCCTTTGTAAATTCTAGAGATAATGCCCTTATTTCGATTATTTTGGTAGGCGTCCAGGAGTACTTTCAATACAGGATCATCCATATCCGTTTTATGTCTAATATTATGTTCAAAATAAAGTTCGTATCTGGAGGGATCTAAAAAAGTCAGATTTTTCAAGTTGATATTCCTTCCTCAGACTTTCAAAATCCTTCAATTTTCCTGGAGTTGTAAGTGAATAAAATGATGTTATTCCTCTCGAAATCCAAGATTTAAATCTATAATCCATTTCGTTTGGTTTGAATCCGGGGTCATAGGCACACCACTGAATTATCTGTAAATTATTCTCCAATTTGTATTCTTCCTTTAATGTAATACAAATATTTAATTGCGCTTTGATTCCTGGGTTTTCAATATTATTTTTGAATCTTCCCAAATTATTATGAGCCAATATGGCATGGATCGGTGGGTCAGTCTGAATAGAGAGTTCTAGATCTTTCCATCTTGCATGAAATGCCGAGCTACATATATCGATCAGAGGTTTAACCTGAGCTGCCAAATAATATTCTTTAAAATGAGGTAATGCCATCCCCCCTCCCCCCTTTGGAAGTTGTAGTGTTTTAAATTTGACCCTGGGTTTCTGACCCTGCCATATGAATCTGGAGATGATTTTATTCAGTTCTGAAAACCATTTGAAGGAAATTTCTACAGGAAGTGCTTGAAATAAAGAGAGATATCTTGGAAGTATATTCATTTTTACACTGTCTATTCTAGGACTGAGGCTGAGGAAAGAGATCGAGTTCCACTTTTGTACGTCTTCTTTCATTTTTGTTCAAAGAGGCTCATAATTTATCTTTGTTATTGATGCGATTTCTTTTGGTATATTTATATATCCCTAAGTGTTTTAACGAGTTCTGGTCCCAATTAAGATGATATTTCTCTTTAAGGTGTTTAGGAGGTATGGATTTAAAAGTCAGAATCTGAGTTTTTTGTATGTTCAATTTATATCCTGCAAACTCGCCAAATCTTTCTAAAAGGTCCATTAATTTGACAAATGAGCTAGATGGGCTCGTTAAACATATCAAAACACCGTCAGCATATAGCGCCACCTTGTGATCATCCCCCTTAATGGTTACGCCTTTGATATCTTCTGTCTGTCTCAGCCACTGTGCTAAAGGCTCTATAGAAAGTGCAGAAAGTAAAGGGGAAAGTGGACAGCCCCGTCTCGCTCCACGCTGTAGTATAATAGCGTCTGAGAAAGAACCGGTTATTTTTATCCGGGCTGATGGTTTGTCATAAAGTGTACACACACCCTGAATGAAATTTTCATGCAAGCCAAATCTTTTAAGGGCCTTTTATAGGAAAATGCAGCTGACTGAGTCGAAGGCTTTCTCTGCGTCCGAGCTAATTCTGAGGGCTTCGAGATGATTTTGTTGGATGTAATGCAGTATGTGCAGGGACCGCCTGATGTTATCCTGAGCTTGTCTTTGCGAGACAAACCCAGTCTGGTCATTATGTATAATCCGAGGGAGGATTTTTTCCAGCCTTTTGGCCAGGATGGCTGTATATCATTTATAATCAACGTTTAACACCGAAATGGGTTGAAACGATGCACATTCTAATTTATCCTTTCCCTCTTTAGGGAGAACAGAAATGACCGCCTCCTTCAGGAGGCATTTTTAAATCCACTAAAGTTGTATTGCAAGCCCGAAGAAGACTTGGCATTAATTCAATTCGTAGGGCTTTATACCGCTCTGAAGGGAGACCGTCAGGACCTGGGGATTTGTTTGCTTTCAATCTGGAGATGGCGCTGTGAAGTTCTGCCTCAGTTATTGCTGCTGTTAAGATCCGATTGTGTTCCTCTGAAGCTGCAGGTAGATTAAGAGAGTTGAGAAATTCACCAATCTGCTGTTCTCCTGCTAATTCAGGTTGTGTATGTAATGATTGATAGCAGTCTTTAAAGATGTTTTGTATTTCACTTGGACTGTATTGTATATTTTTAGAATTTGGATCTCTTATTTTGTAGATTGTGTTATCCACTTGTTGTTTTGTAGCTTTCTTGCCAGGAGTTTTGCTGATTTTGAGCCGGATTCATGATATTTCTGTTTCGTAAATGCCATCTTTTTTCAATGTCTTGTGTATACAACATGCTGATTTCATTCCGAACTTTCTTTCGTCGTATCAACAGGCTTGGGTTTGGTAGCAGTTTATGTTGTGTCTTAAGATCTTTTAATTCTTTATTAAGGTCCATTTGCCGTGATCGTCTTGCTTTTTTTTCATGAGTGCAGCAGGATATAATTTTACCTCCAACTACCGCCTTCAGGGTATCCCATACTACACTCGGGTCGACTTCCCCTCTATCATTTTCTTCCAGAAACACTTTATTTCTTTTCTCCTTTGGGATGTAAATTTTGGGTTGTTTAGAATACTGGTGTTTAGTCTCCACTGTGATCTTCCGAGGTCCCGATCACGGGGGAGGTCGAGCGCGTCTTTCAATAAGTTTTCAAGAAAACCAGCCATATTGCTGCCCTCTTTATTCTCCAGTATCCCATAGATCCTTACGTTATCTCTCTGCACTCGACCCTCCTGTTCAATTAGCTTAGCCTCCAGATTAGCTTGGCGCTGTGCTAGCATCTTAATTAACGTTGATGCTGCCTGAAGTACCATCTCGGTTTCTTCAATTCTCTCCTCCGCTTCATCTAGTCTGTCGTTTGCTCGCTAACTCTTTTTTAATGTCTGATAGCTGTGGCCGATTGTCTCTTCTGAACTCCCGTATTTCTTTGAGGATAATTTGCTAGCTTCAGAGCCATCATCACCATGTAGGTCCAGTCCGAGGGGGTTTTGGCTTCGGTTATCTTGTCTTATTTTGGACTCGCTTTCCATCGTAATTGTACTCGTCCTACTTCTAGCTGTAACCCCTCTCTCCATCGTGAAGCAAAACACGCACTTGAGTTGATCAAGTAGAGTTTTGGGGGGTTATTTCAAAAACCATCAGGGAGCTCGTAAACTACGCTGCCATCTTCTCTATGGCGGAACTGGAACCCTCAGGTGCAGTTTGTGGGATTCGTTACAGTGTTGTAGTAAATTTCACAGTGAGTTCAGACACATCGCAGTCGGATCAAGTCCCGTTTTGTGCTGCAGCTTCTCACATACGTCCACCTGACCCAAAGACTCTGTGACAAATCATCAGTGTGCAATGAACAGAAACAATCTTCCTCCTCAGGACACTGATGATGAAGCTAAAACCTCTGCTTCAGTCTCACTATTAGAGAATGGGTCTTACTGAGGAGCAGGTCATGTGACTCTCAGAGAGATGATCTTACCCCAGTATCTCCAGTTTACAGTGAGGATTCTCCAGTCCAGCAGAGAGACGCTTCACTCCTGAGTCTCCCAGATTATTATCGGTCAGATACAGTTCTCTCAGGTGTGAGGGGTTTGATCTCAGAGCTGAACTCAGAGCAGCACAGCCTTCATCTGAGACACCACACCGCCGCAACCTGCAGAGACACAATGACACACACTTCATCAACAGATTTAATACTGACTTTAAAGATGATGAGTGTAGTGGTCTAACAAAGTCAAAACACTTTGGATGCTGTTTAGTTGTTACGTGCTTATCTCCAGAGGTGGACAGTAATGAAGTACATTTACTTGAGTTCTGTACTGAAGTCCACTTTTTGAGTATCGGTACTTTACTTAAGTATATTTTTTTGGAAAATTATGACTTTAACTTCACTACATTTGAAAGACAAATATCGTAGTTTTTACTCCACTACATTTCTATCAGGGTCCTTGTTACTCATTACTATGAAGTGGCTTTGAAAGTGGATGTTTTTTTCATTTCTTTTCTGAAACGTAATTGTTTATTCGCAGGTGACACTGAGACAGTCTATCAGTAATCACGAGGGTCACGTCACAGCCGTAGACTGGATAAAATCAAGTTCAGTGATTTCTCCACAGCATTATTTGAACACGATCAGTTGATGGCAGAATGGAAGGAGGCGGTTCTTCTGGGGAATGAACGCACCCATGGCCATACCGAGAACCCATCTTTCAGTTTTCTGAAAGGAATAAAGAGTTGTTTCGTTTTAAATGTTTGCTTTGTTTATCTAAAACGAACCACATCATGGCCTACAAAAACTCGCTGTCCGACCTGCGGAAGCATATTGAGGTCTGTAAGCGTTTTATTCCAAGAGAAAGCTTGCAGTGAAGTTGTCTGTGCTTTTAGAGCTTGCGATAATGTTGCAATAGCTATGCAGTCTGGTTAGTCAAATGACTTTCTATGGATTTTCCTGCCAAGCTGCCGTAGCCTTGTCCACAGCTAATGTCAACACACAGCTAGTTAACTTGGACACTGTTAGTTAGCATGTAAAAACAGAGTTACGCTAACATGAATAACGTTAACTTATCTGAAGTCCTTTCAGAAATATGTTTTAGCATAATCTTGCCAAATAAACAGCATGTAGAACTCTCTCTTTTCTAGTAACATTCGCGACTCAATATGATTTCGAGTTTGAAAAGCGTTTGCTAGCATGTCAGGTGGAGCGTCACTGACTAGCTAGCTTAACGTTAAACCACCATGATGCACAGCATGTGTTCATTTTGTGAATTCACAAAATAATCCAGTCGGTCGCTTCAGAGCCATGAGGTATTATCAGCGCTGTGACAATAATACAACAGCCAGGGTTCCCGCGGGTCCTTAAAAAGTCTTAAATACAACTTTCGGTTTTTAAGGCCTAAAAACGTCTTAAATTGTTTGGAATGACTAGAATTTTCAAATGGGAGGTATTAAATTTAATATTGGACCGAACGAATGAAATGTCTCCATCTGGTTTGGGGTATTTTTTTAACCGTAATTTTAAGTGAGCAGCGCACCTTTTGGGGGCAGCATCGGCTCTGTGCGTTCCGTAGAACAAGAGCTAATGTTAGGAGGCTACTGGAGGAAGTGTGGTGTGGTGTGGTGGAGGATGTGTGGTGTGGTGCGGTGTGGTGGAGGATGTGTGGTGTGGTGCGGTGGTTGTGAAGAGTGAGAGATGCGTAGGTAGCTTACGCGGGTGCTAGAAAGCGTTGATAATTATGGGAAGATGTCTGTTTAACAAGTGGTTGGGGGATGACAAATACCCCCAAAATAAGGAGAAGAATCATTTGTGATAAAAAGCGCTGGATCGCACAAATGTGTTTAAAGACGGTAACGCAGCGCTGGGGACATGGCAGACTGGGAAACTGGCTTTTCACGGACACGAGGCGCGCGTGCGTGTTAGAGGTCAAGCGCTCCGGAGTGAAACACAGGGGGGTTCGCGTATGCGCACAAGAGTCAGGTGGAAAATGGGACTTATAGGACATAATAATAATAATAATAATAAGCATCATTTTTTTACATAATTAACATTGTTTATTGTACTAAGTTTAATGTAAATATATAAACAACTTTTATTTCAAAACTCAATTAAAAAGAACTACAGAAAATACAATAATTCTAAATATAGTACAATATAAATAATTTGTATAAAAAGTTTGTTTTATTACCTATCGTCTACAACAGTGTTTTTAATATAATAAGAATAATATTAACAACCACAAATAATAATTAGTAGTAGTAATTATTATTGATTATTAATCATTAATCCTTATGAATTAGTGATTAATAACTACTAGGGATTATTAAATGTTATAAAATTAAGTTATTAGAAATTATTACAAATAATTATTAAAAAGTAGTAATTGGTCGAATACAAACAAATTAAATAGTGAACACTGATATAAAATAACTGTACTACTACTACTACTACTACTACTACTACTAATAATAATAATAATAATAAACAAAAACACTACTAGTAATACTTATTAATGTTATTATTATCAGTACAATTGTTATATCACCGTTCACTATTAAAAACAAATTATCTATAATCCATGAATAATTGTTTGTATCACTACTACTACTAATAATAATAATAATAACTACTTTTTTCATAATAATTTTAACTAATCTTATAACTCAATTTTATAGCATTTTAATAATCACTACTTATGATTAGTATAATTAAGTAGTAGTTGATAATTACTACTTATTAATTATTAAATTACATTTTGATAATCACTGCTTATTAAGTAGTAACTAATAATACTGAATTATAATAATTGCTACTCTATTATTAATTAATATAGCTAATAAGTAGTGATTATTAAAATGTTATAAAATTGAGTTAATTTTTTTATTATTATTAAAAAAGTAGTTATTATTATTAGTAGTAGTAATACAAACAATTATTCATGGATTATAGATAATTAATGATTATTTTTGAATAATGAACATTGATATAACAATTGCACTGATAATAATTAGTTTACAGTTATTACAACACATTGATTAATATTGATAATAGGGCTGAACGATGTATCGTTTTCGACCGAAAATCGCGATCTCAGGCAACACGATTTTGGGATCGTCAAAGCCACAGTTTTTCTCAGTGCTCCTAAACTGACCCATGTTTTGTTTCGTCAATAATTTCACACATGTACAGGTCCTTCTCAAAAAATTAGCATATTGTGATAAAGTTCATTATTTTCTGTAATGTACTCATAAACATTAGACTTTAATATATTTTAGATTCATTACACACAACTGAAGTAGTTCAAGCCTTTTGTTTTAATATTGATAATTTTGGCAAAAAAGTAAAGGAAAACCAAAAATCCCTATCTCAAAAAATTAGCATATTTCATCTGACCAATAAAAAAAGTGTTTTAATACAAAAAAAGTCAACCTTCAAATAATTATGTTCAGTTATGCACTCAATACTTGGTTGGGAATCCTTTGGCAGAAATGACTGCTTCAATGCGACGTGGCATGGAGGCGATCAGCCTGTGGCACTGCTGAGGTGTTATGGAGGCCCAGGATGCTTCGATAGCGGCCTTAAGCTCATCCACAGTGTTGGGTCTGGTGTCTCTCAACTTCCTCTTCACAATACCCCACAGATTCTCTATGGGGTTGAGGTCAGGAGAGTTGGCAGGCCAATTGAGCACAGTAATACCATGGTCAGTAAACCATTTACCAGTGGTTTTGGCACTGTGAGCAGGTGCCAGGTCGTGCTGAAAAATGAAATCTTCATCTCCATAAAGCTTTTCAGCAGATGGAAGCATGAAGTGCTCCAAAATCTCCTGATAGCTAGCTGCATTGACCCTGCCTTTGATAAAACACAGTGGACTAACACCAGCAGGTGACATGGCACCCCAAATCATCACAGACTGTGGAAACTTCACACTGGGCTTCAAACACCTTGGATTCTGTGGCCCTCCACTCTTCCTCCAGACTCTAGAACCGTGATTTCCAAAGTAAATGCAAAATGTACTTTCATCTGAAAAGAGGACTTTGGACCACTGAGCAACAGTCCATTTCTTTCTCTCCTTAGCCCAGATAAGACACTTCTGACATTGTCTCTGGCTCAGGAGTAGCTTGATATTAGGAATGCGAAAGTTGTATCCCCTTTCTTGAAGATGTCTGTTCGTGATGGGTCTTGATACACTGACACCAGCCTCAGTCCACTCCTTGTGAAGCTCTCCCAAGTTCTTGAATCAACTTTTCTTGACAATCCTCTCAAGACTGCGGCCATCCCTGTTGCTTGTGCACCTTTTCCAGCCACCCTTTTCAGCAATGACCTTTTGTGGCTTACCCTCCTTGTGGAGGACATCAGTGATCATCTTCTGGACAACAGTCAAGTCAGCAGTCGTCCCCATGATTGTGGTTGTGTGTACTGAACTAGACCGAGAGATACACTGTGTTCATATTGTTTTACTCAAACTCGAAATGAAATATTCTAATATTCTGAGATGTTTTTTTTTAATGTTTTTGTACTGTATGCCATACTGATTAAAATTAAAATAGAAAAATGCTTGAAACATTTTAGTTTATGTGTAATGAGTCTATAATATATAACATTTTCACTTTCTTAAATAACTGATGGAAAATATTGAACATTATCACAATATGCTAATTTTTTGAGAAGGACCTGTATGCTCTGCGTATTGCCCCAGCATGGTGTAAAAACATTCCGTGTCACAGCCTCTCTGTGCTCAGCGCGCAGGTGGGGGAGGGGCTGCTCGCTCTCAGGGCCTCTGCATGCTCCTGCGACAAGGCTTTCGCAGATAGCTTTTCGCAGACAGTTGTAATTTATTGTTGCGCGGGGAGTAATAGGCATGCGCGATGTTATTCACTGCCACAACGCAAGGGGGCGCGAAGTCGCTAGGAGTAGTTGGTGGGTGTGGTTAGTGGAGTGTTTCCTCCAACAGGTCATTCAACACCAACAACAATGACGGCTGGACGAGTCCGCACTTTGATCAAGATGCAGCTGAAGGATCTAGAAATCGAAACACTCCTGGTGCAGGAGCTGGCAGAGAGGCGAAGGAAGCGCCGTAGAAGGTGGGCTGTACGCCCTTTGAATGAGGAGTGATGGCCCTCATAAATTACCTCAACTTTAATATTCTTTGTATGATGTTACAGAAAAGACTGTTCTGATGTTCAAATGTGATAACATTTCCGTGGGTTGACTTTTACAAATTTGTATTTCAGAATAATAAAGACACCTTTTCCAAAAAGATTTGTTTTTATTTTCCAAAGAGCAATGACTAGGAGTAAAAAGGCAAATATAACAATAACAAAATATAACAATGTACAACAATGACAAGGTGTGAAAATACAAAATGCAAATAGAAATTCTGAACATGTAAATAGATAAAAAAAGGAAATAGAAATAAAGTGGCAAGGTGTAAAAAGGCAAATAGAACAGTAACAACAAAATATAACAAACTAACAAACTATAATGTATAACTTAGGTGTAAAAGGGGAAATAATATTGCAAATGCAAATAAATTCTGAACATGTAAATAGATGAAAATAGAAAAAGTGGCAAGGGGTAAAAAGGCAAATAGAACAGTAACAACAAAATATAACAATGTATAACTAAGGTTTAAAAAGGCAAATGACAATGTTGAAAATGCAAATAAATTCTGAACATGTAAATAGATGAAAATAAAGTGACATGGTGTAAAAATGGTGAAAAAAATGTAAACACAGATCCTGTCTGCCATCCGGATCCCCGCTCTTTTTGGCCATCATTGCCTTTCGCTGCCGAACAAACTTGTCGCGCAGGTTCTTCCACCTCCTCGCGCACTCGATCAAATCCATGCCCAGATTCTGCGATATCTCCCTCCACGAATTATTGGAGTATGCGCTGTCCTTATAATGACTAGAACTGGAGTCGTATCGATGTACGTACTTCGTGCTGCTCCATCTTCGCTCGTGTTTTTAAAAATGGAGGTCGTGAAAACAAAACAAACCGAAGCGGAAGTGCGTGTACAGCGGGTAGAGTGGACCAATCAGAGCCCTCTTGTCTGCGACGCTGTCTGCGAGGCTGTCTGCGGTGGTCACAATTTTTGGGAGGTGCACGCAGAGCATCTGCGAAGGTGGGGGGGCTTCGCAGACGCCATCTGCGAGGACTGGGTTGTCAGCATAAATTGGCCTTCACACACACACAGGAGGGAGGGGCTGCTCCCTCTCTCACACACACACAGGAGGGAGGGGCTGCTCCCTCTCTCACACACACACACACACACACACACACACACACACACACACACACACACAGGAGGGAGGGGCTGCTCCCTCTCTCTCTCACTCACACACACACACACACACACACACACAGGAGGGAGGGGCTGCTCCCTCTCTCTCTCACACACACACACACACACACACACAGGAGGGAGGGGCTGCTCGCTCTCGCACACACACAGGAGGGAGGGGCTGCTCGCTCTCACACACACACACAAACAGGAGGGAGGGGCTGCTCGCTCTCTCACACACACACACACACACACACACACACACACACACACACACAGGAGGGAGGGGCTGCTCGCTCTCACACACACACACACACACACACACAGGAGGGAGGGGCTGCTCGCTCTCACACACACACACACACACACACACACAGGAGGGAGGGGCTGCTCGCTCTCACACACACACACAGGAGGGAGGGGCTGCTCGCTCTCACACACACACACAGGAGGGAGGGGCTGCTCGCTCTCACACACACACACAGGAGGGAGGGGCTGCTCGCTCTCTCACACACACACACACACACACACACACACACAGGAGGGAGGGGCTGGTCGCTCTCACACACACACACACACACACACACAGGAGGGAGGGGCTGCTCGCTCACACACACACACACACATACAGGAGGGAGGGGCTGCTCGCTCTCACACACACACAGGAGGGAGGGGCTGCTCGCTCTCACACACACACAGAAGGGAGGGGCTGCTCGCTCTCTCTCTCACACACACACAGGAAGGAGGGGCTGCTCGCTCTCTCTCTCACACACACACACACACACACACACACACACACACGAGGGAGGGGCTGCTCCCTCTCAGAGAGACACAGGCTTTTAGGATCAGGGCAAGTCACACATTCACACAGTACAGCTCAGCTCCTGCAATAGTGACTGCTACGCGCACTGCATCACTCTCACAGTTTTCCCCAGGGGAATTGTTGGCTCTAGTTATAATTTATAACGCTTATGTACATTCTTTTACAAAAGTGCAATATTTTGATGCTGCTGAGCCATTGATCAACCTTTTTTTATGTCTGATATGTTGTAGATGGGAAAAGTAAAAGAAGCAAAAGTTTACTTAAGAAAGATGGCTCTCTTTTTATATTTATTTTAAGTTATTATAACTTGTTCCTCAGGCACTCAATGTTAATAAACAGGCCTACATTTGAAATCTGTTGACCTCGGTTTTCATTCTTGCATTAGCTTTATGGAATTCATTGTATTAATTAATTTGCACTGAAACTTGATTTAAGGAAAAAAAATTGTGGTTGAAATCGAAATCGCAATATCTGCCAGA
Source organism: Neoarius graeffei (assembly GCF_027579695.1). Classification (NCBI taxonomy): domain Eukaryota; kingdom Metazoa; phylum Chordata; class Actinopteri; order Siluriformes; family Ariidae; genus Neoarius; species Neoarius graeffei. The sequence goes on along the minus strand of NC_083570.1, from coordinate 122,251,492 downwards.
AAAATCGCAATTCAATTTTTTCTTAAAATCGTTCAGCTCTAATTGATGATAATGGTTATGAAAGGTGACAGTTGTTTTTCTGTGTTTAATGTAACGCTCTGATGATTGTATGGCTGCATAAACAGGTTTATGCTGTTACCTGCTATAATGCAGAAGATACTCGAGAACTTCCTCAGCCAGCTGTATACTGTATGACTCTCAGACTGATTTTGCTGTCAGACACAAAATCACATCATCAAAGATAATCTTTGGGGATTGAAATAATGCCGGCTAAGGTTGTTCAGCTGGTTCTACTTGCTGTTTATTGTTTTCGGTTTTGAAATGATTCATGGTATTTTCTCCAGTAAACACCAGTCTTCTCCTTGCTGCTACAGTAGTTCTGCAGCCCAAAACACACGACTTGGCTTCAGCTGTTTGCATGTCTAACAGTTGCCACTGATGCACCCTGTTGTTCACCAATTGTGTGCATTCTTTTTAAAGTTAGTAAAAAAACTATTGCAGAAAACAGTTTTAAGTTGTCGTATTTATCATTTTCTTTGCCATGGTACAGTCTTAATTTTTCCATTTAGAGGTCTTGGAAAGGTCTTAAAAGTCTTTAAATTTGTACTTGAAAAATGTGCAGATACCCTGAACAGTGCATTGGCAGAAAATGTACTTTTAATACTCAAGCATTTTTAAAAGCAAGTACTTCACTACTTTAACTTAAGTAAAAGTTTGACTGGAGAACTTTCACTTGTATCGGAGTCACATTTGACCAGTGGGATCTGTACTTTGACTCAAGTAATGAAGTTGGGTTCTTTGTCCACCTCTGGAAATTAGTAATAATTCAAGACCACTTTAGGATCTTAGTGAAAGAACTACGGAGGAAAACTGCATGGGTTTAATACTGCTTGTTCACTGGGCTGCTTCTGTTACACAGATCTGGCAACCCTGTTCATCGCAGATACACAAAGACAGACTGAAAGAAAACTCACTAACAAACTTTCAACTTTCAGAATATCAACAAGTCAACAAAAGAATAGTTGATGTGGTTTGCAATTTATTTTCAGTTATTTTCTCTTTTTTATTCTTTTTTTCCACCTTTTCACTTTCCATGTCGCTGCTGCTTTGAAACCCTGCTGCTCACACACAGGGCAGTTAGTTTGTGTCTCAGGTGCAGTGTTTTTATTTATTTTGGGATTGCAGATTGTAATGCAGAAATTCATCAAACCAACAGCATCATCTCTTCTGCATTCCATACATTTTCAGTATTGATGAACTTTATACAGTTTGGGAGAGATTAAGCGTTTACATAAAAGGAGAATAAAGAGAGTGACAGGTAAGTCCAGGAGAGGTTAGAGAAGAGGAGATTAAATAAAATTACAAACTTGAAAGATAAGAAGGGGTTCAACATACATGTGCATCTACAGTAAAGTTAAAGTTGCAGGAACTTTCCATAATCGTTCACTTGACACCTCCACAAAGTCTGGTCGGATGGGTTTTACATATTTGACCCACTTTGTCCATCACTTAATTAACAGAGTTTTCTTGAGACGGAGAGAGAAAGTGATCCTTTCTATATTGTAAATCTCATTTACTCTATTTATCCATTCTTGTATTGTAGGGGGTTCAGGGAGCAGCCGGCGTCTCGTAAGCGCTTTTTTGCAGGCACATATTAAAATACCAAACAAATATTCATCAGCGCACCTTGCCTGGAAGTCAACATGTCCTAAAAATAAAGGAAGAAACTGAAAGGGCAGGTCAGTATCAAACATCTTTCTGAATGCATTATGAATCTCTGCCCAGAATGGTTTGTTCACTGGGCCGTCCCAAAATATATGCCAATGGTCAGCTTCTTGAGACGCGCACTGTCTCCAACATTTAGCATCTCCTCCCGCCACACGTACTTTTTGCTTTGGTGTGATAAAAAAAACGAATAAAACACTTCCATCCAAACTCCCTCCACATCTGAGAGTTTGTACATTTCCACTGGAGTTCACACACGTTCAGCCAGACCTCGTCTGATATTGGAAGGTCTCTCTCTCTCTCTCTCTCTCTCTCTCACTTTTCTCTGATGTATTCTGTTGTGTGTCTTTGTCGTCAATAGGCCTTTGTAAATTCTAGAGATAATGCCCTTATTTCGATTATTTTGGTAGGCGTCCAGGAGTACTTTCAATACAGGATCATCCATATCCGTTTTATGTCTAATATTATGTTCAAAATAAAGTTCGTATCTGGAGGGATCTAAAAAAGTCAGATTTTTCAAGTTGATATTCCTTCCTCAGACTTTCAAAGTCCTTCAATTTTCCTGTAGTTGTAAGTGAATAAAATGATGTTATTCCTCTCTAAATCCAAGATTTAAATCTATAATCCATTTCGTTTGGTTTGAATCCGGGGTCATAGGCACACCACTGAATTATCTGGAAATTATTCTCCAATTTGTATTCTTCCTTTAACATATTCCAAATATTTAATTGCACTTTGATCCCTGGGTTTTCAATATTATTTCTGAATCTTCCCAAATTTTTACGAGCCAATATGGCATGGATCGGTGGGTCAGTCTGAATAGAGAGTTCTAGATCTTTCCATCTTGCATGAAATGCCGAGCTACATATATCGATCAGAGGTTTAACCTGAGCTGCCAAATAATATTCTTTAAAATGAGGTAATGCCATCCCCCCTCCCCCCTTTGGAAGTTGTAGTGTTTTAAATTTGACCCTGGGTTTCTGACCCTGCCATATGAATCTGGAGATGATTTTATTCAGTTCTGAAAACCATTTGAAGGAAATTTCTACAGGAAGTGCTTGAAATAAAGAGAGATATCTTGGAAGTATATTCATTTTTACACTGTCTATTCTATGGCTGAGGCTGAGGAAAGAGATCGAGTTCCACTTTTGTACGTCTTCTTTCATTTTTGTTCAAAGAGGCTCATAATTTATCTTTGTTATTGATGCGATTTCTTTTGGTATATTTATATATCCCTAAGTGTTTTAACGAGTTCTGGTCCCAATTAAGATGATATTTCTCTTTAAGGTGTTTAGGAGGTATGGATTTAAAAGTCAGAATCTGAGTTTTTTGTATGTTCAATTTATATCCTGCAAACTCGCCAAATCTTTCTAAAAGGTCCATTAATTTGACAAATGAGCTAGATGGGCTCGTTAAACATATCAAAACACCGTCAGCATATAGCGCCACCTTGTGATCATCCCCCTTAATGGTTACGCCTTTGATATCTTCTGTCTGTCTCAGCCACTGTGCTAAAGGCTCTATAGAAAGTGCAGAAAGTAAAGGGGAGAGTGGACAGCCCCGTCTCGCTCCACGCTGTAGTATAATAGCGTCTGAGAGAGAACCGTTTATTTTTATCCGGGCTGATGGTTTGTCATAAAGTGTACACACACCCTGAATGAAATTTTCATGCAAGCCAAATCTTTTAAGGGCCTTATATAGGAAAATGCAGCTGACTGAGTCGAAGGCTTTCTCTGCGTCCGAGCTAATTCTGAGGGCTTCGAGATGATTTTGTTGGATGTAATGCAGTATGTGCAGGGACCGCCTGATGTTCTCCTGAGCTTGTCTTTGCGAGACAAACCCAGTCTGGTCATTATGTATAATCCGAGGGAGGATTTTTCCAGCCTTTTGGCCAGGATGGCTGTATATCATTTATAATCAACGTTTAACACCGAAATGGGTCGAAACGATGCACATTCTAATTTATCCTTTCCCTCTTTAGGGAGAACAGAAATGACCGCCTCCTTCAGGAGGCATTTTTAAATCCACTAAAGTTGTATTGCAAGCCCGAAGAAGACTTGGCATTAATTCAATTCGCAGGGCTTTATACCGCTCTGAAGGGAGACCGTCAGGACCTGGGGATTTGTTTGCTTTCAATCTGGAGATGGCGCTGTGAAGTTCTGCCTCAGTTATTGCTGCTGTTAAGATCCGATTGTGTTCCTCTGAAGCTGCAGGTAGATTAAGAGAGTTGAGAAATTCACCAATCTCCTAATTCAGGTTGTGTATGTAACAACTGATAGCAGTCTTTAAAGATGTTTTGTATTTCATTTGGACTGTATTGTATATTTTTAGAATTTGGATCTCTTATTTTGTAGATTGTGTTATCCACTTGTTGTTTTGTAGCTTTCTTGCCAGGAGTTTTGCTGATTTTGAGCCGGATTCATGATATTTCTGTTTCGTAAATGCCATCTTTTTTCGATGTCTTGTGTATACAACATGCTGATTTCATTCCTAACTTTCTTTATTCTTATCAACAGGCTTGGGTTTGGTAGCAGTTTATGTTGTGTCTCAAGATCTTTTAATTCTTTATTAAGGTCCATTAGCCGTGATCGTCTTGCTTTTTTTTCATGAGCGCAGAAGGATATAATTTTACCTCTAACTACCACCTTCAGGGTATCCCATACTACACCCGGGTCGACTTCCCCTGTATCATTTTCTTCCAGAAACACTTTATTTCTTTTCTCCTTTGGGATGTAAATTTTGGGTTGTTTAGAATACTGGTGTTTAGTCTCCACTGTGATCTTCCGAGGTCCCGATCACGGGGGAGGTCGAGCGGGTCTTTCATTAAGTTTTCAAGAAAACCAGCCATATTGCTGCCCTCTTTATTCTCCAGTATCCCATAGATCCTTATGTTATCTCTCTGCGCTCGACCCTCCTGGTCAATTAGCTTAGCCTCCAGATTAGCTTGGCGCTGTGCTAGCATCTTAATGAACATTGATGCTGCCTGAAGTACCATCTCGGTTTCTTCGATTCTCTCCTCTGCTTCATCTAGTCTGTCGTTTGCTCTCTAACTCTTTTTTTTAATGTCTGATAGCTGTGCCCGGTTGTTTCTTCTGAACTCCCATATTTCTTTGAGGATACTTTGCAGGCTAGCTTCAGAGCCATCATCACCATGTAGGTCCAGTCCGAGGGGGTTTTGGCTTCGGTTATCTCGTCTTATTTCGGACTCGCTTTCCATCGTATTTGTAGTTGTCCTACTTCTTGCTGTAACCCCTCTCTCCATCGTGAAGCAAAACACGCACTTGAGTTGATCAAGTAGAGTTTTGGGGGGTTATTTCAAAAAACGTCAGGGAGCTCGTAAACTATGCTGCCATCTTCTCTATTGCGGAACTGGAACCCTCAGGTGCAGTTTGTGGGATTCGTTACAGTGTTGTAGTAAATTTCACAGTGAGTTCAGACACATCGCAGTCGGATCAAGTCCCGTTTTGTGCTGCAGCTTCTCACATACGTCCATCTGACCCAAAGACTCTGTGACAAATCATCAGTGTGCAGTGAACAGAAACAATCTTCCTCCTCAGGACACTGATGAAGCTAAAACCTCTGCTTCAGTCTCACTATTAGAGAATGGGTCTTACTGAGGAGCAGGTCATGTGACTCTCAGAGAGATGATCTTACCCCAGTATCTCCAGTTTACAGTGAGGATTCTCCAGTACAGCAGAGAGACGTTTCACTCCTGAGTCTCCCAGATTATTATAGGACAGATTCAGTTCTCTCAGGTGTGAGGGGTTTGATCTCAGAGCTGAACTCAGAGCAGCACAGCCTTCATCTGAGACACCACAATCACACAACCTGCAGAGACACAATGACACACACTTCATCAACAGATTTAATACTGACTTTAAAGATGATGAGTCTGATGATGGACTGTCTCCCTTCTCTTGTCCAATCACAAGATATTATTAACTCTGACCAATTATTAAAGCTATTTTTGATTCTTCTTGACATCGAGTCTACAAGAGGTGTAAAGCTTTTATTGGTTTAAGGAAAAAAAAGAAAAAAGAAACCTGACTCATCTGTGTTTAACAGGGTTTTCATTAGTAACCGATTGCCGATCGAAATCATCGGTTGTAATGACGTCTGAATCGGTTGTTTTTTGGCCAAATGCAATTTTCCCGTAATTGTTCGAGCTTTCTCGTCGGACTTACTTGATAAGGAACGCCGTTACTTGCGCGCCGTTTGGTTGCTGAGGCTGTGTACATGTGACTAGATAAAAGGTGGGAACCGATTGGACGATATAAGAAGGATTAGCCAATCATTTCATGCGTATTAAATTATAGCATATCACATGGTTCCCACATGGTAAGATGGCGACCCTATCCTGTATGGTATAGCATGATGGTGACCGCGAAAAAATGAAAGCGAACGCTGTTCAATTTCGGCTTCACAGAAAAAACTGGTAAGTCTCGTGGAAAATGCCAGCAGTGTTCTCCACAGGCTCTTTTAAAGTGGCCCGCCACCCTTCCCTTGGCCAAAAAACCCCCCAAAAAAACCTTGTGACTTCATTAGTATTCACCAAATAAATCAAAGTATTCGCTTCATTATAAATTTGAAACTATTTAACACGCAGAAGACCATTAAACGAATGCATACGGGGTGACCTGAAGTGGCCAAAATAACGAGCCAGCAGCTAAATAACTCTGCAGGTGTTGGTAGCGTTATTGTGCAACGGGTACGCTTATCTATAGTCTTTTCTGACCCTACACCGTTACAGTAATCATATAACAGCACACACACACACACAAGTTAAGTTCAGGTCTTTTATTTTGCGTATCTGTGATTGCGTAGGCGAGAGCTGCATTTTCCCGCTGCTTCAGTGTTTGTTTACTGCAGGACTTCTGGGCTCCTGGGTCAAAGGACCCGAACTACGGAGGCCGGGTGGCTTTGTAGTGCCAGTCTCGGGCACGCGCACCAGCTGGTGCATGGATTGGAGTGGTTTCACCCAATTAACATTAATTATGTGTATTGTAAAAAATATATGCATTTATTGTAATTGGGTATTTTGTTTATGCATGGAAGTTCATTTATTTTTCTCACAAAGAAAAAATATATAATTAATTCAGGGATGCACAACAGGTGCATCAGTCTCAACTGAAATGTCAAATGAGTCTCACATTGACAATAAAGATGATACGTACAGTAAGAATGCATTAATTTTCTGTAAAATGATTTTAACAATGATTTAGCATTTCCTATCCATTTATTGGCCAGTTTCACTGTCAAAAAAGCCCAAAGTCCATCAGCTTCAGGGGGATTTTGTCCCCCTGGCCCCCCACTGGGGCCCCGCCCCCTCCTTTTATTTTTGAAAAGTGGAGAACCCTGCCCAGTTTACATTTTAAAAAAGTTATTGCTATTTTGCATGGTTGTCGTTATACATTCGATTTCTTTATTCTGCAAGCGTTGGTGTTGTTCTGATTTCCCAAATCTTGATTGGGTTTTGTGGCATACGAACTGTAATCGCCATGAGACCCAGGAATGACTTGAATTTCTATTTCAGATGGACCATGGAGAGCTAACGACTGGCTGTTAGAAATTGCAAAATTCGTTTTCGGCTCTGGGCTCCGCCCCCCTGGTCCTCCCACCAGAGCAACATTTCATCTGTTTTCCATACTAATGAAAACCCTGCTTTAACTGTATTTTTATCCCCACGTATCAAATTCTCAGTGTGTTTAATTAGTGCTTTAATGCAGAAGTGAGGAGTTTAATGAGGAATATATTTGCTCTGCATGTTGTACTGTTACAGTCAAATTCAACTGAAAATCAATAATGTACACAAAGAGATGATCTTACTCCAGGCTCTCCACTTTACAGTGAGGATTCTCCAGTCCAGCGCAGAGACGCTTCACTCCTGAGTCTTCTAGTTCATTCCAAGACAGATTCAGTGTCCTCACAGTCAGATGCAGTTCTCTCAGATTGGAGGTTTCTGAGTTGAGCACTGAGACCAGAGCTTCAGCGCTGCTCCCTTCAATTCCATCACAACTGATACTGAAGGAAATAAAATAAAACATAATAAACTCACCCAAATGATCAGTCAGGTTGAGATGAAGTTTAACTTTTTTTCTACAAATAAATTTCCAGTATCCTCTTCATTTTTATTGTACTGTCGCTTTCATTTTTGTACTTTTCACTTTCGCTTTCCTTTTTCCGTTTTTTTTCCCGGTTTTTTCTCTTTCTTTTTTCGGAAGAACGCCGAGACCGGAAGCTTTCTTTTTCTCTCCTCCTGTGTAAAGACCACAAGCAGAGGCCATCTGATCTGCTTTAATATCAACAGATCTTCATTTAAGGTACGTGAATCTTTTCATCATGGCACACTTTCAGCCTGTTCAGTGTGCTGAGTGCAGGATGTTTAGTCATTCTTCCTCCGTCACTAGCGATAGCTCTATTAGCTTTACTTGTGATAAGTGCAGATTAGTTAGCTCTCTGACGGAGAAGATTTCAGTGCTAGAAGCGCGTGTCCAGGCTTTAGAGCAGGTTAGTGAGCGTGAGAACAGTGTAGTTTCTGTTAGGGAAAGTCTGGACGCCCTAGGTGGAGTTAGCAATCCCCCAACTCCGGCATTAGAGCCCTTACAGCGGGGCGAATGGGTGACGGCTCGGCGGCATAAGCGTAGAGCCAAAGCTACCGCTGAGGCTCGCCCACGGGAGCACCACTCCTCTCCGCGTCACGTGTCGAACAGGTTTGCTCTCCTTAGTGATGCACCCACTGAGAAACCTGAAAGAGCTCTGGTTATAGGGGACTCTATCGTACGGCACGTGAAATTAGCTCAGCCTTTAGGGGCACCAGCAGCTTTAGTCAGGTGTATACCGGGAGCCAGGGCGCCGGACATAGCAGGTAATCTTAGGGTCCTAGGCAAGCACAGGTTCTCAAAGATAGTTATCCATGCAGGAGCTAATGATATACGCCTTCGTCAGTCTGAGGTTACTAAGAGTAACTTTGTAGAGGTGTTTAAATTAGCGAAGGCGATGTCCGATGCTGTAGTATGCTCTGGCCCCATCCCAATGCAGCGTGGCGATGTAGCTTACAGCAGGTTATGGTCGCTGAACTGCTGGCTGTCCAGGTGGTGCTCTGAAAACAGTGTGGGCTTTATAGATAATTGGGCTAATTTTGAGGGCACTGCTGGCCTGTTAGGGCGGGACGGTATCCATCCCACTCGGGAAGGTGCTGCTCTCATTTCCTGCAGCATAGGTCATAGTCTCAGAACAGGCCTAGTTAATTTCTGACAATCCAGAGCCAAGGCCAGGGAGCAGACGAACAGGCTAAACCGACTGTCTACTAGCTGCACAGAGTCATCACTCAGGGTCCACTACATCGAGACTGTGTCTGTTCCCTGAGCTCAACAAAAAGGTAGAAATTTTCAGAGAGTTTGTTCCAGTAACCTAATCAATATAAAATTAGATCATACTGACTGTACAGCTGCTGCCAGCACCTTTGATCTAAAGGTGGGGCTATTAAATATTAGATCTCTTACATCTAAAGCGCTAATGGTTAATGAACTCATTACTGATCAGGAGTTTAATGTACTGTGTTTAACAGAAACATGGATTAAGCCAAATGAATATATAGCATTAAATGAAGCGAGTCCTCCTGGATACAGTTATATACACCAGCCTCGTCTAACTGGCAGAGGAGGAGGCGTTGCGGTTATTTATAACGATTATCTAGGTGTAACACAAAAACCTGGTTATAAATTTAATACATTTGAAGTTCTTCATACTCATATAATGTATGTAGCCTCGAAAAATAAGTCTACCCAGTTAATTCCATTACTTATTATTTACAGGCCCCCGGGGCCATATTCTGAGTTTCTTTCTGAATTTGCAGATTTTATCTCAGATCTGGTTATTTCCTTAGACAAAGCTTTAGTTGTCAGAGATTTTAATATTCACTTCGATAACCCAGAAGACCCTTTAAAAACAGCGTTTGTGTCCATCTTAGATTCAGTCGGGATTAAGCAGAATGTCATAGGACCGACCTATAATGGTGGTCACACCCTTGATCTAATACTAACATTCAGATTAAACGTAGACAATATAGTCATACTTCCACAGTCTGAAGTTATCTCAGATCATTGTCTCATCTCATTCAAAATATGTCTGAGTAATAATATATGCACCTCACCACGCTACTGTATTAAACGTACTCTCACGTCAACTACTGCACAGAGCTTTATAAATGATCTCCCAGAGCTGTCAACTTTGATTGGGTCACTGTCAGCCCCTGCAGAACTTGATCAGGCAACTGAATGCTTAGAGTCAACATTCCGCCATACTTTAGATAATGCAGCTCCTCTAAAAAGGAAAATGGTCAGAGACAAAAAATTAGCACCCTGGTATAATGATGACACTTGCACATTAAAACAGACCGCTCGAAAATTGGTACGTAAATGGCGTCAAACAAAATTGGTAGTGTTCAAATTAGCTTGGAAGGAGAGCTTCCTGAAGTATAGAAAAGCTCTTAGTGCTGCGAGATCAACATATTTCTCCTCCCTAATAGAAGATAACAAAAATAATCCTAGATTCCTATTTAATTCTGTAGCAAAATTAACCAGGAATAAGTCCACTATCAACACATGCACACCTGCAGTATGTAGTAGCAACGACTTCATGAATTTTTTTAATGACAAAATTGAGAATATCCGACAAAAAATTCAAACTACTAATTTAAGGTTAGACAATGAAAGTGACCTTGTAGTTAACAATATAACTGTATCAGATCATCAGTTAGAATGTTTTACTCCCCTAAAAGAAACTGAATTACTTTCATTAATCTCTACATCAAAAGCCTCAACTTGCGTACTAGATCCCTTACCGACACATCTATTCAAACAGATAATGCCTGGAGTAATTGAACCGCTTCTAAAAATAATAAATTCTTCTCTTATGATTGGCTATGTACCCAAATCCTTTAAACTAGCAGTTATCAAACCACTGATTAAAAAACCTGACCTTGATCCCTGTCAGCTGTCCAATTATCGGCCAAAATCAAACCTCCCCTTTATCTCCAAGATCCTTGAAAAAGCTGTGGCACAGCAGTTATGCTCATATTTACATAGGAATAGCATCCATGAAATGTATCAGTCAGGATTTAGACCTCATCATAGCACAGAGACAGCACTGGTTAAAGTAGTAAACGACCTACTGTTGGCGTCTGATCAGGGCTGTGTCTCGCTACTTGTGTTGCTTGACCTTAGTGCAGCATTTGATACCATTGATCATTCCATTCTTCTGGATAGACTAGAAAATGTTGTGGGAGTTAAGGGAAAGGCCCTCTCCTGACTCAGGTCTTATCTAACTGATCGTTATCAGTATGTTGATATAAATGGTGATATTTCTAGACGTACCGAGGTAAAGTTTGGTGTTCCACAAGGTTCCGTCTTGGGTCCACTGCTTTTTTCTCGATATATATGTTACCTCTGGGCGATATTATTCGTAAACATTGTATTAGTTTCCACTGTTATGCTGATGACACACAGTTGTATGTCTCTGCAAAACCTGATGAGAGACACCAGCTTAATAGAATTGAGGAATGTGTTAAGGACATTAGACACTGGATGCTTATTAATTTCCTTCTGCTTAACTCTGACAAGACTGAAGTACTTGTACTCGGACCACATACAGCTAGAAGTAAGTTTTCTGATTACACAGTAACTCTGGATGGCCTTTCTGTTTCTTCACGTGCAGCAGTAAAAGACCTCGGAGTGATTATTGACCCCAGTCTTTCATTCGAAACTCACATTGATAACATCACCCGGATAGCTTTCTTTCATCTCAGAAATATTGCAAAGATAAGAAATTTAATGTCATTGCATGATGCAGAAAAACTAGTCCATACTTTCGTTACCTCCAGGTTAGATTATTGTAATGCCTTACTGTCTGGATGTTCCAATAAGTGCATAAACAAGCTCCAGTTAGTTCAAAATGCAGCAGCAAGAGTCCTTACTAGAACTAGAAAATATGACCACATCACGCCTGTCTTATCCACACTGCATTGGCTCCCAATCAAATTTCGTATTGATTATAAAATACTACTATTGACCTTTAAAGCACTAAATGGTCTCGCACCACAGTACCTGAGTGAACTTCTGCTCCTCTATGACCCGCCACGCCTACTTAGATCAAAAGGTGCAGGCTATCTGCTGGTACCTCGTATAGTGAAGGCTACATCAGGGGGCAGAGCCTTTTCTTACAAAGCCCCACTGTTATGGAACAGCCTTCCAAGTAATGTTCGGGAATCAGACACAGTCTCAGCATTTAAGTCTAGGCTGAAAACATATCTGTTTAGTCAAGCCTTTTGTTAATGGTGTTTATGAGGTAAAGGAGTTGATCTGGAGGGTCCTCAGACATAGAGTGTTTTGGTAAACTGGGATGTATGGATGCTGTCAGTCCCCACTCGCTTGCTCACTCGAGTTTGTTGATGGTGTAGTGGCTGGCTGCTTTATGTCCCGGGGCTCCCTCATGCCTGTGTTACCTTCTGGCTCTCTCCTTTTAGTTATGCTGTCATAGTTAGTTGCCGGAGTCCCTGCTTGTATTCGGTGCAGTATGTATACTGTTCCTACTTATTCAGGTGACATTGGGCATACCTAACCACCTGTGTTTTCTTTCCCTCCCCCCCACCCCAAATCTGTCCCTCTGAGTTACATGGAGTCAACAGGAAATCTTTTGGTGGAGAGGGTGGAGACCTCGACTGGCTATCGTAGCCTGCAGGGAATCGGCTGTCAGACAATCTGTCACATGTCCCAGACCCAGTGAAATGTAACTGAATTGTCTTGGCCAGCCCTAAGGGCCCCATCTGCATCTCATCATTGTTGAGGACTGTGCTCCCATCACCCAATCAAGCATCCAGCCAGAGCAGGTCATGATATATTTTACCATATTAACATGCCATTGTTGTGTGTTATGCCTGATGTAAAGACTCTCGTCTCTGCGAGCCTACCACACAGATTTAATATTTGTCATTTTTAGGGCATACCTAACAACGTGTTTTCTTTCTCTCTCTCTTCCCACCCCCCCAATCTGTCCCTCTGAGTTACATGTTGATCCTGGGATTGAGATGCTGGCCTCTTCTGCCCCTCGGACCTGCTTGATCCATCCTGGTGCCCTGTGACTGGTCGGAGTTTTATCGCACTGCTCCTGTGACAGTTGAGGGTTATACCTGCTTTATGTCCCGGGGCTCCCTCATGCCTGTGTTACCTTCTGGCTCTCTCCTTTTAGTTATGCTGTCATAGTTAGTTGCCGGAGTCCCTGCTTGTACTCGGTGCAATATGTATACTGTTCCTACTTATTCAGGTGACATTGGGCATACCTAACCACCTGTGTTTTCTCCCCCCCCCAAAAAAAATCTGTCCCTCTGAGCTACATGGAGTCAACAGGATATCTTTTGGTGGAGAGGGTGGAGATATTTCTCTCCCCCCCCCCCCCCCCCAATCTGTCCCTCTGAGTTACATGTTGATCCTGGGATTGAGATGTTGGCCTCTTCTGCCCCTCGGACCTGCTTGATCCATCCTGGTGCCCTGTGTCTGGTCGGAGTTTTATCGCACCGCTCCTGTGAAGGACGGCCCCATTAGGACAGTTGAGGGTTATACCTGTTAAAACTGTTCATATTATAGTCAGGCTGTCTGTTGTTGCCCAAATGAGGATGGGTTCCCTTTTGAGTCTGGTTCCTCTCGAGGTTTCTTCCTCATGTCGTCTGAGGGAGTTTTTCCTTGCCACAGGCTTGCTCATTGGGGATAGATTAGGGATAAAATTAGCTCATGTTTCAAGTCGTTCAAATTCTGTAAAGCTGCTTTGCGACAATGTTTATTGTTAAAAGCGCTATACAAATAAACTTGATTTGATTTGAAGCAGGCAGAGTTAGAGGCAGAGTCATATTTATCTGAACAGCTCAGACACTGGATTTGTTCTCTAATTAGTGAGCTACTGAAATGATCACCAGCCCCGTGCTGAAGGGGTTTTATCGAGCGACTCATGATGAGCTCGTTGGATAACAGTGTGTGTGTGTGTTGCCAGGTGCTCCTTATTTGTTCCTGGTGCCAGTGATTTACAGACTGGACATGTTCTTCCCCTTACACTCAGTGTGTTGCGTCTCCCTGTCTGACTTTCCCTGTGTGTGGGGAGGTAAAGACCTCTCCCAGAAAAGGACACTGAAGTTTGAGACAGAGCTTTTTGTTTCAGAGACAAATAAACACACCAAAGAGCGACAGCATGAAAAAGAATAAAAGCTGTGAGAAGGTCGACACAACAAAAAAGTTACAATTTATAAAAGCTGTCAGGACATTACAACAGAATAATTAGCGCAGAATAAATTTACATTAGGCCAAGCAAAAAATAAAAAATAATAAATTGTGTTTTCTGTCACAGGGGCGGCACCTCACAGCAAGAAGGTTGTGGGTTCGAGTCCAGTGGCTGACGGGGCCTTTCTGTGCGGAGTTTGCATGTTCTCCCCGTGTCTGTGTGGGTTTCCTCCGGGTGCTCCGGTTTCCCCCACAGTCCAAAGACATGCAGGTTCGGATAACTGGTGGCTCTAAATTGACCGTAGGTGTGAATGAGAGTGTGAATGGTTGTGTGTCTCTGTGTGTCGCCCTGTGATGACCTGGCGACTTGTCCAGGGTGAACCCCGCCTCTCGCCCGTAGTCAGCTGGGATAGGCTCCAGCCCGCCCGCGACCCTGTACAGGATAAGCGGTTACGGATAATGGATGGATGGATAACGGAATGGTTTTCTGTCACAACCTCAAAAAATTCAGGGTACGATGGTCAGATTTTTTCCTTTTCTTTCAGAACCGTATTAAATTGGTACGTACAATTTGGTGACTAAATATCAAACAGTTATGATGGAAATTTATTATAATTATATGCATGATTGCAGGATTTCATGAAAATAAAAATAATACTTTTTGAGGTGTTTTTCTTCTTTGTTCATCCACCACCGCCCAATGTTTAATCCCACAAACACAACATCAACACTTCATAATGTTCTGCTTTATCAGTTCCACAATGAATACATGAACATGTGTTGCTAACAGTAGCTGCCGTAAGACAGATTGGAGTTGACAGATTGGGCTGTCGTAACTTAAGCATGTGCGAGTAAAGCGACACTGGCTGTTAACTGATTGTACATTTTAATGTCGGTTTCGGGTCTCGTTTTAAAATGACATGGAAGAGATTCATTTTAATATTCATTAAAATAACGTTTTTGTCACATCCGCCCCCCAGCCACGAACTATCACTGGCGCCCACGTGCAGTCGCACTCTCAACGAGCAGCGCGTGACTCAAGGACCAATTACAGGCTGAACACAAACAGACTTTGTGACGTCACCGCTCAGTGCACTCATGTCTGACCTTCTCGAGCCTTTCTTTGTGTTATTACTCCGGTTTTTGTCTCGGCCTCGACTCGCCTGTCTGTAGATCACATGACCTTTGCTCGTCTTCCGATTTTGATTCTTCCCAATGTTTTGGAACTGTATACCTGCTTATTGTTTTTAGAATAAACACACTCCTCCAGCGATGACATCCGTCTACCGCCACTTACACGACAGTTTTACTGAATCAATGTTCAAACCTTTCCAGCAGATCTTCAAGTGGGATGTCTGCACTGACCTGAGCACCTTTTTCAGTGGCGCGATAATTGCAGGCGGACACGAATGCTGATGTGTGATTCTGACTGGGATTGTGTGTGGAGGGATGAGTATGGGATAGTTTTATATTGGCTGTGACTGGTTTTCATGCATGTGAAGTGAACGTTAAATATCGTATGTTTGCGCGTTACGTTCGTCACCATTTTGTCGCCAATTGGTTTCCCGCGAGAATCACGTTGAATTCCCGCGTGTTATTGCTGTCATCACATGGTACATCAAATATGGCTGCGCCCGTAGCCGTGATTGTTTCTGAGCAGCAGTAAATGTTTTCCCTCATTTGAAATGCTTGTTACTTTTAAAAAAAGACTGCTTGTATTTTTCCAACACTTCAGAAATGTTCAGGGTTGGATGGGCGACCGGAAACAAACTTTTTTTGATCGACCTTGTGACGTTTTATAAATAAATAAGAATTGTGCTTCTAATAAGCACTCTGTGAAAGGCTGTTCTATTTCATTTCTCCTGACCGCCAGAGGCGGTGCTGTAAGCACCTGGATGTCCATCACATGCGCATGCAGTTCGAGTGTCTGTATACCAACAAGGTCGCTTGCGACAGGGGGTGATGTATGTCACTGCACCGGTACTTAAGGTGCGTTCACCCCGGAAGCGTTCTCTTGCATCTTCTCGTGCAGAGCAGATTATTCGAGTCGTACTATTTTCTAAGAGCAATCGCTGGAGTCTTGCAAACCCTTAACGCGTTGGAGCTGCGTTTTTTTTCGCCCTCTTAAGACTGCGATTTGCCATTTGCTTAAGGTAAGAAACCGTTTATGAGTAAGTTCGCTGACCTTGGCAGCTAGCAACTTCCAATTATAAATTTCAGTTTTACTGCGATCATAGGGGTGTTTTCTCGCCTTGTAGCGATCTAATAAGTATCGTTTTGTTGCAAGTATGACACTTATTTGGTGCTTGTGTGCGCTTCTGATTCGCACTGCAGCTTGTTTACTTCAGCTGATAGCTGAGTGAGTTCGCTCTGACTTCGGCAGATAGCAACTTCTAAGTTTCAGTTTCACCGCGATCATAGGGGTGTTCTCTCGCCTTGTAGCGATTTAATAAGTATCGTTTTGGTGCAAGTATGATACTTAATTAGTGCTTGTGTACACTTCTGATTCACACTGTAGGTATTTTCTCGCCTTGTAGCTTGTTTATTTCAGCGTTGATTGCTGATTACCTGAACGCGGTTGGGTGAGTATGTTCGCCTGACTCTGCCGTGGATATTTCGTTTTGTTTGCTTGACGCACTGCTAGGCTTGCTCAGCTGGAAAGCAGTTTGGGCTCTTGACTGCCCCCAGCACTGAGCGACTACACTCCGCCTCCTAAGTCTAGGAAGCGCCCTAAGCAGCCATCACGGGAGGCTCCCTGTAGGCCCAAGTACCAGAAGGTGAACCCCTTGGCGCAACAAGTGGGCACCTTGGCTCTTTTTGTATTGTATTGATTTATTTCGCAATAAAAACATAACATGTAAACATAATATAAATATTATGGAGGATAACACAAAAGTAAAAATACTTTTCCATTGTGGTCTTTCAGAGCTTGCTGAGATTAAGGCTTTGCTCTATAACCTACAACCGCCTGAAGCACAGCCTGCTGATGCTCTCGCCTCTGCTGCTTCATTTACTCCTCCTGAGCCACAGCCTCTGGTGCTGTCCCCAGCCGCGGAGCTTCAAGAGGAGGACGTGCTTTCCACTATGGTCAAGCCCGCGATAAAAATGGCACCTGGGGTTGGACACGGCACCATCTGAAGTACGGATGCAGAATGCCTTTTTTAGACTTCCCCTCTGCTGTTTTCACTGTTCCACCTTCAGTCCCCTTTATTGAGGAGCTGTAGAGATACAGGATGCGTCTAGTCAGGGTCTGGTCAGCATGGAGACGTTGAGACCCGACGCTTGCTGTCCACGGCCACAGTGTCGTTTGACCGATGACTTCATCAGGAAGAGGTATGACGCTGCAGCACGGGCTGCACGCATAGGCAATTAGTTATCTCACCTGATCCTAGCCCAGTCTCAGGCTCTTCAGTCTTCTGGAGCAGACCCATCACTGCAAAGCCTAAGCGAGGCCTCGCTGCAGGCATTTGCTTTCATGTCCAGGGAGCTGGGCAGACTAATGTCATCTTTAACTCTCGCCAGGCGTCAGGTATGGTTGGCTCAGTCACCACTCTCAGATCCCTGCAGGAGGGCCCTCCGCACTCTCCCAGTGATTCCGGGACAGCTCTTTGGTGCCGCCGCACAGGCACGTCGGGGTACAATTCCCACTCCCCCCCCGTAGGGGGCGTGGAGGCAGACGTTGACTACTCCACTCTGGCGGTCGGACACTTCACCAGTCAACAACTTACCTACTGGGAAGTGGTAACATCGAACCCCTGGGTTATATCCACCCTCTCTCAGGGTTACAGCATACAATTCAGAGGACGACCGCCGAGATTTCAAGGGTTCAAAATGAAAGCTCTGGCAGTACGCCAGGAGGTCTTGACCCTCCTGAAAAAAGGGGGCCATCGAGCCATTAGATCCACCTTCACAAAACAGTGGGTTTTATTCCACCTATTTCATCATCTCCCCCCCCCAAAAAAAGGGGGTGGGCTTCACCCCATACTGGATCTGAGACATTTGAACAACCATCTCAAGGTCTTCAAATTCCGTATGCTGCACACATCCGATGTCTTAAACAGCATCAGACGGGACGATTGGTTCACAACCATCGATCTGAAGGATGCATACTTCCCAGAATCTTTATGAGATTTGTCGCGGCAGCACTGTCCCTACTTCAGAGCAGGGGAATGAGTATCCTCCCCCTACCTGGATGACTGGTTGATTGGTTCTCAGTCAAGGGTAGACGCGCTCAGCGACCCAGCCGTGCTGGTTTCTCACATCACCAAACTTGGGCTCAGGGTGAACCACGCCAAGAGCTCCCTTACACCCAGCCAGAAGACTGTTTTTCTTGGCCTTCAGCTGAATTCTCAGCTGTTGAAGGCAACCCTGTCTTAGCAAAGGGTGAGCGATATTGTCCAACGGCTACATCGCTTCAGGAAGGGATGAACCCTGACCTTCAGGTCTTTCCAGACACTACTAGGTATACTCACTGCGGCCTCGTCGGTAGTTCCATTGGGCCTCCTCACACTCAGGCCTCTACAAATCTGGATGAACAGCCTTGGGTTACATCCACAACATCACAGGCACAGGCCAGTCAGAATCACAGCCAGTTGCTCCTCATGTCTACGTCCATACCCTCTCACAGAGAAGTAGTCGCCACCGATGCATCACTGATCGGCTGGGGCACAGCGTGGCAGTGCAGGACTGCCCGGGGCGTATGGGCCCCACAACAGCAGGGACAACACATCAATGTGTTAGAGGTGCGGGCTGTTTTCCTCGCCCTGAAACATTTCCGTCCGGTTTTAGCGGGTCAGCATGTCCTTATAAAGACCGACAATACATCTGTGGTCTATCATATAAACCATCAGGGTGGCACCAGGTCACTACCTTCCCTGAAAGCTCACTCGGCACCTACTGACATGGGCTTACCCTCGTCTGGTGAGCCTGAGGGCAATGCATTCATCAGGAGTGAGGAACACTACTGCAGATCTTCTGTCACAACAGAACCCCGATCCGGGGGAGTGGAAGCTGCACCCGGAAGTGGTGCAGAGTATTTGGCTGCAATACGGCAGGACAGAGGTGGACCTTTTCGCCTCCCAGGCCACGACACATTGTCCCCTGTGGTTTACACTGAAAGAAACGTCAAGCCCCTTGGGCCAAGACGCACTGGCACACGAGTGGCCACAGCAGCTCCTATATGCTTTCCCACCACTCCCGCTAATTCTGCCCACTCTCGAGAGGATCCTCAAGGAGGGTCACAGGGTGCTGTTGATAGCCCCCTATTGGCCGGGGAGAGTCTGGTTCCCTACCCTGTACGGGTTGCTGCACAAGGAGCCTTGGTGTCTCCCTGCACGGATGGACCTCCTCTCACAGATGGAAGGTCAAATTCGGCATCCGAACCCAGTACGGCTGCAGCTGTGGGTGTGGCCTCTGAAGGGCCCGACCCACTGCTAGCAGAATGTGAGTCGACCGTTGTGCGGACCATCCGGTGTTCCCGTGCACCTTCCACCAATGCGCTCTATGCCAATAGGTGGAAGCTCTTTGTAAGTTGGTGCCAAGCACGCCATCAGGAACCGGCATGTTGCCCGATACCGGGGATTCTCAGCTTTTTACAGTCTCATCTGGACGAGGGCCTTGCACCCTCCACCATCAAGGTGTATGTAGCGGCTATATCCGCAATGCACAACAGGGTAGATGGGCTGACTGTGGGATCCCACACATGGGTGAGCCACTTTCTTAAAGGTGCTCAGCGCATAAGACCCCCTCAACGCAGTCCAAGACCAGCTTGGGACTTGCCTCTGGTTTTAAGTGCACTGTGTAAACCTCCATTTGAGCCCCTACAGGGGACAGAGCTCAAGTGGCTATCTTTAAAGACAGCCGACATCATAGCTAAAAGGAATGCTAAGAGAGCGGGTGAACTACACACCCTGTCTATCGGCCGGGAGTGCTTACAATGGAGCCCGATGGCATGGGTATAACATTGTGGCCTAATCCTTCGTTTATGCCCGAGAACTTCTCTTCATACACCAATCAGCCCCTCAGCCTGGAAGCCTTCAGACCACCACCTGAGGAGAATGAGCAGGGCCAAGGTCACGTCCTTCTTTGCCCAGTTCGAACACGGAGGGCATACATTGAAGCGACTGCGGCATTTCGGCAGTCGGATGCACTATTTGTGGGCCACACTGGACATAGGCGTGGCCACGCGCTGTCCAAACAGACTGTCGAACTGGACCGTGGAGGCCATTAGCAGCAGCCTCCCGGTCCCTCCCCACATCCGAGGCCACTCCACTCGGAATGTGGCTGCATCATGAGCGGCTCTACGTGGAGTTCCACACTCTGATATCTGCGCCGCTGCCTCATGGGTCTCAACCTGCACGTTTGCAAGGTTTTATAGGGTTAATGTGGCCATGCACAATCCACTGGCCACAGCCACCCTTTCCAACCATTCATAGGGTAAATAGGTCTTCCTCATGACCCTGTTGGTACAAGTCATCCAGGTGCTTACAGCACTGCCTCTGGCGGTCAGGAGAAATGAAATAGAACGATGGTTACGTATGTAACCGCGGTTCTATGAATTTCGGATGACCGCCAGAACTTGGCCATCACTCGGAAGGCTGACGAGAAGACTGCCAAGAGAACACTTCTGGGGTGAACGCATCTTAAGTACCGGTGCAGTGACATATGTCACCCCCTGTCGCAAGTGACCTTGTTGGTATACAGACACTCGAACTGCATGCGCATGTGATGGACATTCAGGTGCTTACAGCACCGCCTCTGGCGGTCAGGAGAAATTCATAGAACCGCGGTTACATACGTAACCATCGTTTTCACCACCTGAATAAAACCTTTTATTAGATAGACACGAGTGTTTTACTGGGAAACACGCCACTCGTATTTTTCATATGAAACACATCCTGGACCTGAGTGACACATACAGAGGATATTACACGGTGGCACAAAGACATGAAGTTTATCTTCGAGCGGTGAATGTATAGATCACGAGTGAGCGAAGTGAACAAGTCAAATATTTTTCAACACGAGAAGATGAACTTCAGATCTTCAAGCCAACGTGTGATTTTCTTTTTATTATATCGACACGTTCACAAACAAAAAGTCCCCAAATTTATCAAAACAATTCACTGATTTCCTCACGAGTGACAGATAGAGATTTACGTCTCGGTTTTGGTTCTCCATGTCCCGGATGGAGCTCGGATGAAAAACACAAGCGGTGGATTTCCCAGTAAAACACTCGTGTCTGCGTCATATTTCACCCCGATGACGTCACTCCCAGCGTTTCCCCGCTGATTAGACGCGCGTTGTCAAAATGGCAAACTGGTTCAAAATTAAAACTCTTGATTAACTTGTGTATTTTTTTGTGGATGTGTCCATATAATATAAAGAACATTACATGCTCACTTCACTCCCTTGTGATATGTACATTCACCACTCGAAGATAAATTTCAGATCTTCGTGCCACCGTATAATATCCTCTATTTATCAGGTCATTAATAACAGTAAAGTTTTGTGGAATTATAATTTTGTATGACTGCAAACTCCACATGGCTCTACAGGCCCAGCGTCTGTGTAATTACATTTCAGCTACAACACAAATTTAATGTGGAGGGATGTGAACAAAAAACCCTCACACTGCACTCAGTGAAGGTTTTACACAGGAAAAAAACCCTCAATGTTTACGGGACATCGGAGCCTGCAATAGCGGTGTAATTTGTAAATATTGTAAATAAACTGTCAGTATAAAGTTCTGTTTGATTATTTGTTCAGTTTTGGAAATGTGGTGTTTGTGAGTCTCGTTAGCTGGCTGTCACTTCCATCTTCAGCTCACAGCTTCCACACTTCTTGGGACAAAATGGCAGAATGTGAGACGTAAACATTTTTCTCCTGAAATGACATCAACTGGTTTCGACTTCTTTAATAGCTGAACTTCAGTTTTATTCAATTCTACATGCAGCTGTTTCCCCCTCATTTATCTACTGATCTATTTGTATTAACACACTCTGGATCACCTGAAACTCAAAACATCCCAAAGTGCGTTTCTGTCAAAGTGCTTTCAGTTTCTCTCTTTCTAACAGTGGAACAGTAGAACAGTTCTATTCAGCTTTACTTACACGGCTTTTCTGGATGCTGCAATCACAGACATCACCTTCACAAGAACCCAATCTGTTATCTTCTCTGTCCTGGTATATTTACACAGATCAAACTCCTCCAGCTCCTGTGCTGAAGTCAGTAACACAAACACCAGAGCAGACCACTGTGAAGGAGAGAGTTCACTTCATTTCCCAGATTTCAGGTAGCGTTGGATTTCCTCCACGAGAGAATCATCACCCAGTTCATTCAGACAGTGGAACAGATTGATGGATTTTTCTGCAGGAAGCTCATCTCTACTGATCTTCTCCTTAATGTACTGAACTGTTTCCTCTTTGCTCTGGGAGCTACTTCCTGTCTGTGTTACTAAGGCATGTAAGAGTTTCTGATTGGACTCCAGAGAGAGACCCAGAAGAAAGTGGAGGAACAGATCCAAATGTCCAGTCTCAGATTTTAATGTCTGATCTACAGCACACTTGTGTAAATCTGAAATTGTCTCAAAGGACCGGCTCTGATGAAGAACATTTCTCTTTTCCTTCATGAAGGTCAGATGCACATACAGAGCTGCGAGATGCTCCTGAATGCTCAGATGAACAAAGCAGTACACTTTACTCTGGTGAAGCCCAGGCTCCTCTCTGAAGATCTGCGTACACACACCTGAGTACACTGCTGCTTCTGTCACATCAATGCCACACCCTCGCAGGTCTTCCTCATAGAAGATCAGGTTGCCTTTCTCCAGCTGCTCAAAAGCCAGTTTTCCCAATTTGAGCAGCATTTCTTCATCACTCTCCTGCTTCTTTGAGTATTTTTCCCCGATGACGTTTGTCTGAATGATGAAGTATGTGTACATTTGAGTCAGAGTCTTGGGGATCTCTCCACTCTCTGCTTCACCCAACATTCTCTCGAGAACAGCGGCTGAAATCCAGCAGAAGACTGGGATGTGACACATGATGTACAGGCTTCTTAATGACTTCAGGTGTGTGATGATGTTCTCGGCCAGGCTCTGATCACTGACCCTCTTCCTGAAGTACTCCTCCTTCTGTGGGTCATTGAACCCTCGTACCTCTGTGACTCGATGGACGTACTCAGAGGGGATTTGATCAGCTGCTGCTGGTCGGGAGGTGATCCAGATGAGAGCAGAGGGAAGCAGATTCCCTTTGATCAGGTTTATCAGCAGCACATGCACTGATGCTGATTCAGTTACATCACACACACTCACTGTGTTCCGGAAATCCAGAGGGAAACGACACTCGTCCAATCCATCAAAAATGAACAGAACCTTTTCCAACCTGGACATTTCCGTTTCTCTGGTTTCCTTAAAGCAGACATGAAGGAGCTCCATCAGACTCAGGTTTTGGTCCTTCATCAGATTCAGCTCTCTGAAAGGAAGTGGAAATATGAGGGGGACGTCCTGATTTGCTTTCCCTTCAGCCCAGTCCACAATGAACTTCTGCACAGAAACTGTTTTTCCGATACCAGCCACGCCCTTTGTCACTACAGTTCTGATGGGTTTGTCTTCTTCAGATAAGGGCTTAAAGATGTCGCTGCATTTGATTGGTGTTTCCTCTGTTGTTTTTCTCCTGGACGCTGCCTCGATCCGTCTCACCTCATGTTCTTTATTGACGTCTCCACTGTCTCCCTCTGTGATGTAGAGCTCGGTGTAGATCTCATTCAGGAGCACTTGCGTTTCTTGCTCTATCATCACTCCATTTAAACACTGAAACTTCATCAGATTTAGTCTGAACTTTTTCTGGAATTCATTTACAGCAGGAGATTCTGGGGCGTGTCTGTGTGACGGGGTAAAATAAGAAGACACGGTGAGACCTGGGCTCCAATTATTACATTATAACATCACAGTTTTTTCTGACTAGTTCCCACAGATACAGTGGGGCAAAAAAGTATTTAGTCAGCCACCAATTGTGCAAGTTCTCCCACTTAAAAAGATGAGAGAGGCCTGTAATTTTCATCATAGGTACACTTCAACTATAAGAGACAGAATGGGGGGAAAGAATCCAGGAAATCACATTGTAGGATTTTTAATGAATTAATTGGTAAATTCCTCGGTAAAATAAGTATTTGGTCACCTACAAACAAGCAAGATTTCTGGCTCTCACAGACCTGGAACAACTTCTTTAAGAGGCTCCTCTGTCCTCCACTCGTTACCTGTATTAATGGCACCTGTTTGAACTCGTTATCAGTATAAAAGACACCTGTCCACAACCTCAAACAGTCACACTCCAAACTCCACTATGGCCAAGACCAAAGAGCTGTCAAAGGACACCAGAAACAAAATTGTAGACCTGCACCAGGCTGGGAAGACTGAATCTGCAATAGGTAAGCAGCTTGGTGTGAAGAAATCAACTGTGGGAGCAATTATTGGAAAATGGAAGATATACAAGACCACTGATAATCTCCCTCGATCTGGGGCTCCACGCAAGATCTCACCCCGTGGGGTCAAAATGATCACAAGAACAGTGAGCAAAAATCCCAGAACCACATGGGGGGACCTAGTGAATGACCTGCAGAGAGCTGGGACCAAAGTAACAAAGGCTACCATCAGTAACACACTACGCCGCCAGGGACTCAAATCCTGCAGTGCCAGACGTGTCCCCCTGCTTAAGCCAGTACATGTCCAGGCCCGTCTGAAGTTTGCTAGAGAGCATTTGGATGATCCAGAAGAGAATTGGGAGAATGTCATATGGTCAGATGAAACCAAAATAGAACTTTTTGGTAAAAACTCAACTTGTGTTTGGAGGAGAAAGAATGCTGAGTTGCATCCAAAGAACACCATACCTACTGTGAAGCATGGGGGTGGAAACATCATGTTTTGGGGCTGTTTTTCTGCAAAGGGACCAGGACGACTGATCCGTGTAAAGGAAAGAATGAATGGGGCCATGTATCGTGAGATTTTGAGTGAAAACCTCCTTCCATCAGCAAGGGCATTGAAGATGAAACATGGCTGGGTCTTTCAGCATGACAATGATCCCGAACACACCACCCGGGCAACAAAGGAGTGGCTTCGTAAGAAGCATTTCAAGGTCCTGGAGTGGCCTAGCCAGTCTCCAGATCTCAACCCCATAGAAAATCTTTGGAGGGAGTTGAAAGTCCGTGTTGCCCAGCGACAGCCCCAAAACATCACTGCTCTAGAGGAGATCTGCATGGAGGAATGGGCCAAAATACCAGCAACAGTGTGTGAAAACTTACAGAAAACGTTTGACCTCTGTCATTGCCAACAAAGGGTATATAAAAGTATTGAGATGAACTTTCGTTATTGACCAAATACTTATTTTCCACCATAATTTGCAAATAAATTCTTTAAAAATCAGACAGACAATGTGATTTTTTTTTCTTTCTTTCTCTCATTTTGTCTCTCATAGTTGAGGTATACCTATGATGAAAATTAAAGGCCTCTCGTCTTTTTAAGTGGGAGAACTTGCACAATTGGTGACTGACTAAATACTTTTTTGCCCCACTGTAACCGTTCTTTAGGATGCTAACACTATGGATTTACCGGATTTGATTGTATCTTTTCCACTGAGCTCTATATAAAACCTGGAGAGCTCAGAGCCTATTCCCCTCTGTAGAGACGAGTGAAGCCGTCTGGCCACCATATTACCACTCCCATCGCGTGTCTTTGGCTTGTGTGTTAAACCGTGGTATCTCATCAAATTTGCCCCAAGAAAAGTACCTCCTGACTCCGCCCCCTTTCATTACCTCCTCTTATTTTCTCAGCTTGACCCCCATTCCTGACATATCTTTATAGCGCTCTGCTTCACTGTTAGTATTTTTTTCCCTTTTCCAGTTCAGTCTCTGATCATTTTTTTCATGGCTCTTTTTTTTTTTACTACAGCGGCAGCTACAATTATCAACAGTCCATAATTATCGACACCTTTTCAGATTTACCAATAAAAAAAAAAAAATAAAAAAAATTCGTACAAAGCTGAGTTTCAGTTACAGCAGTTATCGGTTAATTAATAAACCAGAAGACCCCACCCCCACCCTTTGATCTTGTCGTCTGATGACACAGCTCATTACCTGAGACGGAATTTCTTTTAGCATGATCAACAAGTTGAGGAAAACCCGGACGTTATCATCGCAGGTAAGCATGGTGCAAAGATCATGGATATGTTTTTACTGATCAAATTCACCGATATTTCATGATCTCCTCGTCAAAACCTACTTTATTTCTTACTCTTTCATTTACAGGCACCATTTTGGATCTAAAGGCACGTTTGAGAAGTCACGTGAGGTGTCGATAATAGTGATCACTTTCACCGGTGTCCACCATTATCAACACCCTGTGGGATTAAGGGACATTTACGACTGTTATGGATCGATCTCTGTGTGTAACATTGTTGAAGTAGATGAAGTGCTTTAAAAAAAATAAGTGTGCTGTGATTTATAATAATTTTTGTGATTCATAACAGAATGGAATGTTTATAGAGTATTTGGAATCCGATTGAAATAAACAGAATTAGACCTGAATTAAATTCCTAACGTAAAAAAAATTACATGCTTGAAATATTCAGATTTTTCTATTCCATTCAGAACTTTTTTCAGTTTGTTGTAAATATCTACCACATATTACAATATCAGTGGACATTTTATATTTTGGTTCGAGGAATGACATGCGACCTTTGACCTGGATTTTCATGTGGTTACAATGTCAACTGCCCGTTGTCAACGCATTTATTGGTAAACGACAAAACTAGAAATTAATACAAACAACAACAAATGATTAACAAAATGTGATTTACAAAACTACTTCAAAAGTGGAACAAGAAGATTTTCTGACGCAGGTTAAACATGAGTTGATTTGTTTACAAACATTAGAATTACTTCCTCATTTGTGTCAACACCAACATCCATATATTTATATAAAAATTTTTATATTTAGTATAAGTCTATGTAAAACAAATTTTAAATTGAAGCTATGGCTTGTTAACTTAATAGTTTGTACGATTTTTTAAAAATAAAACCATCTGAATGTCAATAATTGTGGAACGGTGTCTAACTGTGGACAAAGGTGTCGATAATTGTGGAACGGAGTCACGTGATCTGATGCGCTAAATAATCAGGAATCAACTCGTTTTTTCCCAGTGGAAGTTTGAGTAATTATTCATGCACAATTTACAGATTGAAAGTCTTTTCCACTTTTGCAACGACCAAAAGATCCTGAAGGTGTCGATAATTGTAGCCGCCGCTCTATAATTATTTTTACGGAGATTATTTCAGGTCCTGTTGCTTTCTCCTTCATACATTTCTTCTTCCTTTTTTTTTTACATTGGCTTTGCTCTAGTCAGGAACATTTGCATCGATAATCTGACAGTCACAGTGTTCATCCCAGATATCAATGCCAGATTTTCAACAAAAACAGACAAGACGATCAGACAGTTTTTCCTCTCTTCCTATAGGGGGTCCACGCAAACGGCGCTGTGCACACACGTGTAAAAATGATCACACGCTAGCCATCAATACTCACAGGTGAAATGTCCGTCCACAACCTTTGACCTGACGATTTGTACAGTTCACTGCTGCACATGTAGGCATTTTTCTCCTCGACTACATAAATAACTCGTCCAATTTTGTGGAGCTTCCAGTCGTCTAAATGACCGTTCCGCTCCGTGATGGGAGTGGTAAGATGGCGGCCAGCTGGCTTCACCCTGACGAGCCGATGAGCTCTCCAGATTTTATATAGAGCTCAGTGATGTTTTCTATAATCTAATCCTGTAGATACTAACAGCAGAGAGGTTTAGAATACCAGAGCGTCAGTGTCACGGTCATGTTGTTGGGTTTGATCTTACCCTGTATCTGCGATGAAGATCTTTTCTCTTCTGTCTCCTGCCTTCTGTAAAACACTGGGAACAAAAATAGTAGCTGTTAAAGACAACAACTTTAATCCCTTTAATACTGGAGTCTCAGATTTAGTCCCAATTTTACTGCAATAAATGGAGCAAGTGAATAATTATTTAGAGAACACAGAACTAAATACAGCAGCATTGTGGACCTGGAGAAAAATATGTCCCTGTTTTAATTTTAGGCTTCTAGTTTTTTTTTTCTTCTTCTTCCGACAGTCCCCTCCAAAAGTACCGGAACAGCAAGGCCAGCTCTTTTGTTTTTGCTTTATGCTGAAGACATTTGGGTTTGAGATCCAAAGATGAACAAGATAAGAGATCAGAATTTCAGCTGGTTCAGTTCTTTTTGCTTATATTACCATTTCTGGCTTTAGCATTCAAAACATTAGCCATAAGACATTTTCACCTGAATAAATGTTTACACTATTTCCTCTAAATAGGCCGTAAGGTGAACCCCGTTCTCGTTTCATCTCGCTCCGACGTCTCCGAACTACGAAATATTTATTTTAAAACTAAGAACGAGTACTAGAAAGTGTGGCGAAAAAAGTTCTCACCTTATAATCCTGTCAATTCCTCGCACCGAGCGGTCGCGTGGCGAAGTATTTTCCTCTAAAAATGACGTGTCGGGACATCACGTGACCGGTCTGGACCAGCCGATTTTTGACCACAGATCAGCTGACAGCTTGCGTAATTACAGTCACATTAGTAGAAAAAGTCTCCAAAACACCCTCCAAGGTGGGTGAAATGTCTTCTAAGTCCTAAATAGTGCTTTAAATACATCACTAAGACAATATTGCATATATGTGGTATATTGAAGTATTTATATTATTATTAGAATAAAAATAATTTTTATCATCACCATTATTATAGTACAAAATATGGTGTAATGGTCTATGACTAGGACCATTCATGTATTCATTCTCTTAGGTTATTAACTATAAAGTACTGATCAACCATAAAACAATTTGCTTGAAAAACAGACCTACAATGTTACACAGGCAGTAATGGAATAGAGTATTGACTCGTCATTGTGGGCTATACACACCATGGATTAGCCATAAAATGGCATATATAATATATAGGCAATGCGTGTGATTTCAGATCAAGATTTAAGAAATTGTGCAGGAAAGAGAAGAGTCCATAGGAATAATAATACACAATAATAATAATAATAATAATAATAATACAACCTATATATAAAATATTGCAGTTCTATTGCTCAGTTCAGAGGCACAATGGCAGGGATTCAAGTATTCACTACCTATGCAGCGGCACAGTAGAGGTAGGTAAACGCACTAGGCAGCACTATGCACCTGCAGCAGCGGCAACAAAGAAGATGCAAGACTGAGTCATCATACATCACACAACAGAACTATGTGGCAAATTGCAAACTTTAATAGAAAATGTAAACAACAAAACAGTGATATATACACACACACACACACACATTACAAATGCAAATTTATATATACACAAAAAATATATATATATAAAAATATATAAAAGTCCTGTGGCACGGTGCAAAAAGGCAGGGGTCAGCATCCAGGCAATGGCCTAGGTGTCAGTGACAGAAAGAGAGAGGGGGGGAAGACACACACACACACACACACACACACACACACAGTGCTGTGACTAATTGTCTTCTCATTGAACAGTAGCAAGTAGCATTCTATGGTCATGTATGAGAAGTTAGTACATGGCTTACTTGTCCTTCTCTTGTCTAGCAGGCTCATTCAGAAATCTGGTGTACTGCTGGTAGCAGCTCTTGTGGTACTGCACCTCCAGAGCCACACAGTCTTTGTCCTTAATGTGTACCAGAATACTGTGGTCATCTTTAGTCTCAGCAGCAGTCTGCAACTTGCCTTGCCAGACAGAAAGACATGCTTATTACCACATAGGAATTTAAGTTTGCCAGTAGCATATTCACATAAAGGCACACATATGTTACATGCATACAAACATTGAAACATAACATCCATGCATGCAAACACACTTGCAGAGGGAGATAGCACTGTAGATAGTCATCAGTGATAGTGACCCTTTGTGTGTGTGGGGGCAGGGGGGTTGGTGGGTTGATCAGTGATTGTGACCCTTTGTGTGTGTGGGGGCAGGGGGGTTGGTGGGTTGATCAGTGATAGTGACCCTTTGTGTGTGTGGGGGCAGGGGGGTTGGTGGGTTGATCAGTGATTGTGACCCTTTGTGTGTGTGGGGGCAGGGGGGTTGGTGGGTGATCAGTGATTGTGACCCTTTGTGTGTGTGGGGGCAGGGGGGTTGGTGGGTTGATCAGTGATAGTGACCCTTTGTGTGTGTGGGGGCAGGGGGGTTGGTGGGTTGATCAGTGATTGTGACCCTTTGTGTGTGTGTGTGGGGGGGGGGGGGGATGGGTGGGTTTGCTTACCTGCTGTTAAGGTCTCAGCTTTTTACATATAATGCACAGGGCAGGAAGGACGGGACCTGAGCTGGACATAGGCAGTGCTGACCTGGATCTAAGACTCTTAGTGCTGCCCGATGTTGAGGGGCCAGCTTCGGAGGGGGGGGGCAGCTTCGGGGGGTCTTGTGGCGTCTTGAGTTTCATCTCCCCCTTCTTTCTCGCGCACCATACGCTTTCCCGCTCGTTCAATAGCAAGTTTGTCCGTAAACCTGCGGTAACATGCAGGGTGGAAGGCAGCATCCTCGGGTATCTTGTCAAACTCTAAATCTAAACACGGTGTTTGTAGTTTTCGGCTACTCTCCTGTTCTCACCGCTCAACTGCAGCCACTGTCGGATACTGTCCCGGTATGTATTCCACCGTTTGAAGGTAAATTCCTGGGTCACTCCGTGCTTCACAGAAGCTATATGCATATAGCACTGCTTACGTGCAAGAAGTTTTCTCCTTTTTGCCGTTATTTCCAAACTTTCCTCTCCTCCACTGCTGCTAGACGAGGCTGTGGCGGCTGCCATGTTGGTCTCTTGTTTATGAAATGGGGCTACGTCGTGGGTGTTTATGGGATACATCAGCAACCGTGGAACCTGTTCTGTAGCGAAATCTTATTCCGCGGTGCCAAAATATCATTCCGCGCCGATGACATTAGTTCGCTTTTTCAAGCCTTCGTGCGAAAAATTGACAGCATTACAAGGTGAGAACTTTTTGATGACATCGTTTCATAATACATCCATTTTTAAGAATTGGATATTATGTAGTTCGGAGACGTCGGAGCAGAATCTTGTTTCTGAAAGACTTTTCGGGGTCCACCTTACGGCCTAAAAGCAGGGCTTTTCAAAGTGTGGGGCGTGCCCCCCCTGGGGGGCACCAGAGTTCTTCGGGGGGGGGGGGGGGGGGGGGGGGGCGCAATGTGAGGAAGAATAAACCAGAATAAGTTACTATTGCGGACATTTAGCGAACTTCAGCTAGCCTTTACCAGAGACAAAATGGATCGATTTTTAGTACCTAAAGCTACAGTGAGTGAGGAGACAAAGTCTGGGCTAAGCAAAAAAACAGAGCCTCCAGGATGTTGCGATTTGCAACTTCAGCGCAAATTCAACCAATCCCCGCGAATTCAGGGCGGTGTTGCAATTATATCCAGTCACCGCAACTCTCCCGCAAATTTGACCAATCGCTGGCGTCGTCTTGAGGTGATGTCGACAAACTACCTTCCGCCTTACTTCCGTGTATACGTTCAAGAGAAGCAGCATGCGCGCAGTGTTGCCAGATTGGGCGGTTTCAAGTGCATTTTGGAGGGTTTTGAACATATTTTGGACTGGAAAACGACAGCAGTATTTGGCAACATTGCATGATGTGCGAGTCAGTGTTTATGTAGGCTTAAATTCTGTTACTGAAAGTGTGTTATGTTTACAGTGAAGGACTGTGTGCACTTTTTTTTTTACTTAATACAAGAAATTAATGGATGCTAACATTTTTGCCAAAATGGTATTTTATTTTCCATTGTTTAGGCAGCTTCAGCATCATACTGTGAAATTCTGTTCAAATTGTTTTTTTCTTCTATGAAGCCTGAGCCATTTATTTTATTAGTTTATAATTGTTTAATTTAGTCTTCAGGAGAGACTGCCTGCACACAGTACTAGTATTAATAGTTTTTTTCTTACATGAAAGCTGAGGCATTTATATTATATTTTAAGGTAACTTCATGTTGTGCTGTGAGGTTCTATGCACTTTAACTTTTGAACCAACAGGTGCATTTGGATAAGTAAAGCCTATTTTTCTGCATTTTTGTAGTCCTGGTAATCTTTTATATTGGTAAAGTTGTTTATAGGACCATTTCTCAGTGTCCTTTTTTTTTAATCAATAGTTTTTCCATAATAACTTAATATTTAACATATCACTCAATTTTAATCACAAAAAGAGAAAATCGCAACAATTTCTCGCAACTTTCACTTCCTCCCGCAATGTAATCGCAACAAAAACCTAAAAGACACCGCAACTTTCATCGCAATTTTTTTGGAAAACCCCCCACAACATCAGACATTTTAGCCCACAACAATCACAAAAAAGGCCCGCGGAATCCTGGGGGACTGGAAAAAGAAGGAAGTATGACCACGATTATTTAAAGTCTGGATTTTCATGGACTGGATCTGAAGATGCTCCACTGCCACAGTGTGTTGTCTGCCAAGAGGTGCTAGCTAACGATGATATGAGATGTTTAAAATGTGTAAAACAAGATGTTTTAAAAAGCACAGATGTTTAAAATGTTAAAAAGAAAAAAAAATAATGTGTACAACAACCATTTTTTTAAAAATACGAATGGAACATTAAGTATAGCAAAAACAAAAATTGTAAGGGGGGCACTGTTGTTTATTTGCTCTCCGAGGGGGGGCTGACTCTCCCACACTTTGAAAACCCCTGCTCTAAAGCATTTACTGAAAGCATTGTAGCATCACTAAAGACCAAGGAACTATAATAAACATCAAAACAGCTGCTAATGACAGTGGAGCACATCCATTACTGTGACTTTAACTCCGAGAATTATGGGATGTTACCCATGTCCAGGTGACGGGTTTCCAGTTTTAAAGGTCCAGGGAATTTCCATAGACCGATTGCTCTTCATGGAGACACAGCTGGGTTCTGGTGAGTCTGATCTCTTCATCTGGACTTTACTGTACAGCATTATAGAGTGGACATGAGACAGTTTTTCTTACGCAGAATTCCGACACAAAATACTGGCGAGATGAATTTGTATCGTATTTCACCATATTTCTGTTCAATATTCATTATGACCTCCACCTCTTCTTACACACTCGGCAGCAGCAGCAGAGGGAGTCGCATGTGATGACACTAATTTGGGATTTTAATCATTTAAAGCACAATTTGCCATCAAACAATCTTTCTACATTAAAGGGGACCGGTACAGCATTTAAACATGATCGATATCGATAGTACAAGACCAAATTATAATAACACACACACACACAAGTGCAGCCACCTGATTAGCCATCATAAGTAGCTTTAAGTGCTTAAAGGTCCAAAACACGTCAAGTTTTATTGCACATGGGCAACCAATATGACGTCAAGTTGCTGATGGCCAGGTAGCGGAAGTTAAGTGCAGGCGATGTAAACATACTTGTGAGCCTGGATTTAGTCAGATGAAAAAGAGTTATCTTCAAGTCAGTATGGACAGTGGTATGGACGAGCCGATTTATTTATTTATTGCACGTGTTAATGCAGATATAGACATGCACTGTGCCACAATAGTGTATATGGTCTAAATATAGGCTTGTGACAGCTCGAAGCTGAGTGAGAGTTTATAGCAGGTGAAGCGTGGAGCACCGCACAATTCAATTTGTCTCTTTATTTACAGAAGATAGATGGGTTTTTAATTTGCTTGAAAAATAAAAATCACGTGGGATTATTTACTAACACATTTTACACTCATCTGGAGCTCTGCTTTTAGGCAGTGCCAAAATATATACATTCTCTTTGAACATCTGTACTATTCCAGCTCATCAGCTTGCATGGCCTGAATCCCTTTTCCGTAGACGGTGTTGGAATATTGTTGGCACAGCATCGAGTTTGAGTCGAACGTGACCTGCGTAGCCCAAGAGCTCAGCCTGGAGATTCCTTTCAAAGCAATTGGACTCAAAATGGTCCTCACAAACAGAATTTCTGCCAAAGGAGAGTTTCTAAAGTGTGACCTGTTCCCAAGTTGTGTAACCACTGTTTAGCAAGTCGTTTACATCGCTCGGTTGTCAGCAATGGAACACAGAAAAAACACTTTCCCGTATTATCACGGTGATTATTTTTGCAACCACAGGTTTTGCATCCTGCTATTTTTCAACAAGGTTTTGTTCATCCGGCGACATCGCGGTGTCAGGAGCAGCGAGCCAATCAAGATACAGGAAACCTATCGATGATTCTACGTCATGTTGACCTCTGACAGAAACACTTTCACTTCCGAAAAACAACTTTTTCTTTCGGTTTTATGGCGGTTGGCAACTAGCTTCAATGGTGCATTACCGCCACCAGCTGGACTGGAGTGTGGTACTTGAGTTTAAAGTAGTTCTAGAATTTGAAAATCGCCTTTGCATGTAACGATGAATACTAATTTGTAGTATATTACAAAAAAAAATTACTCAAAAATGTTTATCCGTTATGATTTTATAGAGGATTTTCTGCGATAGCCCACGAGCAAAACATCGCGCCGCGATCACGTGACCGATGACGTAGTAAATTGACAAGCTAGACAGCTCACTGCCTGTACATACTGTGACTGTGAGTGACAATTCGCGGATCTACGGATTATTTCCACTGTATACGATGGTAAAAAAGTGTGTAGTGAAAGTTCATTATGTCTACCGATTGAAACTATTCTTTAAATTCGTTTCTTAAGACAAGGATTTTTTTAAGATGTTACCTTGACAGTTTCGGCGATAAACTTCCGTCTTCTTCAAAACAGTCACCGGATGTCTTCTTCTTCTTCTTTCAGGTTTAATGGCGGTTGGCATCCACTATGGTGCATTACCGCCACCAACTGTATTTTTGCGGAACTGCGACACTATCTAGTTGGGAGTTTCAATGGAAGAGTGACAAAAAAAAAAAAAAACACTAAATCCTACCTAAAAGGCCTGTATTTTTAAGGAACTCAAAAACATGCTTCCAAGCAGATGGTACTGAGAAGGCAAGTAACCTATCAAGAGTGAGCCTAGTCTCCCCTAGCTCTCTAACTCGTTCTAACAGAATTGCTCTCTGGACACTATAAGCTTGGCATTCTAATAACACGTGATTTACAGTCTCTCTTTCCTGACAGTAGATGCAGTGACCAGTGGCATGTTTGCCAATTATGTGGAGGTTGCCATTTAATCTACTATGACCTATTCTAAGCCTTGTGATTACTTGTTCTTCTCTACGGCTACCGCTGCCCAGTCTTCTTGAAGGGACCTGTTTTTGAATTGCTCGTAGAAAGCTGCCCCTACTTTCCCTATCCCACTGCCCCTGCCATGCACCCAACATTTTCCTGAATATAATAACCTTGACCCCCGCTTTGCTTAGTGGGATGTTAGACTGGATTTCAGATTTCAAAGCCTCTTTGGCAAGCTGATCCACAGCCTCATTTCCTGCAATGCCCGAATGGGATGGAACCCATAGGAAATTTACTAAAATGTCTTGCTGGTGTAGTCTAAAAAGATATTGAAGTACCTCACAAAGTAAATCAGGCCTACACTTAGACTTGCCGTGAAGGATACTATTCAATGCTGACAGGGAGTCAGAACATATAACATTGAATCTAGATTTAGTGTCATCAATCCACATTAAAGCAAGATAGATGGCAAATAACTCCACTGAATAAACTGCAAGGTGGTCAGACGTCCTTTTTGCTATTTTTGTCTTATACTGTGGGATAAAAACTGCAGCTGCAGTTTTCCCAGTTTCAGGGTCTTTAGAGCCGTCTGTAAAAATTTGAACCCCTTCAGGATAGTTATTGCGAATGTGAAAGTTGGTTAAATATTTCACATCACTATCATCCTCAGCTTCCTCGCACATCTTTACCAGGTTAAGATCCACCTCAGGCATAATAAAAAACCAGGGGGGAATAGCTGGCAGTGGTACCACAGAGCTATGGGCCACCTTGGTTAAGCCAAGCTCTCCAGCCTGATCATTTCCAACCCACCCAAAACTTAAAGTTTGCCTTGCCATGCTCCCAACATTGATTAAGGATATGCTTGGTTGGATGATCCCCTTTATAACCCTGCAGGTTCGTCCAGTACACCATCCCCAACTGCTGCCGCCTTAAAGCCAATGGCATTTCCCCTGCTTCAACCTGAAGTGCAGGGACTGAAGAGGTTGTGAATGCCCCACTGTACACTCGCAAGGCCTGTGCCTGGACCACATCAAGTTTCAATAAGTGTGTCTTTGCTGCCGATCCATACGCAATGCACGCATAATCCAGTGACGATCTAATAAGTGCAATATAGACACGTTTTAATGCCATCATAGTGGCACCCCAATCACTCCCCACTAGACACCTAAGTATATTTACTGCCTTCTTACACTTGACAACAACTCTCTGAATGTGATCTCTAAAAGTAAGTTTACTATCCATCCAAACCCCTAAGAACCTCACCACCTCAACCTGTTTGAGCGGCTGCATATACAAAATAATTCGCACAGGAGGTACACGTCTTCTCTTGGTGAAACAAATAACCTGTGTCTTCTCCACTGAAAAACGAAAACCCCACTTATCGCCCCACTTCTCCACAAGACTGACCGCCGCCTGAAGTTTCTGACTAATGAACACTGAGTTTCGGCCCCTAATCCACAGTGCTCCATCATCTGCATACAATGAACGTCCAATATTAACATCTATTCCAGAAAAAATATCATTAATCATTATACTGAACAACAGAGGGCTGCACACACTACCCTGTGGAACTCCATTATCCACAGGATAAGTACCAGAATATGACTGTCCAACACGCACCTCAATGGTCCTATTTAACAGGAAGCCCATGACCCAGTTATACAGCCTACCATTTATTCCCATTGCCTCTAACTTGATAAGGAGTCCTTCACGCCATAGCATATCATATGCCTTTTCTATGTCAAAGAAAACTGCATTGACTTGCTCTTTGTTTGCTTGAGCTTTCCTTACAGTATCCTCCAAGGTCACCAGATGTCGAGTGGTGACGTGCCTTATCAGCTGATGTTACTCTAAGGAGGCGTGAACGTCCCGCCCAATTTGACAGGTAGTTCACGCCTCCTGCTGTACCTGACAGCAGGAGGCGTGAACTACCTGTCAAATTGGGCGGGACATTCATGCCTCCTTAGAGTAACACCAGCTGATAAGGCACGTCACCACTCAACATCTGGTGACTGTTTTGAAGAAGGCGGAAGTTTATCGCCGAAACTGTCAAGGCACACACGGACTGGCCATCAGGAGTAGCGTGAGTTTTCCCGGTGGTTCAGTGTGGGCCGGTGGAGAAAAAAAAAAACAAACACAGTTGCGCGCTGGCCTTTAATATGATAAGCAATGTTAACAGTTTCTTTAAGAAACTGTTAACATTGCTTATTACAGTTGCGCGCTGGCCTTTAATATGATAAGCAATGTTAACAGTTTCTTAAAGAACAGTTTCTTAAAGAAACTGTTAACATTGCTTATCATATTAAAGGCCAGCGCGCAACTGTAATAAGCAATGTTAACAGTTTCTTAAAGAAACTGTTAACATTGCTTATCATATTAAAGGCCAGCGCGCAACTGCTTTTTTTTTTTTCTCCACCGGCCCACACTGAACCACCGGCCCACCGGGAAAACTCCCGCTGGCCAGTCCGTGTGTGTGTCAAGGTAACATCTTTAAAAAATCCTTGTCTTAAGAAACGAATTTAAAGAATGGTAAAAAAGTGTGTCGCGTACAGCTGTTCTAAAACCAACAAAGACGGAGTATCTCTGCATCAGGTCCCTGATCCTGATCAGAATAATGGATACGATCTCGCTGAGTGGAACCGGCAAGTAAAGCAGATGAGGGCAGACTGGTGCTAGTTGAAGGCTAGTGCACATATTTATGCTGGTGAGTGCAAAGGGAAAAGTGGTTTTTATAGTCCATGGGAGAATCTTGAGGCGTGATTTGAACGAGCTTCCCGAACCTTTAGGACAATTAAAGGGTTCTTTAACTAAACAAGAACTAGACGATCCCTGGACGAGTTCCTGCTTTGCACTTCTACGATACAGCCGTGACTGTCCCCATTCAGGCCCACATTTTTCTTCTCCCCAAGCTCCGAATGCACACAAAGCAGACTTTGACAGCTGCAGTTATTTCCGTGTTGTTGGAAAGGCTGCTTGAACGCCATCGGTTCGCCCCAAATATACTGCCGATCACGACGCACATTTCGGCCCAGACCTCTGATTTAGTAGAAAAAATGTTGTGCATCGACTCACCTCGACTGGAACACGATTCACTTTCGTCTTCAGACGCAATTTCGTCTGAATAATCGCTGTCTGATTCACTCATTTCGCTTGTGTTTATACTGGATGCTGCCATCCTGGTCAATTTACTACGTCATCGGTCACGTGACTCCCGACTGGGATTTTCAGGAAATGCTTCCCAGAAGCTCGGTTTTGTCGCTCAAATACACCCCTTTGATGGGGAAATTTTTTATTTTTAATTTGCATACATTGAATATATACCCTTATACTACATTTTCATCAATAGTGGGTTCTAAAATTCTAGAACTACTTTAAATAAAAAAAAAACTAAATTCTTTTAATTAAACCTGTGTTCCTTAAGAAACTAAATACATATTTGAAGCAGATTTCACCTGTACTTCTTTGCAGAATGTCCTCCAAGTTTAACACTAATTGTTTCCCTTGCAACTGTAAAATTAATCTTTGTCTTTCTTCCTGGTATTCAGGACATTGCAAAATAACATGCTCTGTAGATTCTGGGCTGCCACAGAAATCACATTTTCCATCCACATGCTTTTTTATCATCACCAAAGAACTATTTAATCTTGTGTGTCCAAACCTCATTCTCGAAAAAGCATCCTCCTCTTCTTCCTTGGTGTTTCTGCTCTTTCCCACTTTGTTCTGGATATTATAAAACTGTCTCCCAGTCTGGCCATTGTCCCATAATGTTTGCCATTTTCCTTTAACTATGTTTTTAACCATACTTTTAATTTCTGCCTTGCTGTAAGCGACTTCAATATCTATGCTGGGATTTCCAGCTGCTTGTTTAGCACATTTATCTGCCATCTCATTCCCTACAACTCCTATATGAGCTGGTACCCATATAAGAGTTATCTTAACTCCTGTCTTTAACAGATTATTTGCAACTTGTAATATTTCATACACAACGTCCTGCCTTGATTTTGACTGGGACATTCTAATGCTAATCAAAGCTGAGCTGGAGTCTGAAGCAATTACTGCCTTCCTTGGCCTGTTAACTTCCACTCATAGCAGGGCTCGCCACACAGCAACCAACTCCGCTGTATAAACCGCTAGATCATCATTGATTCTTTTTCCTACTTTGACTTTTAACTTTGGGATAACAAAAGCAACCCCAACTCTTTTACCAGCCATTTTAGAGGCATCTGTATATAGAATTATATCCTCTCTATACATCTCCATAAGATAGCCCTGAACCCTTAATTTGTTCATGTTACTCTCTTGCATCTCCTCTAATAACCCCAGGTCAATGGATATCTCTTTAAAGACCCATGGTGGAACAGCTGGGATAGGCACAGTAGGACTTATCTTTAATTCACTAAACCCTATCTCATTAACTTTATCATTAATCACCCAACCAAAACTTCTGACTTGGGCATTTCCATGCTCTTGACATTGCCTTAGGACTGGTTGACTCATATGATTTTCATTATGACCCTTTAAATTTGCCCAATACACAATGGCTAACTGTTCTAAGATGAAGAGGCATTTCTCCCATCTCCACCTGGATAGCTGACACTGGAGTAGTTTTAACAGCGCCACAGCATAACCTTAATGCTTGATTTTGAATCACATCCAACTTATTCCGCAGTGTTTTGCCTGCAGATCCATATATTATACTTCCATAGGCAAGCACAGACCTAATCAAATCAAAATCAAATCAAGTTTATTTGTATAGCGCTTTTAACAATAAACATTGTCGCAAAGCAGCTTTACAGAATTTGAACGACTTAAAACATGAGCTAATTTTATCCCTAATCTATCCCCAATGAGCAAGCCTGTGGCGACGGTGGCAAGGAAAAACTCCCTCAGACGACATGAGGAAGAAACCTCGAGAGGAACCAGACTCAAAAGGGAACCCATCCTCATTTGGGCAACAACAGACAGCCTGACTATAATATTAACAGTTTTAACAGGTATAACCCTCAACTGTCCTCATGGGGCCGTCCTTCACAGGAGCGGTGCGATAAAACTCCGACCAGACACAGGGCACCAGGATGGATCAAGCAGGTCCGAGGGGCAGAAGAGGCCAGCATCTCAATCCCAGGATCAACATGTAACTCAGAGGGACAGATTGGGGGGGAAGAGAGAGAGAAAGAAAAAACAGGTTGTTAGGTATGCCCTAAAAATGACAAGTATTAAATCTGTGTGGTAGGCTCGCAGAGACGAGAGTCTTTACATCAGGCATAACACACAACAATGGCATGTTAATATGGTAAAAAATATCATGACCTGCTCTGGCTGGATGCTTGATTGGGTGATGGGAGCACACTCCTCAGCAATGATGAGATGCAGATGGGACCCTTAGGGCTGGCCAAGACAATTCAGTTACATTTCACCAGGTCTGGGACATGCGACAGAATGTCTGACGGCTGATTCCCTGCAGGCTACGATAGCCAGTCGAAGTCTCCACCCTCTCCACCAAAAGATTTCCTGTTGACTCCATGTAACTCAGAGAGACAGATTTGGGGTGGGGGGGGAGGGAAAGAAAACACAGGTTGTTAGGTATGCCCAATGTCCCCTGAATAAGTAGGAGCAGTATACATACTGCACCGAGTACAAGCAGGGACTCCGACAACTAACTATGACAGCATAACTTGAAAGAGAGAGCCAGAAGGTAACACAGGCATGAGGGAGCCCCGGGACATAAAGCAGCCAGCCACTACACCATCAACAAACTCGAGTGAGCAAGCGAGTGGGGACTGACAGCATCCATACATCCCAGTTTACCAAAACACTCTATGTCTGAGGACCCTCAAGATCTACACCTTTACCTCATAAACACCATTAACAAAAGGCTTGACTAAACAGATATGTTTTCAGCCTAGACTTAAATGCTGAGACTGTGTCTGATTCCCGAACATTACTTGGAAGGCTGTTCCATAACTGTGGGGCTTTGTAAGAAAAGGCTCTGCCCCCTGATGTAGCCTTCACTATACGAGGTACCAGCAGATAGCCTGCACCTTTTGATCTAAGTAGGCGTGGCGGGTCATAGAGGAGCAGAAGTTCACTCAGGCACTGTGGTGCGAGACCATTTAGTGCTTTAAAGGTCAATAGTAGTATTTTATAATCAATACGAAATTTGATTGGGAGCCAATGCAGTGTGGATAAGACAGGCGTGATGTGGCCATATTTTCTAGTAAGGACTCTTGCTGCTGCATTTTGAACTAACTGGAGCTTGTTTATGCACTTATTGGAACATCCAGACAGTAAGGCATTACAATAATCCAACCTGGAGGTAACGAAAGCATGGACTAGTTTTTTCTGCATCATGCAATGACATTAAATTTCTTATCTTTGCAATATTTCTGAGATGAAAGAAAGCTATCCGGGTGATGTTATCAATGTGAGTTTCGAATGAAAGACTGGGGTCAATAATCACTCCGAGGTCTTTTACTGCTGCACGTGAAGAAACAGAATGGCCATCCAGAGTCACTGTGTAATCAGAAAACTTACTTCTAGCTGTATGAGGTCCTAGCACAAGTACTTCAGTCTTGTCAGAGTTAAGCAGAAGGAAATTAATAAGCATCCAGTGTCTAATGTCCTTAACACATTCCTCAATTCTATTAAGCTGGTGTCTCTCATCAGGTTTTGCAGAGACATACAACTGTGTGTCATCAGCATAACAGTGGAAACTAATACAATGTTTACGAATAATATCGCCCAGAGGTAACATACAGTGGGGCAAAAAAGTATTTAGTCAGTCACCAATTGTGCAAGTTCTCCCACTTAAAAAGATGAGAGAGGCCTGTAATTTTCATCATAGGTACACTTCAACTATGAGAGACAGAATGAGAAAAAAAATCCAGAAAATCACATTGTCTGATTTTTAAAGAATTTATTTGCAAATTATGGTGGAAAATAAGTATTTGGTCAATAACAAAAGTTCATCACAATGCTTTGTTATATACCCTTTGTTGGCAATGACAGAGGTCAAACGTTTTCTGTAAGTCTTCACAAGGTTTTCACACACTGTTGCTGGTATTTTGGCCCATTCCTCCATGCAGATCTCCTCTAGAGCAGTGATGTTTTGGGGCTGTCGCTGGGCAACACGGACTTTCAACTCCCTCCAAAGATTTTCTATGGGGTTGAGATCTGGAGACTGGCTAGGCCACTCCAGGACCTTGAAATGCTTCTTACAAAGCCACTCCTTCGTTGCCCGGGCGGTGTGTTTGGGATCATTGTCATGCTGAAAGATCCAGCCACGTTTCATCTTCAATGCCCTTGGTGATGGAAGGAGGTTTTCACTCAAAATCTCACGATACATGGCCCCATTCATTCTTTCCTTTACACAGATCAGTCGTCCTGGTCCCTTTGCAGAAAAACAGCCCCAAAGCATGATGTTTCCACCCCCATTCTTCACAGTAGGTATGGTGTTCTTTGGATGCAACTCAGCATTCTTTCTCCTCCAAACACGACAAGTTGAGTTTTTACCAAAAAGTTCTATTTTGGTTTCATCTGACCATATGACATTCTCCCAATCCTCTTCTGGGTCATCCAAATGCTCTCTAGCAAACTTCAGATGGGCCTGGACATGTACTGGCTTAAGCAGGGGGACACGTCTGGCACTGCAGGATTTGAGTCCCTGGCGGCGTAGTGTGTTACTGATGGTAGCCTTTGTTACTTTGGTCCCAGCTCTCTGCAGGTCATTCACTAGGTCCCCCCGTGTGGTTCTGGGATTTTTGCTCACTGTTCTTGTGATCATTTTGACCCCACAGGGTGAGATCTTGCGTGGAGCCCCAGATCGAGGGAGATTATCAGTGGTCTTGTATGTCTTCCATTTTCTAATAATTGCTCCCACAGTTGATTTCTTCACACCAAGCTGCTTACCTATCGCAGATTCAGTCTTCCCAGCCTGGTGCAGGTCTACAATTTTGTTTCTGGTTTCCTTTGACAGCTTTTTGGTCTTGGCCATAGTGGAGTTTGGAGTGTGACTGTTTGAGGTTGTGGACAGGTGTCTTTTATACTGATAACGAGTTCAAACAGGTGCCATTAATACAGGTAATGAGTGGAGGACAGAGGAGCCTCTTAAAGAAGTTGTTACAGGTCTGTGAGAGCCAGAAATCTTGCTTGTTTGTAGGTGACCAAATACTTATTTTACCGAGGAATTTACCAATTAATTCATTAAAAATCCTACAATGTGATTTCCTGGATTCTTTCCCCCCATTCTGTCTCTCATAGTTGAAGTGTACCTATGATGAAAATTACAGGCCTCTCTCATCTTTTAAAGTTGGAGAACTTGCACAATTGGTGGTTGACTAAATACTTTTTTGCCCCACTGTATATAGAGAAAAAAGCAGTGGACCCAAGACAAAACCTTGTGGAACACCAAACTTTACCTTGCTACGTCTAGAAATATCACCATTTATATCAACATACTGATAACGATCAGTTAGATAAGACCTGAGCCAGGAGATGGCCATTCCCTTAACTCCCACAACATTTTCTAGTCTATCCAGAAGAATGGAATGATCAATGGTATCAAATGCTGCACTAAGGTCAAGCAACACAAGTAGCGAGACACAGCCCTGATCAGACGCCAACAGTAGGTCATTTACTACTTTAACCAGTGCTGTCTCTGTGCTATGATGAGGTCTAAATCCTGACTGATACATTTCATGGATGTTATTCCTATGTAAATATGAGCATAACTGCTGTGCCACAGCTTTTTCAAGGATCGTGGAGATAAAGGGGAGGTTTGATATTGGCTGATAATTGGACAGCTGACAGGGATCAAGGTCAGGTTTTTTAATCAGGGATTTGATAACTGCTAGTTTAAAGGATTTGGGTACATAGCCAATCATAAGAGAAGAATTTATTATTTTTAGAAGCGGTTCAATTACTCCAGGCATTATCTGTTTGAATAGATGTGTCGGTAAGGGATCTAGTACGCAAGTTGAGGCTTTTGATGTAGAGATTAATGAAAGTAATTCAGTTTCTTTTAGGGGAGTAAAACATTCTAACTGATGATCTGATAGTTATATTGTTAACTACAAGGTCACTTTCATTGTCTAACCTTAAATTAGTAGTTTGAATTTTTTGTCGGATATTCTCAATTTTGTCATTAAAAAAATTCATGAAGTCGTTGCTACTACATACTGCAGGTGTGCATGTGTTGCTAGTGGACTTATTCCTGGTTAATTTTGCTACAGTATTAAATAGGAATCTAGGATTATTTTTGTTATCTTCTATTAGGGAGGAGAAATATGTTGATCTTGCAGCACTAAGAGCTTTTCTATACTTCAGAAAGCTCTCCTTCCAAGCTAATTTGAACACTACCAATTTTGTTTGACGCCATTTACGTTCCAATTTTCGAGTGGTCTGTTTTAATGTGCGAGTGTCATCATTATACCAGGGTGCTAATTTTTTGTCTCTGACCATTTTCCTTTTAAGAGGAGCTACATTATCTAAAGTATGGCAGAATGTTGAATCTAAGCATTC
The DNA here is from genome assembly GCF_027579695.1 of Neoarius graeffei. Lineage (NCBI taxonomy): Eukaryota > Metazoa > Chordata > Actinopteri > Siluriformes > Ariidae > Neoarius > Neoarius graeffei. The sequence continues at coordinate 122,206,755 of NC_083570.1, read as the reverse complement.
AGTTGCCTGATCAAGTTCTGCAGGGGCTGACAGTGACCCAATCAAAGTTGACAGCTCTGGGAGATCATTTATAAAGCTCTGTGCAGTAGTTGACGTGAAAGTATGTTTAATACAGTAGCGTGGTGAGGTGCATATATTATTACTCAGACATATCTTGAATGAGATGAGACAATGATCTGAGATAACTTCAGACTGTGGAAGTGTGACTATATTATCTACGTTTAACCCGAATGTTAGTATTAGATCGAGGGTGTGACCACCATTATGGGTCGGTCCTATGACATTCTGCTTAATCCTGACTGAGTCTAAGATGGACACAAATGCTGTTTTTAAAGGGTCTTCTGGGTTATCGAAGTGAATATTAAAATCTCCGACAACTAAAGCTTTGTCTAAGGAAATAGCCAGATCTGAGATAAAATCTGCAAATTCAGAAAGAAACTCAGAATATGGCCCCGGGGGCCTGTAAATAATAAGCAATGGAATTAACTGGGTAGACTTATTTTTCGAGGCTACGTACATTATATGAGTATGAAGAACTTCAAATGTATTACATTTATAACCAGGTTTTTGTGTTACACCTAGATAATCATTATAAATAACCGCAACGCCTCCTCCTCTGCCAGTTAGACGAGGCTGGTGTATATAACTGTATCCAGGAGGACTCGCTTCATTTAATGCTATATATTCATTTGGCTTAATCCTTGTTTCTGTTAAACACAGTACATTAAACTCCTGATCAGTAATGAGTTCATTAACCATTAGCGCTTTAGATGTAAGAGATCTAATATTTAATAGCCCCACCTTTAGATCAAAGGTGCTGGCAGCAGCTGTACAGTCAGTATGATCTAATTTTATATTGATTAGGTTACTGGAACAAACTCTCTGAAAATTTCTACCTTTTTGTTGAGCTCGGGGAACAGACACAGTCTCGATGTAGTGGGCCCTGAGTGACGACTCTGTGCAGCTAGCAGACAGTCGGTTTAGCCTGTTCGTCTGCTCCCTGGCCTTGGCTCTGGATTGTCAGAAATTAACTAGGCCTGTTCTGAGACTATGACCTATGCTGCAGGAAATGAGAGCAGCACCTTCCCGAGTGGGATGGATACCGTCCCGCCCTAACAGGCCAGCAGTGCCCTCAAAATTAGCCCAATTATCTATAAAGCCCACACTGTTTTCAGAGCACCACCTGGACAGCCAGCAGTTCAGCGACCATAACCTGCTGTAAGCTACATTGTCACGCCGCATTGGGATGGGGCCAGAGCATACTACAGCATCGGACATCGCCTTCACTAATTTAAACACCTCTACAAAGTTACTCTTAGTAACCTCAGACTGACGAAGGCGTATATCATTAGCTCCTGCATGGATAACTATCTTTGAGAACCTGTGCTTGCCTAGGACCCTAAGATTACCTGCTATGTCCGGCGCCCTGGCTCCCGGTATACACCTGACTAAAGCTGCTGGTGCCCCTAAAGGCTGAGCTAATTTCACATGCCGTATGATAGAGTCCCCTATAACCAGAGCTCTTTCAGGTTTCTCAGTGGGTGCATCACTAAGGAGAGCAAACCTGTTCGACACGTGACGCGGAGAGGAGTGGTGCTCCCGTGGGCGAGCCTCAGCGGTAGCTTTGGCTCTACGCTTATGCCACCGAGCCGTCACCCATTCGTCCCGCTGTAAGGGCTCTAATGCCGGAGTTAGGGGATTGCTAACTCCACCTAGGGCGTCCAGACTTTCCCTAACAGAAACTACACTGTTCTCACGCTCACTAACCTGCTCTAAAGCCTGGACACACGCTTCTAGCACTGTAATCTTCTCCGTCAGAGAGCTAACTAATCTGCACTTATCACAAGTAAAGCTAATAAAGCTATCACTAGTGACGGAGGAAGAATGACTAAACATCCTGCACTCAGCACACTGAACAGGCTGAAGGTGTGCCATGATGAAAAGATTCACGTACCTTAAATGAAGATCTGTTGATATTAAAGCAGATCAGATGTGGATGACCTAATCAAACCTGTATAAATTGTTCTTAAAGCATGTCTGCTTGCTCCCCACTCCACTCCGCATAGACATCTCATTACATTTATTACTTTCTTGCATTTATCAATCATTTTTTGTATATGCACTGCCCATGTTAATCTTTGGTCAAACCATAAGCCCAGGTATTTAAAGGAGTCAACCCTTTCCAATTCATTAGCAGAGAGATTCACTTTTATATCCTTAACCATTTTCTTTCTTGAGAAAACCATTATTTTAGTTTTGTCAATAGAGATCCTAAAACAGGCGGCACGGTGGTGTAGTGGTTAGCGCTGTCGCCTCACAGCAAGAAGGTCCGGGTTCAAGCCCTGTGGCTGGCGAGGGCCTTTCTGTGCGGAGTTTGCATGTTCTCCCCGTGTCCGCGTGGGTTTTCTCCGGGTGCTCCGGTTTCCCCCACAGTCCAAAGACATGCTGGTTAGGTTAACTGGTGACTCTAAATTGAGTGTGAATGGTTGTCTATGTGTCAGCCCTGTGATGACCTGGCGACTTGTCCAGGGTGTACCCTGCCTTTTGCCTGTAGTCAGCTGGGATAGGCTCCAGCTTGCCTGCGACCCTGTAGAACAGGATAAAGCGGCTAGAGATAATGAGATGAGATCCTAAAACCCCATCTATTGGACCATTTATTCACTACATCAACTGCTTGCTGTATCTTACTCACCACAAATTCAATATTTCTCCCTCTTTTCCATAAAGCACCATCATCTGCAAACAATGCTACATCCACAAAATTCTCTACTTCCTTAAAAATGTCATTTATCATAATGGAGAACAGAGGTGGAAAGAGTACTAAAATATTATACTCAAGTACAAGTACTGTTACTCTGATGAAATTTTACTTAAGTACAAGTAAAGTTACCAGACAAAAAATCTACTCAAGTAAAAGTAAAAAGTAGATCATTTTTAAATGTACTTAAAATGTAAAACGTTACTTTTAACAATGGGTGTTTTCTGCCTCCATTGTGTTGTGCAAAAATGAAAAAGAAGAGGAAACAAGGATATATGTACATCTCAACCCAGATGTTTTATTTAAAGGAAGTGTATCAAATTGAATGCTTAGGATAATGCTGCATTAAAACTGAGACAAACAAAAAAGGTCAATACACACAGTCATGTCGTTTACATCGCCCTGACCACACACAAAGCATTGTACACGAAATACTAAAGTGAAATGTTGCACCGAAATCTCGTAGCTTGCCTGTGTGCACTGTGTGTTATTGAACAATTCAATTCAAACATTATTTGTTTTGCTTAGTATTCCTTTCTGGCCTGTTGGATGTAGAATGGTAGGAGGACTGATCACGTCAGGTTGGCGAGCTAACTTGCTTGCATGATTAGCCAACCGAATAACAGACTAGTTACCGTTATGTTACAGTACCAACAGGTTGCTACTTCAACATTAGCAATGCCATCCACTATTTTTGGAATATAACCAGCCTATTGTCGGTTTTACTATGGAAAGGAAACATTATGCCAATGACAATACTTACCTCAACATGCTTGCGCAGATTAGACGTCGAATTTTTGTATGCTGCAATGGTTGTCTTCTTGGGCACACATAATCTGCATTGCATAATGAAACTGTCACCCCTTTTCTCTACGAAGCTGAAGTGATCACGTATATAGGGCCAGGGGTGCACTTCATTACTGGAAGAAATTGCGTTTTCTGCAGGGTCGTTCACCACAGGTTCCTCGGTCTCCTCCATGTCCGCAGGGGCGCTTTATCAACACCCGTGGCCCAGGGGCTAGGCCCCTCATAGGCTACCTGTCAACCCTACCCTTACCGTTGGCCAGGAAAACACTCTTATTTTATTTGCAATACGTGTCAAGCATTTACAGTGTAAGCGAGTAATTAGCCTAGAAGCCTACGATAGGTTACGTTTGGCTCAGCGTAGCTGTGCAAGGCCCACGCTCACATCGCTCAACACATCCGACCACAGAGGGAGAGAAGAACGCGCGCATTATCATTACAGAGCCGGTTCTGATTATTACCACGGACAGGACAGTGATACTGCGTAACTTTCACGCAGGGGCATGGCCAGAGATAACCACACAAGCGCGCGTGCGCGATGATGTAGACCTATGTGTAAACATAAAACACACACACCTACAGACAAGGCCTTTTAAAAAATAAAATACATAAAAATAGCTCGGCGGCATGAAAACAAACATTCACTGCAAGTCAAGGTACTTGGCTCGGCGGCCACATGAAACGTAAACACCATGGACAGCGGCCAAACTCATAACTCTACAGACCGAAATACATGAAACCGAGTCCTACTAGGGTCTATTTTACTGATCTATGTTCAAGCATCATGCAAGTCTTCCTTCTCCTTGAATAAGACCGTGCATTCAACTGCCTTTTTGACATGACTGCATCGAAATACCACTTGCAACAATATTTCACGCACTCCATCAAGAAAAAAGTTAAACATGATGAACACGGGCATACTGTTTTGAGCATACGATTTAAAAAAAAAAAAACTAGCTACATCAAAGTCCTTCAATAAACCCATCCTTTAGCGCAAATGAGCTTAACCTAGTTCAAAGCATGACGCTAGCAGTAGCTGCATAAGGCAAAATCACGTGGGCCTTTCATCAACAACAAGCCACGGCGGGCAAACATTAATAATCAAGTGTCCATACCTTAAAACGTTGTCTTGACCACAGAACTTCTCAAGTATTTCACTTAAATCCACACGGGTTAACAACACACCCAACACAGCTAGCGAGAAATGTGGATCTGCGCTAGCTTTGTATTGCTATTCCCCTCAGTATGCTTACTCTGTCTGCTGCCCGAACTGTGAACATTATAGGCTACAATCTTTTCATCAATTTCTTCAGTAGATGCCGTTTTAGACATTTTATTATCCCCATCGAAATATGCTATTATACTAACAGGATTATAACCCATACGAAAAAAAACAGTAAAGAACTTATACGAATTTACCACTGTCTTAGGAGTAAATCCTTATAAATATAAGGATAAATCCTTATAAGGATTTATAAATAAATATATATGCCATGTATGATTTACTCCTGAAAGTGGCCCCTTTTGCATTTTCCTCATACAAATTTTTTATGAAAATCTAGTATGTATGAAGTGAACATTGTGCATGGTTTTTACAGATAATGTGTATGATGAATTACACCGTCTTTGTATGCTTCATGTAATGTTTGTAGTTTTAAATTATATTTTACAGTTTAAAATGTATATGCCTTTTATATGTAAATCCACACAAACATATATGTTTTTGTTTGAATTGTGGATGTATCGTAAAGGTATTCTATGATGGCTCTCTATGTGTTTTATATGTCAACATTACATTGACAGTAATTGGTTGACATTTTAAAAACATAGATAAACCTGACCAATTCATACAAAAAAACCTCTTCTATTTTTACATTTATAGTAATTGATCAACATATAAAAACATCTATAAACCTAAAGAAGTCATACAATAAACCTGTCTTTTTCAGTAGGTTGACATATAAAAAACATAGAGAGCCATCATAGAATACCTTTATGATACATCCACAATTCAAACAAAAACATATATGTTTGTGTGAATTTACATATAAAAGGCATATACATTTTAAACTGTAAAATATAATTTAAAACTACAAACATTACATGAAGCATACAAAGACGGTGTAATTCATCATACACATTATCTGTAAAAACCATGCACAATGTTCACTTCATACATACTAGATTTTCATAAAAAATTTGTATGAGGAAAATGCAAAAGGGGCCACTTTCAGGAGTAAATCATACATGGCACATATATTTATTTATAAATCCTTATAAGGATTTATCCTTATATTTATAAGGATTTACTACTAAGACAGTGGTAAATTCGTATAAGTTCAAATCACACGACACGTATTCAAATCACAACTGATTTATTTTACTGTTGGACAGATCATAGCATATCTAGCCTAGCTGCACATAGCCGAGCTGCTGGTAGGCTGATAACTGATAAGTAGCTGATATTCTGAACAGATTGGTGATCCTTACCTTAAAAAAGTCTGTGACTTTAGGCAACGATTCTATCATTACCTGCATCTCTCTCTTTTTTTCCTTTTATGCGCCCCGCTAACATGTGAACGCTTCATCTTTCAAAGCCTCTAAATTTGTGTCTCTGTAGTCTGCAGTCTTTGGCGCGCTTTCGTGCGTGACGTTACATTTTGTTATATTTTATTCTGGTACAGTTGTGGGTGTTCGTTTCGCGAACCACATCCACCATGTCTCTTACAGCAGGCTACTGTGCGCTCATTTATTTCTAACCTTATTTCTATCCGTACATTAATGTAGGCCCACGATTCCGACAGTTTATTATTTTATTAATATTACAAGGCCCCTGATTGGCTGTGGCCCAGGGGCTTGAGCCCCCCGAAGCCCCCGCCCTTAAAGCGCCGGTGCATGTCCGCCATCGTCTGTGTGAGACTCGAGCGCGCGACAACTGTCCTTCCCGTGATTCATTTCCAGAATGCATTTCTCCTTCTCCGTTTTAGCCTTTTTTTATTTTTTATTTATTTATTTATTTTTACTCAGTAACGGTTGTGATGTAAAATGTACCGAAGTACACTACTTAAAAGAAAACATACTTAAGTAAAAGTAAAAGTACACTCTTTAAAAATTACTTGAAAAAGTATAAGTACACAAAAAAGCTACTCAAGTACAGTAACGCAAGTAATGTAATTCGTTACTTTCCACCTCTGATGGAGAACAATAAAGGACTGATAATGCTCCCTTGTGGGATACCATTTTCTTTAAAGATATTTTTTTGGGCTTTTTTCACCTTTATTATTGGATAGGACAGTGTAGAGACAGGAAATGAGCAGGAGAGAGAGACGGGGAGGGATTGGGAAATGACCTCGGGCCGGAATCGAACCCGGGTCCCTGGATTTATGGTATGGCGCCTTGTCCACCTGAGCCACGACGCCCCCCATTTTCTACCTGATACCGCTCACTTGTCACTCCGTTAATCCTCACCTTTATTGTTCTATCTGATAAGAATTCCTTAACCCATGTAAAAAACTCTTCCCTTGACTCCCATATGATTTAACTTAATCAAAAGGCCCTCCTTCCACATCATGTCATACGCCTTCTCAATATCAAAAAAAGACAGCCACAACTGATTCCTTATTCACATGGGCTCTTCTTATGGTATCCTCTAAATATACTAAAGGATCCATGGTGCCTCTGCCTCTTCTAAAACCACTCTGATAATTTTCTATCAGTCCTTTAGCCTCAACTGTATATATTAGCCTGTTATTTATTATTCTTTCCATTGTTTTCCCCATCTGAGATGTTAGTGCTATTGGTCCGTAGTTGCTAGGGATCTTTGGGTCTTTCCCAGGCTTTTTAATAGGGATAATTATAGATTCTTTCCATACTTTTGGTATTATTCCCTCTGTCCAGACCCTATTATAAAGACCCAATAGAACTTCCTTCCCTTTATCAGTTAGGTTCTCTAACATAGAATAACAAATCCCATCTTCCCCTGGAGAAGACTTGCCTAACTTTCTTAGTGCATTATTAAGTTCAGTTATTGTGAGTAGTTCATTCAACTCCTCACCAATCACCTCTTCACAGTCCTGCTGACAATTTTTAACTGTTTCTGCCCTTGCTCTCTTTTCCTGATGGCTAAGATTTTCAGTGCTGTGTACCTTACTTAATGTCTTTGCCATTATCTCTGCTTTGTCAATACTACTAATAGCTATATTTTGACCGTCAATCAACACAGGATAGCCATATTCTTTCCCATTTCCTTTCATTTTCTTTATCATGCCCCAGACTCTCTCCACTGGAGTAGTTCTTCCTATAGAATCACAAAACTTTCTCCAGTAACTATTCTTAGCCTCCCTTATGGTTTTCCTTACAACCGCTTGAGACTTCTTAAATTCAATTAAATTTTGAAAATTGTGTGTTCTTTTCAAGACTCTAAATGCTTTGTTCCTATCTTTTATTGCTTTTTTGCATTCATTAGACTACCATGGAACTATCTTACTTAAGTGCTTAGGTTTGGATTTAGGAATGGCTAAACTTGCTGCACTAATTATGCCGGCACTAATATCTTTACATAAGCTTTCAATATCTTTATTTATATCTATTACTGACAGCATTTCATCACTTACCTCTCTAAATTTGTCCCAGTCTGCTTTCTCTAAAATCCATCTCTCATTTTTAACTTCGTATTCAAATTGAACTTCCATACCCACTTGAATTTTAATAGGAGAGTGATCACTGCCTATAGTATTATCATTCAATACCTCCCACTCACACTTATTTGCTAATGATATTGTAGCTAATGTGAGGTCTATTGCTGACTCTGTGCCCCTAACAACATCCAATCTAGGCCCTGTCCACACAGCAACGGATTCAGGTGACTCTGATACAATTGTTTATCGTTTAGGCCTGGCGTCCACACGGCACCGGCGTTTTGGGTGCCCAAAACGCAATCTTTTTGAGAACGGGTTCCAGAGTGGAAAGATCTGGCAACGTTGCCGTTGTGAAGTCGTCTGGATGAGTAGAACGGATTTGTTTACGATGACGTCACAACCACATGACTGTGAGTGCTTCACGCCGGGTAGAAGTGTAACGAACTCGATGCAAGTTGTCAACAAATCCTATAACTTGGTTCATGAAACGCGCTTACAAAATATTTTCACTGTGAATATTTATTGTGTAATGGTGCAAAGTGAGAGAGAGAGAGAGAATAGCCCTTAGGGCAGAGTCAATCCCGCCAGCAAAAATAGGGAAAAAAAGGAGCGATCTCACCTCTTCCGATGTTGGTTTAAGTCCTACAATACATTCCTCAAAAAGGGCGTAGAACAACAAATTAATCCATCAACGTGTAGCATTCAATTTATTCCGGACCATTAAAGACGCCGCCTTCCGTGTAGAATCATACGTCATCCTCGCCGCCATATTGGATAGGTCAAAGCGGAGAATAAAGATGCCTCATTCATGTGCTGTGTTTAACTGTACCAACAGGTTTACCGTCCGAACAAGATCACATGGGATTACCTTTCACAGGTGAGACTGGAAAAATACTTTTCATTGTATTTGGTCATTATAATGTAATTTTACGAACAGATTTTCCTGACTTTGTGGCTAATATGAAGTCTCGCGCATAATAGTTTATGTGCATGCGTCCTTACTTCTTCTATTGTTCTGGTGTCTCTGAAGGGACCGTCTTACAGCGCCCCTAGAGGTGTGGAATGTGTATTGCATCGTTTTCAGCAAGCGTTGCGTTGCCATATGGACCTGATATTTTACTGATCGTTGCCCACTTGGACGCGATATATTTTTAAATAACATCTCGTTGCCGTTGTCGTGTGGATGTAGCCCTAGTACCTGACCCATCATTCAAACAAACTAATTCTTCCTCATCCATAAATTCTACAATCACATCCGCATTAACATCATTCTTATCCCCCCACAATGTACTATGTGCATTAAAGTCACCACACCATACCACTCTCCCCTTTGTATCTTTCCAAATTTCTGCCAAATGACTTAATTCTGTTTGCCTACATGGGTTATAGTAATTTATTATTTCTATATTGCCTTCATTTGACCAGACCTCTATTATAGTGTATTCTAGATCTTTCCCTCTTGTAATTTCCCTATATTGAATACCTTTTTGTATGAATGTTATAACTCCTCCACCTTTTACAGATTCTCTATCCCTCCTTATTAAAGTATATCCTTTAATAATAAAATCCAGTTTGGGGATCAACCAAGTTTCCTGTATGCATATAACATTAGGTTTTATACTTAAATTATCTATATATTTTTTTAATTCCTGCCCGTTCGCTATTAAGCTCCTCGCATTCCACTGCAATATAAACAAGACCATTATCCTGAGCCAACCCATACTTGAGATTGTTGATGTACCTCTTCATTTAAAGCATCCCTGACTGATTCCCACAGCAGTTCTTTTACATCCAAGAATTTCTCAGCAGATTTGACTATAATTTTAATTTTCTCTGTTCGGCTTGTAGTCTGTGCTGAACAATTGATAACCTCAGCCATGAACAATATAAAATTACTTTTGGACACAGTGTTTCCTCTTTAATTTTGTCACACTTTACACATGGCCTCCCCTCTTTCACAACTGGGGCTGGACCTGCTACAACCCTTTTAACAGTCTTTGTTGCTTCTGCATATGATAACCCTTGAGTTACTTTGAGCCGCTGTACCTCTTGCACTCTCTTGCTCACTTCACATCCTCTGTAGGCAGAGCTGTGTTCCCCCCACAATTACTACATTTTAACTTTGCGTCCTTGTCGCACTGCCCGTATTCATGCTCTCCACTGCACTTACTACACCTTTGTTTCCCCTTACATACTGCAGCTATATGACCAAACTTTTGGCACTTAAAGCATCTTAGTGATGGTGGGATATACAGCTTTACTTCATAACTCATGTATCCTATGAATACCCTCTCAGGAAGTTTTCCTTCAAATGTTAGCACAATTGAAAGGCTATCAGTTGTAATTCCATCTCGTCTTGTTTTCAACCGCTTCACTTCCTTCACCTTGGCATTAGTTATACTTTCTTTGACATCATCCACTGATTCCCTTAACGGGATCCCTGAGATTACACCCCTTACAGGGTTACTGTCAAACACCACCGAACACTTGACTTTGTTACCATTTATTTTATTAACTTTGATTGCATTTCTTTGCTGCTCTTCATCCTTACATGTAATCAGTAGACAACCATTTCTTAATTTTTTGGCACTTCTTACCTCACCGAACTCCCTATGCAGTGCTTTGGTTAGTTTTATTGGACTCCACCCGTCAAATGTAGATCCCTCATTAATCAATCTTACAAACACTTTATACTCCACTCTACTCCTTTCCACAACATTAGGCATACACCTTTCCTCCTCATTACTGTTATTTGTTTTCTCCTTTTTTCCGCTTTTTACCCTGAGTTATCATCCATGGTTCATAACTCCCGCTTTCTTCCATTTCCTCACACTCACTTCCTGAAACATCACTTCCCTTTGCAAACTTCTGACCATTCCCAGTCCAGTTGTCACCAACCGCCTTTACGACACTTCCTCCACTCGTCTCAGCCATCATCTCCACCAGTTTGTGCTGCCTACCGCCCCCAGGCTCCTCTGTTCCCGTCTTCTCAAAACAACTTCTTCTTCTTCTGTGTTGAATGACGGTTGGCATGCCAGCTTAAAGGTGCATTACTGCCACTTACTGGACTGGAGTGTGGAACAGAAGATTGGCAGGAAAATAAATCTCATTTCATCATCTCTAGCCGCTTTATCCTGTTCTATAGGGTCGCAGGCAAGCTGGAGCCTATCCCAGCTGACTACGGGCGAAAGGCAGGGTACACCCTGGACAAGTCGCCAGGTCATCACAGGGCTGACACACAGACAACCATTCACACTCACGGTCAATTTAGAGTCACCAGTTAACCTAACCTGCATGTCTTTGGACTGTGGGGGAAACCGGAGCACCCGGAGGAAACCCACGCGGACACGGGGAGAACATGCAAACTCCGCACAGAAAGGCCCTCGCCGGCCATGGGCCTCGAACCCAGAACCTTCCTGCTGTGAGATGACAGCGCTAACCACTACACCACCATGCCGCTCCCTGTGTAAACTTTGGGGAGGTTAAATTTCTTACACAGCTGATCAAAAGAGGAGAAAACCCCATCAGAGTAAAGGTCATTAAAAGACCCAATGCCCAATTTCTGCCAGTTCAAAAATGATTTGTCTATTAAGGATGGTGTAAAATTGTGGTTAGAATGAATGGGAGCGTTTAAAGAGAAAGACGTCCATCCAAAACGACGGCCCATCTGAGTCCAGATCCTTAAAGTTGCTCTGACAACCTTATTTTTGGAAATGTTTGATGAGGGGTCGGGGTAGAGGAGTAGACCAAGGCTGGCAAAGAGGAGGGTTGACAAGACAGTGCCTCTAAGACATTCCATGAAGGTGCATCAGCACCTGGATCCTCATACAACCAGTGTACTATTGCACATATATTGGAAGCCCAATAATAGGCTTGAAAGTCTGGTGCTGCCATACCACCAAGACACTTTGGATGTTGTAGCACGCTTCTTGCTATACACGGTGATTTGTAATTCCATACAAAGGATGAAATAACAGAGTTTAGTTTGTGAAAAAAATGATTTGGGAATAAATGCAGGAATGCACTGAAAAAGATAAGTAAATTTGGGAAGAATGTTCATTCAAATTGAATTAATATGACCAGCAACAGAGAGTGGAAGTAAACTCCAACTCCAAGGTCAAGTTCAGTCCATTTGAGAAGGGGTGAGAAGTTTGCAGAAAAAAGGTTGGAGAATTTATCCACAACATTAACACCAAGGTATGTGAAACTATTTGAGACCTTGAAAGGAAGGGAAGTGAATGAATACTGGCAAGCAGCCTCATTAATAGGAAACAGTTCACTTTTTTCTAAGTTAAGTTTGTAGCCTGAGAGGTGATGAAATTGATCTAAGATGCAAAATACATGGGTTAGGGACCGAGCTGGGTCTGAAAATTTCAGGCTGAAATGGTCTGCAACTGCAAATGGCACATTGTGCTGCACCATCGCAATGGCCAGCTTCACCTCGGCTCTCCTGATCTGCGACAGAAACAACTGATTAAATAACTCAATCATAAACATTCCATTCCATAAGTTTTTATATTGATATAACCTACAATTTGAAGGAAAATGCAATTCATCAAACATTGTCACCAGCCTTTTGGTTTTCATGTGCTATGTACCTTGGCTTCTTGTATACTCATGCCTCCAACAGAAGCTGCAGGAGTATAAAATTGTGCAACACTGCTGGCCGAGTTAAGAGCCTGTTCTTTGGCCCGATGTCCCTTACTTTCGATATGCCTGCTTACGTCTCTCATGCCTTGATGGACACAGGAGTTCTCTTGTCTGCAGACAGAGCACCAGTAGTAGGAGCTGGTGGTGCCTATTGTGATGAATGGTTATTTGGTTGACCATTCATTCCTAAAAGAACACCAATACATAGTTTTCACTGATGTCACGGCATTCCGGGGAAAGCCCTCCAGCCGCCATCTTGTGGGTCAAACAAAATGGACCATCGCCATTACCGGCTACGTTATCTTGGACTAATTTATGAAGTTATATAGTCAGTTTTCTAAAATAAAGATCAATGTTGGCAAAATCAAGCAAACAGAAGTATATAGATACATTAGACGACATCTCACGACAATGGTATGCAGCCAAACTGGCCTTGATTGGGGGAATTGACCCCTACGAAGTGGACAAAGATGCATTTTCAAGTGACTGTGCAAGGCTGCCATCCATATCGTACCCTGATATTGTGAACTATTTCATGAATAGTAAAAGTGCCTACACACTTGACGACCTCAAAGCATACAAGTCGCTGGAGTCATACAATTATTTTGTCTGTGGCTGGGTCCGTGAAGTCCACCATATTAAAACAAGTGACAGTCGTGTCCTAATTACAGCCAAGGTATGTAAACATTGGAATTTTAGAGCTCTCAACACTGCATATAAATATATGTGTGTGTATAATATCGAGTTGATTTAAGACAAATTTTACATCCATTAGTGGTATTACAGTACCATGTCAGTGTACGATGTAAACGTACACTCAGCGGTTCCAGTTAGGCATTCTCCAGAGATTGTTTACACGATGTTTTGGTTTCCAAAAACAAACTTAAACACAATTGATTGTTTATTTAAACAACGTACCACTTATAAAATGATCGGAGCAGACTTTGCTGTGTTTGGAAGGCTGATAATCCTTGCGGTTGATTCTTGCAAGCCATAGATTTCTCCTTTGTATGCTGAGTTTCTTTGTTTGCTCGCCTTCGTGCTCCTGTACAGTGGGAATTCCATAAAAGCTCCTCTTGACGTCATCATCTGACCTATTACGACAGCCATGAATACAACAGGTGTGCACCATTGCTACCTTTAAATAGCCTGCTTGGGTTCTTTTGAAGACTTTGTACTTGCGCGTTACAATGTGTGCTCAGTGACCCGTACGGTAAGCTTGACCCACAAGATGGCCGCCACTAGGGAATCCCCGACTCTGTGACGTCATGTGCAAACTATGTATAGGTGGCCGCTCCAGACAATCCTCTCTTTTTTCCTTTTTCCACTGGCTTGTCCACTGTCTCCTCTATAGTCTCCTCGATGGTCTCTTCCGCTACTGACACCCTAGCTGTCTCCTTCACTGCCTCCTCCACTGTCTCATCTACTGCCTCCACCATTGCCTCTTCCACAGTCTCCTCCTCTGACCTGGCAACCTTTTTAGCGGGCTGACCCTTCAGAGCGAAGCATGAAAGAATGCTCATTTGCTTCTTCCCTGACATCTTTGAAACAGATAAATGCAATGATTAATGTATGCATGGCCAGGATGTAAAATGTAAAAATGAAATATCACAACTAAAAGTAGCCTACTGACTAAAATGGACTATGCAACGATGAAATTGTATTTACTACAACTGCACTAAAACTGTTAAGCCTAACAACAACAAAAACAGATAATGGAAATATGACTACACTAGTGTAAGGAGAAGAAATGATAACAGAATAAGCCAGCCCCCTTCCTAAATATTTTTCAAGTTATTTCATTTCAAATGTTTTGTATGTATTGTGTATATGTATTGTTCTGTGTAGCAGTGTAGCTCACAAAATAGTATCTGTGCTCCAGTTTCTGTGAAGAGAAGTAGTACATAAAGAGAGGTGTGGTTTCTCCTTAGTATCCGCTAAAGTGAGCACTGCTCAGGAGTAAACAAGGCAAGCACATGTACTGTAGTGCTAAGCGAGAGACCGTGTAAACACAAGCACCTGACCATCTACTACTATATCTGTGTATTTTGCAGTTTGGCGAGTACCCAGTAAAGGAAGAGATAAAAAAAAAATCACACTGAGTTCTCATTCAAGTGTGCAACACTAGGACTAAAAACAGGGGTCAAAAATAGCTGCTGAAATTAGCAAGGATTCAAGATTGAAGTGGCGAGACAAGTTCACAGACTCTGGGCAAACTGATAGTTAACATTATTAGCTGGAGACAATATTCCCCAACATCAGCTCTCATTATTTTTGTGATGCAAGTACTAATTTCGTTCAGGAAATACAAAATCCTATGATGAGATGATTTACTGTACTGTAGGCGACTCATCGAATATAGCGCTCCCACGGCGTCCAATGTGTGTCGGTCTGCACTTCACCGCATCGGCTTCTTTGTATCAGTAATTATATGGGGCCGAGTAAAATTAAAGATTAATTTCACGAGTGATCAGAAGCCATTCAAGTTCATAACATTTGTCATTCACGTTTTCTGAACCAGTCAGGGCGCAAGACTATCTTACACGTGTGAATCAGTTTCTAAAGCGTCTCTTTTTTTTGGTATTTTCATTTTCGCTTGCAGCTTTCAATTGGTTTATCATTTCTTCGTCAAATATAGCGAAATGCGGCATTGCTGAGTCAGCAGAGTCAGCCATTTTGCTGACAAAATTTGCTAATTTTTGTAACCGTAACCAAGCAACGAACTAGCCTAACATGAATTCATCTTGAACTAAGGCAATAACATCATGTAGTTCTGTCATAACTACTGTACATATTCTCCATATCTATCTGGTGGCCTCACAAGTCTGCCACTGGAAGTAACACGTGCTGGAGTTGGTGGTACAGTGACTGGAGGTCTGGCAAGAGGTGGATCAACCTCTGGAGCAGATGAGTGTAAATGTCCATCACACTCGATGTTTCCCTCTCCACCCCTCTCTGAAGTCTCTGAACTGGCATTTCAGAAATATGGCCCCGTGTTAAGGAAAAAAAAAACTCCTTGACTGACCAATCAGAATTGAGTAATTTGGCCCAATGTATTATAAGGAAAGTTATTGGCGGGATCACGTAAATTTTACCTGGATACAACAATGCTGTTTTTTGATTGGCTGTTGGGTAGCTACATTTCTCAATTTATTGACTGGTGTGTGTGAAGCTCTTTCTGAGCTCTGTGGAACCCGCTTGGTGCTGCTCTTCGTCCGCAGTTCAAAAATAGCGGTGCAGCTTGGTGGGCGTTAGCCGAGTAATTTCTGTGCACGAGGCTGGAGAGCCCAGTTGATAATTTTGATTTCGCTTCCATCAAATTTCCACATCGTTAAACTCAAGTTGGTACTGGTGTTCATATCTGCTAAGATCACAACTGTTTGATGTTTGGTATCTCTAGTGTAGTGTTATGCAAAAGATTTGCTGTCACTCAGCCATCATTTTTAGGTCCACTTTATTAACTTGCAGAAACATAACACAGGAACGAATGAATGAATGAATGAATGAATGAATGAATGATGACTGTTCTGTTATTTGGCGCGATGGACTCACCAGTGTTACAACATAAAAGGTCCGGCTTTAAACAACCACTATCGATTCCTATGCCCTGTATTACTCAATAAAACACCATTACAACACATCACCCTTTCTTTGAGTCTTTTAAGACGTGCGCAGAAGGTATGCAATATTGTAACAAACCAGCATGAATATTGTTAACAGACCAACTCCAAACATTTCCATAACTATGAATTTACCAACATCCATATTTTCAGGTGTACAGCTCTCTTCTTTTTTTCCCTTTTTTTTCAGGCTGACCATGAACTCATTGTTCACAGAATAGTTTCAGCATTTCTTTTCTATTAAACAAAACAGTGTCTCAGGTTCAATTTTCATTTCAACGGTCATTTCACTTCAAACAGCCTTTGATGAAATAGTCTCTTAACATGAATTCATCTTGAACTAAGGCAATAACATCATGTAGTTCTGTCATAACTACTGTACATATTCTCCATATCTATCTGGTGGCCTCACAAGTCTGCCACTGGAAGTAACACGTGCTGGAGTTGGTGGTACAGTGACTGGAGGTGTGGCAAGAGGTGGATCAACCTCTGGAGCAGATGAGTGTAAATGTCCATCACACTCGATGTTTCCCTCTCCACCCCTCTCTGAAGTCTCTGGAGCAGATTGGAGGGGCCGTATGTGACGACGGTTTCTGCGCAGTACACCTCTGTCTGTCTGGATTAAATATGACCTTGGAGAGTCACATTGTTTGAGGACTGTAGCTGTCTTCGTCCATCCACGTTCATTGTCCAGCTTAACAGCAACACTATTTCTAGGCCCAAGTACTGGCAGGACTCTGACATCATGCCTGTTGTCATAGGCACGCTTGTAGCTCTGTTTAGCCTTCTCGTCAGTCTGTCTCACCTGTTGGAGATCTGGCCATGCAGGTTGTAGCTTAGATTCCAAAATAGGAACTGTGGTGCGGATCTGCCTACCAAGCATAAGCTGAGATGGACTCACACCCGTGGCCTGCAGCGGGGTCGCTCTATAGCTCATGAGGGCTAAGAAAGGATCAGTCTGTTTCAGGATTCTTTTGGCTGTCTGTACAGCTCTTTCTGCCTCTCCATTAGCCTGAGCATAGTGAGGACTAGTTGCTATGTGTCTAAAGTCATACTCCTGAGAAAACTGTGCAAAAGCTCTGCCTGAGAACTGGGGACCATTATCTGTGATTAACTCATCTGGACATCCCCATCTGGCAAATATGTTTTTCGGTTTAGCTCTGATGGTTTCACTGGACATGTCTTTGAGATAGGCTATTTCTATGTACAGTACCTTGAAAAGTAGTCAACAACTATCAGGTACGGTAGTTTTGTTTATTCAACTCGCATATGTCAGCTGCTACTCTTTCCCATGGACGGCTGGGAAGTGGGGTAGTGATCAGGGGTTCTCTTTTCTGTGTAGGCCTGGACTCTTGACAGTGTTTACATGTGCTGACTATTCCCTGAATGTCTCTACTTATCCCAGGCCACCACACACTACACCTAGCACGTTCTCTGCATTTGACAATGCCTTGGTGTCCATCATGTATGCGCTGCAGTATCTCTAGCCTCATCTTGTGTGGCACTACTATTCTATCATTGTACAAGGCAAAGCAAGACAAGGCAAGTTTATTTATATAGTGCATTTCATACACAGTGGCAGTTCAATGTGCTTTACAGAGGTAAAGGCTAAACAGTAAACAATAGAAAATAAAATTACATAAAATAAAGGGGGAAGAAGAGAGAAAAAAATAAGAATTAAACAATAGTAGAAATAAAATAAAAAAAATGAATTAAAAGTTCAGTAAAAAACAGCAGAATAAAATAGAATAAAAGTTAAGTAAAGTTTAAAACATGCAAAGACTGTAAAAGTTAAGTAAAGTTTAAAACATGTAATGATGATATTTATCAGTTAGCAGAAAGCATCTGAAAACAGCTTGGTCTTTAATCTAGATTTGAAGCTGCCAACAGCAGGAGCATTTTTGATGTCCTCTGGGAGTTGGTTCCATAGCTGTACTGCATAGTAGCTAAAAGCTGCTTCACCACACTTTGTTTTAACAACAGGTTTTACCAGTAAATTTTGCTGCTGCGATCTGGTAGATCTGATTGGGTTCGGCCGCTGCAACATATCAGAGAGATAATTGGGCCCTGTACCATTTAGAGATTTGTACACCAGCAGCAATGCTTTAAAGTCAATTCTGTAGCTTACTGGAAGCCAGTGAAGGGACCTTAGAACTGGAGTAATGTGCTCTGTTCTTTTTGTTCATGCGAGAACCCTAGCCGCTGCATTTTGAATCACTTGAAGTCGTTTGATGGTCTTTTTTGGCAGGCCTGTGAAAAGGCCATTGCAGTAGTCAACCCTACTAGAGATGAAGGCATGTATAAGTTTTTCCAGATCATTTTTTGACATAAGTCCTCTTAGGCAGCACAGTGGTGCAGTGGTTAGCGCTGTCGCGTCACAGCAAGAAGGTCCAGGTTCGAGCCCCATGGCCGGCGAGGGCCTTTCTGTGCGGAGTTTGCATGTTCTCCCCGTGTCCACGTGGGTTTCCTCCGGGTGCTCCGGTTTCCCCCACAGTCCAAAGACATGCAGGTTAGGTTAACTGGTGACTCTAAATTGACCGTAGGTGTGAATGTGAGTGTGAATGGTTGTCTATGTGTCAGCCCTGTGATGACCTGGCGACTTGTCCAGGGTGTACCCCGCCTTTCGCCTGTAGTCAGCTGGGATAGGCTCCAGCTTGCCTGCGACCCTGTAGAACAGGATAAAGCGGCTACAGATAATGAGAGAGAGAGAAGTCCTTTTAGTTTGGAAATGTTTTTTAGGTGATAAAATGATGATTTAGTGATTGCTTTCATGTGACTGTCAAAGTTTAGCTCGCTATCAATGAAAACACCAAGATTTTTAACCATATCTTTTGTTTTAATCCCCTTTGTGTCAAGAATAGTGGTAATCCTGAGTCTTTCATCTTTTTTCCCAAATAGAATTACTTCTGTTTTATCTGTCTTCAGCTGAAGAAAATTTTGACATCCAGTTGTTGATTTGGTTGATACACTGGTAGAGACATTCAAGGGGGGCATAATCATTAGGTGATAGAGCAAAATAAATTTGGGTGTCATCTGCATAGCAGTGATACAAAATTGAGTTGTTCTTGATAATTTGTCCAAGTGGGAGCATATAAAGGTTGAATAGTAATGGTCCAAGGATCGACCCCTGGGGGACACCACAGGTCAAGGACATTGATGTTGAGGTACAATTTCCCATGGTAACAAAGAAGCTTCTATCTTTTAAGTATTATTTTAACCAATTGAAAACTTTACCAGTCAGCCCAACCCAGTGTTCAAGTCGATATAGCAGTATGTTATGATCAACAGTACCAAAAGCTGCACTGAGGTCCAGTAACACCAGGACCGATGTTTTGCCTGCATCAGTATTAAGACGTATGTCATTTATAACTTTAATCAGCGCTGTTTCAGTGCAATGATTGGCACGAAATCCTGACTGAAAGTTATCAAAACAGCTGTTTGATATCAAGAAGGCAGTTAATTGATTGAAGACAATTTTTTCAAGGATTTTCCTGATGAATGGTAGATTTGATATTGGCCTGTAGTTGTTCAATACTGAAGCATCCAGATTATTCTTTTTAAGTAGGGGCTTTATAATGGCTTTTTTTCAGGGACACAGGAACAATGCCAGTCTCTAGGGATGTATTTATGATCTGAAGCACATCTGTAATTATGAGGTGAAGAACAGACTTAAAAAAGTTGGTGGGCAGAATGTCCAATTCAGATGTTGAGGAACTGAGATTTTGTACAGTTTTTTCAAGAGTCTCGTAATCAATCAAACAAAATTCTGACATTGTGTTGAAATTGTCTGTCTGTGTCACTGGTGATTGCAGCTTTTCAGTTATTTGCAACTGAGATATATTATGAGCAATATTCTGCCATATTTGATCAATTTTACCTTTGAAGAAGGATGCAAATTCATTGCATTTATTAACTGAGAGAAGTTCAGGTGCTAATTGTGGTGGGGGATTAGTTAGCTTCTCTACTGTTGAAAATAGCACACAGGCGTTGTTCATATTCCTGTTGATGATGTTGGAGAAGAAAGACTGTCTTGCTTTACCAATTTCATAATTATATTTACAGGGCGGCACGGTGGTGTAGTGGTTAGCGCTGTCGCCTCACAGCAAGACGGTCCGGATTCGAGCCCCATGGCCGACGAGGGCCTTTCTGTGTGGAGTTTGCATGTTCTCCCCGTGTCCGCGTGGGTTTCCTCCGGGTGCTCCGGTTTCCCCCACAGTCCAAAGACATGCAGGTTAGGTTAACTGGTGACTCTAAATTGACCATAGGTGTGAATGTGAGTGTGAATGGTTGTCTGTGTCTGTGTGTCAGCCCTGTGATGACCTGGCGACTTGTCCAGGGTGTACCCCACCTTTCGCCCATAGTCAGCTGGGATAGGCTCCAGCTTGCCTGCGACCCTGTAGAACAGGATAAAGCAGCTAGAGACAATGAGATGAGATGAGATAATTATATTAACAAAGCATCTCTTTATGGGTTTGATAATGGATGTAAAGTTTAGCCCTGTGATGGCCTGGCAACTTGTCCAGGGTGTACCCCGCCTTTCGCCCGTAGTCAGCTGGGATAGGCTCCAGCTTGCCTGCGACCCTGAAGAAGGATAAAGCGGCTAGAGATAATGAGATGAGATGTAAAGTTTAGATTTGCGCCATTTTCTTTCAGTCTTCCTACATTCTCTCTTTAGCAGTTTAACAGCTGGGTATTGCTTCCATGGTGCTTTCTGCTTGTCATTGACTCTTTTGATTTTGAATGGAGCAATGTCATCCATAATTTGGGTCATATTTAAATTAAAAATTTCCAGTAAGTCGTCTACAGAGTCTGACATTTTAGTTGAGATCCCAGAGAGAGCTTGCTCAAAGAGAACACATGTTGTCGTTTATGACTCTCCTACCCATAGTCATTGAGCTGTTCTGAATGTGAGGGGACATAGAAACATCAGAGAAAACACAGAAATGATCAGATAAGGCCAGGTCAACAACAGTAGTAGAAACAGTAAGACCCTTTGCGATAACGAGGTCAAGGGTATGACCACGAGAGTGGGTCGGCCCCTGTACATGTTGTACTAGGTTGAAGTTGTCAATAAGTGCAAGTAGTTCTCTGGCATAAGTGTTTTCCGTATTATCTACATGCAAGTTAAAATCCCCAGATATAATAAGACAGTCAAACTCTAAGCAAATGACTGACAACATCCTCAGAATTGAGGATGGCTCTAATGTAACATTCTATCACCTTTTGGAGAAAATTAATCACACAAAAATATTGGTATGTTGGTAATGGCAATGTAGAGTCTAAAGTCATATTTAATCACATTGTTGTCAACATGTTTGAGAATGGGTCATTGATGCAGTACTTTAGCTAAAGACTGGTTTGTCCGAAGTCACACTCCAGACCTTCTTTCACGACAATTAAATCATTTTATGCATCACAACTCATAACATTTTCACATAATTTTTTAAAGGATTGATCCATCAACAAGTAGATTACTTTTAGATAAATCTGTGACATCAGTTCTAATGAGAAACTTGCCTCGCCTATGATGAGTTCATCAGGCCTCAAACTCTGAAGTTCTCTGTGCCGCAGGGTGTAATTGTGCTTATGTTCAGCATGTCGTACAACAGCCACAATAACTTCAGTTGGTTTGCATGTCCAAAGGGCGTCAACCTACAAGGAAACTGTAATCGCTTCATACAGCATTTGTAATACTTTCAACATTAAACTGTCGTGAGTCTGTGATCTCTTTTAAGTCCCTTCTTAAAACATACTTTTATCGGACAGCCATGGATGTGAATACAACTGCCTCACTGATGCTTAATGTTTCTAAATGCTTCCTTAACAATGCTTGTGTAGGTCTGGAAAGTGCAAATTACACTGACTTGGTTTTAATCTGTTTAGAGCAGTCGTTTCATTTTAGTGATCAGCAAAAAAGTACCTCTGTGGCAGATGTGGACCCTTTACTTGTGAGGACATTGCTGCTGTTCTTCCCATCTGCGCTCTTTTGAAGATCTTTGCCAGTGTTCAGAGTTGACTTTGGTCTCTTTGGAACTGGAATAGTGGTTGGAGCAGTATAAAATTTGGAACTGAAAGTCTGGGGCTTTGCTCCATCGCGCTTTGCCCAACCCTCCTGAGATTGAGTGAGGTCTTTTGGTAGCATGGGTTTAAGGAGTAACTGCTCAGAGAAGTTATGAGACATGATGTGTTCTCTGTATCTCCCCTGCAGAGAGCCATACATTTTCCTGACAAATGTCCCTGGCCTCAGTCACCTCTGCTTTTTCAGAATTGACTGTTTGACAATTTCAAACCATCTCCCCACATGGCAGTTTGTGTCCCTTGTCTTACCTGGGCCAAATGTGTCACCTTCTTTGTCAGATGCATACCTTTTCAAATTCCCCAAAAGCAGACCACTCCACAGGGGAAAAATGCTGAGGTAGTTCTCAAGAAGTACATCAACAATGCCTGAGCAGAAGTATGGATTTTTCTCATCATATGGGCTCTCGGCATCTGTTTTTTCGAGCTCTCTCTGTACCTCCTCCAGGACCCTCTTGAACTCATATGTGAAGGGAGATCTGCCAACAATTGTGTGGACATTTCTTCTTTCTTCATCATCTTCCTCCTGAGCTAAGGGGCTGTCATCTAATTTTTCAGTTTCTTCCATGTCAGGAATGTTGCATTTCTTTATTAAGTCCTGCATGACCTTCAGATTACACAGGGCAGTGTCGTTGTTGTATTTGCCAATTAGTACAGTGCACAGTGAGCGGAAGATTTTGAGTGCTGCCGTCATTGAGGTAGTGTTTTGTAACCTGGCAAAACCAAATGTTGCAAAATCCTTCAATCCTTTTTCTGCTGTTTTTCTTGAAATTGACTGAGTGACAGCCTTGAGCACGTGTGCAGAGCATATGTGTAGCACTGTAAACATTCTGATGTCCTTCCATGTCTTCAGTTTTGAACAAATAGAAAAAGCCCTGTCTAGGTAGCTAACAATGCTCTCCCTGTTGAATGACAGAAGAACACTTTGCATTAGTGCCCAGCTGTAATCTGTTTCAAATTGATGTACTCTTAGTTTTGTGTATTGTGACAGTTTTCTGAAGAACTGCATTATCCAGAATGTGATTGGTGGTACAGAGTGTTCGTTTGTCAGCATTTCACAGACTGGAAGGGGAGGTGCATTCTGACCCCCTCCAGGAAGAGTGAGAGAGTAGTAAAGGACTTTTTTGGTCTGCCCAGGAACTTTGGATGCAACATTGCCTGTAGCATCTAGGTATAATGTCAGCGGGATCTTCTTTTTCAGGTGTTGCACAACTATGCTTACTCCGGTTTCAGTATACATGTGTACACCAAAGGAGTCAACTTGAAAGTGCTGTATGTGGCCAGGCATCTTGTGAAATTTGGAGTCACATTCCTTCATGATATGTAGTGGAAGTTCATTATGTCTATCTATTATTGATATTTTAAGTTCGTTTCTTAGACAAGGATTTTTTAAACTTGTTACCTTGTTAACAGTTTCGGCGAGAATCTTCCGCCTTCTTCAGAAACAGTACCAGATGTCGAGTGGTGACGTGCCTTATCAGGGCAATCCGAAAAGGGAAATTACAGACACAAATAAAGGAAAAAAACAAACAAGAAAAAACACCGAAAAAACAAACCGGGGTTTTCTCACACTACCATACATAAAAGGAGTCACAGAACGCATCCAACGATCCATGAGGAAATACCACATCAACACCCCGGTCAAACCATATAAGAACCTCCGACAGCTGCTAGTTCACCCCAAAGACAAAATACAACTGGACAATAAATGCAACGTCATCTATGAAATCCCTTGCTGTTCATGTAATAAAGTCTATATTGGTGAAACGGGCAGATGCTTCCATACTCGAAGGAAAGAACACCAAATAGAATGTGAAAAAGAAACAACAAAAAGACTCACAAGATCCGAAAAAGAAAAAGCAAACCAAGAATACCTAAAATCAGCCATTACACACCACTGCAAACGGCAAAATCACATAATGAATTGGGAAGAGGCCAGAGTCATTCGCGCTGAAGAAAATAGATACCAGCGTTGGATTTTAGAGGCAGTGGACATACGCAAGCGGGCGCAGAGGACGATGAACCGGGATGAGGGAGCGTACGCGCTGTCACACACCTGGAGCGCCGTCCTGGGGGAGCGACCTGACAGCAGGAGGCGTGAACTACCTGTCAAATTGGGCGGGACGTTCACGCCTCCGTAACGCAACATCAGCTGATAAGACATGTCACCACCTAACATCTGGTGACTGTTTCTGAAGAAGGCGGAAGATTCACACTGAAACTGTTAACAAGGTAACAAGTTTAAAAAAATCCTTGTCTAAGAAACGAACTTAAAATATTCCTTCATGATATTTTGAGTGAGGTACATCTCCATGAAAACATCATCATGAATTCTTTTCTCTTTACTAAACTCTGAACTAATCACTTTAAGAACATTTTTGTTCAGACTTCGGGTTATGTTTCCTGAAATCAGCTCGGTAACGGGTGTTTTTTTAAGTTTACTATAGTACAGTTGGCTCACTCCTTTGCATATAGCTCTTGCTATTTTCCCTCTTCTTGTGTTTGCTGCAGGCCTGAATTTTTTTTCACTTGTTTTGTGTGACATTTTTCCTCTTTGGAGCACAGAAATCTTAACCAGATTTTCTCCCACTGGCTCCCTTTTCCTTTTAAAGAAGTATTTCGTACTACAGGAAGGGAATGTACAAACTGCACTGATGTTTAAATATGGACTATTAATTTTCCGGCTGTGACGAGTTTTGATATGCTGGCTCTTGAAGGCAAGAGTACAACTGGGATTTTTCTGTCGGAAACTGTTGTACAAGACGTTGGTCCATGGTTGCCTCAGTTTTGTTGAGCTGTGCAGTGGAACAATTTTTTGCCATTTCTTTCTGTTTACTGTAATTGTGAACCTCTTTGATACCACTGGCAACTTTCTCCATTGTTCTCTGGTACGTCTTTCCATGTTTAGGTCGGGCTCCTGTCTGTAATGGCATCTCCTGTTGTTTGTCTTCTTCCTCATCTTCATGTGAGTCTTCATCAGTCACTTCTTGTAGTTGAGCTCCTGTCTGTAATGGCATCTCTTGTTGTTTGTCTTCATTTGTATCGTAGTGACGTTATTGATTAATATTCCTAATAAAAATTCCCAGAAATTATGAAAAATGCCTTTCTTTCAAACCAAGTGTTGTAGTGTAATCTGTAGATCAATGAAGTGTGTAGTGAGTTTGGTGACACTACACTGTATCATAGTGAAGTGATTGATTAATATTTCCATTAAAAATTCCCAGAAGTTATGAAAAATGCATTATTTGTCCAAATAAGTGTTGTAGTGTAATCTGTAGGGGATCAATGAAGTGTGTAGTGAGTTTGGTGACACTACACTGTATCATAGTGAAGTTATTGAATATTTTTTGTAATGTCTCTTTTCGGTGTTGCACTTTGTGTTTTGTGTTTTAACAACATTTCACTTAAGAGTTATTGATCCCGGAAGTTCGAATCTGCCAATATCTTTCCAACTTTACCAAAGTATTGTTGTTTTGTCCTTAGAAATAACTGTACCTAAGTACTTAACCTCTTTCTTAATCTGTATATTGTATAATGGTTGCAGGGGATAATCATGTAAAGTTAATATTTCACATTTGTCTACATTCAACTGTAGTCCTGATGCTTTCGAGAATATATTTATCAACTGTAAGGCTAAAGGAATTTGAGTTTCATTTTTTAAAAATTAGGTTGTATCATCAGCTAATTGACTAATTATTATTTGACTTCCAAATATATTTAGGCCTTCAATTTCACTATTTTTGATCAAAATAGATAACATTTCTGCAACCATTATGAGCAATAAAGGGGAGGTACCGCATCCTTGGCGAATGCCCTTCTTGATTCCAAATCTTGACCAAGTGCCATGCCCAAGAGCAACAGAGCTACTAATTCTGTTATATAACATATCGATATTTCTTCTAAACTTCTCTCCAAATCCAAAATGATAAAGTTTTCAAAATAAAAGGATGTTCAACAGAATCAAAAGCTTTAAGAAAAAAATCTAAAAATAAAATAAAACCACCTTCGTCAATTAAATCACTGTAATCAAGCAAATCTAAAACCAACCTAATGTTATTCTGGATGAATCTTCCTTTCAAAAAGCCTGACTGTGTCTCACTAATTATGGATGATAAGCCTCCCTTCAGTCCAGCAGCAACGACCCCTGAAAGAGTTTTGTAATCAGTATTCAGCAGTGTCATTGCTCTCAGGTTATCTAGTATTCTTTTATCCTTACCAGACTTTGGAATGAGCGTAATTACACCTTGTTTCATGCTAGACGTCAGTTCTTTCTTCTCTATGCACTCTCTTAAAGCTTTAAACAATAAATTCCTTAAATGTTTCCAAAAGAATTGATAAAAATTGGCAGTAAGCCAATCGGTGCCTGGCGATTTGTTTGAAGCCATCTTCAAAACAGCTGAGTCTAGTTCCTCAATTTTAATATCAGCTTCACAAAGATCTTTAAAAGGATTCCTCTGTATAAGGGATAAGGTTCTTGATTTTATCAAAAAAGTTATCTGTATCTACCGAGGAGTAATTTGAAGTATACAACTTAGAATAACGTATAAAAACCTCTTTTTCTATATCCCTATGATTTTTGCTTTCTATACCATTTATCATTAGAGCTGTAGTTGAATTTCTCACTTGTCTGTTCTTCTCTAAATTACTAAAATATGAGGAATTTTTTTTCACCTGCCTCGATCCAGTTCGCTCGTGATCTTATAAAGGCACCCTGTGCTTTTTCAGGATAAAGGTCATCTAATTTGACTTGTAACTCCATTAACCTATTTTTTTCTGTTTCATTTAGTTCAGGTTTACTACAGCACAGACTTATATCCCTAAGTAGGTTGCTTTCATACTCTCTTCTTTTCCTGTTAAGATCTTTACTAAAATTAATAGTAAATACCCTAATTTTGAATTTGAGAAATTCCCATTTACCAATGTCACTACTGATGGCTTCATCATTTCCAATATCCCTAATTATTTCTTTTATCTTTTTGCAGTATTTCTCATCCTGTAACAACTTGGCATTAAATTTCCAATATCCTTTGTTTCTGGATTCCCTTATTGTTGGTTCTGACACCAGATCTATAAAACAGTGATCTGATAGAGGAGCATCAGAGGTTTTAGATTGTGAAACATCTCATGATGTCATTGACCAACCATTAATCAATTCTAGACTTACTTTCCCCTGTTGGGCTTAAACCAAGAGTGATTTTTGATTCCCAGATTTAAACTTCTCTATACATCAGTTAAATTATTATCTGTCTTGAAACCTTCAACAATGTCACTGCATTTCAACTTTTAGTCTAGGAGGCCATCTATCTTCACATTCATTAGGTGTCATGTTCCAATCACCTCCTACGATGATGCATTCAGTAGGATATAAAGTTTTGAGGTCTGAAATCACATTTGTAATATTTTCCATTAGTTCTATGTTTTGACCATCATTATTGTATCCATAAACATTAGTTATTAGGAAGAATAGACTTTTGATTTTCAATACCACAGTCAACCAGTGACCATCTCCATCAGCTCTGTGAGTCACGATTTCACCAGGACATCTACTGAAGCATACCGGTATCGCCACACCTCCCACCTGGTTAGATCCATGGCTGAATAGCATCTTGTCTCCCCATTGATTAGTCCAAAACATCTTGTCCATCTCAGAGGAATGAGTCTCTTGTAAAAACAGAGATTTTTGCCCTTTGCAAAATAGAAAAACTGCCTTTCTTTGTACACTGTTCTTTAAGCCCCTTACATTCAAAGAACCAAATGAAATTTTCACATTTACCATTAAAACTGGAACAGAACAAAACAAAATAAGTATATAACCTTCAAGTCTAGCACCTGATTAGCTCACTCCACAACTAACAGAACAGTAGCCTTTAAATCAGGGGTGGGGAACGTCCAGCCTCCGGGCCATATACGGCCCACAAGATGATTCATAATAACTCACACAGAAAAAAAATTTAATCAGAAAAACGAGACCGCAATTAATAAAATAGGCGAGTGGTTGTCTTTCCGGGCCAAGGTCAGAGTCCTGAACCCCACACGAGCAGAGCGTGGTCATGTGCGGTCACGTCATTTAGTGGGCAAAGAAAGACTGTTTACCGATTTCACCAAAACACACCATGGCGAGTATGAAGAAGGGAAAGGTAGATGCGGAATGTCGTGCTTTTCAGGAAAAATGGACAAACAATTATTTTTTCATAGAAGTAAAAAGCAAGCCAGTTTGCTTAGTTTGTGGGGACGCCCTTACACTGATGAAAAAGGCTAATCTGGAGCGTCATTACAGCACCAAACACGCCAAGCTGGACGAGCTGAAAGGACGAGTGCGTGTGGATAAAATGAATGCTCTTCAGTGGAGTTTGGGCACCCAACAAGCAATGTTCGCAAGACCTCAAGGTAACCAAGAAAACATTACACAGGCTAGTTTTGTGGTAAGTGAGCTAATCGCCAAGAAACTGAAACCACATTCAGAAGGGGAGTTTGTGAAGGAGTGCTTTGTCGCTGCCGCGGAACTGCTTGCACTGGACAAAGTGAGACTTTTCCAACGTGTCAGTTTGTCTCGAAGAACCGTCTCCGATCGGATTACTGACATGGCACAAGACATTGAGAAAACACTGAAGGATACCGCGAGGGATTTTCAGTTTTTCTCTTTAGCCTGCGACGAGACAACAGACATCACAAATACCGCCCAACTCACCATTTTTGTGCGTGGGATTACAGCCAAGTTGGATACGCGGGAGGAAATGCTGTCTTTGCAAGCCATGCATGGCACTACCAAAGGTGAGGATTTGTTTGAGCAAGTTGTTTTGGCTATGAACAAATTTGACCTACAGTTTGACAAGCTAAGTGGACTGGCTACAGACGGAGCCCCAGCCATGGTTGGCGGCAGAAAGGATTGACTGCGTTGGTTAAAAAAGAAATGAGTCGTCTCAGTCTGGATCCAAATGAGTCGGTTGTGTGGCAAAAATAAATTAAATAGGATTGTGTCAATGGCAAGCAAAATAGTGGGAAAACCCCCAAAACATCTAGCTAACCTCTACACTGAAAGGCTGAGGAGGAAATCTACAAGAATAGTGGCAGACTGTTTCCATCCTTTTTTTAGCCAAATTGATCTTCTGAAGTCTGGGAGGTGATATAGGGCCCCTCTGGCTAAAAGCATATTTAAAAAAAATTTATTCCAAATTCCATTAGCATTCTTAACTCAACAAAGTGAGTGATCTACAGACACTGATAACTGCTATTTGTTATTTTATTTTATTCTATTTTGCACAACCCTTTGTGTTTGTTGTCTGTGTTGCTGTTTGTCAAGTTGTGTTGTGGAAATGTGTGTTGTTTGCATGTTATATGTGATGGTGAGCCAAAGATAATTTTCCACCTTGGTGGACAATAAAGATTTATTCTATTATTCTATTCTATCTCATCCGTTTCACATCACACTACAATCATTTGCATTACTGCTGTATCTGCTGCTGTTGATCATTTGCACTACTGTTCATATTCACCTCATAATCTGCTTTTCTAGCATCTTCTCCGTTACAGATATTGTACGGTATTTGCATTACTGTTATTTTGTACATTGATTTTTGAGTGCATATATATATATATATATATATATATATATATATATATATATATATATATATATATATATTATGATTTTACAAGTAAGGTGAGAGAGAAATGGCATTTCGATTCTCCTATATGTCCTGGATAGTGAATTGACAATATAAAATCTTTGAATCTTAAAATGTTTTCCTACCAATGGAAATGTTGCCTGAGTTCACTGTGCAAATACAAAGTGGATCATTTGCTATTTCATGCATGCCCATACATATATGGTGCCATCAAATGAACTGAATTGGTTTGCTGCCTTGAGATGAAGAAATGGGGTAGTTTTCTAGTCTTTTGTAAGTTTTGTGCAGTTTTAACGATGCTTTGTTTACCAAAATGTGAACTGTGTAGCCTGTATAGAGTAGATGTGAACTTGTCATAACACCTGTTGATGTAGGTTTGAGTGTTTTTATCTATAATAATATACTACCACTTTAAACACTAAGAGACACACGCAGCTCTGAGGGGAAAAAAAATTAAGAGACCACCGCAAAATTATCAGTTTCTCTGGTTTTACTATTTATAGCTATGTGTTTGAGGAACACAAACATTTTTGTTTTATTCCGTAAATTACTGACAACATTTCCCCCTAATTCCACGTTAACGTATTGTCGCTCAGAGCATTGAATTACAGAAAATGACAACTGCTCAAAATAAAAATTATAAAAAAGGGTTTTCAGGCCTCGAATAAGGCACAGAAATCAATCTCATATTCAATTTTAAACAAACACAATACTAGTGTTTGAATTTAAGATGAGTTCAAAAATCAATATTTGGTGGAATAACTGATATTTAATCACAGCTTTCATGCATCTTGTCATGCTCTCCACCAGTCTTTCACATTGTTCTTGGGCGACTTTATGCCACTCCTGGTGCAAAAATTCAATCAGCTCATCTTTGTTTGATAGCTTGTCACCATCCATCTCCTCTTGATCACATTCCAGAGGTTTTCAATGGGGTTCAGGTCTGCAGATTGGGCTGGCCATGACAGGGTCTGGCACTTGTGGTCCTCCATCCACAGCTTGATTAACCTGGCTGTGTGGCATGGAGCATTGTCCTGCTGGAAAACCCAATCCTCGAAGTTAGGAAACTTTGTCAGAGCAGAAGGAAGCAAGTTCTTTCAGGAAAACCTTGTACTGTACATGGCTTGATTCATGTGTCCTTCACAAACAAAACTCTGCCTCATTGCAGCCTTGCTGAAGCATCCCCAGATCATCACCGATCCTTCGCCAGATTTCACAATGGGTGCAAGACACTGTGGCTTGTAGGTCTCTCCAAGCCTCCGTCTAACCATTAAATGACCAGGTGATGGGAAAAGCTGAAAATTGGACACCTCAGAGATGACGACCTTACTCCAGTTCTCTATGATCCATTGAAATCAACAAAAGAATTGCTTCACCAGAAGAAAATTAAAGTTTTGGAATAGCCCAGCCAGAGCCCAGACCTAAATCCAATTGAAAATCTGTGGGGTGACCTGAAGAGGGCTGTGCACAAGAGATGCCCTCGCAATCTGACAGATTTGGAATGCTTTTGCAAGGAAGAATGGGCAAATATTGCCAAGTCTAGATGGGGCAGGCTGAAAGACTCCGACCCCAATAGACTGAATGCTGGAATTAAATCAAAAGGTGCTTCAACAAAGTATTAGTTTAAGGGTGTGCATACTTATGCAACCAGCTTATTGTATGTTTTTCCCCCTAACTGATTTGTTTTTCAATTAAATTGTACAGGTTATAGATCACATTAAAGGTAGGAAAAGTTTTGAAATTATTTAGCGTGGTCTCATTTTTTTTTTTTTTTTTACATCAGAAAAGCCTTTCATTTTAACAGGGTGTGTAGACTTTTTATATCCACTGTATGGTTGCCCTATGAATAACTTGACCTTAAAGTGTTACTAAATAGTTTTGTAGAGAGGCGTTCACATTCCTGGTTTTCATTGTTTTTTTCACCCTGTCTTTATCTCTACTTTCACTCTGCTGAAGTCACAGTCATGTACAGTTCATGTCTCCTATTCAGCTTGTCACTGACCATAATGTTGTTCATCACTTGCCTAAATATAAGGCTGTGGTTAAAAGAATGAAACTAACTGTTAAGCAAATACAGGTGTGGTCTGACACAAGCAAAGAATTACTTAGAGACTGCTTTGATAACACAAATTGGGACATTTTCTTTGAATCCTGTTTGGGTGGGGATGAACTCACAGACAGTATTACATCATATCTTTAATTCTGTGAAGACTGTGTCTCTGAAACAAAGTCTGTGAAAATATTCCCAAATAATGAACCCTGGGTTTCTAAACAACTAAAAATACTCCTCAATGAAGGGAAGGTTGCTTTTTGTCCTGGTAATATATGGTAGATCTAATGTAGGAAAAAAGGAGACAATTGAGAGGCAGTATCTTAAAGGCAAAAATAGAGTATAAAAATAAAATAGAGAGTAATTTCTTTCTATTTGTGTATATGCATATAGATGTGTGTGTGTGTGTATGTATGCATATGTGTTTATGCATATGTGTGTGTGTGTGTATGGATATATGTAAATTATATTTAGGTTTTTCTAAATGCAAAGTCAGAAATAACCCTAACCCTAACCCCAGCTGCCATTTGCCATTCTTTTTGTAGGTCACTTGATGTCATTCTATGGTTGTTGAGTGACATTTGAAGGAATTGACGATCATCTTCATCAGTGGAGAGTCGTTTTCACCCACTGCCAGTCTGTAACTTTGCTGTCTTGTTTATTTGTCAAGTTCTTGTTTATTTGTCGATAATGGCCCATCTAATTAAAAATTGGCATACTTATCAAGGCCATATCCTTCTGTCTAGGCATGGATTTCTGAGCATCAGTCCTCTAGAGCTTGAGTCACCTACACCAAACCACACACACCTCGACTTAAACCCTACACACCTGGACACTTGTCTAGACCAGAAACAGACTCACCTGGACCAAGAACACACTCTTCTACCCCAAAACACATTCATCTGAACCATATCACACGATCTTGAATCCAGAACACTCACTGACACACACACACACACACGTCAACCATTTATCTAATCTTTAGAATACTTGTGCATGTACATTATAATTTACAATAGCTGATAGTGTTTAAAGCTATAGTGTATATGGTTCAGGGACTGGCACTGAAATGAAAATCAACAGAATAAAAATGCTATAAGAGTCAAGAATTCAAATCTTTTTTTGTCATACGTGCAGTCATAAGTACAGTGTAGTGAGCACAATGAAATTCTTACTTGGCTGTCTCTCTACAGCCAAGACCAGACAGTAAACATGCAGTAACCATGCAGTATCCATAATCTAACCCACTCCTGGTAAATACACTGCTAGTCTAGCTTGGTAAGGAGCTGAGGGACAGACTCTAATGACCATAAATGAAAGTACACAGACGACAAGGTAAATTGCAACTGTAACTTTTAGTAATTTTGCAGAATAACAAATGAATAACAAATAAATGAAAAAAAATAAATGGGCCCTTTAAAAATAATGAGTTGTTGTCCAGTAGTCAATAGAGTCTGTATATTTGTCCTGTTAATCCACTATAAGTTTCTTAATGTTTGTAACTGCTCACGTGGCAGTTTCTTGTGATAAGAATGCAGTCTTTAAGGATATGTGTAGCAGTTCTGGAAACTGGCACCACTCAACCATCAGGTGGAGTGTTGGATGAGTATTCGATGAGTCAAGCTGCGGTCTACGAAAAATCAGCTGGGAGGCTCGCCATCAGCTGCTCTTCAGAAATGGCATTCGCTCCGTCCTTAAGACCTGACCTGTTGGATTTTGCAAACAGGACTTTAAGAATTTGTCAGATCTATTTGTTGTACAACACTCATACTAAAGTATAACAATCATGTAACACTAAGTGTCACATCCAGTATAATACTCAGTGATAACATGTTCAGGCCTTTCATTACACTCTAGTTCAATATAATTCTCCATCAGTATCTAAATCAATACACTATAACACTAGCATACATTTGTACACTACAGTACTGACTAAACAAAAATAATAGCATAGCTATTGTGACAGAAGCATTAAGCTTTACCTCACTCAAATATTACAAAAAATTAGCAGGGTCCATGTTAGATGACATGTTACATACAGTGTGGCTCTACTGATATTTGCAATGCCCACTGGTGAAAGTACATATCATATTAACATCACAACTCGGGATGCACACTGGTGTCGGCCCAACATTTATATCGCTCAAATTATTATTTTAAATACAGGGATATAGACCTGTAGCATGCAGAAAAGACAGGATTTTCTTGTCTATGAGCGAATGTTTCTCATTTTGACCCAGAAGTGTCTTTAAAGAAAAAGAAGAAACCCCTATATCAGCTACCTCAATAAACAATTTCTTTCTTCACTGTATTTTTTGCAATGTAATACATAGACATAATACATAGAAATACATATTCAAAAAGGAGTGAGAAGAAGTATAACCTATAAACTCCCACCCCTTCTCCTTAAATAATGAATAACAATAACAAGCTTCCTTGCTACCTGTCTAGATGCTCGTGCCTGATACTTATAGATAAATAAAATGTATTTCTGACTTTGTATTTAGAAAAACCTAAATGTAATTTACATATA
The DNA here is from genome assembly GCF_027579695.1 of Neoarius graeffei. Lineage (NCBI taxonomy): Eukaryota > Metazoa > Chordata > Actinopteri > Siluriformes > Ariidae > Neoarius > Neoarius graeffei. Next base: position 122,172,003 of record NC_083570.1, on the reverse strand, counting down.
TCCATACATACCCATATATATATATATATATATATATATATATATATATATATATATATATATATATATTATATATATATATATAAAACATACACTATAGTGCCAAAAGTATTTGCTCACCTGCCTTGACTCACATATGAGCTTAAGTGACATCCCATTCCTAATCCATAGGGTTCAATATGATGTCGGTCCACCCTTTGCAGCTAGAACAGCTTCAACTCTTCTGGGAAGGCTGTCCACAATGTTTAGGAGTGTGTTTATGGGAATTTTTGACCATTCTTCCAGAAGCGCATTTGTGAGGTCACACACTGATGTTGGACGAGAAGGCCTGGCTCTCAGTCTCCACTCTAATTCATCCCAAAGGTGTTCTATCGGGTTGAGGTCAGGACTCTGTGCAGGCTAGTCAAGTTCATCCACATCAGACTCTGTCATCCATGTCTTTATGGACCTTGCTTTGTGCACTGGTGCACAGTCATGTTGGAAGAGGAAGGGGCCAGCTCCAAACTGTAAAAACAGTCTGCATGCCTAGGTGCTTGATTTTATACACCTGTGGCCATGGAAGTGATTGGAACACCTGATTCCGATAATTTGGATGGGTGAGCAAATACTTTTGGCAATATAGTGTACATACACATACATACATACATACATACATACATACATACACACACACACATATCTACATACTGTGGCAGCGGGGGCGTGGCCAAGCAGCAGTCTGTGAATGGAGGGCAGGGTCGGGGAAGGTAAGTGGCTAGTTAATTACACCTGATGTTAATGTGTGTGTGTGTGTGTGTGTGTGTGTGTGTGTGTGTGTGTGTGTGTTTGTTGCAGGGATGGAGTATAAAGGGAGGGGGAGAGGAGAGAAGACACTTGCTCCCCAACCAGACGATTGATGAGTGTGTGCGTGTCTGTGTGACTGGGAGTTTGTTAAAAAGGCTGAAAAGCTGCAAATAAAGAGTTTTGTGAAACTCAGTTCTGGCCTGCCGTACTTCTGTGCTCCACCCACCCGCTCAACCTGCCACAGTGGTGCCGAAACCCGGGACGCACAGAAGGGAACCGCCCCATGGAGTCCTCCCCGTTCAAGGAGCTCATCCTGACCCTCGCTACCGCCCAGCAGAACCAGCATCAAGAGCTGATCACCCTCCGGAAGGAGCAGCAGCAGCACTTCGAAGCCTTGATGCTGGCCCAGCGGGAAGATCGCCAGGCGTTCCGGCACTGGTTCACATCAGCAGGGCCACCGGCCGCCGCTGCCGCCACCCTCACGAAGATGGGACCGCAGGACGATCCGGAAGTGTTCCTCGCTCTCTTTGAGCAAACAGCCGAGGCATGGGGGTGGCCGCTGGAGCAGCATGCGGCGTGCCTCCTCCCACTCCTAACTGGCGAGGCGCAGCTCGCAGCGCAGCAGCTCCCTGCTGACAGCCAGCTGGTCTTTCCCGACCTGAGGAAAGCCATCCTGCAGCGGCTCGGCCGCTCCCCGGAACAACACCGTCAGCGCTTCCGGACGCTGACACTGGAGGAGGTCGGCCGGCCGTTTGCATTCGGCCAGCAACTCCGGGACGCCTGCCGGCGGTGACTGAGGGCGGAAGACCGCGACGCTGAGGAGATCATCGATCTGGTGGCACTGGAGCAGTTTATCTCTCAACTTCCGGAAGGAACGGCGGAATGGGTCCAGTGTCACCGCCCGGCGTCGCTGGAATGAGCCATCGAGCTGGCGGAGGACCATCTGGAGGCGGCGCTGATGGCAGGCAGACGAGGTGCCTCCCCTCGCTTCTCTTCCCCCTCTCTCTCTCCCTCTCTCTCTCCTGTCTCTTGTCCCCCTCCCCACCCCGTTCCCCTGCCACGAAGGCGACGGCTGGCTCCTCCCCAGCCGGCCCGTTGCACCCGTGGTGTCCTCCTATCTGCCTCTTCTGTGTCTGTGTGGTCTCCCCCTCAGGTGAGTGACACCCATAACACCAGTGCAGAGGGAAAGCCTGGGCCGGTGTGCTGACGTGGCGGGGAATCAGAGCGTCTCCCGAATCAGAGCCCCGCAAGGGAGGTGGGGGCTGTCATCCAGATCCCCGACGCGCCAGAAACCGCCCCTGATTGGGCCGGAGCATATCGCGTACCGGTGAGTATTCAAAGGGATACATATCACGCTTTGGTGGATTCCAGTTGCAATCAGACCTCAATTCACCAACGCCTGATGCAAGGTGAGGCATTGGGGGGAGCACAAGCGGTGAAAGTGTTGTGTGTGCACGGGGATATTCACCATTACCCTCTAGTGTCTGTCCATATTCTATTCTGGGGCCAAACGCATAAAATGAAGGCGGCGGTTAATCCTTGTCTTACCCACTCGTTGATCTTGGGTACTGATTGGTGGGGATTTAAAGAATTAATGGAATATTTAACATGCAGTGGGTCCTGCCCTAGTAGGTCACGGGAAGATCCTGGTGTGGCATTGGCTGGAGAAGCTGTCACAGAGCCGTCTGCGTCAACACCGCGTCGGAGCGAGGAGCACTCCGCTCCTCCTCCCTCTCTCAGGGATTCCCTTGGGGATTTCCCATTAGAGCAGTCGTGGGACGAGACTCTGCGGCATGCGTTTGACCAAGTGAGAGTAATCGATGGTCAAACTCTTCAGCCGAGCGCAGCGCCAACCTTCCCCTATTTTGCTATTATGAATGATAGATTGTACCGAGTGACACAGGACACTCAAACCAAGGAACGAATAACCCAGTTGTTAATCCCAAAGAGCCTTAGGGAACTTGTATTCCATGCGGCTCACTTTAATCCCATGGCTGGACACTTGGGGCAAGACAAAACACTAGCCCGAATAATGGCCCGGTTCTATTGGCCTGGGATTCGTGGGGATGTCCGTCAGTGGTGTGCGGCGTGCCGTGAATGCCAATTAGTAAATCCCGTGGCCACTCCAAAAGCGCCGTTGTGCCCTCTTCCTCTAATCGAGACCCCGTTTCAGCGAATTGGGATGGATCTCGTCGGGCCATTAGATCAGTCAGCATGGGGATATCACTTTATTTTAGTTCTGGTGGACTATGCAACGCGATATCCGGAGGCAGTGCCTCTCCGCAATATCTCAGCACGCAGTATTGCGGAAGCACTCTTCCACGTTATCTCCCGGGTCGGGATTCCGAAAGAAATCCTGACAGACCAAGGCACCTCGTTTATGTCACGCACACTGCGCGAGCTGTATGGGTTACTGGGGATTAAGTTCATCCGCACCAGTGTCTATCACCCACAAACGGATGGATTAGTAGAGCGATTCAACCAGACACTCAAAAACATAATCCAGAAATTCGTTAGTGAAGATGCGCATAATTGGGATAACTGGCTCGAACCCCTGTTGTTCGCAGTACGAGAGGTCCCGCAAGCCTCCACAGGGTTTTCTCCCTTCGAATTATTATATGGGCGTAAGCCGCGTGGCATTCTGGATGTGCTGCGGAAAAATTGGGAGGAAGGACCTTCACCGAGTAAAAATGAAATCCAGTACATTCTTGACCTGCGCGCAAAACTCCACACCCTCACGCAATTAACACAGGAGAATTTACAGCAGGCACAAGAACGTCAAAGCCGGCTGTACGATAGGGGCACGCACCTTAGAGAATTCACGCCGGGAGAAAAAGTACTCGTATTAATGCCCACGTCGAGTTCTAAATTAGTTGCCAAGTGGCAAGGGCCCTTCGAGGTCACACGGCGAGTCGGGGACATCGACTATGAGGTAAAGTGAATGGATAGGGGCGGGGCACTACAAGTATACCACCTCAACCTTTTAAAATGCTGGAATGAGGGGGTCCCCGTGGCATTGGCGTCAGTCGTCCCGGAGAAGGCAGAGCTGGGGCCGGAGGTAAAAAAGATAACATTGTGGACCACTCCGGTCCCTTGTGGAGACCACCTGTCACTGACCCAACTCACGGAGGTAGCCAGGTTGCAGAAGGAGTTTTCTGACGTATTCTCGCCCCTTCCGGGTCGTACCCACCTCATAGAACACCACATTGAAATGCCCCCGGGGGTGGTAGTGCATAGCCACCCTTACCGCTTGCCTGAACACAAGAAAAAGGTGGTTCAGGATGAACTCAAGGCCATGCTCGAAATGGGCATAATCAAGGAGTCCCACAGTGACTGGAGCAGCCCAGTGGTCCTGGTTCCCAAGACTGATGGGTCGGTCTGGTTCTGTGTGGACTATAGAAAGGTCAACGCGGTGTCTAAATTTGACGCATACCCAATGCCTCGCATTGATGAGTTGCTTGATCGGTTAGGCGCTGCTCGCTTTTATTCGACACTGGATCTAACCAAGGGATATTGGCAGATCCCCTTGACTCCTCTATCCCGAGAGAAAACAGCCTTTTCCACACCGTTTGGTTTACACCAATTCGTCATACTCCCCTTTGGGTTATTTGGGGCACCCGCTATGTTCCAGCGGCTTATGGACAGGGTCCTCTGCCCTCATGCTGCCTACGCAGCTGCCTATCTAGACAACATAATAATCTATAGTCATGATTGGCTGTGGCACTTGGAACACCTGAGGGCTGTTCTAAAGTCGCTGAGGCGAGCGGGCCTCACAGCTAACCCAAAAAAGTGTGCGATTGGGTGGGTGGAAGTACGGTATCTGGGGTTCCACTTGGGTCATGGGTAGGTGTGTCCCCAAATTAACAAGACTGCAGCGATTGCGGCCTGCCCGAGGCCCAAGACCAAAAAGGAGGTGAGGCGGTTCTTGGGGCTGGCTGGCTATTATCGTAGGTTTATACCTAACTATTCAGACATCACCAGCCCGCTAACCAACCTCACTAAAAAGGGGGCGCCACATCCGGTCCAGTGGACGGAGCAGTGCCAACAGGCCTTCTAGGAGGTAAAAGCTGCACTGTGTGGGGGGCCACTTTTACACTCCCCTGAGTTCTCTCTCCCCTTTATTTTACAGACTGATGCACTGGACAGGGGGCTGGGAGCCATTTTGTCCCAGGAGGTGGAGGGTGAGGAGCGCCCGGTGCTGTACATCAGCCGGAAGCTGTCGATGCGCGAGAGCAAGTACAGCACAATTGAAAAGGAGTGTCTCGCCATCAAGTGGGCGGTCCTCGCTCTCCGATACTACCTGCTGGGGCGCCCTTTCACTCTCTGTTCAGACCACGCGCCCCTCCAGTGGCTCCACCGCATGAAGGATGCCAATGCATGGATCACCCATTGGTATCTCGCGCTCCAGCCATTTAAGTTCGAGGTGATCCACAGGCCGGGGGCGCAGATGGTGGTGATGGACTTCCTGTCCCATCGGGGGGGGAGTCAGCTTCAGGCCGGACGGCTCCCTGGCCTGAGTCGGGCGGTGGGGGTATGTGGCAGTGGGGGCATGGCCAAGCAGCAGTCTGTGAATGGAGGGCGGGGTCGGGGAAGGTAAGTGGCTAGTTCATTACACCTGATGTTAATTTGTGTGTGTGTGTGTGTGTGTGTGTGTGTGTGTGTGTGTGTGTGTGTGTTTGTTGCAGGGATGGAGTATAAAGGGAGGGGGAGAGGAGAGAAGACGCTCGCTCCCCAACCAGACGACTGATGAGTGTGTGCGTGTCTGTGTGACTGGAAGTTTGTTAAAAAGGCTGAAAAGCTGCAAATAAAGAGTTTTGTGAAACTCAGTTCTGGCCTGCCGTACTTCTGTGCTCCACCCACCCACTCAACCTGCCACACATACATATACACAAATACATCCCGATATACACACACCTCCCCATACATACATACATACATACATACATACATATATCCATATAAAATATATCCATTATAAGCATACACCTTCACATACAGTCCGCATGCACAACCCACGCACGCAGACACGAAAAGCAACAGAAAAGTGTTCTCATAACACTTAGTGCTACCCATCACCTCCCTCATCCCTGTACCTCTTGAAAATCGTGTCTTTGAACCTCATTTTAAACTGTTTCATGTTTGGACACTGCTTCAACTCCATGGTGAACCTGTTCCATAGTCTCACCCTGCTAACTGAAACACAAAAACTTTTCCTGTTTGTACGAAATAAAGTTAAATTAAAGTTAATTTTTCCCCTTAAATTATAACTCCCCTCATGGATACTGAATATTTTTTGTATATTTATTGGTAATAGATTATTTTTAGCTTTGAACATTATTTGAGCTGTTTGTGAATCCCATGGTTTTGGGAAGGTTGCTGAGTTTCATCAGTAGAAATGAGAGCCTGTTAATGTAGGATCAATAGAGGTCAGGCTTGTTAAAGCACAAAATTGTACTACCTTGTAGGCATGTAGCAATACATCATGCAATGATAAACCATGATGCAAATTTTTTGATGATTTGAATCGAGGAGATAAAAAGTAAAAAATGAACTCTTTCCTTCTTCAGTTCAGGGTGATTAAATCATTCATGACAGTCTTTAATCGTCCACCACTAAATTTCTCGAAGGATGTTGGAGAATCTGCCACAGTTCTTCTGAAGACTCTGACTGTCGCACTTCCTTCTGTCTCTGCACTAAAACAGCACAACTGATTATAGTGTGGGTTGGTTTTGTCAAAAAAGTGGTCTGGTGTCATAAGTTGCTTTCTTTACTGACATGCAAACATTTTTTTTTGTAGCATTTAACTTTTTGTCGGAAAAGTAATGTTTGGAAATCTGACTTTTTTTTTGTACTGATGCAATAAAGCAGAAGGCATAAAAATCTGTACAAGAAAATTAGGATGCCTAAGATCAGTTTTTTTTATTTATTTTTGTAATAATTAATAAAATTAATTAATTCTGCGTTAATATTTGCAGGGGATAACAGATTACTGCAAAGGTTGTCTTGACTTATTTTCTGTAACACCCTGAGCACACAGCAGAGGGAGGCACAGAGCTGCTTCTGGTAATAGTGTAGTCCCATGAGAACTACATTACCCATCATGCATTGTGGTCATTACTGCTTCTGGCTGTACCTGGGACTGAAACACTCAGACCTTGAGTCTTCTGATGAGGTGAGAGCAGTGAACAGTCTAACAGGTTTCCAGGCAGCAGAAGTGGAAGCCCCACCCCTTCACCCAATCTCATCTTTCACTTTCTATCCAGGAAGACAGAGAAAGTTTTGAGTTCAGAAACGTGAAATAAAATCCATTTGTAGTCTTGACTTTGCTAACGTTACACAAGTATATATTTAACAGTCTATTGTATGGATGACACTCAAACATTTCTGCCCAAAATCATTAAAAAAAATTTCAGTTTTTACCAGAAAGAAGAAAAAAGGATTTTAATTTGACCCAAAAAGATTCAATAAACCTGAAACAAAATGTCAGCTTCAGTAATTTATTCATCAAATCATGTGAATGGAGATAATGATGATTAGAAACAGAGCTTCAACAGAGAAAATGTTGTTCAGATGGACATTATACAACCAATTTATAAAATAATGATATAAAATGTGGTGTTTTTTTTAAAAACAGTTTACTACACATTACTACAGAATCACTTCAAAACCCACCATCCAGCTGAGAGCTCATAATTGTACAGCTGATAACACCTTCTCTATTCTCCTTAAACCAGATATGGTGAAATGGCTTGTTTTAATGGTTCTGGATGATTAAATGCTTTACTGTAATATTTTAGTCCATTATAAATTTCTTTACTACAGCATTTATACAGTACTACAATATTTATACAGTACTGTACAGTTCTGCATCCACACCATCCCAGGGTCTTGTTCAACTGCTTTCAGTACTGTTCAAAATAACCCGTATGATTTAAAACCTGTCTTGTTTTTTTTGCGCCCTGTGTTTAGAACCAATTACAAACTGACCTGAAACTTAGAGTTGGTCTCACGTTTTTCAAGTGATTTTTAATTATTTGCAGGCAGAAACATCCAGCTGTAGATGTTTTGTTTGACTTTTTGGAATACTATTTTTGATGAACTTTTGTTGATTACTTTTAAATTACCACTTCATTGTGTAATTTATTCTGTAAATTATTTAATGTGTGTATGGATGTATGTATTGGCTCCATGTTTTGTTAACTGTGGTGCTGCCTGTCTTGGCCAGGACATGCTTATAAAAGAGATTTTTAATCTCAGTGAGTCTTTCCTGGTTAAATAAAAGTTAAAAACAAAAACACCTGGATCAGGTTTCAAAGATACTGCTGTTGGCCAGATATTGTACTGTATATTTAATAGACTCACAGAACATCAGAGAATAACAAACGTACACCAGCATGCCCCTTTAGTAAGATCCCAGTACAAGCTCCTGTTCCATCTTCAGGATTGTTCCTACAGGATCATCACTGAGCCATGGAGAGGAAAGCAAGCTAAAGCCTCAACAGAGACAACAGAGCAGGTGCAATGAGCATTAACACTAACAGGAAGAGACAAAGACCTCCAGTGGTGAAGGTTTATAGAACTTTATTGAACAATATAAACTTTTTTTAATGAGTTACAGGAAGCAGAATGTAAATAAATGTAGAATGTAGAAGAAAGTACAGATAAAAAGATGACAGACTGTGCAAATAATAAAATTCTTATTTATGTAAACAATCAATTAACAATTCCTTAATGTAAATGGTAATAATAAATGAACTGCAGTGTTCCTACAGAACTTCTTAGCAAAGATGAAACATAAATCCACCAATCTATCAAGTCTGATCAGTTTCTGATCACTTTACATGCAACTACTGTAGTGAGGAGGAAGAGCAGAGCGGCCACACCCACACCACCAAACATCAGCACTCGTTCACACAAACTCCTTTCACCTGGGGGGGAGACAGGGTTGTCAGGAAAAGAGAGAGAGACCCGTTTTAAAATGCATGAATTGAAAAAGTAAAATATTACACATGAATTCTGAATCATTTCTTGCCTTCAGTCTCCTCAACCACTTCTTGTATATTTTGGGTCGGGACTGTGAAAGAAGAAAGAAAGCACAACTTTATTCATCACACACTTGTGAAATTTCCTTTCTGCATTTAATCCATCTGAAGCGGTGAACACACACATGCACACGAGGAATGAGCACATACACATACACATAGGAAAATAGAGATTCCCCACAGCAGATTCAGCTCCTTCTGTGTTACAGCAGAATGGAACGATTGGAAGGAAATGTACAATCCTGTGTTCTGGCCGTCTGGGTCAGTCATCCGATGTTACTTTGAGCCACGCCGTGCCAAAGGAGCAGGCGTGGCGAATTTACCCAAGTCAACCGGAGAGCAGGTGTTCTGCCCTGCTGCATGCGAGGGTCCGTCCGCCCCATCACTGATTGCGGAGATCAAGGGCCCTACTGGGAGCGACAAGAGCGCATAATGCGTGTGGTGTATTACAACTCTCGTGGTCTTCGAGTTGGCCACACGGCGGCTGACAAGGCCAGGCTTCTGGTTGTTGACGCGTTGTTGGATGATTGTGATGTACTGTGTATTCAGGAGAGCTGGATGGCCAAACAAGACTTGGACAAATTAAATTACCTGCACTCGGATTTCCATGGTGCCGGTGAATCAACCACTGACCTCAGCACAAAGATTGTCAGAGGTAGGATTGCTGGAGAGGTGGGGATATTATGGAATGTAAAGTATGACTCTATGGTGAAAGTTTTGCGCCTTAGCGTGGACTGGGCTATTGGACTAGAATTTAACTGCAATGGAAAGATTTTTATTATTCTTAACATATATACACCATACGAATCATATGATCATGTTGATGAGTATGTAAGTAGGCTTGCTTGTATTCAATCTTTCATCAAAGATAACAGCTCAACATGCATTTATGTTTTGGGTGACTTTAATGCAGATTTGACAGATAGCAAATCTCTGTTTTATAAATATATGTTGAGGTTTTCCACTGACAGTAACCTTGTCATCTCAAGTAAAGCCCTCTTGCCTGACAATAGTTATACATATATTAGTGAAGCTTGGAATACCACGTCATGGCTTGACCATATTTTATCTACTGCTGATGCTCATGCCTCTTTACAGAACATTGAGATTTGTTATGGGCTGGCTACTTCTGACCACATTCCTATTGCTATGGTGTTAAATGTGGAAAATGTACCTAAGGTAGTCAAAAACGAAGAGGACATTGAGGCCAAAATAAATTGGGGAAAACTATCTGAGGGTGATGTTATTAAATACTGTTTTAATTTTGATTCTGTCCTGAGTAAAGTGCAGCTGCCTATGAATGCCATTTGGTGCACCAATATCAATTGTGTGGACACGTCTCATAGGAATGGGTTATGTGATATGTATAATGATATTGTAAAAGCCTTAATTGAGGCTAGTGGGTCTTTATTCACTCAGACCAGGAAGACCAGGAATATTAAGCCTGGGTGGAATAAGTTTGTTGCTGGCCATCATACTGAAGCCAACATAGCTCATAAAGCCTGGGTGTTGGCTGGACGGCCCAGACAGGGACCTGAGCTTGAGCATAAAAAGAAAATGAATGCTAAATATAAATATGCTTTACGATATATAACTAAGCAAGAACAGGCTCTGAGTGCTTCCTTTATGGCTGATCATTTGCTTAAAAATAACATCACTTATTTCTGGAATGAGGTGAAAACCCTTAATAGAGCCAAAATTGCTCTCCCATGTAATATAGAGGGGGTAACTGCACCAGAGGACATTGTCGACCTCTGGAGGCAGCACTATGCATCTCTGTTCAACTGTATAAAGAGTGAGCCTTATGAGGTTGGTATGATAGAGGATAAAAATGTCTATTTTCACACAAATGAAGTCATTAAGGCCATAGGGCAACTTGCAGACAGAAAAGCTTGTGGCATGGATAATATCACAGCTGAGCATTTAAAGCTAGCTGGCCCCAGATTGGCAGTGCTGCTGTCTATTTGTTTCTCTGGTTTGGTGTGTCATGGCATACTGCCTGATTCCATGATGTCAATAATTCTTGTTCCAGTTATTAAAGACAAGGCTGGTAAGGTTGGTAGTATTGATAACTACAGACCCATAGCCCTTGCCAGCATTATCTCTAAAGTTCTTGAAAGTCTAATTCTTGAAAGAGTAAGTAACTACATAACTACCACTGACAATCAGTTTGGCTTCAAGCCTAAGCATAGCACTGACCAATGTATCTATGCACTGAAAGAGGTTGTAGAGGCATATAGGAGACAGGGTTCTACTGTCCTTGTAGGTTTTATTGATGCTTCAAGAGCTTTTGATCGTGTCAATCATTTTAAATTGTTTAATAAACTCAAGCAAAGGGGAGTCCCCAGTAGTCTGGTACGAATTTTAGCTTATTGGTACTCTAACCAAAGTGTGCGGGTTAAATGGGGGAACATCCTATCTACACCTTTTAATGTCCGTAACGGGGTACAGCAGGGGGGAATTTTATCTCCAGCCTTATTCAATGCTTATATGGATGACCTGTCTAGGCAGTTGGGGGCATGCCAAACAGGTTGTATGGTTAGTGACGCGTTGATTAATCACTTCTTATATGCAGATGACCTTACCATTCTATCCCCAAGTAGCAGTGGGTTCCAACAGCTCCTCAATATCTGTTCTGATTATGGGGTAGAGTTTGACATTAAATATAATGCTAAGAAGAGTGTGGTAATGTTTTGTAGGACCAAGGATGATTTTAAAATCAAGTTCCCTCCTTTTTATCTATCTGGAGAAGAGCTGGGAGTAGCTAATGTAACAAAATATCTGGGGCATATCCTAACTGATATGCTGGAGGATGATGCCGACATTAGCAGACAGAGGAGAGTGTTATATGTTCAAGCTAACATGCTGGCTAGAAAATTCCATCACTGCACTACAGATGTTAAAGTCAACTTGTTTCGAACGTACTGCTCCCCTCTTTACACAGCTCCACTCTGGGTTAGATACAAGAAGGAGAGCTTGCTCAAGCTGAAAGTAGCTTACAATGACTGTCTCAGGATTCTTTTGAAGAAACCAAGAAGTACTAGAGCAAGTGGGTTGTTCTGCAAACTAGGTCTAACTACATTCATGGCACTGGTGAGAAATTTCACCTTTAAGTTTATGAGCAGGCTGGACTGCTCTACAAATCAACTTATTGCACAATTAGTAGATCCAAGTCATAGCTCTGTTAGGTACATGTCTGTGATTTGGGAACACTGGTATGAGTGCCTTTATTAGCTTTTTTATGTATATGAATGTGTGGTGTATTGTTTTATTGATGTATGTATTGGAATGTATTCTTTGTGGGCCTCGAGCCTGTAATAAAGTTTAATAATACCCAGAGCAGGGGGCAGCCATGCTAACAGCGCCCGGGGAGCAGTTGGGAGTTCGGTGCTTTGCTCAAGGGCACCTCAGCCCAAGGCCATCCCATATTAACCTAACCGCATGTCTTTGAACTGTGGGGGAAACCGGAGCACCCGGAGGAAACCCACACAGACACGGGGAGAACATGCAAACTCCACACAGAAAGGCCCTCGCCTGCCGCTGGGCTCAAACCCAGAACCTTCTTGCTGTGAGGCAACCGTGCTAACCACTTATACCACCGTGCCACCCGTGAATTCTCTTAACTCGTTTTTCACTGAAAAGCAAAATAGTTAATATTAAAACTTTACATTTCAGGCATTTAGCAGATGCTCTTATCCAGAGTGACGCACAACACACACACACCACCTGGGGGTTAGGTGCCTTGCTCAAGGGCACTTCAGCCATGGATTTTCCTGCTGGTCCAGGGAAGCGAACCAGCAACGCTTTGGGCCTAAAGCAGCTTCTCTAACCTTTAGGCCATGGCTGCCTCTTTAAATCAGACTTCAAGCCAGAATTTCACCTCCTCTTCAAAAAATAAAACAAAAAAACAAAAACCAATTCCTCAACAAACCACTTATTAGTGATTGCTTCAATTCGGCTGTATAGAAAGTTAATTTTTATTGAACATTTTTATGTTTTATGTTTAACTGTGTGTGTGTGTGTGTGTGTGTGTGTGTGTGTGTGTGTGTGTGTGTGTGTAAATGCCATGAGATCAGATCTCAAAGAGATTCTCATAAGAATAAAACTGTGCAAGTCTAGCACTGGGTTTAAACTGGTGTGATGTGGAGAAAAAGTGTTCAGAATGCAACATGAATTCAAGTACAAACCTGAGTGTGTGTTCAATATGAAGTCTTCTCACAGGCTTTTGGAATGCTTTTGGCATCGAAGCTGCAAGTCCTGACCAATGTCTAATATAAAGCCCACTTTACTGGGGGACTGTAAAGTCATAATTTCAAGAAATAGATGTGTTTCTAAGTGTATGGGCTTTAGGTAGGTGAGTGTAGGTCAGGTTTCATCCTGAAGTCCTCAGTGATGGCAGCGAGATCCCTCAGGTAAGACACAACCAGGACAGTCCTCACTAAGATTGCACTGCACTACTTTTAGTTAAATGACATCATTTTTATTCTCTTATCCCAGCTTGTAAGGATGCAGTGGACCAAGTGCATGGTCAGCCATGATAAGGCATCCCTGGAGAAGATAGGGTTAAAGGTCTGCTCCCAACAGCCTGGTGGTGTGAAGGTGTGAACTCCTGACCTTCCCATCAAGAAGCTGAACCACTGAGCCACCAAAACCCAATCAACACGGCAGTGTGTCAGTTAAAGTTTTAATATGCTGATGATTAGGCAGCGTGATGGAGTGGATCCAGTAGACAGCTGCTTGTTGATAAGGTACTTTTATATGGACTGGAGTGGAGTCAAGTCAATCTTCTACAGTGTGACATCACATGAAACAGAAAGATACAGTAAGTACTACACATTTCTGAACAATGACCCTCTGGAACATGGAGTCTACTTGGTCCAAAATGAAGTGGGTGGAGCTCAGGGCTTCTTAAAGGTAGACTGCCTTTCAGATTTTTCAAGTTTAGGTTATAAAAAGAATTTTTCCGACACCCAATTATTTTTGTTTAGTGAATGAAAGCTACTAAATTCAAATCACAGACTTCCAATTTTATTCATTATTTTATTGTAGTAAAACAATTAATGACTTGATGGCCATGTGACCCTAAATTCTCCGCTATTTTTCCTGCTTCACCATGACCCAATTCAAGATACTTCACGTGGTTGGCTTTCCCCATTCGCGCAAGGCATTGTGGGATACAAATTTGAAACAGGAGAGAAAAATGGAGGACGTGAATGTGCAAATGAAATGTGAAAGACCAACTACAGTAACGGAAAGTGAGAAGAAAAGATGTTTTGTTATATATGAAGGAAAGGAAATGCAGGACCAAACTAATAAATATCGATGGTCAGCAAGCACCTCGGTGTGATCAGCTGTTCGTTTAGCGACAGAATGATGGAACTGTCAGTGCACGCTCAAAGGTAAACCTGTAGATGGCAGTAATGCAACACTGTGGATGCCAGCTGCTGTAAAACCCAAAAGAAGAAGAAGAAGGTAAACCTGCACATGCGCACACGGACTTCCTCTGTCTGCTTGACTGCGCCAAGCGAGCGATTTCATGCACATTATTTGCTTTAATCCCCTCAAATTAAATAACTTCCCAGCCACAGAATGGCCTGATATTTTGTGAGATATTACAGAAATAAACAGATATCACAATGACCACATTTCAGAGGGAACTACTGGCCCTTTTCCACTACCCTTTTTCAGCTCACTTCAGCTCGCTTCAGCTCACTTCAGCCCGACATGGCTCACGTTTCGACTACCAAAAAACAGCACGACTCGGCTCGCTTCAGCCCTGCTTAGCCCCTAAAACTCGCACCGTTTTGGAGTGGGGATGAAGCGAGCCAAAGCGAGCCGAGTGAGGCTGGGGGCGTGAGCAGACACTCCCCTGTGCACTGATTGGTGAGGAGGAGTGTCCTCACATGCCCACACGCACCCCACGAGCATGCTGGGATCTGTAAACACCGTAAACCCGGAAGAAGAAGAATTACGAATTACGAGAATTTCTGAAGCCTTATGCGCCTCGTCTCATCTATACGCTCTTGCCAGTATCTGTTGGCGTTGGTGGTGACAACAAGCCACAGCACCAAGACCAGCAACACTAACGACTCCATGTCCTCCATGTTTATTGTTTAGTATTTGGGTCGTGAGACTACCGCTTAAAAGCTCACTGATGTCACTGTTTGCGCTGCTTAACAACATCACGTGACGTCCACCCACTTTCGCTAACTCCACCCAATGTGTCCACCCACTTCCAGCCAGCACGGTTCAGCGCGGTTGTAGTCGAAATGCAACTCCAACAGCCCCGCTCAGCTCGACTCAGCTCGACTCAGCACGGCACGGCTCAGCCGCATTTGTAGTGGAAAAGCGGCATAAATTTCACCAATTTTATGAAATCAAATGGCTGTCTAGCTTTAAAGAACCTACAGAACCAAGAAGGCTGTCTCTGTTTCTTATTCTAAAGGAGTTATGGGCAAAAATGTTAAACCTTTCACAATAGAATTACCATCAGTCCAGTGTGCATCCTTTCACTAGTAATTGACAAATGAGAGGAGTACTACACCATTCCCCAAACACGGTGTTTGTTCCCCATACTGCTTTAGTGGAGGTTGTTAATAATAATAATAATAAGAAGAAGAAGAAGAAGAAGAAGAAGAAGAAGAAGAAGAATCTGGACAATAGAATTCCAGCATCTGTAATGCTTGGAGCCCTAATAAACAGAGCAACACAAACCTTCAAACTGCAGTCTGGTCACTGCCTTAAAATGCATTTGGTCCCCAAATCTCCTTTTAATTCCACAGAAATAAAGTCCCAGATCGTCCGTCACGATGCCGATGATGGTGAATACAGCTGTCTTGACCTCGTTGTCTGGCTCTAGGATGAAGCGAATCTCATCTTTGTTATAATGAACAGGAAGAATTTTACGAGTGCGAGTTTTCTCTGCTGATATCAGAAGTGTAAAATCTGGAAAATGGTCTGTGCTCAGATGATACCAGGCCACCTCCTCATGATCAGTGATGTTACACCGCATTGTGATGTTGTCTTTCGGGCTCACGGTCAGCATGTGAGGTAACGAAGACATGTCTGAACAATAGAAACAAAAAATGAATGAGTTAAAAAAAATGGCCACAAGATCACTCAACATGTAGGCATCAAGCCAAGACATCTGATTCATGAAGTTCAAGTCAAGTTTATTTTTATAGTGCTTTTAACCATAGACATTGTCACAAAGCAACTTTACAGAATTTTAATGACATTAAACACGAGGTAATTCTATCTCTAATCTATCCCCAATGAGGAAGCCTATGGCGATGGTGGCAAGGAAAAACTCCCTCAGATGACATGAGGAAGAAACTTTGAGAGGAACCAGACTCAAAAGGGAACCCATCCTCATTTGGGTGATAACAGACATGATTATAACATTTTTAACAGTTTTAACATGAAACCTGTTTCACTGATGTTATAAACTCTTAATTGATGGAAACTTGAGTGCAAAACTGTTCATGACAACTGCAGTCCTAAAGTTAGCAAGTCAACTGTAGTCTTCAGCCATAAAAGCATGACTGTAAGTGTCCAGAGTGTCTTCCAAGTGTGACTTTCAACTGTCCATATGGGGCCGTCCTCCACAGGAGCGATGTGATAAGACTCCCGATAGATGTAGGGCATCAGGATGGATCGGGCAGGTCTGAGGAACAGAAGAGGTCAGCATCTCAATCTCATGATTGACATGTAACTCAGAGGGACAGACAGAGTGGGGGGAGGGGAGAAAAATAGAGCGAAAGAAAACACAGGTTGTTAGGTATGCCCAATGTCACCTGTTGAGTAGGAACAGTGTAAATTTTGCACTGAGTGCAAGCAGGGACTCCGGCAAAACTATGAGATAATAACTAAAAGGGGAGAGCCAGAAGGTAACACAGGCATGAGGGAGCCCTGGGACATAAAGCAGCAGCCACTACACCGTCAACAAACTTGAGTGAGCAAGTGCGTGGGGGACTGACAGCATCCATACATCCCAGTTTACCAAAACGCTATGCCTGAGGACCCTCCAGATCTACTCCTTTACCTTATAAACATGATTAACAAAAGGCTTGACTAAACAGATATGTTTTCAGCCTAGACTTAAACACTGAGACTGTGTCTGATTCCCGAACACTACTTGGAAGGCTGTTCCATAACTGTGGGGCTTTGTAAGAAAAGGCTCCACCCCTGATATTGCTTTCACTATACGAGGTACCAGCAGATAGCCTGCACCTTTTGATCTAAGTAGACGTGGTGGGTCATAAAGGACCAGAAGTTCGCTCAGGTACTGTGGTGCGAGACCATTCAGTGCTTTAAAGGTCAATAGTAGTATTTTATAATCAATACGAAATTTGATTGGGAGCCAGTGCAGTGTGGATAAGACAGGGGTGATGGGGTCATATTTTCTAGTTCTAGTAAGGACTCTCGCTGCTGCATTTTGAACTAACTGGAGCTTGTTTATGCACTTATTGGAACATGCAGACAGTAAGACATTACAATAATCCAACCTGGAGGTAACAAAAGCATGAACTAGTGTTTCTGCGTTGTGTAGTGACATTAAATTTCTTAGCAGTATTTCTGAGATGAAAGAAAACGATCCAGGTAATGTTATCAATGTGAGTTTCAAATGAAAGACTGGGGGGTCAATAATCACCCTGAGGTCTTTTACTGCTGCACGTGAAGAAACAGAAAGGCCATCCAGAGTTACTGTGCAATCAGAAAACCTACTTCTAGCTGCATGTGGTCCTAGTACAAGTACTTCAGTCTTGTCAGAGTTAAGCAGAAGGAAGTTGATAAGCATCCTGTGTCTAATGTCCTTCGCACATTCCTCAATTCTATTCAGCTGGTGTCTCTCATCGAGTTTTGCGGAAACATACAAATGTGTGCCATCAGCATAACAGTGGAAACTAATACCATGTTTATGAATAATATCACCCAGAGGGAACATATATAAAGAAAAAAGCAGTGGGCCTAAGAAAGAACCTTGTGGAACAATAAACTTTACTTCGGTATGTCGAGAAAAATCGCCATTTACATCAACATACTGATAGCGATCAGTTAAATAAGAGCTGAGCCAGGAGAGGGCCATTCCCTTAACTCCCACAACATTTTCTAGTCTATCCAGAAGAATGGAATGATCAATGGTATCAAATGCTGCACTAAGGTCAAGCAGCACAAGCAGCAAGACACAGCCCTGATCAGATGCCAACAGTAGGTCGTTTACTACTTTAACCAGAGCTGTCTCTGTGCTATGATTAGGTCTAAATCCTGACTGATACATTTCATGGATGTTATTCCTATGTAAGTATGAGCATAACTGCTGTGCCACAGCTTTTTCTAGGATCTTGGAGATAAAGGGGAGGTTTGATACTGGCTGATAATTGGACAGCTGACAGGGATCGAGGTCAGGTTTTTTAATCAGGGGTTTGATAACTGTGTGGCAGCGGGGGTGTGGCCAAGCGTCGGTCTGTGACCGGAGGGCAGAGTCAGGGAAGGTAAGTGGCAGAATCACTGCACCTGAAGTTGATTAATGTGTTTGTGTGTCTTCCCAGTGACCGTGCCCTATTTAAGGAAGAGTGAGAGCAGAGCAGGCTCGCTCCCCAACCAGACGACGGGAGTGTGTCTGTGTGTATATGTGTATAGTTAAGGCTGAAAAGCTAAAATAAACGGGTTTTGTGAACTCAGTTCTGGCCTGCTGTCCTTCTGTGCTCCACCCACCCATCCGAACTGCTACAGTGGTGCCGAAACCTGGGACTTGGAGCGCCGAAGCAGAACAGCCCCATGGAGTCCTCCCCTTTCACTGAGCTGGTCCACACCCTCGCCACGGCCCAGCAAAGCCAGCACCAGGCACTAGTCGCCCTCCAGAAGGAACAGGAACAGCGGTTCGAGGCCCTGGTGCTGGCTCAGCAGGAAGAGCGACAGGCGTTCCGGCACCTCCTCACGTCGGCAGGGTCCACCACCGTGGGGCCGTCCCCCTTCACCCTGACGAAGATGGGCCCGCAGGACAACCCCGAGGCCTTCCTCACGTTCTTTGAGCAGGTGGCAGAGACCTCAGGGTGGCCGATGGAACAGCGCGGCACGCCTCCTCCCCCTGCTAATGGGAGAGGCGCAGCTGGCCGAGCTACAGCTCCCTGCCGACCGCCGGCTGGCCTATGCGGACCTTCGCTGGGCCATCCTTCAGTGTGTGGGGCGCACCCCTGAGCAACAATGGCAGCGCTTCCGCGCTTTGTGCTTGGAGGAAGTCGGCCGGCCATTCGTGTTTGGCCAGCAACTCCGGGACGCCTGCGGGCAGTGGTTGAGGGCCGACAACCGCGACGCCAAGGGGATCATTGACGAGGTGGCACTGGAGCAGTTCATCGCGCGTCTACCAGCCGGAGCTGCAGAGTGGGTCCAGTGCCACCGCCTGGCGTCGCTGGATCAGGCAATCGAGCTGGCGGAGGACCATTTGGCGGCTGTCTCGACCGCAGGACAGCAGACAACCTCTTCTCCTCTCTCTCTCTCTCTCTCTCTCTCTCTCCCTCTCCTCCTGTGTCTCATCCTCGCCCCGTTCCCCCACCACGGAGGCGGGGGCCGGCCCCACCCCAGCCGGCCCGCCGCACCCGCGGTGCCCTCCCATTTCTCCCTTCTGTGTCTGTCTCTCCCCCCCCCAGGTGAGTGAGCCCCAGAGCACCAGTGCAGAGAGGAAGCCCAGGCCAGTTTGCTGGCGCTGCGGGGAGCCGGGCCACCTCCAGCAGCAGTGCTTGGTAATGGAGGTGGGTGCAGTGGTTCAGATCCCTGATGCGCCAGGAGCCGCCCTCGATCGGGCCGGAGCGTATCGCATACCGGTGAGTATCCAAGGGGATACACATCAGGCGTTGGTGGATTCTGGTTGTAATCAGACCTCAATCCACCAAAACCTGGTGCAAGACGAGGCACTGGGGGGAGCACAATTGGTGAAGGTGTTGTGTGTGCATGGGGATGTTCACAACTACCCTTTAGTGTCAGTCCACATTTTTTTCGAGGGGGAAAATTTATAGTGAAGGTGGTGGTTAATCCTCGCCTTACCCACTCGATAATTTTGGGGACTGATTGGCTGGGATTTGGGGAATTAATGAGTCACCTAGTGAAGAGTGGGTCCTGCCGTAGTTTAATAAGGGGAGGTCCCGGTGTTGCATTGGCGGGAGCAGCTGTCACAGAGCCGTCTATGTCATCTCTGCATCAGAGGGAGGAGCCGCTGTCTCCTCCTCTCTCTATTGAGGAATCCCTCATGGATTTTCCATTAGAGCAGTCACGAGACGAGACTCTGCGGCATGCGTTTGACCAAGTGAGAGTAATCGATGGTTAAATGCTCCAGCCAAGCGCCACCCCATCCTTCCCCTACTTCACAATTATGAAGGATAGATTATACCGAGTGATGCAGGACACTCAAACTAAAGAGCAAGCCATGCAGCTATTGATTCCGAAGAGCCGCCGGGAATTGGTATTCCAGGCAGCTCACTTTAATCCCATGGCTGGACACTTGGGGCAGGATAAAACACTAGCCCAAATAATGGCCCGGTTCTATTGGCCAGGGATTCGCGGCGATGTCCGTAGGTGGTGTACGGCGTGCCGTGAATGCCAGTTAGTAAATACAGCGGCCATTCCAAAAGTGCCTTTGCGCCCTCTCCCATTAATCGAGACCCTGTTCAAAAGAATTGGGATGGATCTCGTCGGGCCATTAGATCGGTCAACACGAGGGTACCGCTTTATATTAGTTCTGGTGGACTATGCAACGCGATACCCAGAAGCGGTGCCTCTTCGCAATATCTCAGCACGCAGTATTGCGGAGGCCCTCTTCCACGTTATCTCCCGAGTTGGAATCCCGAAAGAGATTCTGACTGACCAAGGCACCTCGTTTATGTCACTTACACTAAATGAACTGTATAGGTTGTTGGGTATTAAGCCAATCTGCACCAGCGTGTATCACCCACAAACGGACAGTTTAGTTGAACGGTTCAATTGCACCCTCAAGAATATAATTAAAAAATTCCTAAGTGAGGACGCACGTAATTGGGATAAGTGGCTTGAACCCTTGTTGTTTTCAGTGCGAGAGGTCCCCCAAGCCTCCACGGGGTTCTCCCCGTTTGAATTGTTATATGGGCGTAAGCCACGCGGCATTCTAGATGTGCTGCAGGAAAATTGGGAGGAGGGACCTTCACCAAGTAAAAATGAAATCCAATATGTTATTGACCTGCATGCAAAACTCCACACACTCACCCACCTAACCCAGGAGAATTTGCGGCAGGCCCAAGAATGACAAACCTGCCTGTACGACAAGGGTACGTGCCTCAGGGAGTTCGCACCGGGAGATAAAGTACTCGTACTGTTGCCCACATCGAGCTCCAAATTAGTCGCCAAGTGGCAAGGACCCTTTGAGGTCACACGGCGAGTCAGGGACGTTGACTATGAGGTGAGGCGAACGGACAGGGATGGGGCATTACAGGTTTACCACCTTGATCTGCTCAAACTCTGGAATGAGGAGGTCCCTGTGGCGTTGGTGTCGGTGGTTCCGGAGAAGGCAGAGCTGGGGCCGGAGGTTCAAAAGGGAACATTGGCATCACATACCTCTCCGGTCCCCTGTGGAGACCACCTCTCCCTGACCCAACTCGCGGAGGTTGCCCAGTTGCAGACCGAGTTTTCGGACGTATTCTCGCCCCTGCCTGGCCGCACCAACCTCATAGAGCACCACATTGAGATGCCCCCGGGGGTGGTAGTGCGTAGCCACCCTTACAGGCTACCCGAACACAAGAAAAAAGTAGTTCGGGAAGAACTCGAGGCCATGCTCAAAATGGGCATCGTCGAGGAGTCCCACAGTGACTGGAGCAGCCTGGTGGTCTTGGTACCCAAGGCCGACGGGTCGGTCTGGTTCTGTGTAGACTATAGGAAAGTCAACATGGTGTCTAAATTCGATGCATACCCAATGCCTCGTATTGATGAGTTGCTCGATCGACTAAGCACAGCTTGCTTTTACTCGACACTGGATTTAACAAAGGGTTATTGGCAGATCCCCTTGACTGCATTATCCCAAGAAAAAACGGCCTTTTCCACACTGTTCGGCTTACACCAGTTTGTCACACTTCCTTTTGGGCTGTTTGGGGCACCCGCTACGTTTCAGCGGCTGATGGATAGGGTCCTCCGCCCCCATGCCACCTATGCAGCCACCTACCTCGACGATATCATTATCTATGGTAATAACTGGCCGAGGCACCTCCAACATCTGAGGGCTGTCCTTTGGTCTCTGAGGCGAGCAGGTCTCACAGCCAACCTGAAGAAGTGTGCGATTGGGTGGGTGGAAGTATGTTATCTGGGCTTCCACTTGGGCAATGGGCAGGTGAGGTGCGTCCCCAAATTAACAAGACAGCGGCAATTGTGGCCTGCCCGAGGCCTAAGACCAAAAAGGGGGTGAGACAGTTCCTGGGGCTGGCTGGCTATTATCGTAGGTTTATACCTAACTATTCGGACGTCACCAGCCCGCTGACTGATCTGACTAAAAAGGGGGCACCAGATCCGGTCCAGTGGACGGAGCAATGCCAGCGGGCTTTTTCTGAGGTGAAGGCTGCACTGTGTGGGGGGGGCCACTGTTACACTCTCCTGACTTTTCTCTCCCTTTTATGTTACAGATGGATGCATCAGACAGAGGGCTGGGGGCTGTTTTGTCCCAGGAGGTGGAGGGGGAGGACCGCCCAGTGTTGTATATCAGTAGGAAGCTGTCGGTGCATGAGGGGCGCTACAGCACCATTGAAAAGGAGTGCCTAGCAATCAAGTGGGCAGTCCTCACCCTCCATTATTACCTGTTGGGACGCCCTTTCTCCCTCTGTTCGGACCACGTGCCCCTCCAGTGGCTCCACCGCATGAAGGATGCCAATGCGTGGATCACCCGTTGGTATCTGGCACTCCAACCCTTCAACTTCAAGGTGATCCACAGGCCGGGGCCGCAGATGGCCATGGCGGACTTCCTCTCCCGTCAAGGGGGGGGGGGGGGGGGGAGTCGGCTGCAGGCCGGACAGCCGCCCAGCCTGAGTCGGGCAGTGGGGGTATGTGGCAGCGGGGGCGTGGCCAACCATTGGTCTGTGACCAGAGGGCTGAGTCGGGGAAGGTAAGTGGCAGAAACACTGCACCTGAAGTTGATTAATGTGTTTGTGTGTCTTCCCCAGTGACTGTGCCCTATTTAAGGAAGAGCGAGAGCAGAGCGGGCTCGCTCCCCAACCAGACGATGGGAGTGTGTCTGTGTGTATATGTATATAGTTAAGGCTGAAAAGCTAAAATAAACGGGTTTTGTGAACTCAGTTCTGGCCTGCCGTCCTTCTGTGCTCCACCCACCCATCCGAACTGCTACAAACTACTAGTTTAAAGGATTTGGGTACATAGCCAGTAAAACATTCTAATTGCTGATCTGATACAGTTATATTGTTAACTACAGGGTTACTTAAATTGTCACTTAAGTTGTCTGACCTTAATTCAGTAGTTTGAATTTTTTTGTCAGATATTTTCAATTTTGTCACTGAAAAAATTCATGAAGGTTGCTACTACATACTGCAGGTGTGCATGTGTCTATAGTGGACTTATTCCTGGTTAATTTTGCTCCAGTATTAAATAGGAATCTAGGATTATTTTTGTTATCTTCTATTAGGGAGGAGAGATATGTTGATCTTGCAGCACTAAGAGCTTTTCTATACTTCAGGAAGCTCTCCTTCCAAACTAATTTGAATGCTACCAATTTTGTTTGACGCCATTTACATTCCAATTTTCAAGTGGACTGTTTTAATGTGCGAGTGTCATCGTTATACCAGGGTGCTATTTTTTTTTTTTCTCTGATCATTTTCCTTTTAAGAGAAGCTAAATTATCTCAAGTATGGCGGAACGTTGACTCTAAGCATTCAGTTGCCTGATCAAGTTCTGCAGGGGCTGACAGTGACCCAATCAAAGTTGATAACTCTGGGAGATCATTTATAAAGCTCTGTGCAGTAGTTGATGTGAATGTACATTTAATACAGTAGCGTGGTGAGGTGCATATATTATTACTCAGACATCTTTTGAATGAGATGAGATAATGATCTGAGATAACTTCAGACTGTGGAAGTGTGGCTATATTTTTTATGTTTAACCCGAATGTTAGTATTAGATCAAGAGTGTGACCACCATTATACAGTTAGGTCCATATATATTTGGACACTGACACAAATTTTCTTTTTTTACCTGTTTACTGAAACATATTCAAGTTATAGTTATATAATGGACATGGACATAAAGTCCAGACTTTCAGCTTTCATTTGAGGGTATCCACATTAAAATTGGATGAAAGGTTTAGGAGTTTCAGCTCCTTAACATGTGCCACCCTGTTTTTAAAGGGACCAAAAGTAATTGGACAATTGACTCAAAGGCTATTTCATGGGCAGGTGTGGGCAATTCCTTCGTTATGTCATTCTCAATTAAGCAGATAAAAGGCCTGGAGTTGATTTGAGGTGTGGTGCTTGCATTTGGAAGATTTTGCTGTGAAGAAAACATGCGGTCAAAGGAGCTCTCCATGCAGGTGAAACAAGCCATCCTTAAGCTGCAAAAACAGAAAAAAAAAACCATCCGAGAAATTGCTACAATATTAGGAGTGGCAAAATCTACAGTTTGGTACATCCTGAGAAAGAAAGAAAGCATTGGTGAACTCATCAGTGCAAAAAGACATGGACGCCCACAGAAGACAACAGTGGTGGATGATCGCAGAATAATTTCCATGGTGAAGAGAAACCCCTTCACAACAGCCAACCAAGTGAACAACACTCTCCAGGAAGTAGGCATATCAATATCCAAATCTACCATAAAGAGAAGACTGCATGAAAGTAAATACAGAGGGTTCACTGCACGGTGCAAGCCACTCATAAGCCTCAAGAATAAAAAGGCTAGATTGGACTTTGCTAAAAAACATCTAAAAAAGCCAGCACAGTTCTGCAAGAACATTCTTTGGACAGATGAAACCAAGATCAACCTCTACCAGAATGATGGAAAGAAAAAAGTATGGCAAAGATGTGGTACAGCTCATGATCCAAAGCATACCACATCATCTGTAAAACATGGTGGAGGCAGTGTGATGGCTTGGGCATGCATGGCTGCCAGTGGCACTGGGTCACTAGTGTTTATTGATGATGTGACACAGGACAGAAGCAACCGGATGAATTCTGAGGTATTCAGAGACATACTGTGTGCTCAAATCCAGCCAAATGCAGCCAAACTGATTGGTCGGCATTTCATAATACAGATGGACAATGACCCAAAACATAAAGCCAAAGCAACCCAGGAGTTTATTAAAGCAAACAAGTGGAATATTCTTGAATGGCCAAGTCAGTCACCTGATCTCAACCCAATTGAGCATGCATTTCACTTATTAAAGACTAAACTTCAGACAGAAAGGCCCACAAACAAACAGCAACTGAAAAGCACTGCAGTAAAGGCCTGGAAGAGCATTAAAAAGGAGGAAACACAGCGTCTGGTGATGTCCATGAGTTCAAGACTTCAGGCAGTCATTGCCAACAAAGGGTTTTCAACCAAGTATTAGAAATGAACATTTTATTTACAATTATTTAATTTATCCAATTACTTTTGAGCCCCTGAAATGAAGGGATTGTGTTTAAAAAATGCTTTAGTTCCTCACATTTTTATGCAATCATTTTGTTCAACCCACTAAATTAAAGCTGAAAGTCTGAACTTCAACTATATCTAAATTGTTTTGTTCAAAATTCATTGTGGTAATGTACAGAACCAAAATTAGAAAAATGTTGTATCTGTCCAAATATTTATGGACCTAACTGTAGGTCAATCCTATGACACACTGATTAACCCCTACTGAATCTAAAATGGACACGAATGATGTTTTCAACTGCCATTGTGTATGAAATGTGCTATATAAATAAACTTGCCTTGCCTTGCCTTGCCTTCAAAGGGTATTCTGGGTTATCGAAGTGAATATTAAAATCTCTGACAACTAAAGCTTTGTCTATAAAACCAAGTTCAGTTTTTCAGTTTTGCTGCATTTCTAGAAACTTTATAAACTACTCTGTAATTTGTAACAGATATAATGTGCACCATATATAAGAGGATCTCCAATGTTTTGCAAGGATCCCTTTATCTGTAAATAAATTTCACAGACTCCCTCAGGACTCATTTATTTTATACAACCCCGATTCCAAAAAAGTTGGGACAAAGTACAAATTGTAAATAAAAACGGAATGCAATAATTTACAAATCTCAAAAACTGATATTGTATTCACAATAGAACATAGACAACATATCAAATGTCAAAAGTGAGACATTTTGAAATTTCATGCCAAATATTAGCTCATTTTAAATTTCATGACAGCAACACATCTCAAAAAAGTTGGGACAGGGGCAATAAGAGGCTGGAAAAGTTAAAGGTACGAAAAAGGAACAGCTGGAGGACCAAATTGCAACTCGTTAGGTCATTTGGCAATAGGTCATTAACATGACTAGGTATAAAAAGAGCATCTTGAAGTGGCAGCGGCTCTCAGAAGTAAAGATGGGAAGAGGATCACCAATCCCCCTAATTCTGCGCCGACAAATAGTGGAGCAATATCAGAAAGGAGTTCGACAGTGTAAAATTGCAGAGTTTGAACATATCATCATCTACAGTGCATAATATCATCAAAAGATTCAGAGAATCTGGAAGAATCTCTGAGCGTAAGGGTCAAGGCTGGAAAACCATACTGGGTGCCCGTGATCTTTGGGCCCTTAGACAGCACTGCATCACATACAGGCATGCTTCTGTATTGGAAATCACAAAATGGGCTCAGGAATATTTCCAGAGAACATCATCTGTGAACACAATTCACCGTGCCATCCGCCGTTGCCAGCTAAAACTCTATAGTTCAAAGAAGAAGCCGTATCTAAACATGATCCAGAAGCGCAGATGTCTTCTCTGGGCCAAGGCTCATTTAAAATGGACTGTGGCAAAGTGGAAAACTGTTCTGTGGTCAGACGAATCAAAATTTGAAGTTCTTTATGGAAATCAGGGACGCCGTGTCATTCGGACTAAAGAGGAGAAGGACAACCCAAGTTGTTATCAGCGCTCAGTTCAGAAGCCTGCATCTCTGCTGGTATGGGGTTGCATTAGTGCGTGTGGCATGGGCAGCTTACACATCTGGAAAGACACCATCAATGCTGAAAGGTATATCCAGGTTCTAGAGCAACATATGCTCCCATCCAGACGACGTCTCTTTCAGGGAAGACCTTGCATTTTCCAACATGACAATGCCAAACCACATACTGCATCAATGACAGCATCATGGCTGCATAGAAGAAGGGTCCGGGTACTAAACTGGCCAGCCTGCAGTCCAGATCTTTCACCCATAGAAAACATTTGGCGCATCATAAAATGGAAGATACGACAAAAAAGACCTAAGACAGTTGAGCAACTAGAATCCTACATTAGACAAGAATGGGTTAACATTCTGTGGCAGTGGGGGCGTGGTCAAGTGCCGGTCTGTGACAGGAGGGCGGAGTCAGGGAAGGTAAGTGGCAAGAATCACTACACCTGAGAGCAATTAACCTGTGTTTGTGTGTCTTCCCAGTGACCACGCCCTATATGAGGAGGGAGAGCAAGAGCAGAGGGGAGTCTCTCCCGCACCCGATGACTTGCATGTGTGTGTATGCGTGTGGCTGGGAGAGTGTGTGCGAAACTGAAAAGTTGAGCAATAAACGCTATTGTGAACCTGATCTCTGTCCTGCCGTCCTCTGTGCTCCACCCACCAATAGTGAACCGCTACAGTGGTGCCGAAACCCAGGATCTGGAGCACAGCAGCCTCACAGCCCCATGGAGTCCTCCCCGTTTGCTGAACTGGACCACGCCCCCGCTGCCACACATTCCTATCCCTAAACTTGAGCAACTTGTCTCCTCAGTCCCCAGATGTTTATAGACTGTTGTAAAGAGAAAAGGGGATGTCTCACAGTGGTAAACATGGCCTTGTCCCAACTTTGAGATATGTCATCATGAAATTTAAAATCACCTAATTTTTCTCTTTAAATGATACATTTTTCTCAGTTTAAACATTAGATATGTCATCTATGTTCTATTCTGAATAAAATATGGAATTTTGAAACTTCCACATCATTGCATTCCATTTTTATTTGCAATTTGTACTTTGTCCCAACTTTTTTGGAATTGGGGTTGTAAATATAATCTGTTCAAACTATACTAACTATTCAAATACTATTCAAATGTATTACACATCGTTTAATTATGTGCAAAAATATTTTGTCTATTTCTGGAGCCACACAGCTTTTTATGTGGAGCTCTACAAGTTTTAGAGGTTTGGGTTAAACCATTCATTAGTGATAACTCGTACATAAGAACTCAATACACAATTTTTATTTTGTGATTTTTTTTCATGACTGTAACTAAATAAACCCAAAATAAAACTCAGAGGCTCTGGCTATGCTTCACAGACTCTATTCTGAGAATCATGTCCATATATTCCAGTAATAATAATGAACACTGTCATTAACAAAAGTTGTAAGGAAAGAAGTTGAAAGAAAACATACCAGCTGGAAAGACTTGCATATGTATGCAAGTCAGCATAAAGAGAAGAGTGTACACTTCCATCTTATGTGAGCAACAACTGTGTTTTCATAATTGGTCAGGAAATGTATCTTCTGAAGAACTGAAGAGGCTTGACCTAAAAACCACATCATACGCAGGGTATAGAAGGCCTGGTATATGTGTTTTGCATGTGCAATATCATTTATCTGTCTAGAAATGCTTGAAATTGCTCTAAATTTCTACTCAAAATAAAATTGCCATTTATTAAATGTGAGTAGACACCATGAGCACAAGTAATGAAACTTAAAAAGCTGTAGCTGTTGGTATGTAATTTAGTCTGTAATATTCTTATGAACATGAATCTAAAGGACCTTGATTTTTTTTTTTTGGATGGTGTTGGAGAGAAATGTGTAACTTTTACCTAAGTCAGTCCATGCAGGTTTTCTCTCGGTTCTCTAACCTTGTTTTTGTGTTCAATTTCCCAATGAAAATATGAATGAACTGATGAATTGTTTTAATAAATTTGGGTACTTTGTTTGTGGATGTGTTTGTATAATAAAAAGATCACATGTTGGTTTGAAGATATGAAGTTTATCTTCTTGCGTTGAAAAACTCATCACCCCAACATTTCTTGGCTGCTCACAACAGTTCAGCATTTAATTTTCCACAATGTGAAGTGTTCAAAAAAAAAAAAAAGTTAAGTTTGGATATATTGACTTAATTTTAATATAGTCATCTGACACACATGAATCTACAATAGTCATATTACCAAGAATAAAATTGTATTAACACATGAAATTTATTTCTGTTAGTGACAAAGTTCATTTAATAGTCAAGTCAAATCAAGGTTATTTGTACAGCGCTTTTAACAATAAACACTGTCGCAAAGCAGCTTTACAGAATTTGAGCGACTGAAAACATGAGCTAATTTTATCCCTAATCTATCCCCAATGAGCAAGCCTGTGGCGATGGTGGCAAGGAAAAACTCCTTCAGATGACATGAGGAAGAAATCTCGAGAGGAACCAGATTCAAAAGGGAACCCATCCTCATTTGGGCAACAGACATGACTATAACATTAACAGTCCTAACATAAAGTCAGCTTCATTGATGTTATAAACCCCCCACCGACAGAAACCAGAGCGCAAAACCGTTCACGTCAACTGCAGCCCCAAAGTCAACTGCAGTCCCCAGCCACAAAAGTACCACTGCAAGAGTCCAGAGCATCCTCCAGGCATGACCCCCAACTGTCCACATGGGGCCGCCCTCCACAGGAGCAATGCGAAGAGACTCCAACCAGACACAGGACACCAGAATGGATCAGGCAGGTCCAAGGAGCAGAAGAGGTCAGCATCTCAATCCCAGGAGCGACATGTAACTCAGAGGGACAGATTTGGGGGGAGAGAGGAAAAAAAAAAAAAAACCGTTAGGTATGCCCAATGTCACCTGAATAGGTAGGAACAGTATATGGTACATATTGCACTGAGTACAAGCAGGGACTCTGGCAACTAACTGACAGCATAAGGGGAGAGCCAGAAGGTAACACAGGCATGAGGGAGCCCCGGGACATAAAGCAGGCTGTGCCGCCAGGACTGGAGCAACTGGATTTCGAGGGGAAGCCACGGCAGAGGGGCTTGGTGGTGCAGACGGAGGTGGAGCAGGAGCGGATGGAGTAGTGAGGTTGGTGAGTACTTGCAGGACTTGGGTTAGCTGATGCTGCTGGAGCTGTTGCTAAAACAGTTGTTGCTGCTGGTGGCCAAGCTGGAGCAGAGATGCAATGTCACCAGACATCCGGTTTATGTCTCCCTCTGTGCATTCCAGTCGCTGCATGGTGGTCATTTTGGGCTCAATCCCCATGCTGGTCAGGAAGGGCGCTAGGCCCATGATGGTCAGATCATTCTGTCAGGACAGACAGACGAGGACCCAAGAGTGCAAGTTAAATGTTGAGTTTATTGATAGCAGGGGAAAGGGAGTTGGGAGGATGTGTGTGTGAAGTTCAGTGGCAGGAGGACCGAGAGGCAGGGATGGCTGGTGGGAGCGTGGTGGTGACATCTGAGGTCTCCCCTCCAAGTACTAACCAGGCCTGACCCTGCTTAGCATCTGAGATCAGACAGGATCAGGTGTTGTCAGAGTAGTTTGGCTGTAAGCTGACAGCACTTGGTATTCAGGCGGTCTCCCAGCGAGCAGTCTCTCAGCAGGCAGACAGGACAGACAGGAGTTTGGGAACAGGCTAAAACACAGAGCCACAAGTCAGGTAGCAAGAATGGGGACAGAAATACAGGGTCAGATTACCAGAGCTGAAGAGTTGACAGAGTCGATGCCTTGAAGACAATCTGACACTGAAGCTTGGGAGGACTGCAGTTTAAATACACCCAGAGAAGGCAGCAGGTGATAGGCAACAGCCAATGACAGCCACTGAAAGTCAATGAGAGTCAATGATGGTAAATTGACAGCAGATGAGCCTGATAGAGAAGGAGCATGCGGGCGTGGCAGGTAATACTGAGTAGAGAGGACTTTGCAGTTTGGATTATCTCTGAAGGGTGGAGTCAAGTTTTAAATAAAGAATTTCTCTTGAACTGTGAGTCTAATGAATTGAACTGAACGTATCTCCAAACACCTTTTAATACTGAGTAGAGAGGGGTGGAATGTACCTGTTGAGAGGAAAACCACAGGTAGGACCATGACAGGGGCTTTGTAAGAAAAGGCTCTGCACCCTGATGTAGCCTTCACTATATGAGGTACTAGCAGATAGCCTGAACCTTTTGATCTAAGTAGGTGTGGCGGGTCATAGAGGACCAGAAGTTCGCTCAGGTACAGTGCCTGCTCCCAGTTCCTCATTAACCACCCCCACAAAAGTGTTACAATGCCTTTTCACCCTCTGTTCTGACCATGCCCTGCTCCTGTGGCTCCAACACATGAAGGATGCCAACACATGGATCACTTTTTGATATCTAGTTCTTCAGCCTTTCACCATCGAGGTGCTCCACAGGCCAGGGGCATGGATGATGGTGGTGGATTACCTGTCCTGCTGGGGGATGGGTCAGCTGCAGGCCGGACAGCTCCCTGGCCTGAGTCTGGTGGTGGGCATATATGGCAGTGGGGGCATTGTCAAACGTTGGCTGTGAACAGCGAGGAGTCAGGTGACCTAGCAGGTAACATGTGATGAGTTACACCTGTGGTTGATTACTGGCTGTCTACTAACATAGCTAGCCTGTCTCCCAGTTCCTCTTTGCCCTAAATCATCAAGTTGTCACAGAAATTATTGCATTTAATCAAAAAGTCATAATGGATGTTATAGTTAATTCAACATGGTGGCAGTCCAGATGCACAATTAAACAAAAACTATGATACCCTTCTGAGTGCACTTGCAGTTTTATTTAACACTGATAAGTGCTTTGGCCAAAGCTGTGGGTAAATATACACACAATATTAAGCAAATATTCTTTTAGTTAAACCCAACATTTAGTGCAAAAAGGTTTGTACACAAAATGCACTATAGGCACATGTTAGCACATATCTGATGTTTTTATTTATCCTAGCATCTCTTCTTGATGTTGATTAGAGTCAAGAGTTTTTTATTGCCATATTCACAGCAAAACAGGCAGTTACACTGTACAATGAAATGTTTCCTTTGCTAATTCTCTGTAAAAAAAAAAATCTGACAGTTAAGACCTTTAGTCATTGCAGCTTGATGGTTAGAGCGTCCACTCTGGGAAAGGATTCCTCAGGAATATGGAAGTGAACACAGCACAGGACACAGAAATCACACAGAAACACAAACACAACAGTGTAAAATTATGCCAAAAATGTCCATGAAAACTGTTTGTTTTGATGTTACTTTATTTTTTATGTATCTTTTTATTTGATATCTACTGCAAATGTGCAAGAATTTTATTGTACAGGGAAGGAAATCAAGTTCTTTAAACCTGGCCAAAAAAAATGCACTCTAATTGATGACAAGTGGTACAGAGGTTAGCAATCAATCTTTAGATGGTCGACTTTTTACATATGATGAACTTGTATGTCACGGGATGTTTAGCAGGATGTGGTTATGATCTCTCTGACACGACACAAAGCTAAAACCAAAACTGACTCCATGCACATGAACACCTTTATAAAAAGCTCAAAGCTTTTTTCCCCCTCCCCCCTTCCTCACTTCCCCATATCTTATTTTTTTATATTTGTATATGTAAATACTTAATTTATTTAGAAGTTTTTTTCTCTATTTTCTATTCTCTGTTTATCCTGTAATGATGCTGCTGGAATCTTAGGATGTATTCAGACCAGGATAGTTCGATAGTTCACTTGCTTTGGTCCGAACCAAATGTTTTTTTTTATTTTTTCATTTTGGTGCGGTTCGCTTTCACACTGTACATTTTAGTAAGCGGACCAAAATCTGTCAACAAAGCCACGCGCCCTGAGGTCATTCAGCTATTGGTCAGAGACGACACGCGCACAAAGCGTTAAGTTCAAAAGTAGTCACGGAGGATAGCGCTGATGAGCGGACATCATGTTGTGACAGTTCTGGCTCTTCACGCAAGTCGCTAGTACCACCACTTTTTGAAAGAATGTCCCTGATTTTAATGTAGGTCTGAAGGAGTTTCTTCACTTTTAGCTGACATTGTTCTGGGGAGCGCGTGAACCCCTTCTCCTTCATTTTCTCACTGAATACAGCAAACACGTCGGCATCTTTGTGTGTTCTCTTCAAAAGCTCAGATATGTGGACATCTGCCCATATATCCACAAGGGTACGCGTTTCTTCCTCGGCCCACGTTTGCCCCCTACTCATTTTTTGTACTCTGTAGTCTAGCCTACCACTGGTCTGAATGACTGAACGACTGTTGTAAGGTTCCCTTGACAACCGAAACAGTGTTTGCACTTTGTGGTGGAGTGTCAAGACTCTGTTTCCCATAATGCTCGACAAACGACGGAAGCTCCCGAGGTACAAAAAAGCAAAACTGTCGGATTAGGTCCGGTCTGCTTTCACACCTCCAAAAGGTCTGCACCAGGGTTCCTTTGGTCCGGACCGAGTCCGACCTTGCAGTTCGGTCCGCTTGTTTGGTCCGGACCAGAGTTCGGTGGTTTGTATTCAGACCAACCCAAAAGGTCCGGACCAAGGGAAATTTGGTTCGTTTGGTCTGGACCAAACAACGTAGGTGTGAATACGCCCTTAATTTCCCTGAGGGAACCCTCCCAAAGGGATCCATAAAGTTCTATCTAATCTAATCACAGCTGGTAAATTTAGCTGAGTAAATTTAATGCTGCAAAACCTGCTTGTCTTCAGAATATGCTCTTCAGCTAGGTGTAGCAACATATACCTCTTCTCAACAAGACTGCATCAAATGTATGCCAATCGTTTTGGTGTGTCCACATCCGTCATGTATCCCTAACCCTGTACAGCACCTGGTGACACTTCCTATTCAAGCTGGGAAAGTGAGATATACTGACTGGTGTGTGAAGGTAGACTGATGAGGTTCTTGAAGTTTTATTTGGTCTTGACAGAGGACAAAGGGAGAAAACTGTACTGATTAACGTCATCTGTGGAGTAAAAGAATCAGGCAATAGATCTGTAGAGGAAGTGCGAAAATTTATGGTTTAATTGCAGCACTTTTTATTTTTGACCCATTGTGATGGCAGCACAGGAGATAAAGGATAAAGCAGTGAGGATGATGTATAAATGAGTAAAGGGCCCAGAAAGAACCTCTGGAGGACTCCATATAATTCAGCACCGAATCTCCACCACTTAAATAAACCAGTCTACCTGAACTAGAGAGACGCCGACCTGTGTGTCATTGGCCATGCTGAGGAGGAAACAAAGTTGAGTGACACAGACATTGTCAAAAGTGACATTATAAAGAAATGATTCTGAAGGTACTAAATGAAGGAGCATTGTTGATGAATGAAGTGACATCATGAATCGGAGTCAATGATCATATTATAGAATCCAGCACAGAGGGGGTTAGAATGATACAAATGGACCAATCATAAAATGTTTAGAAGCTTTCTTAGCCAGTAAAGAGAGGACACTGGGTGTGAGGTGGGAATACACCATGGATAGGATGCTGGTCCATTACAGAGCAAAATTCACACCTAGGGTCAATTTAGTGTAACCAATCCAACTACTAGCATGTTTTTTGGAGGTGAGAGGAAACCTGAAATGTCATTACCAACTGGTGTGCTGGAAACTGCAGTATTCAGGACCCATCTTGACCTTAAAACATTGGGCAGTGCCTTTCTGCAAAACCACAGAACCTGAAGCAAAATGACGTAAAACCACACACCAATCAGCCATAATGTTAAACCCCCTGAGAGGTGAAGTGAAAAGTATTGAGTATCTCATTACAGTGGCACCTGTCAAAGGGTGGGACATATTAGGCACCAAGAGAACAGTCAGTTCTTGAAGCTGAGGTGTTGGAAGCAGGAAAAATTGGCAAGGATAAGGATCTGAGTGACTCTGACAAATTGTGATAGCTAGATGACTGGGTCTGAGCATCTCCAAAATGGCACATCTTGTGGGGTGTTCCCAATGTGCAGTGGTTAGTACCAAACAAACGTGGTCCAAGGAAGGACAACCAGTGACAGGGTCATGGGTGTTGAAGGCTCACTGATTCACATGGGGCATGAAGGCTAGCCCATATAGTCCAATCCCACAGAAGAGCTACTGTAGTGCAAACTGCTGAAAAAGTTCATGCTGACGCCTTTCTGTTTTAGCCAAAATGAACTTTTTCAGCAGTTTGTGCTACAGTAGCTCTTCTGTGTGATTGGACCATATGGGCTAGCCTTCATGCCCCATGAGAAATAGAATTAGTGTGTAAATGTTACAGTATTAATATTACTTTTACTGCAGAAGTGAATTGTGTTCATTCATTCATTCATTCATTCATTCATAATATTTATTACCTATATTCTCCACTTCCTCTCCTGGTGGCTTTGGTGTACAGAAGGTTTCCTTCCTTTCTTCCCTTTGCTCTCAGAAGAATTAAAACTGTCAAAACTCAGTACTTAATGCTTTCCATACACTAGAAGACTCTGAGAAGGTTTTTAAAAGACTAAAGTCTGATTCCTCTCATATCTGAAGACAGTGTGTCATTTGTCACAGAGTTTTGAGTCACAGAATGCGATTTTGCAGACTATGGATCTTGCAGGGTCTCTGTGTGAACTACATTCCTTGTGAGAGATGTTCCTGTACCTGTTTTGCTGCTTCTTGTTTGGTGCTCTTAGGAGAGAGCTCATCTGCTGGTTGAACCTCCAAATGTTGGTCATCTGCAGCTTCTGAACACTTTTTTCTGAGTTTCTTTTTAAGCATATCTTTGTACACAGTACTTTCAAAATGATTCATTCTGCATAAAATTTACAGTTTTTGGAGTTCCTTCTTATCTCTTTTTGAGCATGCACTATGAAAACAGAATAAGAACTTGATAGATACTGTGACTAAACTCACAGTGATTTGCGCTAGCTGTTACAAACTGGGACATCTGGTCACCATACCCTATAGACCAGGAATGGTAAGCGATACAGTGGTGCTTGAAAGTTTGTGAACCCTTTAGAATTTTCTATATTTCTGCATAAATATGACCTTAAACTTCATCAGATTTTCATACAAGTCCTAAAAGTAAATAAAGAGAAACCAGTTAAACAAATGAGACAAAAATATTATACTTGGTCATTTATTTATTGAGGAAAATGATCAAATATTACATATCTGTGAGTGGCAAAAGTATGTGAACCTTTGCTTTCAGTATCTGGTGTGACCCCCTTGTGCAGCAATAACTGCAACTAAACGTTTCCGGTAACTGTTAATCAGTCCTGCACACCAGCTTGGAGGAATTTTAGCCCATTCCTCCATACAGAACAGCTCCAACTCTGGGATGTTGGTGGGTTTCCTCACATGAACTGCTCGCTTCAGGTCCTTCCACAACATTTTGATTGGATTAAGGTCAGGACTTTGAATTGGCCATTCCAAAATATTAACTTTATTCTTCTTTAAACATTCTTTGGTAGAACAACTTGTGTGCTTAGGGTCATTGTCTTGCTGCATGACCCACCTTCTCTTGAGATTCAGTTCATGGCCCTGACATTTTCCTTTAGAATTCACTGGTATAATTCAGAATTCATTGTTCCATCAAAGATGGCAAGTCATCCTGGCCCAGATGCAGCAAAACAGGCCCAAACCATGATACTACCACCACCATGTTTCACAGATGGGATAAGGTTCTTATGCTGGAATGCAGTGTTTTCCATTCTCCAAACATAATGCTTCTCATTTAAACCAAAAAGTTCTATTTTAGTCTCATCCATCCACAAAACATTTTTCCAATAGCCTTCTGGCTTGTCCATGTGATCTTCAGCAAACTGCAGATGAGCAACAATGCTCTTTTTGGAGAGCAATGGCTTTCTCCTTGCAACACCCCTGTTGTTCAATGTTCTCCTGATGGTGGACTTATGAGCATTAACATTAGCCAATGCGAGGGAGGCCATCAGTTGCTTAGAAGTTACCCTGGGGTCCTTTGTGACCTCACTGACTATTACATGCCTTGCTCTTGGAGTGATCTTTGTTGGTCAACCACTGCTGGGGAGGGTAACAATGGTCTTGAATTTCCTCCATTTGTACACAATCTGTCTGACTGTGGATTGGTGGAGTCCAAACTCTTTAGAGATGGTTTTGTAACCTTTTCCAGCCTGATGAGCATCAACAATGCTTTCTCTGAGGTCCTCAGAAATCTCCTTTGTTCGTGCCATGATAAACTTCCACAAACATGTGTTGTGAAGATCAGTCTTTGATAGATCCCTGTTCTTTAAATAAAACGGTGCCCACTCACACCTGATTGTCACCCCACTGACTGAAAACACCTGACCCCAATTTCACCTTCAAATTAACTGCTAATCCTAGAGGTTCACATACTTTTGCCACTCACAGATATGTAATATTGGATCATTTTCCTCAATAAATAAATGACCAAGTATAATATTTTTGTCTCATTTGTTTAACTGGGTTCTCTATCTACTTTTAGGACTTGTGTGAAAATCTGATAATAATAATAATAATAATAATATGTTCAATTTGTATAGTGCCTTTAATGTTTTAGGTCATATTTATGCAGAAACAGGGGCGCCGCTAGAAATATTGGGCCCTATGAAAGATTACAATTTAGGGCCCCCCCGGTAAAATTTTCAAGCTCAAGCAACTGAATTTGAAGTCTGTTTTTGGCTGCCACTTCGCATGTGATCAGCTACCTAGCAAGTTTAGGTGATACAATTATTTGGTATATGAACATTTTAAATGCAGAACTGTCAGAATTAGACTGAATAGACTGTTGCCTTAAAATGAAAATTCCATGATATATATGGAAGATATATATATATATATATATATATATATATATATATATATATATATATATATATATATATATATATATATATTTATTTATTTATTTTTTTATTAGGCCACTCAGTAGCCTATGGAGTTCATTCAATCCAAATGTTTGTGTTGAGAGAAATTGCATGCATCACTGTATCAGTATGGATTTATAACATTCTGTATGCACATTATGGATACTCCAGAGCCCTCCAGCAAACATCATCAATAATCAGGATTACAAAATGTATTCCTTTGTTTCCTCCATTTATTGACTTATTGTATGTGATCAAATGTATGCCTTGACGAATAACTACACTAGTTTTTTGATACAATTACATAGTGCACTTCAAGAAATCCACTGTTTTTGGTTTCTTTTAGGCATCACACATTTATTAGAAAACACAGCAAATGTTCAAATATTCAAGTTAAATACTTAGCAACAGTATCAATAAATCCACACATGAACAATAGCAATGATATCTATGACCACAGCTAATGTGCAAAATATTAAATACTTAACATCAACAAATCCACACATGAACAATGGCAAAACACCTAGACTTAATTATACAATTAAGATACCTATGAAAAAAGGTGATTTTTTTTTTCACACACAGTGTGATATCCGGACTTCATAATTCATCACACCTGCTCCTGCTTAGCAACTTCTAGAATGTACACCTCTGTTGCACACATAGAAAAACTGACAACTTGCTCTAAGTTGCGCTAACAGAGCTGTGCACACACGGAGCTACACATTTCACGCGTCCCGCTCCCAGAATCAGACTGTACCATTAGTAAAAAGGGTGGAGGGGTGAAATGACAATATAATAAATAATTCAAGAAAAATGTTATAGCAAATCATAACCATGTATAATTTGCATATTTTAACAGATGAAATGAAATTTTATTTCAAAAACTTACACAAGGCAATACTATTAAAATAATATTAATATCCCTCACAGGCCCCCCTGTAAGTGTCAGGCCCTTAGAATCGTCCTAACTCCCCCCCCCCCCCCCCCCAGCAGCGCCCCTGTGCAGAAATATAGAGAATTCTAAAGGGTTCACAAACTTTTAAGCACCACTGTAAAGAATGACACTTAGGAAAAAAGCCTGTTTTTCATGGATCATTCTGGTTCAGTGATCTGGACCAGCACTAAAAGTCATAGCAACTTAATTCAGCCCAGAGGTATTCTTCATGTGAAATTTGATGTTTGGTTAAAAATTGAGGGAGAAATAGTGTTCTAAAAATGTTAGGAAAACAATAATAATAAGAAGAAGAGTGAGACTAGCAATTTGCACCAATACTATTAATAATAGTTGGTATAAATCTGGGCACATCGCTATTAAAGAGAGGCACTGCTGTCCGAACATTGAACTGTTAGCGGTGAGCATGAGGCCATTCTATCTGCCTTGGGAATTTTCACATACTGTTGTAATAGCTGTGTATGTGCCCCCCTCTGCTAACACTGATACTGTGTATGACCTCCTCCACTCTGCAGTGAGCAGGCTGCAGACTCAGAGCCCACAAGCCCTCTTACTGATCTCTAGATACTCCAACCATGTCTCCCTCTCCTCCACTCTGCCCACCTTCACCCAGTATGTCACATGCAGCACCAGAGACAATAATGGCCCTTTTCCACTACCCTTTTTCAGCTCACTTCAGCTCGCTTCAGCTCACTTCAGCCCGACACGGCTCGCGTTTCGACTACCAAAAACCGGCACGACTCAGCTCGTTTCAGCCCTGCTTAGCCCCTAAAACTCGCACCGTTTTGGAGTGGGGCTGAAGCGAGCCAAGCCGTGCCGAGTGAGTTGGGGGCGTGAGCAGACACTCCCCTGTGCACTGATTGGTGAGGAGGCGTGTCCTCACATGCCCACACACGCCCCGCGAGCGCGCTGGGATCTGTAAACACCGCAAACCCGGAAGGAGAAGAATTACGAATTACGAGAATTTCTAAAGCTTTATGCGCCTCGCCTCATCTATACGCTCTTGCCAGTATCTGTCCGCGTTGTCGGTGACAACAAGCCACAGCACCAAGACCAGCAACACTAACGACTCCATGTTTATTGTTTACTATTCGGGTCGTGAGACTACCGCTTAAAAGCTCACTGAATCAGTGACATACAGAGCATCGTGCACGAGTTCGCGGAGCGCAAGGCTCGTCGTATGCCCTTCAAATAATGCGCGCAGTAGGCTATTGATGTTTTATTATGAGCCATGTACAGTATGTCGCCTAATGTTTTTTTGTTTCTGAGTTACATGTTCGTTTGAAGGACTTAATGTACAAAATAACATAGTTGCACCCGGTAGTGTTGAAATTGGTAAACACAGTGCATTCAGTGAGGTTTGCACCGCCCTCCTTTTATTTCTGACTCTTCCTGTCACCGCTGCAACCTCTGAGCGCTCATTCGTATGCCCTTCAAATAATGTGCGCAGTATAGGCTATTGATGTTTTATTATGAGCCATGTACAGTATCCTAATGTTTTTTGTTTCTGAGTTACATGTTCGTTTGAAGGACTTGATGTACTAAATAACATAGTTGCACCCGGTAGTGTTGAAATTGGTAAACACCGCAGTTGCGGACATTTTGTAGCCTAAAATGATGTTATGATAAGCTTTAATAAAGGGCCCGGTCATTTGCCCCGCCCCCGGCCTGGCTCTGACTTGTTCCGCCACTGTCACTGATGTCACTGTTTGCGCTGCTTAACGACATCACGTGACGTCCACCCACTTTCGCTAACTCCACCCAATGTGTCCACCCACTTCCAGCCAGCACGGTTCAGCGCGGTTGTAGTCGAAATGCAACTCCAACAGCCTCGCTCAGCTCGACTCAGCTCGACTCGGCACGGCACGGCTCAGCCGCGTTTGTAGTGGAAAAGCGGCATAAGACTCTTGACATGCTATATGCAAGCACCAAGGAGGCATAAGTCATCCCCCCCGGGAAGATCTGATCACAATCTGGTTTTCCTCCAGCCAGTGTAAAAGCCTCTTGTGCACAGGCAACCAGCTGTGTCCTGTACTGTGTCAAGATGATCTGATGAGGTGGATGAAGCTCTGAAGGACTGTTTCAATACAACGCTGTGGGAGTTATTCAAAGATTCACATGGGGAGGACATCAACAGCCTTACAGACTGCATTATGGACTATATTAACTTTTGTGTGGAGAACACTGTACCTACTAGGACTGTACGGTGTTTCTCCAACAACAAATCATGGATTAACCCAGACATAAAGGCTCTTGTCAAGGAGAAGTGGAGGGCTTTCAGGTCTTGAGACAAGGAGGAGCTGAAGGCTGTGCAGAGGGAGCTGAGGAGGATTAGAGAGGGAAAGAGGAGCTACAGGAGGAAAATGGAGGATCAGCTGCAGCAGAGCAACACCAGAGGAGTTTGGAGAGGACTAAAGACCATCTCTGGCCACCAGTCTTCAAACTCCCAGGCTGAGGGAGACCAGCAGTGGACCGAAGGAGACCAGCAGTGGGCAAAAGACCTGAATCTATTCTTCAATACATTTGATCAGGCGTCTGCACCTCCCCCAGCCCAGACACCTCAGCTGCAGCCCTTGTCATTTACACCTCAAGGACTCTGCCCCTCCCCCACCTCCACCTTCTCCCCCCTCCCAAGGTCTAGCAGCTCACAGCCACTACACACACCAACTAGCTCCCACCCCCACTCACCACCCATGGATTCATACATCATACCAAATTCAAACCATGACAGACAAACCACGGGTGGCACGATTGCCTCACAGCAAGAAGGTTCTGGGTTCAAGCTCAGCAGCTGGGGGGGGGGCTTTCTGTGTGGAGTTTGCATGTTCTCCCTGTGTCTGTGTGGGTTTCCTCTGGGTGCTCCAGTTTCCCCCACAGTTCAAAGACAGGTGGTTAGGCTAATATGGGATGGCCTTGGGCTGAAGTGCCCTTGAGCGAGGCACCTAACTCCCAACTGCTCCCTAGGTGCTGTTAGCATGGCTGCCCATTGCTTTGGATGGGTTCCCTTTTGAGTCTGGTTCCTCTTGAGGTTTCTTCCTCATGTTGTCTGAGGGAGTTTTTCCTTGCCACCATCACCACAAGCTTGCTCATTGGGGTTAGATTAGGGATAAAATTAGCTCATGTTTTTAGTCATTCAAATTCTGTAAATCTGCTTTCTGACAATGCCTATTGGTAAAAGTAAATAGGCATTGTTGGAATTGTTATTGTTTTATGTTTTATGTTTTTGTTTCATGTTTTAAGTCATTCAAATTCTGTAAAGCTGCTTTCCAACAATGCCTATTGTTAAAAGCAAATAGGACTTGACTCTGGGTATGTGTGCTCATTGCTCACGTGTGTGTGCATGTGTGTGTTCACTGCTTCAGATGGGCTAAATGCAGAGAGGAATTTCACAAGCATGTGATGAATCAAGTTGTTGTTCTTCTTCTAATATACATCACACAACACACACCTCACTGTTTTACACATCACCCTAAATTCAAACAACACACAGCACACAGCCCCCCTGCTCAAACCTGTCCCTCACAACACTCCAGGTGAGGAACCAGCTGAGGAAGATGAAGACGAGGAAGGCTGCGGGTCCAGATGGCATCAGCTCCAGGCTCCTCAGGTCGTGCGCAGATGAGCTGTGCGGGATAGTTGGGCAAAACAGGACAAACCTCAAGGGGGATGAATAATTTTGCAAGGAACTCTATGAGTTACTATAGACTTCTGGTCAGCTCAGAGCCATCTGGCATTTCTCCTCTGATCTTTCCTAAACAAGGTGCTTCGGTCTGCAGATCCTCTGCATCCTCACAAAAAAAAAAAAGACAGGAGGCTGACCTGGAGTGAGCAGAGCTGAAGATGCAGAGATTCTCATTGGGAGAGACAAACTTGGACAAGATTAGAAATGAGAATATTAATGGGACAAAACATGTAGGACAGCTTGGAGACAAAGTGAAAGTGAGATGGTTTGGACATGTACAGAGGAGAGATCCAGGGTATGCTGGGAAAAGAATGCTGGAGATGGAGCTGGAGGTAGAACAAAAAGAGGAAGAGCAAAGATGAGTGAAGGAGGACATGAGGACGGGTGGTGTGAGAGAAGATATGGAGGACAAGAGGAGCTGGAGGAGCATTATCCGCTGTGGAGACCCCTAACTGGAAAAGCTGGAAGAAGATGATCCTCCACATAGATCCTCACAATATGTTTTTTGCTTTTTCCACCATTGTGTGTAAATTGAATGATTTTATTCATTGCGTCGCTGCCACGTTATTGGCTGAGCAGGTGTGCAGGTGTTCCTAATAAAGTGGACGGTGAGTATATGGTTGCCATGCCCATGAAATGTCCTAAACTAACGTTTAGAACAGGGTCGGCCATGATACAGCGCCCCCTGGAGGAGAGAGGATTCAGGGCCTTACTCAAAGCCCCATCAGTGGCAGCTTCACGGTGCTGGGGTTTGACCCCATGACCTTTTGATCAGGAATTCTGATCCCAGGAGTTAATCATTCATATTAATGTTATTTTACACTCTCATGCAATTAGTAATAGATTATCAGTAGTGTGTTCACACTGTCCTGTGTGCATGACAGAGCACTCCACTCAGAACTGTGATGTTCCATAAATGTAATAACTGTAGACTGTAATCAGTTTGTGATTAAAGCAGCATTACCTGACCTTCTGAACAAGCTGGGACATATGATTAAATAAATGTCACTGTGCTGTAAAGTATACGCAACAAATAAAGGCTTCTTCTTCTTCAACCAAACTTTGGCTGATGTTACAGATGTGATAAAAATATCACACAGAGCTGTGGTACTGGCTCAGAGTGATGGATTGGAAATAACGACCTTGATTCAGCAGGATGTGGTTTCGAGCTGTCTGCGTGCCTGAAAGTCACACTGATAAAGTGCACAGTGACAGGAAAACAAACCTATAACCAACTTTCACAACAAACACCACTTCAATACGAACTGGGAACCTTTTGTGTTCATCACCACCAGCAGTTCTGATCCACAGCTGTGAACATTTCCAGATTACATAGTTCTGTATGGAGCGAGGTTATTTTTTAAAACATTTGTATAAACAAGCAATGTTGTGTTTTAAATCAATAAAGGCAGACTGGCTTATTGAGTAAATATTATCTGTATGGAATAATACATGATGGACCTATAACAGCACACACACACACACACATTTTATTCCTCTTATATTACAGCAATTGACCAACAATTACAATTTTTAATTTATTTTTGAACGGTGTGGCGGCATGGTGGTGTAGTGGTTAGCGCTGTCGCCTCACAGCAAGAAGGTGTGGGTTCGAGCCCCGTGGCCAGCGAGGGCCTTTCTGTGCAGAGTTTGCATGAGCTCCCCATGTCCACGTGGGTTTCCTCCGGGTGCTCTGGTTTCCCCCACAGTCCAAAGACATGCAGGTTAGGTTAACTGGTGACTCTAAATTGACCGTAGGTGTGAATGTGAGTGTGAATGGTTGTCTGTGTCTATGGTGGGGTTTACATTAGACCATATCAGCGGATCATCAGATTAACGTTTTTAAAACAATTAGCGTGCACACAGCAACACCAATACACGATTTGCGTGCACATAGCAACACCAATACACGGATACGCTTGGCTCCGCAGGCATCCTGCTCTCCAAATCACTCCGCCCTGAACAGCGAGTGCCCTCTGGAGGGTGTGCACTCCGGCCCTGCGCAGCTCACAGAGCGCGCGAGTATGGCGCACGAGCAGTGATTCGGGACTGAGCCGCTGTGTGTGTGATCCCAGTGCATATCACTTACCACTTGCAAGTGGAAGGATGGCAAGCCTAAAGACAATCATAACTACACAATGGGCAGTATTTGCATCAGTATTTTCATACTTTTATACTCTTTAATGAAAGGTGATACAAGGCGGAAGTCCATGCCGTTTTTCAGCAGTCGCGTCACATGACCAACGCCAGTGAATCAGGAAGGTGGATGTCACAGTGACGTTGTCCAATGACGATGCCAGCTAGAGCTCAGCACAGCGTATCCGCGTATTCTCAATGTTTACACAGCACTGGACCAGACACGATCTGGATTGAATACGTGGACCCTGGCGGATTCCCGTTTCCCGGCGTTTCCAGGCGTTTTAATGTAAACGGACAGTGCATCCGTGAAGAGAACGAGACAGATACAGTCTAATGTAAACTTGGCCTATGTGTCAGCCCTGTG
Source organism: Neoarius graeffei (assembly GCF_027579695.1). Lineage (NCBI taxonomy): Eukaryota > Metazoa > Chordata > Actinopteri > Siluriformes > Ariidae > Neoarius > Neoarius graeffei. The sequence goes on along the minus strand of NC_083570.1, from coordinate 122,127,089 downwards.
ATGACCTGGCGACTTGTCCAGGGTGTACCCCGCCTTTCGCCCGTAGTCAGCTGGGATAGGCTCCAGCTTACCTGCGACCCTGTAGAACAGGATAAAGCGACTAGAGAAGATGAGATGAGATTGAATGGTGTAGCTTATTTTTTAAATCCAATTATAGTTACTTTAATTAAATGAGATGGAATGTCAGTAAAGCAGGTTAGTTCTTGTTCTCACCTCTATTACAGCAGTGATAAACAGTCATTCAGAGCTCCTCATGTTGGCGAGAAACCGCGAGGAAGAATCACAAACTCCTCGAAAACGTCATTACAGCTTCAACTCTGACTGTTACAGAGCGCTGACACTGGAGACTCCTTCCATCATTGTTTTCTTTTTTCATCAATAATTTTGAGCTACTGTTTTCTTGTGTGTTTCACTTTCCTTTTATGATCTATTTTTTTCCTCAAGAAAGCAAGCAGAGATCCACATCAGATCTGTCTAAAATTCTCTCAATAAAATCTTCGACTAAAGTACATTTATGTCAGTCCTGCGCACTGTGGTGCGTGCACCTGAAGGAGCGCCCTGGGCTGCGCATGCATCGAGTGGACTCCAGCATGCGCGCCATTAATGACACACACCTGAACTTAATTAAGCAGCTATATGTGCACCTATTTAAGGACTGTGCTGATGCATGATCAGTGTGAAATATTACGTGACATCAGTACACATTACCGAGCCTTACTAGCCGTGTTTCTGATTTCCTGATTCCTGTGCCTGTTTCTCGTTCCCGTTCTGCGTCTGATATCCTGTTTGTGCCTCGCCCGACCCTTTTGCTTGTTTCACGTTTTGGATTGTGCCTGCTGATTTGGACTGTTTGCCTGTGTGTGTTTTACACACTTGTGTGTATATACACTGCACTTTATTATAAACTTACTTGGGCACTTACATCTGCCTACCTCGTACTTGACAATTTACAATCCACTATCACTACTTTTAAATCTAGACTGAAAACACACTTTTACACCTTAGCCTTTGCTAGCTTTCTTCTCTCCCTTAAGTCACTGCCTTTTAACACTTTTTTTTTATGCATCTAAATTGCTTTTTAACACTATGTATCTTTATTTTATGCTTCATCTTTTACTATGTGTTGGTCAATGCTGTCAGTGTTTTGCTACTGTACACTGCGCCCAGTTGTCTTTGTCTATTGGAATGCTGCTAAAATGTTTTCTTACTATATGCTACTAATATGCTTTATTGCTTTTATTTTCTTTATTTTAAGGAAAGTAAAGTTTTTTTTATTCTTTCCTTTTATTGCTTTTACTTGCTTTATTTTATTTTCAGACACTGTACAGCACTTTGGTCAGTTTGCACTGTTTTTAAATGTGCTTTATAAATAAAATTTACTTACTTACAATTTAACATTTATCATGGCAGACATTCAGCTTGTTCAGTGTGTTGAGTGCAGGATAGCTTTGTTATAATTAAATTATATTCTATTTTATTTGTGTAGCACCTTTAACAATGGACATGTTCACAAAGCAGTTTCACAGAAATATCAATTCTGGATATAAATTTTACAAATATGAATTATAAAGGAAAAACTCCCTCAGACGACATGAGAGGAATCAAACTCTAAAGGGAACCCATCCTCATCTGGGTGATAACAGATAGCATGATTATAAATAACTCACTTCTATAACTGTGTCCTATAGAGTCACAGAGTGCAACTGTGAAACCAGGAAATTCATTATAGTTTAACAGGAAGTCTGTTTTGTTGAAGTTATAAACTGTTCACTGATGGAGACTTGAGTGTAAAACTGTTCATGACAACTGCAGTCCTAAAGTTATCATGGGGATTATAGTCCTAAACCATTGTAGCAAAACTAAGTATCCAGAGCATCTTCTAAGTGCAACTTCAGTCTGTCTGTATGTGTCAGGGTGCAGGCACTTATGGATGCTGGTGCAGGGGGAGAGCGGGTGCATTGCAAACTGGTAACTAAATCCAAATCCACAAACAGAAGACGTAATCAGGTTCAGGCAAGGGTCAGTCGATCAGTAAACAGTATATCAAAAGGCAGGCGAGGTATCAAAGTCAAACAAAAATAAACAAAATCAAAAAGCACTAGACGTCGGGTAGAAAGTTAGAAGGCTCAATATATTCACGTACGGGACACAGAATGATACTTCACAGTGAGTGTCTTTGAATGCTAGGCTTATATAGAGCAATGATTAGTGGGATGATGGAAAACAGGTGTACTTCCTAGAATTCAAGAGATGAGAGGCACTGTGGCATTTGGGAAATGTTGTCTGGAGTGGCCATATTTGGAGGCTGCTCCGAACTCAGATTCTCAGTGCTATTACTGACAATATGGGGCCATCCTGCATATCCTCCACAGGAACAGTTACAAAATCTGAAAGCAGGTGATTTAACCTTGATGATTTGGATTTTTAACACTGAAACCTTCATAATTTTACAAATTGTTTCTGCCTCCTTTTCAGTGTTTTTTTGTACACATATTACTGAAGTATTACTGAGCTTATTTTAAAAGGTACATGGGTTGTTGCTGTTGTTGTTTTGTTTGTTTGTTTTCCAATATGGATTGGTAGCAATAGTCTAGTAATAATAAAAACAAAGATTAGAAGATTTTCCTTTTGCCAGTTTTGGTCTCTCCAGTCTTAGTGCTCTGGAACAGTCAGAGGTAAAGCTGTAACTTTGTTTTTTGACATCTTCAGGACATTTTTTGTCTTATTAGCTTCAGGAGAGAGAAAGAGAGAGAGGCTGGCCAGGGAACAACAATATTTATTCTATCCACATTCACTGGATATGAGCAAATGCACACTCTGATTGGCTACTCTACTACTAGGATATCAGCTCATATACCATGAGTAGAGAAAAACAAAATGCCAGAACACATCAAGTCAGATCTCATTTTGTTATCAAGTATTTAAAAGAAACAAAAATAGCTAAAAGAATGTAGTTTTTTCCCCTCCCCAATATCTCCTATTCCACACTCCAGCCCAGTCTGTGGCACTAATGCAACCTTAAGTTGGTTTGCCAACCGCCAAAAAAAACCCTAAAGAAGAAGAACAAAATGGCAGAGCATGTTGCTGAACCAACTGAGGACAAAATAAAAACTAATTGAAAACAAAAACCCAAAAAATACAAAAGAGCAACAAAATATGGAATAAAAGTATTTGATGGTAAGAATGTCTTTTATTTTTCAAGAATTATCACGTTTTTCACAAATTGCTCCTGTCCTTTTGCCAGTTTGTTTACATTCTAAGCGGAAATGATTTTGTAGGATGATTTGTATAAAGTTTTTATTCATCGAATTTGCAAAAAATAAAAATGCTCTGTTTCTCAAAATCCAGTGAATGTTGATAGAATAAAACAGTTATTCCACTCAATCTCGGTGCTATGCGCCTCATCAGCTATCAGCTCATGTACGACTCGATTTCGTGGAATAACTGTTAATTACCTGCTATAATGTAAGTGACAACAGGAGCCTGCAATAACCTGGTGACTTGTCCAGGGTGTACCCCGCCTCTCACCCATAGTCAGCTGGGATAGGCTCCAGCTTGCCTGTGACCCTCTAGAGTAGGATAAACAGCTACAGATAATTGATAGATGGATGGACAACAGGAGATCATGAACATTCCACAACACTAAAGGTAACTATAAATCTTTAGAATCTTTAGACTTTTTAGACTTCTGGCTTCCGGTTTGAGCAAACGCTGGCACGAATTACTGCCACTGCTCTCCAGCTTTTTAACTAACTTTTATCTGCAATCTCTACTTTTGTGACGGTCATTCCTCTCCTACCACTGCTACTTTGCGTATTTCCCATTCTGGCATCATTTCATATCAGATTTTCCCATGTTTATGTGGCTTTATTAGCCTACCTGTGACGCCCTGGCTCTCAATCCTCGACTGGCTGCTCCTGTCTTCTGGATCCGACTACCGAGCCAGAGTGTGGATCGACAGGTTGGCTGTGTGGTCTATGTGAAGTTATCCCACATTTGTTTAATTTCATAGCGATCTCTTGTGGTAGCGATCCCCCCTGTAGGTTATTTGGGGCAGATGTAGTAACCTGCCGGATCTTCTTTTGAAAGTATGCCATTGTTTTGACTGGTGGAGCTGAGCTGGTGGGTTAAGAAATGTATACAATGTGATTACAATTTATGTTGAATACTATATATATGCAAAATACGATAGGGGTATCGCACCTGGCTCACCTCTACAGGTACTCGGCCCTGCACCATCTGTGAGCCAGTGGCATCGCTCTCTCTCTCTTTCTCCTTCCCTCAAGGCACCAGCGGGGCTCTGCGTGGCAGGGCGCCCTCCTCCCTAAGCCAAGACGAAGCTTGACTGCATGCCACAACTAGACAAGAGTTGGCTGGCTTCAGCAGGTTGTCAAATGGGCACCCCCCTTCACTGGTGTTTCATCGATTTAAGCCCATGACACCTCGGAGGGGCTCGACGGCAGAACCAGCATCCTGGCTCTACCCCCGCTTGAACGCCACCCAACTCTATGCCTTCAGTTCTTCGGTAGGCCGGCTCTACCACCGCACCTCCCTTTGGATCCAAATCTAGTGTGACGCTTCTTCTGCCCGCTTGGTGGTGTTGGCCACCAGCTGCTTCCTAGCTGACCCTTCAATTCCCAACAGTCCAAGGGCTCTCCAGAGCGACCGCCCAGCAAAACCCCTGCAGCCCACCTCCACCGGCAAGTTCCAGGCCTTCCATCCATTATGCTGGATCTCGAGGATGAGGGCTTGATATTTTTTAAGCTTACGCTCATATGCCTCCTCTATCCTCTCTTCCCAGGGAACCGTCAGTTCTATGAGCACCACCTGTTTGGTACCTTTAGACCACAGTACAATGTCTGGTCTCAGGCTAGTGTGGGCTATCTCCTCTGGGAATTTGAGCTGCTTTTTCAGGTCAGCCCGCATCTCCCAGTCGCTTGCTGTGGCAAGGACCCCTTTGCTCCTCCCTCCTGCTACAGAGCTTTCTCCCGCTCTGACAAAATGGATGAAGCGAGGCCCCCTGGAAAGCTGTCTTGCCTTTTTCCTCGCCTGCTCAACACCATCGACCAACTGTGCGAGGATCTGGTCATGTCGCCATTGGAACTTCCCGTCTGCAAGGCTTGAGTGACACGAGGAGAGGACATGCTCTAGGTTAGCTGTCCTTCCGCAGAGCTTGCAGCTCGGGCTCTCTACCATTCCCCAGGTGTAGAGGTTCGATGGAGTCGGCAGGACATCATATGTGGAACGCAACAGGAACTTAATCCGGTGGCCTTCCATGCTCCAGATGTCCCGCCAAGATAAAGCTCTCTCCCTCGCTCCCTCCCATTTAGTCCAGCTGCCTTGTTTGCTCATGGCCATGGCCTTGACATGCCGGCTTTCCTCCTCTGCCTTCCGCAGCTCCCTTTGCACCAAGCCTCGACGCTCCTTTGGATCGGCTTTGTTCCAGCTTGTTCTGGTGAAGCAACCCAGCCCAAGCTTTCCCTGGGCTACTGACCCAATGATGTCAGCATGATGCAGTCGATCTTCCACCTCCTTCAGTGCTGTACTGGCTGACCATTTCCGGCCTGTTCTGACAACAATGCCCGCCTGCCGCACTCTCTCATCTCTACTATCTCGTAGCATCATGACCTGCCGTATCTTTGTGACCTTATACTCCTCCACCACCGATGTTATTGGCAGCTGTAACTTGCTGCCTGAGCTGTACAGGCCAATGGAGCAGAAGCTTCTTGGGACACCCAACCATTTCCTCAAGTAAGTGTTCAGCTTCATCTCCAGCCTCTCCACTGTGGAAACAGGTACCTCATAAACCAGGAGTGGCCAGAGCAGTCTGGGGAGAACCCCATGTTGGTAGCCCCAGGCCTTATAATTACCCGGCAGACCACTCTTCTCCAGAGATGTCATCCAGGTTTCTGCTTGGTTAAGCATCTCTTTCACGCTCTGTCTGTCATTGAGGTCTGACCTAAACCACTTCCCCAAGCACTTCACAGGTTTTTCTTGGACAGATGGAATAATGTCCTCTCCAATCTTGAAGCGAAATCATTCCTGGACACGCCCCTTTTTCAGAACTAGGCTTCTGGATTTTGCCGGTTTGAACTCCATTCTTGCCCAATTTATGAGCTCAATCAAGTCCTCCAAAATCCATCTTCCTTCTGGCACTGATCTTGCTGTGATGGTGAGGTCATCCATAAACGCTCTTATAGGCAGCATCTGCATGCCGCTTGCCAGGACTGCACCTCGACACAACTTCTCTGCTGACTTGACGAGAAGGTTCATCGCTGCAGAAAACAGAATCACTGAAATTGTGCAGCCAGTGACGATGCCCACCTCTAGCCTCTGCCAACTCGTGGTGAATTCTCCGCAGGTGAAACGCATGTTAAATCTGTCGAAGTAATTCTGCAAGAGCTTCTGGAATCGCTCTGGGATATGGTAGGTCTTCAGAGTCAACTCCACTAGCTTATGGGGTATCGTCCCATAGGCATTTGTTAAATCAAGCCACAGGACTGCCAGATTGCCGTTGTTCCTCTTTGCGTCCTCAATGATCTTGGAGATTACGCTGGTGTGTTCGAGACAGCCAGATACCCCTGGCATGCCACCTTTTTGAACTGAAGTGTCAATATACCCATTGTCCAACAAAAAGGTGGTCAACCTCTTCGCCAGGATCCCTAGAAAGATCTTAGCTTCCACATTAAGCAGTGAGATGGTACGAAATTGCTTGATCCCTATGGAATTTTCTTCCTTAGGGATGAAGCACCCCTCGGCAAGCGACCATTCGTCAGCAAGGAAGTTCTTCCGCCATGCCACCTTCAGTAGCTTCCAGAGTCGTTTCCTAAGCCTCTCGCAATGCTTGTAGACATTGTACGGGATGCCGTTTGGACCTGGGGCTGATTTTCCTCTGGTCTTCTTGAGAAAGCTGTTGACTTCCTGCCAGCTCGGTTCTTTTGTCTCGAAGGGAATAGTTGGTGCGGCAGGTTTAATGAGCCTTTCCATCTCACCTAAGCCAACCTCCCTCCTGGGATCACTGACTGGTGACTGGTGGAGCTGAGCTGGTGGGTTAAGAAATGTATACAATGTGATTACAATTTATGTTGAATACTATAGTTATGTTAATGTACGCGGAATGTACAGTAGATAATATGTCCGTGCCATTAATATTGTGGCTTTGTTTCATTTTGTGTCATTTCAGTTGATTACCTGGTGAAAGGCACGGTTACTGTTCAGGTGTATGTGTAACAGAGTTATTTGTTGTTGAAGTTCACCAAAATTAACATTTGAATTCATTTAGAAAATTTTATTTTGTAAACAAGGTATTGTGCTGTTTACATTTCATATTTCTTGAGGAAATATGTCATTATATGTTTATCTATGCAAGGCTCCTTTTATTTGTTTTACTTGAGCACCCGGCGGCACGGTGGTGTAGTGGTTAGCGCTGTCGCCTCACAGCAAGAAGGTCCTGGGTTCGAGCCCCGGGGCCGGCGAGGGCCTTTCTGTGTGGAGTTTGCATGTTCTCCCCGTGTCCGCGTGGGTTTCCTCCGGGTGCTCCGGTTTCCCCCACAGTCCAAAGACATGCAGGTTAGGTTAACTGGTGACTCTAAATTGACCGTAGGTGTGAATGTGAGTGTGAATGGTTGTCTGTGTCTATGTGTCAGCCCTGTGATGACCTGGCGACTTGTCCAGGGTGTACCCCGCCTTTCGCCCATAGTCAGCTGGGATAGGCTCCAGCTTGCCTGCAACCCTGTAGAAGGATAAAGCGGCTAGAGATAATGAGATGAGATGAGACTTGAGAGCCCTCTTGTGGTGGGTGGTCTCAGCTATAGAGATCGGAAGTCGGGAGCTCGCCCCTTTTGCCGCTTTCGACTTCCACTGTGGTATGTACGGAAAACAGCTCCGTGATTTTCTTTGAAATATTAAAGCTGTAAAACTAATTTAACTCAAATGAAAGCGTGTATCAAGTGACATTGTATTGTGTATCAAGAGGATCATTGGTGTCTCTCTCCTTTCTCTTATGGATATCTATAACTCCCGCCTCACCCGCAAAGCCATCAGGATTGCAGGTGACCCCACCCACCCATCTCACAGCCTCTTCAGCCTGCTGCCGTCGGGGAGGAGACTGCAGAGTCTCCGGGCCAAAACCAGCAGGCTCAAGGACAGTTTCTTTCACCAGGCGGTCAGGAGGCTCAACTCCCTCCCCCCTCTGCCCCGCCTCTGCCCCCTGCCACAGATTCTGCTCGCACACCCCTCTTCAGCATCTGACATGTCATCCTCACAGTTCCCCCCCCAACACACACACACACACACCTCATCGTTCATTAACACACTGAACTCAGGGACCGCACATCTCACTTTACCTCGCTCATTTGCACTATTCCGCACTACCTCATCTTAACAGCTGCCAGTTTGTTTATTCTGCTTATTTCATGTTTACCTGCTATACCTCAAGTGCCCTTGACTGTTTGGTTATTTGAACCAATTTATGTGTGTGTGTGTGTGTGTGTGTGTGTGTGTGTTTAGTCTAGTTCATATCTAGAGTGTTTATACTGTTTATATTGTCTGTTTGAGTGTTTAGTCTGTCTTGTTCTTGTCTAGTGTTTATTCTGTTTATATTGTCTGAGTGTTTGTCTTGTTCTTATCTAGTGTTTTTACTGTTTATTTATACTGTTTATATTGTTTGAGTGTTTAGGCTATGTCTAGTTCCTATCTAGAGTGTTTATACTGTTTATATTGTTTGTTTGTTTGTTTGTTTGTTTTTTTCAATTATTCTATTTTTATTTATTGCATTGCCTGTTTGCACTGTGGGTCAGAGAGGACTGCTATTTCATCTGTGCTGTATGTTGAGCATGTATAGCATATTTGACAATAAAGTTGACTTGACTTGACATGAGGTGTCTGGTTAAGTTTTGTGACTGTTATTTACCGTCATGTGTTTTGATTCAGTCATGTAAAGTTTGTTGGCTTCTGTAGCAGTTACCTGTTGTAATGGTTAGCTTATGCGCTCTGTACACTCTTGTTTGAGTGCTGCGCGCTAATGTAAAATGCCGGCCGCTCCGGAGAATTTATTGTCATTGTATTCTAACGTATAGGGGCAGAAGCTGTGCTGTATTACCACCACCAACCACAATGCTGTGTGTCTCCTGAATAGGTATGTTTTATCTTCTCTAAAAGAGGAATATTTTAGTTCATTGGTTTTTCATACTACTTTTAAGATGAGGCCTTGCATAGAAATAAATATGTTCAGATGTAAAGATGGTTTTTTTTTTTCCTTCATGTAAAACTATAAAATGGGTTCATGGCCATTTGTGATAAAAAAATGAGACACTACATGGAGAAGCAGCCTGTATATCTCCATTATGCTTTTGTATGAATTTATATTTTGTTTCATATCATATACTATATGATCACACTGTGAAAGTGCCCTTTTGCCGCTTTCGACTTCCACTGTGGGGTAGAAACTCATCTCATCTCATTATCTCTAGCTGCTTTATCCTGTCCTACAGGGTCGCAGGCAAGCTGGAGCCTATCCCAGCTGACTGTGGGCGAAAGGCGGGGTACACCCTGGACAAGTCGCCAAGTCATCACAGGGCTGACACATAGATACAGACAACCATTCACACTCACATTCACACCTACGGTCAATTTAGAGTCACCAGTTAACCTAACCTGCATGTCTTTGGACTGTGGGGGAAACCGGAGCACCCGGAGGAAACCCACGCGGATACGGGGAGAACATGCAAACTCCACACAGAAAGGCCCTCGCTGGCCACGGGGCTCGAACCCGGACCTTCTTGCTGTGAGGTGACAGCGCTAACCACTACACCACTGTGCCGCCCCGGGGCAGAAGCTGTGCTGTATTACCACCACCAACCACAATGCTGTGTGTCTCCTGAATAGTTCTGTGACATTAAAAGCCATGAACCTGACTGAAATCTCGGAGTCATCTCTACCAGCCTGCTGAGTATTGCATGAACAAATGCCAGGGGTTACATATGCTTATGGAAAATAAACATGTAGAAGACAGTAATCGGATGTCCGAGCTTGAGTGTGACACTGTTTCATCAGTTAAGAACACCCTTTACAGTGGGAGTTATTAATGTAGTTAGTTTAATAAAACCATACAGTAATCAACACTAAGCCAGCCCCGTGATGGAGAAGTGGAGGTCGGACAGTGTCAACAACAACAAACGACAGGAGGCTAGCGTGCGGACGAGACACAACGGAGCGTCCTGGCCGATTGACAATGCCTCAGACTCAAGTCAAGCCTCAGCAAAGGGTATCACTTGGTCTGTGACTGTGCTTGAGTGGCTTTTATTGTGGCTGTTTAGCGCAATGGCATAGGATAAGCCAATCGCCGCAAATTCACTGTTAGCACGGTAGCTAACCGCTAAGCTACCGGAAGTGGGTCACCACCATCTTGGAAGAGGTACGGGGACCGGAAGTGCGTCATCAAAACAAAGAGTAAAAAGAGAGGATAATAAAAGCATGGCGGACTGTGGAGAATCAAAGAAAAAGTGTTCTTATGCACAAGGGGCTTTTAACAGGAGGGCAAATGCCATTGATTTTAACATGGACCTTTTAAATGAACATGACTTCAAACTTGAACTGAGGGCACTCAAGGGCAGTTATAAAGAGATCTGTAATAGCAGTTTTGATTACATTGCTGTTATGGAAGAGGGAGATGCAAATGGATACGAAATGGATGTAGCTGATGTGAGGAGAAGGCTACATGATTGCCACACAAAGTATCAAGACACAGAGAGGAAGGTAGAAAGGACATTGTGGTCCTGCTGTGCATCGGGTCAATTTGGCAGTCTGAGGGCGGACCTCAAAGAAGCGTTTGGTCAAGCTGAAGCGCTCATGTTGGGCCACATGACCCATGAGCAGTATGATATGGTGCACACAGCATTAGAGAGCAGAGTCAAAGCACTGGAGGAGTTTGTGCGAGGCTGAGACCGCTATGTCCCGGACAAGGAGGTAGATGACATGCGGGTTTGCCTCAAGGACTACAAGGAGAAGAGAAGAATGACTATAGTTGCACTGACTAACTACATGTGCTGAAGCAACAGGTCAGCGCATGGCAACCTTGGTGTCCTGGCAAGCGGTGAAGAGGACGAGGGGGGCATTGACGTCAGAGATGACAGTCAAGGCAGTGGAGGGACGACCTCCGCTGATAAAACAAGTGAGCCTTCGGCTGGTGGTGGAGACAGTGGCACAGCACAGGATGATGGGGTGCAGGTGCAGGCCCAACCACCAACCCAACCGGTGCTATGATTGGCAGTGCACTGGATGGTAATGTGGACCGTCTTGATGGGGCACAAGGCACGGGCCCCCGTCAGGGACTCCCCAAGCGCCGCCACAGAGACATCCACCACAGTGGTCCATGAACCCAACATTTGACCCTGGCTTCTCTAGCACACCGCGGCAGCAGCAAGGAGCGCACACTGTGCTACCGGATAGTGTTGGGCCAGGACGGAGCATGTCTTTTAAAAATTTCGTATTGATTATAAAATACTACTATTGACCTTTAAAGCACTAAATGGTCTCGCACCACAGTACCTGAGTGAACTTCTGCTCCTCTATGACCCACCACGCCTACTTAGATCAAAAGGTGCAGGCTATCTGCTGGTACCTCGTATAGTGAAGGCTACATCAGGGGGCAGAGCCTTTTCTTACAAAGCCCCACTGTTATGGAACAGCCTTCCAAGTAATGTTCGGGAATCAGACACAGTCTCAGCATTTAAGTCTAGGCTGAAAACATATCTGTTTAGTCAAGCCTTTTGTTAATGGTGTTTATGAGGTAAAGGAGTAGATCTGGAGGGTCCTCAGACATAGAGTGTTTTGGTAAACTGGGATGTATGGATGCTGTCAGTCCCCACTCGCTTGCTCACTCGAGTTTGTTGACGGTGCAGTGGCTGGCTGCTTTATGTCCCGGGGCTCCCTCATGCCTGTGTTACCTTCTGGCTCTCTCCTTTTAGTTATGCTGTCATAGTTAGTTGCCGGAGTCCCTGCTTGTACTCGGTGCAATATGTATACTGTTCCTACTTATTCAGGTGACATTGGGCATACCTAACCACCTGTGTTTTCTTTCTCTCCCCCCCCCCACCCCAAATCTGTCCCTCTGAGTTACATGGAGTCAACAGGAAATCTTTTGGTGGAGACAGTGGGGACCTCGACTGGCTATCATAGCCTGCAGGGAATCGGCCGTCAGACATTCTGTCGCATGTCCCAGACCCGGTGAAATGTAACTGAATTGTCTTGGCCAGGCCTAAGGGTCCCATCTGCATCTCATCATTGCTGAGGAGTGTGCTCCCATCACCCAATCAAGCATCCAGCCAGAGCAGGTCATGATATATTTTTTACCATATTAACATGCCATTGTGTGTTATGCCTGATGTAAAGACTCTCGTCTCTGCGAGCCTACCACACAGATTTAATACTTGTCATTTTTAGGGCATACCTAACAACGTGTTTTCTTTCTCTCTCTCTCTCTCCCCCCCCCCCCCCCATCTGTCCCTCTGAGTTACATGTTGATCCTGGGATTGAGATGCTGGCCTCTTCTGCCCCTCGGACCTGCTTGATCCATCCTGGTGCCCTGTGTCTGGTCGGAGTTTTATCGCCCCACTCCTGTGAAGGACGGCCCCATGAGGACAGTTGAGGGTTATACCTGTTAAAACTGTTAATATTATAGTCAGGCTGTCTGTTGTTGCCCAAATGAGGATGGGTTCCCTTTTGAGTCTGGTTCCTCTCGAGGTTTCTTCCTCATGTCGTCTGAGGGAGTTTTTCCTTGCCACCGTCGCCACAGGCTTGCTCATTGGGGATAGATTAGGGATAAAATTAGCTCATGTTTTAAGTCGTTCAAATTCTGTAAAGCTGCTTTGCGACAATGTTTATTGTTAAAAGCGCTGTACAAATAAACTTGATTTGATTTGATTTGATTTGACATGTCTGCCACCTCTCAGGGGTTAATCGGGCCCAGGATTGCGCTTGCACCCCTAAGCCTACCAAAGTTCTCTGGGGACAGGAGAAGCTATTGGTGATGGAAGAGTAATTGGGGGACCCTTCAGGCGTCAGCTGAACCCATGGGCTCCCCAGAGTGTAGGCTCTTCCACCTGCTGGACAGTATCGCTGATGCAGTAAAACGTGAACTCAGGCTGTCTCATTGCTGTACTGTGGAGGAGGTCTTCCGGGTTTTGGAGGACTGTTATGGGGACATGTCACAAATAGCGGACGACATTGTACTGGAGCTACAGGATTTACCTGCGGTCCGCAACAACCAACCAAGGGAGGCTTTGCAGTTGATCCAAGTGGTGGAAAGGGCGCTGTTGGACCTTATAGACTTGGGTTGTGAGGACGCAATAAAAAACCAGTTGGTGATCCGGTCACTTGAAAGTAAGCTGCCAGACAGCATGAAGGAAAGGTGGCTTTTGTACTGGTGCAATGCAGCCAGCAACATAAACCCATGTAACCGGTTTGACAAGCTATGGCAGTTCCTGAGAGATCAGAAGACGGTTCTGGTGCAACTGGAGCAGTTACAGATCACCAGTCGTCCAAACTCTGCCAGAGCAGGTGAACCAAGTCCTCATGAAAAGCCGAAGGAAAGACCGGGGGACCAAAGACTGGAGAGGCATTCATTTACCAAGGCCACGGCAAGCGAGACGAGAGGAGAATCATCGTGAGATCTCTGCAGTATGTGTGGTGAAGAGGGGCATACTGGACGTTTATACCACTGTAAGGTATTTAAGAAGGCTAACCTGGCAGAGCGGAGGGCTCAAGTGAAAAAGACCAAAGCCTGCCCCAAATGCCTGGATCTACATGGGAGTGACAGTCCATACAATAAAAACTTTCTGTGTCACAATGACGAATGTACAAGAGGTGACGCCCCTCCAGATCACCACTTTTTCCTGTGCCTCACATCTCCTGCCAAAAGGGTCACTGCTAGGGGGGAGACCAAGGGGGGAAAGAGGAGAGAACCCCATGGTCCGACCGAAGAACAAGAGGCTGTGTTTGCAAGTTTAGGTCTAACCCTGGAGCAGCTGGAGGCTGTTCGTAAGGCCTGCACAAATAAGGCATCTTCAACAGTATGTGCGGGCAAAGAGTTGGTAGACGAGAGTGGACTGAAAGAGCACCCAGTCCTCATGATGTTGGTGGAGGTAACGACCAAGAGAGGAGACTGGGTTGGTTGAAGTCGGAACCACGGCTGCATGCAATGCTGAGATTGTCAAGTGGTTGCAGTGGGACAGCATTGGGGCCGCCTGTGACCCTAAGTGTGGTGGGTGTCGTTGTGGAAAGTGCACCACTGGGGGGAAGGAGATGTCACTCGCTGACGAGCAAGAGTTAGAGATCATCAGGGGAGGTTTGACCTTCAAGTTAAGCGACAACCACAGTGACAAACCCCACTGGGATGCCCGGTACCCCTGGAAAGAGAACCCTGCTACCCTGCCAAACAACTGCGAAGCTGTCAAGGCGGTGTTTCTGAAATCGGAGAAGCGCCTTGAAAGGGATCCGAGGTGGAAGGAGGCTTATGCGAGGCAGGTGCACGACATGGTAGCCAGGGGGGCTGTGATCAAACTTTCCAGGGCTGCAATGGACCATTGGAATGGAGCTGTGTGGTGGGTGAATCACCTGATAGCACCCAACCCACACTCTGTCTCCACTCCAGTAAGACTAGTTTGGGACAGCAGTCAGGAATTCAGGGATGTTAGCCTGAATGACATCCTTCTGAAGGGCCCAGACGTCTTAAACCCCATCTGGGCAGTCCTGCTCCGTTTCCGTGAGGGGGAGCACGTGGCGGTTGGAGATGTGTCCAAGATGTACAACTCGGTGTGGTTAGAGAATGAGGAGGTGCATGTCCATCGCTTCCTGTGGAGAGACTCTCTGGTGGATGACATTGAGGACTACGCCATGGTACGGGTGAACATGGGCAATAAGCCGGCTGGTTGTATCGCCCAGGTGGCCATGAGGGAGATCGCCCATCTGCCACAGTTCGCCGACAAAGTGGAAGAAAGACGTGTTATCATAGACAACACCTACGTGGACGACATTCTGGTGTCCCACAATAACCCCAAGAGACTGAGTGAGATCCTTCAGGGGGTTGAGGCCATTCTTGAAACCGGGGGGTTTTACCTTAAGCTGTGGGTGCGGTCTGGCCAAAGTGGGAGGCAAGGCGGTGTTCCCACCAAAACCGAGACTATCGTGTTGCCCAACCAGTTACGCGATGAGGACAATAAGGCCCTGGGAGTGGGTTACCATGTGGGGGAGGACAAACTTTTCCTCATGGTGGCTGTTAATTTCTCCGCAAGGAAGAAAAAGATGCGCACCGAGCTTGACCTCACCATAGAGGACATAGAGGAGAAGACACAGGATCCCCTTACCCATCATATGTTGCTGAGTCAGGTGGCCAGGCTTTATGACCCCCCTTGGTCTGGCGACTCCCTTGAAGCAGAAGGGCGTCATTCTTGTCAGGAGACCCTTTCAAGAGGCTGGGTCTTTGACTAAGGATACGTGGGACAAGCCACTGTCTGGTGAGCTGCGTGGGAGGGCGATCGAGTTCTTCAAAGAGTATGCCCAGCTGAGCACCATCACTTTCCCCAGGAGTATTACACCTTCCAGCTGGCTGGGTAAACCCTGGGGGATCACATTTTCCGATGGGAGCTGTGACTCTTATGGGGCGGTTCTCTACCTGCGCTGGGAGACTTCAGGGGGTGTTGTGTCCCGGTTCATGGAGTCAAAAGCTAAATTGACCCCCCCTTGACCAGAAGGGCGGCGCTGTTAAAGCGGAGATCTGCAGAGCCGTCTTTGCTGCCCGGCTGAAGGGCTACATACTGAAGCATGGACGTTTGGAAGTGGGTAGGTGGTATCACTTCAGCCAGACTGTGTTGGGGACCATCCAGCAGGAAAGTTATGGGTTCCAAACTTTCTTCGCTAACCGTGTTGGTGTGATCCAGAAGGCCGGACCTGTGACAGATTGGTGGTGGGTCCCTGATCAGTACAATGTGGCCGATCTTGTCACAAGAGGGTGTTCCCCTGAGCAGCTTGATGGTGACTCCTTGTGGCAGAGAGGTCCCGAGTTCCTGACCAGGGCAGTGGAGGAGTGGCCCATGAAGCCCGCTGCAGAGGTGGCCTCCGGTACCAGGGAAGCAGTGAGTAAGTTCCAAAGGAAAGCTTTCTCTGCCATCATTACAAGGGCACAGGCAAAGAAGTTGTTTGCTTCAGGCGGTCCTACTGGTGTGGATGCCATGGTTGAGGACAGGGTGATCACGTGGCCTCCTACGGTCGATAATAGGGAATCCTCACCAGATACTGCCACGGAGTCTTCATCAACAGCATCTAGTGCCTGCAGTATGAAGAGATTTTGGGGTTCGGCTCTTGTAGGACAGGTGAATCTTTCAAGGTTTGCTACACTAACCAAGCTATGTGGGGCTGTGGGATACATCTGCAGAGCCGTGTACTCCTGGTTACTTGGCAGAAATCGAACCGGCAAGCAAGAACAGTGGGAGGCAGTACTCACAGTCCAGGAGCGAGAGGAGGCATTCAAGGACTTATGTCTCGCTTCCCAGACAGGTGTGACCTTCCCCATGACGACACTCAACTGTCTGGTTGTGAAGAAGGACAGGGCAACAGGTCTCTTGTTGTGCCATGGCCGGATCCACTCCATTGATAAGGGAGGACCTGGGGGTCCGCTGATCCCCTACAAGGAGCGGATCAGCACCCTCCTTGCCGAAGAAGCCCACTGTGTCAACCATGAAGGAGTCGCCGGCACCCTCCTTCGGATGAGGAAAAGAGCCTGGGTGATGCAAGGCCCTAGAGTCGCTCGCAAAGTTGTGGACTCGTGTATGCATTGTTGGAAGTGCAGGGCCAAGTTATGCTCTCAAGTAATGGGCGATCTCCCTTCTGTTTGCACTGGGCCAGCGGCTCCTTTTGAGTACACAACGCTGGACCTGTTCAGTCCATACACAGTCAGGGACGTTGTGAGGGGGTGCACGAAGAAGAAGGTCTGGGGCATGGTCTTTAGTTGTATGGCCTCGAGAGCGATCCATGCAGATTTGGTCAAGGACCTGTCGACTGAGGGCTTTCTCAAAACTTACCAGCGATTTACCGCCCTCAGGGGTCATCCCAGAAAGCTCTGGTCTGACCAGGGCACCAACTTTGTGGGGGCCAGACCTGCACTGGAGGATCTCTACAGCTTCCTGGCAGATATCGACAAAAGGGAAGTCCAGAGGAGAGCGGTTGTGGCTGGGACTGACTGGGTGTGGGAGTTTAGTCCAGCGGACTCGCCGCATCGAAATGAGGCAGCGGAGGCAGCTGTCCGTGTGTTGAAGAGGTTGTTGAGCAGTGTTGGTGAGGAGGGTGACTTGACCATCCTGGAGTTCCAAATCCTCCTCTACTTGGCTGCCAACCTTTCCAATGAGAGACCGATCGGAGCCAGAGCTCAGGTCCAGGAGGAGACTGTGGACGTTGTGACGCCAAACTCATTGCTGTTGGGTTGAGTGGGGCCCAGAGGTGACACCCAGGGTTTTGAATTCCCTACCTACCCGTTCAGTTGGCTGCGAGCAGTCCAGGTGGAGGTGGATAAGTTTTGGAGACGTTGCAGCCAGTTGGCTGGACCTCACCTGTTCATTCAGCAGAAGTGGCATGACCCTGCCAGGAATGTCACTGTCAGAGACCTGGTATGGGTTGCGGACCAAAACGCCCTCCGGGGTCAATTCAGGCTGGGTCGTGTTGAGGAGTCGTGTCCAGATGATAAGGGTGTTGTCCGAGACGTCAAAGTGAGGATTTGTCATAGCCGCCCCATTGGCCTGTCCCAAGCAAGGAAGGACAAGGAGCCGTGTCCTTCCACAATCCTACGCAAGGACGTCAAGAGGCTGGTGGTGATACTGTCAGTAGAGGAGCAGGAGGGGGTTTTGCTTGCTCCCCTGGCTACCTAAGAGGTGCTAGAACTGTGGACACTTGAATGTGGGACTTACACTGAATCTGTTTTACTGAACAGTTATATGCTGTTTCTTTATTTTGTCACCTGAGAGGTTTTGCATATTCTGTGTATTACATTGTTGTATTAATAATAGTTATTGTGGCCTACTTGGTAAAGGACAAGTAGCCCAAGTGGGAGGTGTGAAGTTATCCCACATTTGTTTAATTTCATAGCGACCTCTTGTGGTAGCGATCCCCTCTGTAAGTTATTTGGGGCGGATGTAGTAACCTGCTGAATCTTCTTTTGAAAGTATGCCATTGTTTTGACTGTTGAAGCTGAGCTGGTGAGTTAAGAAATGTATACAATGTGATTACAATTTATGTTGAATACTATAGTTATGTTAATGTATGCAGATTGTACAGTAGATAATATGTCTGTGCCATTAATATTGTGGCTTTGTTTCATTTTGTGTCATTTCAGTTGATTACCTGGCGAAAGGCACGGTTACTGTTCAGGTGTATGCTTATGGAAAATAAACATGTAGAAGACAGTAATCGGATGTCCGAGCTTGAGTGTGACACTGTTTCATCAGTTAAGAACAGCCTTTACGGTGGGAGTTATTAAATTAATGTAGTTAGTTTAATAAAACCGTACAGTCTATGTTTTTCTGGATTGCCCTGCTCGTTCTGATGAAGTCAACAGCCCTGCTCCAATACTCGGCTGCTGAGCTTCTGAAACTTTGCCTCCACTTGGCTGTTCCACCACCGGTGCTGCAGCTCTGCCCTGACATCACTCGTCTTCCTCGTCGGAAATACATTCACCTTGGGTCCCGGAAGAGCTTCAATATTGATGACTCTTCTTCCATCAATTCCATCTGGACTTCATCTCACCGTCAACCGAGAAATTCCACCAGGAGAGTGGACCACGGTGTACTAGCCAGCCTAGCCAGGTCAGCTAATATTTCCTTCACAAGCGACCACAGTGATCTCCACTGCAGACTATTTAACCTCCGCTCACTTTCGGGCAAAGGACATCTCCTCCAGGACATCATAAATGACCACAAGTATGACTTTTTGTGTCTGACTGAAACATGGCAACAATTAGGTGACTTTTCCCAGCTGAATGAAGCAACTCCCCCTGGGTTTGTTTACATCTGTCAGCCCCGTGCCACCAGCCGTGGGGGAGGTCTCGCGATGATCTATCAACAGAATTGGAAAGTCTCACCTGTCTCTGTGACAGCTTACCCGTCATTTGAGTCTCTTGCCATAAAACTGAATGGTCCATCTCCGACTATAGTTGTCACTGTTTACCGTCCACCTAAGCCCAACTCTGACTTTATTGGTGAATTCTCTGCTTTCCTCACTCACATTTCCTCCCTCTCCCCTACTATAATTCTGCTTGGTGAGTTTAATGTACGTATTGATAATACTCATAACTACCTCACCAAAGACTTCATATCCTGCTTAGACAGCTTCGGGCTGCAGCAGTTTATTGATTTTCCCACACACTTGAAAGGTCATATTTTGGGCCTTATCTGTTGCTCTGGTGTTACTCCCTCTAATTATTCTGCAGCTGATCTCCCCATCTCTGACCACATGCTTATTTCATTTAATGTTAATGCCACTTTATCCAAAACAAAACTGTCTCGTACCATCTCATTCCATAATATTAAGGACATTAACTTAACTGCACTGGACACTGGAATCGCAAATCTCCCTAGCATCAACCTTACATCCACTCCTGATGAACTGCTCTCCCACTACAATAGTGGCCTCCACAATCTTCTGGACACCCTGGCTCCTTTAAAAACACAGACTATCTCCTTCATCCAATCTGCACCTTGGTTTACACCCGAACTCCACCAACTTAAAGGGATAGTTCGGGATTTTTGACAAGAATCTGTATGGCATCCCCATCAATAGTGTCGTGCAAACACACTGACTTACCCCTGACAGCATCCTGTGAGTCCAGTTCTTGTCCAGTTTTGGTCCAGACGAAAGTAGTCCGGCAAGTTTGTTGGGGTCACGAAAGTAAAACGTTTTTCGTCTCAAAACGGTATGTGTTCAAAAGAGTGATACATTTGCATCACAAAACCATTGCCAAATAAAAAGTCAGACCTCGAAATCGCTTGGCACTATTTTCTCTCCCTCGGTATCACTGCGCGCTGTCATGTTGACATCTGCACAGGAATCAACACTTTTCCCATTGTTTGGCAGTGATTAGGAGTTCAGATCAGCGGCGCTAACAAGCTAATTTGAGAGCAAGAACAGCGACAAATTTATCACCTTCTATAACCTATACAATAATATATTTGTGAAAATGGTGCGCACTTGCGACTATCCAGGCTGTAGCAACAAAGATGTGGCTGAATCTCCGCACACATTTCACCGTCGTAGTCAGACATGTTGTCGCTAACTTTGCTAGCAGTAAACAATGTAGTGATGTGTCAGTCGCGAATGATCCGGTTCAAAGAGCCGGCTCTTTGAAGTGAACGACGGGAGCCGGCTCTTCGGTGGGAGCCGAGTTGGGGAGCTGAATTAGTTTTTTGTCCTTAGGTGCCTCAGAGAGAGAGAGAGAGACAGAGTTCAGCTCAGCTGAAGGATGATTGTCTATTTGACAACCATGATCATTGTTTTGTTGCCGTGAATTCCTAAAGCTCATGATATAAATTGTCGCTCATAAATTGACAGGTTCGGTCGGCAACCGCCTTGGCATGGCCAGATTAATCTGCGGTATACAATGAGACCAGTCATTATAACAGGAGCATATTTGCTGTTCCAGCGGCTTCTCATTACTGGTGGAGCAGAGTGCGGCACTTTTTTCTCTTTTTACATGCGCTCAAGGTGCCACATATTTTGTTGCACATTGTTCTGTGTTTGTTAAAATAATTTCCAACTTTGCTTCATAGTTTCTTAGGCCTGATTTATACTTCATAATTTATTTTGTGGCATTTTGTTCAAGGTCGAGTGTGAAATAAAGCCATAAAGGATAAACAGTTGGTGTCTTCTGTGTATTTTATATTGGTAATATAACACAATTTTGCATTATGTTTGTGAGAAAATAATTTATTAATTGATAAGTAAGTTTTATTTCTATAGCTCAGGGGTTTCCAAACTGATCCATAAAGGGCCGTGTGGCTGCAGGTTTTCATTCCAGCCATGCAGCAGCACACTTAACTTGGCTCATTCAATCAACTGAACTGTCTTCACACAGTCAAATACTTGCAGCCACACCCACCCTTGATTAAAGGGTGGGTGTGTCAGTTGATTGAATAAGCCAAATGAGGTGTGCTGCTGCATGGCTGGAATGAAAACCTGCAGCCACACGGCCCTTTATGGATCAGTTTGGACACCCCTGCTATAGCTAGAACATTGTTACACTGCTATACTTTACAAAGCTTTACAATGGCTACAAAAACTAAAAAATAAAATGGAAAACATCCTATTGATAAAATATAAATAATAATGTAATTAATTAACTAGTTAATTGCAGCAATTAAATCAAAAATAAAATTTCAGGAGCCGAAAGAGCCGGCTCCTTACAGTAAGAAGAGCCAAAGGAGCCGGCTCCCGAAAAAGAGCCGAAATTCCCATCACTAAAACAATGAATGAAACAGCCGTGGCTGTCACCTGGCGGCAGCGCGCAGTGATAAGAAGGGAGAGAAAATAGTGCCAAGCGATTTCGAGGTCTGACTTTTTATTTGGCAATGGTTTTGTGATGCAAATATATCACTCTTTTGAACACATACTGTTTTGAGACGAAAAACGTTTTACTTTCGTGACCCCAACAAACTTGCCGGACTACTTTCGTCTGGACCAAAACTGGACAAGAACTGGACTCACAGGATGCTGTCAGGGGTAAGTCAGTGTGTTTGCACGACACTATTGATGGGGATGCCATACAGATTCATGTCAAAAATCCCGAACTATCCTTTTAAGGCTAAAAGTCGTCAACTGGAATGTCTCTACAGAAAAACTGGTCTCACTGTTCATAAGGACATGTTCATGAGTCACATTCTCTTCTATAAGGATTCTTTCTCCATTGCAAAATCCAATTACTATGCAGACTTAATCAGACTAGGTAATGGAAACACACAAGCATTATTTTCTCTGGTTAACAAAACTCTACGCCCACCTGACTGTCTCCCTCCCCATTTCTACTCAACTGATTTTTGCAACTCAATTGTGGCATTTTTCAACACAAAGATTGACAGTATTCATCAGCAACTAGCCCCTCACATCTCAGCCACCTCACCCTTCCCAGCTTTTCAAATCCCTTTCTCCCACCCACTCTCTAACTTCAAACTTCCCTCTGCTGCTGATACTGTATATCTGATCTCATCCACAAATCCAAGCCATTTACCTGCCAGCTTGATCCTCTCCCTACTTCTCTGGTAAAAGTCTCTATCCATTCTCTGACCCCTCTAATAACTGCTATTGTCCATTCTTCTCTCACCTCTGGTACTGTCCCCTCATCTTTCAAATCAGCCATAGTAACCCCAATTCTCAAGAAACCTGGTGCTGACCCCAATAATTTCACCAACCTTCGTCCCATCTCCAATCTCCCTTTCTTTTCCAAAACCTTGGAAAAAATTGTTGCATCTCAGGTTCATGATCACCTCTCTCTTAATAATCTCTATGAACAGTTCCAGTCTGGCTTTCGCCCACTTCATAGCACAGAAACAGCTCTTGTCAAAATCACTAACGACCTCCTCATGGCTGCTGACACTGGACTCCTTACCATCCTCATTCTCCTCGACTTGAGTGCGGCCTTTGACACAATCTCCCACACCATCCTCATTGACAGATTAGCCACTATTGGACTATCTGACATGCCCCTGGACTGGTTTAAATTATATCTTTCTGGCCACACTCAGTTGGTCCAACTGAAAACATTTACATCCCAACCATTCCCCCTCTCTTCTGGTGTACCCCAAGGTTCTGTGCTTGGACCTCTTTTATTCATTATCTATCTCCTCCCTCTTGGCAGTATTTTCAAGTTCAAGTCAACTTTATTATCAAGAATGCCATATGTGCAGGACATACAGAGAATTTGTGTTTCCCTCTTATCCATGGTGCAAACAGTAATAAACATGAAATATAAAATATAGGTAAAAGATATAAACTTTAAAAAAAGATGTATATATATATAATATCAAGAGCTCTTTTCCAAAATGCGATAAATGCCAAATTAAAAAAAAAACGAGTTGGTCGCGCTATTCTGCTGTTTACTGAGCCTATTCACTGCTCCATTAATGTTTCATGCTAAATCGCTATATTTCCTTGTTTATAGTATGTGCTGCAAATTGTAGTTTCTCTCCAAAACGCGATAGGCACTACACCTGTTTTTTGGCAGAGTGCGACATTTCCTCTAGACCAATCAGAGTTCAGTCAGTGTTCTACACTATCCCACATGGCGGCGCCCTGAAGCGAGGAGTTTTGTTTGCTTGTGTAGCTTCTTGAGCACAAATAACTTTTTGATGGTTCTGAAGAACCTGTGAGACCTACACCAAGTGGTAAAAGACGTTGTTTAAACAAAGATAACCATGAACGAGAGCAAACTAAGAAAATTCGCTATTCTGGTGGCGGGCTGATTATTGTTATTTAATTATTGGTTTTGTCATGCTATTTAAGGTGGCACTTTGAATGGATTGTGTTTAAAAAATTGAACTAACTGGCCATTTGTTATTTAGTTGTTTTCTGTGGTGGACAGTCTTAAAACATAAGATTAAATGGCGGCGCATGATGAGGATGCTGCGGCTACAAGCTCTCCCTACCTGTGCACGTTTTTTGTTTTTTTGTGTGTATTTTTGCGTGTTGTTCATCTGTACCGGACTTCAATATCCACTACAATCGTATGGACTTACTGGACATCGGTTTCCAGCAGAAAATGACGGTTTGTAGCGATTTCCATCGCATGCACAACATTCCGGACGAGATAGCGAGACCAGCGGGGTGTCTGTGGATGGTTATCGGGTCTGGCAGGCGAAGGAGGCGGCATCGGGAGCGGAAGCAAAAGCGAGGCTGCAGAGCCGGCCTGTTGACTAAGCTCAGAAAACAGCCACTCAAACCTCCACTGCCAAGCCTCTACCTCTCCAACGCCAGATCTATGGTAAACAAGATGGACGATTTGGATATACAGCTGGCTGGAAATCGTTACGTTTGAGAATGCTGCATGTTGACCATCACAGAGACGTGGCTACATCCACAAATACCCGACACTTCGGTGCAGCTAGCAGGCCACACGCTACACAGATCGGACAGGACCAGAGACTCTGGGAAAAAAAGACGTGATGGGCTTTGCATCTACGTGAATGAAGGTTGGTGTAACAATAGCAATGTATTGGACAGACATTGTTCCCCGGACTTAGAATTCATGTCGGTGAGATGCAGACCCTTCTTTCTGCCCAGAGAGCTAGCCGCCGTTATCATCACTGCCGTCTACATACCACCGGATGCTAATGTAAGAACCGCTCTCTCTTTACTGCTTGATGCCATAAACAATCACCAGCGTGCCTATCCAAACGGTGCGCACATCATCGCAGGAGATTTTAATCAGGCAAATCTTAAAACTGTTTTACCGAAATTTCACCAGCACGTGAAATGTTCAACAAGGGAGGATAAAACTTTAGATCAGACCTGGGCATTTTACGGCCCGCGGGCCGCATCCGGCCCTTTGGTTCATTCTGACCAGCCCGCGTAAGGTTAATGAGAAATTACAAAATAAATGTATTTTCTAATTTTACCTCATGCATGGACTGAATGTGCATTGCTTTTATTTTGAAGTTGTGTTCAACAAAAACGCAATGCGCGCGACATGAAAATGACATGAAATCCCACAAAACCTAATCGCCCGATAACTACTTCCGTAATTTGTCCAGACCAACCACAAACTTGTACGTCATCCTTCAAACGGTCCAGCTAATCACATTGTGTGACATCACCAGCAGGCGCTGGAGCCGATCTCCGGCGAAAAGCCCCAAATGAGGTGATTAGACTACAAATGTGGGCATCATTATTATAATATGATGTATCTTGCTTGATATTTGGAGTAGAAAGACAATATTGTGATGTCTTTATTGTGTTTTGGGGTGAATGTGACTGAAAAAAAATGGTACAAACGTTCACATTTTGTTAACCATTGTTTTGGGAAATTTGATTGAATAAATGACATTTTTTTGTAAGGCAACCTCGTTTTTTCCATACTCTTACCAGTCTTAGCAGTTTGTAAGAACAATGTTATTTATTGCTTTATATAAAGAAATACAATTAATATTATGCAGAATTTAGTTCAGCCTTTTGGTCTGGCCCTCCACAAAATTTTCTGTTTCTCATGTGGCCCCATGGAAAAAATAATTGCCCACCCCTGCTTTAGATCATGTGTACTCTAATGCCGCTTTTCCACTACAAACGCGGCTGAGTTGGGCTGAGCCGTGCCGTGCTGAGTCGAGCTGAGTGGGGCTGTTGGAGTTGCATTTCGACTACAACCGCGCTGAACCGTGCTGGCTGGAAGTGGGTGGACACATTGGGTGGAGTTAGCGAAAGTGGGTGGACGTCACGTGATGTCGTTAGGCGGCGCGAACAGTGACATCAGTGAGCTTTTAAGCGGTAGTCTCACGACCCGGATAGTAAACAATAAACATGGAGTCGTTAGTGTTGCTGGTCTTGGTTCTGTGGCTTGTTGTCACCGACAACGCCAGCAGATACTGGCAGGAGCGTATAGATGAGGCGAGGCGCATAAGGCTTCAGAAATTCTCGTAATTCGTAATTATTCTTCTTCCGGGTTTACGGTGTTAACAGATCCCAGCGTGCTCGCGGGAGGCGTGTGTGGGCATGTGAGGACACTCCTCCTCACCAATCAGTGCACAGGGGAGTGTCTGCTCATGCCCCCAGCCTCACTTGGCTCGGTTTGGCTCGCTTCAGCCCCACTCCAAAACGGTGCGAGTTTTAGGGGCTAAGCAGGGCTGAAGCGAGCCGAGTCGTGCTGTTCTTTGGTAGTCGAAACGCGAGCCATGTCGGGCTGAAGTGAGCTGAAGCGAGCTGAAGTGAGCTGAAAAAGGGTAGTGGAAAAGGGCCATAAGCTCAAGAGTGCATACAGAGCCATACCCCTCCCTCACCTGGGACAGTCAGATCACCTCTCACTGTTCCTGAATCCAGCATACACCCCCCTCAGCCGACAAACAAAGCCCAAAAGACAGACCATTATCACCTGGCCTGACGATGCCCTCCCCCGATTCCAGGACTGCTTTGAACAAACACAATGGGACACTTTCCACCATGAGGACCTGGCCACATTCACAGACACAGTACTGTCTTACATCAAGTACTCCATGGGTATGGTCACTGTGGAAAAGACCATCCAGGTGTACCCAAACCAGAAACCGTGGATGACCAGCCAGGTCCGCTCACTTCTCCGGGCCCGCGATGCAGCCTTCAGATCCGGTGACGGAGCACTCTACAGCACAGCTCGCGCCAACCTGAGGAGAGGCATCAAGGCCACTAAAGCAGACTACAAGGGGAAGATAGAAGGGCAACTCAACAACCCCCGACAGGTGTGGCAGAGTATACAGTCCCTCACCAACTACAAGGGCTGTGCTGTGACACCTGGGGACTCAGACTGGCAGCTAAACAGCTTTTTTGCCCACTTTGAGTCCCAAGCTCAGAACTCAGTCACACCACCCCAACCCCCACTACAACCCACACCAACCTCTGACACCACCCCACTCACCGTGGAGGTGGAGGACGTGAGACGTGTGCTCCATGCTGTCAACCCCAAAAAGGCCACAGGACCGGATGGAGTACCAGGGAAAGTACTCAAGGCATGTGCTGACCAGCTAGCTCCAGTCTTCACTGACATTTTCAATCTGTCACTGGAACAAGCCAACATCCCAGCCTGCCTAAAATCGGCCACCATTATCCCAGTCCCCAAAAAGTCACCCACAACCAACCTCAACGACTTCCGCCCAGTAGCACTCACTCCAGTTATCACAAAGTGCTTTGAAAAATTGGTGATGAGACACATCAAAGCCTGTCTCCCCCCCCACGCTCGACCCACAACAGTTTGCATACTGGCCAAACAGATCCACTGAAGATGCAATAACCACCGCCCTCCACGCTGCACTGAGCCACCTCGAGAAAAAGGGGAGCTATGTCAGGATGCTCTTCATTGACTACAGCTCAGCCTTTAACACAATAATACCAGACATTCTTATCCCCAAGTTGGCCAACCTAGGGCTCCCACCCTCCACCTGCTCCTGGATTAAGGACTTTCTGGTCAACCGACCCCAGCATGTGAAGCTGGGTCCCCACTTCTCATCCGCCCGCACGCTCAGCACCGGCTCGCCCCAAGGCTGTGTGCTGAGCCCACTACTCTACTCACTCTACACGCATGACTGCAGACCCACCCACCCTGAGAACATCATTGTGAAATTCGCAGATGACACAACGGTGGTGGGGATGATCACAGAGGGGAACGAGGTGGCCTACAGAGATGGGGTTCTTAGACTCGGTGAGTGGTGTGCCTTCAACAACCTGGCGCTAAACATCTCCAAAACTAAGGAACTCATCCTGGACTTCCGACGGAACAAAGCCGCCCCTGCCCCCCTGTACATCAATGGCAAAAGCGTGGAGCGAGTGGAGTCTTTCAAATTCCTTGGGATCCACATCTCTGCTGACCTCTCCTGGGCAGCCAACACCACCGCACTGGTTAAAAAGGCACAGCAGAGACTACACTTCCTGAGAGTGCACAGGAAGGAGCAACTTGACACAAACCTGCTGGTGACCTTCTACCAGTCAGCCATTGAGAGCCTGCTGACCTATGCTGTGTCAGTGTGGCACTCAAGCTGCACAGAAGCGGACAGAAAACGACTGCAGAGGGTGACTAACACAGCACAAAAGATCATCGGCTGTCCTTTACCTCCTTTGTCCACCATCTACAACTCCCGGTGGCTAGGCAGGGCAAAGAGCATCATAAAAGACTATACACACCCTGGCTTCCACCTCTTCGACCTGTTGCCCTCTGGCAGGCGCTACAGGGCCATACCAGCCAAAACAAACAGACTCAGGGACAGTTTCTTTCCAAGAGCTGTCACAATACTCAACTCAAGTTTGCAATGAGGAATTGTCATGCTTGAACACCACTGACAAGGTAACCATCACCACAATGCTGCTAACCACTTCATCTCAACCTAGTCTCTCCTTGTCAGACTGTAAACTGTCACATTTGCACTGTAAATGTCACAAGACTGTCATATTGCACTATCATATCAAGTCAGTTCATCTGTTCTTAGACATCCACTTTCTTTGTCATTTTAAGTACTGTAAACTGTCATATTTGCACTATTAATATCATAGCTATCTGTAAACTGTCTTATTGCACTATCATATCAAGTCAGATCATCTGGGTTTTTTTTTAGTTGCCTACATACTGAAAATAGGCATCTGTACATGCCAATGCTACCTCTATCACTTGATGCAGCTAGTCACTTTATTCTCAACCCTGTTACTGTTATGCACCTGTGTTCCTTCAGAGACTTGCACAAGTTTATGTATAGTTGTCAGTATTTTTGTTTTTAGTAGTAGTTTTATATTAAGGGGCGGCACGGTGGTGTAGTGGTTAGCACTGTCGCCTCACAGCAAGAAGGTCCGGGTTCGAGCCCCGTGGCCGGCGAGGGCCTTTCTGTGTGGAGTTTGCATGTTCTCCCCGTGTCCGCGTGGGTTTCCTCTGGGTGCTCCGGTTTCCCCCACAGTCCAAAGACATGCAGGTTAGGTTAACTGGTGACTCTAAATTGAGCGTAGGTGTGAATGTGAGTGTGAATGGTTGTCTGTGTCTATGTGTCAGCCCTGTGATGGCCTGGCGACTTGTCCGGGGTGTACCCCGCCTTTCGCCCGTAGTCAGCTGGGATAGGCTCCAGCTTGCCTGCGACCCTGTAGAACAGGATAAAGCGGCTAGAGATAATGAGATGAGATGAGTTTTATATTAGCTTTATTGTACATATTTTCCTATGTCTATTTTAGTATTTATGTGTGCACTGTATGGTGAAGCTTTAAATCTCATTGTACTTGTATAATGTCAATAAAGGCTTTCTATTCTATTTCTATTCTAAACATAAATTAATGTTATTTAAGTGTTTATATAATTTATTTGATTTTATTATAAATTGTATGGGGCGGCACGGTGGTGTAGTGGTTAGCGCTGTCGCCTCACAGCAAGAAGGTCCTGGGTTCGAGCCCCGGGGCCGGCGAGGGCCGTTCTGTGTGGAGTTTGCATGTTCTCCCCGTGTCCGCGTGGGTTTCCTCCGGGTGCTCCGGTTTCCCCCACAGTCCAAAGACATGCAGGTTAGGTTAACTGGTGACTCTAAATTGACCGTAGGTGTGAATGTGAGTGTGAATGGTTGTCTGTGTCTATGTGTCAGCCCTGTGATGACCTGGCGACTTGTCCAGGGTGTACCCCGCCTTTCGCCCGTAGTCAGCTGGGATAGGCTCCAGCTTGCCTGCGACCCTGTAGAAGGATAAAGCGGCTAGAGATAATGAGATGAGATGAGATAAATTGTATGATGAAAGTTCCTCATCTCATCTCATTATCTCTAGCTGCTTTATCCTGTTCTACAGGGTCGCAGGCAAGCTGGAGCCTATCCCACCTGTCTACGGGTGAAAGGCGGGGTACACCCTGGACAAGTCGCCAGGTCATCACAGGGCTGACACATAGACACAGACAACCATTCACACTCACACCTACGGTCAATTTAGAGTCACCAGTTAACCTAACCTGCATGTCTTTGGACTGTGGGGGAAACCGGAGCACCCAGAGGAAACCCATGCGGACATGGGGAGAACATGCAAACTCCGCACAGAAAGGCCCTCGCCAGCCATGTGGCTCGAACCCAGAACCTTCTTGCTGTGAGGCGACAGCGCTAACCACTACACGACTGTGCCACCCCATGAAAGTTCCTGATATTATATATCTACAGCATGTTCTCTTGTTTTAAAAACAGAAAGACAGAAAAAATGAATGGATTTATAACATTTTGAAAAAAGTGAGTGGATTTATAGCATTTTGAAAAATATATATACAGTGGTGCTTGAAAGTTTGTGAACCCTTTAGAATGTTCTATATTTTTGCATAAATATGACCTAAAACATCATCAGATTTTCACACAAGTCCTAAAAGTAGATAAAGAGAACCCAGTTAAACAAATGAGACAAAAATATTATACTTCATCATTTATTTATTGAGGAAAATGACCCAATATTACATAACTGTGAGTGGCAAAAGTATATGAACCTTTGCTTTCAGTATCTGGTGTGACCCCCCCTTGTGCAGCAATAACTGCAACTAAATGTTTCCGGTAACTGTTGATCAGTCCTGCACACTGGCTTGGAGGAATTTTAGCCCATTCCTCCATACAGAACAGCTTCAACTCTGGGATGTTGGTGGGTTTCCTCACATGAACTGCTTGCTTCAGGTCCTTCCACAACATTTCCATTGGATTAAGGTCAGGACTTTGACTTGGCCATTCCAAAACATTAACTTTATTCTTCTTTAACCATTCTTTGGTAGAACGACTTGTGTGCTGAGGGTCGTTGTCTTGCTGCATGACCCACCTTCTCTTGAGATTCGGTTCATGGACAGATGTCCTGATATTTTCCTTTAGAATTCGCTGGGATAATTCAGAATACATTGTTCCATCAATGATGGCAAGCCGTCCTGGCTCAGATGCAGCAAAACAGGCCCAAACCATGATACTACCACCACTATGTTTCACAGATGGGATAAGGTTCTTATGCTGGAATGCAGTGTTTTCCTTTCTCCAAACATAGCGCTTATCATTTAAGCCAAAAAGTTCTATTTTGGTCTCATTCATCCACAAAAAATTTCTCCGATAGCCTTCTGGCTTGTCCACGTGATCTTTAGCAAACTGCAGATGAGCAGCAATGTTCTTTTTGGAGAGCAGTGGCTTTCTCCTTGCAACCCTGCCATCCACACCATTGTTGTTCAGTGTTCTACTGATGGTGGACTCATGAACATTAACATTAGCCAATGTGAGAGAGGCCTTCAGTTGCTTAGAAGTTACTCTGGGGTCCTTTGTGACCTCGCTGACTATTACACGCCTTGCTCTTGGAGTGATCTTTGTTGGTTGACCACTCCTGGGGAGGGTAACAATGGTCTTGAATTTCCTCCATTTGTACACAATCTGTCTGACTGTGGATTGGTGGAGTCCAAACTCTTTAGAGATGGTTTTGTAACCTTTTCCAGCCTGATGAGCATCAACAACACTTTTTCTGAGGTCCTCAGAAATCTCCTTTCTTCGTGCCATGATAAACTTCCACAAACGTGTTGTGAAGATCAGTCTTTGATAGATCCCTGTTCTTTAAATAAAATAGGGTGCCCACTCACACCTGATTGTCACCCCACTGACTGAAAACACCTGACCCCAATTTCACCTTCAAATTAACTGCTAATCCTAGAGGTTCACATACTTTTGCCACTCACAGATATGTAATATTGGCTCATTTTCCTCAATAAATAAATGACCAAGTATAATATTTTTGTCTCATTTATTTAACTGGGTTCTCTTTATCTACTTTTAGGACTTTTGTGAAAATCTGATGATGTTTTAGGTCATATTTGTGCAGAAATATAGAAAATTCTAAAGGGTTCACAAACTTTCAAGCACCACTGTAATAAACTTTGGATTTATAATCAAGAACATTGTCGCTAGATTTGTCAATTATTGTTGAAAATGTTCAGACTGAACCAACTATCTATTGTAACAGGATAAATTTAATATTTGCAAAATTTATGGGTCTGGGTAAATAAATGTAATTTTTCTGAAAACAATCAAAATGGATTCATAGCATTTTGGAAACAAGCTCTTCATACACACACACACACACACACACACACGCTAAAGCTATCTAAGAAAAGACAGTGGCAATCCAGAAAGTATAAATATGGCAAATGTGGCAGTGTAAACAGAATTAATGGTATAAATTTAAATGTGACAAATGACAATATAAACAGAATGAACAATGTAAATGGGAACAGCAGTCTGACAGTATAGTAGTGCAATATAGCACGATATAAACGGAATTATCAGTATAAATATAAATATGGGAGTATGAGCAGAATTTACAGTGTAAGTATAAATATGGCAGATATGACAGTATAAACCATAAATTTAACATCCAGTTCCACTGCTATGCGGATGACACCCAGCTCTACCTGTCCACCAAACCCACCTCCTCTCTCCCACCCACCTCCCTCTCCGATTGCCTACAGGAACTCAGATCCTGGTTCTCCCATAACTTCCTTAAACTTAACAGTGATAAAACTGAGGTCCTTCTCATTGGTATTAAATCCACCCTTTCAAAAATAAATAGTTAATCCATTTCCTTTGAGAACTCCTCAATTTTCCCCTCCCTCCAGGTTAAGAGTCTGGGTGTCATCCTTGATAGCACTCTATCATTCCAGTCCCACATAAATAATGTCACTTGGTCAGCTTACTTCCATCTACGTAATATCTCGCGCCTGCGTCCGTTCCTCACACCCAACAGTACCGCTATCCTGGTTCACACCCTGGTTACATCCCGTCTTGACTATTGTAACGCCCTTCATTTTGGTTTACCTGTCAAGTCCATCCATAAACTGCAACTGGTTCAAAACTCTGCCACCAGAATTATTTCCAGAACCCCCTCCTTCAGTCATATCACACCTGTCCTGCAGCAACTCCATTGGCTTCCTATCAAATTTCACATCATCTTTAAAGTCCTACTTTTTACCTTTAAGGCCATCAACACCCTCACCCCCAGTACCTTACTGAGCTCCTCCACACTAACATACCCAGCCGTACTCTCAGGTTCTCCTCCTCCATCCAACTCACCCTTCCACCTGCTCGCTTGTCTACCATGGGGTTGAGAGCCTTCAGCCGCTTGGTCCCCCGCTTCTGGAACTCCCTGCCACAGGATATACAACACTCTGATTCCATCATCGCCTTCAAATCTCGCCTCAAAACCCACCTTTTCTGACAAGCATATTCCCTTTAATCTGGGACTGGAATGACCCCACCATTGCACTTTATTTCTGTTTTATTATGTTTTGCACTATTTTTATTATGTTTTTCATTTTATTGATTGCTTTTATTATTGTCTTTGTACGGTGACCTTGAGTGTCCTGAAAGGCGCCTATAAATAAATTTATTATTATTATTATAAATGGATAAAAATGGATGACATGCTTCAATAAAGTGGCAGCATGGCAGTGTAGTGTTGCACTGTTGCCTCACAGCAAGAAGGTTCTGGGTTCGAGCCCCATGGCCGGCGAGGGCCTTTCTGTGTGGAGTTTGCATGTTCTCCCTGTGTCTGTGTGGGTTTCCTCCGGGTGCTCCGGTTTCCCCCACAGTCCAAAGACATGCAGGTTAGGATAACTGGTGGCTTTAAATTGACCGTAGGTGTGAATGTGATTCTGAATGAGTCTGAATGGTTGTGTGTCTCTGTGTGTCAGTCCTGTGATGACCTGGTGACTTGTCCAGGGTGTACCCTGCCTCTCACCCATAGTCAGCTGGGATAGGCTCCAGCCTGCCTGCGACCCTGGACAGGATAAGCAGTTATGGATAATGGATGGATGGATGCTTCAATAAATGAATGTTGTAGTCGTAGGTAAATTTGGTTTACAAGATGGCAGCGTGTATGGATGCAGCGGCCCCTCTCTCTCTGCATTTAGTGTTTAAAAGTGCGTGTTGTAAGGTCTGTCTGTGTGCTTTATGTCTACGTACATGTACAAGTAGTGCACTGACAATGTCGGTCACAAGATATTGTTGCCACTGCCTTCTAGCTATAGGAAATATGACCAAACATCTCGTCTTGGACCAGAAAGTCATTGAGGAACTTCAAGGCCTGGGTCTTCTCTGTCGGACTACAACATCACTGGACTCGCCTGCTGTGTCTCACCCAGAGAGGAGGTGCTGGAAGCGGTGTGAGAGGAAACAGAAGCATGGCAAGCATGGAGGTATCCGCGTTAGGCTAGCCACTAGCCCACACAGACCCACGATACCATCCCTCATTCTAGCCAATGTACGCTCACAAGACAGCAAAATAGATAACATAGAACTCATGCGATCTGCATTACATGATGCGAGGGATTGCTGTGTTTTCATCTTTATGGAATCCTGGCTGAACAATATCCCGGACTCTGCTATCCAGCTAGCTGGGCTAACATGCTACCGCATTGACCGAGCCTTTAGGGAAGGAGGCAAGACATGTGGTGGGGGAGTGTGTGTTTACATCAGAGATGCTTGGTGCTGGAATGCTACTGTTGTGCACAAACACTGTTCTCTGCTGGTGGAGTTTATCATCATCAAGTGCTGACCCTTCTATCTACCGAGGGTGTTTACATCGATTCTGCTCGTTGCTGTTTACATCCCTCCCACCGCTAACACCAACATTAAGAATGAGGCACTCCGTGAACTCTACCAGGCCATTAGTGAACAACAGACAGCGCACCCAGACAGATTCCTCATCACAGCAGGTGACTTCAATCACGCAGATTTAACGGTTTTACTGCCCAAATTACATCAGTATGTGGACTTTCCAACAACAGGTGACAATTTACTGGACTTGGTGTACACAACTCACAAAGGAGCTTACAAGGCCTCCCCCACCTGGGTCTCTCTGATCACATCACCATCATGCTGAGACCTGCATATAGACCCAGAGTGAGAGCCATCAGACCAACACAAAAGGAGGTACATGTGTGGCCAGAGGGGGCCTCCTTTGCTCTGAAAGACTGTTTTAGCACTACACACTGGGACATTTTCAAAGAAGCAGCCACTTACAATGACCACATAGATTTAGAGGAATACACTGAGGCCGTCACATCATACATCGCCAAATGCACTGATGTTGTCACTCACTTCAAAACCATCACTATTCGTGTGAATCAGAAGCCTTGGCTGACAGGAGAGGTTCCCACATTCCTGCAGGCTCGAGACACAGCCTTTAGGGCCGGTGACACTGCAGGTCTAACAGCCAGAGCCAACCTGTCCTGCGGCATCAGGGAGGCAAAACGTCAATACAGCAATAAAATATCTGGACATTTCAGCAACACCAGAGATGCACAGTCTCTCTGGCGTGGCATTCAAATCCTCACAAATTACAAACCCCCACCACAGACCTGTGAGAGTGACATCACATTGCTGAACTGCCTAAACGATGTCTTTGGACACTTTGAAACACAAAACGACACACCAGCACAGAAGATCACTCCTCCCCCATATGAACAGGCCATATGTCTGGATCCAGCCAGTGTGGAGAGGACCCTCTCCAGGATCAACCCATGTAAGGCAGCTGGACCAGACAACATACCTGGTCGTGTTCTGAAGGACTGTGCCATGGAGCTCAGGGATGTCCTTACTGACATCTTTAACATCTCCCTAAACCAAGCTGTTGTTCCCATGTGTTTCAAAGCTACAACAATAATACCAGTGCCAAAGAAGCCCCTCCCATCTAACTATAATGATTATCGGCCCATAGCACTGACTTCCATCATCATGAAGTGCTTTGAGCAACTGGTCATGCAGAACATCAAGTCCATTCTCCCTCCCTCTCATGACCCATTCCAGTTTGCATATAGGTCAACCAGGTCCATAGAGGATACTATCTCAGCTGCTCTCCACCCAGCCCTCACTCACCTGGACTCAAAGAACACCTGTGTGCAAATGCTGTTCTTGGATTACAGTTTGGAATTCAACACAATCATTCCCCAGCAGCTAATACAAAAACTCGGACATTTGGGATTCAACACCTCTGTAACTGGGTGCTGGACTTTCTTACAGGGAGGCCACAGAACGTGCGGGTCAGCAGTAACACCTCCAGGACCATCATGCTGAGCACAGGGGACGCACAAGGGTATGTGCTCAGCCTGCTGCTCTTCACCCTGCTGACCCATGACTGTGTACTAAACTACAGCATCAACCACATCATCAAGTTTGAGGATGACACGACTGTGGTGGGCCTCATCACTAACAACAATGAAGCCAACTACATGAATGAGGTGAGCCACCTGGTCGAGTGGAGTAAAGACAACAATCTCTTCCTGAACATGGAGAAGACCAAAGAGATTGTAGTCAACTTCAGGAGAGGTCACTCACAGCATCCCCCTCTGACCATCGATGGTGCTGCAGTGGAGAGGGTGAGCAGCACCAAATTCCTAGGTGTGCACATCGCTGAGGACCTCTCCTGGTCCAACAACATTGCATCACTGGCCAAGAAGGCTCAAACTCACCTCTACTTCCTCTGCAAACTGAGGAGTGCACGAGTCCCACCCCCCATCATGTGCTCTTTCTACAGGGGGACCACTGAAAGTGTCCTCACTGGCTGCATCACTGCGTCGTACGGAGGCTGCAGTGCCTCCTGCCGGAAGACTCTGCAACGCATAGTGAGCACGGCCAGCAAGATCATCAGTACCCCTCAGCCCTCCCTTACGGACATCTATCACTCCCGTCTCACCCGCAGAGCCATCAGCGTTGCTGGTGACACCTCCCACCCTTCACACTCACTCTTCAGCCTCCTGCCCTCAGGGAAAAGGTACCAGAGCCTCCAGGTCCGCTCCACAAGACTGCTAAACAGCTTCATCCACCAGGCTGTCAGGTTGCTGAACTCTATCCACTACCTACCCCTGGTCTGTAACACATTCATTCACACAAGTAAACTACTTACACAAGCAAACTACTTCATCCGTTTGCACATCACACTACAATCATTAGCATTACTCATCCGTTTGCACATCACGCCACAAACATTAGCATTACTGCTGTATCCACTGCTATTGCCCACTTGCACTAATGTCATATACACCTCATAAACTGCTCTTCCAGCACTTTCTCTGTTATTGTACTGTATTGCACTACTGCTATTTTGGACATTGTTTGATTTTAGTGTATTTTTAAATATATATATATATATATATATAAAATATGAGTGATTCCACGCTTATGGGTACTGAAATGGGGACATGAACTTATTTTTAAAAATTCACCTAAAACCATTTCTTTTTTTACCATCAGGTCACAAAACATGTAATCTTTAATGAATGATATGTTAAAAGATAACTTTCATTTTCTGAGATGTAATAAAAACATATTTATATGCCAGAGTCACGCCTATGAGTTCCAAAATGATGTCTGTTACATTACTTCTGTTACGATTGTCCATCTCGCGTCTGTTACAAATTAATTACAATCTAGCTATATACCATGTTAATCTTATTGAAAGAATGTGTATGTTTATTCTACTACACATGTTTATTAATTATATTTGCTAAAACATCACCTTCCTATGTTTCAGAAAGTAATTCTACATTGTTAAAATTGAGAATATATATGTCCACAACACTTCTGTTACGTTCTGACTTTGGCATATAAATATGTTTTTATTACATCTCAGAAAATGAAAGTTATCTTTTAACATATCATTCATTAAAGATTACATGTTTTGTGACCTGATGGTAAAAAAAAAGAAATGGTTTTAGGTGAATTTTTAAAAATAAGTTCATGTCCCAATTTCAGTACCCATAAGCGTGGAATCACTCATATGGCGGCACGGTGGTGTAGTGGTTAGCGCTGTCGCCTCACAGCAAGAAGGTCCTGGGTTCAAGCCCCGGGGCCAGTGAGGGCCTTTCTGTGTGGAGTTTGCATGTTCTCCCCGTGTCCACGTGGGTTTCCTCCGGGTGCTCCGGTTTCCCCCACAGTCCAAAGACATGCAGGTTAGGTTAACTGGTGACTCTAAATTGACTGTAGGTGTGAGTGTGAATGGTTGTCTGTGTCTCTGTGTCAGCCCTGTGATGACCTGGCGACTTGTCCAGGGTGTACCCCGCCTTTCGCCTGTAGTCAGCTGGGATAGGCTCCAGCTTGCCTGCGACCCTGTAGAAGGATAAAGCGGCTAGAGATAATGAGATGAAATTATATATATATATATATATATATATATACACACACAGTGCTCAGCGTGAGTACACCCCCTTTGAAAAGTAACATTTTAAACAATCTTTCAATGAACACAAACAATTTCCAAAATGTTGACAAGACAAAGTTTAATATAACATCTGTTTAACTTGTAACGGGAAAGTAAGGTTAATAATATAACTTAGATTATACATTTTTCAGTTTTACTCAAATTAGGGTGGTGCAAAAATGAGTACACCCCACAACAAAAACTACTACATCTAGTACTTTGTATGGCCTCCATGATTTTTAATGACAGCACCAAGTCTTCTAGGCATGGAATGAACAAGTTGGAGACATTTTGTAACATCAATCTTTTTCCATTCTTCAACAATGACCTCTTTTAGTGACTGGATGCTGGATGGAGAGTGATGCTCAACTTGTCTCTTCAGAATTCCCCAAAGAAAATAATTTCTTTACACCACAAAGGTGAAGGCTACAAGAAGATCAGCAAAGCTTTACTTATCAGTCAGAACACTGTAGCAAAAGTGGTACAAAAATTTAAGAAAGATGGAACTGCAACCATCTCACAGAGATGTCCAGGTCGTCCACGGAAGTTAACACCTCGACAGGAACGTCTTCTGATGAGAAGGATTGAAAAAAATCGGCATGCAAGTTCACTGCAGTTATCTAAAGAAGTAGAAAGCCAAACTGGGGTGACTATTTCCCGTGACACAATACAGCGTACACTGCAGAGGAATGGCATGCATGCATGCTGTCCACGAAAGAAGCCTCTCCTAAAGCCCAGGCACAAAAAAGCCTGCCTAGAGTTTGCCAGGGCCCATGCTGAAAAAGATGAAGACTACTGGGACTCTATACTCTGGAGTGATGAGACCAAGATAAATGTTTTTGGAACTGATGGCTTCAAAACTGTATGGTGTCACAAAAGTGAGGAATACAAAGAAAAATGCATGGTGCCTACAGTGAAACAATGTGGTGGCAGCGTCCTTATGTGGGGCTGCATGAGTGCTGCTGGTGTCGGGGAGCTGCATTTCATTGATGGCATCATGAATTCACAGATGTATTGCTCTATACTGAAAGAGAAGATGCTACCATCACTCTGTGCCCTTGGTTGTCGTGCACTTTTCCAACATGACTAAACACACATCTAAGGCCACTGTTGGATTTCTGAAGAAGAACAGGGTGAAAGTGATTCAGTGGCCAAGTATGTCTCCTGATCTGAACCCAATCGAACACCTATGGGGAATTCTGAAGAGACAAGTTGAGCATCACTCTCCATCCAGCATCCAGTCACTAAAAGAGGTCATTGTTGAAGAATGGAAAAAGATTGATGTTGCAAAATGTTGCCACCTTGTTCGTTCCATGCCTAGAAGACTTGGTGCTGTCATTAAAAATCATGGAGGCCATACAAAGTACTTGACGTAGTAGTTTTTGTTGTGGGGTGTACTCATTTTTGCACCACCCTAATTTGAGTAAAACTGAAAAAATGTGTAATCTAAGTTATATTATTAACCTTACTTTCATATTATAAGTTAAACAGATGTTATATTAAACTTTGTCTTGTCAACATTTTGGCAATTGTTTGTGTTCATTGAGATATTGTTTAAAATGTTACTTTTCAAAGGGGGTGCACTCATTTACGCTGAGCACTGTGTGTGTGTGTGTGTGTGTGTGTGTGTATATATATATATATATACACACACACACACTATATATATATATATATATATATATATATATATATATATATATATATATATATATATATTTTTTTTTTTTAATCTATATTATCTATATTTATATATATTGGGGGTTTGTGTGTGTGTGTGTGTGTGTGTGTGTGTGTGTGTGTGTGTGTGTGTGTGTTATCTTCATCTGGGCTTTTTTTTTTTACAAGTAAGGTGAGAGAGAAACGGCATTTCAGTTCTCTTATATGTCCTGGATATATAGTGAATTGACAATAAAGAATCTTTGAATCTTGAATCTAAATCACTGAGATATAAGAGAAATAAAAGACTTGGGGGTATGCTGTTACAGGAAAATAATCAACTTCAGGATGGTAACAGGAGCTGTGCTTCATCACACCACGCCATCACTCAGTATGTTACTGTCCTGAACTGGGGTATACACACAGGTTTAAATGTGCACTCAGGTGGTTAAAGTGACTACAGTTAAAACAGAGATTTTTATATTGTGTAAATTGTTTTACACCATTATTAGCTCATCCGGCCGACAGGTGATGAGTTTGTCATCATGTGTTGCTTGTTGTCCGTCTGGCATCGTCTACATTTCACGAAAATCACTTCCTCTGTCTCAATTCTTCACTGATTTTTATTCTTTTTGGCAGGAAGGTAGGTCTGCCTGGGGTGCATATAGCTTCTACCCAAATTTGCATACTTGCAATTAATAATGAAGCTATGGAGTAATTAAGCCCTAATGAGCAGTTTCCATACAAATTGCTTCTTCTCTCTCAATTCTTCACCAATTTCGATTCTTTCTGGCATGAAGGTAGGGGTACGTAGAGTGCATATAACTTCTACAAAGTTTTGCTTCATTGCAATTATTAATGAAGTTATGGACTAATTAAGCCTTAATGAGCAGTTCAACAAAAATTGCTTCTTCTCGATCAATTCCTCACCGTTTTGGATTCTTTCTGGTAAATAGGTCGGTATTCCTAGGGTGGGGCGGCACGGTGGTGTAGTGGTTAGCACTGTCGCCTCACAGCAAGAAGGTCCTGGGTTCGAGCCCCGGGGTCGGCGAGGGCCTTTCTGTGTGGAGTTTGCATGTTCTCCCCGTGTCCGCGTGGGTTTCCTCCGGGTGCTCCGGTTTCCCCCACAGTCCAAAGACATGCAGGTTAGGTTAACTGGTGACTCTAAATTGAGCGTAGGTGTGAATGTGAGTGTGAATGGTTGTCTGTGTCTATGTGTCAGCCCTGTGATGACCTGGCGACTTGTCCAGGGTGTACCCCGCCTTTCGCCCGTAGTCAGCTGGGATAGGCTCCAGCTTGCCTGCGACCCTGTAGAAGGATAAAGCGGCTTGAGATAATGAGATGAGATGAGATTCCTAGGGTGGATATCGCTTCTATCTATAGCTTGTATATAGTGTATATAGCTTGTAACATTTATTGCACAAGGTGGCCCACTTTAGATCGTTCCTTCTGGACTAGACGGGGCCGGAGTGAGCTACGCCCTCACTGATGGTCTCATTTCTATGTGCTGCTCTACAGGGACACAGCAACAAATTACAGTCCTGTAGTGGAGAAATGAGTCATTCACAAATGAGTCTACTTCATCAGAATTTTCTTTTGCTTCATTGATGATGTAATGCTCCTGAAATAACTGTTCACAAAACACAAATGTGTTTAAGTAGGAGACAGAGTAAGATTTGAAGAAGTAATATATGATGAGGAAGTTAATAAATACTGTAAATACTGTGTTTGAGGAAAAAATAGCAATGAGCCATTTGAGAACTGAAAGAGTCGAGTCTCTGGGCCAAAAGATCCCACTCACTGAAGTGTGTTGGATTTCTCATTAAGAAATCACTGCAGTAATGAACTAAACTCACAGTTACAGATGTCAGAAACTAAACCCTCTCTTCCTGTCTCAGTTTACACACTGGAGCCATCCCTGAACCAGTCCATACTAATTAAATTCCAGTAAACAGAGATAAAGATTGTTGAACACAGCACAGTTCAGCGAGTGTTAATATTAACAGGTTAAACCTAATCCTGCTGAAACAGTCAGATATGATGAGAGACGTAACATGAACTACAACTAAAAACAGTCAAATAATAACAACCATGTTCATATTTAACGTCATTCTTATGTTTTAAACATTCGGGTAAAGTTCTGCATAATGTGTCCATACATCACACAGAAGCTCATAACCACGGACTGCATATGTGTGAGACTCACCTGAGGTCATGTGGTACCAGACATGCCCACCTTTCATCCAAATTACAGCACAGCTCATCTCCCCACATGAAGATGGAAAGGCACCATGTTAGCAGTAATCATAGCACACTTGATTTAAACATGTGACCTGTGTAATTTTATTGATTCTCTCTTCCATTACGTTCTCGTTCCTCAGTCAGGCCATGAGAATGATTTTCTTTTCCATCACACAGAACTTCATAAGAGTTTACCACAGAAGTAGAAGTTCTTATTTAGTGTTTATCTGTTTGTTCAGTCAAACCCCACACACCCATCAGAGGGCACTAGCAGAGAGGAGACATGGTACAGTTTGTTTGTCTCTGTGGCTTTTTGGGTTGCGCATGTGCATTCTGTGCTATGCACTTCCTGGTTCCTGAGTTGTTTGTGACGAGTCTTTTTTTTCCACGAGTGTTGGCGTTAAGTACTAATCTTTTAATTTTTTTTTTGACAAATAATTTTCCAGTATCCTCTTCATTTTTATTGTACTGTCGCTTTCCTTTTTCCATTTTTTTCTCTCTCTTTTTTAGGAAGAACACCGAGACCAGAAGCTTTTTCTTTTTTTTCTCCTCCTGCGTAAAGACCACAAGCAGAGGCCATCTACATCGGATCTGCTTTAATATCAACAGATCTTCGATTAAGGTACATGAATCTTTTCATCATGGCACACCTTCAGCCTGTTCAGTGTGCTGAGTGCAGGATGTTTAGTCATTCTTCCTCCGTCACTAGTGATAGCTTTATTTGTGATAAGTGCAGATTAGTTAGCTCTCTGACGGAGAAGATTATAGTGCTAGAAGCGCGTGTCCAGGCTTTAGAGAAGGTCAGTGAGCATGAGAACAGTGTAGTTTCTGTAGGGGGAAAGTCTGGATGCCCTAGGTGGAGTTAGTAATCCCCCAACTCCGGCATTAGAGCCCTTACAGTGCGGCGAATGTGTGATGACTTGGCAGCATAAGCATAAAGCCAAAGCTACCGCTGAGGTTCGCCCACAGGAGCACCACTCCTCTCCGCGTCACATGTCGAACAGGTTTGCGCTCCTTAGTGATGCACCCACTGAGAAACCTGAAAGAGCTCTGGTTATAGGGGACTCTATCATACGGCATGTGAAATTAGCTCAGCCTTTAGGGGCACCAGCAGCTTTAGTCAGGTGTATACCGGGAGCCAGGGTGCCGGACATAGCAGGTAATCTTAGGGTCCTAGGCAACCACAGGTTCTCAAAGATAGTTATCCATGCAGGAGCTAATGATACAGGTATATGCCTTCGTCAGTCTGAGGTTACTAGGAGTAACTTTGTAGAGGTGTTTAAATTAGCGAAGGCGATGTAGTTCCCTTCACGTGGAATGCTTTT
Organism: Neoarius graeffei; assembly: GCF_027579695.1. Taxonomy (NCBI): domain Eukaryota; kingdom Metazoa; phylum Chordata; class Actinopteri; order Siluriformes; family Ariidae; genus Neoarius; species Neoarius graeffei. The sequence continues at coordinate 122,083,959 of NC_083570.1, read as the reverse complement.
TGCCTTTTAAGAATTAATCATTTCAAATGTTGCATCATCCAAGGGGCAGTGGTGGTTCTAGGATTTTTCTGAAACAGGGGCCACTATGGGGCCATATGTAACCTTCAGGGGCCAACAGTGTCGCTACCATCTTTATCCAGTGATAACGCTGCTTAGGTTATAAGGCTACCAACCTGATTTGTACATTTTGTTTAGTGGATTGCATACTGTTATACATCATACCTATATTGCTTATTTTTAAAACTTACTCTTCTACAGTATACCGCTTCTTGGCATCTGTGGGCTCTTCCAAACGGCATCTCACTGTACTTGTATACTGACAATAAAGAACATCTACTTCTACGCTACTATCCAAGCACACAAATGAATAATTCAGTACCCTTTTCAAACTTAAATAAAACATTATGAATCAGTAACGTTTGTAATAATTCTTTTTTTATTCATTCTGTGTGCATAAAGGGCAGATAAAACATAATCAACAACATATAGGATAGGAGCACATAGGATAACAGAGGAGCAACAGCTTTCAACTGTAGGTGCAACAACATCTCATTCTCTCTCTCTCATTCTCTTTCTCTCACACACACACACACACACACACACACACACACACACACACACTCTCTCTCTCTCTCTCTCTCTCTCTCTCTCTCTCTCTCTCACACACACACACTTCAGAAAAGAAGAATTCTCCGATTGCCATGCTTTGAGCTAAAACGCCTGACAAATTCATCCAAATCCTTTCATCATTTGAACCTGCACCATCCGATAGAGCTAATACAGAAATATGTCACAAAATAAATAACCCGTATTTCTATTCAAAATGCCATCTGACAACTACCAATTTAGTTATTTTAATAAATAAAATGCAATTAAGTACATTACACCCATACAACATGGCATCATTACCTAGAGGGTTACTATTACAGCTAAAGTTGAACTACATACAAGTCTAGAACTAAAGTAGACCCTTAAACTGTGCATTTCTCTTCTATGCAATCTCAATTAATACCATTTCCAGAAATACCGGTACAATACATTGTATTATTTGTAGTCATCTGGTTTTGCCTACTACATCATGTTTTCTTTGACCTGGTGAAGAGGGGCTTGGGCTAGCAGACTGCTACTGCAGTTGTTGACCACCCTGTGGTGCTGGTGCCTGCGTACTTGTGCTGCCCTCGTTTAAACCCTCACTTTCAGTTTTTCTTTTGATAAGAAACTGCTGAATTCCCTGCGTCTTTCTTTTCATGCTCTCTCTGTCTCTATATCTGCCAAACACGATAGTTAAGATTAACACAAAATCTTGAGCTTTGAATAAACAGGTCAAAGCTATTGCTATCTTACCAAACAAATTACAACTTAACATTGCTAACAAGCGCACTGCCACCAACAGTTTGGGGGTGGAACTGCACCAGTATTGAATTCTCCGGTTGTTCTTCTCGCCAGTTGATTGACAGAACAGGGACACTTCAGGGGCCAATCAAATTAGAGGTGGGGCCACGGCCCCTGTGGCCCCGCACCTAGAACCGCCCCTGCCAAGGGGTGTCGGTCGTACTAACGCACACCTTTTTAAGTGGCATAAGAAGGTTGAGACCTGTATATATAACTTCAGAAAACATATCTAGCAAATCTTCACAGCTTCCATGAGGGGTAAGCAGGCTGGGCCAATCAATGCCATTGAGATATCTTCCCAGTTCAGCTTTATGACTTTCTTGTTTATCTCGCTTGAGAACAAATTTGGTTGTGCTCCTGTTTTCCCGATTCTTTGCCTGTGCTGTAATGGTATCATGGTCTGAAAGATCTTAGGGTCGTCATTGAACTCAAGTAAATTAGTCAGCATCAGATCGAGGATTGCATCTTTTCTAGTTGGCTTCTTCACAGTTTGTTTAAGACGAAACTGCTTCTTCAGTGATTTGACATCTAGGTGGTTAAAATTGCTTGCAATGATGAATGCACAGTTTGGATAGCGTGACTCAGCAAGTGAGAGGGACTTGAGCAAATAATCACACATGGAAACGATCTCAGACCAGTGAGGGTGGTATAGTACCGCAATGACAAGGGAGGAGAAACCTCTTGGGAGTTGGTTTGGTCGCAAATGCACCCACAAGATTTCATGATCATCACAGCATGATAGTTCTTTGGACAATTTGTATTTTAAATATTCTTTGATGTAAAGGCAAACCACACCATGATTATTTGTTATATGATCTCGCCGTGCAATTGAATATCCGGGTATATCAACAACAGTGTCCACAATAGCTGGTTTCAGCCAAGTTTCGGTGATAAAAGCAATGTCAACTTGATTGCACAGGATACATTCTTGCACTTCGGTGATCTTTGGCACTAAAGACATCACATTTGAAGTCACTATCTTTGGGACATGAAAAACTGACTTCTTGATTACCTGGTCAGTACGATTTGATTTTAAAGTTCCCGCCACAGTTGAGCAATCTCTGTCAGAAGCAAGTCTGGTAAAGGTATTAGGTTGAATATTTAATGTGGCTAGCAAGGAATAATGCAAATTTTGATCTTTCTGAGTTTTGGTATCCATCGTTGTAAAATCAGTTTTCAGAAGATGATGAATGATTAACTTGTAAAATCGATCTACCAAAAGATTTTGACTTTTGTTGACCTGCTCTGCAGCCCCGACGAGTTGTTTTTTTTCCTAGAAATTCTGAGGTCGACCAAGTTTCGCCACAGACTCGGAGACAATGGTTTGTTGGAAATTGACGAAGAAAATTGCACTGAGAAAGGAGCGAGTGTAAAACTTAGCCATTTTTTCAGATTAACAGGAGATTTGATTGAAAAATAAAATGATAAAAGTCATGAAAAGTCAGAGCAGATTAGGAACAGTGTCACTCTTCATTATTAACTCAAATTTTGCTCCTGAAAATACTGAGCTGATACACCAGCTGGTGTACAAGCCTCTTGTGCACAGGCAACCAGCTGTGTCCTGTACCGTGCTGAGATTGTCTGACAAGGTGGATGAAACTCTGAAGGATTGTTTCAATACAACGGTGTGGGATTTATTCAAAGATTCACATGGGGAGGACATCGACAGCCTTACAGACTGCATTACAGACTATATTAACTTTTGTGTGGAGAACAGTACAAACTAGAACTGTACGCAGGGTTTCTGCAGGCTTGAACAAGTTCAATTTAAGACTTTTTAAGACCTTTTTAAGACCATAACAGGTTAAATTTAAGACTTATGCCGCACAAAAAAAAATAAAGAAAATTGGGAGAGCCTGAATTACTTTCGAAATAACAAAATTTATCATCATTCACCAATGAACCCATTACATCCCTAGGGTGCGCTCTTTCATTAATGAGGAACTAAGTTGCAGTGGAGCCAAAGACATCCTGCAAATCACTTGAGGATGAGGCATTTGATTCCGTACGGTTTGCGTGTTGTAACGTTACAGTTTGCACGGAGTTAGCTGATACACCGTCTCGAGATGTGCTTGGACCTGACAACGGTGAACAAAATTGAGTGATGGCATGCGAATGTTGCAGACTTTTATGGGCAGCCTGGTGCTTCTCCGCTTTCACGTGTGATTCCAGTGCCTTTACACCCAGGGTGCTGAGTTTGAGTGTTCTTTTGCACAATGTGCAGTACGCCTCAAATGGATTGTTTGGTACACGTTTTAACCAGTCTACGAAATCATTGCGTTCAAGCCAGCAGTCGTTAAACTTGCATTTGCCCATTTTGCTACAAACCGTGACAATAGGGCTGTGTGATATGGGAAAAAATGAATATCCTGATACATTTTCTCCATTTCACGATATATCTCATCTCATCTCATTATCTCTAGCCGCTTTATCCTTCTACAGGGTCGCAGGCAAGCTGGAGCCTATCCCAGCTGACTACGGGCGAAAGGCGGGGTACACCCTGGACAAGTCGCCAGGTCATCACAGGGCTGACACATAGACACAGACAACCATTCACACCTACGGTCAATTTAGAGTCACCAGTTAACTTAACCTGCATGTCTTTGGACTGTGGGGGAAACCAGAGCACCCGGAGGAAACCCACACGGACACGGGGAGAACATGCAAACTCCACACAGAAAGGCCCTCGCCGGCCCCGGGGCTCGAACCCAGGACCTTCTTGCTGTGAGGCGACAGCGCTAACCACTACACCACCGTGCTGCCTATATACGATATATATCTCAATATATTTAAATCTCCTCTAAAGGACCCCATGAAATCTAACTTTTACTCTTTACTGTTTTCACTACAATCCCTGCAGATTAAATAACATTCTTGGTTAACTTTACAGGTGGTTTTCAACAACACATTTTAAATTTTCATGTTGGTGATTAATCACAATTGAATTGAAATAAGACTATTTTTATTCAACAAAAATGTGGCACAAACTGCAAAAACAATCTTGAAAATTGCAACAACGGGGCAACACAATACAGAGCTGCTCAGAGCTCAAATCAATAAAGTGCAAGCTCAACACTGAGAAAGACATTTAGCCTCAATAAGAAAAGTGCTCATTCATTAAATTATTTAAAAAAATAGATCTCCAAGCTATTAACCTGACTACTGAGAACCACTGGAGCATTCACAATAGAGAGAGAGATTGAGGGAGAGAAGAGAGAGATCTGCAAAACATCATTTTTCTCTTTGCACACTTTTGAACTGAATGTTTTCTGGCTCTGCCTCTCAGATATGTATAATTCCAGTATTGCCTTCTCTGTAAAATGTCTGCGACCAGGCAACTCATCGAGTGTGTTTAGTAATTTTTGGAAGCCTGGTTTTTCCACTATACTAACTGGGATCATGTCTTCGGCAATGAAGTTAGTGATTGCATCCGTTATAGCTCTCCATCTCTGACTCGTTTTCTCATATGGGGTGGCTTTGGAGAACGAGGCCGCTATGGTCATTTGTTTAGCTCGTGGGGGTTTTTAGCTCGTGGGCAAGTAGTTCAGAGTTTAAGAGACTCTTCATACTGTACCGGGTGCGTTTCAGGTGATGGAACATATTTGTCGTGCTGCTGCCTTTCGTGATGACAGGTTTTTTTGCACACTTTACAAACTGGCATTTGCTGTTCCACGTCCTCCTCGCGATATCCAAAAAATGCCAGATGACTGACCCCTTACTAGTTCTTTTAGGAACCAATTCGTCTGCTTCCATTTTTAATTTGTCGCTGAAATTGACAGAGCTTACACGGTAGCCTATGCAACACCAGCAATTGCACGAACTGAGTCAGCACTGTAAACCAGAACCAGGAAATCTTCCCGCCAGCAGTGTTGCCAGATACTGCTGACGTTTTCCAGCCCAAAATATGTTCAAAACCCGCCAAAACGCACTTAAAACCGCTCAATCTGGCAACACAACCGAAACTAGAAAATCTTCCCGGAAGTTCCTTTCAGCACCTAGATGCCAACCAATCCCGGGTGACATCTAGGTGCTGAAAGGAACTTCCGGGAAGATTTTCTACGTGCAGAATAATTCTGCACGTAACCTAGGTCTTAAATTACCCAAATGAGATTTTAGACCAACAGTGCAAAATATCTCTGTATTTTAGACTTTTTTAGGCCTAAAATTGAAAATGTGTAATTTTAGACTTTTTTAGACTCCGTGGACACCCTGTGTACAGTGTTTCTTCAACAACAAACCGTGGATTAAACTGGACATAAAGACTCTTCTCAAGGAGAAGAGGAGGGTTTTCAGGCCTGAAGACAAGCAGGAGCTGAAGGCTGTGCAGAGGAAGCTGAGGAGAAGGATTAGAGAGGGAAAGAGGAGCTACAGGAGGAAAATGGAGGAGCAGCTGCAGCAGAACACCACCAAAGGAGTTTGGAGAGGACTAAAGACCATCTCTGGCTACCAGTCTTCAAACTCCCAGGCTGAGGAAGACCAGCAGTGGGCAAATGACCTGAATCACTTCTTCAATAGATTTGATCAGGCGTCTGCACCTCCCCCGGCCCAGACACCTCGGCTGCAGCCCTCGTCGTTCACACCTCAAGGACTCTGCCCCTCCCCTACCTTCTCCCTCCTCCCAATGCCTAGCAGCTCACAGCCACCACACACACACCAACTCCCACCCCCACTCACCACTCATGGATTCATACATCACCCCACATTAAAACCACCACGAACACACAGCCCACCTGCTCCAACCTGTCCCTCACAACATTCCAGGTGAGGAACCAGCTGAGGAAGATGAAGGCAAGGAAGGCTGTGGGTCTGGATGGAATCAGCTCCAGGCTCCTCAGGTCCTGTGCAGACAAGCTGTGCAGGATAGTTGGACATCTGCTCAACCTGAGCTTGAAGCTGGGGAGAGTACCACCGCTATGAAAGACATCCTGCATGGTACCTGTGCCCAAGACTCCACACCCCAAGGACCTCAACAGCTACAGGCCAGTGGCACTACCATCACACCTGATGAAGATCCTGGAGCGGTTGGTCCTGGTTCATCTGTGCCCCGTGGTGTGCCCGTCCATGGACCCGCTGTAGTTCACCTACCAGCCAGGCATCAGGGTGAACGACGCCATCATCTTCCTCCTTCACCAAGCTCTGTCTCACCTGGAGAAGCCTGGAAGTTCTGCAAGAATAACATATTTAATAAAAAAATATATATTTTTTATTTCTCCAGTGCTTTCAATACCATCCAGCCTGCACTTTTGGAGGACAAGCTGGAGCACGCAGGAGTAGACCACCACCTCACATTGTGGACTACCTCACTGACCGTCCACAGTATGTGAGGACATGGGACTGTGTCAGACATGGTTGTCTGCAGCACAGGGGCCCTGCAGGGAACAGTTCTGGCCCCGTTCCTGTTCACCCTCTACACTGCAGACTTCTCCTATAATTCACCCACCTGTCACCTGCAGAAGTTCTCTGACAACTCTGCTAATATTGGTCTTGTCACAGATGGGGCAACAAGGAGTACAGAGGACTGTTGCAGGACTTTGTGGACAGGTGCTAGCGAAACCACCTCCAGATCAACACAGGGAAAACTAAGGAGCTGGTGGTGGATTTTTGCAGGTGCTCTCATTCCCCCCAAACACCAGTCAGCATCCGTTAGTACCTACGTAGCACCCTCTTTGACAAGTATAACAGCTTGTAAACACTTTTTGTAGCCAGCCAAGTGTCTTTCAGTTCTTGTTTGAGGAATTTTCATCCATTCTTACTTGCAAAAGTCTTCCAGTTCTGAGAGAATCCTGGGCCATCTTGCATGCACTGCTCTTTTGAGGTCTATCCACAGATTTTCAATGTTCAGATTAGGGGACTATGAGGGCCATGATAAAACCTTCAGCTTGCCCCTCTTGAGGTAGTCTATTGTGGATTTTGAGGTGTGCTTAGGCTCATTATCCATTTGTAGAAGCCATCCTCTTTTCAACTTCAGCTTTTTCACAGATGGGGTTATGTTTTCTTCCAGAATTTGCTGGAATTTCATTAAATCCATTCTTTCCTCTACCTGTGAAATGTTCCCCATGCCATTGGCTGCAACACAACCCCAAAGCATGACTGATCCACCCCCATGCTTAACGGTTGGAGATGTGTTCTTTTCATGAAATTCTGTGCCCTTTTTGCTCCAAACATAACTTTGCTTGTTGCTGCCAAAGAGTTCCATTTTAACCTCATTGGTCCACAGGACTTGTTTCCAAAATGCATCAGGCTTGTTTAGATGTTCTTTTGCAAACTTCTGACGCTGAATTTTGTGGTGAGGATGCAGGAGAGGTTTTCTTCTGATGACCCTTCCATGAAGGCCGTATTTGTGCAGGTGTCGTTGAACAGTAGAACAATGTACCTGTTAGGGTTCACCCAGTCAGAAACGGTCAATCGGTCAACTTACTTCTCGGGACCCCCGCCCTCATACCACCCAGACGTCTGGGACGGAACACCGCAAAAAAACAGAGAACCAGAGATCGGTTTCACTGCTGTTTATTCACAGTCTTCTCGCCAAAGATGAAATATTACAAACACCTTTTATAACAAATTATAATCTCTCTAAACGGCTATTGTGTCTGTTGAGTGTGTGTGTGTGTGTGTGTTTGTATGTGACCTCAGAGAGGGGTGTGTGTGTGTGTGTGTGTGTCTATGGGAGGGTGTGAGTAAGTGACATCATTTTGATATCTGTGTCTATGTGTGTGTGTGAGCAGGTCACATTTTAATTACATCACTGTTCTGATGGAATGTTCAGATGTATGTGTGTGTGCTTGACTTGCGAGCAAGTGAGCAGCTTGATCTTGGGGCAGGTCAAATAATCTCCCTCAGTGTGTGTGTAAATCATAACATAATAACATATTTCTGATCATATGACATGATAGCAAGGTACAGACAGATTTTAAAGGTCATTGCTTATGCACATACGGAATTTTTTAACAAAGATATGTTATAAGAAAGTAAACAAAAAATAAGAACAAACCTAAACAAAGACAGTCATAAGCAAAACATCTCATATCAAAACAAGCAAAATGTTCCCAAACAATGTCCAGCCGAGACAGAAGGTCATTTTAACTGAACTGAAATTAATCCTTAATTTTGTCACAAATATAAACTACTGCCTTCTTGGTCAAGAATAATACTTATATGAACCTAACAATCCCCCCTTTGATAATAGTATCACTATTATCAAATCCTAGGATCATATATGATCATTATCACCTCATGATCATATATGTGATTACATCGAGAATTAATCTTGAGTTAATCTTTGCCCTTCTTGATGTATATTGGTGCTCAGAGGGCGGGCATGCCCGATCAGCCCTCGTCCCACCTCACCAGAGCTTAGAGAAACTCAAAACCTCTTAATTCGTCCCAAATACACGCTACTTCCTTCAGAGTAATTTGTTCTAAAACAGTGAGGGAAAATGAAATTAGAAGGCATATCGACCCATAGTGAGAACAGAGTCCTGTAAGAATACAGAGTTTCAGAGCATAGAGATGTGTAATAATAGTAGAAGACGGCATCAGATGAAAGACATAACACATTTGTGTGGTGTGCGCTTGTGCAGTCCAGTTAGCGAATTGCCAGAAGATGTTGTCTCGAAGTCCAGCTTGAGCGGGTAACCCTGCTCCGAGCAATGAAGTGGTTCAGAAGGCTCGGGCGGGTAACCCTGCCCCGAGCAAAGATGAAGCAGTCACGAAGGCTCGGGCAGGTAGCCCTGCCCCGAGCAACAATGAAGTCACGAAACCCGTGATGAGGACTGTCATGGTTGTAGTGAGGATGATTGGTCCCAAACGGGGTGCACGATCTCTTCCCCTCTTTGTTCACAACGTTTAGAGGATTCTCAGTCAAATCTATGTAGAGCTCAGAAATAGAGAGACAGAGAGAGAGAACAGAGATTCTCGGGACACAGAAAAAACATTAGTAGCAAACTTGTCATTGTAACACAACTTTGTTATGGAGCCTTCTTCAATCGCGTGGCATGGATCCACTGTGGAAAAAGATCAGGTAAAACAGCAGTAAAAGTAATGGCGACTATGTCTGCAGGCCCATCATATCTAGGTTTTCCCAATTGTTCAAATCATTACTTTAAAAAGTCACACCAGCACTTGTCTCCCACGTGAAAGGGGTGTGTGGTGGAGATAATATTGTACTATTGACCTTGGTACAAATTTTATACAACTTATCTATAAGGGCTGCAGAATACTCATCCATATGCATTTTCAAATCAGAGGTACCCGGAGCCAGAGTTCCCTTCTTCCAGGGGAGAGGGAAAGGTCTTCCAAAAATAATTTCTTGGTGTCATGCGAATTTCAGCCAGAATGAATTATGGCTTACAGAGGCAAACCTGTGTCCTGCATGGCCTTAATTAATTTGTCTTTCAATGTTCGATTAGTACGTTCTATGATAACAGAGGATTGAGGAATGTGAAAACACCAGTTTAGTTTAGAGATACTTACAAAGGTTTTGTGTGACTTTTGAGGTGAAAGGGGTACCTTTGTCTGAGTCTATGGCGTCTGGAACCCCATAACTATAACAATAATTATTATTATTGATTTCTTATTATTTTATTGTTATTTTATTGTTCTGCTTTTATTGTTTGTTTTTCTTTTTTACTGTCCAGTGTCCTTGGGTACCTTGAAAGGCACTTATAAATAAAATGCATCATTATATTATTATAACTAGGTATTATTTCTTTTGCCAGAGTACGAGTGAACTACCTTCGTGTTCTCTTGAGAACAGGGAAAAACTTCTACCCATTTAGAGAATTTGTCCACAATCAAGATGACAAAAATCAAATGAGAAAGGAAGAGCGTATGCCTCATGCAGAATATCAGGCAGTGAACACACAGAATAACCACAGAGGTATAATAAATATCATAAATTATAAAACAAGAACCGTTTAGAACAAGAACCATCAACAAAAGAGTACTTCCCCCATCCCTAGAGGGCTGGAGGAGAGATCAGACCTGATACTAGTAGTATGTACGATTTTTAGACAGACAATATCAATGTCATCCCAAGTATCATCCCGAGAATTAAGGAGGCGTGCGAGAGCGCAACCTACATTATCAAAAGAGGATGTGACACGAATTTCGAGATTGTTAGTAGAACAGAGAATAAATAGTCATGTTAATTTAATTATCTATTAAATTACTGATAAATTAATTTAATGGGTCTGTAAATTTGGCAACACCTGTTTAACTTGATGTGACGAGTGCAAGATCAGTGGGTGAGACAAAACCAATTTTTCCGTATCTAAAACCATCAAAGCACATGCGGAGACAGCCCCCAGACACGCAGGTAAGCCTTGAGCAACAATGTCTAATGTTTTGGATAAAAACGCACAATGCTGCAGTCCCCCCCCCCCCCCCCCCCCCCCCATGCTCCCCAGAGGCTGTGCCCTGGTGTTCACAGGCATAGAGGTGGAAGGGCTTGAAGTGATCAGGTAACCCCAGGGGCGGAACGAAGGGTGCTTTTGAGGGAGTGATAAGCGACCACCATAGCGTCAGTCCAGGGCAAAGGATGTTGCAGTGGATCGTGATGAGAGATTGCAGAACGGAGAAGCTTGTCATATAAAGAGCAGTCAGGGATCCATTTTCTGACCCAGAAAAGACATCAGTGCATGTTTAGTTGCAGGGCGTTTTGTGTCTAGAATGACAGCCTTGAGAAAGTTCAAACTTCAAAAGTTCAAATACTTAAGTGTCTATACAATATTGCAGCTTGGTCCTGAAAACCTTAAAGCCCTTGTGCACCAGATGTTGGAGCAGGTGCAAGTGTCAGTGTCTTGGCAGATTTCTGGTGACTCAGCAGATACCAGAACACACAGACCACAGAGTCCTGAGGGAGGGAGAAGGTCACAGAGTGTGTTATGAATTTGAATTACAGCTGAAAAAAAACAGCAGGAGAGTCAATGAAACCTTGAGTCCAAACGCTATCTCCTCATGTGCATGGAAAAAGGCAGAACAGAGATTATTAATGGAAAAACAGCAATGATGAGCAGGAACCTGTGACATTACAGAAGAAACAATCAATTCATTAATCTTACATAAATCTTGTGTAAAACGCCAGGTACCATCAGGTTTAGGTACTGGATTGACAGGTGTATTGTACAAGCTGGTGCACGATCTCACCACGCCTTGCTCGAGAAGAGGATGACATCAATCCAGAGAGAGAGGTACTGCTTAACATAAACAGGATGCACATGAATATTGAATCATATTTTGTTTAGTTTCATGTCAATTTAAGTTCCAGGTTGCAGTGCAACAAAATGCGGAAAGGTTCAAGGACAATGAATACTTATACAAGCCAATGTATCATAATCATGATAATTTATGAAGTTTTTTTCTTAATGGTTAAATAAAGATAAACCCAAGTCTCCGATTTATAAACACCACTGGAAGGAAAAAAAATTTCTCCCTTCTTTTTTTTTTTCAACATTCTTCAAGTAAACGTTTGTTAACTCTGTTTCTTGCTGAAAAAAATTATGGTTAACTAAATACATTAAAAGCCTATCCATTCCATATCCTCTCTGGTTTTTAAAGGCAAAAGTATGGAGGTTTAAAACTCAGCAAACAATTAATCAGACCATTTCATATCAATAGTTCGAAATTAGGAGGAACATGTTTAAGCTTAGCCTCATAAGGAGCAATAAGTTTAAAGAAAGAAAAGGAAATATAAAACAGGGCAACAATTTCACTGAATGTAATTTGAATAAAATTGAATAGCTGATAAGCACTTTTTGTTGGATTCGATATGTGACAGAGACTCAAAATACATTTTTTTAATTCAATTAACAGTATTAATAGGAATGAGAATTGGTTATCTTGGACATTTTGACTTTATGTATATGGAATTTACCTAGTAATATAAAGAGATTACTTATTAAATTTCTTATTGTGTGAGAAAATGCCAAAAATAATGATTTTCTCTGCTCATTGCAAATATCTGTGGCTGTCCTTGCCTGCTGTTCTTGCATGAGTTGTTTATATTATAGCTATCTGTAACAGTCTGGGAGCCCTTATCTCCCAGAAAGAGACAGAGAGACTATAGAGACGGAACAATTATTCAAAATATTATATTTATAATAGGACGACAATTATTCAAAAAATGTCAAAAATGAAGTAAAGAGCGGGTTAGCTCGCTGTTGATCGAATTGCATGTTTCCCAGACAAGACAAGTCCACATTTCGCTAAAACGTGTCAGAAACAGGAGTATATAGAATATTTAAAGGTTAGAATTACATATGATTAATAAAAATACCACTACACCAGCGGCGGTGAGAGCGCCGAATCCTAACCACTAGACCACCACACGATCAGTTTTAAAATGTTTTAGATCAACATTAAACATTAGGTTAAACATTAAACTTTTCGGCATTTCCATTCACACGTAGGGTAAATATATTTGATGCCTTTTATTATGCCTTTAAACAGGAAGTGGTATAATACTCAATATTTTAAAAATGATTCCTGATAAATATCTTCAAATCTGAAAGTGATATTTGATTTGGCTGAATTAATCAAACTCTAAGCCTTAAATATATTTCTTCTGTTTTTACCATGTCTGTTTAATTTAAGTGAATGTTTTAAAAATGGTTTTTGTGTTGTATTTGCTTGTACAGTTATTTCATTATTTAAGGTCTGAACGCATAGAATTACTGCCCAAATCTGATGAGACGAGAGGTTTGCCCTAAAGAGCTGTTTTTTTCTTTTATCCAGTGCGCATGCCCAGTTCACAAGCATCATGGGAACTGGAGTTCTAATGTTATTTTGCCGTCACATACTTCTGGTCTTAGTTTGAACTACTTCGTATTCATCATTTATAAGCTCTAGACATGAAACTGCATTAATAGCTGCACTATTAATTATTAAAACACATTAATAGTCTTGTAGAGTGCTCAGGGACCTGTTCAGAGATCACCTCGCAGACCACTCGTGACTTTACTGATAACTTTCCAGTTACAAGTTTCGGACTATCAACACACAATGAATATAAAATAAAATACAGATGATCTACTCACCAAACGCTGAAACTAACTGATTAAGAAGCAGATTTTTCCTCTGATGATTCCATTCTGTGTTGAGGGCAGAGGATCTCTTCTCTTGGATTTCTAACAGTGATGAGATTCACAAACGATTCGGATCTTTTTCGGGACGAAACATAAATGACTCGATCAAGCGAATCGATACAGACGCATGGACTGCATTTGTTTGAGTTCATGCACACGTAATGGTTTGAGGAAAGTTCATACTTTAATTTTATGCAGCATGAAAGTGTGATTATTGTTTACTATTTGAAAACAGGAATACAAATAAGGTTTCCGTAGATTCTGAGTCAAGAATCAAGAGTGAATCAAGTAAATTGATTCACACACATGCGAGTTTGTTCTAAAGAATCGATTCAGTGACGCTTTCGTTGAGATTAAAATGCACAATATACAGAATGTCCGTATTTTATACGGATTTGATTCAATAAACATAGTATACGGGCGTACAAATAAAGTTATATGGATTCTTTTTAACAAAAAAACCTTCAATAGTTATTTAGAGCTATAATCAATTCCCACAATGACAAAAGAGCACAACATTTACACTTTGTGGTTTTTTGTCAAACATTGAAGCTTTGTATTCATTCTTAAAGTTTATTATTATTAATATTGAATAAAAAGTAACTGGGATATATCATTGTTAATTATCATTCAAATTTTAGGTAAATCATTTTAATTTGCATCTTATAAGGATTTTATAAAGGAAATAAGGATTTTGGAAGTTGGTTATACAGGTTTGATTGACCAAAGGTTTGACATTTATGCACACCAGGAACACACTGTTCTAACTGTTCTGATTTGTTCTGATTTGCAAATCAGTACTGATTTGTTGTTTCATTATTTTGTGCATATCCAGTAATGCCTTATATAAATGCTATAACAATTAAAGATACATTACACAGCTCCTAGAGATTGCAAATACCTGAATGAGGATAAATCAAAACTGAGCCGGCCAAATTGTCTACCGTAGAATTTGTGTAGAATGCTAAACCACAGCAATTCATCCAATCCCATGGGTTTTTTCTCGGGGTCCGGGCACCTTAATACAATACAATTTTCCCCCCATGGTGGCACAAAGGAATCAGTCCCGAGATTAATTAGGGTAATTATTATGGGTTTAACATAAAAAGCGCACTCTTCCCGTGACAGCTCCTTCACTTCACGAGGATCACCTTTCCGTGCTTTTACACGAGGTTAACCAATCTTCCCGTGGCTCTTCCATGAGGTTCACCAAAAAACATCCTGTAAACAAAAGTCTACGAGGTTCACCAAAATAAAAACGTCCCATGCCTATACACGAGGATTACCAATAACATAATCAAAATAATAAACAACTGGGCTTTTTTCTGATACCTCCAACCAGGCGGAAGACCAACCAATCAAACTAATCAATTAAAAGAGACCCCTTACCTGATTGGAAGTATCCCCGTACGGGCCACCAAATTGTTAGGTTTCACTCAGTCGGAAACGGTCAATCGGTCAACTTACTTCTCGGGACCCCCGCCCTCGTACCACCCAGACATCTGGGACGGAACACCGCAAAAAAACAGAGAACCAGAGATCAGTTTCACTGCTGTTTATTCACAGTCTTCTCGCCAAAGATGAAATATTACTAACACCTTTTATAACAAATTATAATCTCTCTAAACGGCTATTGTGTCTGTCGAGTGTGTGTGTGTGTTTGTATGTGACCTCAGAGAGGGGTGTGTGTGTGTGTGTGTCTATGGGAGGGTGTGAGTAAGTGACATCATTTTGATATGTGTCTGTGTGTGTGTGTGTGTGTGTGTGTGTGTGTGTGTGTGTGTGTGTGAGAGAGAGCAGGTCACATTTTAATTACATCACTGTTCTGATGGAATGTTCAGATGTATGTGTGTGTGCTTGACTTGTGAGCAAGTGAACAGCTTGATCTTGGGGCAGGTCAAATAATCTCCATCAGTGTGTGTGTGTGTAAATCATAACATATTTCTGATCATATGACATGATAGCAAGGTACAGACAGATTTTAAAGGTCATTGCTTATGCACATATGGAATTGTTCAACAAAGATATGTTATAAGAAAGTAAACAAAAAATAAGAACAAACCTAAACAAAGACAGTCATAAGCAAAACATCTCCTATCAAAACAAGCAAAATGTTCCCAAACAATGTCCAGCCGAGACAGAAGGTCATTTTAACTGAACCAAAATTAATCCTTAATTTTGTCACAAATATAAATTACTGCCTTCTTGGTCAAGAATAATACTTATATAAACCTAACAGTACCACAACTCCAAAGTCTGCTAAATCTTCCTGAAGGTCTTTTGCAGTCAAGTGGGGGTTCTGATTTGCCTTTCTAGCAATCCTACGAGCAGTTCTCTCTGAACTTTTTCCTGGTCTTCCAGACCTTATCTTGACCTCCACTGTTCCTGTTAACTGCCATTTCTTAATTACATTTTGAACTGAGGAAATGGCAACCAGAAAATGTTTTGCTATCTTATAGCCTTCTCCTGCTTTGTGGGCCTCAACCATTTTCATTTTCAGAGTGGTAGGAAGCTGCTTAGAAGAACCTATGGCTGCTGATTTTTGGAACTAGGTTAGAGGAGCCTGAGTATTTATAAAGCTTTGACATTTGCATGATCTGGCCTTTCCTAATGATGAGTATAAACAAGCCATAACCCTGACAAACTAATTAAGGTCCAAGACCTTGGTCAAAGTGATCTGAGTGCTCAAATCTCCTAGGGTTCCCATACTTTTGCAAGTTACTCCTTTCCTTTTTTCACTCTAAAATCGTACAAAACCAAATTACTACACCAATATTCCTTAAAATGTTGAAAAGTATGTTTCATCTTTAACTTTATGCCTTTTGGAGTTAATTTCATTTTCAACTTGCTTAACTGTTCACAGTAACAACAGTAATTTCGACCAGGAGTGCCCAAACTTTTGCACATCACTGTAAGTACCTGGGTGTTCACCTGAATAACAAACTAGACTGGACTGATAACACCACAGCACTGTACAGAAAAGATCAGAGCAGGCTGTATCTGCTGTGGAAACTCCAGTCTTTTGGAGTGGAAGGGGCACTCCTGAAGACCTTGTTTGACACTGTGGTGCAGTAGTGTGCACAGACATTTTGGGGGCAAGTGCTCTGGGGGGAAAAGGGCACTTTTTTGCACATGTGGAACACCTTATTATAAAAGTCTGATATTTAACCCTCCTCTTGTGTTCTGGTCGCCACTGACCCGTTTTAGTTTTTAAAGGTGTAAAACAACCACTTAATGTTAATTTATTACATCAAGGCTTTTTGACTTTGCCAGGAATTTTTGTTTTCCTAAATCTGAAAATGGTCTAGCAAAAAATATAATACTTGTGGTGTTCAGAAGCATGTCTGTCTACTCACAATCATATCAAAATTTTGGGTATTTTTCTGTAGTTCCATCTTTAAAAAGTCTGATAAAGTCTGAAAGTCTGATCTTCCCGTCACTGACTTGAGTCTCAAGACTGTGTTTATTCACAGATTTCCGTGAGATCATCTTAAAATTTGTAACGAAATATACACACTCAATGGGCTCAACGGAGCTCTCCTTTATTTGCATAACGGTGTGCATACTAGCATAACGTGATATTCTTAATCATGTTATAAAAACAGGTCGGAATTGATGGAGAGTGGGGTTGCCTCAATGGTTTAGGCTACATTTAAAATGTTGTTCAGTTTGTTTCTCCATATGGAAAGGGAGCAAATAAGCTGGCAAAGGCTGCCACGTGCAGTTGTTTCTGTATGCGACGGGCTACTTCATGACAAAATAATTACAGCTTGGGCTTAGAGGGCAAACAATACATTTTCACTCGATTCATGTGTTACCTGGCTGGTGGGGCAGGGGAAGAGCTGACTGACTGCCCGATGTGTTGTCTGCGCTACGACAAGGCCGTGGCTTCCAGGATGCTATGCTGCTGCAACCTCACATTGAATGCACTGCACGCTTGTTCACGTGACAGAGCAAGAGAGACAGAGGTCCGGTGTGTGTACGGAGGGGGCACACATCGGGACATTATTTTCACACACGCTTTTAATGCCGTGGCTTTTCTAAAAGATCATGTCGACATTGGCCTCAGTAAACTGTAAAAAAAAAAAAAAATTCAAAAGGTCACTTTTTTGGACAGAGGGGCAGGTGCTTGAGCACCACCTCATGTCTATCTGTGCACGCCACTGCTGTGGTGGCATCAGCCATCTTTCATGGCATGGTTTGCTGGGAGAGCAGCATCTCCACAGCTGACAGGAAGAGACTGGACAAACTGATCAGGAGGGCCAGCTCTGTGCTGGGATGCCCCCTGGAGCCAGTGGAGGTAGTGGGTGGGAGGAGGAAGATGGCCAAGCGGTCATCTATGATGGAGAACCACTCCCACCCTCTACAGGACTTGCTCACTGGACTGCAGAGCTCCTTTAGCGGGAGGTTGCTCCACTCTAAGTGTGTGAAGGAGCATTACCGCAGATCATTCCTTCCTGCAGCTGTTAGACTGTACAACCAGCACTGCTCACAGTAGACTCACATCTGCGTGTCTGTCAATAGTGTTACATTGTTTTTATCTGTTTTATCTTTTGCAATTACAACCACCTGATATGTGCAATAAGTGTGTTTCATCTACTTCATAATTCTCTAATTTAGTATTTATCTTAGGTATATTTTTTCACACACACACACAAATATACACACACACACAAATATTATATATATATATATATATATATATATATATATATATACACACACATATATATATATAAATAAAATTTTGTGTGTGGCTTGATATGTCCTCTTCTGCTGCTATCCACTGTGCTGCCGCAAACAGGAAATTTCCCCATTGTGGGACAATAAAGGTCTTCTTCTTCTTTAGCTTGTGCTGCTAATCTGCCAAAAAAGTTAATAGGATGTCAAGCAAATAGTATCTGTGTTTATTAAATGACCAAATTTCACACTTTTTTCACTCGATTAAAATATTAGAATGCATGTCAAATACAGTTTAAACAAAAGTAAGTTATCCCAGACGAGCCCCCAATTTGTCACAACTTGGCTTGTAAGGCCATGACAAAGACGGAAGATGAACCATTCTGCAGCGTTAAATAAAGTAATTTATTAAACAACTCAAATTTAACCAAAGAAACATCATAACAAAACAGATATCCAGAAGGCCGTCGCCGCCTAGACAAAGACACATCAGGGAGAAGCCAGCATGTAAGCAAGCTGAGACCAGCCATCTTTGAAACATACAGGTTTTAATAGCAGGCCAAACAGGTGAAGCCAATTCCCAGTCTGAAAGGGAAGGACTAAATCTGGAATGGACCTCAGGACACAGGCACACCACTGGGGATATCTAAAAAAAAAAAGTGACTGTCAAGACTGGGGGTGTGGGGGCAGACTACGCCCCCACTGGGGTGCAGGGTCAAAGCCCCGCTGGGGGATCTGGGGGCCGAACCCCAGAAGCCAAGACCTTTTCACAGAATTCATAGCACATATTTTAAAACTTGAGAAACTTTTAGAATAAAATGCATGCAAACTTTCAAATTACAAGAACATAATTTTTCACACTTTCAGGAAATCTCATGACCACTGAGGGGTATTTCATCTGACTGGCTCCACTCCTCTGACTAGTGGAGAGCTACTAAAATTTATTAAAAATGGTAATGATGTTTGATAAGTTTATTTTCAGTAAATATTACTGAAACAGGATAGCATTTTTAAAAATTAGTTAATACAAAAACACAATGTACATTATTTCATAGCTCCTAACTTTATTATATTGCTGAAAAATTACACATCACAAGTTGGCAGCATGCTTTTTCTTTTTCTTGGGTGGTTCACTGTCTTTAAGAAATGACTGCCTGTCTGATTCAGTCCATGAATCAGCTTGTAAGTTGCACCACTACTTGCCATGTGAACTGCATCCAAGGCTTTTTTATCTTTAGCTACTTCTTTACACAAGACTACAGGATCTTCTACATCACTCATGGCCAGAGTTTTCTCTGCAGCAAAAGCGAAGATTAAAGCCTGAAAAAATAAGTTTTAAAAGAAGTTAAAATCACAGTACATATTTGCTAATATCAACATGTACAATATTTATATTCGAGAAGCATTAAACCACAACATTAACAGTTTCATGCAAAAGCATACAGGCCTGTAGCCTATTAGATTCACTAACTGTTCTATTGTGTATTACGAAGACTCACATGTACACGAAACTACATTTGATTAGTTAAACTTAGCCTGCAGTAGATCTAAATATTTAATGTTTTATCTGCATAAAATGACTTTAGTGAGGTATTTTCATGATTTTGCAATTGTAAGTAACTCAAAACTAGATCTAAATGTCAAATCAGTCGCACTTCATTCTAAATTTGAAACTTTTCTCTATAATTAGGATATATTATATTGTTTGACATTTAAGAGGAAAGTGCCAAAAACTTCGGCAAAAAGTGGTTTCTTACCTCAATATGTGCTTTCCTGTCCACAAATGGTGTCAGACGCTGAGACGGTGTAGCTGCAGGCTTTCCCGAGGCCTGTAAGTAAACAGGGCTAATGCCGCATGTCAAATCTTGTTTTTGTGCATCTTCCCGGCGACAAGTGAAAAAATTACTCAGCAGTTGATAATTTGACCGCTTTTCATACAGTTTCCGTGCGCGTCCTTTTGTTTTGATATGGTCGACCAGGACAATGCACCACGATCAGCATACTCTGTATCACACAAGACGCACCTGCATTTACCAGCAATGTCAACTTTCCGGTAATATTCGCCCACAGTGGTGTCCATTTCTTTATCGTTATAAACGACTCTTAATGGTTTTGAACACCATTCCCAATTCCATTTCACTCTGCACCCACTATCTTATTATTTATTTATTTTTATTTTATTTATCCTTTATTTAACCAGGGGAGTCATATTGAGACTATCATCTCTTTTTCAAATGGTCCCTGGCCAAGAAAGGCAACACTTTAAAATTTAAGTAAAAAATAGAGAAACCTCATCTACAAAAAGACAAATAGACCAACATCAAACAAAGCCAAACACACAAACAGCAACAAACACCAATTAATACAGACATAAGAACACAAAAGCAGAGCACACCATATTACACAAAAACATCATACAAATCACACCACATTACACTGCAACATAAAACAAAACACCTAACAGAACAAAAATTAAATACAATAAAGAAAATATAACGCAAGAATATAACCTACAACAACCAAGACATCATACAACAAACAGCATAAGAAACCACAAACAAAAAACAAAAAGATCAGAACAGTAAACTACGTACAATCACACTTATAGCTGAAGGCCTCTGAAACATACAATTTAAACTCATTAAGTGAGATAAAAGCGCTTAGCTTCAACTGTTTCTGCAGAGCATTCCAGGCTGAAGGAGCATTGTAATGGAAGGCAGTTTTACCAAATTCAGATCGTACAGGAGGTGGAGTAAAAAGAATGCTATTGCTAGACCTCAGATTGTACCTGTTGTTTTCTATTAGAGAGAAGACTGATAAATAAGAGGGCAACAATCCTATCACTGCCTTATAAATGAAAATAAGCCAGTGATGTCTACGAACTGAGAGTGGAGGCCAACCTGATAAACTGTATAAACTACAGTGTGTAGAATACTCAGCCTTAATGGCAAAGCGCAAGGCAGAATGATAAACAGAGTCCAGTGAGCGTAATACAGACTTTGCTGCATGCATATAAAGAATGTCTCCATAATCCACAACAGACAAAAAGGTAGCAGCCACAAGTTCCTTCCTTACTTTTAAATTAAAACAAGCCCTATTTCTATAATAAAAACTTAACCCTTAACTTCTTTACCAAGTTCTCTACATGGAGTTTAAATGAGAGCTTTTCATCCAGTAAAAAACCCAGGTATTTATAATATGCTACTTTTTCAATTTCCTGACTATGTAGAGTGAGTGACAATTTGAGGTAAATCCTGCATGTTACTAGAGTGAGTAAACAGCATATATTTTGTTTTTTTTAGAATTAAGCACCAGTTTTAATTTCAATGGATTATTTTGTAAAATTGTGAAAGCATCCTGCATTTTCTTTAGTGCCTCATATGGAGATCTGGCAGTACTGTATATAATTGTATCGTCTGCATACAAGTGTACAGCTGCATCTACATTTATACAACTATCATTTATGTAGATTGTGAACAACAGAGGCCCTAATATGGAGCCTTGAGGGACTCCAACTATTAGTTCTGCCTCCCCTGACATAATGCCTTCAAATGTGACACACTGATATCTGCTAGACAGATAGTTTTTAAACCACTCAATAGCATTAACAGACATCCCACATTTAGACAGACAATGTAACAAAATTGTGTGGTCAACCGTATCAAAAGATTTTGAAAGATCAACAAATAATGCTGCACATGACTATAATCAATAGCACTGACAATATCATCAACTACCTTTGTCACTGCTGTAATGGTACTATACCCTTTCCTAAAGCCTGATTGAAATGGAGTAAGAATGTTATTTACTGTTAAAAAATCCTTTAACTGACCACTAACTAATGACTCAAAAATGTTAGCCAATACTGAAAGTTTTGAGATAGGACGATAATTGTCCATAATAATTGGATCCCCATTTTTAAAGAGTGGCATTACATGCGCTGTCTTCCAAGATTGGGGTATGATGTTCTGTTCCAAAGATAGATTGAAAATATGAGTTAGTGGTTCAGCAATAATACTTGCCACAAGTTTCAAAAGGGAAGGGTCAAGCCCATCAGGCCCAGCTGACTTTTTACAATTTATATTTCACAACGCAAATAAGACCTTCTCCCTTGAAACTGGTTCAAAAGTAAAAAGGTCCAAGCCACAAACATTGGGGTGAGATAACTCTGGAGATGAAGGATGTTCTGGCTCCTGCTTAAAAAGGAGACCGGCAGTGGCAAAGTAGTGATTAAAGGAATCAACTATATTTTTATCAGTAATTTGCACATTATTAACATTTACAAGTTTTGGAAGAGCTGAAGAAGTAGAGTTTGTCTTCACTGAATTTATAATTTTCCAGAATTTAACTGGGTTTTGTAAATTTCTCGTTGTTTCAAGATAGAACTGTGACTTAGCTTTACGTATGTGTGTGGTGCATTTATTTCTTAAATATCTAAAGCTGACCCAATCATTTTCCTGCCCAGATTTCCTTGCCTTTGCACAGGCCAAATCCCGTTCATGCAAGAGAGTGGATAAAGCATCAGAAAACCAGGGATTGTCTCTCCCCTTTACTTTGAACTTCCTCAAGGGCGCATGTTTATTTAAAATACCCATGAATGAATCCTTAAAATATGACCATGCCAATTCAACATCAGGAATTAAGCAGACCTTTTTCCAATCAAAATGAAAGATGTCATGAATAAAAGCTTGCTGATCGAATGTTTTGAAATGCCTTTTCTCCACAATTCGAGGCTCTGTCTTTTTAAGTTTGCAATTTCTAAATCATACCAACAGCACAGTGATCACTTATGTCATTAGAAAAAATACCTATTTGTGTGCACTTATCCGGATTGTTAATTAGGATCAAATCTATTAATGTGGACTTGTTTACGTCCTTTGCATTTGAACGGGTGGGAGCGTTTATAACCTGAGTTAAATTAACAGAAATCACAATAATCTTTAAGATCCTTTGACACATCTGTCAACCAATTCCAGTTCAAATCTCCAAGGAGGATTATTTCTTTCTGATGCACAATATCTGTAAGTGCAGCTGAGAGTGTGAATAAGGCTTCCTTATTAGCTGAAGGGGGTCTATAACAACAGGCAACAATTAAACTGGTATTTCCTAACTTTAAATCAATAGCCAGCATTTCAAAGCACTTAGGGACCGTCGTGGACTTTATCAAAATGGCATTATATCTACAGTTTACATAATGACACCCCCTCCTTTGCTCTTCCTATCTGCACGAAATATATTGAAACCATCAACGGCAATATTGTTATCTGAGACGGTCTTCTTCAACCATGTCTCTGATATGGCAATAATATCTGCCTTCGTAGACACCGCCCATATTCTGATAAAATCGATTTTAGACACCAAACTACAGACAATCAAATGAACAATTTTCAACCCAGGTCGGCATGAAAACTCCGAAGGAAGATATAAACATTCAGGCTCAGGGCCTGGGTTTGATTGAACATTTCCAGCCATAAGTAGCATCAATAGTATGAGACGATGTTTTTTTTGATAGTCTGTTCAAAGTAATGTCGTAGTGAAAGTAAAATCGTACGGAGTAGAGATGCCTTTCTGGTAGCCTCCTTCTTTCGGTGGTAGCCTGTAGATACAGTGCTCAGAAGGCAGTTTTAATGTTTAATCTGGCGTTCCCTGCCATAATTTCAGCGAGCATATTGTTTCATAAGGAAACTTTGCGAAGAGTTGTTGACTGACTGCCGCTCACGCAACACACAGGCATAGTTAGAAAGTCAGGATGCACTGGTTTACACTTTACACACACACGCGTAGCCCAGCCTCTCGCTATGCTTAACAGTTGGAACTTAGCGGTTTTAAAACTAGTTTTGCAGTTTTGCAATTTCTGTGCGTGATGATAATGTGTTAACTTTGGATTTGCATAGGCTATGTTAAAATGTTATCATTGTCCTGGCCTGCAGGTAGTTCCTGGTGATGGCAGTGAGGGAGGTGAAATAACATGTATACACACTACCGTTCAAAAGTTTGGGGTCACCCAGACAATTTTGTGTTTTCCATGAAAAGTCACACTTTTATTTCCCACCATAAGTTGTAAAATGAATAGAAAATATAGTCAAGACATTTTTCTGGCCATTTTGAATAAGGCTTCCTTATTAGCTGAAGGGGGTCTATAACAACAGGCAACAATTAAACTGGTATTTCCTAACTTTAAATCAATAGCCAGCATTTCAAAGCACTTAGGGACTGTCGTGGACTTTATCAAAATGGCATTAAATCTACAGTTTACATAATGACACCCCCTCCTTTGCTCTTCCTATCTGCACGAAATATATTGAAACCATCAACGGCAATATTGTTATCTGAGACGGTCTTCTTCAACCATGTCTCTGATATGGCAATAATATCTGCCTTCGTAGACACCGCCCATATTCTGATAAAATCGATTTTAGACACCAAACTACAGACAATCAAATGAACAATTTTCAACCCAGGTCGGCATGAAAACTCCGAAGGAAGATATAAACATTCAGGCTCAGGGCCTGGGTTTGATTGAACATTTCCAGCCAGAGCAGGGCATACCTAACAACGTGTTTTCTTTCTCTCCCCCCCCATCTGTCCCTCTGGGTTGCATGTTGGTCCTGGGATTGAGATGCTGGCCTCTTCTGCCCCTCGGACCTGCTTGATCCATCCTGGTGCCCTGTGTCTGGTCGGAGTTTTATCGCCCCACTCCTGTGAAGGACGGCCCCATGAGGACAGTTGAGGGTTATACCTGTTAAAACTGTTAATATTATAGTTAGGCTGTCTGTTGTTGCCCAAATGAGGATGGGTTCCCTTTTGAGTCTGGTTCCTCTCAAGGTTTCTTCCTCATGTCGTCTGAGGGAGTTTTTCCTTGCCACTGTCGCCACAGGCTTGCTCATTGGGGATAGATTAGGGATAAAATTAGCTCATGTTTTAAGTCGTTCAAATTCTGTAAAGCTGCTTTGCGACAATGCTTATTGTTAAAAGCGCTGTACAAATAAACTTGATTTGATTTGATTTGAAGTAGCATCAATAGTATGAGACGATGTTGCCACACATGTTTTGGTAACTCATTTTCAGACAAAAAACATTTCACAGAGTCAAAAAAATTTCACATTAAAATGACAAAATTTTTCTCTAACTAGAAACAAATAAATGAGAGAGAGGTCAACTTTGAGTCCCTGTAGAGGCCGTTCGCAAAACTCCTGGATGGGAGTATGTGTATGCAATGTGCATTTTGACGGCGCGTGTAATGCCAAGCAAAATCTTTCATGCATTAGGTGCGTTATCGTCCGTATGACAGGTTTTTAGTTCCAAAAAACAAAGTAACCATATTACCTGTAGTGCACCCATGGCAGGTAGGCTAAACAAAACTGTTGGAAAAATATCCACGGTAAGTCCAAACGAGCGATGCTATAATTGGCTGAATATTTTGTCCATAAACCTATACGACAAAATGGGAATTGTATTGGAACAAAAGGGAATGGGAAATGAGGAAAAGGAAGTTTTGACTTGTGTTTATGAAGGCCAACT
The DNA here is from genome assembly GCF_027579695.1 of Neoarius graeffei. NCBI lineage: Eukaryota > Metazoa > Chordata > Actinopteri > Siluriformes > Ariidae > Neoarius > Neoarius graeffei. Next base: position 122,058,283 of record NC_083570.1, on the reverse strand, counting down.
TCAAGGCTAAGGCTGACGTGTAGCACTCCCAAGCAGCCCAGTAAACATGAAATAGATCCACCAGAGCCGGTTGTTGATTGAGTAAAGTTAGAATTTCCAAGTTTTCTCATAAACGAACAGATATCGAGGCTGCGATCATTCAACCTTCAGCTTGTTAGTATAAAAAGGAGCTTGAAGACAAAGACGAGATAAGGTAACCCAGACTATGTACGTGCTGCCATCTTGGATTAGGGATCAACTTTCCTGGCTTGGTTTTCTTCTTTTCGATTAATAATTTTTTGCCATTGTTCAAAATATTTGCTTTCTAACTTCGAAATGTGGTTACCACATTGTAAACAAGCAAGAACGAGCTACGATATATTCATGTCATCGACTGACTACATTACTAACACTTGACACATTTTCTTCCGATCACGAACCTCGTTACACACGTGTAATTGGAGTCGAGGTCAGTCCGTAAGACATGGAATCGGATGCAAAATGGCAAATATTACGTTTTCACATTCACCACAAGTCAACACATCTCCAGATTTTTGAGTATTTTGGCATTTCACAAAATTTTCAAAATGTATTCAAATCCGCGACCAAATAGCATGCATGGGGACAAAAACTATTAGTAAATAACCAAGGCATCAGAACCCCTGCCCAAAAGCAGGTAAAAAAGGCAGGCTGGCAGAAAGGGTCAGGGGTCGTCACACTACTCCGTCATAAATTGTGTGCTACAGGCTACATTTCAGCTGCTACCCTTTTGCACTATAAAAGCTGTACGGGTCATAGGAGACAAACCACAAGCGGAATGAGCAACCTGTTACTTGCTCGTGTGAATGTATGATTAAACACAATCAGACATGAGGCACTGCAACCTGACTTAGATTCCAAAGACAAGGCTGTTCATCGTGTGTCTTCTTTTGCCTGAGATTTAAAGCCCTTAAAGAAGAAATGAATGAGGGAGTGCTATAAACAATATTGAACTCTCTCTGTCGCTTTAATCTGTGTGGTCTCTTTCCTGGTGGCTCTGATCTTCACCATGGGCTCAGGAAATTACTGGCTGGAGATCTTCAACAGTTATGTCGGCTCCGTCCTGCTCCTCATCATCACCTTCTTTGAAATCATCGCAGTTATCGGCTTCTATGGAATGGGACTGTCAGTTTGTTTGTTTGTTTATCATGGGACAGTGTTGATGACATATTTGCCTACGATTCTGATTATCAGAGAAGTTGATGGTATAATTGTTTCAGATTGCTACGTATTACATCATTTATATCGTCATAAACAAACAGAATAGCGTAGCCACAAGGCAATAACATAATAATGTTCGGAAAAGATTAGGAAGAAGTAAATAGCTCATCAAATCCTAACCCTCTATACCACCGCTAATCAAACGTCACTTTCCGCCATAATAAACTATATATACAAAAGAAAACAAAAGCATACCATCATATATCATACCATTGTCCATATTTCCACAACTAAAAGGTAATAATAATTTCATTTCACCGTTAGAACAAAATTATGTCCAATCCGTCTTTGTTCAGGACTTCAGTGGACAGCGTAAGCACCACAGCAGCTTTGTCATTAACTGGCCTTCAATCCCAGCGCTGTTGATTAATTCTCCAGAACAGCAGCTCTGACAATCGCTCTGTTATGTTATGGTTTCTATAGTAACAGCTGGTTCACAGGGATGTGCACAGAGGACACCACATGGATCATAAACGTCCTACACTCTGTTACAGGGTTTATCAGCACCTGAGCGCAGATCAGTTATTTAAACTCACCTCATTTAGTGATTTATAAATTATTGATCAGATGATTTGTTTCTTTTAGGCTAGTTTTGGTATGAAAGTCCCAGAACCCTTTAAAATGGATCCTGATGAGCTTTGTGTGTGTCTGAGACTATCACGCCTCAGCTCTGCAGGTTCAACAATGATCTCGAGTTCATGACAGGACAAAAGTCAAATATGTTCTGGTGTGCTTGTTGGATGGGAATCAGTCCCATCATGCTGCTGGTGGTTCTGGTGGCGTACATTGTGGTCCATAACTTCTATGATTTCCTTCTGCTCTCAGTACCGTTTATAGAGTTATAAATCAGTTATTACACTTAATTCACTAGCGATCAGGCGGACACAAAGAACTACTGAATTACAGTCAACTGCTTTAAACCCAACTACAGGGACTTTAATAAACAACACTTTAACAATGCTTTAAACAACTATCTCAGAGAGAGAAAGAAAGGGAATTTAAAATAATAAGTGAATAAGAGAACAGGAGTAAAAGAAAAACTAGATAATGACAGATTATAACTAAATAAAGTAAAAAAAAAATAGGGTGTAAACACACACACACACAAGGTATTTGACAAAATAAACAAACAAATAAGAAAGGATGAAGACAATAAACACAAATAAATGGAGTATTAATTCCCTAAACCCTTTCTTCAACAATAGATTAAAAAAGAAAGACAAGAAAAGGAAATAAAACTAAATTTAAATCTAAAAATAAAGAATAAACAAATAAATAAATGAGAAGAATGGGAAATAGATTTTAAAAAATTAAGTAAAAACCAAAGAAAGGAAATAAAAGACAAAAAAAGAAAACTGAACAATAATTGAATAAACAATTAAATAAAATAGACAGATAGATGGATGGACTGAAAGGTGTTTGTTTGTAGGTGCAGTCGAGCTGAAAATAAATAAAAAGTATGGTTTAGCTTGATGTTTCATTCCACCAAAGTAAAAAGAAAAACAGAAGATATATTTAGAAATCTCAAGATATTATTTAGCAGAACAAACAAACAAACAAACAAACAAGAAAGGCAGTAACCAAAGAGTAAGAAAGGATTAAGGGAATTAATGAAACAAATTAAAAGAGAAAAACAACGAAATAAAAGTAAATTAACAAGTAAAGGAAACTAATTGTGTGTGTGTGTCCGTGTGTCCAGTCCCTGTTCCCCGAAGCGGAGATGAAGCCGTACCGGCTGGGTGTTTGTGATGCGTGTCTTGCTCTCGGCTCTGCCCGTGATCCCCATCGTAGCGCTGTATCACTGCATCAGATGCCACACACACAGCCAGAGAACCCCTACAGCAACGCTGCCTACGTCCCTGATGAACAGACAAACGCAAACCATCAGCACTACAGTTCATTCTCTTTCTTTATTCCTGCTGATCATCATTCATATCGTTAACACTGTTACTGTGTGAGGCAACGTTAGCTCTCGGTTAGCGCTAGCATGCTAACAGCGGAAAGGTAGAACGAAGCCAAATCCCAAACAACAAACAGCCTGCAGTCTTTTACACTGAAAATATGGAGCAATTGGAACATGGAAGAAGAAAACAGAAGATGAGAAAGGAATGAAGTGAATGATGTTCTGATGGTGAGTGAATATAAAATGAAATGTTTAAACAATCCATCTCTCATCATCGCTTTCGATTCTTCACCTGGAGGCCGATTCGGAGCAGAACTGATCACACATCCATCAGGGGATCCGAAATACAACCAAAACGAATCACATCATCGCAGATTCAGCAAAATGTGGAGTTGAAATCGCATCACGGTATGGGGAAGTCTGAGGTTCACACTGTATTCCATTAGCCCCGCCCCCAGAGTCACTGGATCTATAGAATTACACAACCACCAAACAAACTAACGGCTCCTTTATTTAACAAAAGGATGGCCTTCGCTGTGAGATCACATCTTACAACACCATATAAACCTGTGATGTACACACACACACACACACCAGTGAATTGTTAAAATACCGTGCGCGGGGGGTGGGGGTTCAGATGCGGATGGTGGTGAAGTCTGGAGGAATTCTGGGAGTCACTGCTTGAAAAACCCGCGCCAGTCTGATACCACGGAGCGCGCTCATTAGACACCTCTCCCCTGTGGAGTGAATATAACCAGATCTCACACACACACACACACAAGCTCGAATTTGAGTGTAAAATATTAAGTGTTTTCTGAACCCAAGCTGAGTTTCCAGAACTCAGGATTAAAATCCACACTGAGAGGAAGTGAAGTAATGAATATTGAAGAAGAGGCGGGATTTCAGAAATTCCACTTACGCTTGTGGATGTGAGGGAGGAGACAGCGGTACAAAGAGCGATGGCGCTTTAGGACGACGCCAAACGCTAAACAGCATAACAGCTCTACTGCCTTACACTGCAGCACATCATCCACACATACTCCTACGGGGGGTGGGACAGAGAGAGAGAGAGAGAGAGAGAGAGAGAGAGAGAGAGAGATGATCCATCTCTCTCCTGAATGATCAGTGTGTTGAGTTTTGATGGTGAAATGTTTTACAGATATTTTTCACGTTGAAGTCACCAGTGTCTCTGTAGTCCAGGTTTGTGTTTAATCCCACCGTTAGTCTCCTATCCCCCCCCCGACATCACTGGGCAAACAGAACCGTATCTGCCCCTCAGATCCGGGTCCTGAGCCCACTGCTGCCCATTAACACACACTTACACACAGCTCCTGTGCGTATTTAATTCAATACAGGGTCAAAAAGGATTTGCAAATTACATCAATCTGTTTTATTTACATTTTACACAGAATCCTAATTGTTTTGGAATTGGGGCTGTATTACTGTGTGTGTGTGTGTGTGTGTGTGTGTGTGTCTTGCCTGAATTGCTGTGTGTGATGCTCTTGTTGGTAATCTTCACCATGCTCCAGATCATCTTCAGGAAAAAACTTGGGTTGGTCCACACACCCTGCCCTAACGGCAAACTCTTCACACACACGTGAAATCTACACACACACACACACACACACACACACACACACAGACTGATGATGTGTAAGGAACTGATACAGAGGGTGGAGGTGGGCGGGGAGGTGTTACCTCATGGCCTGCAGCAGGAGAAGTTTGTAGATGTTTGTGTACACCACTTCAGTAGAGTTTAACTGGAACAGAGTGAATAAGAACATGACAGAACGATGCAGTCACATGATGAAACGTTTCATTTATAACGAGGTCAGTGTGCAAGTCTGACTCACGCCAGCATCCAGAAGAACGCTGTCACATTTCAGCCTGAGGATCTTCAGCAGCTTTTTCCTCATGAACATGGCAGGTGAGTGGGCGGAGCCTAGCGTCAGGCTGTAGCGCAGCGATTGGCCGGCGTATCTGAGAGTGCCAGGATAAATGGTGTAAAGTTGGGGTTACTCTGTAAGGGTGTGTGATGGACAGATGGAGAAATGGAGAGATGGAGTTTGTACCCAGAGTAATCGTTGAAGACGTGGAGGGAGCGAGTGTCGATCAGCAGACCACACCATGGGAACAGGCAGTGCGCCGGGAACGCCGTCATCCCCACACACTCCAGCTCATCACTCACCGGGAAATTCACCGCCACCTTCTGAGGGTTAATCACACAGCCATAATCCGGGACGCCCACCATTAACGTCCTGACAGACAGACAAACAGACAGAGGGTTAATCACACAGCCGTAATCCGGGACGCCCACCATTAACGTCCTGACAGACAGACAAACAGACAGAGGGTTAATCACACAGCCGTAATCCGGGACACCCACCGTTAACGTCCTGACAGACAGACAAACAGACAGAGGGTTAATCACACAGCCGTAATCAGGGACGCCCACCATTAACATCCTGACAGACAGACAGACAGACAGACAGAGGATTAATCACACAGCCGTAATCTGGGACACCCACCATTAACGTCCTGACAGACAGACAAACAGACAGAGGGTTAATCACACAGCCGTAATCAGGGACACCCACCATTAACATCCTGACAGACAGACAGACAGACAGAGGATTAATCACACAGCCGTAATCTGGGACGCCTACCATTAACGTCCTGACAGACAGACAGAGGGTTAATCACACAGCCGTAATCTGGGACGCCTACCATTAATGTCCTGACAGACAGACAGACAGAGGGTTAATCACACTAGGGGTCGACCGATAATCGGCCTGGCCAATATATCAGGCCGATATTCTGCATTTTTAGGGTTATCGGTATCGGCCATAATTTCCACCGATATGCCGATAACATGCCTTTTTGCAGCCATTTCGCTCCTAACGCAACTGTCACTGCACGTCCTTTCCTGCACTCGCCTCTCTGAGTTCAAGAATACGGTCCCGCCCACCACAACATCTGATTTGTTTGGCACAAGAGATATAGCCAATCAACACGTGTAGCTAAACGCTGTGAACTGTTTCAAGGCGGCCGTACAGGCACTCTGGCAGAAGCGGCACAAGGGAAACAGCCAATCAACACACGTAGCTAAACGCTGTGAACTGTTTCAAGGTGGCCGTACAGGCACTCGGGCAGAAGCAGATCCCACTTCAAGGTAAGGACACGCTGCTTTTGCCGCAATAAGTCACAAACACACAAGTTGCAAAAAGCACAACATCATTAATGTTGACTTCCGTTTCCGGTTGAGAGTACGTAGTGCGCGAGTTTGCTGCCTCTTCTCCCCGGTGTTTTCTTTCTTTTTTGTTTTCTTTAACTGTGCTTCTGATTTTTTTGCAACGTATTATCCTTTTTTTTTTTCTTTCTGGTTAATTTCGGACTCTTCCTGCTTGGTTTTGACACCGGCTTTTGCAATCACCTGTAGCTAACCCGCCTTCGAGCCTCCGCTTTCTTTCCACCCGCTTGACTTCAGCAGTGGTGAGTGAGTTTCCACCTTTCACCACGCTGTTGTCTGTTTTATGTGCTGGTTAGTCAAATTGCTTCCCTGCACTGTACTCTGGGTGTGGAACCGCTGGTGTTTTGGCTACGTTTATGAGCGGTGTTAGGCTAAGGTGGCTTTGCACCTTACATTGGACTGCGTCTGTCCTCTGTTTTTGGATCATGACTGTGGGGCCTGGGTATTGGTTTTGTGGCCCGGCTTTTACCCATGTTTTACACCTACTTGCCGGAGGAATTAAAAAGCCTTAGTGCGCGGCACCGCTTGGATTCCGCGGCATTTAAACTGTGCCGCTCTATTGGAATTGCGCGCCACCCTCGGTATATTCACCGCTCTCCGACTGCTCATTATGCTTCGGAGTCTTCCATACCCATCATATGGACTCACAATCGGATTGCCAAGGTCAACAAGAACGCTCATGGAGTTAATCACGGTGTTCTTCGCTCACTTGGGAAACTGCAAGGTTCTGCTGTCTCTGGATTGTCACCTGTGTTTCCTGCGAAGATTGGCCTTTTAAACTCCCGCTCCATCACCAACAAAGCGTCGCTCATTAATGACCTGATTATCCAAAAGACCCTGGACATACTTCTGCTGGTGGAAACATGGCAACAGGCTGAGGACTATCTACATTTAAATATGTCTTCACCATCTGGATACACATATTTTTCGAAGCACCGTCTCACAGGGAAGGGTGGAGGCCTAGCTGCAGTCTTCAGATGTGGTTTGAAACTTAAAGAGATTGTTTTTCACGATGTTACATCCTGTGAATATCTGGCTTTGAAAACCTCCAGTCCCACACTAATGTTGCTGATCTTAATCTATCGACCTCCCAAATCATCACCATCTCTTTTTCTGTCTGAACTGAATGAACTGCTAACTGCAGCCTCATCTGTCTGTCCTGCCGTCATTCTTCTGGGTGACTTTAATATTCATGTTGACATTAGTTGCTCCCTTACTGATGAGCTCTTGACTGTCTTTGAATGTTTTGGTTGAACTCAGCATGTTGACTTTCCCACACATAATCCTGGTCATATACTTGACTTGCTTTGCTCTACTGGTACAAAAATTGTATCTGTATCGGGTTCTGATGGAGGTTTTACTGACCACAAGTTGATTGAGTGTTGTCTGTGTGCCTTCTTCTAAACTTCCTCTGCGTTCTACTGTCTCTTTCCGTAATCTTTCTTCTATTGATGTGCATTCTTTCTCTGCCTCTCTTCTTTTTGTAAATTTGCTGAGGTTTCTTCTCCTGATGATACGGTTGCTATTTACAATAATACTATATCTAACACAATTATTTTGCTCCCCTTAAAACTAGACAGGTCTCTGCGAATCGTGCCTCTCCTTGGTTCACCTCTGAGCTTAGGGCCATGAAGGCCAAGGGAAGGCGGCTAGAGCGCCTTTATAAGAAAACTGGCCTTACTATTCATCTTTCACTCTTCTCTGAACACATCACAAAGTATAAGGATGCTCTTAATGCTGCTCGATCCTCCTACTATGCTAACATCATTAAGAGTGGCAACCATAGACCCAAAACTTTGTTTAATACAATAAATAAACTTCTTCAGCTCCTTCCTCAAACAGTCCCAGCTCCCCTGCTCAGTGTCAGGCTTTTTTGGATTTTTTCAATGATAAAATTGCCAGTATTTACCAACACTTTCATTCTGAAATTCATTCTTCTGTTCCGCTAGTAGCTCTTTCTCATAAAGCTGACTGCTGTCTCTCCGTTTTCTCTCCTGTTGATTCTTTTAAAGTATCGGAAATTATGACTAAGTCCTCCTCCTCCTCATGTCTGTTGGACCCTGCACCCACTGCACTTCTTAAATCCTGTGTATCTGCCATCTCCCCTTATATTGCTCATTTGATTAATCAGTGTTTTGCTTTAGGCACTGTTCCCATCTCCCTCAAAATTGCTTCAGTTACACCAATACTAAAGAAACCTGGTCTAGATTCTCTTTCACTGTCCAATTACAGACCCATTTCAAATCTCCCTTTCCTAGCTAAAGTAATGGAGCGAGTTGTAGCCTCTCAACTTCATACTTTCCTTGCTCATAATGATCTCTATGAACCCTTTCAGTCAGGCTTTCGCAATCTGCATAGCACTGAATCTGCTCTCTTAAGAGTTGTTAACAACCTCCTGCTCTCAGTTGATGCTGGCCATCTCAATGTCCTTGTTCTCTTGGACCTCACTGCCGCCTTTGACACCGTACATCATGAGATACTCATTTCCAGACTATCTTCTTTTGGTATTACTGGCTTAGCTTTATCCTGGTTTCAGTCATATCTAGCAAACAGGCTACAGTTTATTTCTATTGGTGTCCATAAATCATCCACTGCTACTGTTGCTCAAGGTGTGCCTCAGGGTTCTGTCCTTGGTCCCCTTCTTTTTATATTATATGTTTCTCCTATAGGCCAGATTATTCGTAACCATGGCCTTAACTTTCATTGTTATGCTGATGATATTCAAATCTACGTCACTATCACCCCTTCCATAGCCTCTGTTCAGCTGCTAAGGACTTGCATCACTGACCTTAAGCGATGGCTGCATAAGAACTGTCTTAAACTTAATGCTGGCAAAACAGAGGTTCTGTTAGTAGGTACCAAAAGACAGGTTCTGAACTTCTCCAGTTTTACTATTGATGTTGATGGTGTGTCTATTCATCCTTCCCAAGTTATAAAAAACCTTGGAGTTATCTTTGACTCCACCCTTACGTTTGAACCCCACCTTAAACTAATTACTAAGAATGCTTTCTTTCACCTCCGCAATATTGCATGTCTCCGCCCTTTTCTCTTGGAAACTGATGCCAATATGTTGGTCAATGCATTTATTTTTTCTCGTCTTGACTATTGCAGTTCTCTCTTTTATGGTCTCCCTGCCACATTGCTCAATCGCCTGCAGTCCATCCAAAACTCAGCAGTAAGAGTCCTCACACTCACCAAGCGCACTGCTCACATCACTCCTGTTTTACAGCAACTGCATTGGTTGCCAGTTATCGCTCGGATCAAATACAAAATCTTGCTTTTAACCTATAAAGCTCTTCATGGTTTCTCTCCTTCCTATCTCTGTGAGCTAATTCATTTGTACCGTCCCTCCCGCTCCCTCAGATCTTCTGTCTGTGGACTTCTGACTGTCCCACGTTTTAAACTGACATCTATGGGTGGCAGATCATTCAGTGTTGCTGCTCCTAAACTTTGGAACTCGTTACCACAATCACTTCGTGACTGTTCCACTCTCTCTTCCTTCAAAGCCAACTTTAAAACTTTTCTCTGTACCTCACACTACTCTTCCTATTTTTTTCTTTTTGGTGGTAACTCTCTTGTAAAGCGTCCTTGGGTTTGTGAAAGGCGCTATATAAATTGAACTTATTATTATTATGTTTACTAGGGATGTCCCGATCCGATCACGTGATCGGAAATCGGGCCCGATCACATGGTTTCAGACTCGATCGGAATCGGGCATTGCCTCCCGATCAGAGATCGGATATATATCTATGTAATATATTCTCATTTTAAACACATCAATAGCTATGCGTTGGCACAGAGTGAGACCAGACCTCTTGTCTCAACACAGCAACATCAACGCGTGCGGCATGACATCACTTTGTAGCGGAGACGCTATTGGTTATTGGCTGCCTGTTGCCGGCAAAGTTGAACACGGAAGCAGTTCGAAGCGGAAAGCAAAGAATGAGATTTTTTTTTTTTTCGTTGGATGACAAAAGAAACGGGCTCAAACCTGAAAGGGTAGAAATGCTTGTTTTCATCAAGAAAAACGTTCATTTCCTTAATTGAAATTACTGTACACCACTGTGAGATGCGTTCTTAAAAGCAAATTACTGGCACTGTGGCACTTTATTTTTTTTTATTTGTTTACATTCCTGCCAGGTATTTTAAGGTTATTTTTTTAAATTTGTTATTTATTGTTCAAACTGCCTCACGTAAGTGCTCTGTTTGCTAACGGAGTTGTTGGATGTTAAAATAAGGTGTTAAATAAAAAATGAGGAACATCCTGGATCCGTTTCTTTCCTCGTCTTTATTTTTTATGGATTATAAGAAGTATCGGATCGGGACTCGGTATCGGCAGATACTCAAAATCAAATGATCGGTATCGGATCGGAGGGCAAAAAAACCTGATCGGGACATCCCTAATGTTTACATTCTTCATCTACTACTCGTTAAAATTGTCCATTTGCATCTGTGTAGCCAGGCAAACTTAGCTTATGGAAGGAAGCACTTGAATTAGCCTACAACCAACTAGTCTGGCTGAAACTACATGTAATGTTGTCCATAGTAAGCAGTCCCCAGCATAACGTAGGCTGCAGTCATTTTTAAATCCCCGTCTGGAAATGTTGTGAATGTGTCAGTAGTTCTACTCGAACAGTAGAATGACAGCCATACAGAGAGGTGGTCAAGGGAAGACGAAATAAAACGTAATATTTGTGTTCTGTAGGCTAGCGCAAGCCTACTGGCTATTTGTTATGGTGATGAGTAAACTTCATGACGTGACTCGTGCTCAGAAAGCGCATTGCACTTGTATATGTTAGGTAACTTTATAAAGCGCTATTTGAACATTTAAACAAGCCGGGTGTGATATGGTGCTAGCAGGCTGTGTAATACTGTAGGGAGTTTGTCAGGACGCTTGTTGTGGGCTCAGTAATTAATTGTGTCGTGGATGCACACTTGCTTGGATAAATGCTAATGAACGAAACACATCAATTAAACTCTTGACTTAAATGTTCTTGTGCTGCTTCACATTGCGCTATAATGTACTCCACTAGTATTTATAATTCTTGCGCAAGTGATTCTCCTCGCTAGCGCTTCTGATTCGGAAAGCGATATACTCTTAAAGGAGCAGAGCCGCGCGGGGCCGCCCCCTCACTCCGACTTCCGTTCTCTGAACAGACTCTTAAAGGAGCAGCCGCTCCTTTTAACCAGAGCTTTTAACACTCCGTTCTCACTTTCTCTATCCTGGCCGTTCTCACTTTCTCTGTCGCCCCCCACAGGCCAGGCAGACAAGCTGCCCAGCACAGCCTAGCCTATGAAAATAATTTTACAGTTAAACATACATTTCACACACTGTGTCAGTGTGTGCTATGTTTAATTTCATGTGAATTATAATGTTTACATTTATCGGTTGCACATATCGGTTATCGGCATCCCAATTCCATAATAATCGGTATCGGCCCTGAAAAAAACCATATCGTTCGATCCCTAAATCACACAGCTGTAATCCGGGACGCACACCATTAACGTCCTGACAGAGACAGACAGACAGACAGACAGACAGACAGAGGGTTAATCACACAGCCATAATCCGGGACGCCCACCATTAACATCCTGACAGACAGACAGAGGGTTAATCACACAGCCGTAATCAGGGACGCCCACCATTAACGTCCTGACAGACAGACAGAGGGTTAATCACACAGCCATAATCCGGGACGCCCACCATTAACATCCTGACAGACAGACAGAGGGTTAATCACACAGCCGTAATCCGGGACGCCCACCATTAACGTCCTGACAGACAGACAGAGGGTTAATCACACAGCCGTAATCCGGGACGCCCACCATTAACATCCTGACAGACAGACAGAGGGTTAATCACACAGCCGTAATCTGGGACGCCCACCATTAACGTCCTGACAGACAGACAGAGGGTTAATCACACTGCTATAATCCGGGACGCCCACCATTAACGTCCTGACAGACAGACAGAGGGTTAATCACACAGCCGTAATCTGGGATGCCCACCATTAACGTCCTGACAGACAGACAGAGAGTTAATCACACAGCCGTAATCTGGGACGCCCACCATTAACGTCCTGACAGACAAACAGAGGGTTAATCACACAGCCGTAATCTGGGACGCCCACCATTAACGTCCTGACAGACAGATATACAGACAGACAGAGGGTTAATCACACAGCCGTAATCCGGGACGCCCACCATTAACGTCCTGACAGACAGACAGAGGGTTAATCACACAGCTATAATCCAGGATGCCCAGAATTAACGTCCTGACAGACAGACAGACAGAGGTTTAATCACACAGCCGTAATCTGGGACGCCCACCGTTAACGTCCTGACAGAGACAGACAGACAGAGGATTAATCACACAGCTATAATCCAGGATGCCCACCATTAATGTCCTGACAGACAGACAGAGGGTTAATCACACAGCCGTAATCTGGGACGCCCACCATTAACGTCCTGACAGACAGACAGAGGGTTAAATCACACAGCTATAATCCGGGTCGCCCAACATTAACGTCCTGACAGACAGACAGACAGACAGACAGACAGACAGACAGACAGAGGTTTAATCACACAGCCGTAATCAGGGACGCCCACCATTAACGTCCTGACAGAGACAGACAGACAGAGGGTTAATCACACAGCCATAATCCGGGACGCCCACCATTAACATCCTGACAGACAGACAGAGGGTTAATCACACAGCCGTAATCCGGGACGCCCACCATTAACATCCTGACAGACAGACAGAGGGTTAATCACACAGCCGTAATCTGGGACGCCCACCATTAACGTCCTGACAGACAGACAGAGGGTTAATCACACTGATATAATCCGGGACGCCCACCATTAACGTCCTGACAGACAGACAGAGGGTTAATCACACAGCCGTAATCTGGGATGCCCACCATTAACGTCCTGACAGACAGACAGACAGAGGGTTAATCACACAGCCGTAATCTGGGACGCCCACCCTTAACGTCCTGACAGACAGACAGAGGGTTAATCACACAGCCGTAATCTGGGACGCCCGCCATTAACGTCCTGACAGACAGATATACAGACAGACAGAGGGTTAATCACACAGCCGTAATCCGGGACGCCCACCATTAACGTCCTGACAGACAGAAAGAGAGTTAATCACACAGCTATAATCCAGGATGCCCAGCATTAACGTCCTTACAGACAGACAGAGGATTAATCACACAGCTATAATCCAGGATGCCCACCATTAATGTCCTGACAGATAGACAGAGGGTTAATCACACAGCCGTAATCCGGGACGCCCACCATTAACCTCCTGACAGACAGACAGAGGGTTAAATCACACAGCTATAATCCGGGTCACCCACCATTAACGTCCTGACAGACAGACAGACAGACAGACAGACAGACAGACAGAGGGTTAATCACACAGCCGTAATCCGGGACGCCCACCATTAACGTCCTGACAGACAGACAGAGGATTAATCACACAGCTATAATCCAGGACGCCCACCATTAACGTCCTGACAGACAGACAGACAGACAGACAGACAGAGGGTTAATCACACAGCCGTAATCCGGGATGCCCACCATTAACATCCTGACAGACAGACAGACAGAGGGTTAATCACACAGCCGTAATCCGGGACGCCCACCATTAACGTCCTGACAGACAGACAGAGGGTTAATCACACAGCTATAATCCAGGATGCCCACCATTAACGTCCTGACAGACAGACAGACAGACAGACAGACAGACAGAGGGTTAATCACACAGCTATAATCCAGGATGCCCACCATTAACGTCCTGACAGACAGACAGACAGACAGAGGGTTAATCACACAGCTATAATCCAGGATGCCCACCATTAACGTCCTGACAGACAGACAGACAGACAGAGGGTTAATCACACAGCCGTAATCCGGGACGCCCACCATTAACGTCCTGACAGACAGACAGAGGGTTAATCACACAGCTGTAATCCAGGATGCCCACCATTAACGTCCTGACAGACAGACAGACAGAGGGTTAATCACACAGCCGTAATCTGGGACGCCCACCATTAACGTCCTGACAGACAGACAGAGGGTTAATCACACAGCTATAATCCAGGACGCCCACCATTAACGTCCTGACAGACAGATATACAGACAGACAGAGGGTTAATCACACAGCCGTAATCCAGGACGCCCACCATTAACGTCCTGACAGACAGACAGAGGGTTAATCACACAGCTATAATCCAGGATGCCCACCATTAATGTCCTGACAGACAGACAGAGGGTTAATCACACAGCCGTAATCCGGGACGCCCACCATTAACGTCCTGACAGACAGACAGAGGGTTAAATCACACAGCTATAATCCGGGTCGCCCACCATTAACGTCCTGACAGACAGACAGAGAGTTAATCACACAGCCGTAATCCGGGACGCCCACCATTAACGTCCTGACAGAGACAGACAGACAGAGGGTTAATCACACAGCCATAATCCGGGACGCCCACCATTAACATCCTGACAGACAGACAGAGGGTTAATCACACAGCCGTAATCCGGGACGCCCACCATTAACATCCTGACAGACAGACAGAGGGTTAATCACACAGCCGTAATCCGGGACGCCCACCATTAACGTCCTGACAGACAGACAGAGGGTTAATCACACAGCCGTAATCCGGGACGCCCACCATTAACTTCCTGACAGACAGACAGAGGGTTAATCACACAGCCGTAATCCGGGACGCCCAACATTAACGTCCTGACAGACAGACAGAGGGTTAATCACACAGCCATAATCCGGGACGCCCACCATTAACATCCTGACAGACAGACAGAGGGTTAATCACACAGCCGTAATCCGGGACGCCCACCATTAACATCCTGACAGACAGACAGAGGGTTAATCACACAGCCGTAATCCGGGACGCCCACCATTAACATCCTGACAGACAGACAGAGGGTTAATCACACAGCAGTAATCTGGGACGCCCACCATTAACGTCCTGACAGACAGACAGAGGGTTAATCACACTGCCATAATCCGGGACGCCCACCATTAACGTCCTGACAGACAGACAGAGGGTTAAATCACACAGCTATAATCCGGGTCGCCCACCATTAACGTCCTGACAGACAGACAGAGGATTAATCACACAGCCGTAATCTGGGACGCCCACCATTAACGTCCTGACAGACAGACAGAGGGTTAATCACACAGCCGTAATCTGGGATGCCCACCATTAACGTCCTGACAGACAGACAGAGGGTTAATCACACTGCTATAATCCGGGACGCCCACCATTAACGTCCTGACAGACAGACAGAGGATTAATCACACAGCCGTAATCTGGGATGCCCACCATTAACGTCCTGACAGACAGACAGAGGGTTAATCACACTGCTATAATCTGGGACGCCCACCATTAACATCCTGACAGACAGACAGAGGGTTAATCACACAGCCGTAATCCGGGACGCCCACCATTAACATCCTGAGAGACAGACAGAGGGTTAATCACACAGCCGTAATCCGGGACGCCCACCATTAACGTCCTGACAGACAGACAGAGGGTTAATCACACAGCCATAATCCGGGACGCCCACCATTAACATCCTGACAGACAGACAGAGGGTTAATCACACAGCCGTAATCCGGGACGCCCACCATTAACATCCTGACAGACAGACAAAGGGTTAATCACACAGCCGTAATCCGGGACGCCCACCATTAACATCCTGACAGACAGACAGAGGGTTAATCACACAGCCGTAATCTGGGACGCCCACCATTAACGTCCTGACAGACAGACAGAGGGTTAATCACACTGCTATAATCCGGGACGCCCACCATTAACGTCCTGACAGACAGACAGAGGATTAATCACACAGCCGTAATCTGGGATGCCCAACATTAACGTCCTGACAGACAGACAGAGGGTTAATCACACAGCCGTAATCTGGGACGCCCACCATTAACGTCCTGACAGACAGACAGACAGAGGGTTAATCACACAGCCATAATCCGGGACGCCCACCATTAACATCCTGACAGACAGACAGAGGGTTAATCACACAGCTATAATCCAGGATGCCCACCATTAACGTCCTGACAGACAGACAGACAGACAGACAGAGGGTTAATCACACAGCTATAATCCAGGATGCCCACCATTAACGTCCTGACAGACAGACAGACAGACAGAGGGTTAATCACACAGCCGTAATCCGGGACGCCCACCATTAACGTCCTGACAGACAGACAGAGGGTTAATCACACAGCTGTAATCCAGGATGCCCACCATTAACGTCCTGACAGACAGACAGACAGAGGGTTAATCACACAGCCGTAATCCGGGACGCCCACCATTAACGTCCTGACAGACAGACAGAGGGTTAATCACACAGCTATAATCCAGGACGCCCACCATTAACGTCCTGACAGACAGATATACAGACAGACAGAGGGTTAATCACACAGCCGTAATCCGGGACGCCCACCATTAACGTCCTGACAGAGACAGACAGACAGAGGGTTAATCACACAGCCATAATCCGGGACGCCCACCATTAACATCCTGACAGACAGACAGAGGGTTAATCACACAGCCGTAATCCGGGACGCCCACCATTAACATCCTGACAGACAGACAGAGGGTTAATCACACAGCCGTAATCCGGGACGCCCACCATTAACGTCCTGACAGACAGACAGAGGGTTAATCACACAGCCATAATCCGGGACGCCCACCATTAACATCCTGACAGACAGACAGAGGGTTAATCACACAGCCGTAATCCGGGACGCCCACCATTAACATCCTGACAGACAGACAGAGGGTTAATCACACAGCCGTAATCCGGGACGCCCACCATTAACGTCCTGACAGACAGACAGAGGGTTAATCACACAGCCATAATCCGGGACGCCCACCATTAACATCCTGACAGACAGACAGAGGGTTAATCACACAGCCGTAATCCGGGACGCCCACCATTAACATCCTGACAGACAGACAGAGGGTTAATCACACAGCCGTAATCCGGGACGCCCACCATTAACATCCTGACAGACAGACAGAGGGTTAATCACACAGCCGTAATCTGGGACGCCCACCATTAACGTCCTGACAGACAGACAGAGGGTTAATCACACAGCCGTAATCTGGGATGCCCACCATTAACGTCCTGACAGACAGACAGAGGGTTAATCACACTGCTATAATCCGGGACGCCCACCATTAACGTCCTGACAGACAGACAGAGGATTAATCACACAGCCGTAATCTGGGATGCCCACCATTAACGTCCTGACAGACAGACAGAGGGTTAATCACACTGCTATAATCTGGGACGCCCACCATTAACATCCTGACAGACAGACAGAGGGTTAATCACACAGCCGTAATCCGGGACGCCCACCATTAACATCCTGACAGACAGACAGAGGGTTAATCACACAGCCGTAATCCGGGACGCCCACCATTAACATCCTGACAGACAGACAGAGGGTTAATCACACAGCCGTAATCTGGGACGCCCACCATTAACGTCCTGACAGACAGACAGAGGGTTAATCACACTGCTATAATCCGGGACGCCCACCATTAACGTCCTGACAGACAGACAGAGGATTAATCACACAGCCGTAATCTGGGATGCCCAACATTAACGTCCTGACAGACAGACAGAGGGTTAATCACACAGCCGTAATCTGGGACGCCCACCATTAACGTCCTGACAGACAGACAGACAGAGGGTTAATCACACAGCCATAATCCGGGACGCCCACCATTAACATCCTGACAGACAGACAGAGGGTTAATCACACAGCTATAATCCAGGATGCCCACCATTAACGTCCTGACAGACAGACAGACAGACAGAGGGTTAATCACACAGCTATAATCCAGGATGCCCACCATTAACGTCCTGACAGACAGACAGACAGAGGGTTAATCACACAGCCGTAATCCGGGACGCCCACCATTAACGTCCTGACAGACAGACAGAGGGTTAATCACACAGCTGTAATCCAGGATGCCCACCATTAACGTCCTGACAGACAGACAGACAGAGGGTTAATCACACAGCCGTAATCCAGGACGCCCACCATTAACGTCCTGACAGACAGACAGAGGGTTAATCACACAGCTATAATCCAGGATGCCCAGCATTAACGTCCTGACAGACAGACAGAGGATTAATCACACAGCTATAATCCAGGATGCCCACCATTAATGTCCTGACAGACAGACAGAGGGTTAAATCACACAGCTATAATCCGGGTCGCCCACCATTAACGTCCTGACAGACAGACAGAGGGTTAATCACACAGCCGTAATCCGGGACGCCCACCATTAACGTCCTGACAGAGACAGACAGACAGAGGGTTAATCACACAGCCATAATCCGGGACGCCCACCATTAACATCCTGACAGACAGACAGAGGGTTAATCACACAGCTATAATCCGGGTCGCCCACCATTAACATCCTGACAGACAGACAGAGGGTTAATCACACAGCCATAATCCGGGACGCCCACCATTAACATCCTGACAGACAGACAGAGGGTTAATCACACAGCCGTAATCCGGGACGCCCACCATTAACGTCCTGACAGACAGACAGAGGGTTAATCACACAGCCATAATCCGGGACGCCCACCATTAACATCCTGACAGACAGACAGAGGGTTAATCACACAGCCGTAATCCGTGACGCCCACCATTAACATCCTGACAGACAGACAGACAGAGGGTTAATCACACAGCCGTAATCCGGGACGCCCACCATTAACATCCTGACAGACAGACAGAGGGTTAATCACACTGCTATAATCCGGGACGCCCACCATTAACGTCCTGACAGACAGACAGAGGATTAATCACACAGCCGTAATCTGGGACGCCCACCATTAACGTCCTGACAGACAGACAGAGGGTTAATCACACAGCCGTAATCTGGGATGCCCACCATTAACGTCCTGACAGACAGACAGAGGGTTAATCACACTGCTATAATCCGGGACGCCCACCATTAACGTCCTGACAGACAGACAGAGGATTAATCACACAGCCGTAATCTGGGATGCCCACCATTAACGTCCTGACAGACAGACAGAGGGTTAATCACACTGCTATAATCCGGGACGCCCACCATTAACATCCTGACAGACAGACAGAGGGTTAATCACACAGCCGTAATCCGGGACGCCCACCATTAACATCCTGACAGACAGACAGAGGGTTAATCACACAGCCGTAATCCGGGACGCCCACCATTAACGTCCTGACAGACAGACAGAGGGTTAATCACACAGCCATAATCCGGGACGCCCACCATTAACATCCTGACAGACAGACAGAGGGTTAATCACACAGCCGTAATCCGGGACGCCCACCATTAACATCCTGACAGACAGACAGAGGGTTAATCACACAGCCGTAATCTGGGACGCCCACCATTAACGTCCTGACAGACAGACAGAGGGTTAATCACACTGCTATAATCCGGGACGCCCACCATTAACGTCCTGACAGACAGACAGAGGATTAATCACACAGCCGTAATCTGGGATGCCCACCATTAACGTCCTGACAGACAGACAGAGGGTTAATCACACAGCCGTAATCTGGGACGCCCACCATTAACGTCCTGACAGACAGACAGACAGAGGGTTAATCACACAGCCATAATCCGGGACGCCCACCATTAACATCCTGACAGACAGACAGAGGGTTAATCACACAGCTATAATCCAGGATGCCCACCATTAACGTCCTGACAGACAGACAGACAGACAGACAGACAGAGGGTTAATCACACAGCTATAATCCAGGATGCCCACCATTAACGTCCTGACAGACAGACAGACAGAGGGTTAATCACACAGCCGTAATCCGGGACGCCCACCATTAACGTCCTGACAGACAGACAGAGGGTTAATCACACAGCTGTAATCCAGGATGCCCACCATTAACGTCCTGACAGACAGACAGACAGAGGGTTAATCACACAGCCGTAATCCGGGACGCCCACCATTAACGTCCTGACAGACAGACAGTGGGTTAATCACACAGCTATAATCCAGGACGCCCACCATTAACGTCCTGACAGACAGATATACAGACAGACAGAGGGTTAATCACACAGCCGTAATCCGGGACGCCCACCATTAACGTCCTGACAGAGACAGACAGACAGAGGGTTAATCACACAGCCATAATCCGGGACGCCCACCATTAACATCCTGACAGACAGACAGAGGGTTAATCACACAGCCGTAATCCGGGACGCCCACCATTAACATCCTGACAGACAGACAGAGGGTTAATCACACAGCCGTAATCCGGGACGCCCACCATTAACGTCCTGACAGACAGACAGAGGGTTAATCACACAGCCATAATCCGGGACGCCCACCATTAACATCCTGACAGACAGACAGAGGGTTAATCACACTGCCATAATCCGGGACGCCCACCATTAACGTCCTGACAGACAGACAGAGGATTAATCACACAGCCGTAATCTGGGACGCCCACCATTAACGTCCTGACAGACAGACAGAGGGTTAATCACACAGCCGTAATCTGGGATGCCCACCATTAACGTCCTGACAGACAGACAGAGGGTTAATCACACTGCTATAATCCGGGACGCCCACCATTAACGTCCTGACAGACAGACAGAGGATTAATCACACAGCCGTAATCTGGGATGCCCACCATTAACGTCCTGACAGACAGAGGGTTAATCACACAGCCGTAATCCGGGACGCCCACCATTAACATCCTGACAGACAGACAGAGGGTTAATCACACAGCCGTAATCCGGGACGCCCACCATTAACATCCTGACAGACAGACAGAGGGTTAATCACACAGCCGTAATCTGGGACGCCCACCATTAACATCCTGACAGAAAGACAGAGGGTTAATCACACAGCCGTAATCCGGGACGCCCACCATTAACGTCCTGACAGACAGACAGAGGGTTAATCACACAGCTATAATCCAGGATGCCCACCATTAACGTCCTGACAGACAGACAGACAGAGGGTTAATCACACAGCCATAATCCGGGACGCCCACCATTAACATCCTGACAGACAGACAGAGGGTTAATCACACAGCCGTAATCCGGGACGCCCACCATTAACGTCCTGACAGACAGACAGAGGGTTAATCACACAGCCATAATCCGGGACGCCCACCATTAACATCCTGACAGACAGACAGAGGGTTAATCACACAGCCGTAATCCGGGACGCCCACCATTAACATCCTGACAGACAGACAGAGGGTTAATCACACAGCCGTAATCCGGGACACCCACCATTAACGTCCTGACAGACAGACAGAGGGTTAATCACACAGCCATAATCCGGGACGCCCACCATTAACATCCTGACAGACAGACAGAGGGTTAATCACACAGCCGTAATCCGGGACGCTCACCATTAACATCCTGACAGACAGACAGACAGAGGGTTAATCACACAGCCGTAATCCGGGACGCCCACCATTAACATCCTGACAGACAGACAGAGGGTTAATCACACAGCCGTAATCTGGGACGCCCACCATTAACGTCCTGACAGACAGACAGAGGGTTAATCACACTGCTATAATCCGGGACGCCCACCATTAACGTCCTGACAGACAGACAGAGGATTAATCACACAGCCGTAATCTGGGATGCCCAACATTAACGTCCTGACAGACAGACAGAGGGTTAATCACACAGCCGTAATCTGGGACGCCCACCATTAACGTCCTGACAGACAGACAGAGGGTTAATCACACAGCCATAATCCGGGACGCCCACCATTAACATCCTGACAGACAGACAGAGGGTTAATCACACAGCTATAATCCAGGATGCCCACCATTAACGTCCTGACAGACAGACAGACAGAGGGTTAATCACACAGCTATAATCCAGGATGCCCACCATTAACGTCCTGACAGACAGACAGACAGAGGGTTAATCACACAGCCGTAATCCGGGACGCCCACCATTAACGTCCTGACAGACAGACAGAGGGTTAATCACAAAGCTGTAATCCAGGATGCCCACCATTAACGTCCTGACAGACAGACAGACAGACAGAGGGTTAATCACACAGCCGTAATCCGGGACGCCCACCATTAACGTCCTGACAGACAGACAGTGGGTTAATCACACAGCTATAATCCAGGACGCCCACCATTAACGTCCTGACAGACAGATATACAGACAGACAGAGGGTTAATCACACAGCCGTAATCCGGGACGCCCACCATTAACGTCCTGACAGAGACAGACAGACAGAGGGTTAATCACACAGCCATAATCCGGGACGCCCACCATTAACATCCTGACAGACAGACAGAGGGTTAATCACACAGCCGTAATCCGGGACGCCCACCATTAACATCCTGACAGACAGACAGAGGGTTAATCACACAGCCGTAATCCGGGACGCCCACCATTAACGTCCTGACAGACAGACAGAGGGTTAATCACACAGCCATAATCCGGGACGCCCACCATTAACATCCTGACAGACAGACAGAGGGTTAATCACACTGCCATAATCCGGGACGCCCACCATTAACGTCCTGACAGACAGACAGAGGATTAATCACACAGCCGTAATCTGGGACGCCCACCATTAACGTCCTGACAGACAGACAGAGGGTTAATCACACAGCCGTAATCTGGGATGCCCACCATTAACGTCCTGACAGACAGACAGAGGGTTAATCACACTGCTATAATCCGGGACGCCCACCATTAACGTCCTGACAGACAGACAGAGGATTAATCACACAGCCGTAATCTGGGATGCCCACCATTAACGTCCTGACAGACAGAGGGTTAATCACACAGCCGTAATCCGGGACGCCCACCATTAACATCCTGACAGACAGACAGAGGGTTAATCACACAGCCGTAATCCGGGACGCCCACCATTAACGTCCTGACAGACAGACAGAGGGTTAATCACACAGCCATAATCCGGGACGCCCACCATTAGCATCCTGACAGACAGACAGAGGGTTAATCACACAGCCGTAATCCGGGACGCCCACCATTAACATCCTGACAGACAGACAGAGGGTTAATCACACAGCCGTAATCCGGGACGCCCACCATTAACATCCTGACAGACAGACAGAGGGTTAATCACACAGCCGTAATCTGGGACGCCCACCATTAACGTCCTGACAGACAGACAGAGGATTAATCACACAGCCGTAATCTGGGATGCCCAACATTAACGTCCTGACAGACAGACAGAGGGTTAATCACACAGCCGTAATCTGGGACGCCCACCATTAACGTCCTGACAGACAGACAGACAGAGGGTTAATCACACAGCCATAATCCGGGACGCCCACCATTAACATCCTGACAGACAGACAGAGGGTTAATCACACAGCTATAATCCAGGATGCCCACCATTAACGTCCTGACAGACAGACAGACAGACAGACAGAGGGTTAATCACACAGCTATAATCCAGGATGCCCACCATTAACGTCCTGACAGACAGACAGACAGACAGAGGGTTAATCACACAGCCGTAATCCGGGACGCCCACCATTAACGTCCTGACAGACAGACAGAGGGTTAATCACACAGCTGTAATCCAGGATGCCCACCATTAACGTCCTGACAGACAGACAGACAGAGGGTTAATCACACAGCCGTAATCCGGGACGCCCACCATTAACGTCCTGACAGAGACAGACAGACAGAGGGTTAATCACACAGCCATAATCCGGGACGCCCACCATTAACATCCTGACAGACAGACAGAGGGTTAATCACACAGCTATAATCCGGGTCGCCCACCATTAACATCCTGACAGACAGACAGAGGGTTAATCACACAGCCATAATCCGGGACGCCCACCATTAACATCCTGACAGACAGACAGAGGGTTAATCACACAGCCGTAATCCGGGACGCCCACCATTAACGTCCTGACAGACAGACAGAGGGTTAATCACACAGCCATAATCCGGGACGCCCACCATTAACATCCTGACAGACAGACAGAGGGTTAATCACACAGCCGTAATCCGGGACGCCCACCATTAACATCCTGACAGACAGACAGAGGGTTAATCACACAGCCGTAATCCGGGACGCCCACCATTAACGTCCTGACAGACAGACAGAGGGTTAATCACACAGCCATAATCCGGGACGCCCACCATTAACATCCTGACAGACAGACAGAGGGTTAATCACACAGCCGTAATCCGGGACGCTCACCATTAACATCCTGACAGACAGACAGACAGAGGGTTAATCACACAGCCGTAATCCGGGACGCCCACCATTAACATCCTGACAGACAGACAGAGGGTTAATCACACAGCCGTAATCTGGGACGCCCACCATTAACGTCCTGACAGACAGACAGAGGGTTAATCACACTGCTATAATCCGGGACGCCCACCATTAACGTCCTGACAGACAGACAGAGGATTAATCACACAGCCGTAATCTGGGACGCCCACCATTAACGTCCTGACAGACAGACAGAGGGTTAATCACACAGCCGTAATCTGGGATGCCCACCATTAACGTCCTGACAGACAGACAGAGGGTTAATCACACTGCTATAATCCGGGACGCCCACCATTAACATCCTGACAGACAGACAGAGGGTTAATCACACAGCCGTAATCCGGGACGCCCACCATTAACATCCTGACAGACAGACAGAGGGTTAATCACACAGCCGTAATCTGGGACGCCCACCATTAACGTCCTGACAGACAGACAGAGGGTTAATCACACTGCTATAATCCGGGACGCCCACCATTAACGTCCTGACAGACAGACAGAGGATTAATCACACAGCCGTAATCTGGGATGCCCACCATTAACGTCCTGACAGACAGACAGAGGGTTAATCACACAGCCGTAATCTGGGACGCCCACCATTAACGTCCTGACAGACAGACAGAGGGTTAATCACACAGCCGTAATCTGGGACGCCCACCATTAACGTCCTGACACAGGCATGCAAACTGGTCAGGGGTGAAAAAGGTGAGAAGGATGCACGGGGACACGGCACGCGCGCAAAAGTACATTTCGTAGTCTACGTTACAAAAATACGTATTACAGACATGTATATATACTGAATTTAATCACAGTTTGACGACAAATAGTATGTACACACTACAAAAGGGCACAGACTGCCATTTACAAACTCATACAGATAAACTTAATCTCATCCCTTTATTGTTCACGAAGAACACACATTCTCAGATGAGGTCTATACCGTTTCTGGACAGTTTTATACTGTATAT
Source organism: Neoarius graeffei (assembly GCF_027579695.1). Classification (NCBI taxonomy): domain Eukaryota; kingdom Metazoa; phylum Chordata; class Actinopteri; order Siluriformes; family Ariidae; genus Neoarius; species Neoarius graeffei. Next base: position 122,032,572 of record NC_083570.1, on the reverse strand, counting down.
GCAAAAGAACAGACACTAAAAAACAACAATAACAACACTGCTTCAAGTTCAGCATGATTTAAACCATTTACACCAGTGTCACATTTTATAGTTTTTTTCCTCACGCTTTGTAAAGGCTCAGCAGTGAGCAGAACATGAACTTGTCATGCCTACAACAGCTGAATGCGGCGATTTCCATGTTGCTCAGCAAAACGCTTCACAAATTTATCAAGATCTAATGCTTTTGTGCGCTTTGATTCAATGCTGAGTACAGCCAAACTTGATAGTCTCTTTTCTGTCATAGTCGACCGCAAATAAGTCTTTATGAGTCTGAGAGATGAAAAACTTCGTTCACAGGATGCACTGCTCACAGGCAAGACAACCGCTATTTTACACAACCTGAACAACTCAAAAAAAAACATCATCATCTTGGTATGGGTCCAAAAACAGTGAACTCCATGAGACTGATAGGACTCTCCTGTTCCCCCTTTTTTCTGTCTAGTACTCTCCTCGTCTGATGTAACTCATGTTTAAGATCCTCAATATTTGAATCATAAGCTTCAGCCAATAGCAATGTTTTCCTTGACAGACGGTGAATCAATATTAACTTTTGTGCCCGACTTTACACAAAACTAATGTCAGACCTAGCTAACATTAGGCCAAAAAAAAAAAAGTGTGTTTCAGGTAACATGAAATACTAAAATAAGGTCGGTAGGTAGGAAATTTTTTTTCTTAATTTGTTTTATTTTGTTCGAAAAAATTAACACAAGTAAACATCTTACAAAATAGTATTTTGGCACAGAATCCTTTATACCACACATCATAATAAAATAAGTGTTTTAAATCTTTAAACGAATAAAAAAAATATCGCAAGAGTTCGAGTTATGATCTGCGGAAGCGATATTGCTGCCACACTCAAAAAAAAAAAAAATTGGCTTAGACTCAAGTAATTACGTGAAAAGATATTGTTAACAGAGTTATCACGTTTTTACAATATATTTATCATGTAATAACATAACACGTAATTTCATGATATTTTCATGTGATAATGTGAAAACACCTTATCAAGAAATAACGTGAAAATATGGTTTAACGTCCTAGGCTAGGCTACTTCCATTAAAAGCAGACGGCCTCGCCTAGCCTACTGTAGAACTTGGGTCGAGCAAAAACACGGAGCAAAAACATGGCTGAATCCTGAATGACTCCTATTTGTATAAATAGGGGACTACATAGGCGGCAAAATGTAGTGTTTTTCCCTGCCATGGAAGTGCACTTGTATACTGAAGAGGAAGCAATTTGCATTACAGCCAGGAGGGCTGATAGAAGTGGCAAAACATTTTACTTTTTATCGTTTCTTTCACAACTTGAATGCGTTGAAACAAAAAAAATTATGACAAACTAACGCCACTTACACTAAAATATCGAGGGAAATTTGTAATAAAAACTTTACGGTCGGCAATTTCGACGCGGAAATTCTCGATCGGTCGGGTTACCGGAAACACACTTTTTTTTTTTTGCCTTACATGTATAGTTAGCTAAATAACCTTCTCCAACCTGATTTTTATCCTCTCAAAATCAGCATCGCAACTATACTAGCACTGTTCATTCATTATAATTTCATTTTTTGATAGATAGTTAATCAGCTTTTACCCCTTTCCTCCCGTGTCTCCTTTCCTCGCGACTCCTGGCTCCCTCGCTTCGCGCCTCTCAATTTTCCAAAACAACCAATCTCTGGCGTTATCTCGTGCTGCATTCGCAGCAGTCAGACATTGGAAATTCGCGCACGTAAATGTCAAATTGGCCGTAATTTTTCTTTGAATTCGTCGCTGCCGACTGGGGTAGCAGCAGGGGTGGCAAGGCTTTCTTTTAGAGTGGCATATGCCACCCTGGTAGATCCGCCCATGGTTATTCACCCCCGAGCGCGCTGGAAACTGTTCCATTGGTATTCAGATTCAGTCGCGAGATGAGGTTGCCAGATCTCTCTATAAAAAGGTGACTTTGCGGTCTGAATCTGTGGAATATTCGTAAGCGAGGACTGGCAACCAGCAGTGGGTTGTGCACCAGCTGATCAGAACTCCAATGGAAAAGAAGCGTGTTAGTAACTGTTAATCTTGATTGGCTGTAACCTTGTAAGTGAAATGTATGGCAACAATAGCGTCGTAGCCTGCCTACCCCCCCCCCCCCAAAAAAAAACTCTTCGGATCTACACGATTCACACAAGTGACCTATTTTGGGACCAAAACGGCGAATTTCGCTGAAAGGTGAGGAGTTTGCATGTGTGCTGACAGACAGACAGAGGGTTAATCACACAGCTATAATCCAGGATGCCCAGCATTAACGTCCTGACAGACAGACAGAGGGTTAATCACACAGCCGTAATCCGGGACGCCCACCATTAACGTCCTGACAGACAGACAGAGGGTTAAATCACACAGCTATAATCCGGGTCGCCCACCATTAACGTCCTGACAGACAGACAGACAGACAGACAGAGGGTTAATCACACAGCCGTAATCCGGGACGCCCACCATTAACGTCCTGACAGAGACAGACAGACAGAGGGTTAATCACACAGCCATAATCCGGGACGCCCACCATTAACATCCTGACAGACAGACAGAGGGTTAATCACACAGCCGTAATCCGGGACGCCCACCATTAACGTCCTGACAGACAGACAGAGGGTTAATCACACAGCCATAATCCGGGACGCCCACCATTAACATCCTGACAGACAGACAGAGGGTTAATCACACAGCCGTAATCTGGGACGCCCTCCATTAACGTCCTGACAGACAGACAGAGGGTTAATCACACTGCTATAATCCGGGACGCCCACCATTAACGTCCTGACAGACAGACAGAGGGTTAATCACACAGCCATAATCTGGGATGCCCACCATTAACGTCCTGACAGACAGACAGAGGGTTAATCACACAGCCGTAATCTGGGACGTCCACCATTAACGTCCTGACAGACAGACAGAGGGTTAATCACACAGCCGTAATCTGGGACGCCCACCATTAACGTACTGACAGACAGATATACAGACAGACAGAGGGTTAATCACACAGCCGTAATCCGGGACGCCCACCATTAACGTCCTGACAGACAGACAGAGAGTTAATCACACAGCTATAATCCAGGATGCCCAGCATTAACATCCTGACAGACAGACAGAGGATTAATCACACAGCTATAATCCAGGATGCCCACCATTAATGTCCTGACAGACAGACAGAGGGTTAATCACACAGCCGTAATCCGGGACGCCCACCATTAACCTCCTGACAGACAGACAGAGGGTTAAATCACACAGCTATAATCTGGGTCGCCCACCATTAACGTCCTGACAGACAGACAGACAGACAGAGGGTTAATCACACAGCCGTAATCCGGGACGCCCACCATTAACGTCCTGACAGACAGACAGATAGTTAATCACACAGCTATAATCCAGGATGCCCACCATTAATGTCCTGACAGACAGACAGAGGGTTAATCACACAGCCGTAATCCGGGACGCCCACCATTAACGTCCTGACAGACAGACAGAGGATTAATCACACAGCTATAATCCAGGATGCCCACCATTAATGTCCTGACAGACAGACAGAGGGTTAATCACACAGCCGTAATCCGGGACGCCCACCATTAACCTCCTGACAGACAGACAGAGGGTTAAATCACACAGCTATAATCTGGGTCGCCCACCATTAACGTCCTGACAGACAGACAGACAGACAGACAGAGGGTTAATCACACAGCCGTAATCCGGGACGCCCACCATTAACGTCCTGACAGACAGACAGATAGTTAATCACACAGCTATAATCCAGGATGCCCACCATTAATGTCCTGACAGACAGACAGAGGGTTAATCACACAGCCGTAATCCGGGACGCCCACCATTAACGTCCTGACAGACAGACAGAGGATTAATCACACAGCTATAATCCAGGACGCCCACCATTAACGTCCTGACAGACAGACAGACAGACAGACAGACAGACAGACAGACAGACAGAGGGTTAATCACACAGCCGTAATCCGGGACGCCCACCATTAACGTCCTGACAGACAGACAGAGGATTAATCACACAGCTATAATCCAGGACGCCCACCATTAACGTCCTGACAGACAGACAGACAGACAGACAGACAGAGGGTTAATCACACAGCCGTAATCCGGGACGCCCACCATTAACGTCCTGACAGACAGACAGAGGATTAATCACACAGCTATAATCCAGGACGCCCACCATTAACGTCCTGACAGACAGACAGACAGACAGAGGGTTAATCACACTGCTGTAATCCGGGACGCCCACCATTAACGTCCTGACAGACAGACAGAGGGTTAATCACACAGCCGTAATCCGGGACGCCCACCATTAACATCCTGACAGACAGACAGACAGACAGACAGAGGGTTAATCACACAGCCGTAATCCGGGACGCCCACCATTAACATCCTGACAGACAGACAGAGGGTTAATCACACAGCTATAATCCAGGACGCCCACCATTAACGTCCTGACAGACAGATATACAGACAGACAGAGGGTTAATCACACAGCTATAATCCAGGACGCCCACCATTAACGTCCTGACAGACAGACAGAGGGTTAATCACACAGCTATAATCCAGGATGCCCACCATTAACGTCCTGACAGACAGATATACAGACAGACAGAGGGTTAATCACACAGCCGTAATCCGGGACGCCCACCATTAACGTCCTGACAGACAGACAGAGGGTTAATCACACAGCTATAATCCAGGATGCCCAGCATTAACGTCCTGACAGACAGACAGAGGATTAATCACACAGCTATAATCCAGGATGCCCAGCATTAATGTCCTGACAGACAGACAGAGGGTTAATCACACAGCCGTAATCCGGGACGCCCACCATTAATGTCCTGACAGACAGACAGAGGGTTAAATCACACAGCTATAATCCGGGTCGCCCACCATTAACGTCCTGACAGACAGACAGACAGACAGACAGAGGGTTAATCACACAGCCATAATCCGGGACGCCCACCATTAACATCCTGACAGACAGACAGAGGGTTAATCACACACAGCGCTCGAAACTAACGGTGTCCCGACGTCCCGGGGACCATAAAAAATGTCATCGGGACACAAAATTATCATATCTGGGACAATCCCGGGACAATGGAAAAAAACAGATCTAGAAAAAAAGTTCGACATTAATATTATTTACAAAGCCGTAACACATACGTAGACATTCACCTAATTTGTTAATTTTAAAACGTTAACAGCGAAAAATACATAGTAGCTACACTTTCGATGCACCTGCATCCGTAGGCTACAGAGCAGCGGATTCTGTTCTAGAATCTTCGGCCGGAGTCCGCATTATATGGACTTGGAATGGAATTGCTACCGCACACGCTGCGCCGACTCTTGCCAGAACAAAAATGCTTAAGTGGTTGAAGCGGACCGACCGCGGGGAAGAAACTGAAAGCCCAGACATAACGTCTCCGGGACCTTCAGGATCCAAAGTGTCATCGCCTGGTCTGCAGGCAACGCTAGCAACTGAATGAACTTAATGAACACTGTTAGACACGTTATAAAATACAACAGGAATGATGTGGATGATACTGACGGAAGATACCGTTCAACAGAATAAGTGAGTTTTCTTGGTGTCTTTCTAGTTCAGAAAGTTTAGTCAGTCAGCAGCACAACTAGGCTCGGACCTGCCACTATGCTGATGTTGCTAACATTTGCACCCATGTTTCGGCAGCGAAAGTTCATAAAATGGATAACGGAAAGTTCATAAAAATGGATAACGGAAAGTTCATAAAATGGATAACGGAAAGTTCATAAAAATGGATAACGGAAAGTTCATAAAATGGGTAACGGAAAGTTCATAAAAATGGATAACGGAAAGTTCATAAAAATGGATAACGGAAAGTTCATAAAATGGGTAACGGAAAGTTCATAAAAATGGATAACGGAAAGTTCATAAAATGGGTAACGGAAAGTTCATAAAATGGGTAACGGAAAGTTCATAAAAATGGATAACGGAAAGTTCATAAAATGGGTAACGGAAAGTTCATAAAAATGGATAACGGAAAGTTCATAAAAATGGATAACGGAAAGTTCATAAAATGGGTAACGGAAAGTTCATAAAAATGGATAACGGAAAGTTCATAAAAATGGATAACGGAAAGTTCATAAAATGGATAACGGAAAGTTCATAAAATGGGTAACGGAAAGTTCATAAAAATGGGTAACGGAAAGTTCATAAAAATGGATAACGGAAAGTTCATAAAAATGGATAACGGAAAGTTCATAAAATGGGTAACGGAAAGTTCATAAAAATGGATAACGGAAAGTTCATAAAATGGGTAACGGAAAGTTCATAAAAATGGATAACGGAAAGTTCATAAAAATGGATAACGGAAAGTTCATAAAATGGGTAACGGAAAGTTCATAAAAATGGATAACGGAAAGTTCATAAAAATGGATAACGGAAAGTTCATAAAATGGATAACGGAAAGTTCATAAAATGGGTAACGGAAAGTTCATAAAAATGGGTAACGGAAAGTTCATAAAAATGGATAACGGAAAGTTCATAAAAATGGATAACGGAAAGTTCATAAAATGGGTAACGGAAAGTTCATAAAAATGGATAACGGAAAGTTCATAAAAATGGATAACGGAAAGTTCATAAAAATGGATAACGGAAAGTTCATAAAAATGGATAACGGAAAGTTCATAAAATGGGTAACGGAAAGTTCATAAAAATGGATAACGGAAAGTTCATAAAAATGGATAACGGAAAGTTCATAAAAATGGATAACGGAAAGTTCATAAAATGGATAACGGAAAGTTCATAAAATGGGTAACGGAAAGTTCATAAAAATGGATAACGGAAAGTTCATAAAATGGGTAACGGAAAGTTCATAAAAATGGATAACGGAAAGTTCATAAAATGGGTAACGGAAAGTTCATAAAAATGGATAACGGAAAGTTCATAAAAATGGATAACGGAAAGTTCATAAAATGGATAACGGAAAGTTCATAAAAATGGATAACGGAAAGTTCATAAAAATGGATAACGGAAAGTTCATAAAAATGGATAACGGAAAGTTCATAAAAATGGATAACGGAAAGTTCATAAAATGGATAACGGAAAGTTCATAAAAATGGATAACGGAAAGTTCATAAAATGGGTAACGGAAAGTTCATAAAAATGGATAACGGAAAGTTCATAAAAATGGATAACGGAAAGTTCATAAAAATGGATAACGGAAAGTTCATAAAATGGGTAACGGAAAGTTCATAAAAATGGATAACGGAAAGTTCATAAAAATGGATAACGGAAAGTTCATAAAAATGGATAACGGAAAGTTCATAAAATGGATAACGGAAAGTTCATAAAATGGGTAACGGAAAGTTCATAAAAATGGATAACGGAAAGTTCATAAAATGGGTAACGGAAAGTTCAGAAAAATGGATAACGGAAAGTTCATAAAATGGGTAACGGAAAGTTCATAAAAATGGATAACGGAAAGTTCATAAAATGGATAACGGAAAGTTCATAAAAATGGATAACGGAAAGTTCATAAAAATGGATAACGGAAAGTTCATAAAAATGGATAACGGAAAGTTCATAAAATGGGTAACGGAAAGTTCATAAAAATGGATAACGGAAAGTTCATAAAAATGGATAACGGAAAGTTCATAAAATGGATAACGGAAAGTTCATAAAAATGGATAACGGAAAGTTCATAAAATGGATAACGGAAAGTTCATAAAATGGATAACGGAAAGTTCATAAAAATGGATAACGGAAAGTTCATAAAATGGGTAACGGAAAGTTCATAAAAATGGATAACGGAAAGTTCATAAAATGGATAACGGAAAGTTCATAAAAATGGATAACGGAAAGTTCATAAAAATGGATAACGGAAAGTTCATAAAATGGGTAACGGAAAGTTCATAAAAATGGATAACGGAAAGTTCATAAAATGGATAACGGAAAGTTCATAAAATGGATAACGGAAAGTTCATAAAAATGGATAACGGAAAGTTCATAAAATGGATAACGGAAAGTTCATAAAATGGATAACGGAAAGTTCATAAAAATGGATAACGGAAAGTTCATAAAATGGGTAACGGAAAGTTCATAAAAATGGATAACGGAAAGTTCATAAAAATGGATAACGGAAAGTTCATAAAATGGGTAACGGAAAGTTCATAAAAATGGATAACGGAAAGTTCATAAAATGGATAACGGAAAGTTCATAAAATGGATAACGGAAAGTTCATAAAAATGGATAACGGAAAGTTCATAAAATGGGTAACGGAAAGTTCATAAAAATGGATAACGGAAAGTTCATAAAATGGATAACGGAAAGTTCATAAAATGGGTAACGGAAAGTTCATAAAATGGATAACGGAAAGTTCATAAAAATGGATAACGGAAAGTTCATAAAATGGGTAACGGAAAGTTCATAAAAATGGATAACGGAAAGTTCATAAAAATGGATAACGGAAAGTTCATAAAATGGATAACGGAAAGTTCATAAAAATGGATAACGGAAAGTTCATAAAATGGGTAACGGAAAGTTCATAAAATGGATAACGGAAAGTTCATAAAAATGGATAACGGAAAGTTCATAAAAATGGATAACGGAAAGTTCATAAAAATGGATAACGGAAAGTTCATAAAAATGGATAACGGAAAGTTCATAAAATGGATAACGGAAAGTTCATAAAATGGATAACGGAAAGTTCATAAAAATGGATAACGGTAATGGATAACGGAAAGTTCATAAAAATGGATAACGATCTCATCTCATTATCTGTAGCCGCTTTATCCTGTTCTACAGGGTCGCAGGCAAGCTGGAGCCTATCCCAGCTGACTACGGGCGAAAGGCGGGGTACACCCTGGACAAGTCGCCAGGTCATCACAGGGCTATGGATAACGGTAATGGTGAAAATTATAAGTTGGCCTTATAAGTGCCCACAGATATTCAAGGTATAAGTAGATGAAATGAACATAAAAGGGGTCTTATTTTCAGCTAAAGTGTACTGCAGATGTAGGGAGTTGAAACATTTTCTGAATGAGCTAGTTGGCCCCTTTAAATAAACAGGTATCTATTCATACAGTGAGATCGCCAAAGTTTAATAAACTGAAAATGCAATAACTGTAATTTTGAAGATGATGATGTATAGGACATGTGTCGCTTGTGTCTTGTGACTTATTGTAAAAATGATATAAAGGGTTCAAAATCGCATAGTTACAAATATAATAGTAACTTCATATGATAATATTAACCACTGGTTATTTCAGAGAGGAAAAAAATGGGGACACTATTGCTTCCATTCGGGACAATACAACACAGAATTCGGGACCACTGGGGGACACAAAGAAAAAAAGTTAATTTCGAGCCCTGATCACACAGCCGTAATCCGGGACGCCCACCATTAACGTCCTGACAGACAGACAGAGGGTTAATCACACAGCCGTAATCCGGGACGCCCACCATTAACGTCCTGACAGACAGACAGAGGGTTAATCACACAGCCGTAATCCGGGACGCCCACCATTAACATCCTGACAGACAGACAGAGGGTTAATCACACAGCCGTAATCTGGGACGCCCATCATTAACGTCCTGACAGACAGACAGTGGGTTAATCACACTGCTATAATCCGGGACGCCCACCATTAACGTCCTGACAGACAGACAGAGGGTTAATCACACAGCCGTAATCTGGGACGCCCACCATTAACGTCCTGACAGACAGACAGAGGGTTAATCACACAGCCGTAATCTGGGATGCCCACCATTAACGTCCTGACAGACAGACAGAGGGTTAATCACACAGCCGTAATCTGGGACGCCCACCATTAACGTCCTGACAGACAGACAGAGGGTTAATCACACAGCCGTAATCTGGGACGCCCACCATTAACGTCCGGACAGACAGATATACAGACAGACAGAGGGTTAATCACACAGCCGTAATCCGGGACGCCCACCATTAACGTCCTGACAGACAGACAGAGGGTTACTCACACAGCTATAATCCAGGACGCCCACCATTAACGTCCTGACAGACAGATATACAGACAGACAGAGGGTTAATCACACAGCCGTAATCCGGGACGCCCACCATTAACGTCCTGACAGACAGACAGAGGATTAATCACACAGCTATAATCCAGGATGCCCACCATTAATGTCCTGACAGACAGACAGAGGGTTAATCACACAGCCGTAATCCGGGACGCCCACCATTAACGTCCTGACAGACAGACAGAGGGTTAAATCACACAGCTATAATCCGGGTCGCCCACCATTAACGTCTTGACAGACAGACAGACAGACAGACAGAGGGTTAATCACACAGCCGTAATCCGGGACGCCCACCATTAACGTCCTGACAGAGACAGACAGACAGAGGGTTAATCACACAGCCATAATCCAGGATGCCCAGCATTAACGTCCTGACAGACAGACAGAGGATTAATCACACAGCTATAATCCAGGATGCCCACCATTAATGTCCTGACAGACAGACAGAGGGTTAATCACACAGCCGTAATCCGGGACGCCCACCATTAACATCCTGACAGACAGACAGAGGGTTAATCACACAGCCGTAATCCGGGACGCCCACCATTAACGTCCTGACAGACAGACAGAGGGTTAATCACACAGCCATAATCAGGGACGCCCACCATTAACATCCTGACAGACAGACAGAGGGTTAATCACACAGCCGTAATCTGGGACGCCCTCCATTAACGTCCTGACAGACAGACAGAGGGTTAATCACACTGCTATAATCCGGGACGCCCACCATTAACGTCCTGACAGACAGACAGAGGGTTAATCACACAGCCATAATCTGGGATGCCCACCATTAACGTCCTGACAGACAGACAGAGGGTTAATCACACAGCCGTAATCTGGGACGTCCACCATTAACGTCCTGACAGACAGACAGAGGGTTAATCACACAGCCGTAATCTGGGACGCCCACCATTAACGTACTGACAGACAGATATACAGACAGACAGAGGGTTAATCACACAGCCGTAATCCGGGACGCCCACCATTAACGTCCTGACAGACAGACAGAGAGTTAATCACACAGCTATAATCCAGGATGCCCAGCATTAACATCCTGACAGACAGACAGAGGATTAATCACACAGCTATAATCCAGGATGCCCACCATTAATGTCCTGACAGACAGACAGAGGGTTAATCACACAGCCGTAATCCGGGACGCCCACCATTAACCTCCTGACAGACAGACAGAGGGTTAAATCACACAGCTATAATCTGGGTCGCCCACCATTAACGTCCTGACAGACAGACAGACAGACAGAGGGTTAATCACACAGCCGTAATCCGGGACGCCCACCATTAACGTCCTGACAGACAGACAGATAGTTAATCACACAGCTATAATCCAGGATGCCCACCATTAATGTCCTGACAGACAGACAGAGGGTTAATCACACAGCCGTAATCCGGGACGCCCACCATTAACGTCCTGACAGACAGACAGAGGATTAATCACACAGCTATAATCCAGGATGCCCACCATTAATGTCCTGACAGACAGACAGAGGGTTAATCACACAGCCGTAATCCGGGACGCCCACCATTAACCTCCTGACAGACAGACAGAGGGTTAAATCACACAGCTATAATCTGGGTCGCCCACCATTAACGTCCTGACAGACAGACAGACAGACAGACAGACAGACAGAGGGTTAATCACACAGCCGTAATCCGGGACGCCCACCATTAACGTCCTGACAGACAGACAGATAGTTAATCACACAGCTATAATCCAGGATGCCCACCATTAATGTCCTGACAGACAGACAGAGGGTTAATCACACAGCCGTAATCCGGGACGCCCACCATTAACGTCCTGACAGACAGACAGAGGATTAATCACACAGCTATAATCCAAGACGCCCACCATTAACGTCCTGACAGACAGACAGACAGACAGACAGACAGACAGACAGAGGGTTAATCACACAGCCGTAATCCGGGACGCCCACCATTAACGTCCTGACAGACAGACAGAGGATTAATCACACAGCTATAATCCAGGACGCCCACCATTAACGTCCTGACAGACAGACAGACAGACAGACAGAGGGTTAATCACACAGCCGTAATCCGGGACGCCCACCATTAACATCCTGACAGACAGACAGAGGATTAATCACACAGCTATAATCCAGGACGCCCACCATTAACGTCCTGACAGACAGACAGACAGACAGAGGGTTAATCACACAGCCGTAATCCGGGACGCCCACCATTAACGTCCTGACAGACAGACAGAGGATTAATCACACAGCTATAATCCAGGACGCCCACCATTAACGTCCTGACAGACAGACAGACAGACAGACAGAGGGTTAATCACACAGCCGTAATCCGGGACGCCCACCATTAACATCCTGACAGACAGACAGAGGGTTAATCACACAGCTATAATCCAGGACGCCCACCATTAACGTCCTGACAGACAGACAGAGGGTTAATCACACAGCTATAATCCAGGACGCCCACCATTAACGTCCTGACAGACAGACAGAGGGTTAATCACACAGCTATAATCCAGGATGCCCACCATTAACGTCCTGACAGACAGATATACAGACAGACAGAGGGTTAATCACACAGCCGTAATCCGGGACGCCCACCATTAACGTCCTGACAGACAGACAGAGGGTTAATCACACAGCTATAATCCAGGATGCCCAGCATTAACGTCCTGACAGACAGACAGAGGATTAATCACACAGCTATAATCCAGGATGCCCAGCATTAATGTCCTGACAGACAGACAGAGGGTTAATCACACAGCCGTAATCCGGGACGCCCACCATTAATGTCCTGACAGACAGACAGAGGGTTAAATCACACAGCTATAATCCGGGTCGCCCACCATTAACGTCCTGACAGACAGACAGACAGACAGACAGACAGACAGACAGAGGGTTAATCACACAGCCGTAATCCGGGACGCCCACCATTAACGTCCTGACAGAGACAGACAGACAGAGGGTTAATCACACAGCCATAATCCGGGACGCCCACCATTAACATCCTGACAGACAGACAGAGGGTTAATCACACACAGCGCTCGAAACTAACGGTGTCCCGACGTCCCGGGGACCATAAAAAATGTCATCGGGACACAAAATTATCATATCTGGGACAATCCCGGGACAATGGAAAAAAACAGATCTAGAAAAAAAGTTCGACATTAATATTATTTACAAAGCCGTAACACATACGTAGACATTCACCTAATTTGTTAATTTTAAAACGTTAACAGCGAAAAATACATAGTAGCTACACTTTCGATGCACCTGCATCCGTAGGCTACAGAGCAGCGGATTCTGTTCTAGAATCTTCGGCCGGAGTCCGCATTATATGGACTTGGAATGGAATTGCTACCGCACACGCTGCGCCGACTCTTGCCAGAACAAAAATGCTTAAGTGGTTGAAGCGGACCGACCGCGGGGAAGAAACTGAAAGCCCAGACATAACGTCTCCGGGACCTTCAGGATCCAAAGTGTCATCGCCTGGTCTGCAGGCAACGCTAGCAACTGAATGAACTTAATGAACACTGTTAGACACGTTATAAAATACAACAGGAATGATGTGGATGATACTGACGGAAGATACCGTTCAACAGAATAAGTGAGTTTTCTTGGTGTCTTTCTAGTTCAGAAAGTTTAGTCAGTCAGCAGCACAACTAGGCTCGGACCTGCCACTATGCTGATGTTGCTAACATTTGCACCCATGTTTCGGCAGCGAAAGTTCATAAAATGGATAACGGAAAGTTCATAAAAATGGATAACGGAAAGTTCATAAAATGGATAACGGAAAGTTCATAAAAATGGATGACGGAAAGTTCATAAAAATGGATAACGGAAAGTTCATAAAATGGATAACGGAAAGTTCATAAAAATGGATAACGGAAAGTTCATAAAATGGATAACGGAAAGTTCATAAAATGGATAACGGAAAGTTCATAAAATGGGTAACGGAAAGTTCATAAAATGGATAACGGAAAGTTCATAAAAATGGATAACGGAAAGTTCATAAAAATGGATAACGGAAAGTTCATAAAAATGGATAACGGAAAGTTCATAAAATGGATAACGGAAAGTTCATAAAAATGGATAACGGAAAGTTCATAAAATGGGTAACGGAAAGTTCATAAAAATGGATAACGGAAAGTTCATAAAAATGGATAACGGAAAGTTCATAAAATGGATAACGGAAAGTTCATAAAATGGATAACGGAAAGTTCATAAAAATGGATAACGGAAAGTTCATAAAATGGGTAACGGAAAGTTCATAAAAATGGATAACGGAAAGTTCATAAAAATGGATAACGGAAAGTTCATAAAATGGATAACGGAAAGTTCATAAAATGGATAACGGAAAGTTCATAAAAATGGATAACGGAAAGTTCATAAAAATGGATAACGGAAAGTTCATAAAATGGATAACGGAAAGTTCATAAAAATGGATAACGGAAAGTTCATAAAATGGGTAACGGAAAGTTCATAAAATGGATAACGGAAAGTTCATAAAAATGGATAACGGAAAGTTCATAAAAATGGATAACGGAAAGTTCATAAAAATGGATAACGGAAAGTTCATAAAATGGATAACGGAAAGTTCATAAAAATGGATAACGGAAAGTTCATAAAATGGGTAACGGAAAGTTCATAAAAATGGATAACGGAAAGTTCATAAAAATGGATAACGGAAAGTTCATAAAATGGATAACGGAAAGTTCATAAAATGGATAACGGAAAGTTCATAAAATGGATAACGGAAAGTTCATAAAATGGGTAACGGAAAGTTCATAAAAATGGATAACGGAAAGTTCATAAAAATGGATAACGGAAAGTTCATAAAATGGATAACGGAAAGTTCATAAAAATGGATAACGGAAAGTTCATAAAAATGGATAACGGAAAGTTCATAAAATGGATAACGGAAAGTTCATAAAAATGGATAACGGAAAGTTCATAAAAATGGATAACGGAAAGTTCATAAAAATGGATAACGGAAAGTTCATAAAAATGGATAACGGAAAGTTCATAAAAATGGATAACGGAAAGTTCATAAAAATGGATAACGGAAAGTTCATAAAATGGATAACGGAAAGTTCATAAAATGGATAACGGAAAGTTCATAAAAATGGATAACGGAAAGTTCATAAAATGGGTAACGGAAAGTTCATAAAAATGGATAACGGAAAGTTCATAAAAATGGATAACGGAAAGTTCATAAAATGGATAACGGAAAGTTCATAAAATGGATAACGGAAAGTTCATAAAAATGGATAACGGTAATGGATAACGGAAAGTTCATAAAAATGGATAACGATCTCATCTCATTATCTGTAGCCGCTTTATCCTGTTCTACAGGGTCGCAGGCAAGCTGGAGCCTATCCCAGCTGACTACGGGCGAAAGGCGGGGTACACCCTGGACAAGTCGCCAGGTCATCACAGGGCTATGGATAACGGTAATGGTGAAAATTATAAGTTGGCCTTATAAGTGCCCACAGATATTCAAGGTATAAGTAGATGAAATGAACATAAAAGGGGTCTTATTTTCAGCTAAAGTGTACTGCAGATGTAGGGAGTTGAAACATTTTCTGAATGAGCTAGTTGGCCCCTTTAAATAAACAGGTATCTATTCATACAGTGAGATCGCCAAAGTTTAATAAACTGAAAATGCAATAACTGTAATTTTGAAGATGATGATGTATAGGACATGTGTCGCTTGTGTCTTGTGACTTATTGTAAAAATGATATAAAGGGTTCAAAATCGCATAGTTACAAATATAATAGTAACTTCATATGATAATATTAACCACTGGTTATTTCAGAGAGGAAAAAAATGGGGACACTATTGCTTCCATTCGGGACAATACAACACAGAATTCGGGACCACTGGGGGACACAAAGAAAAAAAGTTAATTTCGAGCCCTGATCACACAGCCGTAATCCGGGACGCCCACCATTAACGTCCTGACAGACAGACAGAGGGTTAATCACACAGCCGTAATCCGGGACGCCCACCATTAACGTCCTGACAGACAGACAGAGGGTTAATCACACAGCCGTAATCCGGGACGCCCACCATTAACATCCTGACAGACAGACAGAGGGTTAATCACACAGCCGTAATCTGGGACGCCCATCATTAACGTCCTGACAGACAGACAGTGGGTTAATCACACTGCTATAATCCGGGACGCCCACCATTAACGTCCTGACAGACAGACAGAGGGTTAATCACACAGCCGTAATCTGGGACGCCCACCATTAACGTCCTGACAGACAGACAGAGGGTTAATCACACAGCCGTAATCTGGGATGCCCACCATTAACGTCCTGACAGACAGACAGAGGGTTAATCACACAGCCGTAATCTGGGACGCCCACCATTAACGTCCTGACAGACAGACAGAGGGTTAATCACACAGCCGTAATCTGGGACGCCCACCATTAACGTCCGGACAGACAGATATACAGACAGACAGAGGGTTAATCACACAGCCGTAATCCGGGACGCCCACCATTAACGTCCTGACAGACAGACAGAGGGTTACTCACACAGCTATAATCCAGGACGCCCACCATTAACGTCCTGACAGACAGATATACAGACAGACAGAGGGTTAATCACACAGCCGTAATCCGGGACGCCCACCATTAACGTCCTGACAGACAGACAGAGGATTAATCACACAGCTATAATCCAGGATGCCCACCATTAATGTCCTGACAGACAGACAGAGGGTTAATCACACAGCCGTAATCCGGGACGCCCACCATTAACGTCCTGACAGACAGACAGAGGGTTAAATCACACAGCTATAATCCGGGTCGCCCACCATTAACGTCTTGACAGACAGACAGACAGACAGACAGACAGAGGGTTAATCACACAGCCGTAATCCGGGACGCCCACCATTAACGTCCTGACAGAGACAGACAGACAGAGGGTTAATCACACAGCCATAATCCAGGATGCCCAGCATTAACGTCCTGACAGACAGACAGAGGATTAATCACACAGCTATAATCCAGGATGCCCACCATTAATGTCCTGACAGACAGACAGAGGGTTAATCACACAGCCGTAATCCGGGACGCCCACCATTAACCTCCTGACAGACAGACAGAGGGTTAAATCACACAGCTATAATCCGGGTCGCCCACCATTAACGTCCTGACAGACAGACAGACAGACAGAGGGTTAATCACACAGCCGTAATCCGGGACGCCCACCATTAACGTCCTGACAGACAGACAGATAGTTACTCACACAGCTATAATCCAGGATGCCCACCATTAATGTCCTGACAGACAGACAGACAGACAGAGGGTTAATCACACAGCCGTAATCCGGGACGCCCACCATTAACATCCTGACAGACAGACAGAGGGTTAATCACACAGCTATAATCCAGGACGCCCACCATTAACGTCCTGACAGACAGACAGACAGAGGGTTAATCACACAGCCGTAATCCGGGACGCCCACCATTAACGTCCTGACAGACAGACAGAGGGTTAATCACACAGCTATAATCCAGGACGCCCACCATTAACGTCCTGACAGACAGATATACAGACAGACAGAGGGTTAATCACACAGCCGTAATCCGGGACGCCCACCATTAACGTCCTGACAGACAGACAGAGGGTTAATCACACAGCTATAATCCAGGATGCCCACCATTAATGTCCTGACAGACAGACAGAGGGTTAATCACACAGCCGTAATCCGGGACGCCCACCATTAATGTCCTGACAGACAGACAGAGGGTTAAATCACACAGCTATAATCCGGGTCGCCCACCATTAACGTCCTGACAGACAGACAGACAGACAGACAGAGGGTTAATCACACAGCCGTAATCCGGGACGCCCACCATTAACGTCCTGACAGACAGACAGATAGTTACTCACACAGCTATAATCCAGGATGCCCACCATTAATGTCCTGACAGACAGACAGACAGACAGAGGGTTAATCACACAGCCGTAATCCGGGACGCCCACCATTAACATCCTGACAGACAGACAGAGGGTTAATCACACAGCTATAATCCAGGACGCCCACCATTAACGTCCTGACAGACAGACAGACAGAGGGTTAATCACACAGCCGTAATCCGGGACGCCCACCATTAACGTCCTGACAGAGACAGACAGACAGAGGGTTAATCACACAGCCGTAATCCGGGACGCCCACCATTAACATCCTGACAGACAGACAAAGGGTTAATCACACAGCCGTAATCCGGGACGCCCACCATTAACGTCCTGACAGACAGACAGAGGGTTAATCACACAGCCGTCATCCGGGACGCCCACCATTAACGTCCTGACAGACAGACAGAGGGTTAATCACACAGCCGTAATCCGGGACGCCCACCATTAACATCCTGACAGACAGACAGAGGGTTAATCACACAGCCGTAATCCGGGACGCCCACCATTAACATCCTGACAGACAGACAGATGGTTAATCACACAGCCGTAATCTGGGACGCCCTCCATTAACATCCTGACAGACAGACAGAGGGTTAATCACACTGCTATAATCCGGGATGCCCACCATTAACGTCCTGACAGACAGACAGAGGGTTAATCACACAGCCGTAATCTGGGATGCCCACCATTAACGTCCTGACAGACAGACAGAGGGTTAATCACACAGCCGTAATCTGGGACGCCCACCATTAACGTCCTGACAGACAGACAGAGGGTTAATCACACAGCCGTAATCTGGGACGCCCACCATTAACGTCCTGACAGACAGATATACAGACAGACAGAGGGTTAATCACACAGCCGTAATCCGGGACGCCCACCATTAACGTCCTGACAGACAGACAGAGGGTTAATCACACAGCTATAATCCAGGATGCCCAGCATTAACGTCCTGACAGACAGACAGAGGATTAATCACACAGCTATAATCCAGGATGCCCACCATTAATGTCCTGACAGACAGACAGAGGGTTAATCACACAGCCGTAATCCGGGACGCCCACCATTAACCTCCTGACAGACAGACAGAGGGTTAAATCACACAGCTATAATCCGGGTCGCCCACCATTAACGTCCTGACAGACAGACAGAGGGTTAATCACACAGCCGTAATCCGGGACGCCCACCATTAACGTCCTGACAGACAGACAGATAGTTAATCACACAGCTATAATCCAGGATGCCCACCATTAATGTCCTGACAGACAGACAGACAGACAGAGGGTTAATCACACAGCCGTAATCCGGGACGCCCACCATTAACGTCCTGACAGACAGACAGAGGATTAATCACACAGCTATAATCCAGGACGCCCACCATTAACGTCCTGACAGACAGACAGACAGACAGACAGAGGGTTAATCACACAGCCGTAATCCGGGACGCCCACCATTAACATCCTGACAGACAGACAGACAGAGGGTTAATCACACAGCCGTAATCCGGGACGCCCACCATTAACATCCTGACAGACAGACAGAGGGTTAATCACACAGCTATAATCCAGGACGCCCACCATTAACGTCCTGACAGACAGACAGACAGACAGAGGGTTAATCACACAGCTATAATCCAGGATGCCCACCATTAACGTCCTGACAGACAGACAGACAGAGGGTTAATCACACAGCCGTAATCCGGGACGCCCACCATTAACGTCCTGACAGACAGACAGAGGGTTAATCACACAGCTGTAATCCAGGATGCCCACCATTAACGTCCTGACAGACAGACAGACAGAGGGTTAATCACACAGCCGTAATCCGGGACGCCCACCATTAACGTCCTGACAGACAGACAGAGGGTTAATCACACAGCTATAATCCAGGACGCCCACCATTAACGTCCTGACAGACAGACAGACAGACAGACAGACAGAGGGTTAATCACACAGCCGTAATCCGGGACGCCCACCATTAACGTCCTGACAGACAGACAGTTAATCACACAGCCGTAATCCGGGACGCCCACCATTAACGTCCTGACACAGACAGACAGGTGATTTTTACAGTCCAGAGAGAGACCGAAAGAAACAAACAGAGAAAAAAGAGGGACTGACAGTCAGACAGAGAAAGAGAGACAGACAAATATAGACAGACAGAAACAGAGATAAACACAGACAGACAGATTATTTTATTGAGCAAGACAGTCATACTTGAGGAACTCCACTGCTTTACTCAGTCTTGGAGTGATGAGCAGGAAATCATCCACCAACCGCATCAGATACCTACACACACACACACACACACACACACACACACACACACACACACTTACTTTATGGTGACATCATTGTCTATAGAATAACAGTATATCTGTTTCAGTGTGACGTGAAGAGCCGACCCTCACCCTCCTTTCTCTGTGATGTTCTTCAGCACACAGTTCTCCATGTGGCCATAACACAAGTTACACAGCATGGTAGAGACGGCAGAACCCTGAGGAACACCACACACCTGTCGGAACAGTCTACAACACACACACACACACACACACACACACACACACACACACACACAGTAAAAACCCAACACATTTCAGCAGGGTCTATGAGTCTTGGGTTGAGGACCAGTTCCAGTTGGAACAAATCCTCGCCTGTGTTGCAGTGCATTATGGGTAACAGTAACTGTGTGTAAACAAGAGACTCGAGTTGTAGTTTTTGGGGACAGAGCCCATGTTTTATAAGAACCAGTCTATCAAAGAAGATGGAAACGTACTCCTTGTCGTACTGGATGATGTAGCTGCTCAGCATCTGCTTGAAGAACTGAAACACGTCTGAGCCCTTAACTTCCACCGAGAGCTGGAAATGATAAACATAAAGAATACATTATTAGCCATTTATGCTAATTAATTTCATTTTACATATCCATTGTCCTCCTCTCACTATTGTTCTCTTTTGACCTGAAACATCCCTGATTTCCTTCGAATGATCCTCAAAGCAGACATTGTGCTTGGCACTTATCACGGACATGAAGGTCATGGCAACGTTCTGATTTCTCTGAAATGTTCTCTTTCTGGAGTAGAATGATTACACAACACACATCTTTAATAGAAAAAAGAAACAATTTAGTGAACAAGTTTTAATCTATTTTGGGTTTTGTGAAATCAACACAGGGTCAAAAATATACAGACAGCCATCTCATATTTGGTTAAACGTCCTTTAGTGAGTTTCTCCTTCACCAGATGCTTTTGTTCACCAACAAGCTTCTGTCAGAGTTCTGGTTGGATATTTGTTCTCTCTTCTTGGCCAAATCGGTAGAATTCCATTAAGTGTGTGCGTTTCCTGTAACAAACCTAACTTTTAAACACACACCACATATTTTTGACCCTGTTGAGGTCAGGACTTGCTTTAAGCTTCATGTTCTCCTGCTTTACTCTCCACAACCAGCTCTGACGCGTGTTTGAGGTCACCGTCCTGTTGGAACACACAACTGTGTCCAGGTTTCTGATGGTTTGAGGTTATGCTGAAGAATTCTGAAGTAGTCCTCTTTCTTCATGATTCCATCCACTTTGTGCAATGCATCAGTTCCACTGACAGTGAAACAGCGCCAGAGCCTGATGCTACCACCACCACGCTTCACAGATGGTACAGTGTTTCTGAATGCCTCATCTTTATTCCTCCAAACATACCTCAAACATGGTCATCGTGGCCAAACTTTCCTCCAGAAGGCTTTTTGTCTGTCCATGTGATCTACTGCAAATGTTAGGTGTGGATTTTGGAGCAGGAGCTTCTTTTCTGGGCAGCAGCCTCTCGGTCCATGGTGATGTAAAACTCTCTGGACTGTAGTCAGCGTTCCTGCAGCTTCCAGTTCATGGCAGGCCTGGGTCTTGGTGGTTCCTGACCATCTGAACCAGTCCTTGGACTTTCCCACTGTACTGTGTGTTGGTCATTCCAACGAGTGTCAATTAAACCCTTTTTATGTTGTGCACAGAGAAGCTTCCAGCTGTAGTCAACCATCATCACTAACAGGAAGTTAAGAGGCCTTGGCAAATTAAAAGAGACACTTTAGAACTTTCAGCACCACTGAACTAATATTCTAAGTGAGTATATCTTTGTTTTTACTCTGAATTGATTCCAGAGAACCCAAAATAAATTAAAATGTGTTCTGTACACAAACAAGTTTGCACATGGTGTCCTTCTGTTGTACAATCATTCTGCTACAGAAAAAGTTCATAGAAAAATTACTGAAAGCCCAATATTACCATCACAATCAAGTCCATGATGAGGTGTATGTAAACTTCTGACCTCAACTGTAACTGCTACAAAATTATTCCTCTTTGAAGGAAAACTGGAAGAATCTGCTATTCTAGTAGAATCAGAATTCTAGTGGGGGTTTTTTATTAAAGCTGCATGCTGTACAATCATTCTGCCACAGAAAAAGAACAGTTCAAAGAAATTACTGAAAGCCCAAATATTGCCATGACATTCATATCACTGTCTGTAAACTTCTGACCTCAACTGTATCACAAGTGATAGTTGGGCAGCGTGAGTAACATCATCCAGGATGCCACCCACCCTGACCATGCCCTTTCCTCCCTCCTCCCATCTAGCAGATGTTACCGAAGCCTCTGCTCCTGCACCAGCAGGCTCAGAAGCAGCTCCCTTTCTGAGGCAGGGACCATTTACTTAATTGCACTATATAAAAACTGTTTACACTTTATACATCTTTTATCTTTGACAGACTTCACTGCTATACTGTCATATCTGCCATATTTATACTTACACTGTAAATTCTGCTCACACTGCCATATTTATTTATATTTATACTGATAATTCTGTTTATATTGTGCTATTTTGCCCTACAGACTGCTGTTCACGTTTACATTGTTCATTCTGTTTATATCATCATTCGTCACATTTAAATTTATACCGTTAATTCTGTTCACACTGCCACATTTGCCATATTTATACTTTCTGGATTGCCACTGTCTTTTCTTGGATAGCTTTAGTTTGTGTGTGTGTGTGTGTGTATACCCCCTTTTTTTAAGTTTATATCTTTTACTTCACGTTTATTACTGTTCGCACTGCGGATAAGAGGGAAACACAATTTCACTTCTCTGTATGTCCTGCACGTATGGCATTATTGATAATAAAGTCGACTTGAACTTGAATGCTGAACTCCACACCACCACTCTGCTCACATCACTGCACTCATCCTGCACTGCTCAGTACTTTCACTATTAATCTCTTGTACGAAATGAGCCACTTGTATTGCTGCACAGATTATGCCACTTATGCAACATTACTGTACATAAACAACTGTACGTGTTCATACTGCTGCTGCACACACTGCCACTTCATTGTATATTTAAACACCTGTACTTGCTTTTTTACTTGCTGCAAACTGTACATACAACCTTACATACTCTCTGACCCTGTCCACTTCCTCTCTGTAAACGTGTGTTTAAATATCCTACCTGCCAACTTTTGGAAACCAAAAACCCTAATAGCCTAATAGGGTCCAGGGGCTGCAGGTCCCTGGCCGGGTCCAGGGCGGTGCCCTGGTGGGGGGTTCAGGGGGGCAAAGCCACCTGACAGAAAATGCTTTTAAACAATTTAAACCTGAAAACTGGGATCTACTGCACTGTTTTGCAGATGATTTTTGAAACATATGTTAGCGGTCTTGGTTACCGTCCTTCTGCCACTGGTGACACAAAAATTCAAACCCATATTAAACAAATGACCCTTTATGACATACTTTCCAACTAACAATGTGTATATAAATCATCTTTCTGTACTGATGCAAAGTGTTGTTTGTTAGCCATGTCATCAGTGTATTATAGAAAGACGGGTCAGCCACAATCAGATGTACCTACTTGTTTGAGATCATGTAACACTATGTAACAGCCTTCTATTTATGTTTATTAAACTATTTCATATGTTGTAATGGTAGACTATCATTGCCAATGTATGACGTTTCAAAGCCAGATCATAATTTACCACAACTGAATCCATGTTTCAGTTTTTTTTTATCAGACAAACTCTTCATATTGCACATTTTCACCATGTAACGCATGTTCATTTGATTTAATACCCCAGAATGCACCATTGCTGCTTAAACTTGGCAATAATTTGTCAAACACTACCTGTTTTAGTAAATCAGCAGATTTTTGAGGAACAAATTGACAGCTGAATCACGGAATTCCGATAAAAATGAAATCTTTCACAATAGTTTTGTCAATGCGGGGTGCTGAACCTAATTTGTTTTCTTTGTCACTGCAAAGTTGAAAATGGCCTGAGAAATCTTATTTAATGCATTTTAATAAACACTTTAAATTAAATACAGACATTTTATGTAGTATGTGATATGATTTGATACAAAAACCTTGTTGCTGGGGGCATATGTTTGCAAAATTCACATGCCAAAGATTTTGCGTGTCATTTCCGTTGTTTTCTGTAGTGTCCGTAACGGTCTTGCTGTAACAGAATGCTGCAGAATTTTTTACCATTTTTGGTGATTATGACATGCATTGGTCCTGTTGGCCTCATGTAGGGCTCTAGTTACATATTCATACGTCTTTAGTTGTTATATTAATAGATATATTTGCAATACGTAGTGTCCGTAACAGGTGTAGTGTCCGTAATGCCAAATTGATATTTTGGTAAAGCCAGTTAATTGAGACTTCTTGACAAATTTAAATGAAACCTTCATGTGAGAATGACGCAAATTAATCATATTCTTCTCTCAAAGTTGTAATTGATTGAATTAAGACCCCACAGGCCAACTATTTGAACACTAAATTATTATAATCAAGATGTTACCAAGACATATTTTGACCATTCAAGATACAGCCCTGGCTTGTTAATAACATATTTTTTTACATAATGTGCTTTTTAACACTTTTGTTTTTGAGACGGCTATTCATGTACAGTTGAACCTCGTTTGAGTGGCCTCCCCTATTGCCGGCCAAAAGTGGCCTTATAAATGAGGTGGTTGTTCACGAGAGGTCCAAATGCATCCGTGAGACAGCCAAATGTGGCCTTTCATAAGAGGTGGCTGCTCACATAAGTGACCTCTCTAGAGAGGTATTACAATTACTGGTATTTTCCAAAAGCGTGTTTAAGTATGTATAACATGTGGTGTTGATCCTGTGTTGATATTGATATACTAGTATTACCCGGTAGGTTTCGCCCTGCTGCATGATGCAATGTTCGAGTAGTCACCCTTGTTTTTTAATAATTCGTTAAGTTGTAATGTGTAGTAGATGCAGTGTGTCATGACTAATTGTACTAAAAACATTTCTCTGAAACATGTCCCATGTTGTGACTTTGGGAATAACCCAAGACACATTGTGTAGTGTCTGTAACGTTATGTGTAACATTGTTCAACAAGTATATAAGCTATGTAATCTTTGATGGAAAGGACAACCAACTGTCAATTAATTAAGGAACTAGTATAATAAGCCGATACTATGCATAAAACGATGTTTTGTGAGCCCAATAATTGGAGCTTTAATAAAGTGTTGTGAAATTTTGTGTTTCTCCGTCTAATATCGGGGTCCCTGATAACGTGTCACATAACTAGAAGACCCAGCAAATATATGTAACTATACTCAATTGTAACATTCGACAGGGCACTTTATGGCATAACAGTTCGCTGCCCCATCAACATTTGCTTTTGAGGTGTTTTAAGTGGATCTATCCCGTTATATCTTTTAATGTAGTGTCGGTAACGTCAACAACCTAGCAGAATGGGGCATGTATAAAATGAGGTATTTTCAAAACGGAAAGAGAATGCTACATGAAATTTTAGGTATGGGACCCCAATATGTTCAAGCCCATAATATCACAGTTTTGACCATTTTGGGTAACCTTGGGTTTTTTGTTATTTTGGAACCTATAAGGTCCATCTGATCTTGGCTGACCCGAGAGCAAGTGACATAAAATACAATGACATGCAAACTTGGCATAACAGCAACATACTTTTCACTAGCACAATGTAAGATTAGCATTGCTAAATTGGCTCCATCTTTCAATAAAGTTTTTTTTTAATTATTATTATTATTATTATTATTATTATTATTATTATTTCAATAAAATACCTAATGCTTCAAGGAACTTGAATTGTTCAAACTACAAAAAAACTGAAATGATTAAACGTCGAGCCTATTGTATGAGGATACTATTTTCAAAAAAACAGTCACTTTTCAAACCATCAACTCTTTCTGATTAAATTTTTCTGGAGTTACTGTCATAAAATTGAAGAACAGGTCCATATCAGTAAACACATTTCAACAACACAAGGCAATTGGAAGCCCATGTTCAATAACTGCTTCTGTAAATAACACTTCTGCATTGATAACTTCCAATGTGTAGGAAGGAGCAACAAAAAAGTTCTTAGTTTGCTACTAGAATCAGAATCATGGGCGAAAGATTTGTACGTTTTTGTACCCACGTGGTCTTTGATGTTGCTGATTCGTCCATGACTGATTGAAAAGTCCTGATGGTTCAATGTGCAAAGTGTGCGATTTTCCCCTTTTGGTGAAGGAAGTAGAACACCTGGATAAGTTTTTCAGTATTCCTCTTGAAATGTCTGCAACTTGTGTTTTTGTTTGACCTTTTGTTTAGAGACTAGGTCATTACCACCCACGACACAATCACCTGCTTGAATCGAGCAACTGACCAATGGTGCTGAATACTGTTGTGCTAAAAATAGCCACAGCCAATCACGAGTCCTCGGTCATTTCTGCAACCCAGTATGCATCGAACGAAGAAGTAAGCTGGCAGCAGTGCCGAGTGTCAAAACAATGGCCGAGTCTAACAGCCAAGTTTTCAGGTTTTTATTTTCAACGTTAATGAAGTTAATATCAAAACAAACAAAGGTTTTTTCTTTTATTTCTATGCAAAACCAAAAAAATTATAAAATTACGTAAAACTAACAAATCCGTACTGAGACTGTGAAAACTTTAATGATTACAGGTAAACTGTAATAGTTGGCAGGTATTAAATATTTACAGACATACAGTGGTCAGCGTAAGTGATTGCACCCCCTTTGAAAAGTAACATTTTCAACAATATCTCAATGAACACCAACAATTTCCAAAATGTCGACAAGACAAAAGTTTAATATAACATCTGTGTAACTTATAATATGAAAGTAAGGTTAATAATATAACTTAGATTGCACATTTTTCAGTTTTACTCAAATTAGGGTGGTGCAAAAATGAGTACACCCCACAACAAAAACTACTACAGCTAGTACTTTGTATGGCCTCCATGATTTTTAATGACAGCACCAAGTCTTCTAGGCATGGAATGAACAAGTTGGCGACATTTTTCAACATCAATCTTTTTCCATTCTTCAACAACGACCTCTTTTAGTGACTGGATGCTGGATGGAGAGTGACGCTCAACTTGTCTCTTCAGAATTCCCCATAGGTGTTCGATTGGGTTCAGATCAGGAGACGTACTTGGCCACTGAATCACTTTCACCCTGTTCTTCTTCAGAAATCCAACAGAGGCCTTAGATGTGTGTTTAGCCATGTTGGAAAAGTGCAAGACGACCAAGGGCACGGAGTGATGGTAGCATCTTCTCTTTCAGTATGGAGCAATACATCTGTGAATTCAAGATGCCATCAATGAAATGCAGCTCCCCGACACCAGCAGCACTCATGCAGCCCCACATAAGGACACTGCCACCACCATGTTTCACTGTAGGCACCAGGCATTTTTCTTTGTATTCCTCACCTTTGCAACGCCATACAGTTTTGAAGCCATCAGTTCCAAAAACATTTATCTTGGTCTCATCACTCCAGAGTATAGAGTCCCAGTAGTCTTCATCTTTGTCAGCATGGGCCCTGGCAAACTCTAGGTGGGCTTTTTTGTGCCTGGGCTTTAGGAGAGGCTTCTTTCGTGGACGGCATCCATGCATGCCATTCCTCTGCAGTGTACGCCGTATTGTGTCACGGGAAATAGTCACCCCAGTTTGGCTTTCTACTTCTTTAGATAACTGCAGTGAACTTGCATGCTGATTTTCTTCAGCCCTTCTCATCAGAAGACGCTCCTGTCGAGGTGTTAACTTCCGTGGACAACCTGGACGTCTCTGTGAGATGGTTGCAGTTCCATCTTTCTTAAATTTCTGTACCACTTTTGCTACACTATTCTGACTGATAAGTAAAGCTTTGCTGATCTTCTTGTCGCCTTCACCTTTGTGGTGTAAAGAAATTATTTTCTTTGGGAAATTCTGAAGAGACAAGTTGAGCATCACTCTCCATCCAGCATCCAGTCACTAAAAGAGGTCATTGTTGAAGAATGGAAAAAGATTGATGTTGCAAAATGTCACCAACTTGTTCATTCTATGCCTAGAAGACTTGGTGCAGTCATTAAAAATCATGGAGGCCATACAAAGGACTAGATGTAGTAGTTTTTGTTGTGGGGTGTACTCATTTTTGTATGGAATCAATTTTGTGCCAAAATGTTCATACAATACTTTCGAAATATCAAACAAAAACGACAAATCAAAATACAAAAAAAAAAAAAAAGTCAATTTTTTTAGACTGGCAAACAAATTATTAATGTAATTGTGCAAAATATCAGTCTATTACTCTTCAGAAACCTTTTATTTTTGTTCCACGTCTTTCTCAGTTTTGTTTGACGTAATTTATTTTGGTTGCGATTCCAGCTTTCTCGTTTGCGCTCCCTGACTTTTTGCTTGCAGTTTTGGCACAAACTTCCCATGTGGGTGGGCTGTCCAGGAATGCATTCCCATTGGCTAACTTGTGTTTGACTGACAGCTACGCTCAGCCATTCCCTATTCGGATTCTGGCGGACTGTTTGCCGAGTGACCGATCCATTGACGGTAAACAAGGATCGAGTGGACTTGTGTACTACTGCAACACATACAACACATCTGTCCCGCACTTACACTTTGTTGAATTAATTCAATATCATAGTCGCCACTGAAGTCCACTCGATCCTTGTTTACCGTCAATGGATCGGTCACTCAACAAACAGTCCGCCAGAATCCGAGTAGGGAATGGCTGAGCGTAGCTGTCAGTCAAACACAAGTTAGCCAATGGGAATGCATTCCTGGACAGCCCGCCCACACGTGAAGTTTGTGCCAAAACTGCAGCAAAAAGTCAGGGAGCGCAAACGAGAAAGCTGGAATCGCAACCAAAATAAATTACGTCAAACAAAACCGAGAAAGACGCGGAACAAAAATAAAAGGTTTCTGAAGAGTAATAGAGTGATATTTTGCACGATTACACGAATAATTTGTTTGCCAGTCTAAAAAAATTGACTTTTTTTTGTATTTTAATTTGTCGTTTTTGTTTGATATTTCAAAAGTATTGTATGAACATTTTGGCACAAAATTGATTCCATATTTTTGCACCACCCTAATTTGAGTAAAACTGAAAAATGTGTAATCTAAGTTTATATTATTAACCTTACTTTCCCGTTATAAGTTAAACAGATGTTATATTAAACTTTGTCTTGTCAACATTTTGGAAATTGTTTGTGTTCATTGAGATATTGTTTAAAATGTTACTTTTCAAAGGGGGTGCACTCATTTACGCTGACCACTGTATCTGTATATTCTAACGCGCCACTGTCCATCACTGTATATACTGTAACACATCACTTGCTTCTGAAACTTATCTGTAAATAATACTGTATTCACAGGGATCCCAGCAGTAATTGAAAAAAATAGAGGAATGTAGGAAACTATCAGCATGGGTCAAGGGGGCTGCAAGCCCTTTGCGGGGTGCAGGGGCAGTGCCCCTGCTGGGGGTACAGCCCCCTGAAGCTGTTGAGATTTTAACATTTAAAGATGCTATAAAACACATTTTTTACATAGACTTTAACATAGAAAAGCAACAGAATTTAACAATAATGTGTATCTATTTGATGCCATATTTTGTAATCTATGACATAAGTGGCAAAAAAATTGTTATTTATAAAAATTAGACGAAAATGTAGCTTTGAAGAATATACTTGCCTAAATATTCCACTGATTTTGTTATAATATAACAATAGTATCCATAGTTCATCTCATTTGTTTATTTTTTTGTTTCGAGTTAATGTCAGGGGCGGCACGGTGGTGTAGTGGTTAGCGCTGTCGCCTCACAGCAAGAAGGTCCTGGGTTCGAGCCCCGGGGCCGGCGAGGGCCTTTCTGTGTGGAGTTTGCATGTTCTCCCCGTGTCCGCGTGGGTTTCCTCCGGGTGCTCCGGTTTCCCCCACAGTCCAAAGACATGCAGGTTAGGTTAACTGGTGACTCTAAATTGACCGTAGGTGTGAATGTGAGTGTGAATGGTTGTCTGTGTCTATATGTCAGCCCTGTGATGACCTGGCGACTTGTCCAGGGTGTACCCCGCCTTTCGCCCGTAGTCAGCTGGGATAGGCTCCAGCTTGCCTGCGACCCTGTAGAAGGATAAAGCGGCTAGAGATAATGAGATGAGATGAGATGAGTTAATGTCAAAACTAGTCTAATATAAGCCACATTCATTTTTCAAAAGTCATGAATATGAGCAGAAATCAATGATTCAGTAATATTAGACATATACATATGTACAGCAAATACTGGAGATATTTGATTTAAACCTCTCTCTTTTTGAAAGGTTTCACTGCAGAGGAGTTTAATGCTCTTTTCTGGGGTGCATTCTGTGATCTTTCCTCCAGTTTTCTCTGCTTTTGTTTCTCTGATCTTTCCTTCTGCTTTTTCTGATGTTCCTGCAGTGCTCTTTTGGAGAGTTTCTTGGCTACCCTGTTCGCATGAGCTTTTGTTTCAAGTTCTGTATTCACATCATTCATTAATCTCTTCTTGGATTCAACTTCCTCTCTGGCTAAGCGTAACTACGCTTTCCACGACATATTGAATTCAGCACTTCTGATTAGATGCCAACTGCATTTCACTGGCTCTGTGCCCGTACCCTACACAATGACAAAGTTTAATCTCATCTAAAGATCTTCACACAAAAAAGCAAACAACCACTTACCTTCATGTAAATCACTCAAGAACAACATGCGAGATAAAACATGAACGGAGTTGTGTTTGCTCACGTACCTTCTCCACTAAAATGGCATCATGGAGCTTTCCATTGTTCTGCTCCTCCATTACAAACCCCTTCATGTTCAACGATTCAAACGCTTCAGCCTTCATCAGGAACATATTACACAGGAGTGAGAAACCAGACAACACAACAACAACAACAGGGTGTGTGTGTGTGTGTGTGTGTGTGTACCCTGGTGCAGAATTGTTTCTTGATCTCCTGCTCTTGGTCGGTGTACACTTTAGCGTAGTGCCTCAGAGAGAAGCAGTTCTCCTCCACTGGCTGAAGAACATCTTGTACCACCTCCAACAGCTTCGAGTGTGGGAGACTATCATACGCCCCACTGATGTCCACCTGCACAGACACACAGACATGAAAACCACAAGAAGAGGATTCTTAAGGAGTATGGAAGTGCAACAGATCAGAGAATGCTGAACAACTCTAAAGTCTGAGAATGCTAAAAACATAAACATGCAAAAAAAAAAAATCAGGTTGTTCTATATTCGGTCTGCTGAGCTCGACAGTGAGACTGTGCTAGCTATCCACGTCTCTGTGTGCATGCAAAGGATCCTGTACCTTAACAAAGTATAACGGAGTGTGTGTGTGAGGGATGGATCTCAGAACTCTGTGAATGTCCTGTCGTCCCCAGACAGTCGAGCCGAGCAGAGATGGCCGCTCTCGCACGCACGCGCTCAATACGTTCTGAAGATCACGCACTGAACTCTGGAACTGTAAAAACATACTGCTCAGCTGCCTGGGGTAGTATACGGAACCACACACACACACGTTAGTGTTACACACCTGCATGCCTGCCCCCGTGCTGGTTAAGCGCGTGATTGGGCGCATGCCGTTGGTTTTGGGGATGAATCGAATGCGGGATGGGACGGTGTCCTTGGGCAGTGATGCCACCTCGGCAGGACTCAGCTTTTCCCACTGGCCTTTAGAGACATAGTCCCTAAAAATGACCCACAATACACAAACATGCCTCAGCTTGCTGTACAACACTTCCATCACACACACACACCTGAACCTGTTGGGAGAAATATCACAATATTTAGCAGCTAAAATATTCTTTACATGGGCGCTTCATAAGTCTGTCACACCCAGGACTCGACTGTTCCAGACAACCAAACATCTGGTCTGTACCGTACGAGTCAAATCTGCGTCTGCCCGTCCAACAGGATGAGTTAAATATTTGTTGAAAATCACCATTTTTATAGTAACTATTCAAGAGTTACATCAATAAAGCTCCAACAAAACCAGTTCAATCCCCTCAGTGATCTGGCTGTGTTACTGTTTATGAAATTCTGGGGAAGCCAAGTACAGCAGGTGTGTGTGTGTAAAAATAACCACTGTGTAATCTCTAATTATAGATTATTAGACTATGAATTTATCAAAATCGGAGAAATGGTGATCAAATACCTCAATAAAATAAATATCTGTGGTAGATCTTCATTTCACTTCATTTCTTCTTTTGTATAGTTCACATTACCCATCACAAATGTAGTAAAATATTTCGGGGGGATTTTACGACAGTGCCGAACTCACTCACAGTTTGTTTTCATTCACAGAGTGATTCTGTCCCTGTCATGATATCCAACTCGTTTTCTTTAAATTAATTTAGACTTCAGGTTTTACTGGATTAATCAGGATTTATTTCCTCCAGAAGCTTTGAGTTTGGGTGAGTCTAACTCTTAAAACTGCAGATCAGGTAATGGGTTCGAACGCACACCATAATGAGGCTTTGGATGGTTTCTGTTTATTGTTAAAGTTTTATTGAAAACTGATAAATCATTAAAGTGTAATGATCATAACTATACCTGCTTTTTGATAAACTTTGTTAATCACTTTCCTTTCACTGAACTGGTAAGTACACAGGAATAAAACGGTTCTGGTCAGGACGAGTGGAGAATCTCACTGCTCCTCTGAGTGGACGAGTGGATTCAAGAGTTAATGTTGAGCCTTGCACACCCCGAGGTGTGTGTTCCATTTAAAAGCAGCTTACTAAGGTATGAATATAAAACAGAAAAACTACTGACTGCAGTGTTCCAAATCACAAGGGTGTGGATTTAGGATTTAGAGTAAGGAGTCATGACCGGTATGTCAGGTCAAGCACACCAAAGGTCAACTGCTGTAGTTAATTATGTCAGGTGACGTAGTTTAAACAGTGTTAGTCGTTACCCAGTGCTCAGATCCCGGGGTCAGGAATCGTTACCCGGAATCCAGGTAGCTGACATCAATATCAATGTTTTATATATAATTAATTACTGCCTTAATGCCTCATCTGCTCGTTCAGAGACCCTGAATTCCAGGTTCTGTATTTAGAAGCCATTTCCTGAATGTCCTGGAGTTACTAATGACGTCATAAAACACTGATTGCCACGGTATTTTCTTGATGCTTCATTAAGACATCGGTCACTTAAAATGACATTTAAATGGCTAATTTGCGTTTACTTTCAGAGACGACGGGGAAGAAGAGATAAAACTGGCCCCGCAGATCAGACCTGGGCATTTTACGGCCCGCAGGCCACATCCGGCCCTTTGGTTCATTCTGACCGGCCCGCGTAAGGTTAATTAGAAATTACAAAATAAACGTATTTTCTAATTTTACCTCATGCATGGACTGAATGTGCATTGCTTTTATTTTGAAGTTGTGTTCAACAAAAACGCAATGCGCGCGACATGAAAATGACATGAAATCCCACGAAACCTAATCCCGCGATAACTACTTCCGTAATTTGTCCAGACCAACCACAAACTTGTAAGTCATCCTTCAAACGGTCCAGCCAGTCACATAGTGTGACGTCACCAGCAGGCGCCGCAGCCCGAGCCGATCTGTAGATCTGATTCCTACTTTTTGGTGAATAATCTCATTATTTTTACAAAACATTACATACACAAGTGTCGATATGCCAAATCCCCCCTTCATGGCCTGCTCTTAAGAATGAATTGTCCTTGTTACAAAAATGTCTGAAATATATAAACAATCCCCATGCAAATATACTGTACACATTCATAGCAGAAGTTAACCTTTCATAAACCCCTTGTTTGTTTTCCATTTTACATATATTGTGTATATATGATAAGTTTTCTTTTTAGATTATATTTTCAGAGGAGGTGTGATTTATGTTGTAATATAAAATAATTCTGTTTATGTTTGAATTCAATAAAAAAAAAAAGATCTGATTCCTACACCGAATGGACTGATGATCATCTGTCAGCTGTGCTTCGCATCTCCACCTCAGACATTCAACCTGACTCTGATGCACTCGTTAAAGACCAACAGAGACGAGATTTCTCTCACTGAACAAATAAAAAACACCAAATGAGGTGATTAGACTACAAATGTGGGCATCATTATTATAATATGATGTATCTGGCGGGCGGCACGGTGGTGTAGTGGTTAGCGCTGTCGCCTCACAGCAAGAAGGTCCCCGGGGCCGGCGAGGGCCTTTCTGTGTGGAGCTTGCATGTTCTCCCCGTGTCCGCGTGGGTTTCCTCCGGGTGCTCCGGTTTCCCCCACAGTCCAAAGACATGCAGGTTAGGTTAACTGGTGACTCTAAATTGACCGTAGGTGTGAATGTGAGTGTGAATGGTTGTCTGTGTCTATGTGTCAGCCCTGTGATGACCTGGCGACTTGTCCAGGGTGTACCCCGCCTTTCGCCCGTAGTCAGCTGGGATAGGCTCCAGCTTGCCTGCGACCCTGTAGAAGGATAAAGCCGCTAGAGATAATGAGATGAGATGAGATGATGTATCTGGCTTGATATTTGGAGTAGAAAGACAATATTGTGATGTCTTTATTGTGTTTTGGGGTGAATGTGACTGAAAAAAAAAAAAAGGTACAAACGTTCACGTTTTGTTAACCATTGTTTTGGGAAATTTGATTGAATAAATGACATTTTTTGTAAGGCAACCTCATTTTTTCCATACTCTTACCAGTCTTAGCAGCTTGTAAAAACAATGATATTTATTGCTTTATATAAAGAAATACAATTAATATTATGCAGAATTTAGTTCAGCCTTTTGGTCCGGCCCTCCACACAATTTTCTGTTTCTCATGTGGCCCCATGGAAAAAATAATTGCCCACCCCTGCCGTAGATGTAACTGCAATAATACAGCGCCATCTAGTGGGCTTCCCTGATGGGTCACTGTGTGTGTGGTTTTAAAGGGGAATTGAAAGCAAATTTTTTATTATCACAATTCTATTTCTCATTTTATTAAATATCGGAATGCATTTTTGATCGCTATTTTGTCGCTGCTATAGCAAGTTATGAGTGTGTGAAATATGCTCTGTAATATATCAGTCCAATGTCAAAGCAATGGCCGTAATTGAGATTCGTTGAGACCTGTGCGAGACATCGTAGGACGGAAGTAAAACGTACAGCGCAAATCAAAGTGACCAACATCTGCCAACGTTCCCTGTGTCCGAAATCACTCGCTTGTTCACTACTCCCTACCTAGGGAATTACTATATACAGGACTATACAGTCAGCTCACTGGTAAAATGAAAAAACCCTTTCGGACACTAGCCCGTCGCGCTGGTATTTACGTCATTACTGTCGCATAATTAAAACGTGCCAGATCAGTCGGCTGGTGGGTTTCAAAATAATAAATACACGCATGTGTTTTTGTGATAAATCCATATTATACTGAGCGTTTTTCACACAATCAATACAAAGTACCTGCAGCTTTCAGTTCTTTTTAAATCAAGGCTGAATACTTTCTTCTTTGCTGCTGCTTTTTATTAAATCCAATTTGAGACTTAATTTGATTTCTTTCAGAACGACCGGAAAAAAAAGACGTGCACGCCGTCTTTCGAATGCTGTTTGTTTGTTTTGATAGCAGTCAGGAAAGTTTGAAAAAAGTAGGCAGTAATCGTCATTTAAACTCGTTTTTGTGCAATATTTCATTTGGAAAACAGTTTTCAAAATGGCGGCACTGACACCTGGCTGACACTTCACGCTTTGAAGTCTCGTGAAGATCGCACGGATAAGCGACGCCTGCCGTGGACCAAACGAACTAAATTCAACACGGCTAAAAACCCAATAGGCCGATAAGTATAATATTTAATTGCAATTAGCTACCAATACAAATCACGATATAAGGTTACTAAAACCAAAAAGGTAACTGAATAACACGTTAATTAAGAAATAAAGCAAGTTTAAAAATGACTTCACTTCCCCTTTAATCGTGTACATATCAGCCTACACCACAGATTTAAAGGACTGCTGTATTTACACTGGATTTGACAACTCAGGGTTCTCCACGAGGGGTTTTAGAGGGGCGGGCCGCCCCCCTTTCTGTGGTTCCCACCCCCCTTTCTGTGATTCCCGCCCCTGTTTAATTTCTGCCGCCCCTTTACAAAAGGAAGAGACGTCCCTTTGTTTTCTTTGTGACAGATAGCCTTTCTCTGTTGGAGTACCGACAATGCGGCAACACCCGAGTGTGAAACTCATTTACCAGCAATTAGTTTAGTCAGTCTGACGATTATAGTCTAAGAAAAGCGTTTCACACTTCGGCGTTTTTGACACATTGTTCTTGCGCCGGGAGATAACACGCTGTGGCAGCGGGGGCGTGGTCAAGCATCGGTCTGTAACAGGAGGGCGGAGTCAGGGAAGGTAAGTGGCAGAATCACTACAACTGTCGTTAATTAATGTGTTTGTGTGTCTTCCCAGTGACCGCGCCCTATTTAAGGAGAGAGAGCGAGAGCAGAGGGAGCTCTCTCCCCAACCAGACGGCTGGTGTGTGTGCGTGTGTGAGAGTATATATGAACGCTGAAAAGCTGAATAAAAGAGAGTTTTGTGAACTCAGTTCTGGCCTGCCGTCCTTCTGTGCTCTCCCGGGTTTCAGCACCACTGTGACAGTTCATGTAGGTGGGTGGAGCACAGAAGGACAGCAGGCCAGAACGGAGTTCACAAAATTCTTTTATTCAGCTTTTCAGCATTCATATATACTCTCACACACGCTCAGACACACGCACACACATCAGCCGTCTGGTTGGGGAGAGAGCTCCCTCTGCTCTCTCTCCTTAAATAGGGTGCGGTCACTGGGAAGACACACAAACACATTAATTAATGACAGGTGTAGTGATTCTGCCACTTACCTTCCCTGACTCCGCCCTCCGGTCACAGACCGATGCTTGACCACGCCCCCGCTGCCACACACGCCTTTATAATAACGTGTGAATCGACACCAAGTTCGAGATAACTGATTGTTATTGTCGGCAGAGAAATAAAGGATAAAAACAAAAAGTTCAAAGTTGGTTCGGCAAATAGTCATGGAGCAGTGTAAATATAGCCATGGAGCAGTGTAAATATAGCCATGGGGCAGTGTAAATATAGCCATGGGGCAGTGTAAATATAGCCATGGCAGTGTAAATATAGTTAAAACAACATCTTTTCAATGTACTTTACTCTCTAAAAAAAAATTATTTTTTCCAGTGGTGCCTGCAATTACATTTCCATTTCAAACAATGTCAGCTTTTGTGGAGCAGTGTGAATATAGTTAATACAAAAACGTCTGTACTTTTCTGTTCTTTTTTTGTAGTTTGCTAAATAAAAAATATTTTTCCAGTTCCATTTCAAACAATGTGTCTGAATATGATGTGTAAGTGTGTAATGTTTGATGTATGATATGTTTTGTACCAGTCCAGTTGATTCCTCTATTCTAAATGATTACTATTTGAGAGTATTTTATGCAAATTTTATGCAAATGACATATGTAAATTTATGCAAATTTGTTTTAAGGTCATCCGACTGACCCCACCCCCCTATATTTTCAATCCGTGGAGAACCCTGCAACTACTGTATGTAAAATTCCTAATCATCAGGAATTTTTTTCAGATTATTGACACCTGAAAAGGCATCGATCCCAAGCACAGTAGTTAGGGATTTGTACCTGAAGGCCTGGTCCTGTAGTCTGGTCCAGATGTGTCGCCTGTAGAACTTCAGCACATGTTTATGGCCAACGCTCTCTGTGACGTAAAATAAACACTTTACAAGACCGATGACAAAGTCTTTAAGCATCCAGAGCAAAAACTGTCCAAAAATCCACTCTCTGTAGCGATGCTCACTGGGGCAGTGACCTACAGAGCAGAGAGACATAAGACCAGATTGGTTGTCTGAGATCACAACATATTTAAGACTCGGGTCTGATACAGGCGTGCCGGTGAGAGACATTCACTAAAAACTGGGACCAGCATTTATAACAGGCAATAAATGAAAATTAAAAAAATAAAATAAAAAATGGAGAGCCGGAAGCCAGATCCATGAGTGTTGTCATTGCGTTGTTTGTCCACCACAGGGCGTGTACCTATTTAAAAAATCAGCTGTTTCAACTACACACACACACACACACCATATTTTTATAACATTAGTTTTAGCTGAAATTATTTTTGTACAGTTCCTAAAAGTATCCTCAAGTATTTTAGTGACATTAACATCGCACTCAGTCCCCGGCCACTTTAATAGGAACTTGTTGTTGGTTCTAAGATCCCTGTTCTTGGCTGCAGGAGTGGAACCCAATGTGTTCTTCTGCTGTTTCATGCTGAGATGCTTTTCTGCTCACCACAGTTGTAAAGAGTGATTATATGAGTTACTATATCCTTCCTGGCAAAAAAGCTCAAAACACCTGAAATCTGTCCATTTCCCTCTGCCCTCTCTTATCAACACGGCGTTTGTTTCCACCCACAGAACTGTTGCTTACTCACTCAGTGTTTTGTTTTCTGCACCATTCTGTGTAAACTCTAGAGACTGTTGTGTGTGAAAACCCCAGGAGATCAGCAGCTTCTAAAATACTCAAACCAGTCCATCTGGCTCAAACCAACACCCATACCACAGTGAAAGAAAGTCACACTTCACTGTGAGATCACAATTTTTCCCATTCTGATGTTTGAACATTGTGAACATTAACTGAAGCTCTTGATTTGTATCTGTGGGATTTGATGCACTGTGGGATCGGCTGATTAGAGAACTGCAGAAAACAGAACAGCAGATGGATGTTGGGGTGTTCCTAATAAAGTGACCAGGGAGCCAAATTTAACCATTTTTGTTTGAGTGTCTTGTGCACCATCTGCAGGTCTGGAGTGTAGTACTTCCATCTCAAAGCTACATTTACCTGTCCAGAGCCAGAGAAGGCGTGGCTGGTTGGAGGCAACAGCTTTCTTACGTCTGTTTCTTGCCTTCACAGGCTGGGACTGTTTGTTTGAAACTTATTTGTCTTTTTTGCTTTATCTGTTATGCTGAATACAAAATAAAACCTTAACTCATTGAGTTTAAATTATATTTGACATTGTGGACAATCCCTTTTTGAGCCATGAAGGCAAGGACAGTCAGTCATGGAAATACTCACAGTCAGTCACCTGGATTTTTGGTAAAAGACCACGACAGGGAGTGTATATGCTAGATTTGAATGAAAATGGATTGAATTTTTTTTTCCTAATCAAGTAGGCTACACCTTCAAAACACACACTAGTATATTATGTACGACTAGTCTATAATAATGATGCATAATAGTTATGAATACAAGACAAATTAAAGTAACTGTTGTGTGCATCGCTCAAATGGTCTTTCATATATATTTAGATTGCCTGACTATCTTTGGACTATCCACAGTATTTTAATACATTTCTACTTGAATGAAGACGTTTGTGTTTTTTGAGCGCTGGGTATCAGTCGTTAATATCAGTTCTCAGAAATCACAGACCTTTTTATCGTATCAATCGGGCCCTATTCAAGACCACGCCGTTGTTAAGATACCGATGTCGCTAAGGCTCAAGAACGGGTTAAGTCAAAGGATCCTCATTCTGGACAAATCAGAAGTACAAATAACTCTCTTAATTAAAGAAATGTTCCGGAAATTCCCAGCTGTTAAATCCCGAATGGTTTTCCAAGGATTACTTCACATTAAAATCCTGACCAATAGGAATAGCTAGAGATAACTATATACTTTCTAAAAATTATGATATAATCGTGGAACGTGCTTACTCTCAAACTCTCTCACAACACACTCACACAGGACTCACACTTTTTCTGCCCCGGCCACCGGCAGTCGCTCACTCTGATCTTCCACATCACCTGAGCCAGTGAGAGCTTCTCAAACTTCCCCAGTCGCAGGAAGTGCTTGACTCTGGACATGAACTGCAACATGTTATGCCGAGATCCCCAGAGCTCATCTGGAACAACAAAGCGCACACACTCCCTGACGAACAGATACACTCTGTAGGACGAGCAGTGAGAAGGCAACAGAGCTGCCATGTCCCCTTTGCCCTCGCTCACTACACACTTCTGAGACAAGAAGTGAACGTAGGGGCACGTCCTGTGACGCTGCAGGAGCAAAGTAAAGACTGGCACCATGGCAAAGAAACGCTTGGGTAGCTTCTGGATTTGTGGATTCGACCCTGACAGGTGGGTCTTGTCCTTAAGACAAAATACCATCCGAACAACATCTGCACCCTGGAGCTTTCTGGCTCCACCAACGTGTCCCTGCAACTTCCTGTTCAGCAGGAAGCCCTTCATGCCATGGCCGCCATAGAGCATGCTCAGTACACTGATGAAGCAGTGAGATGGGCGGGGTGGGGGTTGGTCACTTGGTTTCCAACTGGACAGGCCGTGTTTGGGGGCGGAGTTGATGTGGGACGTCTCTGATTGGACTGGATCAATATTTTCAGAGGTACAGGACTTCACCACGTCACTATCTGCTTTAATGATCTCAGGACAACTTCGCTTTGCAGGAACAAGCTCATAACCCTCCCTGATATCCTCCTCTTCTCTCTTTCTCTTCACTGTATTTTTAGCATTTACTTCTCTGCTCTGTCTGTTTTGTACCTCTTTCTTTCCCCCATGCTGTTTTTTCATGGCAATCCTTTGGTTCCAGTTCACCATGCCAGCTTTGTTACGCGAGTTGAGGAAGAACCCAGACCAGGTGTGTACAGGCACCAAATCGTACACAGGAACGCCACAGATCTGCACCAGGCAGGTAGGGGGCGCTGTGGTAAACACGGCACAGTGACTCAGCAGATACTGGGTGAGGTCTGTCCCGAGCCGCTGATTGATTTTCTCCCAGGCTTCACTGCCACAGATGAACGCAGCACTTTGAGAAATGGATCCGTGGAACTTGAAAGGGTCTGAGTCAGCGCGAGCCGTGCTGGAGCGGTACCCAAAACTCAGAACATTCCTCTTCTTCTTCATCTTCATGCGGTTCAGGACAAACGCCAGCACCTCGGGCAGGGTGCCCAGCTGTGTGTGTGTGTGTGGGGGGGGGGGGGGGGGGGGGGGAGTGGGGGGATATAATATCAGAGAGGCTTATTTTTACTCAGTCTCCTTAATGGTTTCTAAACAATAATAATACAGTTTAATAACATTTAAAATGCAGCTCAGAGAAATGCAAAAAATAATCAGAAATAAAAAGACAAAATATAAAAAAAAACATACCATAAATAATAGTGGATCAACAAAGAAAGAAATAACATGGATGTAAAAATTAATAAAATTAATTTTTATACTCTTTATAAACCACATGACATCACATAATTTTAAAAAAGAGCATTAACTTCTGGTATCTGTGTCACCAACAACCCCTGCTCATGTCCATCTGTTAACCAGGCAGGTGGAACGGTGTGTGTGCCTGTGCTGAGCTGGGTGCGTGCCTGTGCTGAGCTGGGTGCGTGCCTGTGCTGAGCTGGGTGCGTGCGTGAGTGCCTGCCTGTGCTGAGCTGGGTGCCTGCCTGTGCTGAGCTGGGTGCGTGCCTGTGCTGAGCTGGGTGCGTGCGTGAGTGCCTGCCTGTGCTGAGCTGGGTGCGTGCGTGAGTGCCTGCCTGTGCTGAGCTGGGTGCGTGCGTATGTGCCTGTGCTGAGCTGGGTGCGTGCGTGAGTGCCTGCCTGTGCTGAGCTGGGTGCATGCGTGAGTGCCTGTGCTGAGCTGGGTGCATGCGTGAGTGCCTGTGCTGAGCTGGGTGCATGCGTGAGTGCCTGTGCTGAGCTGGGTGCATGCGTGAGTGCCTGTGCTGAGCTGGGTGCATGCGTGAGTGCCTGTGCTGAGCTGGGTGCATGCGTGAGTGCCTGTGCTGAGCTGGGTGCATGCGTGAGTGCCTGTGCTGAGCTGGGTGCATGCGTGAGTGCCTGTGCTGAGCTGGGTGCATGCGTGAGTGCCTGTGCTGAGCTGGGTGCATGCGTGAGTGCCTGTGCTGAGCTGGGTGCATGCGTGAGTGCCTGTGCTGAGCTGGGTGCATGCGTGAGTGCCTGTGCTGAGCTGGGTGCATGCGTGAGTGCCTGTGCTGAGCTGGGTGCATGCGTGAGTGCCTGTGCTGAGCTGGGTGCATGCGTGAGTGCCTGTGCTGAGCTGGGTGCATGCGTGAGTGCCTGTGCTGAGCTGGGTGCATGCGTGAGTGCCTGTGCTGAGCTGGGTGCATGCGTGAGTGCCTGTGCTGAGCTGGGTGCATGCGTGAGTGCCTGTGCTGAGCTGGGTGCATGCGTGAGTGCCTGTGCTGAGCTGGGTGCATGCGTGAGTGCCTGTGCTGAGCTGGGTGCATGCGTGAGTGCCTGTGCTGAGCTGGGTGCATGCGTGAGTGCCTGTGCTGAGCTGGGTGCATGCGTGAGTGCCTGTGCTGAGCTGGGTGCATGCGTGAGTGCCTGTGCTGAGCTGGGTGCATGCGTGAGTGCCTGTGCTGAGCTGGGTGCATGCGTGAGTGCCTGTGCTGAGCTGGGTGCATGCGTGAGTGCCTGTGCTGAGCTGGGTGCATGCGTGAGTGCCTGTGCTGAGCTGGGTGCATGCGTGAGTGCCTGTGCTGAGCTGGGTGCATGCGTGAGTGCCTGTGCTGAGCTGGGTGCATGCGTGAGTGCCTGTGCTGAGCTGGGTGCATGCGTGAGTGCCTGTGCTGAGCTGGGTGCATGCGTGAGTGCCTGTGCTGAGCTGGGTGCATGCGTGAGTGCCTGTGCTGAGCTGGGTGCGTGAGTGCCTGTGCTGAGCTGGGTGCGTGCGTGCGTGAGTGCCTGTGCTGAGCTGGGTGCGTGCGTGCGTGAGTGCCTGTGCTGAGCTGGGTGCGTGCGTGCGTGAGTGCCTGTGCTGAGCTGGGTGCGTGCGTGCGTGAGTGCCTGTGCTGAGCTGGGTGCGTGCGTGCGTGAGTGCCTGTGCTGAGCTGGGTGCGTGCCTGTGCTGAGCTGGGTGCGTGCGTGCGTGAGTGCCTGTGCTGAGCTGGGTGCGTGCGTGCGTGAGTGCCTGTGCTGAGCTGGGTGCGTGCGTGCGTGAGTGCCTGTGCTGAGCTGGGTGCGTGCGTGCGTGAGTGCCTGTGCTGAGCTGGGTGCGTGCGTGCGTGAGTGCCTGTGCTGAGCTGGGTGCGTGCGTGCGTGAGTGCCTGTGCTGAGCTGGGTGCGTGCGTGCGTGAGTGCCTGTGCTGAGCTGGGTGCGTGCGTGCGTGAGTGCCTGTGCTGAGCTGGGTGCGTGCGTGCGTGCGTGAGTGCCTGTGCTGAGCTGGGTGCGTGCGTGCGTGAGTGCCTGTGCTGAGCTGGGTGCGTGCGTGCGTGAGTGCCTGTGCTGAGCTGGGTGCGTGCGTGAGTACCTGTGCTGAGCTGGGTGCGTGCGTGAGTACCTGTGCTGAGCTGGGTGCGTGCGTGAGTACCTGTGCTGAGCTGGGTGCGTGCGTGAGTACCTGTGCTGAGCTGGGTGCGTGCGTGAGTACCTGTGCTGAGCTGGGTGCGTGCGTGAGTACCTGTGCTGAGCTGGGTGCGTGCGTGCGTGAGTGCCTGTGCTGAGCTGGGTGCGTGCGTGAGTACCTGTGCTGAGCTGGGTGCGTGCGTGAGTACCTGTGCTGAGCTGGGTGCGTGCGTGCGTGAGTGCCTGTGCTGAGCTGGGTGCGTGCGTGCGTGAGTGCCTGTGCTGAGCTGGGTGCGTGCGTGCGTGAGTGCCTGTGCTGAGCTGGGTGCGTGCGTGAGTACCTGTGCTGAGCTGGGTGCGTGCGTGAGTACCTGTGCTGAGCTGGGTGCGTGCGTGAGTACCTGTGCTGAGCTGGGTGCGTGCGTGAGTACCTGTGCTGAGCTGGGTGCGTGCGTGAGTACCTGTGCT
The DNA here is from genome assembly GCF_027579695.1 of Neoarius graeffei. NCBI lineage: Eukaryota > Metazoa > Chordata > Actinopteri > Siluriformes > Ariidae > Neoarius > Neoarius graeffei. The sequence continues at coordinate 121,988,418 of NC_083570.1, read as the reverse complement.
GAGCTGGGTGCGTGCGTGAGTACCTGTGCTGAGCTGGGTGCGTGCGTGAGTACCTGTGCTGAGCTGGGTGCGTGCGTGAGTACCTGTGCTGAGCTGGGTGCGTGAGTACCTGTGCTGAGCTGGGTGTGTGTGTACCTGTGCTGAGCTGGGTGTGTGTGTACCTGTGCTGAGCTGGGTGCGTGAGTGCCTGTGCTGAGCTGGGTGTGTGTGTACCTGTGCTGAGCTGGGTGCGTGAGTACCTGTGCTGAGCTGGGTGCGTGAGTACCTGTGCTGAGCTGGGTGCGTGAGTACCTGTGCTGAGCTGGGTGTGTGTGTACCTGTGCTGAGCTGGGTGTGTGTGTACCTGTGCTGAGTTGTGTGTGTGTGTGTGTGTGTGTGTGTGTGTACCTGTGCTGAGCTGGGTGTATGTGTGAGTGGAGACTCTGTACACACCACCAGTCCCCTAATGAGAGCTTTCACGCGCCCTGAATCTCCCTCCTGCAGCACCACAGGTTTCCCGCCATCACTGAACTCCACCCCCCCACTCAGCTCCTCTAATGTCTGCACGCGCCCATATAACCCTCTCAGCACCTCCAGCACCCGACTCACACCGGAACCCGGTGACATCTTCCCTCACTCTCCCCCTTCCCTCACTCTCCTCCTCCTCCACTCACTCTCCTTCCCTCACTCTCCTTCCCTCCCTCACTCTCCACCTTCACTCACTCTCCTTCCCTCCCTCACTCACTCACTCTCCTTCCCTCACTCTCCTCCTTCCCTCACTCTCCTTCCCTCACTCACTCTCCACCTTCGCTCACTCTCCTTCCCTCACTCACTCTCCCCCTTCCCTCACTCTCCTTCCCTCACTCACTCTCCCCCTTCCCTCACTCTCATTCCCTCACTCACTCACTCTCCACCTTCACTCACTCTCCTCCTTCCCTCACTCACTCTCCACCTTCACTCACTCACTCACTCACTCTCCTTCCCTCACTCACTCACTCTCCACCTTCACTCACTCACTCACTCTCCTTCCCTCACTCACTCTCCACCTTCACTCACTCACTCTCCTTCACTCACTCACTCTCCACCTTCCTTCCCTCACTCACTCTCCCCCTTCCCTCACTCTCCACCTTCACTCACTCACTCTCCTTCACTCACTCTCCTTCCCTCACTCTCCACCTTCCTTCCCTCACTCACTCTCCCCCTTCCCTCACTCACTCTCCCCCTTCCCTGACTCGCTCTCCACCTTCACTCACTCACTCACTCTCCTTCCCTCACTCACTCTCCTTCCCTCACTCTCCACCTTCCTTCCCTCACTCACTCTCCTTCCCTCACTCACTCACTCTCCCCCTTCCCTCACTCTCCACCTTCACTCACTCACTCACTCACTCACTCACTCTCCTTCCCTCACTCTCCACCTTCACTCACTCTCCCCCTTCCCTCACTCTCCACCTTCACTCACTCACTCTCCACCTTCACTCACTCTCCTTCACTCACTCTCCTTCCCTCACTCTCCACCTTCCCTCACTCTCTCTCCTTCCCTCACTCTCCACCTTCACTCACTCTCTCTCTCTCTCTCTCGCTCGCTCTCTCTCCTTCACTCACTCAGAGAAAGCGCAGCGGGTTTGGTTTGTGAACAGCCGCCTCACACCACAGCTTCCCCTTTCCTTCCCTCACAGCAACATTTTAACCAATCACATCGAAGCTTGTCCTCCTCGCGAGTGTGAGTGAGCGCTGTGATTGGCGGAGAGGCTCAGAACTCTTAAAGGAGCAGCGCCGAATTTCCCTGAGAGAAACATTGCGTCTCAAACCGGCCCTGAAATTAAAGCTGGTGTTTCTGAGTTATTGGGATCTTTCTTTTAGTCAGGGGCGTCAGAAGCATTTTTAATGTGGGGGGACACACTGGCGGGGGGTCCTCCCCCAGAAAATTTTTAATTAATTAGAGGCCATTTCCTGCATTCTGGTGGATTTTTAACAGGTTGTTAAACACCTAATTTTACCGACAAAAGTCACTGAATTCAATGACTATTTTAGAGACTCAACAATAAGTCCTCATTCAACGAGTCCATATATTCATCAGCCTGTTTTTAAACCCACTGCTCTGCCCAAGATAAAGAGATGAATGTGACACAATTTATCACCAACAATGACTTTATGGGTGCGTTTTACTTTTTATTTTGCGTTTTTTATTTAGTTTTAGATGTAACACAACATGCCACTGGGCCAAGCAATAGTGACATTCAACTGTATGTTTAAAAATAAGAATATTCATAATTTCACACAATGACCAGGCATGACATGGCATCATGCAAACTTCATAACACACAATCACCCTGTGTCCAGCAACGGTGACACATAAAAAATAACTTCACACAATGGACAGGTGCAATTTTGTTCACCACCAACAGTGACTTTAGTGGGTGCATTTTACTTTTTTTCCGATTTAGTGATACTCATAACAAAAATGGCATGGCATCATGCAGTCTTCATAACACACAATCACACTAGGTCAAGCAACGACACATAAAAGAGAACTTCACACAATGAACAAGTGCAGTTTTGTCAACCTACATGCAATGGTGGTACTACAGTAGCATTTACAGATTAGTATAACAAATAGATTTATAGATAGAACTCCTTCTTACATTGGTGCCACCACAATTTCTACCACTTCATAACTTTTATCCCCCTTTCCTTCACAATCCACCTGGAATAACATCCATCTCTCTCCATTACTTTCCTTTCTACTATTCTTTCCCCATACACTGATTTCCCATCTTACTTTCCAGAAAACTGCCAAAGACCAGACAAAACAAGTTCTTCAAATCAAACAGGGAATCAATAAATATCATCAGAGCAGACTTGACTTCATTCTTGGCATTACAGTAAGGCAGGCCTACTGGGTTTGAATTAAATGATAGCTAAGGTTAAGCGAGCTGATACATCTCCTAACATTGACTAGCCAGCTAACTGCACTAACATTTCCATTGGGACAAAAAAAACCCCAAACTGTCCTGTGGGGAAATTTTGACTGACTTTCCGCTTCTTTGTAAAGAATGTCCTTATGTCCATTGTGTCTGGGGGGGGAGCATACTGCAAACAATTCATCATCAACCAAGAATACCCCATTTCATTGTTTAGTTGAACATTAATTTAACGTGGCCTAGGGTTAATTTTGAGGGCACATAGAATAAGGTTTTAGCAAAAGCTAGGCACTGTGAGGTTGCAATGGGGATGACGTCACCTCCTCCACTTTCCAGCAGCTGCACAACATTTCTGTGCTCGCGCGGTGAGCTGTTGTAGGGAGCGCCCGGAAAACCCGGAGTGGATTTTCAGTGGTCTGTGTTTTCTCTTATCGATCAAGTGGAATGGATTCTTTCACGAAGCAATAGAAACGGCGCTGGGTGAACTCATCACATCACATCACATCACATTATCTCTAGCCGCTTTATCCTTCTACAGGGTCGCAGGCAAGCTGGAGCCTATCCCAGCTGACTACGGGCGAAAGGCGGGGTACACCCTGGACAAGTCGCCAGGTCATCACAGGGCTGACACATAGACACAGACAACCATTCACACTCACATTCACACCTACGGTCAATTTAGAGTCACCAGTTAACCTAACCTGCATGTCTTTGGACTGTGGGGGAAACCGGAGCACCCGGAGGAAACCCACGCGGACACGGGGAGAACATGCAAACTCCACACAGAAAGGCCCTCGCCGGACCCGGGGTTCGAACCCAGGACCTTCTTGCTGTGAGGCGACAGCGCTAACCACTACACCACCGTGCCGGGTGAACTCATATATTATGTTAAATGTGGGGGGTCCAAACGAAGAATTATGAAATGTGAGGGGGACACGTCCCCTTCACATTCAATGGTGGCGACGCCCATGCTTTTAGTGTCATGGACAGCTGTAGGGTTTTACATTAAAGTTTTAGATTTTATTCTTGTGGGCGGCACGGTGGTGTAGTGGTTAGCGCTGTCGCCTCACAGCAAGAAGGTCCTGGGTTCGAGCCCCGGGGCCGGCGAGGGCCTTTCTGTGTGGAGTTTGCATGTTCTCCCCGTGGGTTTCCTCCGGGTGCTCCGGTTTCCCCCACAGTCCAAAGACATGCAGGTTAGGTTAACTGGTGACTCTAAATTGACTGTAGGTGTGAATGGTTGTCTGTGTCTATGTGTCAGCCCTGTGATGACCTGGCGACTTGTCCAGGGTGTACCCCGCCTTTCGCCCGTAGTCAGCTGGGATAGGCTCCAGCTTGCCTGCGACCCTGTAGAAGGATAAAGCGGCTAGAGATAATGAGATGAGATTTTATTCTTGTTCAATATGATTAAACTAATTTGATGACTCATCCTGTACTAGTTTTGTGCTTGTCCAGTAAAATGCTCTCTTGCCTGCTGGGGGCGTGTCTTTCTCCACATGACCAACTCATCTGCACTTCTTGGCTCGTCCCTTTTTCAGCTGAGAGTAAACAGTTGGAGTGATTTCCTGTGGAAGAGGGTGGAGCTGGTGGGTTTATGTTTAACAACTTGGCACTGTTCAGTATCAGAATGTTTCTACCTCAGAGTGACGGAGATTTCTGTCATTATACACCGTCTCCATCTGTAAAATTCAGTAACATCACTTTATCTCCCATGCAGATGTCTCCCAGTGACGATCCTGCTCACTCGACCTTGACTCGATCACGTACCCCCTAACTAAACCACAGCGTCTCATCTCGGCTACAGTCCAGATGTGGGTGAAGGCAGTAGAGAGAAATCCTCCAAGTCATGGATGAAAAAGAAAGCGTTCATTAAACTCCAGCTCAATCGCTAACCTGCTGTCAGGTTCGTTTAAACTGGGCAGGATTGTGGTGTATCTATAAAAGTTACTGGCTGTTATTGGGCAGGTTGGAAGGACAAAAAAAAACTTCCTGCAGTTCCGCAGTGATCAGTGTAGACTTGGTCATTGTTAATGAACTTGAGCCAAAACCACATTTTTCTAAAAAGCTCATTAAAAGGAATAATTAAAACACACTTATTATGCAATGATTGAACCCTTGCCATGATGTTCAATGCTAATAAAACACCTGACCAGTCAAATCCGAGCTCAACTGCTACCTAAAGAGCATGACATGAGAGAAACTGCTGATTGGTCAGCTGTTATAAGGAAAAAAATGACATCAGCTGGCAATCGGAATTCAATTTTTCCTAATCAGTGTGTTTCAGTGGGAAAAGACCGAAGAGAACAGAGAGAAAGATAAAGTAAAAAAACAAGTTGACTCAGTTCACATACACATTAAATGTTTAATATATTTATTATAAAACTAGTCTAAAAGTCCATAATTCATCTGAGTGTAAGTGAGATTAGGATTGAACACTTCCCCAATCTACACATCAGCCACCTTCAGGGTTCACAGAACAGAACCTTCATCATCAGTAAAACGCCTCCTCGTTTCAGGGTCAGAGGTCAGACAGTGAGCAGTTCAGCAGGTGGCGGTCTGAGTGGAATCCGTCCCAGTGTGAATCGTTTCGCAGTGAACTCTCGGAGCTCGTCTTCTGAGAGTTCACTCTGAGCAGTGTATAAGCTGTCTCCTCCACTTTTCCTGTCCTCTGTACTCCCAGTCACACTCGCTCCACCACCAAATCCCCCCCCAGCAGGAGCAGTGGATGAGCTGCTGAAGCCTCCTGCCGCCGCAGACGAGAAGCTGAACCCTGTGGCAGAGCTTTTACTCGCCGTCGCTCCTACAGGCGCGGCGAAGGAGAAGGTAGAGGCAGAGGGAGCCGACGAGCCAAACCCAGATGAAGCTGGCTGAGCCCCGGATGATCCAAACCCGGGATTGGATGCAGAGAAGCTGAACCCAGCAGCACTACTCTGAACATTCGAGCTAAATCCTAGGAAAGAGGAAACAAAAGAAAAACATGAATAACTAGAAAAGCACTCAGAGAGCGCAGACCTCCGCCAAGCAGCTCATCTCACCACATAGAGACCTACACCCAAGTTATTCACAAGAAAATGATATTTCCATAATGGCGGTTTTCTCCTGGATCTAGCGCAGTAGCTATTGAAGATACATCAAATCCGTTGACATACTACTGATTCAGCAGAGTCTTGGCTACAGTCTGGTGTTGGCTGCATGTCTGTATCTTCATTTGTTACCTTACACCGTTAAAAATTCTAACGACCCCCTCATTTTTGTGTGTTCTGGATCATAGTATCCAAAATTTTGTCTGGATCAAACTTTGATACTTTATAGAACTCATGGAGATCCTTTTGTGTATTTTTTTTTTTTACCAAACACTCTGGTCATTTGTTATGGAGTTGTATGCAAAAATTCCAAAAATGGGCTTCTCACGCAATGCTAAAGAATCCTTTAAAAAAAAATCCTGGATTCAGAAGGTGATCCGGATCACTGCCAAAATTTAATGGATTGTTACTTGTGCCCAGTCACACCTCCTGGAAAAAATTTCAGAGCAATCCGTTCATAACTTTTTCCGTAATGTTGCTAACAGACAAACCAACAAACAAACCAACGCTACCAAAAACATAACCTCCTTGGCGGAGGTAATAATAATATTCAGAATTGAAATGGAGCCCTGAGATGACCTGGCGACTTGTCCAGGGTGTGCCCCGCCTTTCGCCCGTAGTCAGCTGGGATAGGCTCCAGCTTGCCTGCGACCCTGTAGAACAGGATAAAGCGGCTAGAGATAATGAGATGAGATGAGAATTGAAATGGAGATAACCTGCCCTGGAAATGATTCAGCACATCATTCATACACTCCACCACTAGGGGGAGCCTACGCTCTTCCAGTTATGCTGGAATGGGAGCGTTTAAAAAAAAAAAAAAGGCACTCGGAGAGCACAGACCTCCGCCAAGCAGCTCATCTCGCAATGATAAAGAATCCTTTAAAAAAAATCCGGGATCCAGAAGGTGATCCGGATCAGCGCCAAAATTTAATGGATTGTTAATTGTGCCCAGTCACACCTCTGGAAAAAATTTCAGAGCAATCCGTTCATAACTTTTTCCGTAATGTTGCTAACAGACAAACAAACAAACAAACCAATGCTACCGAAAGCATAACCTCCTTGGCAGAGGTAATAATAATATTCAGAACTGAAATGGAGATAACCTGCCCTGGAAATGAGTCAGCACATCATTCATACACTCCACCACTAGGGGGAGCCTACGCTCTTCCAGTTATGCTGGAATGGGAGCATTTAAAAAAAAAAAAAAAAGGCACTCGGAGAGCACAGACCTCCGCCAAGCAGCTCATCTCGCAATGATAAAGAATCCTTTAAAAAAAATCCAGGATCCAGAAGGTGATCCGGATCAGCGCCAAAATTTAATGGATTGTTACTTGTGCCCAGTCACACCTCTGGAAAAAATTTCAGAGCAATCCGTTCATAACTATTTCCCTAATGTTGCTAACAAAAAAACAAACAAACCAACGCTACTGAAAACAACCTCCTTGGCAGAGGTAACAATGTTAATTCATTCAGATCTAAAAATTACCCTCAATACTTCAACAATGCATCAGTTAGGTTATGGTTACATAACAGCTTCTGACGCTTTGTGATGGGTTATCGTTATCGATGAAAACAAGGCGGTTTGGTGGCGAGGTGTACTTCGTACAGCCGAGCTAAAAGCTGTGGTCACACAGCTATGGCCCTTTTTTTTTTTTTTGAGGAGACATGGCATTTTTCCGAGGTGGCAACTGTCACCAAACATTTGCCAAATATTTGAGAACCCTTTGCCCAACCAATTACGAACCTCGGCAAAGGATCCCCAAATGCAAATATACTTTTCAAGTCTCGGCGAAGGTTAGGCGATGTCTCAAGGCCCCGTGAGAATTGTGGATTTGGATGTGAGACAAATGCATCTCAAGAGGCTTGGCGAAGGTTCCTCGAGCTTTAGGACACATTCCCAAACCTATTTGCAAGTATTTGCTGCTTAGTTTGCCAACAAAAACATTGGCACCAAATTTCAATGCATACACTGAAATTTTTTTATGGCATTTTTGGCCACTCACGAGGTGAAGACACACCAAAAAACAACTCGCAAAGCTCAGGGAACATCCGCTGTGCATCACACGACTGGTGGAGACATGACTAATTTTAAACCACCAAGTATTTACAAACCCATCACGAGCTGTTGTGCAACCAGAACCTTACATAAACAACCTCCGACATCCTGCAGTCACTTTCTACAGAGGGAACTGTGTTCTCATGGAGTACAGTGGCAGTATATTACAGTGGTGTTACAGTGGCTTTAAGGAACAAACTGTGTTCCGATTGGGTTCAGTGGCATTCGAGTTTACAGCTCACACAGCCTACCTCCAACTCGGAACCCAGATGTTGAAGATCCAAACCCTGTCGACGCTGCTGAAGATCCAAACCCTGTCGATGCTGAAGAACTGAAAATCCCTCCACCTGAGGATGCCTGTGCAACTCTGGGGTTGTTCAACTCTGCTATCTGTAGAAACCAAAACAGTAAACACTGACACCTGAACTGTAAACACAGGTCTATCCACACATCTTAAAACCTGTGTGTTCTCGACAGTTTAAAGTAGGAGCAACAATATGAAATCACAATGGAAATCTAAAGGGACAGGCTGGGAGTGTGTGTCAGTGTGTTATTCACTTTCTCACCATGGCGGTCCGTGTGTTCGCGCTCATGCTTCTCAGTTCCTGAACTCTGGATCTCCACTGATTGGCCAGCTGCTGGACTGAATTAACCTACATTAAACACATTACATAAAACATATTAATAATAAATCAAAAGACCCAGCAACCATCAAAGTCCATCTGAGTGCATTCGTTGCTGGCTACTGGAGCCACAGATTACTTCAAGAGCAGGCTAAGTTTTCCAAGTTTTCGGGCGGCACGGTGGTGTAGTGGTTAGTGCGGTCATCTCACAGCAAGAAGGTTCTGGGTTTGAGCGCAGTGGCCGACAAGGGCCTTTCTGCGTGGAGTTTGCATGTTCTCCCCGTGGGTTTCCTCCAGGTGCTCTGGTTTCCCCCACAGTCCAAAGACATGCGGTTAGGTTAACATGGGGCAGCCTGAGGGTGGGCTGAGTAAGGCATCTAACCTTATCTGCTCTCTGGGCACTGTAACATAGCTGCCCACTGCTCTGGGTACGTGTGTGTGCTCACTGCTCACTTGTGTGTGTTCACTGCTTTAGATGGGTTAAATGCAGAGGTTAAATTTCACTGTGTGTTTCAGTCTGTGTTTGAGTGTACGTGTGACAAATAAAGGCTTCTGTGGTTTGCCAATTGTTTTTGGAATACTGTTTTTCTGCTGCTTGTTAGGTACGTGCTACTCCTTGTGTTTACATCTGCTTCGCTACTAGATGGGATTCGCCCATTAGTTTCAACTGTGTGAGCAATCAGCTGTTTTTCATTTGCTAATTAGCAGGACTTTTAGGCCCTGTCCACACAGCAATGGATTCAGATGAATCCGATAAAATTTTTTATCGTTTCGGCCTGGCGTCCACACGGCACCGGCGTTTTGGGTGCCCCAAAACGATATTTTTTGAGAACGGTTTCCAGAGTGGAAAAATCTGGCAACGGCGCCATTGTGAAGTCATCTGGATGAGCAGAACGGATTTGTTTACGATGACGTCACAACCACATGACTAGAACAAGCAGCACTCACTCATTCACGCCGGGTAGAAGAAGGGGTTTATGCGCATGCGTCCTACTTCTGTTGTTCTGGTGTCTCCGATGGGACCATCTTACAGCGCACGTAGAGGTGTGGCATGTGTATTGCATCGTTTTCAGCAAGCGCTGCGTTGCCATATGTACCTGATATTTTACTGATCCATTGCCCATGTGGACGCGATATTTTTTTTACCCGCTAAAAAAAAAAAAATCTCGTTGCCGTTGTGTGGATGTAGCCTTAGTGTGGTTTCGAGCACTTCTTCCCAAAATCTTTTCCCCCTCTCCTACATCTCCCTTAAAGTGCATATCACGGGTACAGTAAATTCAGGAGCAAGATCAATGTAATTCTCCTATTTAATATTAAACTTGTCAAATATCCGTCACATTTTGCATTTTCTGCAATTTTTTTTACCTTGCGCAATACCAGAAAAATTCAGTTGAAATCAAGCCATTTGAGGCGAATTGGTCCGCCTCTGAAAAATCTTGGCATTTGGATTTCCCAGGAAACATTGATTTTCGTGACGTCATCTGTGGGACACCTCCCTCTGAATCCTATGTCAGCGCTGGTTTGTTTATGAGAAAACGACCTGGTGGTTTTCTGCAAATTTCAACGTTATCACGTAATTATTAAAATGGTTAACAGATGTATCGTAGGAGGGTGTAGCAACACCAATCATGATGGGATTAGTACTCATCATTTCCCAAAAGACCGGACAATGAGAGAGAAATGGGAGCGCTTGGTCTACACAGGCTGTGCACTGAAACCGTGCAAGCTCTCGCAGCCTGCTGGCGCTTCCGCAGGTGACGTCACAAATCTGGCTCCAGACTCCCTTGGGATTTTTCCAGACGTATTTTGTTATTTAATTTTTTTCTGCTGTAGACAGATGGCCTTGTGCAAAATTACCCTTCTGGATGAGTGTGTAAAGGGACATACTTTCATATAAAAAATAAATAAATAAATAAAAAATAATAATAAGTCCAGAATATGCACTTTAACTGTTCATTATGTGTCTCGACACCATTCCTGTTTGTGGTTTCACCCACAAAAGGTGCTTTCGTTGCCATGGCCCCCCGCAAGGATGATGCCTTTCCAATCTCATCTACCCTTCAGCTACCTCCACCCACACCTTCTGGATCACTGCTGGACTGCCACACTTCATCTCTGCCCACAGCCCCCTTCTGCCCCTCCACACCCTTGCACTGACAGAAACCTGGATTTCACTGGACAACCCCTGCATCCTTCTTCTCTCAGCCATGGAAGTTCTCACCTCTTCCACCTCCTCCTCTGAATTTCACTCGGTTTCAGTCTCTTCTTCTGTTAACCTTTTTGTCATTGTTGTTTATTGTCCTCCTGGCTCTGCAGGATGTTTCTTTGCCCATGTTTACATTAGACCGTATCAGCGGATCATCAGATTAACGTTATTAAAACGATTAGTGTGCACACAGCAACACCAATACATGATTTGCGTGCACACAGCAACACCAATACACGGATACGCTCGGCTCCGCAGGCATCCTGCGCTCCAAATCACTCCGCCCTGAACAGCGAGTGCCCTCTGGAGGGTGCGCACTCCGGCCCTGCGCAGCTCACACAGCGCGCGAGTGAAGTGCACAAGCAGTGATTCAGGACTGAGCCGCTGTGTGTGTGATCCCAGCGCACATCACTTACTACTTGCAAGTGGAAGGATGGCAAGCCTAAAGACAATCATAACTACACAATGGGCAGTATTTGCATCAGTATTTGCAGTATTTTCATACTTTTATACTCTTTAATGAAAGGTGATACAAGGCGGAAGTCCGCGCCGTTTTTCAGCAGTCGCGTCACATGACCAACGCTAGCGAATCAAGAAGGTGGATGTCACAGTGACGTTGTCCAATGAGACGCCAGCTAGAGCTCAGCACAGCGTATCCGCGTATTCTGAATGTTTACACAGCACCGGAGCTGACACGATCTGGATTGAATACGTGGACGCTGGCGGATTCCCGTTTCTCGGCGTTTCCAGGCGGTTTAATGTAAACGGACAGTGCATCCACGAAGAAAACGAGACAGATACGGTCTAATGTAAACGTAGCCTTAGATGAACTGGACATCCCACTACGCTCCTTCCCAGAATATGGCACCCCACTGATGTTCCTGAGAGACTTCAACCTCCACCTAAGTCCTTTTTCCACCAAATCAGTTCCAGGGCTGGTTCGGGGCCAGTGCTTAGTTTGGAACCGGGTTTTCTGTTTCCACTGACAAAGAACTGGCTCTGGGGCCAGAAAAACCGGTTCCAGGCTAGCACCAACTCTCTGCTGGGCCAGAGGAAAGAACCACTTACGTCAGCGGGGGGGGCGGCACGGAGTTGTTAAGACCGACAACAATAGCAAGACCGCGGAAGGTCGCCATTTTTAAGCGACGAGAAGCAGCAGCTGTACAAACTCGAAGTCATCCATTATTGTTGTTGTTGCTGCTGCTTCTCCGTGTTGTTGTTACTTTGATGTTCGCGCCAAGGTTTATGCAAATGCAGCGATGTAACTGACGTATACAGCGACGTAACTGACGCGGCTCCCCTTAGCACCCTGAGCCATGGAAAAGCAAACTGGTTCTCAGCTGGCTCGCAAGTTGAACGAGTGGTGAACCAGCTCTGGAACTGATTTGGTGGAAAAGGGGTACTAGAAGCCTCTCACTCTGCTGCTGTCTTTCCTCTACTCCACTCCTTTGACACCTCCATGCTGCACTCTCCTCCAATCCATAAAGCTTCTCAACCTGGTCTTCCTCAGAAACCACTCTGCTTCAGATCCCAGTTACCCCTCTCCATCTGTCTGACCACCATTTCATTTCATTCTCCCTCCCTCTTCATTTCTACCCATCATCCCCCCTCCTACCCCCACTGTTACAGTCCGTCATAACCTCTGCTCCCTCTCTCCCTCCTCCTCGGTCACTGCCCGCCACCCCCGAATTCTTTGCCAGCCTCCCCACTGTTTTGATTTTTCTTCTCAACTCTCCACCTCAGTGTGCAACCTCAGTCCCCCATTACTACAGAGGACTTCACGGTCTTTTTTGAGGAAAATATCACAGCTATCCACAACTTCACCATACCTGGATCACTCAGGATTTCTGAAGAGTGGGTTTGAAGCTCAAATAAGGAGGCTACGGCCATCGCCATCTCAGCAGCGCCTGACTCCGCCTAACTCCCAGCTAGTCCATAAATGGAGAAAGGGGCGGTGATAGTGAAGCCTGTCCACTGGAATAGTATGACTGGAACATGCCTACTAACCTCAAAGTTAACAAGCTAGCGATGCAAGCTAGCCAACAAGCTACTGGCGAAACTAAAAGAAGTGGCTCCATAAGGTACAGATCATAACCTCAACAGCTGGCTCACAAAAAAAAAAAGTAATAAAAAAAATAATAAAAACACCAGGTGTATAACTGTCTGATAAACATAATCAAGGAGTGTCATCTTTTCAATCTTAATAACTGTTAATAAAAACAACATTAGCGATTATATTCCCCCTGATATCTGGGATAACTAGCATTAGCTTGGTTAATAGCTAGCTTGCTAGCGATATAGTTTGCTCGGATTGGCTGAAGTCGATAGCAGCTACTGTTAGATGGTCAGTCTATGATGGTCACATAGCACAGTGTATCTGATCTGAAACAAATCAACCAAACCCGTGATTTAGTTCAGAGACGTGTCTCTTGGTGAATGATTGACTGTTGCTATGCGGATCTTCATGCTGAATGGACATTATTTCTATTTCGAACTCCAAAATGTAATTTTTTTAGTTGCTCAAGCGGTCAAATTGTCAGTATGAGCCTGATTTACATAAATCCATCACTAGAGTGAATCTGGTTTGAGTTCTGAGGTGAGTTCTGAGGTAATGCCAGCTAGCGGCTTCCAGGGCCCAAACGCAGCTGTCACTCAAATCAGCCCCGCCCCTAATTATGCATAAATATATGGCTCAATATAATTTAAACTGTTGAATTCTATAAAAATTCACTCCCTGTACAGTTGTCATGAAGAGGTAAACTAGGTATAGAGAGCGAAACCAGTTTCTGTAGCAGGATGTAAATGTGTTTGTTTTTGCTGTAAAGTTGGACATTTTAACATGGGGCTCTGTCGGAACTGACTTGCTTTTGGAGGCTGCCTCAAGTGGCCATTCGAGGAACTGCAGATTTTAGCACTTCCACATTAGCATCACTGTTCAGGAGCCGAGGAGGCCACTTAGCCCAGACCAAGCACATGGCTGAGTGACTCTTCTAAAGCAGCCACATACGGCACACAGCAGCAGTCAGATGTTTCCTTTATGAGGTGACCTCGGCATGGACAGGTATATCCTGAATAAAATGATCAAAATGGCAGGTAATTCAGCCTTTCATTTTCCTAGAGGAGAACGGAGAGAAACTCACATGGCTGATTCAGACAGGAAATACAGAGAGGAGCTCCTGTAAAACAGGAAATCACCCCAACTCCCCCCCCCCCCCCCCCTATACATTTAACTCCGTCTGAATACGGAGTGCTGACATGGCACCAAAAAAAAAAAAAACCTCCTCATCAGATACATCAGTGACATTACTTGTTCAGGTTTTCACACTTTATAACCTCAGTGAGTTCTTAGTACTGGTGTGCTGTAGAGCTACAAAAATCCTCCGCAGGAGGGAGAACGTGCTTCAGGGTGAGCTTACATAAGACTGTAGGTCTCCAGTGGCTCTGCTGGTGTAGTACTCCATTCTCAGTTCCTCTGGAGATAGCTCGACAAACCCTACATACACAGAGTACAGTTACACCCCCACTCTCAGTACCTGATGGTTTATCCCACTGACCCGTGACCCACCCGTGATGGAGGCTTTGAGGATGGAATAGCAGGAGAAGAGCCATTGTCCCGAGCTCTGCCACATCTCCATGTCCTTCTGAATCACCTCTCTGACAATTAAACAGGAAGTTCACACCATATCAACATACCTTTTTCAGCCAAAAGAACATCTTTTAGAAATGAAGTTAAGTCAGATATTTAGACAGGGATTAACACTGTGCTGATCTTCCATCACTCACAGCTGTTTATCAGTATCGTCTCCTCCTCCTCCGGTTCTCCCATATCCACTCTGCGTGTTGCTCAGGGTGGAGAACCGGTTCTGTGTGTTAAAGCTGAAGTTCTGGTCATCTCTCCCTGATCCGCTGCTCCCTCTGCCCCAATCCCCTCCTCCATGGGAGAAAGATGAGGGCTGGACCATGCCTCCCCCTGAGCGGTGAGATGGGTTCACCCACACCCGGTTCACTGAGCCTGTGAAACAGGAACATACCATGAACATTAGCTCAACATGGTGTGTGTGCGCGCGCGCGCGTCACCGACCTGTTAACTTTTTCAAAATACAGAGTAAAGTACTTTACAAATACATCATCCACCCCCCTCCTTGAATCGCCACCTTAACGTGGTGGAGGGGTTTGAGTGCCTCAGGGATTCTAGGAGCTATGTTGTCAGGGCAATTGCCCCTGGTAGGGTCTCCCAAGGCAAACAGGTCGTAGATAAGAGGTCAGACGAAGAGCGGTTCAAAAGGACCCTTATGAAAGGAAAAACAGGTATTTGAGTACCCTCACCCAGACCAGGGATACCGGGGCCCCACCCTGGAGCCAGGTCTGGGGGAGGAGCTCGTCGGCGAACACCTGGTGGCTGGGCCTATATCTGTGGGGCCCGGCTGGGCCCAGCCTGAATGCGCAACACAGAACCACTCTCCTGTGGACCCACCACCCGCAGGAGGTGCCGTAAGGGTCCGGTGCACTGTGGATCGGGTGGCAGCCAAAGGCAGAGGCTCTGGTGTACTGATCCCCGGCTGACAAAACTGGCTTTTGGGACATGGAATGTCACCTCTCTGGTGGGAAAGGAGCCTGAGCTTGTGCGTGAGGTTGAGTAGTACTGACTAGATATAGTTGGGCTCACCTCAACACATAGCTTGGGCTCTGGAACCAATTTCCTGGAGAGGGGTCGGACTCTCTTCTATGCTGGAGTTGCCAAGGGTGATCAGCGCTGGGCTATTGGTAGCCCCCCCAGTTTGGCACGCTAACATCGGAGTTCTCCCCAGTGAATGAGAGGGTCGTTTTCATTGATCAAGTTCCTTCTCCGGTGTTTCTCATCCATTGAGCAGCCCCACCCCACGGTGATCCCCCATACTGACCCCACCCCCATACTGTACTGACCCACTACTGCCATAAACACGTCACATCACTGCCCCTGAACTTCATCATACACAACGGCTAACACACACATACCCAGAGCAGTGAGCAGCTATGCTACAGCGCCCGGGGAGCAGTTGGGGGCTCAGTGCCCTGTTCAAGGGCACTTCAGCCCCGATACAGAGGAAAGGGAAAAGTTCTGTTCATTCACTCACCTCCCTTCACATTTTCCCTGTCGGTCTCGGGAACAGAACCAGTGACCCTTTGGGCCCAAGGCTGCTTCTCTAATCTTCAGGCCATGGCTATTATATTCTTTATAGACTTATATTGCTGATAGTTATTTCTTTCACTGCTATTATTTGCCTGTTTTGTCACTCTTCGTATTTTATCTTTGAACTGAAAGTTAAATGAGCAGGAACTCCAGCACTTCATCCATCTGGCCACAGGGTGTCAGTAATGTGCACTGTACTGAACCACTGCGAGTAATGAACTCTTTACTGGAACATTTTGAAGGAGAGGTTCATTTTGCAGTAATCAATTTAATAAATTAAAATATTAGTTTTAAGTAAATGTTAAAGTATCCTGGTGTGAGTGAACTCACTAACCTCCCCCGCCGCGGTTCGGGTGGTTTCTCCCTCCTCTCGGGTGCTCATTCCAGCATTTATCTCCATACCGACATCTCCCTTCCAGAAAGTAACTACACACCGTCATCTCCACACGACAACAACAGCAGCAGCGCTCACGATAACAAACAAGTTGCTCCTTCCGCTTCGGCTTTTTCTTCTTCTACAGTTTTCCAGCAGTTAACAAACACCAAATTGGTTCATTACCGCCACCTACTGGTGAGTGGTGTGAACAGAAATGTTTCCTAAAACAAATTAACTCTTAATTTACTAATATATAAATAAAAATCATGAATCTTTCCGTAACATAAAACACAACAAAAAAGACACATCCTCTATAAATAAAGGTCTATATTTTCACTTCTTCATCTTTGGTTACTTTCATAATTGCTTCTTTATATCAAATCTTTTACTCCAGGGGTTTTCAAAGTGTGGGAGAGTCAGCCCCCCCTTGGAGAGCAAATAAACAACAGCGCCCCCCTTACAATTTTTGTTGTTGCTATACTTAATGTTCCATTCGTATTTTTAAAAAAAAATGGTTGTTGTACACATTTTTATTTTTTTATTTTTCACATTTTAAACATCTGTGCTTTTTAAAACATCTTGTTTTACACATTTTAAACATCTCATAGCATCGTTAGCTCGCACCTCTTGGTAGACAAAGCACTGTGGCAGTGGAGCATCTTCAGATCCAGTTCATGAAAATCCAAACTTTAAATAATCGTGGTCATACTTCCTTCTTTAATCAGTCCCCCCAGGATTCCGCGGGCCTTTTTTGTGATTGTTGCAGGCTAAAATCTCTGATGGGGGGGGGGTTCCAAAAAAATTGCGATGAAAGTTGCGGTGTTTTTTAGGTTTTTGTTGCGATTACATTGCGGGAGGAAGTGGATGTTGCGAGAAATTGTTGCAATTTTCTCTTTTTGTGATTAAAATTGAGTGATATGTTAAATATTAAGTTATTACTGAAAAACTATTGATTAAAAAAAACAAAGACACTGAGAAATGGTCCTATAAACAACTTTACCAATATAAAAGATTACCAGGACTACAAAAATGCAGAAAAATAGGCTTTACTTATCCAAATGCACCTGTTGGTTCAAAAGTTAAAGTGCATAGAACCTCACAGCACAACATGAAGTTACCTTAAAATATAATATAAATGCCTCAGCTTTCATGTAAGAAAAAAAAAACTATTAATACCGTACTAGTACTGTGTGCAGGCAGTCTCTCCTGAAGACTAAATTAAACAATAATTATAAACTAATAAAATAAATGGCTCAGGTTTCATAGAAGAAAAAAACAATTTGAACAGAATCTCACAGTATGATGCTGAAGCTGCATAAACAATGGAAAATAAAATACCATTCTGGCAAAAATGTTGGCATCCATTAATTTCTTGTATTAAGTAAAAAAATAATAATAAAGTGCACACAGTTGTAAGATACTGAAAGTCAGTGAATACGACGGATGCACAGTTCACGACTTTATTGTGTGTAGTACCCTTGTACAACTGAAGAACAAGTCAGATCAACCCCATATGTATTACCTTCTTAGACTGCTAGTGGGCCGGCATGGTGGTGTAGTGGTTAGCACTGTCGCCTCACAGCAAGAAGGTCCTGGGTTCGAGCCCCGGGGCCGGCGAGGGCCTTTCTGTGTGGAGTTTGCATGTTCTCCCCGTGTCCGTGTGGGTTTCCTCCGGGTGCTCCGGTTTCCCCCACAGTCCAAAGACATGCAGGTTAGGTTAACTGGTGACTCTAAATTGACCGTAGGTGTGAATGTGAGTGTGAATGGTTGTCTGTGTCTAATGTGTCAGCCCTGTGATGACCTGGCGACTTGTCCAGGGTGTACCCCGCCTCTCACCCGTAGTCAGCTGGGATAGGCTCCAGCTTGCCTGCGACCCTGTAGAAGGATAAAGCGGCTAGAGATGAGATGAGACTGCTAGTGCCCCCCAGTGGCAGAACAATACATTACATCTCCCTTTCTTCAGTCTATAAAGAACACATTACATTGTTTTAAAGGGTTCAGTAATGAAATCACCTTTGAGCATAATCAGCTTAACATTAATTAACAATTTAACATTAGGCTGCCTAACAAGTAACGATTAGGACAAAGTAACAAAGAACTGCTTAGCACAATATAATTTGTCTCAATAACTAAAATGACATCTGACTTTGGCAATGCATATCAGAACTAGTTACTGTATGAACTCATTAGACTACAATAATAATAAGTAGCCTACAGATCAATTCTTTTAGGAGGCTTTACTACTCTGCCCTGTTTAGTGATATAGGGCACGGGGTTCGATGCTTGGCCAGAGTTCAAACGTTTCTCTGTAGGTGGGCCTAAAGTCTCACCCAGTGAAGGAAGTGTCTCTGCTGTACCTGCTCTGCTGACAGCCGCACCTGGCTGGACTGTGCTTGGATGGATGGCTGGACCTGGTGGGACAGCTGGACCTGGATCGGCGGCTGGTTCCATCCATGGGTCGTCCGGTATGAAGTGTCGAGACTGGTTGGCCATGGCTGTGCTCTTTCGTAGATGCTGGATGTTGTGGCGGAACTCCTTTCCACCATGGTCCACGACATAGGACCTGGGGGCATTGTGCTCTCGGATGACGACTGCCAGAGACCACTTTTTGTTGCCTGGGTACGGTTGCATCCTCACCTCTTCTCCTGGTACCAGTGTCGAGCAATGTGGTGTTGTTCTGTTTTTATCATAGTAATGCTTCTGGAGGGCTTTGGAGCGGTTGAGCAGGTGTCTGACTTCAGAGGAGTTGTATGCCTTTGGAATCAACAGCTGTTGGGCAGCGGGGAGTTGGTTCCTGGGTCTCCTACCCATCAGTAGCTGTGCTGGAGACAGTTCCACTGACTCCAGGGGGGTCGTCCTGTAATTGAGCAGGGCCAGGTGTTTATCTGGAGCCTTGTTCCAAAGTCTTTTCACTGTTTCCACTGCTCTCTCTGCCTCTCCATTAGAGTGGGGAGTGTGAGGGGATGATGACTGATGCATTATGCCATAACTTTCACAGAAATCTCTGAACTCCTCACATGCGTACTGCGGGCCGTTATCTGTTTGAATGACAGTGGGAATGCCATGTCTGCTAAACTGAGATTTCAGCACTTCAATGGTGGTACGGCTACACTGGTCTTTGAGCTCATCCACTTCAATGAACTTTGAAAAATAGTCCACTAGGATGATGTATGGTAGTGTTTGCCTTCAAACTCAAAAATGTCTGATGCCACCTGCTTGAAAGGAAGCTCAGGAGTTTCTGTCGGTTTTAATGGCAATTTGGGTAGCTTGTTTTGGAATTCTGCACATGTGCCACAATTTCTCACCACCTCCTCTATCTGAGCATTCATGCCTGGCCAGTAAAGTACTTCACGCGCTCTCTGCTTGTTCTTCACTATTCCTAAGTGAGACTGGTGTATGAGCTTTAACATGTATTGCCTCATAGTTGGTGGGACGACTATACGCAGCCCCTTGTATACCACTCCATCACATACCGTAAGTTGACTTCTTGAGTCCCAGTATGGCTGGACAGCGGCTGGTGCGTCTCTCCTATGCTCTGGCCATCCGTGCTGTATTGCATGTTGCAGGGAGCTCAGTTCTTTCTTTGTGCGATCCTTAAGCTCAGCATACCTCTCTTCACTCACAGCTACGTAATTCAGCATGGACACACATTCCAACTCTTTCAGCTCTGGAGTGTTGTATGGTAGCTGGGCTCTTGACAGTGTGTCTGGCAGCTCCATATCCTTTCCCTTCCTATATCTGACAGTCAAGTCATACCATTGCAGGTGGAGGCGCATCCTCTGAATGTGCATGGGTGTAGACAGGAGAGACTTTTTGAAGATGTCCTCCAGTGGCTTGTGGTCATTATACACTGTGACTGGCTTGCCAAAGATGTAATGGTGAAATATGGCACACGCATGGATGATAGACAGCATCTCTTTTTCTATCTGTGCATAGCGTGTTTCGGCATCAGTCATAGACCTGGATGAGAAGGCGACCGGATGATTGTCTTGCAAAAGTACAGTGCCCAATCCACTGCTGCTGGTGTCGCAGAAAATGTCCACAGGCTCTGCCGGATCGAAGTACTTCAGCACCGGAGGATTTGAACAGAGGTCTTTGAGCCTGGCAAAGGCTTTTGCCTGAGCTGGTTGCCATGTGAACTCCACATTACTTTTCAGAAGTTGTCGCAGAGGTGCATCTTCTTCACTCAGGTTCGGTATGAATTTGGACAAATATGTGACAAATCCTAGGAATCGGCGGATCCCCTCCTTGTCAGTGGGTGCTGCCATACCCCTGACAGCTTCAGCTTTGGCCGGGTCTGGTTTCAGGCCATCTGCAGTCAGTAAGTGGCCCACGTACGGCACCTGGCTTTGCCGAATGTGACACTTATTGAAATTCAGCTTCAAGTTGTAGCTGGTTGCTCGCTCAATCACTTTGCGCAGGATTTCATCGTGCATTTCTACATTGGGTGCCACGATCAATATGTCATCCATGATGGCTATGGCTCCCGTTATGCCTTCAAGCATGCCATCCATGATGCGCTGATATATTTCCAGGGCGCATTTGATGCCAAATGGTAGCCTTAGCCACCTGAATCTGCCAATAGGCGTGTTAAAGGTTGTGAGCACTGAGGACTCTTCGTCCAATTCAATTTGGAGGAATCCCAATTTGGCATCGAGGACAGAGAAGATCTGTGCACCAGGCATTGAGGCTACAACCTCCTCGACAGTTTGCATCGGGTAGTGCTCTCTTTTGATTACTTTATTTAAATCGCTGGGATCTATGCAGATTCGTATCTTGTCTCCCCTGCAGACTGCCACCATTGAACTCACCCATTCAGTGGCCTGCTCCACTCTTGCAATGTATCCATCTTCCTCCATCTCATGGAGTTTCTGCACGATCTTTTCTTTAAGCACAGCTGGCTGCCTGCGCACTGGATGGACAACACCTTTGGCGTTGGGCTCTATTTTTATTGTGTGCTTGCCAGGTAAGGTCCCTGTTGTGCGAACTAGTTCAGGGAAGTCACATAGGCCTTGTGGAATAGTCTCTGAAAGGCTGACCTCGCATGCTCGTGTCTCAGAGGCGGTCTACAGGGAGTCCAGTCTCGCTATCAAGCCTAAAGCTTCAGCTGTGGACCCACTAAGTACACTCTCTTGGGCGATATCCACTATCTCAAATTCAGCCTTCGCAGTGTGCTCTTTGTAGTGGACTGGTAGATCAACTGCAGCCACTGGCTTGAGCTTGTGGTTCGAGTAAGAGCGCAGCAGCTTGTTAGAGCGCTTCAATTCACCTGCATGCATGAGCTGCTGGTAACTGTTCAGAGTCAAAGTATTGCATTTGGCACCAGTATCTATTCTAAATTGAACTTCCTGGGACAGAATGTTCACATGTACTGACCATTTATCAGCTGCTAATGAGTCAACGGGGTGTACAGTGTCAGTCAGGCTAATGTTCAGAATCTCTTCTTCTGCCTCGGGCACTTCCACATCCAGTGTGTGAACAGCACGTTTGCAGCACACCGCCATCCAGTGGTTAGCTTTGTGGCAGTAAGAACATGTGGAGCCTTTGGCTGGACACTTTCCATCATTCCACTTGTGTTCAGGGTGCTTGCCGCAGCTAGGACAGAAAGCTAGCGGCTTCTGCTGAGCAAACTTCCAACGTTCTGAGGGATGACGAGTTTTCCGACTTTGGCTGGTAGCTCTGGGCAGCGTGTTTTCCGATACGGTAGACACTTGCGAGCATGAGGATTCATCGCAGACTATTTTCATTTGTTTCTGGGACATTTCATATTGTTGTGCAATCTCTATGGCCTTTGCCAGCGTCAGCTCCTCCCCTTTGTCTAGCAATCATTCCTGCACTTTTTTCTCACAGACACTCGCGATAATGGCATCGATAAGCATGTCATCTGGTTCTGCATATTCACAGTCCATCAAAAGTATCCTTAAGTCTTTCACAAAATTGTCAAAACCCTCACTAGTACCTTGTTTCCTCTGCTTGAAGCGGTGACGAGCTATCCTCTTATTCTTCCTCGGTCTGACGTAGGCTTCAAACTTATCCAGCACTTTTTCAGGATCCTCCTTATCCCCAGCAGCCCAGGTCAGTGTTTTATAAATTTCTCTGCCTTGCTCCCCGATCCACATACCTAGCCAGCCAGCCTTCTGCTTCCCGCTTAGCTCGGATAGGGGTCCATCAAAAACGAAGGCAACGTGGCTTCTAAACCTGTCGAATTCTTGATATAAATCAGCTGCATCCCAGTCAATCCTTGGGTGCTCAAATGGTGGGGTACCCATGATCCCACTTCTGACACCATGTAAGATACTGAAAGTCAGTGAATACGACGGATGCACAGTTCACGACTTTACTGTGTGTAGTACCCTTGTACAACTGAAGAACAAGTCAGATCAACCCCATATGTATTACCTTCTTAGACTGCTAGTGCCCCCAGTGGCAGAACAATACATTACAACAGTCCTTCACTGTAAACATAACACACTTTCAGTAACAGAATTTAAGCCTACATAAACACTGACTCGCACATCATGCAATGTTGCCAGATACTGCTGACGTTTTCCAGTCCAAAATATGTTCAAAACCCGCCAAAATGCACTTGAAACCGCCCAATCTGGCAACACTGCGCGCATGCTGGCTGCTTCTCTTGAACGTATACATGGAAGTAAAGGCCTCTGCATGCTCTTGCGACAAGGCTTTCACAGATAGCTTTTCGCAGACAGTTGTAATTTATTGTTGAGCGGGGAGTTTAGGCGTGCGCGATGTTATTCACCGGCACAACGCAAGGGGGTGCGAAGTCGCTAGGAGTAGTTGGTGGGTGTGGTTAGTGGAGTGTTTATCCTCCGGTTACTTATAATGACTAGAACTTTTTTTAAATTTTTATAATGACTAGAACCGGAGTCGTATAGATGTACGTACTTCCTCACTTCCTTGATCAACCGCTCTTCATGCTGCTCCATCTTCGCTCGTGTTTTTAAAAATGCCGGTCGTGAAAACAAAACAAACCGGGAAAGTAGGGAAGCGGAAGTGCGTGTATAGCGGATGTAGAGTGGACCAATCAGAGCCCTCTTGTCTGCGACGCTGTCTGCGAGGCTTCTGCGGTGGTCACAATTTTTGGGAGGTGCGCGCAGAGCGTCTGCGAAGGTGGGGGGGCTACGCAGACGCTATCTGCGACACCGTCTGCGAGGACTGGGTTGTCAGCATAAATTGGCCTTAAGGTGGAAGGTAGTTTGTCGACGTCACCTCAAGACGACGCCAACGATTGGTCAAATTTGCGGGAAAGTTGCGGTGATTTTATATAATTGCAACACCGCCCTGAGTTTGCGGGGATTGGTTGAATTTGCAAATCGCAACATCCTGGAGGCTCTGGTTTTTTTGCTTTGAAGACATTTCAATATGCCTACATGCATATCGTTGGTTGTTTTCAGTGAATTTGATGGGCTGATGTAGCCTACTTAATAAATTTTCAATGAGGAAGAATGACCTTGTTTATGTGTACTATTGTTTATGTATATGCTACTATTTTTGACAGCAAAGGGCAAGGTTTGTGAGTGTGTGCAGGAGGTTACTGAACGCGTGCGTGCGGGGGGGGGGGGGGGGGGGGGGGCACTTGAGGTATAGTGCCCAGGGGCACTGCATTGGCTTAATACGGCACTGCCAAAGACATGCAGGTTAGGTTAACTGGTGACTCTAAATTGACCGTAGGTGTATCAGCCCTGCGATGATCTGGTGACTTGTCCAGGGTCAAGTCAAGTTTATTTGTATAGCGCTTTTAACAATAAACATTGCCGCAAAGCAGCTTTACAGAATTTGAACGACTTAAAACATGAGCTAATTTTATCCCTAATCTATCCCCAATGAGCAAGCCTGTGGCGACAGTGGCAAGGAAAAACTCCCTCAGACGACATGAGGAAGAAACCTCAAGAGGAAGCAGACTCAAAAGGGAACCCATCCTCATTTGGGCAACAACAGACAGCATGACTATACAGTTTTAACATGAAGTCAGTTTCTGAAGACAGAGAGGGTGAACCCCACCTCTCACCCATAGTCAGCTGGGATAAGCTCCAGCAACCGTGTACAGGATAAGCAGCTACAGATAATGGAGGGATGTTAGACTGGTCTGTTTTTACGTGTAACATGTTGTACATGATTGTTTTTTGTTTGTTTGTTTTTGAGAGAGAAAGAATAAATGAATTAAAATATAACTTTACACTATTGCTGTGGAAACACATCCATGTCTCGACACTTTAAATACACTGAGTAGGAGAAATATATCTATATATCTACAGTAAAATATATCTATAATAGAATTAATGCATTATTTGTTTATAAACACTACAGATGGGTTAAACTGGGAGGAGAAGGGATGCAGTACTGTCCTATTTCTCTGATATTTTCTCTTCTTTTTGTGTTTAGATGTGATGTTTTGTGGTGTTTCCCACCAGGGATTTTGGGAATATTCAAATATCTGACAACTCTGTGAATTATTTTTCTCTGCAGGTGAGTTATTTACAGAAAGTGGGATTAATTAGGGATGAATTCTGACAATGTTTCTTTAAACCTGGACACTAAATGCATGCTGGACAATCTCATTTGTGAAACGATAACATTATGACGTTGTTTCATAAAAACAAAACATATAAGGGACATTCCACCGAATGGGTGCCATTTGCTTGTTGTACCACTTCCAGATTAAACTTAATTTGTTATATATTTTCAACACTGATTATAATAACACACACATTTAACTATTCAAAATGTGTATTGGTCAACCTCAGGCTACGTTATTATTATTTTTTTTTTACAATGTTTGGAAGTCAAAGATGGCTGCATTTTTGCTGTTTTTGAGTAACAGGACTGAAAGTAACAGGACTGAGTTTTTAGCCTAGGATTACCTAATACATGGAATTAAGCCACATGACATCATCGCTAATAGCATGACCACACTTAGCACATTCTAGTGATTTACCAAAAATCTGTATTTTTAAAATAAACAAATATCATCTAAGAAATAATTTAAGTAACAGGACAGTATGTTGACATTGACCTTATCAGTCAAATTTAAAAAATCATCAAATATACAGAAAAGTAAGTGAGAGAACTAACCCATGGCCTTCAGAAGACACAACTGATGTAACTTCCTATTGAGCATGCGATTTATGGAATGTTCCAAATTTGTCAGATGGGGTAATATGTTTGGGTAACAGGATTGACTGAAAACCCAGGGACACAACAAAAATGTGTATTTTAACTAAGATATTGTGGATTTCTTATGAAAAAAAAAATATTCAAACCATGGATAGGATATGGAGTCACACAACAGTGCAAAAGAAATACTGTTTCTGAAGGATTTTAATCATAATATTTCATAGTCAAGTATAAAGTTAGAGTGCGGGGACAGGTAACACATGCTATTTTTCAGTGTTTTAGGTAGTTTTTATTAATCCTTACAATTATATATCTTAAATTTGAAATCAGATCAATGTGCAGGACATTCTGCATAATAAGGAAATGTATTTTAAAGTACATTTTTATGTGCATTTATACATATAATTTTCTAGGGATGGAAATGGCACTGATTCGGTGGAATGGCTCATAACTTAAATAAGCTCACATTTTCTCTTTTAGTACCAGTCAAAAGTTTGTAAACACCTTCAAATTCGATGTTTTTTCTTTATTTTAATTAACTAAAAGACACTTCGTGTCTTAAAACAATGACTATTATTTCTCTTTACTTAGTTGAGTGGCTCTTGACATAATATGGATTACTACAGTTGTCGAACAGGGCTATTTACTGTATTTTTATTATTTACTCTTTACTGGTTGATGGTGTCAAATGCATTAAGAAGGCAAGAAATTCCATTTTTGACAAGACACACCTGTTAAGTGAGAAGCATTCCAGGTGACTCCCTCATGAAGCTGGTTCAGATAATGCCAATAGTGTGCAAAGCTGTTATCAAGGTAAATAGTGACGACTTTGAGGAATCTAAAAGATGAAACATGTTTTTTTTTTAACACTTTTTTTGTTTACCATATAATTCCATGTGTTATTTCATAGTTTTGATGAGTTCAGTATTGTTCTACAATGTAGGAAAAAAAAATTAAAAACATCGAATTTGAAGGTGTTTCCAAACTTTTGACTGATATATATATATATATATATATATATATATATATATATATATATCAGTCAAAAGTTTGGAATATATATATATATATAAAAAGACGCGCGAGCGTTTTCAGTGCTGTTTAAAGTAAACACAAACAGAATGAACCAATGAGAAAGCAGCAGCTGTGGACAGAGCCAGCTGACGTCACATAGGCAGACGGTCAGTTCACAGCACATCGGCCAATCAGAACGCCAGGATGTGTGGAGCTATGTGATGGACACATAGCTTCCGCCAATAGAGAGCGGCTTTGCGGTCAGACGGGGGCGGGACATGTTCCGATTTGTGTTTTTCTGGGCAGGTCGGCGCTTTAATGATGGAGAGCGCGGTTTAAAACTCTTTCCCCGGCGGAGCCAGTCGAGCGGCCAGATAATGGAGAGCGCGGGAGAGAAAACGATCAGCTGGAACTCGACGTTCATGATTCTCGCAACGTCAGCTGTCGCCCTCGCGCTGGCGTGTTTGTGTAAAGCGGCGCTGAAGCGGCGGGGCGGCGCGGCCGGAGTGGTGAGTCCACACTGCGCCATGCTTGTTGCCATGGGAGCGGATCGTTCCATCGTGCTGTGGAGTGGGGGAGTCCAACATGCCGCTCTGCCTCTAAAATAGCCAAATAGCGATTAATACTTCCGACAAATGTTCAGACCGCTGCTAATTAACATAGTAAACTTAATGATCAATTTGGGAAGGATTTTACTATTTTTGTAGGAATTTCTCTACATTGTTGATCATCAGTGACGCACCTTATGATGGAAGCTGCGGATGCGCCTCTTCAGATAAAAGGAAACATGACTATGCTAAGCTAAACCCGAATAATACCACAAGCACGCTGTGAGGCTGAAGTAAAGTTTTAGTTTATGTAACGATATTCTGATATTTTTTTTCCATTAAAAATTTTTCAGTGACGTATTTTCCCAAAAAAATTTTTTTGAATAAAAATACTTTAAATGAGGTATTAATTATCACAGGTCAGTCTGGAAATAAAAGTAAATTGTGTAAATCATAATACAGTATGAATATAAATTAATACAGTGCTTTTTTGTTTTAATTAACCTTTAATACAGCATAAATCACATAAAATTACATGTGATTAATCTTTGGCCAGTAAAAGAGACACTTTTTAAAATCATTCAATAATAATAATAATAAAGTCAAATTGCTTAACCGATGCGAACTATTTCGAAACCCTCCAAACAGGTTCTCCGTACCCCATTTGGTGAAAATTCATGAAACTAGATAGAACCCGACGCCAACGGCCTCCGCCTGGTAGACTACACGCCTTATTAAGCTGTGATTTGGGGATGGACATTTGACCTCACAGTAATCTTGACCTGTGACCTTTTAACCTCAAAATCTAATCAGTTCATGTTTGTCCCCAAATGGTGAAAGTTTGGTGAAATTCCTTTCATTTGCCTTGGAGATATTGTGTTCACAAGGTTTTCGGACAGACATTTGACCTCACATACCCCTTTTCCACCAAGTCAGTTCCAGGGCTGGTTCGGGGCCAGTGCTGGTGCTGGTTCACAACTCGTTCAACTTGCGAGCCAGCTGAGAACCAGTTTGCTTTTCCATAGCTCGCGGTGCCATGTCAGTTACGTCGCTGTATACGTCATTACGTCGCTGTATACGTCAGTTACGGCGCTACGTTTGCATAAACCTTGGCGCGAATATCGAAGCAAAAACAACACGGAAGAAGCAGCAGCAGCAACAATAATAATAATGTCTGACTTCGCGTTTGTACAGCTACTGCTTCTCGTCGCTTAAAAATGGAGCTCTTTCGTGGTCTTGTTGTTGTTGTTGGTCTTAACAACTCCGCTCCCCCGCTGACGTAAGCGGTTCTTTCCTCTGGCCCAGCGGAGAGTTGGTGCTAGCCTGGAACCGATTTTTCCGGCCCCAGAGCCAGTTCTTTGTCAGTGGAAACAGAAAACCCGGTTCCAAACTAAGCACTGGCCCCGAACCAGCCCTGGAACTGCTTTGGTGGAAAAGGGGCAACAGTGACCTTGACCTTAGACCTTTTGATCTCAAAATGTAATCATTTCATCTTTGTCCCAAAGTGCACAAATGGTGAAAGTTTTTGGTGAAATTCCTTTCATTAGTCTTTGAGATATGGTGTTCACAAAGTTTGGGGATGGACATTTGACCTCACAGTAATCTTGACCTGTGACCTTTTAACCTCAAAATCTAATCAGTTCATGTTTGTCCCCAAATGCACAAATGGTGAAAGTTTGGTGAAATTCCTTTCATTAGCCTTTGAGATATCGTGTTCACAATGTTTCGGGACGGACACACGCACGGACAGACAGACAACCTGAAAATATAATGCCTCCTGCACCTTAAGGTGGCGGAGGCATAAAAATGACGGAGGAGTAGTGCTTTAACACACATGTGACCTTTGACCTAGTTCTGGCAAAGGGTCAAGGTCAAAGGTCAAATGAGTGCAAAAAAAAGTATTCAGGTATAAGAGCTATGGAAGGTGGCATGAAAGAATTTTGTCTAGCTTGTCCCGGAACTGTAGCAGGTGGTTCCATTCATAGCCATTCCTGAAAAATATATATGGCGTCATAAAACGCTGTCATGTGATGTGACGTCATGCACAATATGGAGATCACAGATGGTCACAACCTATAGGCACACCAAGTTTCATCCAGATATCTTGAAAACTGAGCGAGTAATGACTCTTGTCTGTCTACTACTACCACCACGTGTACACTAAACCTCAGCAATTTCAAGATCCCGTTTCCACTGAAGTATAATAATTCCACTGAAGTGGAAATGGGATAATAATCTGAGGATTTTGGGTTTACAATAACACTTCACACAGGGATTAGGACACGCCTCATATTTTGTGACAATCTTTTCTTGTTTAGTGTCAAACCTGAATATTTAGAATAAAAATGTCTACTGATGCTACATGTGCATGAACTGTCACAAAAGATGAAATTTGTTGAATCAAATTGTTGTTTCTCTTTCAAAGAAATATCCTCCACACATCCCATCCAGTTTGCCGTTCCTGGGTCATGCCATCGCTTTCGGAAAAAGCCCCATCGATTTCTTGGAAAATGCCTATGAGAAGGTGACATGTCCTCATTATGTCTTTAGTAGAACCAACACATTATCTTGTATTAATTAATTAGTCTAAAATACCAAACTGCAAGTCCCACAGAACAGATCTACTACAGAAGTATTTCCTTCTGATATTTTTATTCACAGACAGTCGTCATAGTTATCGTGAGGTCATAATTAATTACCACTAAAAAGAAGCAGATAGTAAACTTACTACAATCTCAGAAACAAAGGGACTAAACTGTACTTTTCCTTGTCACTCTGGTTTTACTGTCATGCTTTAAAGTTACATCAGCAATCCTGAAGGTCCAATTATGTTCCTTAAATTGGTTTTGAAGGTAAACTTCATTCACGTTTACAGCTGAAAATTACTCACTAAAATACAAAGGATGTACATCTAGACTGGTACCAAAATCCAGAATTGTGACACCCAAAGGCATTTTTGAGACAAAGTCGGCAAACAGTCTTATTTTGTCAATTTGGGTGTGCCGAATTCAAATCTGCAATATGCCGAGCTCTATCTGACCTCTGTTGACCTCTAGAGGTCATTGAACTTTGGGCCTGTAAACGTCTCAGCTGAACCCAGTTTCTCAGCTTTCTAAGGAATGAAATGTACTAAAATGATTAATGAAGTTAGCAAATGGCCTTGTTTGTTAAATGTTTGGGTGCTGAATTCATTTTTCATTTGTAAAACGACATATGACCTCTGATAACCTCAAGGTCATTAAACTTGGCCTATAGGCCTATGCATTTAATGGCATTTTTAAACTGACTTTACTCCCCCAAAAAGAATATGAACAGACAAAAAACAAATAGAAAGGAACAAATACAACATTAAATGCCAGTCCATGCACACGTGACTTACTTTTCATAATGAGAATGCCTCGGCGATCACCTTACATAACATTGCATTACATTTAGCGGTTATTGTTTATACAAAGCTACTGAAAAAAGGACAGATTCAGCAGCATACAAAATGTGGGGGTATACAGGTTAATCAGGGTTAGTACATATGAGAGTTTTTTTCTTTGTTTTTTTGTAAAGGCTTTACCCTGTTTAAAACAAAACAAAAAACAAACAACAAAGAAAAAAACTCTCATATATACTAACCCTGATTAACCTGTATATGCGATGTTATGTAAGGTGATCACCTAGGCATTCTCATTGTGAAAAGTAAGTCATGTGTGCATGGACTGGCATTTAATGTTGTATTTGTTCCTTTCTATTTGTTTTGTCTGTTCATATTCTTTTTGGGGGAGTAAAGTCAGTTTAAAAATGCCGTTAAATGCATAGGCCTATAGACCCTTCCCACTGACATCACCGGAAACCGGAAGTAAACAAACCCTGCGCCATATTGGAAGACCAACAAACTCGTGATTGGGGGAAATAACGGCAGCGCGCGGAATTTAAACCCACGAGGCACTTGATTCATCATAAACCTACAATGGTAAACTTTTGTGCTGTGTTAGGGTGTTCCAACAAAGCTGATGGGGAAAGGTGAAAAGAAGTCTTTCTACAGAATACCAGCTGTGATTGAGACACAAGCAAACCAAGGAGCTTTCTGCCAGGAGACAGAGAATAAGTGCATTACTGAGTGTCTGTGAGCAAAGGAGAGCCTGAACGTTGCAACCTCCCTATTGGCTGTTTATTGGCTGTTTGTAAAAATGTATCAATTGTTGCCCTTCATCGCGGACTCGAGAGACGAGACCTGACGAGTTAGTTCGTTGGTAGCAGAACAAAATGTCTGGACACAAATCGGGTTTTCAGAAAAGGAAAGAAAATAAACGCAGGGTCGAAAATACAAAAAAGGAGGCAGAAAAAGCAAAACAAGTTAAGGTAGGACAAATGGTTACTTTTCTGAGGCAGCCCGCCGTGGCTGCCTGCAGGCTTATTTATTATAGCCCATTTAGTTAAAATAGTTGATATAAAATGTTTATAGTTAGTTATGTGATGGTTGTCCTCAGTGTTCGAACTATGCCGATATTTTCGGGGGGGTCCCTTTTTTTCCCTGGGGGGGTGCTTGCGCTTGTCTCGGAGCGCGGATCTCCAAACACAAGAAGCCTATCTTGCGTACATATCACACGGACTCCACACCTCCACACACGCATCGCATCTGAAGTCATAACTCATCAGGGGAAATTGTGTTCGCATTGGCATGTTCAAAAAACAACCTCGCGTCAACAATGATACCACACGCAAGAAAAAAAAAAAACAGTCAGGCTACTCAACAACCAACCTGGCAGCAGCAGTCGTTGTCATATCGGTTTATTTTATCTTTGATGTAAACACAACACTTCGGATATGCAAATGCTTCCCGTTACACACGATTGCTGTGTCAATAAACATCATTTTTCCAATATTTTAGAGACCCCCCCCAACATTTCCCAAATCATGTTTTCAAGGGATCTCATGTCTGTTTCAGGGGATCTCGGATCCCCCGAGTACCCCCGTAGTTCGAACACTGGTTGTCCTGATTTAGACTGGTGTGGGTTTTTCTTTTTTTTTTTTTAATTTTATTTTATTTTTTTGGGGGGGTTGCGCGATGTTGCACCCGGGTCCAGATTAGGGCAGAACCGGCCCTGGCTACATTTCAGGTGTAGTTTGTTTTATGTATGTATGTACTTGCATAGATGTGTACTTGGTCTTCCAATATGGCGACTACCGAAATCTCGCGGCGCGGTGACGTCATGCGGGAAGGGTCTATAGGCCAAGTTTAATGATCTTGAGGTTATCAGAGGTCATATGTCGTTTTACAAATGAAAAATGAATTCAGCACCCAAACATTTAACAAACAAGGCCATTTGCTAACTTCATTAATCATTTTAGTACATTTCATTCCTTAGAAAGCTGAGAAACTGGGTTCAGCTGAGACGTTTACAGGCCCAAAGTTCAATGACCTCTAGATGTCAACAGAGGTCAGATAGAGCTCGGCATATTGCAGATTTGAATTCGGCACACCCAAACTGACAAAATAAGACTGTTTGCCGACTTTGTCTCAAAAATGCCTTTAACTCCTTAAATAAGCACTTTTTTGAATTTTGGTACCAGTCTAGTCAGGAAAAGTACATTTTTGTGCCTTTATTTCTGCAACTTCCTGATTTTATATATTCAGCATGTCCATGTTTTCAGTACGGACCTGTGTTCAGCTTCACGATGGTGGGGAAGACATTCACCTATCTCCTGGGAAGTGAAGCAGCTGCTCTGATGTTCAACAGTAAAAATGAAGACCTGAATGCCGAGGATGTTTATTCACGATTAACCACACCTGTGTTTGGTAAAGGAGTCGCCTATGACGTCCCAAACCACGTACGCATCTGTGTAGTGATTTACAATAAGTGAAAAGTGATGGAGGGGTGAAGGACAAAAGAAAGAGAAACAAACAAAAAGTGTGAAAGGAAAAACGAGCACAATAATGAAGTAGAATGAGAGAAAGATTGGGAAAAAATTGTGGGAAATACAGCAGCATATTGCAATATTTAGCTTCTACAGCAACATCTGCATTTAAGAACAGCTGTAAAATATTTACAGAAATTTCCTGATTTCAATATTTAATATCTTGGGAAAAAGGTTTAAAATTTAATTTAAAATAATTTTTTGTTCACCTGGTTAGTGTTGTAGAAAAGGGTAATGTAATTTATTATACAGTATTACATATCACAAAGCACAAGTTTATTCAATTTATATTGTTAACTGATTGATTTATTTCTTTTTTAAATTCATCAGCCAGTAAAGAAGAACCTTGAATAAATCTCCTTCTGGTGAAAATATACTGTGTGTGTAGGTGTTTCTGGAGCAGAAGAAGCTGTTGAAGACAGGGCTGAATGTGGCTCGCTTTAAGCAGCATGTACAGATCATTGAAGAAGAAACGAGGCAGTATTTCATCCGCTGGGGGGACAGCGGGGAGAAAAGTGAGATACAACACACGCGCGCACACACACAGGGAGATTCATAAATTAATCAAGACCCTTAATCAGACTGTTGTTTTAGCTGCAGCTCAAGGATATGCTGAAGATTCCCCACAAGGGGCGCTAGTAACGTTAACCAAAAGTAGGGCAAGCATTGCCTCAGGAACCTAACAAACCAGTCTGAAGCACATTCTCATACTTTTTTCTCCTCGCATACTCTTTCTTCTCTGCTCTTCCCTTTACTTCTGTCTTCTTCCCCTTCTCATCCCTGCTTTTCCTCCTTGTTTTGCTCACCCTCTCCAGATCTGTTTGAGAGTCTGAGTGAGCTGATCATCCTCACAGCGAGTCGCTGTCTGCACGGCGTGGAGATCCGCAGCATTCTCACTGAGAGTGTTGCTCAGCTCTACACTGACCTCGATGGCGGATTTACCCACGCTGCCTGGTTATTACCTCAGTGGCTTCCTTTGCCCAGCTTCAGGTATACGCCTGCTTGTAGCAGTCCATTGTTCATTAGTGGATTGTCATGGTTGCATAGCATGATACAGGATCTGCACTGTTTGGTTCAGACAAAGCAGGTCAGGTTCAGATTTCTTTCTTTTATAGAGGTCTTAGTTTCTCACTTTTGTTGCAACAGAACAGAGTTTCCCCAGGCTACATTGTTTGTAAGAGAGAAGTTTTGCAAACAAACTTCTCTTTTTTATTTCAATGCTTTTCTCTGCTCTGCAGCAGAGTATAGACCCAGGTATGGACTGGAATAACTGGATATGTGAAAACTGGTTTGGCAGGCATCCAAGTGACAGTGGTGTCCTAGGCTTCAAGATCACACCCTTGGTCCTGATGAATATTCAGTAAATCCCAAATGAAGTGTTCTCTGCTCTCTTGCCCTTGTTAAAAATAGTTACCAGGAATGCAAGTCTATTCTTAACAATGTTTGTATTTGGAAACAGCCATGGATCCAATGGTGATGTTAATGGTGGGTTAAAATCTGCTGTCTGTTGGCAGGCAGAGGGACTGTGCTCACAGAGCAATCAAACAAATCTTTTACAAAGTGATCAATAAACGCAGGAAGAGTGCAGAGAAAGAGGATGACATTCTACAGACACTCGTAGACGCCACATACAAGTATGACATCACTCATTTTACACACTGGATAAGTTGCAAAGTGTATATTTAAGACATCACCTCAACCTGCCTGTCTCTCTCTGTAGAGATGGGCGTGTGCTGAACGATGATGAGATTTCAGGGATGTTGATTGGTCTGTTGTTGGCGGGTCAGCACACTTCCTCCACCACCAGTGCATGGCTAGGGTTCTTCCTGGCGCGAGACTCTGGGCTGCAGAAACGCTGCTACAGCGAACAGAAACAAGTGTGTGGAGAAAACCTGCCACCCATCACCTATGAACAGGTCAGGCACCCTCACAAGACACAACACTACCCAGAAACACCTGGTCCTGCTCAACAACTCCCACAAATTAATCAGGGAGAAGTTAGGCCATTTTCACACAGATTTTTTTTTTTTTTGATTTGGGGGCCATTTGAGATCAGGGTTTGGTACCTTTAGTGAAGTGTTACTGAAGACTGTTTTTGAGACAAAGCCATTCCGTGATCATCTTGAAACACTGGGTTTAGGATTCAGTTCTTTGAAACTGTGACTCAGCAATGCAAGCAGAGTAACGTGATTCGTTCTGTGTGTCACGTTACTTGCTGTTTTGTAATGTAACACACTTCCTTATGGTTGGGGGTTATTCTTGTCAGCAGAGGAGATGGAACAACGTATTGATAGATAAAACCAAACTTTAGACCTAGAGCACTGTAAATAGCTCTGCTCTAAGAACATCAAATCAAATCAAGTTTATTTGTATAGCGCTTTTAACAATAAACATTGTCGCAAACATCACAATATATATGGCCTGCACTGGCTAAAAAAACTTACTCGCCCATAACAGCCCCTTGTTTGCAGGTATTCCTGCACAATGATAGGCCATGCATTAGAAAACAAGTGCTGTTCTTTATTTCTTCACTTGAGGGATGGTACCGAAGGAAAGTTTTATTAAAACATGTGAAGGTAACCTTGAAATTTTGAGTGCTTCCCATAAACCAGCCCAGAATGTGGCTGGAGGTGTTCAGGGTGAATCCTGAGCTTCTGCTGTGTGGGTGATGTTGTGCAGTTGAAGGAGCTGACCCTGCTGGACCGCTGTCTGAAGGAAACGCTGAGGCTGCGCCCCCCGATCATGACCATGATGAGAATGGCTCGAACTCCTCAGGTACGAACGCTACTATTCTGGGATGAATTCCGCTTCTGTTTTATTTCACTTCTGACTGGAGCATCACTACAGTACTAGAGGTTGGCAGTAATCATCTCTGCGGCCTTCAGAACTACCTGCAGAACCCATACCCACACATGCGAAATTTGCTGTTTTGGTCCCAAAATGGGTCACTTGTGAATCGTGTAGATCCGAAGAGGTTTTTTTTTTTGGGGGGGGGGGGGGTAGGCAGGCTACAACGTTATTGTTGCCAAACATTTCACTTACAAGGTTACAGCCAATAGAGATAAACAGTTACTAACATGAGCTTCTTTTCCATTGGAGTTCTGATCAGCTGGTGCGCAACCCACTGCTGGTTGCCAGTCCTCGCTTACGAATATTCCACAGATTCAGACCGCAAAGTCACCTTTTTATAGAGAGATCTGGCAACCTCATCTCGCAACTGGATCTGAACATACCAATGGAACAGTTTCCAGCACGCTCGGGGGTGAATAACCATGGGCGGCTCTACCGGGGTGGCAAATGCCACTCTAAAAGAAAGCCTTGCCACCCCAGTTGGCAACGACGGATTCAAAGAAAAATTACAGCCAATTTGACATTTACGTGCGCGAATTTCCAATGTCTGACTGCGGCGAATGCAGCACGAGATAACGCCAGAGATTGGTTGTTTTGGAAAATTGAGAGGCGCGAAGCGAGGGAGTCAGGAGTCGCGAGGAAAGGAGACACGGGAGGACAGAGGTAAAAGCTGATTAACTATCTATCAAGAAATGAAATTATAATGAATGAACAGTGCTAGCATAGTTGCGATGCTGATTTTGAGAGGATAAAAATCAGGTTGGAGAATGTTATTTAGCTAACTATACATGTAAGGCAAAAAAAAAAGTGTGTTTCCGGTAACCTGACCGATCGAGAATTTCTGCGTCGAAATTGCCGACTGTAAAGTTTTTATTACAAATTTCCCTCGATATTTTAGTGTAAGCGGCGTTTGTCATAATTTTTTGTTTCAACACATTCAAGTTGTGAAAGAAACGATAAAAAGTAAAATGTTTCGCCACTTCTATCAGCCCTCCTGCATAAACATGGAAGCGCACTTGTATACTGAAGGAGGAAGGGAAAACTGAGCCGAGCCGCCATTTTGAATCCTCATTCAAGGCTGTAATGCAAATTGCTTCCTCTTCAATATACAAGTGCACTTCCATGGCAGGAAAAACACTGTTTTGCCACCTATGTAGTCCCCTATTTATACAAATAGGAGTCATTCAGGATTCAGCCATGTTTTTGCTCGGTGTTTTTGCTCGACCCAAGTTCTACAGTAGGCTAGGCCGTCTGCTTTTAATGGAAGTAGCCTAGCCTAGGACGTTAAACCATATTTTCACGTTATTTCTTGATAAGGTGTTTTCACGTGAATGTGAGTGTGAATGGTTGTCTGTGTCTATGTGTCAGCCCTGTGATGACCTGGCGACTTGTCCAGGGTGTACCCCGCCTTTTGCCCGTAGTCAGCTGGGATAGGCTCCAGCTTGCCTGCAACCCTGTAGAAGGATAAAGCGGCTAGAGATAATGTGATGTGTGATGTGTTTTCACGTTATTACATGAAAATATCATGAAATAACGTGATAATTTCGTATCATGAAATGACGTGATATTACATGATAAATATATTGTAAAAACGTGATAACTTTGTTAAAATCAATACTACGTTAAAACATTAGCTGAAATTTTAGTTCTAACAGCCACAGAAAACATAGCACAGCGGGGTCACAGGGAGTCTCTTGACTCTGGGGAAAAAAAAGGGTGTTTTTCTTTCTATGTTAGACTTGCTGGGTAATCATAACCCCATCATTAAAAAAAGGCTTGAACAACAAGCTAAAAATGCAAAATACACAAGTAAAACAATACAGAATGAAATACTTGAGTGCTTGGCTGCAATGGTCAAAGAGGAAATCATCCAGGAAGTTA
This sequence comes from Neoarius graeffei, assembly GCF_027579695.1. Lineage (NCBI taxonomy): Eukaryota > Metazoa > Chordata > Actinopteri > Siluriformes > Ariidae > Neoarius > Neoarius graeffei. The sequence goes on along the minus strand of NC_083570.1, from coordinate 121,950,672 downwards.
AAATGAGCAAGCAGTTTTCAGTTATTGTTGATGAAACTAAAGATGTTCAGAAAAAAGAGCAAATGTCATTTGTTCTGAGATATTTTTACAACAGTGTGGTTCATGAAAGCTTTCTGGAGTTTGAAGTGGCAGAACACCTGGATGCCACCGCCTTAAGTGACAAGATTATATGCTTCCTTGAGAAACATGGGCTGGAGTACAAGAAAAACCTTGTAGGACAGGGCTACGATGGCGCAGCAGTGAAGCGTGGGGCACATGCAGGTGTTCAAGCAAAAATAAAAGAAGTAGCCAAACATGCCTTCAGATAGCAAACACACTTTTTGTGTCTCTGTGTACTATCCAGTTCTGGATAACATGATTGGAGAAAAGAGGAGGCTGTTCTGCTATTGGCTGAAGCTTATGATTCAAATATTGAGGATCTTAAACATGAGTTACATCAGACGAGGAGAGTACTAGACAGAAAAAAGGGGGAACAGGAGAGTCCTACCACTCTCATGGAGTTCACTCAGTTTTTGGACCCATACCAAGATGTGTTTTTTTTTTTGTTTGTTTTTTTTTGTTTTTTTTAGTTCAGGTTGTGTAAAATAGCGGTTGTCTTGCCTGTGAGCAGTGCATCCTGTGAACGAAGTTTTTCATCTCTCAGGCTCATAAAGACTTATTTGCGGTCGACTATGACAGAAAAGAGACTATCAAGTTTGGCTGTACTCAGCATTGAATCAAAGTGCACAAACGGTTCCCGCGGGTCCTTAAAAAGTCTCAAATTGAAAGTTAAATTTAAGGCCTTAAAAAGTCTTTAAAACACCCATATTTTTGTCCTTGGTCTTAAATTTTAATTAGTCAAGTCTTAAATTTACATTCTTTCATTCCCGTGAAGTGTTGTCCGCAGAAAATAAAATATTAAACGCCGTAGAACTAATCATAAGTTGGTTGTATTTTTCTACGTGGTGATAAAACTACAAATCCCATTGCTCACTGCAGGTAGGCAATGGCCCAGTTTGTCCACTAGGCTACCTGCCCGCTGAATTCGTGCAGTAGCAAGTCAAGGTTGTTAGGTACGTAGGCGAGGCTATGTTAGTTTCAAAGAACATGGGGAAGTGTGTGTTCAACGAAACTTGGCTCGATAACGGTGAGTTTTGCAGCTGGTTACAAGCTGTCCCAGGCAGTAAATATGAAGCTTGCTGCAAAGTATGCAAGAAGATATTACAGTTAGGGACATTGGGTGTGAAGGCGCTTGAGTCTCATGCCAAAGCGGACAAACACCAACTTGCCCTGAAAAGCCTTCAGCGGAGTCAAAGCATCACACAGTTTTGTTCCCCGTCCCAGCTGTCTACATCATCGTTGATGCCTGGCCCCTCCGGACTCCAGGGCAATAATGTTACAGCTTCATCAAGTAGGCCTAGGCCTAATGATCTTCGGTCTACTTTCGGGTCCACCGAGACCTCAAAATCGGAGGTACTTTGGATTCTCCACACAGTAACAAGACATATGTCATATAACAGTAACGAAAATATCAGTGACCTTTTCCAGGCAATGTTCCCCGACTCGAACATTGCGAAAACATTTACGTGCGGACCGAACAAAATCGCTTACATAGCAAGATTTGGCATAACGGACTTCATTAAGAGAGAACTAATAAACGCCATTAGCGGACAGTATGTCTTGATGTTCGACGAAAGCTTCAACTCATCCACCAAATCCAAGCAGTTGGACCTCCACGCTCGTTTCTGGAGCAATGGAGAGGTGCCGTCAAGATACATCGGATCTCAGTTCATGGGACAGCGCAGGACCTTCTGAAGCACATTGAAGTAAGTCATGGCCTACTTTTACTGAGCAATTTGTAGATAGGCTAATGCAATAACGTTAAACCTGCATTTGAACATCATGTCAAAGGCTACCCATCTAGAGGAATATGCCATTACAAAATTGAATGAGCTATAGTCTATTGTAATGTGCATGTCCTATGATCAGCTATTTTCTCGCCTACGGAAATGAAAGCCTAACGTTAATGATTTTTCAGTTGGCATATTGTCCACACATGGAGTGAAAATGAGTAGCCTATTGCATTCCAGATTCAAATTCGACATATGTTTTTCTGTCAACAAGGAGGTGGAGACCGAAAACATGCAAGAGGACACAATTGTTGCACAGAGGCTCATATGTGACTTTGTTGCAGTGCATGGGGGTGTCACTCAGGTCCCCCTCACCAAGGAACTAATGGCATCTGTGAGTGCAGCCCGGTCAAAATATTGACTCTTTCTCGATCAGGAACGCATCAGAAAAGAAAAGGAATCCCAGAGCCAGAAAAGAAAACTGGCTGAGCCGTCTTTGGAGGACCTGAAGAAAAGGAAGACAAGCTTAGAAGATGTGTCTGCCTGTCTTGCCAGGGAAGCAGATGCACTTGCAGAAGAAGCTGAGAGCAAGGCTGGCTCCAAGATGGCTCAGCTTCTTTCCAAGTCCAATGCCCTGAGAAGGGCGTACAAAGACAAACTTGCTGAACTGAAAGCCCTTGAAACTGAGATCGGTGCTAAAGGGGATGAACTCAGACATTTTGTAGGGTTGGGATGTGTATATAGCCTACTAGTGTTGTGTTGCAAATATGGATGTCAGGAAGTTCTGTTAGCACCAATCCATAAGTACTTTGATTATCTGTTTTATGAGTTTATTCGATATTTTTCTATAACTGAATCAATAAATGGAATGTTTTGAGAATATCTGGGATAATTCGAATGTTTCTAGTAATGCGTCGTGTTGGTCTTAAATTTTTTCACATAATGGTCTCAAAAGGTCTTAAATTTAACTTACTGAAACCTGCAAGAACCCTGACAAAAGCATTAGATCTTGATAAATTTGTGAAGCGTTTTGCTGAGCAACATGGAAATCGCCGCATTCAGCTGTTGTAGGCATGACAAGTTCATGTTATGCTCACTGGTGAGCCTTTACAAAGCGTGAGAAAATAAAACTATAAAATGTGACACTGGTGTAAATGGTTTAAATCATGCTGAACTTGAAGCAGTGGTGGTGTTGTTTTTTAGTGTCTGTTCTTTTGCATATACAGTATAAAACTGTCCAGAAACGGTATAGACCTCATCTGAGAATGTGTGTTCTTCGTGAACAATAAAAGCATGAGATTAAGTTTGTCTGTATGAGTTTGTAAATGGCAGCCCGTGCCCTTTTGTAGTGTGTACATACTATTTGTCGTCAAACTGTGATAACTGATTAAATTCAGTATATATACACGTCTGTAATACGTTGCCACCCCTCAAAAATTCCTGCCCCCCTCTTGCCACCCCATAAATATTTTTCTAGATCCGCCCCTGATTTCACATAGGTGATGTCTTTAAGAAAATTGACAGACAGGGATTGGCCAGGTGTGTCCTCTGGGGTAGGTCTGTTAGATAGCACAGGCAGCAATATATACCTTTTTGTAAATAGCCCACTGTGTTGTACACAGGGGTGAAAATTAACTTCACAAAATATCAAACTTTACCGGCCACTGACAAATAAATGGTACAATTTACCGGCCACTCAACAGTAACTTATTAAGACATGTTTATGGAAAGTTATTTTGTACTGTATTAAATTCAAGATGTCACTGGTTGCAATTTTTTTTGTAACGTAGACTACGAAATGTACTTTTGAGCGTGTGCCGTGTGTCCGTGCACCCTTCTCACCTTTTTCACCCCTGACCAGTTTGCATGCCTGCATGCCTGTATATAATGTTTTACTGTCTCCCTTTTGTGTAGAAAGTTGGAGGTTACACCATCCCTGTAGGACACCAGGTGTGTGTGTCACCCACAGTAAACCATCGGCTCCAGGACACCTGGACTCATCGATTGGCCTTTGACCCTGACCGTTACCTAGGTGATAACCCTGCTGCTGCAGAGAAATTCGCCTACGTGCCATTTGGAGCAGGTGTGCTTGGTTCCCTGTTACTGCACATAATCCATGGTTGAGTTTAGCTCACTGCAAATGAAACATTATGATGTGATGTGTGTTTGAGAAGTGTGTGCTGTATTTGTAAAGCACAATGTTTAAAAATAGTGGGACACTGGTAAAACATTTTGGAAGCTTCCAGATTCAATATAAAACCACATGTGAGAGAAGGAGAGGATTACATGAGGGGAAAATACAAAAGGGAAGGCAAGGAAAGGAAGAGGAAAACTGAAGGGGTTTTTTTTAATTAAAAAAGCAGAGTGATGATAAAAAGAAATGCTGTGACACAGATTAAAAACATTGGCAAAAAACAGTCAAATGTAAGGGAGAAAAAATATTGTTCATATACACACGTAAAAATGTTCAACTAATCACCACTATATGACCAGAAGTATGTGCACCCCTGACCATCACATCCACATTCCCAAACGTTTTACACAACGTTGGAAACTCAAGTCTATAGGATGTCTCTGTTTGCTGTAAAATTATAATTTCCCTTCACTGGAACTAAGAGGCCCAAACCTGTTCCAGCATGATGATGCCCCCGAGCACAAAGCACAGTGAGCTCCGTGAAGACATGCTGTGTGAAGGTTGGAGTGAAGAACTCAAGTGTCTTGCACACAGCCCTAACTGAACTCAACTCCACTGAACACCTTTGAGATGAACTGGAGCCTCAACATCCCAACATCGGTGTCTGATCTCACTAATGGCCCTTTTCCACTACCCTTTTTCAGCTCACTTCAGCCCAACACGGCTTGCGTTTCGACTACCTCAGAGCAGCATGGCTCAGCTCACTTCAGCCTTACTCAGCACCCAAAACTCGCACCGTTTTGCAGTGAGGCTAGGGGCGTGAGGAGACACTCCCCTGTGCACTGATTGGTGAGGAGGAGTGTCCTCACATGCCCACACACGCCCCGCGAGCACGCTGGGAACCACCATCTGTAAACACCGTAAACCCGGAAGAAGAAGAATTACGACAAATTATGCGCCTCGCCTCATCTATACGCTCTTGCCAGTATCTGTTCGCGTTGTCGGTGACAACAAGCCACAGCACCAAGACCAGCAACACTAACGACTCCATGTCCTCCATGTTTATTGTTTACACTTAAAAGATCACTGATGTCACTGTTTGTGCCGCCTAACGACATCACGTGACGTCCACCCACTTTCGCTAACTTCACCCAATGTGTCCACCCACTTCCAGCCAGCACGGTTCAGCGCGGTTGTAGTCGAAATGCAACGCCAACAGCCCCACTCAGCTCGACTCAGCTCAACTCAGCACCGCACGGCTCAGCCCAACTCAGCCGCGTTGGTAGTGGAAAAGGGCCATATTGCTCTTGTAACTGGATGATCACTAATCCCCTCAGCCACGCCCCAAACTATAGTGCAAAGTCTTCCCAGAAGAGAAAAGAGTGGAGTGGAGCCCATTATAACAGTAAAAGGGGGAAACAACTCCATATCAGTGCCCATGGTTGTGGACTGGGATGTCCAGTTCTCAGGTGTTCGCATACATTTGGTGTAAGAAAGATACTAAAGGTAGCTGTAAATTTGGGAAAGCTGAAACAGGGTGAATGAAAATGTGCACACTAATGAAAGTGTCAGTGTTTGTGTTAGACAGAAAAACTGAGAGAGAGAGACAAATAAGCAGACAGACAGATATGTTTTTGTTTATCTTGTTAGCAAGGAATCAGAAACAGAAGGAAGGAAACAGACTCAACGAGAGGAAATAAAGTAACCTGTTGTACTGAGTTCTCCTGATGTTATTTTGGTTTCAGGTCGTCATCGGTGCATCGGGGAGAACTTCGCCTACGTGCAGATTAAGACAATTTGGTCGACACTGTTGCGTTTGTTTGAGTTCGAGCTGGTAGATGGATATTTCCCCACTGTGAACTACACCACCATGATACACACACCCAACAACCCCATCATCAGATACAGACGGAGAACATAACACACACCATTACACCTGCACACTGACAGACCAAGCCTTGAAACTTTGTTGAAATTGTAAATAAACAGTTTTATCAACATGCATAAATCAATTTTGAATCTTTGCTGAACTGCGTAAATGATGTGTAAATGTTCAGTTAAAATTGTTCGTCTTTGCCAGTTTCTATTTTTTTATTTCTTCTGAGTGGTTACCTGAGGGAGAATTTGAACTTGTCTAAAGAAGAATTAAACTCAAGATAAAGGTCTCCTAACTACTTACCTTTCACTGTCCATCTCCAACATTAGCGGGACTCCCTAAAGTGAATGACGCATGAAATGGAATGATGAATGACAGCTAGTGATTTGAACAATAAATGGTCCCTTGTCATTCAGATTCTTATAAATGGAATAACGATTGAAATGTAGGTGGAATGACATGCTTTCAGCTCATGAAATGGAATGACATTGTTTCTAAGTGGAATGACATACTTTTAGGTTATTTTATCAGTGATATCCCCTTTTACAAATGGAATGACAGTGTTTTTAGGTGGAATGACATACTTTGAGGCAATGTTATCAGTGATATCACCTATAACCTAACCCTAGAAACAATGTCATTCCATTTGTTAATTTGATATCACTGATAACATTGCCTCAAAGTATGTCATTCCACCTAGAAACCTTATCATTCCATTTGTAAAAGGTGATATCACTGACAACATTAGCTCAAAGTAAAAGTAAGTCAATACATATAGAAACCCTGTCATTCCATTTGTAAAAGCTGATATCCCACCAAGCACCCACTTATCTTATCCTAGGGAGGTCTAAAACTAAAGATTTCAATTGTTATTCCATTTGTAAGAATCTGAATGACAAGGGACCATTTTTATTGTTCAAATTTACTACCTGTCATTCCATTTCATGCGTCATTCACTTTAGGGAGTCCGAACATTAGCTAGCAGGCTAAGCAAGCAGGTTCTGGAACTAATCACTGTACCATGCCATCCTCTTGTAATCTGGGCATGATTGGTCCACAGTTACAGTTGGTGCTGTTGCCACCTCACAGCTCCAACACTGAATTACCCCTGAGTATGGGTGCATGTGTCCATGGTGTCCTGCAGGTGTATTCCTGTGGGGCCTGTTCCTGCTGGTGTAGTCCTGCCTCACAATCAGTGTTCCCATGACAGGCTGTGGGTCCACTGGAAGCCTGAAGATGAATCAGTGTTTTAAAAGAAAAAAAATGCTGAAATATTTTGAACCATACTGTTTATACTCTTCTAACAAGACCAGGAACACAAGCCAACTTTCCAGCAAATCAGACAGGAAGTCATTCTTAAGTCTCGTTTAAGGTAATTTTTAACATATTTGGATTTGTAAGGATTTCACATTGTACTGCATTCATGCAACATGATCCACGTTGTGCAGCATAACTGTAGTTTTCATGCTGGATAAATCAGCTTTTAGCTGCTTTCATATCTAACATCACCACACATATTGTTTAATTTCCCTTTCATAGTAACTGTAACAAAGCAGCTTAATTATTAAGCTGCTTTATTAAGTGGTTCCCAAACTTTTTTTTCTCAAGCCCCCCTTTGATGATATAAGAACATTGTAAGCCCCCCACCCCTCACCGCACCCGATCCCACCCACCCCAAATCTATCGCACCTTCTTTGTTTTGAATAAATTGAATAATATATAAACGCTATATAAAGATCTTTTCTTTCTAAAATATGTACATAACACTTCACATTTCAATTTCACAGTTTTTATTGTTATGCTGAAAACTAGCAATACTAACAAACTTTAAATTGAACTCTAGTATTCATTCAGCATTCAGACAGTATTACATTCTTGAGTATATGTTCAGGTAAATTTAACTTCATGTTTTAACATTTAGTTGAGGAACAGTGCAACACCAACAAATTTCAAACTGAAATGAAAACCTTGTGCACGCTATTTCTGCAGTGACCTGCATCAACATCATTCAAAGTACTACATATGAATCAGTGACTGGTGTGGGCTTGCTTTGTTTTGCAAATTTTTTCAAAGCGGGGTTGCTGTTTGGAAATGGCCACTCTCAGTTCATGTTCAACTTAGATCTGTATTTGGTCTTGATTGCAGCAACTGCAGAAAACCCTGTTTCACATAAATAGGATGTGGCAAAAGGCAACAGTATGTCCATAGCTCTTTGGCCAAGTAGTGGGTAGTCTTTCTCCACTCCAATCCAAAACACAGCCAGTGAAGTGGATGTGAACTGTAATCTCTTTCTTGAGTCAGATGTCATGTCAATGTACTGTTCTTCCTCTGTGGCACTGAGGTCTGCAGGTACAGTTGCTTGAAAGGGGTCTCGTATCCAGTCATATTTTGCAGAATCCTCAGGGAAGTACCTCTGAAAGTGCTTTTGCAGGGCCGAGATATGAGCCTTCATACATGGAAGAATTGTATTTTCCAGCTCATTTTGTCAAGGTATGCTTTCAGGTTTTCAAATGAGTCCATGTTTCCCTCTGCAAGCCTTCTCTCCCACATCTTCATTTTTTTTGTGAAAGAAGTTATTTTGTCTGTGAGTTGTGGAAGATGAGTGTTGGTGCCTTGCAACTGTAAATTCAGTTCATTTAGCTTCTGAAATATGTCACTGAGATAGGCAAGCTTTTGTAAGAACTTTTCATCATGAAACTTGCGGGTAAAAGGCCATGCCCTTCTTCAGTCAAGAAAACTCCAATCTCATCCTTCAGTTCAAAAACCCTGGACAGAACCTTCCCTCGTGAAAGCCATCTACACTCACTGTGCCACAACAGAGCTGTGTGCTGAGATCCCATTTCCTCACATATTGAAGATAAGATTCTGGATTTCAGGGGTCTGTTTTTTATGTAGTTGACTGTTGTGATGACATCTGTCAACGCTGAGTTTAGCTCAGGACTTAGCTCTTTGGAGGCAAGTGCCTCTCTGTGAAGCAGGCAGTGTGTCCACTGTGCTTTGGGGGAGACGCGTCTGATGAGAACTTGCAGTCTGCTGTGTTTACCAGCCATCACCTGAGCCCCGTCTGTACAAACTCCCATGCAGTCCTCCCACTTCAGGTCTGCTTCTTTCAAATATGTGTCAATAATTTGGAAAAGTTCCTCTGCAGTGTCTCTGTTAGGGATATATTTGCAGAAAAGCAAATCCTCTTTTATATCTTCCTCGTCAATATACCTGACGTACTGTATGTTATTAACAAACTGTTTGCACTGGGCGACTCTGAAGGCTACCTTGTAAGAACCGAGTTGTGCTTTTGCAGGGACAGATGCACTTTGGACAAAGTGACTCTGCTGGGCACGACAGTTTTCCAGTTTCTTTTTAAAAAAATCAAGGTGCTTGTTCACATGTTCGGGGTGGTGGGTTTCCAAGTGTCTTTTCATTTTATTGGGCTTTAGACTGTCGGCCGCTAGTATTTTTAGGCACACAACGCACTGCGGTCTCTCTTCTTGGCCGACCACAGTGCTTGTAAAGCCCAGGGACAGATATGCCTCGTCATATTTTCTTGTTTTTACCTTTTTCTTTTCCATTGTTGTGGGGGTCACATCGCTTGTTACATTCGACTTGCCATCTGATTTTCGTTTTGCATCTGTCACAAACCTGTCCATCTTTACTTTTCACTCTGCTTCTCACTCTACTTTTCACTGTTGGGCTACTTCTCACTCTACTTTTCACGTCTTCTACGGTTTCTGCAGAACAAGCGTCGCTTGTTCTTCTTGTTTATTTTATTGCGGTTTGCAAACCCAGTGAAGGTAAGTGCATTACCGCGATTAGCTGGACTGGAGTGTATAGCAGGAGATCCTTTGATGCCCCCCCTGCAGTTCCACTGCGCCCCCCTAGGGGTCGTGCCCCCCAGTTTGGGAACCACTGGCTTAATAAAAGTCTGCATCCAGACCCCATAGAATATCGGGAACTGCACTGAGGGACAATTTCTTTCAGAGGAACAGACCCTTTCAAGCGATTAACCAGGAAATTTTGAAATTATGGGGTTATGAAATGTAATTATTACACATTTAATACAAAATGTCTCATCTCATCTCATCTCATTATCTGTAGCCGCTTTATCCTGTTCTACAGGGTCGCAGGCGAGCTGGAGCCTATCCCAGCTGACTACGGGCGAAAGGCGGGGTACACCCTGGACAAGTCGCCAGGTCATCACAGGGCTGACACATAGACACAGACAACCATTCACACTCACATTCACACCTACGGTCAATTTAGAGTCACCAGTTAACCTAACCTGCATGTCTTTGGACTGTGGGGGAAACCGGAGCACCCGGAGGAAACCCACGCAGACACGGGGAGAACATGCAAACTCCACACAGAAAGGCCCTCGCCGGCCACGGGGCTCGAACCCAGACCTTCTTGCTGTGAGGCGACAGCGCTAACCACTACACCACCGTGCCGCTAATACAAAATGTTCTAGACAAAAAAAAATTAAGCGGACTTTAGCTTAAAAAACATGTTAAAGTTGTAACATCAGTCCGTTGGGCCGTTTCCCTGGGCGTGGTCGTACTGGATTAGCCAGATACATGAATGTATTAGGAGACGAAAGTGAGGGTGGCACTGTGTGACGTAGGATTCCACACGTCTTCCTCATTTCCTCCTGGATCCAAGACGTTTGGCCGAGCGGCTTCATCAAGTAAAGCAAGAAAACTTTACTCCTGGAAAAAGCAGCAAATTGTACAGTGAATATTTTACAAAGCTTTGTTTTGTGGAGGACTTGGATGAAAAAATCACTGGGAAGAAATGAGGCAGAAACAACAACTGAAGCCAGACGTGATCCCGACTTTGTTTCACCACAAAACACCGACAGCATGACAGCACACCGTGTCACGCATCAAACGGATGGAAGATAAATAAACCGGCAATAAACTAGCCACTACTTTATTTTGATTCCTTTTCTAATCCTGCGTTGCCATAATGTTTGTGGAGAAATGCAAACAAATTGACCGAGAAGTCACACTAGACCATAATATTATACTATAGCATGCACTTGTCCACCTCCACTGTGCTCGCAGAAAACGACCTCACGCACGATGGCGTTATGGCGGCCTTGCTGACAAAAAACAGTCCCGTCTATTTTCATCACTTGTGGTTATCTCGTTCAGAACAAATTCAAAATGCAGCTTTTTTTTTTTTTATAAAGAACAGACATAAAGACCAACTTTTAGCTCAATTTGTTTGTGAGATATTTTCTTTAAGAAAGCACAACTTTATTCATCACACACTTGTGAAATTTCCTCTCTGCATTTAACCCATCTGAAGCAGTGAACACACACATGCACACACACATGAGCAGTGAGCACACACATGCACACACACACAGAGCAGTGGGCAGCTATGCTAACAGCGCCCGGGGAGCAGTCAGGAGTTCGGGGCCTCGCTCAAGGGCACCTCAGCCCAAGGCCGTCCCATATTAACCTAACCGCGTGTCTTTGGACTGTGGAGGAAACCCACGCAGACACGGGGAGAACATGCAAACTCCACACAGAAAGGCTCTTGCCGGCTGCTGGGCTCGAACCCAGGACCTCCTTGCTGTGAGGCGACCATGCGAACCACTACACCACCGTGCCACATTAAAAGTGAAATTACTCGACCTGTTTTTGATTGTTAGTGTGGTTTACTTTCAGAGAAGGGTCTGATTATAGGAAGTAGAATAGTGAAAAGATGCTGAGAGCCACAAGAATGCTTTTAGCATAAAAAGAAGAGACTTACAGTATATATATATATTACTGCTTAAGAGCCTCAGGCACACAAAAATAAATATATATAGAAATATTTCAAATTAAATATGAGAATTTACTCAATAGCAATACATTATTAAAAAAACAAAAAAACACCCAGACTGCTGTGACCCAATTCTGCACAAAACCACTAAACATGTGAAAACTGCTGGGGTTTCCTCATATCAGTTCCATGTCTTGCATGGTCATTCCCCCCCCCCCGGACATTTCACATGCACACATGCACACGCAAACCTGCTGGTAAGTTTAATCTGAGTTTTGTCTCATCTCATCTCATCTCATCTCATCTCATCTCATCTCATCTCATCTCATTATCTCTAGCCGCTTTATCCTTCTACAGGGTCGCAGGCAAGCTGAAGCCTATCCCAGCTGACTCTGGGCGAAAGGTCGCCAGGTCATCACAGGGCTTCTGAGTTTTGTGTTTAAATAATTTCATCCTAAAGTTTATTATTTTCTGATAAAATCTGATATGATTTATCTGGGTTTCAGTTTTCATGTCACAAAAACCTGCCAAAACCAGAACTCTGCAGCTGCACCACTCAACAGCCCAAGAACTGAACATCTCAGGTCTGTAATTTACAATAACTCGATATTACATGTGATTTCTTCATGGTATGATCACTACTCCAGTGTTCTTCTACATGAAATCAGTTCACTGTGACAATGGTGAAAAATATGCAATGAAGGAATAATAAAGAAAATGCTCTGTAAGGAAGAGTGATATGTTTAAATAAGTAAACACTATAAATTGTATATTCTTGCAGGACCTCTAACACTATGTGGGGGTGTGTGGGGTGCTCATGGGGACGTAGTACCTCTGGTGGGTGGGGGGGCTTGCCATGTACTTTATCAGGATGGCTTATCCATCCTTGGTCCCAAGGCAAGAGCTTTGGCAGATTTTAGCCGACAGATTTGAAATCCACAGTGAGCTAGGGCTTGTCTTTCTAAGTGTGTGAAGACTGGAATTGGCGGACTGTGTGGAGGAGTGTGTGGACCTGTTTGATTCAACAGTCAGGAAGGCGTGCCCTGCAGAGCGTCGTAGAATGCCTAGAGCAAGGAGAGACACATTAGACCACCCTGGTCATCCACTGCATCCAGTTTCTCCTCTAGTCATTTCGACTTTGTCGTGCCACTGGAACATGAAGGCCCTGGACGAGAGAGTGAGGCTGATGGTGCGCAACTCTCCCTCACTGAGATCCAACTTCTCGCGCCTGTCATGCTGTCATCCCAGATCAGAGCATGGTCCTCTTCGAGCATGAAGGACGAACATCATCAACACTATGCTCTGCTTTAAGATGAACTCATTTGTGTCATTTCGATAAAATACGAAAGCAAACTTGAGAAAACCCAAACCATAGTATTTAAATATTAAACCTTCTACCTGGAGTCATAGCAGTTTAATAATGGATGAATGGAAGGAAAACATGATAGAGATTAAAAAGTATGAATTGAAGTAGTCACATCACATTGAGTATTATGATGTATTTACTCTTTATGCAGCATGGACCTCACTAAGATTTTGATCCTGGTTACATCACTTACTGCTACGGACTCAAAATCCGCACCTTTTTATTCATTTCAGGTTTAAAAAAAAAAGAGTGGCTGTCATGACCATCAGTTCTACTGCTTAGAGTTCTGTGGTTTCATTCAAATAGCACACAGATCCCATGATGCACACATGCACAACAACATCCTCTCACAGATTCTCACACGCAATTGACTGCAGCCACACGGTTCATTTTGGTGAAGAACTGTATTCAGTAGGCTGCAGCATGTTGTGCTCAAACTGCTGTATGCTTTCACTAACAACATCAACTTGTTTTCCCGCTTCTCTGAAACAAGGCATACTGATTTTATATTTAATATTAATTATATTTTCCGTTTGGTATTAACACAGTAAATCTGTTTTCTCATTTTAGTACTGCATCATTTGCAGCACTATATATTTTGCTATGCTTTGAAATGACTGTAATACAGGAAATGACAGCTGAAGAAATAGCAATTGACAGCTTCCTCATATTTAATTTCAGATGTTAAAACGGCAGACAGTGTAAAACCACAAGCGTATGAGCTAGACATGCCACACACTTTTTTTTATGCAACAAAAGCAGTACGGTCTGACTTCTATTGACAGTTTACACTCATTTCCCCTCCGAATACACAGACTGCACTCAGGCAATACGTCCTCAAACAGGTAGGACTTGTTTTATATTTTTTCTGTGACTGACCATTTTGGACGAAATAAACTGTAATAAAGCACAAGAGACTCCAGGGTCCCGTTTTTCTATTTTCTGAGGACAAATCTGTTGGGTATTAGTCAGTGGCGGCTGGTAGTCTTTCAAACAGGGGAGGCTGGTCGGTTACGATATTTCCAGATTTTAAAAGAAAAAACACATCAATTTTGCCCATACTCTTGCCTCTGATCTGGCTGATTATTGGCAGGGTCACAAACTGTGAAATAACAGGTTCTTTTGGCCCATTAGCCTACTGTCCAATATACATGATGGTGGTGTTGGGGGGGGGGGGGGGGGGTATATTTTAACATTTTATATTTTAAAATTGTGGCATGTTGTTTAAAAATTGACCTTGGCTGTGTTTTTGTTTAAAAATGTTTTCCAAATTGTAGCGGTGTTTAATTCATATCCAGAAAAACATATATTCCAATATAATATACTCAGCATAAACATTTTAAATAGATTCTATATTTTTGGTCCATCCATGACATATTACTAAAGTAGCTTATTTACTGTTGTTGATGTGGGTCACTTGCTGTTAGCCAATTCACTTTCTCGTACCAGGAGAGCTGAAAGGAACGAGTATTATTCCCTACCTTTTTCACCAAGTCAATTTGAGGCGTTTGTCTACCCTGCTCTTTAATTTTAATTTTTTCCTCAAAAGGAAGACTGGCAAATGGCTTCGCCAAAATTAAATCAGCAATGCTTGGCATCCGTGCGCAGCTTTCTTGCTAGCTGACTAGCCCCCTCAAGTTCAAGTTCAGTCACTCAAATAAACGAAATTTCTGGAACTAAGATAGCAAACTTGACAACACTATATTTACACTTTATTTACAATGAAAATATATACAAACTAAAAAAGCTGGTAGAAACTGTATGTAATGAATGAAATTGAAATGTAAGCCGATCTCTTACAATACACCACACCACTTGCGAATCCGCATGGGACTGAACTGATGTTGCCAGATACTGCTGACATTATCCAGCCCAAAATATGTTCAAAACCCGCCAAAATGCACTTAAAACTGCCCAATTGGGCGGGAAACCGCCCAATCTGGCAACACTGAACCGCTGCCTGTCTATAGTTGAAACGAGCTGTCAATCAAAGAAAATATCCGGCCGCTTTCACCAATCACCAGTCTCCTCGCGGAAACTGCCATGTCCCTCCCACTGTGAGGCTCGGAGTCCGTAGGCGGGCATTTTCGCAGTATTTGTCCAATAACCGTCTTGCATTTTGAGATTGAAAAGCGCATCGCTCCCAAATGCCGTTGAAGTCCATTGAGGCTGGGAGTCCGTGAGACTCCGTGGGCGGGCATTTTCGCAGTATTTGTCCAATAATTGTCTTGCATTTTGAGATTGACAAGCACATAGCTCCCAATCCACTGAGGCTGGGCTGCATCGCGCTGTCACGAGGGGGAAAAACTCACGCACACATTAGGCGAACTGGGGAAAGTTATAACGGAATGATTTCGCACTGTAGTTGGGTTGAGCACATATATTTCTATGATTCTGGATCTGAAATAGCAATGTTATAAGGTCGGCTATAACATAAGCCTAGTGCAATTCATCCTACATGATGTTCGTCATTTTTAGAGGAGGCTGAGCCTCCCTCGTTGTATTAGAGCAATCACCCGTGGTATTAGTGCTTATTACTTATGCAATGCAGTGTGCATGTTATATTAAATTATTATAAATTAAACTGAGCCATTAAATACTGTATGTTCACCGAATATACACATTTACACAGTTGGACATTCCACTGGCCTTATCAGTGTTCCTCAGCTACGATTGCAAACGGGATTTTATGTTCACAGTCATGTAGCACGATTTATTTTTATTGTCGAAAGACCAATGAAAAGGTCCTGCTTCTACATGCATGTGCATAGAGATTCATCACAGTCTGATGGAAATCTACTGGTTTTGTGAGACAGATTTCTAAATTAAATCCACCTACTTCCACGGGCGCAGATAGAGGGTGGGATGGGTGGGATTCGTCCCACCCAGATTTAAATTCACCTCGTTTGGTCCCCCCCACTTATAGAGGGATTTCACTGACATCACCCGAAACCGGAAGTAAACAGACCCTGCGCCATATTGGAAGACCAACAAACTCGTGATTAGGGGGAAATAACGGCAGCGGTATGTGAACCCACGAGAATAAAGTGAAGTGGCAAACGACTTAAACAAACAAATCTGAGCTGTTTTATTTATGATTTATTGGCCCAACAGTAGACTTGAAAGAAACCTGTGTGAGACTTGGCAAAAAACTGTGGATATAATGGATAAGTCTTTGCATGATCTGTGGACACTTTGAGGTAAGCAAATGCAAGAAATTCAGATTTAAAACATGCTAAATTGGCCCCAAGTTGATAACTGTATGAGGAGCAAGCCTCCCAGACTTCTACAATTTAATAATAATAATAATAATAATAATAATAATAATAATAATAATAATAATTTAGGATGGTTTGGGGCTTGCTCTCCCTCCTATTATATAAATAAAGCATAGTTGTTGTGTAGGCATACCGTATATCATAAATACATATGTATAATTTGGATAAATTAACCTAAATTATGGATACCTTAATAGTAACAAAAAGTATTAATTTTTCAACTGAAAAGATATATTATTAAAAGATAAATATCAACAAGATTACCTTGGCCATAACTATGTGTAGGTTATTCTTAATAACAGCTGTAATATCACGACCCAAGCCACTAACAACATAATTGTAAGCCTGTAGCCCTTTGTAGGCCTTCAAGTCATCAGCAGTGTAGGCACTGGGTGTAAACAACAAATAGTTTACAATGTCTGGGTAGCAAACAGATGGCAGAATTGGTGTCCGGTCCTCCTCATGTTTCCATTCTCCTTTGCCCCGAGTCTTATCATATGGGTCAAACCCATCAATCACAGTCAGTTTCTCCACATTATACTGTGCCCTTTCTGCAGCTGGTAATGTACTCGCATAACCCGAATTATCAGCCATCGTGTCACTTCACTCTCGCTCATAGTTTGTTTTATATTGTATGTATGTACTTGAGGTCTTCCAATATGGCGCCCTAACAAAATCTCGCGGTACGGTGACGTCACGCGGTAGCCCTCTATAGGGAGGAAAAAACGTCTAAGCTGTCTTTCTTTGCATAAGGCAAACCTTACGGAAAAATCAAAAGACTAATTACCATTCGGTTTATTGAGGTGCACAGCAGTACATACATAGTTGCAACAACTCACATAAAACAAAACAAAGACTGATATTCGGTTGGTTGAGCTGCGCAGACTGCACAGGTTGCGAGCTCGAGCTTGGTTGCTATGGTTACCCACAACAAGTTTGACAGGCATATGTCCTAGTCCAGCTCCTAGTTCAGGACCCCAACACGGCATGATGAAGGGTGCCAAACCGAAAAGGCAGAAAACGATTGCATCGTTTTTTCGGAAAACAATGACTGTAAGTAAACTGTGCCTTACTTTATCATATCACCTTGCAATTTTTTGATAGTCTGTTCAAAGTAATGTCGTAGTGAAAGTAAAGTCGTACGGAGTAGAGATGCCTTTCTGGTAGCCTCCTTCTTTCGGTGGTAGCCTGTAGAATCAGTGCTCAGAAGGCAGTTTTAATGTTTAATCTGGCGTTCCCTGCCATAATTTCAGCGAGCATATTGTTTCATAAGGAAACTTTGCGAAGAGTTGTTGACTGACTGCCGCTCACGCAACACACAGGCATAGTTAGAAAGTCAGGATGCACTGGTTTACACTTTACACACACACACACGTAGCCCAGCCTCTCGCTATGTTTGGGTCCACCATGACCCAAAAAAGGCTGAATGGAGTGGCAGTGTGCCACATCCACCAAGAGAGGCTGGACAATCTGAATAGGAGAGACATCACCCAACAATATATTCAGGGCAAGGATCGGAGGAGAGAGGTTTTTGGATCCTTCACATAATCTGTTTCTGCATTTGAGGCCATTTATTGAAAAAACTCATGTAGACTACTTATTTACAATTTTATTCATATATATATATATATATATATATATATATATATATATATATATATATATATATATAGGCTATGTTGTTTATGTGTTTGTAAGGCACATCAAGTAAGAAGTGACTTTTAATTACATTTTGTGTGGGGTTTTTTTTACACCCTGCTCTTTCTGTTTTCTTAAAGAATCAGTGTGCTGAAAGTCAGTTAATGTTTAAATAAAACAGTTTTTGCATACGGCATATGGCATGCTTGGGGAGTGATTGGAATCAGTATCAGAATCAATAAGCTTTATTTCTTTCAATGATGGGTAATTAAGTTTGACAGTCCAAGTCTCAATACATAGGATACACAGACCTAGATGCTATAGATAAATACAAAGGGTAGACAAAACAGTCAGCAGTCATCCAGAACACACACACACACACACACATTCAACCCACATGACATCCTGTCGTGCCAGTGGTAAATAGCACATGAGAGCACCAGACATCACAGGTGTGCTCTATTCCTACGCTATTTATTTATTAGTAGGCCAAAGCTAACGGTTGCAGGGATGAAGGAGTGATGGTTTTTTTGTCTTAGCTGAGTAATGTCGCTGCCCTGAGGGCATCAGAGTATATTCCTCGCACAACACATGTTGGGGGTGGGGTTGGGGTTGGTTTGCTGGCAGCTTTGTCTCCCCCAGTTCAAAAAACGTATCTGCGCCCCTGCCTACTTCTACATTTACTACATAAAAGAATTAAAAGCAATATTATTCACATATTTACAATAGGACACTTAATGATGAAGTAGCATTTTGAAACCCTTCCTTGTACTTTACACACATAGGTCTTAACTTGAGAACAGTCTGAAGAAGAGCTCTGTATAATCACAGAAGTGTGTGTGTGTTGAGAAATTTCTGGGACTCTTTGACTGAACATGTTTGCATGAAGATAAATTTTCTCATGAAACACCAGTGTTTGTGTCAGCCCTGCGATGACCTGGCAACTTGTCCAGGGTGAACCCCGCCTCTCGCCCATCGTCAGCTGGGATAGGCTCCAGCTTTACCCATGACCCTGTAGAACAGGATAAGCGGCTACAGATAATGGATGGATGGAACACCAGTGTTTCTATGGATCAGGTTTCAGTCTGTTTGCTTTTCTATAACAGGTTGCTTCAGCCATATGTGCAGCGAACAACACACTAAAAACAAGATGTGTGTATTCAAGTGCATCAACAAGTTGTTTATCTAAATTAAACCAATTATAAATAATATGCTTCAATGCTCTCTATTTGAGGAACCCAAAGAATAAACACAAAGATGAGATGTCTATCAGCTGTAATCATCACATTAATACGGACCTAACTGCTTGGTTCTGACATGGGATCATGCAGTTCACTTTTATAGCAAAGAACACGGACTTCCACTGCAGTGACTCTTATGAACAGCAGCCACCCTTATAAGAAACATCCTGTCCAACTTTGACTGAGATAATTCACCCAGACATGCGGTGTTAGATGATCTAATATGACAAGAAATTATCAGAGAGATTCAGATGTCTGAGAGAAACAGGAGGATCTGAAAAGGACAAAACACCATCAAAGCATAAATTAATCTTCTGGATTGTCAGCACCTGGAGGCCTCAATTGTGTCAAAGTCCCTGCTGTACAAGGACCTGGGGCCTCATTTATAAAACTTTGCGCAGGATTTACTCCAGAAGACGGCGTGCGCACGAAACTCAGAATGTGCGTGCGCACAGAAATATTCTGATTTATAAAACCGTGCGCATGCACGTTCCATGCCAATTTCCCTTTATAAATCACAATCCACTCTAAATTTGCAGCACCTGTGCGTACCTCAAGACACACCCACAATTGCCTATAAATATTCAGCGAAACGCCCTTAATGAATATTGATATCTGTGGACAACATGCCCAAAACAGAAGGAAAGACAAAGAAGCGCAACTTCACCAACTGTGAAGTTGAAGTGCTAGTAGATGAAGTGGAGCAGCATCGAGCTGTTTTGTTTGGAGGCCATAGTACGGGAGTTACAAATGCGAAAAAAAAATGTGTGACTGGCAGCATGTGGCCGACACGGTCAATTCTGTAGCTTCACAAGGCCATACTATGGCAGAGGTAAAAAAAAAAACAAATGGTCCGACATAAAGGTGGATGCCAAGAAGAGGATCGTGGCACACCGCCAAAGCGTCCGTGCAGCGGGCGCGGGGAAGGGGGAGCCGGAGCTCACCCCACTGGATCAAAAACTGGCTGGCATTATAGGGGAAACACTCCTGAGTGGAGTTGAGCATGAGGAGGAGGGTGACACCGATGCTGGGCCACATGAAACAGCCGAGGACTCGGGTATGTAATTTTTTTTTGGTTGTGTATCAAGGAACCACCTCACATTGCACGTGTGCCCCCTTGTTTGAAATGGGTGTGAAATTAATTGAAATGAGTCTTCATCCAGAAAAAGTATTTTATTAACAAAAAAATCCCCTCGCAGTTGCTGGGTGTGCCAGTGAGGCCAGCAGTGTGTCAGCTGCGGCAGCGGAGGTCCCAAGGACGTCCACGGCCTCCGATGCATGTGCATCCATGCCGAAACCAGCCACCAGCGCCCGTGTCCTAACAGATGCAGTGCTGCAGGTGCAGTGGGAACATGTGGATGCCGTCCGCAAGGTCACCCGGGAGTTCTCATCTCATCTCATCTCATTATCTCTAGCCGCTTTATCCTTCTACAGGGTCGCAGGCAAGCTGGAGCCTATCCCAGCTGACTACGGGCGAAAGGCGGGGTACACCCTGGACAAGTCGCCAGGTCATCACAGGGCTGACACATAGACACAGACAACCATTCACACTCACATTCACACCTACGGTCAATTTAGAGTCACCAGTTAACCTAACCTGCATGTTTTTGGACTGTGGGGGAAACCGGAGCACCCGGAGGAAACCCACGCGGACACGGGGAGAACATGCAAACTCCGCACAGAAAGGCCCTCGCCGGCCATGGGGCTCGAACCCAGGACCTTCTTGCTGTGAGGCGACAGCGCTAACCACTACACCACTGCCCGGGAGTTAAAAGAAATAAAAAATGAGTTGTCTGCATTAAATGCCAGCATTAAAGAATTTCTTAAAAAGTAATCATTTGTTTCAATTTGTCTTTATTGCCTTAAATAAGATGTTATTTTTGACAAGTGCACAAAATTAAGGATTATAAATGTTAAGTCAGTCACGTCTTTGATGCGCGATGTTATGTTTGTGTTAAACTTCGATTATTGAACCAATTTCAGGTCGTTCTCCCCGTTTCCTCCTGAGGTCGCATTTTCCGCATTTCCCTTTTTTGTGTGCGTACGCATGGGTCAGAGCTTGCGTGGAGGTGCGCACATTTTACCGTCAAGTTCACTTTTTATAAATACCGAAGCTTGCGTAGAATGTGGCGTACGCATTCTTTTGTGCGTACGCATCGTTTATAAATGAGGCCCCTGGTCTTCCCAGGCACGTCTCCCATCCCAGTACTAACCAGGCCCTTAAGGTGCATCAGGCAGCTGCTTCTATAGCCCTTGGCCTCTCACCTATACAGCTAGGGTTACAGTGGGGGGCTAGTCCTCTGGTAACTAGGAGAGTTTGACTCCCCACTCACATCTGTATTGCAGTGTGCCTTGCCAGACAGCAGCAGGTACCATTTTTATGATGGTGTTTGGTATGACCTAATCTCTTGATTGAGAGGCAGACACGCTAACCACTAGGCCAACTCGCAGTCCTCAATTTTGTACAAAGTGAAATATTTTAATGAACTGAGTAAACACAAGCCTAAAAAACAGGGGCTTACGGTTGTGCATTGTACAATTACCTTAACAATAAAGGTGATAAGACCTCACATAGATGTAAATTGTACCTACCATTTCAGAGCTCTTTACAGAAAAGATATTTAATAATTTAAATTCATGGATCCTGAGCTGTTGTGATTCTTCATACCAACGATGAGGAATTCATTCCTTCAGATTAATTCATTCATGTGAATGAGTTCAAATCCCCTCAGGAACTGGCAAAACAAATTATATCAAATCAAATCAAATCAAGTTTATTTGTACAGCGCTTTTAACAATAAACATTGTCGCAAAGCAGCTTTACAGAATTTGAATGACTTAAAACATGAGCTAATTTTATCCCTAATCTATCCCCAATGAGCAAGCCTGTGGCGACGGTGGCAAGGAAAAACTCCCTCAGACGACATGAGGAAGAAACCTCGAGAGGAACCAGACTCAAAAGGGAACCCATCCTCATTTGGGCTACAACAGACAGCCTGACTATAATATTAACAGTTTTAACAGGTATAACCCTCAACTGTCCTCATGGGGCCGTCCTTCACAGGAGTGGGGCGATAAAACTCCGACCAGACACAGGGCACCAGGATGGATCAAGCAGGTCCGAGGGGCAGAAGAGGCCAGCATCTCAATCCCAGGATCAACATGTAACTCAGAGGGACAGATGGGGGGGGAAGAGAGAGAGAGAAAGAAAACACGTTGTTAGGTATGCCCTAAAAATGACAAGTATTAAATCTGTGTGGTAGGCTCGCAGAGACGAGAGTCTTTACATCAGGCATAACACACAATGGCATGTTAATATGGTAAAAAATATATCATGACCTGCTCTGGCTGGATGCTTGATTGGGTGATGGGAGCACACTCCTCAGCAATGATGAGATGCAGATGGGACCCTTAGGCCTGGCCAAGACAATTCAGTTACATTTCACCGGGTCTGGGACATGCGACAGAATGTCTGACGGCCGATTCCCTGCGAGATATCACATTTCTGGACTAAAGGCAAGACGTGAATGAACAGTCCTTCACCTGGAGACAACACTTTATTGCTGAAGCTGCACCTTTTGGTCTAGAACATGCTTATTGAAATTGTGATCAAATAAAAAGGAAATGGTAATGGGGCTGGCTAGCATGGTCCAGCCTTCATGCCCCATGCAAATCAATGAGCCTTCGACACCCATGACCCTGTCACCGGTTCACCAGTTATCCTTCCTTGGACCACTTTTGGTAGGGACTGACCACTTCAATCACACTCAACAGCATGACAATTTCTATTAATTGATTTAGTACAGATAGCACACTTAGACATTGATTAGATGAAGATTGGAATTAGGGGTACTTGCACTCAATCAAAAAACAAAACAAAACTTGCACTCAATAATTTAGACAAATACACAAAATACAGTAGCTTATCTGTAATCATCTGTGTTGTCGCCATGTTGTTGCCTCTACTGCATGTCACCTGAGTCAAGCGAGTACTTGCTCTTGACTTCATGTGTGTTGCTGGGCTGGTCTCATTCATACGCAAATAGATCTTGCCATAAATTGACCAAATAAATTCATATTTCAGGTCTTTCTTACATTCCAGTGCACTTTTAACCAGTTTCTTGTCCATCTCCGCCAGTGACTCGTTGATATAGATGGTGTTGCTCTCCCCTAAAGGCTTCTGCATGCTCTTGCAACAAGGCATTCACAGATAGCTTTTTGCAGACAGTTGTAATTTATCATTGAGCGGGGAGTATAGGCGTGTATAGGCGTGCGCGATGTTATTCACCGCCACAACGCAAGGGGGCGCGAAGTCGCTAGGAGTAGTTGGTGGGTGTAGTTAGTGGAGTGTTTATCCTCCAGTTACTGAGCAACAGGTCATTCAACACCAACAACAATGGCCACTGGACGAGTCCGCACTTTGATCGAGATATAATGACTAGAACTGGAGTCGTATAGATGTACGTACTTCCTCACTTCCTCGATCAACCGCTCTTCGTGCTACTCCATCTTTGCTCGTGTTTTTAAAAATGGCGGTCGTGAAAACAAACCAAACCGGGGAAGTAGGGAAGCGGAAGTGTGTGTACAGCGGATGTAGAGTGGACCAATCAGAGCCCTCTTGTCTGCGACGCTGTCTGCGAGGCTGTCTGCGAGGCTGTCTGCGGTGGTCACAATTTTTGGGAGGTGCGCGCAGAGCATCTGCGAGGGGGAGGCTTCACAGACGCCATCTGCGACGCCGTCTGTGAGGACTGGGTTGTCAGCATAAATTGGCCCTAAGTGACCGAAGCTCTTGATATTCTTGGTCTTGAAGTCAGGCAGTTTGCCTGTGGCTTTGTAAATCTCATCTGTCATGTTATGACACACAAACTTCGCAATAACAGACAGTGGGAAGTTCGAAGTTTCCGTCTTGGGACAGATTCAGTGACTTGTTGAAACGCCTGCAGCCAAAATTTTTATCCCTGCCAGGCTCGTGACAGTAGTGTCTTCTTTGGTGGTCTCCGGAATACCTCAAAATTCAAGGCATTTGTGGCAGCCATATTGTACAAGTTCATTTAGCCACACTTTCTGGTCATTCAAATTTTCATGTCTCCAGTCTCCTGCTTCAGATCACTGTACTCTGCGGTGACTGCCTTTATCTTTGTATCCTGCTGTGCAACTTGTTTGAGAAGGTTCATATTTTGCATTGAGAAAGTTCAGAGATGTTAGTAGCGGTTCCAGTTTCTTGTTAAGTATCTCCTCTAAAACCTGATGAGTTATGGCCATAATAACTGCTTAAAACACAATGTAGGGGTAGACTACCTGAGAAAAATAAACAGAAAGGTAACTAGGAAAATATAAAAGGCAAGATTTGGACACTGATCACACCTTAGGAATTCCAGGCAGGCACACACACACACACACACACACACACACACACACACACACACACACACACACACACACACACACACCTCTTTGCATGAAGTGCATGAGCTTGGGTGTGGTCCAGGAGCTTCATAGCACTCCCTCTCAGAACAATGATGTATAAAGCCTCTGTAATGTAATAATGTGCAATGTGATAAAACTTTTCAACTCTCTCTCATATAACACAAGTGACCCACTGATGCTTCACTCACAACGCCAGGACATTCGGTATCGTCACTTTCACAGTCAGTGCTGCTGCAGTCATATTTGCGTCTATATTTGGATTTTCTCCTCTTAATTTTTTGTATTATATTTACACCAATGTATATTTCTGTGAATGTCATCTATCTTAACTTTACTGTAATGTAGTATGTTATGGATACTGCATTGTTACTGTATGTTTACTGTCTGGTCTTGGCTGTGGAGAGACATCCAAGTAAAAATTTCATTGTGCTCACTACACTGTACTTATGACTGCACATAACAAAAAAAAGATTTGAATCCTTGACTCTTATCGTGTTTCTATTCTGTTGATTTTCATTTCAATGCCAGTCCCTGAACCATATACACTATAGCTTTAAACACTATCAGCTATTGTAAATTATAATGTACATGCACAAGTATTCTAAAGATTAGACAGATGGTTGACGTGTGTGTGTGTGTGTGTGTGTGTGTGTGTGTGTGTGTGTGTGAGTGAGTGTTCTGGATTCAAGATCGTGTGATATGGTTCAGATGAATGTGTTTTGGGGTAGAAGAGTGTGTTCTCGGTCCAAGTGAGTCTGTTTCTGGTCTAGGCAAGTGTCCAGGTGTGTAGGGTTTAAGTCGAGGTGTGTGTGGTTTGGTGTAGGTGACTCAAGCTCTAGAGGAATGATGCTCAGAAATCCATGTCTAGACAGAAGGATATGGCCTTGTTAAGTAAGCCAATTTTTAATTAGATGGGTCATTACTGGCTAATAAACAAAAACTTGAATCACCATAAAGGGGCTTATTGTGCAATAATGACCAGTGTTCTGATTTTTTTTTCCTGCCTAAAACATTTTCCTGCCCATAGCATGAATTTATATCTGTCGTCTTGTCCCACCTACCAACGTAAATATAACTCTGGAAAAAATTCAATTTGAGACCACTTCACTTTTTTTTTTCTTAAATCTGCATGTCTAGCAGCCATTTCATTCCAGTGTCTGTGCTGAAATTCCAACACAAGCACACCTCATTTTACTTAATGAGGTACTGATGAGGTGATCACCTGAACCAAATCTTATTTAATGAGGAAAAGTATAAAAAAAACCCACTGCTGTGGTCATCACTATCCTCTTGCATTAGGACCAGTTTGGAAAACAAAAACAGTGCTAGGAGTACCTTAAATTTAATTGGAATACCAAAATATCTATTCATCATGCCAAAAGAGTTAAAAAGAAAAGTTTTGAGTGAGAAAAAGAGCAGCAGACGTTGGGGACAGCAAAGTTACAGACAGGCAGAGGGTGAAAATGACTCTCCGCTGACCAAGATGATCGTCAGCTCCTTCAAATGTCACTCAACAACCGTAGGACAAGATCAAGTAACCTACAAAAAGAATGGCAAATGGCAGCTGGGTTCAAATGGCAGCCATAACAAGAAGGGTTCAAAACAGGTTCCTCCGGGTGGAGTTGAAGTCATGGAAAGCTAGAAAAAAAGCCCTTCATCAATGAGAAGCAAAGAAGAGCCAGGCTGAAGTTTGCTGGAGACCATAAGGATTAGACCGTTGGGGACTGGAGTAAGGTCATCTTCTCCGATGAGTCCAATTTTCAGCTTTTCCCCATCACCTGGTCATCTAATGGTTAGACAGAGACCTGGAGAGGCCTACAAGCCAAAGCATCTCACACCCATTGGAATGGGGCAGAGTTTTGTTTGTGAAGGACATATGAAGCAATCCTTGTAGAAGGTTACCCTGAAAGAAAACTTGCTTCCTTCTGCTCTGACAAAGTGTCCTAACTCTGAGGATTGGGGTTTCCAGTAGGACAATGCTCCATTCCACACAGCCAGATCAATCAAGGTGTGGATGGAGGACCACAAGATCAAGACCCTGTCATGGCCAGCCCAATCTCCAGACCTGAACCCCAGTGAAAACCTCTGGAATGTGATCAAGAGGAAGATGGATGGTGATAAGCCATCAAACGAAGCTGAGCTGATTGAATTTTTGCACCAGAAGTAGCATAAAGTCACCCAAGAGCATCATGAAAGACTGGTGGAGAGCATGGCAAGACGCATGAAAGCTGTGATTAACTGTCAGGGTTATTCCACCAAATACTGATTTCTGAACTCATCCTAAATTCAAACACTAGTATTGTGTTTATTTAAAATTGAATATGAGATTGATTTCTGTGCCTTATTCAAGGCCTGAAAACACTTTTTTATAATTTTTATTTTGAGCAGTTGTCATTTTCTGTAATTCAATGCTCTGAGTGACAATACGTTAACGTGGAATTTGGGGGAAATGTTGTCAGTAGCTTATGGAATAAAACAAAAATGTTCGTGTTCCTCAAACACATAGCTATAAATAGTAAAACCAGAGAAACTGATAATTTTGCGGTGGTCTCTTAATTTTTTTTCCAGAGCTGTGTGTGTGTGTGTGTCTCCTAGTGTGTTTAAAGTGGTAGTATATTATTATAGATAAAAACACTCAAACCTACATCAACAGGTGTTATGACAAGTTCACATCTACTCTGTACAGGCTACACGTTTCACATTTTGGCAAACAAAGCATCATTAATAACTGCACAAAACTTACAAAAGACTAGAAAACTACCCCATTTCTTCCTCTCAAGGCAGCAAACCAATTCATTTGATGGCAGCATATATTTATGTGCGTGTATGAAATAACAAATGGTCCACTGTGTGTTTGCACGATTAACTCAGGTAGGACATTTCCATCGGTACACTGCAAAAAAAAAACAACTCGTATTTTTTGATCTAGAACAGTAATTTAATTTAGTGTAGGTGCAATTGGTAATTGAGTGATCAATCTCATTAAATCTGAAGGTTAATAATTAAATCATTAAATTGAATCAGTCTCATTGAATCATACCATTGAATCATTCTCATTGAATCGTTTTCATTGAATCATTCTCATTGAATCATACCATTAATTTTGATGCTTAATAATAAATTATCAAACAGCTAAATTATGGTATATTCCAAATTATTATGATCACTCACCATATTACATAACATATGCACCTTTGAATTCTTTGAGATTGGGTACTTCAAAAATATTGGAACACAAATAAACACAGTTTCAATAATAGATGAATTTATTATAACAAAGATAACATTGAATAATGGCAGTTGAAATCTTATATACAGTGTGTGTGTGTGTATGTGTGTGTGTGTGGAAATTAAACATGAAACATGTAGTGTGTGTGTAAAGCCTTCTGGCCTGCGATGAAGGAGTTAGCTTTGAATGCTGCTAGGTGTGTGTATGTGTGGGGGAGCTGACCACGTGTTTCTAAGTAACAAGGGAGTTAGCTTTGGTTGCTAAGACAAAAGAATTAGCTTTGTGTTGCTAGCTGAGGCAAAGGAAGGCTAACTAATGTGTTTGTGTGTGAGAGGCCTGGTGACCACGTGTTTCTAAGTAACAAGGGAGTTAGCTTTGGTTGCTAAGACAAAAGAATTAGCTTTAGGCTAATTTCACTAGCTTATAACAGTACTGAATCCACTGAAATTTTGATGAGGTCAAAATATGTGTAAATAATGAAATTAAAGTGTTAGAAAGAAAAGGGGGCATGCAAAACCTATCTATTAAACAATTGAGAGATCAAAAATAGAACAAATGGTAGAAACACAAAATCAGTGTGCACACTTAAACAGTTCCTGAGTTTAAATTCACACTAAGTAAATAAACTAATTCCTAAGACTAGTCTTTTTGCCCAAAATGCCAAGTCTTACTTCAGTATCTCGCCCTTTTGTAGAAAGCAGAGAATTCTTGGAGAGGCTGAGTTTCAGAGGAGCCCGTGGAGACTTCTGTAGGAAACAGAGAATTCTTGGTCCGACGCTTCGTAGCTCGTGGGAAGAAAATCTCTGATTAAGATAATGTGCACAGCTTTTATTAGAAGGAGCTGGTCGCTTCTAACATTAATTAACTGCTTGGGCTGCAGTCCGTATGTATGTATAAGGAACAAATGGAAACCTGGTTGTAGCTCAAGTTGAGTTTAAAATCGCGCGATTCTAGGATCAACCGTGGCCAAAGGTGAAAGAAAAGCGCGAAACTCTGATTCTTGAGTAAAAGAAAAGAAAAGACGTCTTTATCTGGTTTGCTCGGCGGAGCGAACGATCCTCCTTGTGTCCAGATGGCTTGAAGTCCAAACGGAAAGAGAAGGAAGCGGAAACATGTTTCGTTACTTATGACTTCAAAGAAGATGTGACGTTGGTGATCCCGTCCTGGCGTGATGCAGGTCAACGCGGAAGTTGGCTGATGGGAAATGTAGTTTCTTAAAGGGACTGTGTGTTACCTACATTAGTAAAACTTGAAAATATAAATTATTGACATTTAGGGCAGTAATGTTAGTTAGCACAACAAAGCAAGCAAGTTCGGGTTGAAAATATTGACTCGGGTCGGCTCTGACCTCGGGCTTCCTTTTTTTTTTATAAAACACATCTTCTCGCTGGTTGCACTGTGTGAAATGCACTGAATCAGTGTCACCATAACTGAATCAGTTATAGACGGATTAAGGCCATAATTCGTTTTTTTCAAGTGTCATGTAAATGTGCTGACTGCTGTGCAATACTGCCATATTGACTGCTGACTTTTTAAACCTAGACTGTTGTAGGTGTTGGTTTGTTGAGTAGTGTCCTTAATTAATATGTTATATATTAACATATATAACATATAAATAATATATTTATATAATATATTGTATAATATATTTTTTTTTCCTGTGTGTTTGTGTAGTTTGATATTTGTTTGAGTGTTTTATCCACCGGTTGTGGTGTAGCTCCGGACCTAGTTTGGGCGTCGGTTCCCTCCAGGCCTTGGTTCGCCATGGGCGATGCCTGTGCTCCCAGCTGTGGACTGCAGTGAGCTCGCTGCTCATTTTACATCGTGGTTGTCCAACGCTCTGCGCTTTAACGCTCGGCGTGATGTTCCGAGCAATGTTGCTTGGTGGTGTTGCAGTGGCTGTGCAGACGGTTTGGGACACACCAGCGCTCTGCGTGGCGGAGCTTCTCTGCTCGCTTTGTGGATCCATGGCGTGATGTTCTGAGCGATGTTGCTGACGGCGTCGCGGCGGCAGTGCTGGAGATGTGGGACTTGTTTTCGTGGACCTTTTGGTGGGACTGTGGCTGCTACACCACGGGAATTACATCATGACCCCTACTTGGTGGACTTTTTATTTATTTATTTATTTATTTATTATCTATTTATTTATTTATTATTTTTTTCTTTGTTTATAATTGTAAAGCGTCCTTGGTTTTTTTGAAAGGCGCTATATAAATTTAACTTATTATTATTATTATTATTATTATTATTATTATGGGGCGGCACGGTGGTGTAGTGGTTAGCGCTGTCGCCTCACAGCAAGAAGGTCCGGGTTCGAGCCCCGTGGCCGGTGAGGGCCTTTCTGTGCGGAGTTTGCATGTTCTCCCCGTGTCCGCGTGGGTTTCCTCCGGGTGCTCCGGGTTTCCCCCACAGTCCAAAGACATGCAGGTTAGGTTAACTGGTGACTCTAAATTGACCGTGAATGTGAGTGTGAATGGTTGTCTGTGTCTATGTGTCAGCCCTGTGATGACCTGGTGACTTGTCCAGGGTGAACCCCGCCTTTCGCTCGTAGTCAGCTGGGATAGGCTCCAGCTTGCCTGCAACCCTGTAGAACAGGATAAAGCGGCTAGAGATAATGAGATGAGATGAGATGTTGCATCTGTAATTATTTATACATTTGATTAGAAGTTTATCTCATCTCATCTCATTATCTCTAGCTGCTTTATCCTGTTCTACAGGGTCACAGGCAAGCTGGAGCCTATCCCAGCTGACTACGGGTGAAAGGCGGGGTACACCCTGGACAAGTCGCCAGGTCATCACAGGGCTGACACATAGACACAGACAACCATTCACACTCACATTCACACCTACGGTCAATTTAGAGTCACCAGTTAACCTAACCTGCATGTCTTTGGACTGTGGGGGAAACCGGAGCACCCGGAGGAAAACCTATTGGTTCTAAATGATAAAGTTAAGTTACATTATTAACTATTGCAGTGTGCAATTTTTAATTCCTTTTAAATTATTCTGCTATGCTAACTTAACCAAAATAAAGTGGATTCTCTGTGTAAAAATTCAGTTATTACAATGTAAAATTATAAGTTAGTACAACTTAAAGGAGAGTTAGTAGAAGTAAGGTTTAAAAGTTATTACTTAGACTTAGACTTTCTTTATGGTCATTCAGATTTGCATCAAACAATACACATCAAAACGAGATTTCATTGCTTTGGCTCAGTGTAGTGCAGAACGAAACAGCAGCAAGTATATTACCTGAGAAAAAAAAATATATATATACAAAACTGTGTATATAGTCCTATATACAATATAAAGTGTATTGCCTGAATATAAAGTATATTGCCTTGGTAGTGGTGGGGGATTAATTTGGTTCAACAGTCTTATGACATGTGGGAAAAAACTGTTGTAGAACCTGGCTGTTCTACTCCGGAGGCTGCATAGCCTCTTTCCAGAAACCAGCAGCGAGAACAGTCCATAGTGGGGCTGGGAGGTGTCTCTGCTGATGTTGCGAGCCCTGGTCAGGCAGCGTTTTTCTGCAATATCCTGTATCAGAGGAAGTGAAGTCCCGGTGATTTTCTCCGCTGTCTTCACCACCCTCTGCAGGGACTTCCAGTCAGAGGCCCTACAGGCTCCTGACCAGACAGAGATGCAGCAAGTCACTATGCTCTCTATAGTGCCTCTGTAGAAAGTGGTGAGAATAGGAGGGGGGAGATGTGCCTTCTTCATCCGGCGCAGAAACTGCATGCGCTTCTGAGCCCTCTTGACAAGGGCCCCGGTGTGATGGGACCAGGTCAGAGTGTCCGTTATCTGCACCCCCAGGAACTTTGTGCTGCTGATTCTCTCCACTGCTGTGCCATTGATTATGAGTGGTGTGTGAGTGGGCCGGCTCCTCCTGAAGTCAGTGATGATCTCCTTGGTTTTGGCGACATTCAGGACCGGGTTGTTGGTTTTGCACCAGTCCACTAGGTGTATCACCTCCTCTCTGTAGGCCATGTCGTTGTCACCCTGGAAAAGACCCACTACTGTTGTGTCATCTGCAAACTTCACAATATGGTTAGTAGTGGACCTGGGACAGCAGTCATGGGTCATCAGGGTGAACAGCAGCGGGCTCAGGACACAGCCCTGAGGGGAGTCGGTGTTCAGGGAGATGACACTGGAGGTGTTGTTGCCCACCCGCACAGACTGACGTCTTTTGGTGAGAAAGTCAAGCAGCCAGTTACACGGGGGGAACTGAAACCAAGAGGGGCCAGTTTGCTCACCAGGTGCTGTGGGATGATGGTATTGAATGCCGAGCTGAAGTCCAAAAACAACATCCGCACGTGTGTCCGCACATGTGCATTTACGATGTAAAATTATAAGTTAGTACAACTTACGGTTGAGTTGACAAAAATCAGAATTCAGAGTTGAGCAAATTCAAAAGCAAAACTTAAAATATTTAGTGTAATTGCCCAACTTAAAATTTTATTGAAGTTTGTTGCCTTGAAATTTCGAGTTCACTCAACTTTTTTTTTTTGCAGTGTAGGAAAACATTTTAAAACACCATAATTGACCAATCAGAATCCAGAATCAAGTATTCAACAAAGCCACATCCTTTTTTTTAGAAGTAGTAGTTTTATATTAGTTTTATTGTACATATTTTCCTATGTTTATTTTAGTATTTATGTGTGCACTTTATGGTGAAACTTTAAATCTCATTGTACTTGTATAATGACAATAAAGGCTTTCTATTCTATTCTATTCTATTCTATTCTATTCTATTCTATTCTATTCTATTCTAATCCGGTTTCATAAATACACACAAGATGTCATGTGGTCCTAAAGAAGCAACTTCACTCAGGGTAAACTGGATTCCTTGCCAAACACTCAGGTTTCATTGTATGTTTGTGTTTAGATGTGTAAGAATGTAAACCTGTTTGGATTTGGCAGAAAAAAGTGACAAGCTGAATAGACTGGTACGAAAATCCAGAATTGTGACACCCAAAGGCATTTTTGAGACAAAGTCGGCAAACAGTCTTATTTTGTCAATTTGAGTGTGCCGAATTCAAATCTGCAATATGTCGAGCTCTATCTGACCTCTGTTGACCTCTAGAGGTCATTGAACTTTGGGCCTGTAAACGTCTCAGCTGAACCCAGTTTCTCAGCTTTCTAAGGAATGAAATGTACTAAAATGATTAATGAAGTTAGCAAATGGCCTTGTTTGTTAAATGTTTGGGTGCTGAATTCATTTTTCATTTGTAAAACGACATATGACCTCTGATAACCTCAAGGTCATTAAACTTGGCCTATAGGCCTATGCATTTAACGGCATTTTTAAACTGACTTTACTCCCCCAAAAAGAATATGAACAGACAAAAAACAAATAGAAAGGAACAAATACAACATTAAATGCCAGTCCATGCACACGTGACTTACTTTTCATAATGAGAATGCCTCGGCGATCACCTTACATAACATTGCATTACATTTAGCGGTTATTGTTTATACAAAGCTACTGAAAAAAGGACCGATTCAGCAGCATACAAAATGTGGGGGCATACAGGGTATACAGGTTAATCAGGGTTAGTATATATGAGAGTTTTTTTCTTTGTTGTATGTTTTTTGTTTTGTTTTAAACGGGGCCTTTACAAAAAACAAACAACAAAGAAAAAAACTTGTGATATGGTCTGGTGTTAACCAGACTAATGGCCCTTTTCCACTACCCTTTTTCAGCTCACTTCAGCTCGCTTCAGCTCACTTCAGCCCGACACGGCTCACGTTTCGACTACCAAAGAACAGCACGACTCGGCTCGCTTCAGCCTTGCTTAGCCCCTAAAACTCGCACCGTTTTGGAGTGGGGCTGAAGCGAGCCAAAGCGAGCCGAGTGAGGCTGGGGGCGTGAGCAGACACTCCCCTGTGCACTGATTGGTGAGGAGGAGTGTCCTCACATGCCCACACACGCCCCGCGAGCACGCTGGGATCTGTAAACACCGTAAACCCGGAAGAATAATAATTAGGAATTAAAGCCGCAAGCGGCCTCGACGGGCCCTCGCGCCAGCGGCCAAGGTGGCGGGGGCATGCGTCCCTGCGAAATACCTTCCACAGCTTCTTCGGCAAGAGACATTACCCCAAGGTAGTGGTGTGAAGGAAAAGCATTATGGAATTATTTACCAAAAACCCGTGTTGGAGCAATTGCGTCAGCCAAAAACAGTGCCCCCCATGGACGAAAATTCCCAAAATGTGGTATACAAGACATGGGAGGTAGTAAGAGGGTGGCCGTGAAGTTTGACCAAGTTTGAGGAAAGATTGGATTTTTTGCCCAAAAATAGCGTCCCCAGTGGCGAAATATCACAGAAATTGGGTAACATGTCAGAAGCCTAATGAGTGATTTGCGTGTGAAGTATGAGCAGTTTTGAGCAATTAGAAGATTTGTTATGAATTTTTAAGCATGTTAAATTTTGCAGTGAAAATTGATTGACGTATAACTTCTGAACGGTTAATGCTACGTGAAACGTATTTAGAAACTTTTGTCAGCCATGTCTGTAGATCATGTGTATCAATTTTGGTGACATTCCTATGAACGGTCTAGGAGGAGTTGCGCCGTGTTCGTGGCCATGCATTTCGCACATAAGTGAAATTACCTCACTTCCTGTTGGGCGTGGCTAATGCATTGGCATTACATTTTTGTCCGGCTTAGTGAGATACATATGCCTACCAAATGGCATGCCACTACTACAAACTCCATGGCAACCAGGCACCTTAATGCGGGAGGCCAAAATCACAATGAGTTAGGGGGCGCTATAGAGGCCCTGAGGCCTGCCTGGATCTGGGCTTCTGGTTCTCAGTAGCGGTGGCAGTCTAAGAAAAAGGAGCCAAATTTCGTGCGTTGTCGACCATGGCAAGCGCCCCAATAAGGGTCTTGTAAAGAGTTTGCTTGGCAAGTTTGACAGATCAGAAGCTGCAATATCATTTATGCCATAACCAGCACCCCCAGGGGCGAAAGTGCACAAAATTTGGTGTAGATGTCAGGTGAGCTATGAAGAGTTTGCGTATGAAGTTTGATGACAATTGAGTAAATAGAAGATGAGATATAGATTTTTGAAGAATAAATTTTTTGGTTTTTCCCATGTCAGTAGGAGGCGCTATGCTGTACATGAGCGATTATGAGTTGGAAAAATAAGTGTCTACAACAGCAACGTACTATCACAAGGTAGTGGTGTGAAGGAAAAGCATTATGGAATTATTTACCAAAAACCCGTTTTGGAGCAATTGCGTCGGCCAAAAACAGCGCCCCCCATGGACGAAAATTTCCAAAATGTGGTATACATGACATGGGAGGTAGTAAGAGGGTGGCCGTGAAGTTTGACCAAATTTGAGGAAAGATTGGAATTTTTCCCCAAAAATAGCGCCCCCAGTGGCGAAATATCACAGAAATTGGGTAACATGTCAGAAGCCCAATGAGTGATTTGCGTGTGAAGAATGAGCAGTTTTGAGCAATCAGAAGATTTGTTATGAATTTTTAAGCATGTAAAATTTTGCATCGAAAATTGATTGACGTATAACTTCTGAACGGTTTATCCTACGTGAAACGTATTTAGTAACTTTTGTCAGCCATGTCTGTAGATGATGTGTATCAATTTTGGTGACATTCCTATGAACGGTCTAGGAGGAGTTGCGCCGTCTTCGTGGCCATGCATTTCGCACAAAAGTGAAATTACCTCACTTCCTGTTGGGCGTGGCTAATGCATTGGCATTACATTTTTGTCCGGCTTAGTGAGATACATATGCGTACCAAATGGCATGCCACTACTACAAACTACATGGCACCCAGGCACCTTAATGCGGGAGGCCAAAATCACAACGACTTAGGGGGCGCTATAGAGGCCCGGAGCCCCGGCCAAGTTTGGGCTTCTGGTTCTGAGTAGCGGTGGCAATTCTCGGAACTGGTGCCAAATTTCGTGCGTTTTCGCCCATGGCAAGCGCCCCGAAAATGGCCCAACAGCGGAGAAAAATAAAGAAGAAGAAGAAGACGGAAGAAGAAGAAGAAGAAGAAGAAGAAGAAGACGGAAGAATAATAATAATAGTGAACTCTTACAAGAACAATAGGGCCTTCGCCCATAGGGCTCGGGCCCTAATTACGAGAATTTCTGAAGCCTTATGTGCCTCGCCTCATCTATACGCTCTTGCCAGTATCTGTTGGCGTTGTCGATGACAACAAGCCACAGCACCAAGACCAGCAACACTAACGACTCCATGTCCTCCATGTTTATTGTTTACTATTCGGGTCATGAGACTACTGCTTAAAAGCTCACTGATGTCACTGTTTGCGCTGCTTAACGACATCATGTGATGTCCACCCACTTTCGTTAACTCCACCCAATGTGTCCACCCACTTCCAGCCAGCACGGTTCAGCGCGGTTGTAGTCGAAATGCAACTTCAATAGCCCCGCTCAGCTCGACTCAGCCCAACTCAGCACGGCACGGCTCAGCCCGACTCAGCCGCGTTTGTAGTGGAAAAGCGGCATAACAGAAAGGGTGTGAACTGCTGAATTGTAAGCTTTAGTATTACACTTTGAGTGTGTGTGTGTGTGTGTGTGTGTGTGTGTGTGTGTGTGTGTGTGTGAGAAAGAGTTACTCAAACAAGCCCGTTTAGTCAGCCCTGCACAGGGCTGCCTGTGACAACGTAGTTTTGAATCTTTCTCGAAATGCTAACTAAGGCCCACTTTACACGGGGACGGTCTGAAACAAAAACGCAAAAGTCCGTTTTCGTTCTCACTTTTTTCCGCGTCTACATGACCGTTTTCAAGGAGGAAATCTGTGTCTATACAGTGACGCATAAATGTGTGGAATTCAATTGGATGTACATGCCAGGCGGCTAGGTGGTGCTGTGAAAGACCTCCGCTATGTCTGCACGCATGTGCAACGTCTTCCGTCTTGTCTGATCTGCAGCTAGAGAGGGGATTTATGGCTCTTTGATGGGATCCGCATCTTTATGATCCGTTCTTTGAAAAGAGCCGTTCAAAAGACTGGCTCATTTGGCTCTTTTTAAATATTTATTCAGTTTTAAGAAGACAGCGTCTAAAGAAGCCAGATCCCTCTGCTTAGACAGTGACATCAATATTTCTGGACATACCTTTTATATAAAGCAACCTAGACTTACATTATTGTAACCCCTAAACGCTCATAAATAACCATTAAAAAACAATGAGGGCTTCAATGAATGTCCATGCAGAACGGCTTTTCTGTAAAAAAAAAAAAATAACCCACTCAAGAACATAGTTATCAAGAACGCAAGAATATTTTATAGAAAAACACTTGTTTTAGAAAAATATTTAAGTCTGAGATACAAAATAGATACAACTACAATAAATATAACACAAGAACTAGTTATCACACAAGAACATTTTAATAGAAAAAAACAAACTTTCTATATTAAAAATATTGAAATTGTAACAAAAATAGATACAACTAAACAGTCAGATAAATAGATAAAGTTAACAAGAACACAAGATTATTTTAATAGGAAAAAAAATATTAATGCAAAAAATATTATTATTAGAAAAATAGATACAACTAGACAAACAGATAAATAAATAAAATACACAAAAATAGAACAAACAAAATGACGATAGAATAAATTAAATGAACGTCCGTGCAAAGTAGTTTTCCCACAATATTATCATTAATATCACACAACAACATTATAAACTATATACAAAACAATTTGAACTATTAGGCAAACAGATAAAACTTGAATAAATAAAAGGCAAATGCTGTTTAGCCAACTTCTTGTCCTTGGGCAAAAAAGAATGACAGAAAGAACGGCTCCCCCAGCTCGAGACTCGGTTCTCATCGTTCATGCCTAGGAGCCGTTCAAAAGAATCGTTTCGTTCGCGAACGTCACAACACTAATCTGCACATCTGCGCCGCAAAAACTTTGACTACTCTGGCTATGGTAAATAAGAAAGTAAGTAAAAAAGTAAGAGCATACTATACCCGCCTCTGTTCATTAACGGTATATGTGCAGATTCGGTATAGATGTTCGAAGGACTCCTGGACGTTTATTAAAGCTGCCAGAGCAGCTTGAAGGTCCATTGGATCAATGTAATCAGACATGCTCTTACTTTTTTACTTACTTTCTTACTTCCCGGGCTGGCATGTACAGTATATGACATATGTATGACGTTAACGCGTACCCGACGTGAGCAGATCCGAGCAGAGTTTTGCGTATTGGGTAGTTTAGACGGATATGCAACGGGGGCTGTTTTTAACTTATCCACTCTGGAAGGTGTTTTCAATTTTTTTCCGTTTTTCAGCCTCGGAAACGCCGTCCCCGTGTAGACGAAAGGAACTTCCGATAAAATATTTAATCGTTTTTATCCGACAGCGTCCTCGTGTAAACGGGCCCTAAAATGTAATAGGCAATGACAATGAAACGTTTCCCCTTGGAAAGTTGGCATGACACCGCTGAACGGTCTGCCACTGCACTGACAATATTTTCTCACCTTCCCTCCTTCTCTTTCCCTGCTCTTCTGTTGACTGTCCAAACCTTAATTTAGTTTGTTGCAACGTTTTCATTTTGCACTCAGGTAAAGCCGTATAATGCGATGTGACTATTAGCCTACGTTAGGTTAGGTAGGCATATGTGATAGAGCGTAGACTACACCCTGCCTGTTTTATCCAAAACCCAACTTCCCCGGCTGACACTAGTATAGGCTACGTCGTGTGACGCTGCATTAGACACGGCAACGATAGAGATAGAGGCTGAGAGATTTCAGATGACATTAGACAATGTGAATTTTATTGGGGGGAAATACAGATGACATGTGGATGTGGACGCTGCGTTTTACATTGATCACTGCTCGAATTCAGCGTAGACCAATTTTAAATTTCTGAAAAAAATACCGAGGACATGACCTCGGTGTCCTCAATGGTAGTTACGGCCATGGAGGTTATAGGTCACATTAAAGGTAGGAAAAGTTTTGAAATTATTTATCGTGGTCTCTTTTTGTTTTTTTTTACATCAGAAAAACCAATGATTTTAACGGGATGTGTACACTTTTTATATCCACTGTATGGTTGCCCTATGAATAACATCCACCAAATGGGAGCATGGCATAGGATGATACTATACTCATGGTACAGTGGTGCTTGAAAGTTTGTGAACCCTTGAGAATTTTCTATATTTCTGCATAAATATGACCTAAAACATCAGATTTTCACACAAGTCCTAAAAGTAGATAAAGAGAACCCAGTTAAACAAATGAGACAAAAATATTATACTTGGTCATTTATTTATTGAGGACAATGATCCAATATTACATATCTGTGAGTGGCAAAAGAATGTGAACCTCTAGGATTAGCAGTTAATTTGACGGTGAAATTAGAGTCAGGTGATTTCAATCAATGGGATGACAATCAGGTGTGAGTGGGCACCCTGTTTTATTTAAAGAACAGGGATCTATCAAAGTCTGATCTTCACAACACGTTTGTGGAAGTGTATCATGGCACGAACAAAGGAGATTTCTGAGGACCTCAGAAAAAGCGTCGTTGATGCTCATCAGGCTGGAAAAGGTTACAAAACCATCTCTAAAGAGTTTGGACTCCACCAATCCACAGTCAGACAGATTGTGTACAAATGGAGGAAATTCAAGACCATTGTTACCCTCCCCAGGAGTGGTCAACCAACAAAGATCACTCCAAGAGCAAGGCGTGTAATAGTCATCGAGGTCACAAAGGACCCCAGGGTAAATTCAAAGCAACTGAAGGCCTCTCTCACATTGGCTAATGTTAATGTTCATGAGTCCACCATCAGGAGAACACTGAACAACAGTGGTGTGCATGGCAGGGTTGCAAGGAGAAAGCCACTGCTCTCCAAAAAGAGCATTGCTGCTCGTCTGTAGTTTGCTAAAGATCACGTGGACAAGCCAGAAGGCTATTGAAAAATGTTTTGTGGACAGATGAGACCAAAATAGAACTTTTTGGTTTAAATGAGAAGCATTATGTTTGGAGAAAGGAAAACACTGCATTCCAGCATAAGAACTTTATCCCATCTGTGAAACATGGTGGTGGTAGTATCATGGTTTGGGCCTGTGTTGCTGCATCTGGGCCAGGACGGCTTGCCATCATTGATGGAACAATGAATTCTGAATTATACCAGCGAATTCTAAAGGAAAATGTCAGGACATCTGTCCATGAACTGAATCTCAAGAGAAGGTGGGTCATGCAACAAGACAACGACCCTAAGCACACAAGTCATTCTACCAAAGAATGGTTAAAGAAGAATTAAGTTAATGTTTTGGAATGGCCAAGTCAAAGTCCTGACCTTAATCCAATGGAAATGTTGTGGAAGGACCTGAAACGAGCAGTTCATGTAAGGAAACCCACCAACATCCCAGAGTTGAAGCTGTTCTGTACGGAGGAATGGGCTAAAATTCCTTTAAGCCGGTGTGCAGGACTGATCAACAGTTACCGCAAACGTATTGGTGCACAAGGGGGTCACACCAGATACTGAAAGCAAAGGTTCACATACTTTTGCCACTCACAGATATGTAATATTAGATCATTTTCCTCAATAAATAAATGACCAAGTATAATATTTTTGTCTCATTTGTTTAACTGGGTTTGTTTAACTTGTGCACCAAATTCTAGAGTTTTTTTTTTCTAAATTAAAGCTGTATGCTGTACAATCATTCTGCCACAGAAAAAGAAATGTTCACAGAAATTACTGAAAGCCCAAATATTGCCATGACATTCATGTCACTGCATGTAAACTTCTGACCACAACTTATATGAAAAACCAGGAATCTGGAGTGTGTGTGTGTATATACACACACACACAGCTATATCAGCTGGATAGTACAGTGGTAATGCTCACTGACTACGACGCAGGAGATCGGGGTTCGAATCCCGGTCGGGGCAAAACATGCAAGACGCCTCAATATCAGCCTACCTCAGGAATGAGTGAAGACATAATTGATAGAGTCATACTGGCTCAGATGTTGCCCGGGTCAACAAGGTCTGCGTCAGTTGCTAGGGAACCTGGATGTGAATGCTGCAACAAGTTGATACACAGTACACCTTGGACACAATACTACACAATACACTACACAATACTACAAGTATACACCTTGGCCAAGATAAAGGCCAAGATAAAGCCAGCTAGCTGAACTACAGAAAGGGGCACCCAGGAAGTACAACTCACTCTCCATACCAGAGGCACTCGAAACAGCGACTAACAGCTATGGCCACCCGGTTGAAGAGATACACCAAGGAGAATAAACAAGCTGTTCTCCACTGAACCAGCCAAGGGGAACAACAACCGGTCAGACCCACCAAGAGCAACCTCCATCTCAATGGCAGACGACCAAGGAGATGCGCTATCAACACTGCTGTTCTGTATAGGCCTGAACCCCCTCAGTCGGATCATCATGAAGAGCGGCTACCTATCTCTACAACAATCAGCCACCTGCTCTACATGGATGACATCAAGCTGTATGCCAGGAACGAGCGAGAAATAGACTCGCTGATCCACACCACCCGGATCTATAGCAATGACGTAGGGATGTCATTCGGCCACAAACAAGTGTGGCCGGATGGTCTCAAAGAGAGGCAAGATGATCCGGACTGAGGGGATTGACCTACCAGAGGGCAACATACAGTGGTGCTTGAAAGTTTGTGAACTCTTTAGAATTTTCTATATTTCTGCATAAATATAACCTAAAACCTCATCAGATTTTCACACAAGTCCTAAAAGTAGATAAAGAGAACCCAGTTAAACAAATGAGACAAAAGTATGATACTTGGTCATTTATTTATTGAGGAAAATAATCCAATATTACATATCTGCGAGTGGCAAAAGTATGTGAACCTTTGCTTTCAGTATCTGGTGTGACCCCTTTGTGCAGCAATAATTGCAACTAAACGTTTCTGGTAACTGTTGATCAGTCCTGCACACCGGCTTGGAGGAATTTTAGCCTGTTCCTCCGTACAGAACAGCTTCAACTCTGGGATGTTGGTGGGTTTCCTCATATGAACTGCTCACTTCAGGTCCTTCCACAACATTTCACTTGGATTAAGGTCAGGACTTTGACTTGGCCATTCCAAAACATTAACTTTATTCTTCTTTAACTATTCTTTGGTAGAACAACTTGTGTGCTTAGGATCATTGTCTTGCTGCATGACTCACCTTCTCTTGAGATTCAGTTCATGGACAGATGTCCTGACATTTTCCTTTAGAATTTGCTGGTATAATTCAGAATTCATTGTTCCATCAATGATGGCAAGCCGTCCTGGCCCAGACGCAGCAACACAGGCCCAAACCATGATACTACCACCACTATGTTTCACAGATGGGATAAGGTTCTTATGCTGGAATGCAGTGTTTTCCTTTCTCCAAACATAACGCTTCTCACTTAAACCAAAGAGTTCTATTTGGTCTCATCCGTCCACAAAACATTTTTCCAATAGCCTTCTGGCTTGTCCATGTGATCTTTAGCAAACTGCAGATGAGCAGCAATGTTCTTTTTGGACAGCAGTGACTTTCTCCTTGCAACCCTGCCATGCACACCATTGTTGGTCAGTGCTGTCCTGATGGTGGACTCGTGAACATTAACATTAGCCAATGTGAGAGGGGCCTTCAGTTGCTTAAAAGTTACCCTGGGGTCCTTTGTGACCTCGCTGACTATTCCATGCCTTGCTCTTGGAGTGATCTTTGTTGGTTGACCACTCCTGGGGAGGGTAACAATGGTCTTGAATTTCCTCCATTTGTACACAATCTGTCTGACTGTGGATTGGTGGAGTCCAAACTCTTTAGAGATGGTTTTGTAACCTTTTCCAGCCTGACGAGCATCAACAACACTTTTTCTGAGGTCCTCAGAAATCTCCTTTGTTCATGCCATGATACACTTCCACAAACATGTGTTGTGAAGATCAGAATTTGATAGATCCCTGTTCTTTAAACAAAACACGGTGCCTACTCACACCTGATTGTCATCTCATTGATTGAAAACACCTGACTCTAATTTCACCTTCAAATTAACTGCTAATCCTAGAGGTTCACATACTTTTGCCACTCACAGATATGTAATATTGGATCATTTTCCTTCATAAATAAATGACCAAGTATACTATTTTTGTCTCATTTGTTTAACTGGGTTCTCTTTATCTACTTTTAGGACCTGTGTGAAAATCTGATGATGTTTTAGGCCATATTTATGCAGAAATATAGAAAATTCTAAAGGGTTCACAAACTTTCAAGCACCACTGTAGGTGATATCCAAGACAGCTACAAGTACCTTGGCATCCCACAGGCTAATGGAAACCATGAAGAGGCCACAAGGAAGTCAACCACAGCCAAATACCTCCAGAGAGTAAGGCAGGTCCTGAAAAGTCAGCTGAATGGTAAGAACAAGGTCCAAGCCATCAACATGTACGCACTACCAGTCATCAGATACCCCGCTGGTATCATAAACTGGCCAAAGGAGGAGATAGAAGCCACAGATATCAAGACTAGAAAGCTCCTCACCATGCATGGAGGGTTCCACCCCAAGTCCAGCACCCAGAGACTATACACTAAGCGGAAAGAGGGAGGCCGAGGGCTAGTGAGCGTCAAGACCACGGTCTAGGATGAAACATCGAAAATCCGAGAATTCATCAGAAAGATGGCCCCAAAGGATGAACTGCTAAGTGAATGTCTCAGGCAGCAGAACCCTGATGAGAGCGCAGAGGAGGAGGAGGAACAGACAACCTGGAGGGACAAACCCCTACATGGCATGTACCACCGTCAGATAGAGGAAGTGGCTGATATCAAGAAATCCTACCAGTGGCTGGATAATGCAGGACTGACAGACAGCACAGAGGCACTAATCATGGCAGCACAAGAACAGGCCATAAGCCCAAGAGCCATAGAGGCCAGGATCTACCAGAGTAGATCAGACCCAAGATGCAGACTGTGCAAAGAAGCCCCTGAAACAGTCCAGCACATAGTAGCAGGGTGTAAGATGCTAGCTGGATCAGCGTACATGGAGAGGCACAACCAAGTGGCTGGGATAGTATACAGGAACATCTGCAACCAGTATGGAATAGAAGTACCCAAGTCCCAATGGGCCATACCACAGAAGGTGGCTGAGAACAACAGGGCCAAGGTTCTGTGGGACTTCAGCTTCCAGACTGACAAACAGATCCTGGCTAACCAACCGGACATAGTGGTGGTGGACAAAGAGCAGAAGAGGGTGGTGGTGATAGATGTGGCGATCCCAGCTGACGCCAACATCAGGAAGAAGGAACATGAGAAACATCAAGGGTTGAAAGAGCAGCTGGAACGGATGTCCCCTTGGTAGTGGGGGCAC
The DNA here is from genome assembly GCF_027579695.1 of Neoarius graeffei. Lineage (NCBI taxonomy): Eukaryota > Metazoa > Chordata > Actinopteri > Siluriformes > Ariidae > Neoarius > Neoarius graeffei. Next base: position 121,906,569 of record NC_083570.1, on the reverse strand, counting down.
TTGGGGCAGTAACCCCCAGACTGGGAGAGTGGCTCCAGCAAATCCCAGGAACAACATCTGAAGCCTCAGTCCAGAAGAGCGTAGTACTAGGAACATCGAAGATACTGCGCAGAACCCTCAAACTCCCAGGCCTCTGGTAGAGGACCCGAGCTTGAAGATGACATGGATACCACCCCCCTGCCGGGGGTGAGAAGGAGGTTTTTTTTTATATATATATAAAATACACACTCCAGATTCCTGGTTTTTCAGCTTAATTCTTGCTTGTATCACAATAAAACAACAATTTGCACCTTTACATTTGTAGGCCTGTTGTGTAAATCAAATGTTGCTAACCCCCCACCAATTCATTTTAATTCCAGCTTTTAATGCAACAAAACAGGACAAACACAAAGGGGATGAATACTTTTGCAAGACATTGTATTGGGATTTGAGACAGACATATTCATCAAAGCAACATATTTTCTCAGGAAGTCCATGCTTATTTCAGCAGGACAATGCCAAGCCTAATTCTGCATGGGCTACAACACCGTGGCTTCATAGACACAGAGTGTGTGTGTTTGACTGGCCTGCTGCCAGTCCAGGTCTGTCTTCTATTGAGAATGTATGGTGCATCATGAAGAGGAGAATAAGACAACGACAACCACGGACTGTTGAGCAGCTAAAGTCTTGTATCAAGCAAGAATGGACAAAAATTCCAATTTTAAAACTGCAACAATTAGTATCTTCAGATCTCATATGATTAAAAAAGTACTATTAACCCTGATCAGTACACTTGGGGTCCACGCGGACCCCAGCACTGTATTTTGTAATATTTTTTATGTTACCAATTTTTTTTTGTCTGCTATATTAGGTAGTTGTCACTCACCAGGTTGTCACTCCACACACTAGAGATTATTGCGTTGCACGCATTTATAGAATTTCTATAATAGATTTTCATTTGGGTTCCATGTGGACCCCAGCCAGAGACTCTAATTTTCAACTATTTTTAGCCATACTTTATTCAAACAATATACTCATCAACATTAACAGGATTCATTTCACTATTTTAGTATAGTTTGTTGTAGATAACAAGGAGGTTAAAAAAAAGGAGAGAGCTTGCAATTAGCACCCTCCATGTGCCTTTGCTTTGCCCTGCTAGATCCTGCTGTGTTCCATTGTCTGTGCGCCCCAGTAATGTTGTACTATCTGTGGCAATGTCTGCAAAGACCATTCTACTCCAAGTGTTTGTTGTGATGAGTGTGTCTAAATATTGTGAGACATGCACTCTGATTTTTTGCTCAAGTGAAATTCATCTTCGTACCCACTTGAATTGATAGCCAAGTGATTTTGTAGTTGAAAAACTGCCCAACTGGACCTTAACTATCATGCTATTATTGTGGGGTCCACCTGGACCCCAATGCTCAGTAGGGTAATTTTGATAAATCAGTCAAATATATGCTTTACCTGTACATCTTTATTATATTTTCTTCTACCTTATCATCAAAGTAGCACTAGGATGTGACAACGCCCTTCTTTAGACTTGATGTAGCACAAAAATTTGTGGAAAACGTAAAGTAAAAAATGTGAAAATATTGTGTATTTCTTTTTTCCTTGATTTGTGTGTTCTCCTTGTGTCTGCGTGGGTTTCATCTGGGTGCTCCGATTTCCCCCACAGTCCAAAGACATGCAGGTTCGGATAATCGGTGGCTCTAAATTGACTGTAGGTGTGAATGTGAGTGTGAATGGTTGTGTCTCTGTGTGTCACCCTGCGATGACCTGGTGACTTGTCCAGGGTGTACCCCACCTCTCACCCATAGTCAGCTGGGATAGGCTCCAGCTTGTCTGCGAGCCTGTAGAACAGGATAAGCAGCTACAGATAATGGATGGATGGATGGATGGATGGATAAAACCATTATAATCAACAATTTTTTTGTGGACTTACAAGTTCACACATTATTCAAACAAATTTTGAGGCAGTTGTCTACTGAATATAGACACAAAGTACATGAAATAGTGTTGGGGTCCCTGTGGACCCCAAGTGTACAAATTAATCAGTCTGGGCATGTGTACTGGTGAGGGTTAAAGGAAAGGTGATGTAATACAATGGTAATAATGCCTCTGTCCCAGCTTTTTTTTTAGTGTGTTGCAGACATCAAATTATAACTTCATTTATATTTACAAAACACAACCAAGTTACTGTGGCAGCAAGGGCGTGGTCAAGCCAGTTTGTGAATGGAGAGCAAAGCCGGGGAGGGGAAGTGGCAGAGTATTGCACCTGTGTGAATTAATGTGCTGTGTGCGTTTTCCCAGTGGCAGGGAGTAGATAAAAGGGTGGAGAGGAGAGAAGGAGAGTACTTTCCTGTGCATTGTTTTGTGTGTGTGCATGCGTGTTACAATGTCCAACCTTAACACAAATAAATCTAGGACATCATAACAAAAGAGTCAAACACTGTTGTAGGGGAAAAAGCTTTTTCGTTTACTCAAGATGTTTAAAAGCATAACATCAAGCACAAAAAACCCCTAAAACAAAGCCAGGTGACTAAGGATAGAAAAATAGGAAAAAGATCAAAGAAAACCTACAACTGACTTGCTAGATGTTTACACTGCCCTTGCTCCCGTGCTCCTACTGCACAGGCGCAGTGACGCAAATCAAAATGTGAGTCTTCCGCTTTATTCCTTACCTACACTTACTAGCTGACACTAGTAACATGCAGAAATTAGTCACCAGGGACAACAGGTTTGACAAGAGATAACAAAACGAAAAGAAACTAACAAATTCAACTATATAAATAATACTAAAAAAAACATGAGGCGCGAGTGTGCCAGCGAGTCTGCCCCTGGGAAGTCCAGGTGACAAAGAGAGAGAGAGAGAACAGACCGCCATCTTGGATGAGAGGTGGTATTTATACCAGATGACCAATCCCCGCAAACGCAGTCCACCTGTCAGCCATGCCCAAACTCCACCTACAGGCATGCAGACAAAAAGGGGAAAAAAAACAAACCAACAACCCCGTAACAATGTGAAACTTTATTTTTTCCATTGAAAGCTGAAAAGTTTGCATAAAAGGTGCCAAAGTACAGTACATGCCTGTCCAAGTGCTTTAGTGTCCCACCTCTCCCTACAAGAGTATTACACTGGTGCCAAAACCCAGGAATGCTGAAGCAAACCACCATCATGGAGCCTTCCCTGTTCAAGGAGCTTGTCCATGCCATAACCGCTGCCCAGCAGAACCAGCTCCAGGCACTGGTTGTGATGCTGTCCCAGCAGGACTGTCAGGTGCTCCTGCTTCTCATCCCACCTGCAGGTGTGCCAGCCACAGAGTCAGCAAGCTTCCCCCATGTCACCCTCATGAGAATGGGGCTGCACAATGACCCTGAGGCCTTCATAGCGGTCTTCAAGCGAGTTGTGCGGATGGCTGGACAAACAGCAAGTGGCTCACCTACTGCTGCTCTTCACCAGCGAAGCATAGCTCGCGGCCCAGCAAGTGCCCACTGACAACAGGCTGGTCTATGCAAATCTGAAGCGCACTATCTTACAGCAAGTTGGCCGTACTTTTCAATAATTAAGGATAGACTGTACTGAGTGACGCATGACACTCAGACCGGCAAAAAAGTGACACAGTTGTTGGTCCTAAAGAGCCACAGGGAATTCGTATTCCATGCAGCTCATTATAACCCTATGGCAGGACACCTAGAACAAGATAAAACATTCACCTGTCTCTGCTCTCCAGCCTTTTAAGTTTGAGGTGGTCCACAGGACGGGGGCACAGATGGTGGTGGCAAACTACCACTCCCATTTGGGTGTGGGGTGGGTGGTGGGGGTCAGTTGCAGGTCAGACGGAGGGGATATGTGGTAGCGGGGGCGTGGTTGAGGGCCGGTTTGAATGGAGAGCAAAGCCAGGCAAGATGAGTGGCAGAGTGATTGCACCTATGTATAATTAATGTGCTGTGTGTTTTCCCAGTGACAGGGAGCAGATTAAAGTGTGAAGAAGAGAGAAGTAATAGAGTGCTTCCCTGCACCTCGTGTTCTATGTGTGTGTGTGTGTGTGTGTGTGTGTGTGTGTGTGTGTGTGAGAGAGAGAGAGAGAGAGAGAGAGAGAAAGACTTTATTTTTTCCATTGAAAAGTGAAAAACTGGAATAAAAGGTGTCAAAGTACCAAAGCCTCCTGTCCGAGTGCCTCAGTGTCCCACCTCTCCCTACAGTTACATTACATTACAGGCTTTTAGCTGATGCTCTTATCCAGAGCGACGTACAGCTAGACCCTGACTTCCTCATTGGTCAGTAAAACTCTTGAAAATCTTTTCTTTATACTTTTGTCAGTTAAATAAAGGTTCACATGAATTAACAAATCACAGATTTTTGTTCTTCTCACATTTTGGAAAATATCCCAACTTTTCTGGAAATGGGGTTAGTAACGTTCAGTACCATAGTTGCATGGTTGTGCATGAATTTCTCAACTATTTGACCAGCTCTTACCCCAGTGACATAATTCTGAAAACCAAAATAGGGTTCCTATGTTACATACTTGAGAAAGTTGACAATCTGTAAAAATAAGATCTGGTCCGAAAGCAATGCAGGATTGTGCTGGTTTAACTGGTTTAGGTTTCCTCTCAGACTCTTTCGGCATGTTTTGGACTGAAAGTGCTGTGTACATATGGGTGTGGCCTCAGAAATGTCCCTAAACCAGGTTTGTATCCAAAAAAAGATGATCAGATTATTATCTTACCAGATTAGGAACACTGCGATAAGCATTTCACTGCATGCCATACTCTGTACACTGTAAAAAAAAAAGTTACGCCAACTTAAAAATTCAAGGCAACTTGCTGCACAGGATTTTTGAGTTTATGTGACAACTAAGATTTTTAAGTTTTGAAGAAAGTTGTGCCAACTTATACTTTTGGTCTCAGATAACTTAGCCTTCATATTTACACAAACATAATTTTTTCAGTTTTACATGATAAGAATTCAACTTTAAGGCCACTAATCTTTCATCCAAGTACACCATTGTATGCCATTCATAGCACTTTAATTGGCTGGTACTGAATTGTTTGCACATTTCGTTTGTCAAATTAGCTTCAGGCTGAAAATAAGTGAATGTGTGACTTAACAAAAAAGCACTGCCACTACAGTTTTATAGCAGTTTTGCTACCATCATGTTAAAATAAACATGCTATTTGAACTGGATTGTTATTTGTTTTATTGTGGGATAAAAAGAAAATTGAACTAAAATTTTGAAGTTTTTACTTGGATGAAAGATTAAAGGCCTTAAAGTTGAATTCTTATCATGTAAAACTGAAAAAATTAAGTTTGTGTATATATGAAGGCTAAGTTATCTGAGACCAAAAGTATAAGTTGGCACAACTTTCTTCAAAACTTAAAAATCTTAGTTGTCACATAAACTCAAAAATCCTGTGCAGTAAGTTGCCTTGAATTTTTAAGTTGGCGTAACTTTTTTTTTTTACAGTGTATGATTGTGTATGTGACAAATAAATTTGAATTTGATTAGTTGATTAAACAAGTGATTTCATTCATGGCCTGTTGCACCACCCTCATACAGATGTGTACAGCATCTGCATATTATGCTGATGATTTTGCTGTTATGGGCTGAACCTCTACCCTTGTGGCTTGACAAGCAGCACACATGAGCAGAACACAACAGTGATCTAACAGGTTAGGACGCGTATGAGGCACAGAGTAAACTTTCAGACAGAGGAACTGTGACATCACGCCATTAGAGGGTTTCATTTACAAAGATAGGTGAGTTTATTCTTTCAATATTTGCAAGCAGGTTTCATTTAAAGTGAACAACTGAATATTTTCACTATTGCTGCCCTGTTGTACTCGTGGGAATATGGGCAGAAGTCAAGCTGCTTTGTGACAATGTCCTGTCTCTGTGCCAGCTATTAACATTGTACTGAGAAACGTAATCATTAAAGAAAATGTACAAGCATTCAATTTCAAAAATACTCAAGTATCAATATGACAAAAATAATATTCAAGTGTAGTACCTCAGTACGATTACTCACGTCTTTTCCACCTGATATTTTAGCTGTACAAGTAAAACTGAACTGAATTAAACTTTAAAACAGAAGATTCAGAACATGTACTACGAAGAGACAATAAAGATATCACGTTTTTTTTAAAACGCTAAATTACATAACATGCATTTGTAAAACATTTTAATCATAAGATAAACATTAATTTTACACTTCATTAAACAGTATGTTTGTTTTTTATTCTATATGTGGACATTTCAAGTACTTTTAAAGAACACGTTTACATTTTGGTCTTTTTGTTAGTTTAATGCAGGAATGGATTTGTGAAGAAGTATGATGTTGGATTAAATTTTTTTCCAAACAAGCAATGCGCTGTTTTAACTACTACATTCACTCCCGCATCTTTTATTTGAATTTTTCATTTGCTTGATAGAAAAACACTGTTCGAGTTCAGTGGAAACACACACACACACACACACACACACACACACACACACACACACACACACACACACCAAAAAAAAACAACCCAGCTATTTCAAATCGAGTTAAGGCAAGTTCAGTGGAACCAAGGTGCAGATCAAATAACCAACATGCAAAACATTTAGAAAGAGTTCCAGTAGCAACGGAAACATAACGACCAAAACCAGACAAAATTACAGCCTCAGAGAGAAGACACAAACCACGGAAATGGGTCAGTGCAGCAAATAAGAAGACAACATCAAGGAAATGCTTGCTTTAGGATGCATAAATATCTGCGTGGCTGTTCGATTGGTGCCTTCAGTGATCTGAGGATAGTGTTGAAATTCCTCATTGTTTTGGGATTCAGGCTACTCTACCGTCACAAAAGCTCTCCTGTCCGCCATATTGTCCCCCTCAGCCCTGGTCATAAACATGGAGCGAGACAGCAGTCTTCTGAAACAGACATTTTCCAGCCCAGATTATATCCAGTAAACGTCTCCGAGCCCATTCAGGATTTCTAAGAGTTTGTAACACCCTTTACAACAGAAGTGTCAACTGAAATTCTCTAAAAGTACAACAGGATGTTTATTGGAAAAATAAACTCTTCTTTTATTTTCACCATTAGGTCTCAGTCATAGCATTTTAAAATACATCTACTTTCTAAAAATGTAAAATAAGAAGAACTCACAGGGGCTTACATCTGCTAAGAATGTCCGAGGTCTCAGATCTCTCTTGTCGATCAACTTTTCCTCTTTTTTTTTTTAACATATTTTTAGGTCTCAATGATTCATTTTGGGATTTGGAGTCAGTCACTGAATCACACTATGCCAACACAGACATGTTTCTGAATCATTTTCAAATTAATAATCAGTGTTGATTTTCAACAAAATCCTTACAGGCATGTCTTGCCACTCAGCAGCCTTGGTAATGTCTCCAAACAGTTATTTCAGGCTAACAAAATCATGTTTAAACTTGCAATTTCAATGGCTACCAGGACAGAAACACTGCGTAGAATCATCAGTCAAATCTGATAAACACTGCTGAAGAGGCTTGGTGCCTTTGCCTCAAAATATGGTTTAAACACTTTTTCCCACCATGGGTTTCTCTTATGCAAGTGAAACTATGTTTGTGTCAGTGCAACAACACAGTTGGCTCAACATGTTTCAACATTCAACAGACGATTCACTTTTTGGAGAGGGGGGAGATACAACGGTTGTGCATACAACCGCCATCTTTGGAGTTACAGACTTTTCCCTTAGATTTCTATTCAGGACTCTTTAAGTGGTTTGTTTCCTCCCTTATACCATCTCTATTTGGGTGATGTGAATTCATGTGCATTGTACAGTGGTGTGTGTGTGTGTGTGTGTGTGTGTGTGTGTGTGTGTGTGTGTGTAAAACAGGGTGGCTACTATGCAATGGGTCTGCTGCACAATCTAGACAAATGGATGTTTTTTTTTGTACCTTTGGAAAAGTGACAATGACAATAAAGACTTATCTTTTTAATCTCTGAGGGATCAATAAAGCAAGAAAATGTTGAGTAGTAGTATACTACAGGGTGGCACAGTGGTGCAGAGGTTGTGGGTTCAAACCTCATGGCTGACTAGGTCCTTTCTGTGCTGCATTTGCATGTTCTCCTCGAGGCTTTATGGGTTTCCTAGCACAATACATCCAGTTACCTTGGATCCTCCTGAAGTCAACAATCATGTGACATTGTGAGATTGTTGAGACTGCACCAGCCTGTGAGTGGATCCACTTCCTCCCTCAATGTTGATTCATCAGGGTAATGCCATCAGCAAACTTGAATTGAGCTGTAATATGCAGCACAGTCGTGAGCTAGCAGCACAAATAGCAGTGGCCTGTATTTGGACACACTGGGGTCTCCCAGGTAGAAATTACAGGATCCAAGTGCAGGAGGAGGTGTTGACATCAGTCATCATATTTAGCAGCCTTCCTTAACATGTCCAAGCCTGTTTGTTTAAAAAGGTCCTGAAGTGCTGAGTTGGACCCATCAGACCGGGTCCTCACCTGTTTCAGAACAGGTTTGAGTTGTGGTCTGTATGCTGGAATTAGCTTAACAGAGATGTGATCCAAGCAACCAAGGTGGGGTGGGGTTGAGTGGGGTATGCTGGTGTAAAACGTGTAATGTATTTTCTCAATTGACTGTGCTACTGGAACATGCTAATGGAATGTAGCCATCACTGACATCAAGTCATGAGGGCCAGTTGTAGATTACTGATAACACTGAGTTCATTCAGCGCTTTCTTCACTTTGAGCCAGGTGGAATCTGACACTATGATGGTGTCACGTTCCGCTGTGGCATGTCTTCAGGTGTACACGCTACAGCGCACAGGAGTATCATTATACAGAATGGATGTATTGAACACTGACCTACAAATCTGAAAATATTCTAAAACAAAAAAGACCATCCGTAACACACAGTGATGTCTATACTGGACACACGTTTCTGTTTCTGGTTGAGAGTACGCCGTGTGCATTCTGTCTGCCGCTTCTCACTGGAGCTTTTTATTACATTTTATTTTCTCTTTTGTTTTTCTTTTTTGTGTAGTTTGATGTTTGTTTGAGTGTTTTGTCTGCTGGTTGTGGTGTAGCTCCGAACCCAGTTTTGGGCGTCAGTTCCCTCCAGGCCTTGGTTCACCGTGGGTGATGCCTGTGCTCCCAGCTATGGATTGCAGTGAGCTTGTTGCTCATTTTAACATTGTGGTTGTCCAGCGCTCTGTGCAGCAGTGCTTTAGTGCTTGGCGTGATGTTCTGAGCAACATTGCCCGGTGGCGTTGCAGCAGCTGTGCTGGCAGTGTGGGACTTGTTTTTGTGCGCCTTTTGGTGGGACTGTGGCTGCTACACCACTGGAATGACATCTTGACCTCTATTTGGTGGACTTTTTTTTTCTCTATAATTGTAAAGCGATCTTGGGTTTTGAGAAAGGCGCTATATAAATTGAACTTAATACTAATAATAATAATAATAATAATAATAATAATAATATTATAGTTAGCATGGTGGTGCACTCTCTGGGGAACCAGAATGACCAGACACCAACACGAGACTTACCAGATAGCGCTACTATCCTCTCAGCCCACCTAATGGCTGCATCTGGAATGCTGTGGTTTATAAATTATGTAATAAAATGGACTGTCATTAATGTTCTAGATTTTATTTTTATCTCTCTGTGCATCGAAGCTGCCGATTATCACTGCTATCTTCCTAAATGCAATAACTGTGAAGAACCATTCTGTGCAAGAGCCTATACCACTCTTACACTGTGCAATAATCTATACTACACTTACATTTATACCTGTGCACATACCGGTATAATTTATTCTGGATGTCTTTCCACAACCTTCCTGTGAACATCATAACAATTACTGAAACAATACCAACTCAGGGAGGAGTAACTCTCTATTTCTATTTTAGCATCTTGCACCTTTGCACTTTGTTATTTCTACCTGCATTTGTGTATCCTTTATTTATGTCTACTGTCTTGTTCCAGTACCGCCAGTAAATACCACAAATTTGGTGATTTGGCTTCAGGGTTTACTCCCCAAGATCCACCCTGTTTTGCAAAGTTAGCAGGAGCACCTGGAGTAGGATGTGGCTCTCTACCACACACGGTCAGTCTTCACACATGGAGAGGCTCATGGCCACTTGATATAGACCATGTATTGCGCTTTACATGGTGCTGGATATAAGGAGACCAGTCTATGACACCACAATGGCCGACTAGAAAGGTGCGACTCCTCCAGTGATCTTTAACCCCCAAAGAAAGATTAGTCACCCATTTCTTAGATATAAGGACACTATCGAGGACATTCTGAAACATGGTGGTGCACTTCGAACAGGGAACAACACTGTAATCAGCAGGCTGGAACGGCAAAAATTTATTGATGATTTGTGCATCCAAATAGACAATGATCGAAAGGATGAAAACATAAGAAAAAGAATTAAGCACCACAAGAAAGGAAGGAACATTTGAGCACTACTACTCTTGCAATGACCTCATCTCATATTTTGTATTTTACCTGTATTGAGTCTAAGGTGTACATACAGTCCTGTGCAAAAGTCTTAGGCCCCTATTTTTTTCATACAAACTTTGCTATAAATTTCTATTTTATGACTTCTATATCATCGAGTCAGTACAAAAACGTTTTAGAATCCAAATGTTCATTTTTTTCCAGCACAAAATTAAATGTTACAGAAAAAAAGTTTTTATCTGAGCAGCGTATTCCATAAGAGAGCACTTTTCAGATTAAAAAAGAAAACATAATGAAGGCTGCTGGGTTTTGGTGTAAAATGAAGAAGTGAGTGTGACAGTCAAAGTGTCCAGAAGAACTGTGGCTGGTTCTGTAAGATGCTCAGGAAAACCTGACCTCACTGGACCTGAGACGGATATATATATATATATATATATATATATATATATATATATATATATATAAAAGTAAAGGGTCGTCTCACACCAAATACTGACTTTGTTTAATTTATTAAGACTTACTGATTACTGTTTATAGTATTTTTTAAACGTTAAAAATTTCACTTCATTATTTTTAAGTCATTTTTGTTCTACAGCATTTCTGTACATGAGCCTAAGACTTTTGTACAGGACTGTACATCTTGTTCCAAATTATATCTCATTGTTTTTGTACAATTAATACATCTATCTACAATTACAGTGCCTTGCAAAAGTATTCATCCCCTTTGGTGTTTGTCCTGTTTTGTCACATTACAAGCTGGAATTAAAATGGATTTTTGAAGGGTTAGCACCATTTGATTTACACAACATGACGACCACTTTAAAGGGGCGCATTGTTGTTTTATTGTGACACAAACAATAATTAAGATGAAAAAACAGAAATCTGGAGTGTGCATGAGTTTTCACCCCCTTTCGTATGAAACCCCTAAATAAGAGCTGCTCCAACCAATTCACTTCATAAGTCACATAATTAGTTGATTAAGATCCACCTGTGTGCAATCAAAGTGTCACATGATCTGTCACATGATGTCTGTATAAATCAACCTGTTCTGGAAGGACCCTGACTCTGCAACACTACTAAGCAAGCAACATGAAAACCAAGGAGCCTCCAAACAAGTCAGAGACAAAATTGTGGAGAAGTATAGATCAGGGTTGGGTTATAAAAAATATCCCAAACTCTGAATATCCCACAGAGCTCCATTAAATCCATTATAGCAAAATGGAAAGAATATGGCACCACTACAAACCTGAAAAGAGAAGGCCCTGCCCACCAAAACTCACAGACCGGGCAAGGAGGGCATTAGAGATGTAACAGAGACACCAAAGATAACACTGAAGAAGCTGCAAAGATCCACAGTGGAGATGGGAGTATCTGTCCATAGGACCACTTTAAGCCATACATGCCAAAGAGTGGGTGGGGCTTTATGGAAGAGTGACCAGAAAAAAGCCATTACTGAAGAAAACATGTTTGGGGTTTGCCCAACAGCATGTGGCAGACTCCCCAAACACATGGAAGAAGATTCTCTGATCAAATGAGATTAAAATTGATCTTTTTAGCCATCATGGGAAACGCCATGTGTGGCACAAACCCAACACCCTGAGAACACCATTCCTACAGTGAAGCATGGTGGTGGCAGCATCATGCTGTGGGGATGTTTTTCATCTGCAAGGACAGGAAAGCTGGTCAGGACTGAAGGAAAAATGGACAGCACTAAATACAGGGCAGTTCTGGAGGAAAACCTGTTTGAGACGATCAGAGGTTTGAGACTGGGATGAAGGTTCACGTTCCAGCAGGACAATGACCCTAAACATACTGCTAAAACTACAGTGAAGTGGTTTAAAGGTAAACATTTAAATGTCTTGGAATGGCCTAATCAAAGCCCAGACCTGAATCCAACTGAGAATCTGTGGCATAACTTGAAGATTGCTGTACACCAACACAACCCATCTAACTTGAAGGAGTTGGAGCAGTTTTGCCTTGAGGAATGGGCAAAAATCCCAGTGGCTGGATGTGCTAAGCTAATTGACACATACCCCAAGAGACTTGTAGCTGTAATTGCAGCAAAAGGTGGCTCTACAAAGTATTGACTTTGGGGTGTGTGTGTGTGAATACTTATGCACACTCCAGATTTCTGTTTATTCATCTTAATTACTGTTTGTGTCATAATAAAAAAAAATGTGCCCCTTTAAGGTGGTTAGCATGTTGTGTAAATCAAATGGTGCTAACCCTCCAAAAATCCATTTTAATTCCAGCTTGTAATGCGACAAAACAGGACAAACACTGAGGGGGTGAATACTTTTGCAAGGCACTGTATCTGCTGTAAAAGAGTAAAGAAAAATAATGACAATACAACACCAGGACATTAATGACATTATATCCTCAGGAGAACGAATTAATATTATTTAATTAGTGTGTGTGTAAACACCAGGGGTGAAAATAAGCTGGTCTTGGCCGGTCCGGTGTACCACTAAAAGATTTGGCCGTGCCGAAAAGAAAAATATACTGTCTCTGAAAAAAAAAAAAAAACACTTTCAGCATAACAACACACCTGCTAACGTCAATTCCTTCCGTGTTTCACTCGACAAACAACATTCGAGATAGTGCGAGCCACTGCTTAACCATCTTGCGCCAACGTGCGCAGCTGCTATCCAAAGTGTTTTAGTAGACAGACGTTTGTTGCAAAGCCTCCCAAATAAAAAACAACATATACAGAAACATATGTTGATGTTTCAATATTCTATTATGTGTGCAGTGTTTCACTGGACAAACAACGAGCGAGCTACAGCGCGTGTACGGCTTAACCAGATGTTGTGCAATAACGTGCGCAGCTGGTAATCAAAGTGTTTTAGCAACAGACGTTAGTTGCAAAGCCTCCCAAATAAAAAGGCATATAAAGAAACATGTTAATGTTTCATGATAGGCTATTTAAAAATTACTTTGATCAGAATTCGTAAATCGAGTGGAAGTTGGGGCAAAGATTCTAGATTACTGTCTGGTTGGAGCGAGCAGAGTAACTAGGCTCCCAATGCATGGCACGTGCACTGAGAACACACGCACTTACTGTAGAACACACGCACTTTCTCAAACGTTCCGACACACCCGTGGCAAAATACAAAGAATCCCAAAAAACACCAACAGAAAACCACAACGATATATTTGATAAAATAAGGAAGAGAGGACAACTTTTACCTAAAAACTTTCACTTTTCTGTTCTGTTACACTGTTCTGTGTCCAATGTCCAAAATGAAAAGTTAGTTTTGAACTGTTCAGCTAAAAAAATTTAATTAAAACGATTGTGTTGTTGAAATGATGTGTTTGTCTGTGAAGATTCTCAGTCATCCAGGTACATAGTAATCTGTGGTTGGTATCCATGAGAGGATAAATACCTGATACTCCCTATTAGTCAGACAGAACTGAGGAAGCCTTTCGGATGAGAGGTGAAAAGTTTTCAAGAATCTTCAAGCAAGTCCAGTTGCTCTCTTCTACCAACCACAGATTACTACGTACCTGGATGACTGAGAATCTTCACAGACATGTTTCTACGCACTTTGGGATGAGATCCCTTCGACTGGTGCGGGAGTATGAGAGGACTTCCAGAAAACTGGCAGACATCTTAGCCAGAGAGGATCGTTCATTTTTGTCAACCTGAAACGACCATCACTGAACAGAGGTGGGCGTCTATGACATCTTTTATCAGCCACCTACAATGCAGCCATCAGCATTCTGATTCTATGATGATCCATGAGAGGATAAATACTGGATACTCCCTATTAGTCAGACAGAACTGAGGATGCCTTTCGGATGAGAGGTGAAACGTCTTCAAGAATCTTCAAGCAAGTCCAGTTGCTCTCTTCAACCAACCGCAGATTAATAATGATGTGTTTGCAATTTATTTATAATCAAAAACTGATACAGGTGGATGAAAGAGTGATAGTGTGATAAAGTACTATACTAGTACTACTGAGTGATAAGAAGTCCTAGTGAATGCTTGATAAGTAGACAATAATAAATAATTAGGTGTATTTTTCGGCACGCGCACTATGACTCAAAATAATATACCGGCAAGAAATAAAAGTTACTGTCACCACTGAGTAAACACACTCATGTCATGGTGATATGTGACAATATTTTTTTTTCTTACAAGTTTGGTTTTCTTACAGAAATTGCAGGTATTTTATAAATGATTGATTGTGTAGAGAAAATCTCTGTCCTATCTGACCTCAGGTTTAATCCTGAATAATAGCAGCAGTGATGAGTGTTCATGTAAACATTATTACCTTTAATAGATTATTCTCTGGGGCGGCATGGTGGTGTAGTGGTTAGCGCTGTCGCCTTACAGCAAGAAGGTCCGGGTTCGAGCCCTGTGGCCGGCGAGGGCCTTTCTGTGTGGAGTTTGCATGTTCTCCCCGTGTCTGCGTGGGTTTCCTCTGGGTGCTCCGGTTTCCCCCACAGTCCAAAGACATGCAGGTTAGGTTAACTGGTGACTCTATGTGAGTGTGAATGGTTGTCTGTGTCTATGTGTCAGCCCTGTGATGACCTGGCGACTTGTCCAGGGTGTACCCCGCCTTTCGCCCGTAGTCAGCTGGGATAGGCTCCAGGTTGCCTGCGACCCTGTAGAACAGGATAAAGTGGCTACTGATAATGAGGTGAGATGAGATTATTCTCTCTAAAGCAGGTTTCAAACAAGATGTCATTTGTTTTGATATTTTAAAATATCATTTTTTTGTCGTTAAACCACCAAAAACAACAGCAACACCAACAACCACATAGTGCACTTCTTCTGGCGCACGCGACCATCAATCTAACCTATGATTGCGTGAGATGTTTGTGCTCTTGCACATGCGCAGTGCAGAAGCTGGTTGTGGCACGAGCTGAGTGTTGTTATTGTTGAGGTTTGAGTTCGGTCCATGACGGTGTGTATAGGTTGTTTGTTGAACATGATGAGCGCTTGAGGAGACCTGGCAGGTGAGCATCTCAGGTAATGATCAGGTAAACACTGACTGCTCTAAAACCCAAAGCAGGTGAAGTGGAGCTCGCAGTCTGGACTCGGATTTGCTTTGGTTTGTTTTTTTCGGAACAGAGTGAGTATTAATATTTCATTCCGCGTTAAAGTTGTATATTTATCGTGAATAAACGTCGCAGTGTGTTTTTGTACCGAGCCGCACCTCGCTTTAATTCTCTCAGGGATAAAGATGATCGATCCGCCGGGCGTGCTTTGGGTCGAGCTCCAATTTAAGGAAAAGATGAGTAATTAGGGAACGTGGGTCGATGTGGGTCATTGACGGCGTTTTGGCGCCACCTTGTGGGCACTTATATGAGTAACATCTCGTCGCTTTACATTAACGTGATTTATTTTTCTGATTCTAAGCACAAAAACATCAACACTGTGGCAACTCTTGTAAATGAAAGGTAGAATTAATGTGAAAATTATACTTTTAATACTCACTCACTGTCCACTTATTAGGAACACCTGCACGTTCATGCAGTTATCTCATCAATCACGTGGCAGCAGCAGCAGCACAATCCCAGCTAGCATGTATATAGTGGACCACTGGTGGCTTTTGGACGGCAAGCCGTCGGTGGTATGCCAGCCGTGGTCCGAAGTCGGGCCGCTGCCTAGCACAAATCACAGCTCGGGGCGTGAGTGGCTTTTGGTTGGCGCCCCGCGATGGTGCGCGAGGATTCGAATCCACTGCGCAAGACAGTGGCGGCTCGCCATCCTTGGACCGCTGAAGGACCGCTACCCATAGACGACAACGGACGGAAGAACCAGCCACAACTTAATAGGACTAGGTAAGTACACCATCTTCTTATCTCTTCTAAAATTATCATATACAAAAACTATAGTAAACGTAATGCTAGCCTACACTTCAAAACTTCGTGAACTGTTGTGGTATGACGTTTCTGACAGCAAGACAGAGACAAACTCATTCATTAGGACTCGTTCAGAAAACGGACATGATGGCTTACCAATTTGACATAATTAGCCAACGAAGGATAAATAAAGTAGCCTACATATCACCCTCGTATATGCACCTGGGGTGAAGTGTTTTTATTCACATATGAGAAAGGGGGGAAATTACTTTGGCTATCCGAAAGTGTACTCGCCTGTATTAAGACACCCTCTGCCCCTTGGCTGTGCCTAGAAATTCTATCCATGAAACTTTACTTAATTACACTAAACTTCACCTCAATAATGGTAACCTCTACCTCAGTAACTCTCCTTTACCTCAGTAAAGGCTAAACTTTACCTCATTATTGCTAACCTTTATGAAATAACACTTTTTTTGCCTCAGTAACACTAACATTTACCTCAGTAATGCTGTGTTATCTTAATGCTAACTTTTATTTAATAACACTAATTTTTACCTCAGTAACACTAACCTTTACTCAATAACACCATTTACCTCAGTAATGCTAAGTGTTATCTTAATGCTAACCTTTATTTAATAACACTAATTTTTACCTCAGTAACACTAACCTTTACTCAATAACACCATTTACCTCAGTAATGCTAAGTGTTATCTTAATGCTAACCTTTATTTAATAACACTAATTTTTACCTCAGTAACACTAACCTTTACTCAATAACACCAACATTTACCTCAGTAATGCTTAATAATGCTAACCTTTATTTAATAACACTAACTTTTACCTCAGTAACACTAACCTTTACTCAATAACACCAACATTTACCTCAGTAATGCTTAATAATGCTAACCTTTATTTAATAACACTAACTTTTACCTCAGTAACACTAACCTTTACTCAATAACACCAACATTTACCTCAGTAATGCTAAGTGTTATCTTAATAATGCTAACCTTTATTTAATAACACTAACTTTTACCTCAGTAACACTAACCTTTACTCAATAACACCAACATTTACCTCAGTAATGCTAAGTGTTATCTTAATAATGCTAACCTTTATTTAATAACACTAATTTTTACCTCAGTAACACTAACCTTTACTCAATAACACCAACATTTACCTCAGTAATGCTAAGTGTTATCTTAATAATGCTAACCTTTATTTAATAACACTAACCTTTACTCAATAACACCAACATTTACCTCAGTAACGCTAATCTCTAATTTATTAACACTAAACTTACTAATTCTTCATTACCCTAACTGACAATCAGTTTTGCATGTAGATTGATGTAGCCTTTGCTAGGCAAACCTGTCCGACTTTTTAAAAATGAAGGCAACTTTATTGGTTAATAGATGACAGATGGGGTTTAACATTTGTCCTGTGACAAAAAAAAAAAGTTTCAGGTCAGCACAGCAACTTTCCTCGCCTTGGCTGTCCATGGTTGTTAGCCTAGCTATCATAGCTATCGCCCCGATATTGTTTTGTTTCTGGAGTTCATGTCTGCATCCGCTGGTGTTTTGAGGCAGCTACTGCAACTGATGTGTAGACAACATCGGGGTTCCCGCGGGGTCTTAAAAACCCTTAAAACATTGAATTGAAGCGTTTGGAAATGATACAAATGCCAGCCAGTGTCAGTGTATTGCCAGCAGTGATTTGTTCTACAGGCTACTAGACGTGAACGAGTATAAAATTATAAAGAAGGAAGAACAGGACTAGGCATGTAAACCTGTTCACTTTACCACAGAAATTTTAAGGAATAATAGGGCTGTGACTTTACTCACTCCTTACACCAACTCTTCTTCAATGTCGTGCACCGAAATATCACAGTATCACAGTATCAATATTTCAGGTAGGCCTTCTTCTACCGGCAGTTATGCAGTAAGCTGTAACCAAAACACGACATATGTATTTGACAGAATTTAAAATATACGCCACTCAACATGATCCCAAATGCTGATTCACATATTTAATGTTTATGAACGTAGTAAAAAGAAACGTATAAAAAACATTTTGTGAACCTAGGTGATGAGAGAGAGAGAGAGAGAGTGTGTGTGAGAGAGAGAGAGAGAGAGAGAGAGAGAGAATGTTGATGCAGCTTTGTAATAAGACAGATGGTGATATGTTGTCTCTTTTCCCTTTACAGGTCACCAAGAGTACAAGTCTGTAAGGTAATTTGGGGTAATTTATAGGCAACACTTGTGGCGCAATGTCTAGTTACTGGAGTAAGAGAAGAAGGATTGCTAAAGGCGTTGAATCAGACTTACTGAGTATAGGCCTAACTTCTTCAGCAGAGTGTGGGGGGGAAGGGGTGTCATATGAAGTGACTGAGGTCCAATTTACTCATGGGGGCAGTGGGG
The DNA here is from genome assembly GCF_027579695.1 of Neoarius graeffei. Taxonomy (NCBI): domain Eukaryota; kingdom Metazoa; phylum Chordata; class Actinopteri; order Siluriformes; family Ariidae; genus Neoarius; species Neoarius graeffei. Next base: position 121,887,908 of record NC_083570.1, on the reverse strand, counting down.
TAGAACCCCTACCAGGACATAGTGCCCATTCAGGACAGAGCAGTGGTGGAGTTAGTGAGCAGGTCCATTCAGGACAGAGCAGTGGTGGAGTGAGTGAGCAGGTCCATTCAGGACAGAGCAGTGGTGGAGTGAGTGAGCAGGTCCATTCAGGACAGAGCAGTGGTGGAGTGAGTGAGCAGGTCCATTCAGGACAGAGCAGTGGTGGAGTGAGTGAGCAGGTCCATTCAGGACAGAGCAGTGGTGGAGTGAGTGAGGATGAACAGTCCAGTGAACATGCACATGACAGTGATGGCAGTGAGGAAATCTGTTCTTCAGGCGAAGACACACGAAGTCACCTTGCTCAATGGGCAGTTAGGAGAAGGATAAGCCATGCTGCTTTGGCAGATTTATTATCTTTTCTCTCTGGAAAATTGCATGGCTTGCCAAAAAATCCTAGAACGTTACTAAAAACAAAAACCACGTATCATGTTAAAAATATTTCAGGCGGTAGCTACTATCATTTTGGCTTCGATCATGGCATTTCCTCTCATCTTGCTAACAAAAAAACTCCTTTGACTTGCCCGTCTTTAACAATCCAAGTGAACATAGATGGCCTGCCCCTCTATAAAAGCTCAAATGCACAGTTCTGGCCTATTTTAGGGCTCATTGAGTGTTTTGAGAATCGGGTACAGACAAACAGGGAGCCATTTGTTATCGGGATCTACTTTGGAAATCAGAAACCTACAACACTAGAGTTTCTAGATGAGTTTGTCAGTGACGCACGTGTTCTTGAGAGAGATGGCTTTTTTTACCAGGGTGCTTCTATCGCTATAGCATTGTCAGCAGTGGTCTGTGACGCGCCTGCACGGGCATTTATCCGAAGGTCAAAGGGACACACTGGGTTCTACAGTTGTCACAAATGCCATCAAAAGGGAGTGACATACCAAGGAAGAATGACCTTTCCACAATCAGATGCACCACCTAGACTGGACAGCGAAACATTTGATGAGTTTAGTGATGAGCAGCATTTCACAGGATTTAGTCCATTCAATCTTTTGTCAGTTGGAATAGTCACACAGTTTCCTCATGACTATATGCATGTGGTGTGCTTAGGGGTAGTGCGGAAACTGTTATACTTCTGGATGAGGAAGCCATTGCACACTCGAGTAGGTACAGCTGTCGTGCAGGAGGTGTCAACTACGCTTTTGGGTTATCGCTCATATTTCCCCATTGAATTCAACCGGAAGCCCCGAACTCTTACTGATTTTGAGAGGTGGAAAGCTACTGAGCTTCGCTCATTCCTGCTATACACTGGGCCAGCTTGCTTAAAGGGCAGAGTACCAGCAGCAATTTACAACAACTTCATGTTGCTGTCTGTGGCCATGACTATTTTACTTAGTGTATCTTTAGTGGGAGATTATGCTGACTATGCACACAGTCTACTCTTGGCATTTGTGAAACACTGCAACCAACTGTATGGTAGGGAGTACATTGGGTACAATATGCATGCCTTACTCCACCTCAGTGAGGAAACAAAGACATATGGAGCGTTAGACAACATATCCTGCTTCCCTTTCGAAAATTTCCTCGGCCAGCTAAAAACAACGATCCGGAAACCCAACAAGCCCCTAGAGCAGGTCATTCGTCGCTTGTCTGAAAAAAGGTTTAAGTCCAGTGAGTGTCTAAGTATCGAGTCAGGCCTAACAATGGAACATTACAGTGGCCCTGTACCACCGCATCTTACTGCCATAAAACAATTTAAAAGAATGCATGTTCAGAGGGTCATCATTCAGGTCTCAACAAGTGACAGTTGTGTGGAGTTAGCGGGGGGAAGGATAGTGGTCATCGAAAACATCATAGTTGACAACAAGGCAGAAGTGCACATAGTGTTTAGGTCCTTCTCAAAGCTCTGCAACCTCTTTGACTACCCACTCGAGTCATCTGAAGTTGGCATCTACCATCTGTCTGCCCTGACACCTCAACTGCATCACACTCTAGCTGCACACATAGAGAGAAAATATGTCCTCCTTCCAGTTAAGGATGGCTTTGCTGGGCTACCAATGTTGCATCAGTAGGATTGCTGTTTTTTATGTTGGTGTAAGTGTTCAAATCACAATTTTGTTCAGGTGATATATTCAGGTTTCCCATCTCATTTAGGAAATGCTGTAGCTGTAGGAATTGATTATTAAGATGCCTTGGCAAGCCCACTTAAGTGTAACTATTTCTTCTTTCCACAGAAATGTATGTAGTCGTTTCCTTCCCCGCGGAGGGCTTGTTTTTTGTGGTGCCTGTTTCATGGCTCATAGAAGATAAATGTTACTGGCCTCCCTTTAAAACGCTGGACAAGGTAAAAAAGGCTGCCCTACAAAATGAAACCCCTGACCCCAACTGTTGGACACTTCATCCAGTTGAGGTGCTTAAAGTTAAAGGTAGGCTCGGTTGTATATTTAAATATCATAATGCAGCATTTTGATTTGGGAGAAAAGGAGACAATTCAACTATTTGAATTTTGCTTGTTTGCTATTGTTGTTTTTTTTTATGTAGACACATACGAAAAGGCCCACGGCCACTACCTTAAAGCAAAAAGAGGAGAGAAGCTGGAGACAGATGAGGAGACCATGAAAAGAAAAAGAAAGTAAGATAATATTTGCATCATACTAGTCACTAATATATAAACGGAGGTAGATTGACTGAATTACATAGGCAGCATGTGATCTAGACAGGTTTGACACAATCTACCAAATAACTACTGAATTACTCACAAATATATCAAAATATGCATAAATACTAAGTCAACTCAATCAATACAACAATATTTAATTACTTTGGTCATTTATGCAAAGAAATACTGGATTCGCTTAGATGAGGTAACAAACTTCTCAAAGTGAGGTGAAGCTGAATCATGGCATCTGAGTAAGTAACCAACATGCAGGAGCCTCCTGTTCGATGTTCTACATCGACCTACATTGCTTGGCAGACATGAGGTCATATCCTGAAACTAGAAATATCAACATAAGGGTTCTTCAAGGTGAACTAAGGAAGTGGACTATATAAACCAGACTACTTGTCTGGTTTATATAGCCTTTTCTATATTTTTAACTAACCATAAATATTATTTGTACCAATGATATTGCCCTCAATGTCACATTCTTTAACATTTTGTAACTTGTGTAATCTCTAGGCCAAACATGAAATTCATCCAATCCAGTGATGAAGAAGATGACTGTCCCTATTTCCCTCCGGCTCCAAAAATTCGGCGACTGCCAGAGAAAATTTCTGTACCAAATTCAGGTTAGTGATATCTCTGAAAAGAAATTCATTTTTCTTTTTTCATGGTCTCTGTTACTTTTCATTTTGTGTTGCCTTACATTTCATGCACCCACATTTGACACAGGCCTTCTGCATATCTTCCTTTGTTTATTTTTTATGTTGCATTTGGACAAAAGTGTCAGTTAAGTATAATGTCATACCATTGCATTAAGTGTAATCATAGCATTGTATCATCTCACTAAACACGCCTTTTCATTTCCAATCTATTCAACAGAGTTTACCAGCCAGGCACCACAGGTCCCAACCACCACCACCCTGCCTCTACCACCACCACCACAACTCCCACCTCTACCACCACTACCACAGCGCCCACCCAGCCATGAAGGTAAATGGGTCAATGTCATTGTCAATGTCATTTATTGTGCTCTGATATCAGGTGGTACAACCACTGCTAATGCTCATAAATTAATTAGTAATTGGTAATTAATGTACTGCAATGAATATGCTTCTTAGATAACCATTTAAGTCTTAATCTCTTTCAAACAGTGTACAGTCAATCACACAGAACCCCTTCAGTCACCAGGACCAGTACTTACCCTGCAGGTAATATTGGCCACTGTGTACTTAGTACCATGATTTGGTCTTCTAATTACCATGAATACTTGTATATCATGTGTCTTTTCACTCTGTTTGCAGTGTTGTCCAACCAAGCAGCCAGTCCCCCGTTGGAAACCTCACATCTTTTTCTGACATCCAGCCATGGAGGTATACACATAATACATTGGCTATTGAAAGTCTACACCCCTGTTCAAATGCCAGGTGTTCATGATGTAAAAAAAAATGACAAAAAGAAACTATTTAACGTCATGACAACCTGGCACTTGAACAGGGGTATGTAAACTCATATGTGTACTTTATAAGTTGCTTTGGGTTTGGACAAAAGTTGCAGTAATAATCAATAATAATCATTGCCGTAATAATCTCACTAAACACGCCTTTTCATTTCCAATCTGTTCAACAGAGTTTACCAGTCAGGCACCACAGCTCCCCACCACCACCACCCTGCCTCTACCACCACCATCACCTCTACCACCACTACCACAGCTTCCAACGATTTCACCTCTGCCAGCACCACCACAGCTTCCATCGAAGTCACCTCTTTTTCGAACATCCAGCCATGGAGGTAAATACATAATACAGTGCCTATTGAAAATGTACACACCCCTGTTCAAATGCCAGGTGTTCATGATGTAAAAAAATGACAAAAAAGACAAACTATTTTATGTCATGAACCTGGCATTTGAACAGGGGTATGTAAACTTATCATACCCACTGTACACTGCGTTCCAAATTATTATGCAAATGACATTTTTCACTGGTTTTCCTAAATAAATAACTAGATGACAAGTCATCATAATTTTCAAGTCATCAACCGTTAGAGTACAAAGCAAATATTTTTGAACGAACCTTCCAATGATAACGGTATTTTTTTAAAAATTGAAAAACTGAAAATGCACTGTTCCAAATTATTATGCAAAGCAGAGTTTCAAAAGATGTTGTTCTTGTAAAGAACTGAAAATGGCCATTTATGAAATTTGAAGCATTAGCAGGTGATAATTACTGGAATCAAAACCTAGTTCAATCAAAAAATCTTACAGTTCAAGTTGCATTACTGGATGTGTAGCTGATTCAGAGCGCACACAGGTTTGTGCAGATAAAGGCACATTAAGAAAGGTTCTTCCAGATAAATACATCAGAACAAGAGAGTAAATGATAAAATACTATTACAAAGCAACAAACAAGTCACTTTTGAAGCTGCGAGTTGGAAGGTTCGTTCAAAAACATTTGCTTTGTACTCTAACGGTTGATGACTTGGAAAATTATGATGACTTGTCATTTAGTTATTTATTTTGGAAAACCAGTGAAAAATGTCATTTGCATAATAATTTGGAACGCAGTGTATGTTACTTTGTTCATTTTCTATTTTATAAGTTGCTTTGGACAAAAGTATCAGTTAAGTATAATGCCATAACATTGCATTCAGTGTAATCATAGCATTGCACCATCTCACTATTTACTAACCACATTTCCAATCTGTTCAACAGAGTTTACCAGTCAGGCACAGCATCATCCATCAAATCAGCAAATCAGCATCCAGCAAGGTAGAACTGAATTATCATTTATCTGGCACCAATATTAAAGGAGAAGCAGACTAACCCCTTAAGATACAGCCCCTGTTATAAATTAGCCGAATAGCTGTTACCAGAATGGCAATGACCAAGTCGTAATGTATTACTAAAGGCCCTATGCACTGTCATAGTGGTACTATGGCAGTAAAGTTTTTCTCAGTGGCCATTACAGCGTCCTTTTGGTGGAATGGCGTGTGTTAAGGGGCTATGAAAGTTTTGTTTGTTTTTGTTTTGAGAAGGACACCATACATTCATCCTTGATTATGTCAATTTCAGTAACACAGATGTTGATGTTGTTTGAAAGCTGTGTAAATGGAAACTAAGTATCTGAATTACTACATCTATACTTATACCATTTCTAATCTGTTGTCTTTGATTCATAGATTTTTGCAGACTTGTTCTGCAGCACCTCCGGACGATTGAGGAGGAGGTTAAGGAGGTTAAGCAGCAGGTGGCTGCAAATACGGCCATTCTGCAGAAGCTAGGGGGTGCTGGTGTGGCAGACCTTTGCCTCGTCCAGGAAACCAACATGCCCCTCAGTAACCTGGAGGAACTGGAGGAGCTGGAGAGGCAGCTTGGGTCTGACATTGACCTGAAAAACCAACTGGTAAGTCTGGATTTTAAAATGTTGCAATATGAATTTGAAGGCATACAAGTCTTAACCTGGCTCTCGTGATGAATGTTGCTCTGAGTTGCTCCACAAACATTTATCTGTAACTATGGCCGTAGTGCGCTTAGCCAAAGTTCCTGTCTTAAAATACCGTCTCTGGCTTAGCTCTCCAAATGTTTTATTAAAAATCCTTGCACATGATTGGAAAAAACACTTGTCTGACAATTAAAGCACTACTGTAACATTTCTGGAAATGAGTTCATTTTACACCTCTCCCTGAATTAAGTGATTTGTCGACAATGTTACATCTATGAAAGCCCTGCGAGCCGGATTGGTCAGGCTGCCTGGGTAAATCTGAAAATCCACCCAGATCCACGAGTAGCTCATAAAGCTGTGCGGAAACACACAGATCTGGCGAGAGCCAGGTGATCCCACTGATTGAGCATTGCTAAAATTGATCCCATTCCCAAGGGGAGCGATGTGTGCACAATAAATCATATATATGTTTCCAATTTTCAACATCATACCCACTGTATTTGAAGGTTACAGATGAACTATCAAACAGCTAAGATGTTTGACTGAATGTTATGCCATTGTAATTTTGGTCTTTGTATTCCAGGTGAACATACTTGCTGTTTTGGGGGGGAAAACCACCAAAGACGCGGTGAAGAGGATGTTGGGCCGTATTTTGAGGAAGTCCCTGGCGCTTCAAATAAATTGGACTGGTGCTGGAGGAAAGGTGGCGTTCAAGTCTTTACACCTGAAGAATGTGTTACACAGTAAGCTAAAAAAAAAAACTTTTTTTACATTTTGAATCATTATTGTGAAGTATTTACAACCCCTGGCAAAAGCATTTTTTTTCTTACTTACTCCTTGTTTTACAACAGGAGCTGTTAGGAGAGTGGTGCACACAGCAACAGAAGAGGACCTGCAAAAAGAAGTTGCGAAGTACCTAAAGGGGGCAGCTGACCGAGAGGGAGGGAGAAAAGACAGGCAGAAAAAAGTGGGCAATGGGGAGATGGGGAATATTTGAACTAGTCATTTTATATTTATGTATTATATATTTATTATAAATTGTTCATATTTATTTATTTACTTACTTCAAACTGTAAAAACATAAAAAAAATATTGAACCTGGCTGATCTTTAAATGTGACGTTGTTAATTGTTATTTATTTGTTTGTTTATTTATTTATTTAAAACCGTAGACACATTGAAAAAACAAAAATGTATTGAACCTGGCTGGTCTTTAAATGTGATATTATAAATTATTAATTGTTATTTAGTTATTTATTTATTCATATAAAAACCGTTAACACATTAAAAATAAACAAAATGTATTGAACCTTATGTGTGGTCAGTCTGTGGGATAATATGTTTACATGTATACATTTATATTAATTTAGATCATAAATTGAATTCCATTTATATTCATTTTAATGCCTTGTTTGAATTATATGGCCATAATAAGGCTATTAAAAAAATGGTGGGTAACAATCGGTAAAAAGGCGGCCCTTTATCTGAAACCGCTTTTGAGCCGCCGGCGGACCGCCAAAGAACCGATGAGCAAAACGCCAGTGGGCCACTGGTGGGAGCCGCCGTTGGACCGACAACTCTGCCACTGGTGGGCCGCCAGTGGGCCACTGACCTATTGCTATCTGGGATGTGTAAAGAAAGAAAGCACAACTTTATTCATCACACACTTGTGAAATTCCTCTCTGCATTTAACCTATCTGAAGCAGTGAACACACACACACACACACCCAGAGCAGTGGGCAGCCATGCTAACAGCGCCCGGGGAGCAGTTGGGGGTTCGGTGCCTCGCTCAAGGGCACCTCAGCCCACAGCCGTCTCATATTAACCTAACCGCATGTCTTTGGACTGTGGGGGAAACCGGAGCAGACACGGGGAGAACATGCAAACTCCACACAGAAAGGCCCTCGCCGGCCACTGGGCTCAAACCCAGAACCTTCTTGCTGTGAGGCGACCATGCTAACCACCACTGTGCCACCCAGTCCTACAGATACAGGACAAGAGCTTCAGTTCATCTCTGATCTCCGTGGCTTTAATCTGGGCAGGGTTCTTGGTAACACATTGGCTGCTTTGCGGTTTTTAAGAAAATGCTGATCACCTGGGATTTTCACACACAACAGTTGACACAGAATGGTGTGAGAACCACCGAGCGAGTGACAGTTCTGTGAGTGGAAACACCTGGTGATAAGGTCAGGGGAGAACGAGCAGACTGCTCTGAGCTGACAGGAAAGATATATTAACTCAATCACTCTACAACTGTAGTGAGCAGAAAAAGCATCTCAATATGAACAACACATCAAACCGTGAGGTGGATAAGCTACAGGAGAAGACGACAACCATGTCAGGTTCTGCTCATCAACCAAGAACAAGAATCTGAAGCTATCATGAGCACAGACTCACCCCCACTGAAAGACCAGGGGATTTTTTTTTTCTGATCTTCAACTGCTGTAAAATCCTGTATCTGCAGGTTTTAAATGCTGCACTGCTACCACATGATTGATTAGATAAATGCACAGGTGTTCCTAATAAAGTGGATGGTGAGTGTTTGTGTATCTGAGTGTTAAAACTAGAAGTACGTTTTTCATATTAATTACTGATCACATCTTTAAATCAACAGGTAGCCAAATCGCATCCGGTGTATATTATTTATGATTAGGTTATGATGAGTATTTGGATTGTAATTAATCTGTTTAAATACATCTTCAGTGTTGTACTTTCAAGTGAACATCAGTCACACTCAAGTATCTTTCAGTGGAATTTATACACACAGTAGTTATTACACTCAAAATATATTATAAGTATATTACTGCGTGTACTGATGGCATATACACTACACTATATGGCCAAAAGTATGTGCACCCCTGACCACACCCATGTGCGCCCCCCCCCAAACTTTGACCACAAAATTGGAATCTCGCTGACTGCACCTCACCAATCATCAGTGCTGAATCAGAATCAAGTTTATTATTGAGTACGTTCTCACATACAGTGGGGCAAAAAAGTATTTAGTCAGTCACCAATTGTGCAAGTTCTCCCACTTAAAAAGATGAGAGAGGCCTGTAATTTTCATCATAGATACACTTCAACTATGAGAGACAAAATGAGAAAAAAAAATCCAGAAAATCACATTGTCTGATTTTTAAATAATTTATTTTCAAATTATGGTGGAAAATAAGTATTTGGTCAATAACAAAAGTTCATCTCAATACTTTGTTATATACTCTTTGTTGGCAATGACAGAGGTCAACCGTTTTCTGTAAGTCTTCACAAGGTTTTCACACACTGTTGCTGGTATTTTGGCCCATTCCTCCATGCAGATCTCCTCTAGAGCAGTGATGTTTTGGGGCTGTCGCTGGGCAACACGGACTTTCAACTCCCTCCAAAGATTTTCTATGGGGTTGAGATCTGGAGACTGGCTAGGCCACTCCAGGACCTTGAAATGCTTCTTACAAAGCCACTCCTTCGTTGCCTGGGTGGTGTGTTTGGGATCATTGTCATGCTGAAAGACCCAGCCACGTTTCATCTTCAATGCCCTTGCTGATGGAAGGAGGTTTTCACTCAAAATCTCACGATACATGGCCCCATTCATTCTTTCCTTTACACAGATCAGTCGTCCTGGTCCCTTTGCAGAAAAACAACCCCAAAGCATGATGTTTCCACCCACATGCTTCACAGTAGGTATGGTGTTCTTTGGATGCAACTCAGCATTCTTTCTCCTCCATCTGACCATATGACATTCTCCCAATCCTCTTCTGGATCATCCAAATGCTCTCTAGCAAACTTCAGACGGGCCTGGACATGTACTGGCTTAAGCAGGGGGACACATCTGGCACTGCAGGATTTGAGTCCCTGGCGGCGTAGTGTGTTACTGATGGTAGCCTTTGTTACTTTGGTCCCAGCTCTCTGCAGGTCATTCACTAGGTCCCCCCGTGTGGTTCTGGGATGTTTGCTCACCGTTCTTGTGATCATTTTGACCCCACGGGGTGAGATCTTGCATGGAGCCCCAGATCGAGGGAGATTATCAGTGGTCTTGTATGTCTTCCATTTTCTAATAATTGCTCCCACAGTTGATTTCTTCACACCAAGCTGCTTACCTATTGCAGATTCAGTCTTCCTAGCCTGGTGCAGGTCTACAATTTTGTTTCTGGTGTCCTTTGACAGCTCTTTGGTCTTGGCCATAGTGGAGTTTGGAGTGTGACTGTTTGAGGTTGTGGACAGGTGTCTTTTATACTGATAATGAGTTCAAACAGGTGCCATTACTACAGGTAACAAGTGGAGGACAGAGGAGCCTCTTAAAGAAGTTGTTACAGGTCTGTGAGAGCCAGAAATCTTGCTTGTTTGTAGGTGACCAAATACTTATTTTACCGAGGAATTTACCAATTAATTCATTAAAAATCCTACAATGTGATTTCCTGGGGTCTTTCCCCCCTATTCTGTCTCTCATAGTTGAAGTGTACCTATGATGAAAATTACAGGCCTTTCTCATCTTTTTAAGTGGGAGAACTTGCACAATTGGTGGCTGACTAAATACTTTTTTGCCCCACTGTACAAGGAATTTGCTCTGGTGATTGGTGCTTGAACAGTTAAGATAGACGGATAGAAAATATAGACAAAAGTAGTTATGTAAACAGGATAAAAAATAAGAAGAATCTAAAATATACAAGTTTGAAAAGTGGACATATATAAGGGGTATGTGTATGGGTTGTTCTGAAGTCCAAGCTGTATAGTATGTTCTGGAATGTGCAGAAAAACACGTCACCAGGATGAAGATGAAGAAGAGTCATGGAATGAATGTGTGAGAAGACGAGAATATGTGCAGTGGGTTAAATAAATAACCAAACTGTACAGCGTGAGCCAGAATGTGCAATAAAGGTTCACAGAATGGAGGTGTAGGACATGACCTTGAAATGTGCAAAATCACAGTTCAGAGACGAAGTGCATTAATGTCACAGAGTGTGAGGTTTGAGTCAGTGGGGTCTCGGGCCTTATTGATGAGGCAGCTTCAGTGGGGGGAACAAGCTGTCCTTATTGCGTGAGGTTTTGGTTCTAATGGACCACAACCTCCTACCAGAGGGGAGTGGTTCAAAAAGTTTGTGTCCAGGGTGAGAGGGGTCAGCCAAAATCCTTTCTGCTCTCCTCAGGGTTCTGGACTCGTACAGGTCCTGAAGAGATGGAAGGTTGGAGCCGATCATCCTCTCAGCAGAGCAAATGATGCGCTGCAGTCTGCCCTCGTCCCTGGAAGTGGCAGCAGCGTACCAGATGGTGATGGAGGAAGTGAGGATGGACTCAATGATGGTGGTGTAAAAGTGCACCGTCATTGTCTTTGGCAGGTTGAACTTCTTCAGCTGCTGCAGGAAGAACATCCTCTGCTGTGCTTTCTTGGTGAGAGAGCAGGTATTCGTCTCCCACTTGAGGTCCTGAGTGATTATAGTGCCCAGGAAGTGGAAATACTCCACAGAGGTTACTGGGGAGTCAAACAGGGTGATGAGGGAGGGAGGGTGTGGCAGAGCTCCTCCTGAAGTCTATAATCATCTCCACTGTCTTTAGCGCATTAAGCTCCAAGTTGTTCTGCCTGCACCAGGACACCAGATGGTCAATCTCCCACCTGTCGGCAGACTCATCCTCATCAGAGATGAGTCCAGTGAGAGTGGGGTCATCTGCGAACTTTAGGAGCTTGACAGACTGATGACTGGAGATGCAGCTGTTGGTGTACAGGGAGAAGAGTAGAGGAGAGAAGACGCAGCCTTGGGGGGATCCAGTGCTGATGATTCGGGAGTCAGAGACGTGTTTCCCCAGCTTCATGTGGTGCTTCCTGTCAGACACGAAGTCAGTGATCCACCTGCAGGTGGAGTCAGGCATGTTCAGCTGGGAGAGCTTGTCCTGCAGAAGAGCCAGCATGATTGTGTTGAAGGTGGAACTGAAATCCACAAACAGGAACCTAGCATAGGTTCCTGGGGAGTCCAGGTGCTGGAGGATGAAATAAAGAGCCATGTTGACAGCAATGGAGCGGGTCAGCGATGGCTTTAAGGTGGTAAAGCACAAGGCGCTTGAAGGATTTCATAACCACAGAAGTCAGGGTGACGGGTCTGTAGTCATTTAATCCTGTGATCCTTGGCTTTTTGGGGACAGGGATAATGGTGGAGGCCTTGAAGCAGGCTGGCACATGGCATGTCTCCAGTGAGGTGTTGAAGATCTCTGTGAACACCAGAGACAGCTGATCAGTGCCATGCTTCAGGGTAAATTGTAAGGGGACCTGCTGCTTTGCAGGGGTTCAGCTTCTTAAGGAGCTTGTTAATGTCCTTCTCCAGAATGGAGAGAGTTGAGGCTGTGGTGGTGGGGGTGAGAGGTTCTAGAGAGGCCCTGGCAGCAGTGGAGGTGGGCAGGAGCTGGAGTGTGGAGTCACAGGGGATGATATTAGGACAGTCCCTTTATCTTTCAAAGCAACAGTACAACTCATTTAGTTGGTTGGCCAGGTGCAAATTGTTAACAGAGTGGGGTGGAGGGCTGAAGGTTTGTAGTTGGTGCTCTGTCTGAACCCTTTCCAGACAGATGTAGAGTCGTTGGCTGAGAAGTGGTGTTGGAGTTTCTCAGAGTCATTTAGCTTCTCTCACCACCTTACTAAACCTGTTCCTAGACTCTTTAAACCTGTCCCTGTCTCCACTTCTGAACGCTTCTTCCTTTTGCAATCTTAGCTGTGTGAGTTTATCTGTGAGCCAGGGTTTATCATTATAACCCATCCTGGTGCATGATGGAACGCAGCAGTTATCACAGAAGCTGATGTAGGATGTCACAGCCTCTGTGTCCTCATCTAGACTGTTGGTAGCAGATCTCATTAAGGGCCTCTGCATGCTCTTGCGACAAGGCTTTCGCAGATAGCTTTTCGCAGACACTTGTAATTTATCGTTGAGTGGGGAGTAATAGGCGTGCACGATGTTATTCACTGCCACAACGCAAGGGGGCGCGAAGTCGCGAAATCGCTAGGAGTAGTTGGTGGGTGTGGTTAGTGGAGTGTTTATCCTCCGGTTACTTATAATGACTAGAACTGAAGTCGTATAGATGTACGTACTTCCTCACTTCCTCGATCAACCACTCTTCGTGCTGCTCCATCTTTGCTCATGTTTTTAAAAATGACGGTAGTGAAAACAAACCAAACCGGGAACGTAGGGAAGCGGAAGTGCGTGTACAGCGGATGTAGAGTGGACCAGTCAGAGCCCTCTTGTCTGCGACGCTGTCTGCGAGGCTTCTGCGGTGGTCACAATTTTTGGGAGGTGCGCGCAGAGTGTCTGCGAAGGGGGGAGGGGCTACGCAGACGCCATCTGCGAGGACTGCGTTGTCAGCATAAATTGGCCTTAATGCTCCTGGAGCTGAATGAACCCAAATCCCCACAGCTATGCTCCAAAATCTAATGGAAAGTCTTTCCAAAAGGGTGGAGATTATTGTAACAGCAAAAGGGGAAACAGCTCCATATTAATGCCCACAGAATCGTATAATTCTTGCAGTGAAATTCTTATTTGCTAGTTCCTGAACTGTGGAAATGTTACAAAGAGCAACATCAATAAAGGACAATACAGTGCAGGGAAAATAACAAGAAATATCCTTTATTGTGGGGTGGCACGGTGGTGTAGTGGTTAGCGCCGTCACCTCACAGCAAGAAGGTCCAGGTTCGAGCCCCGTGGCCGGCGAGGGCCTTTCTGTGCGGAGTTTGCATGTTCTCCCCGTGTCCGCGTGGGTTTCCTCCGGGTGCTCCGGTTTCCCCCACAGTCCAAAGACATGCAGGTTAGGTTAACTGGTGACTCTAAATTGACCGTAGGTGTGAATGTGCGTGTGAATGGTTGTGTCTATGTGTCAGCCCTGTGATGACCTGGCGACTTGTCCAGGGTGTACCCCGCCTTTCGCCCGTAGTCAGCTGGGATAGGCTCCAGCTTGCCTGCGACCCTGTAGAAGGATAAAGCAGCTAGAGATAATGAGATGAGATACACACAGCCTTCCTCTTTGAACTTTTTGTGCCATGTCCAAATCTGCATTGCAGTTGGTGCCTTTTTAGAGAATTCTCTCATAAATGCATGCTGTGCAGTCTTGTTCGACTGTGTTCGAGTATACTCTAACACACAAAATGCCTTTTCTTTTCCAGTGAATGGCATTTCTATACCTAAAAAGATAAAAACAAAAAATGTAAAATTTTGACCTGTTTCCACACATGCTGTTAAAATTTGAGGTCAATTGAACGAGAATTGGTAAAGTTATTAGATTGTGGAATGATATCAATTTTTTTGAAACGCCCTGTGTGTGTGTATACACACAGGTTCAATATTTAACTACAAATAACCAAAGTATTTCAATCACAGTTCATCAACACGAAGGGACATTTCGTTGTCAAGGTGTGTGTGAAGCTCGGTACGAAGTCATAAACGTGTTTTTGAAATAGAAATGATTTATTTGTGTTACATAATGCTAAGCATGTGGCGTTATCAACCTCCACTCTTCTAGGACATAAACATCTTTTAGAGATGTAAAGAGGAAATTTGTCCCTGTTTATGATTAAAATCTAAAGCTCAGATGTGTGCAATATGCAAAAAAAGTGCTCAATCTGATTATAATATTGGATTGGATTGTGTAAGGCTGTAGCGCATCATACCAACTGCTGTGGAGAAGATCAGGCGAGTCATTCATGGTCCACACAAAAGAGTCCAGTGGAGAAACAGTATTGTTATTTTACACACATCCTGAAATCATTTTGATAAATAATTTCAACCATTACATAATGAGCAAATTTAAAAAATGGCCATGTTCTGATGATGTCCTTATCCTAAAACTGTCCTAAAACTACACCATGAGCATTCTGTGCTGCACTTCTTTTACTTTATTACTCTGATTTTATCAGTCAATACTTCCAGCGTTAAAATAAAATTTATAAAGAAGCACAGAACGTCTCCATAGGACAGATAGTTTGTCAAACCTCTGTCTGTAAAGCTCAGAGCTATATCCATCACTGATTTACATTGGGGTTGAGGAGGAGCAGAGAAATCACAGTGCAGAACCAAAAGTCCAGGGAATGGAGCTGGATCTGATCCAACTCTGATAACATTAACCCTAACCCACACATCATCATACAGCACATTAAACATGCTTATCCAGACTGGCCAGGCACACTCTGACTGTTGGGCTTTTGGCTTGACTCTACCCATCTCTGCCCAGAGGGAGGAGCTGGATGGATCAGGTCAGGCTTCACCCTATGGACTTTTTGTTCTGCCCTTAGGGGTACATGGTATTTTTTTTTATTATTATTATTATTATTATTTTTTTATTGTGTGTGTGTGTGTGTGTACACACTGCCCTGCCAAAAAAAAGTCACACACTCTAATTTGGTTGTTCTGCCTTTAGCTTTGATTACAGCATGTATTCTCTGTGGCATTGTTTCGATAAACTTACGCAGCGTCACATTTATTTCAGTCCAGAGCTGTATTCATTTTTCACCGAGATCTTGTGTTGAGGATGGGAGAGTCGAACCACTGTGTAAAATCCTCTCCAGCATCCCAAAGACTCTCAATGGGGTTAAGGTCGGGACTCTCTGGGGGTTAATTCATGTGTAAAATGATTCCTCGTGCTCCCTGAGCCACTCTCACAATTTTATTCCCGTGCCATCAGGGAATTAAACCCCACTGATGTGAACCTGGTCATTCAATACATTTGGGTCGTCAGCTGACTTCATTTTATTGCCCCATAATGTTGCTGAGTCTCGACCTGACCAACTGAACCAACCCCAGATCGTCACACTGCCTCCTGAGGCTTGTACAGTGGGCACTATGCATGATGGGGCGGAGCTTCATGAACTTCCCTTCTTACCGTGACACGCCCATCACTCAGGAATAGGGTCAATCTGGACTCATCAGACCACATGACCTTTCTCCATCGGTCCAGAGTCTAATCTTTATGCACCCGAGCAAATTGAAGCCTTTTCTCCTGATTATCTTCACTAACAAGTGGTTTTCTTATGGACACACAGCTGTTTAGTCCCAATCTTGTGAGTTCTTGTCATACTGTGAGTGGAAATGATCTTAATTTCACTATTAAACAAAGCCGTGAGTTCCACTGAAGAGGTTTTAATGATTTGACTTCACTAATTGTTTAATTGATCTCTAATCACGCTCAGTCAGGATCTTTTTTCCAACCACATTTCTTCAGTGAAGTTGATGGTTCATCATGATCCTTCTAGATTTTAATAATGCATTGGTTAGTTCTGAACCCAATTCCAGTCATTTCAGCTCAAATCTCCTGAGTTGTTATGTTTGCTTGATGCAGGACGACAATTTGACCTTCTGAAGCACAGTAACATCTTTTCCATAAGCATGGGATACGTCTTTCAACGTTTGTTTAAGAAATGCATCAGTTCGGGTTAATAAAATTGCTGCAGCTGAAACATTAATCATTGCATTAATTATCCAATCAAAGGCTCTTAAGTGTTTGCTTATTGAAATCCAAATGGTGACTTTTTGGCCGGGCAGTGTATAATCATCCTTCAAATGCATGTGTATGAAAAGCACACTTTATCCATGCAGAAACCTGCGTACATTTGCTTGAGAGTGCCACCCTGACAGAGGTACAGATTGGGACCTTTTTTCTGAGTGTGCATTTGCCAGAGAAAAAAAAATCTTCTGGCTGTTTCTGTTAGGGGTCACCACAGCGGATCATCCACTTTATGATCTGCATATTTGATTTGGCATAGGTTTTTTACATCGGATACCCTTCCTGACACAACCCATACCTGCCAACCTGTACGCATCTTGCGTAGCCGCTACGAATTTTTACCTCATTGTACGACTGTACGTTTTCACATTAAAAAGTACGCATATCGTCCGAACTCACATTTCAGTCAAGTTCTCGCTGAAGTTGATACCGCTGATCTGTGAGAAAACTCAAAGCCAGAATGGAACGCTTTGCCCAATCCCCCTGGCCCTCTTCCAGAGCGTGTGGCTCTGCCCTCTGCACCCCCTCCTCTTCCTCCTTCGCGTCTCTGACTTGAGTGCAGCGGTGCAGCCAGAGGTCAGGTGGCTAGAGCGAGTCGGGGATTGAAACGTCGGTTAGAGAAGAGAGATTTCATCGATAGTCAACAATCCATTCTGCAAAGATCACTGGAAAGGTAAAATAAAAACATTAGGTCAGCCCAATAAACTGACATTGTTAACCCCTCGTGAATGTTATACCAGGGCTTTCCACTAAGGCTCATACTAGCCAGCCATGACCAATAAGTAGCCAGCCGGGGGGGGGGGGGGGGTGAGAGAGAGAGCAGCCCCGCCCCTCTCTGCTCCCTGAGTGGAGTTCGTCGCCTTGGTAACGGTGCTCAGGTGCAGGGAAGAGACACAATATGACAAGCAAAGAGCGCTTTTTCTCAGAGTTCTCTCTCCTCGAACAACGCTGATTTACATGGAAACGAAAGCAGCTATTCACAAAATTCTTTCACATTGAGTGCTACAAGGCTCTCATGAACACATTGATGTAATTTTTTTGTCCCTAGTGTAAAAATTGTGGACACTAGAGCGAGTTAAAAACAAGTGACATTTCTGATTTTGCAGTAAAAGCGCTGCCAGGTTTATAATGGGAGTCTATGGGGAAGCGCGCCTGTCCTCTCCTTACTTTCAGGCTTCTCATTCAAAAACTGTAAATCCTATCGCTCAGGTAGACACATTGTGTGAATCAGGACAAGTGTGACAACAACTTTTGAGAAAATTATGTGTGTAGAGTGAAAATTGTGGCTGAAAACACAGTTTAAATGAGAAAGTTAGAGCTTTTTTTTTTCAAGCTGCCTACACTCTAAACTCCTGAGCCCCGCTGGTGTGTAACGCAATAGACACCCATTATAAAGCCTGAATTTCTCCAGAGTTGCTCATGGTGTTTGATCTGTGACTGAGCCAAAAGTATAGAACCTAGCAAAAAAGTTGAATGCCAGATCCACACAGGAGAATTTTGTCTCCGTTTTAAAGTTTGAATCATGTCTCTAGGTGAAAGACAAAATAAGCGTTATCTCTGCTTCTGTTCCCTCCGATGTCGCCTCCGACGGCCCCGACACACTACTGCCTCCGCCGAGTGCGCGCACACACCGCATGTCGGGGCCGCGGATGAGTTACTCTCCCTTGATCAACGAAGTCTGTGGGGAATTTGTGGTTATTATCGGTACAAACGGCACGAATCACAACTTAAATGAGTGCGGTTCAGTTTGACATTATTGTCAGTCCGTTAGATAAACATTTAATTTTATTAAAATCGAAAATTAATATTTAGAGCCTGTGGGCTACAAAAATAATAGTCATTAAAGTAGCTGGCTGGACTTAATTGTGTAGTCGGCTGTATGGCCGGCAGCCGGCGCTTGTGGAAAGCCCTGATTATACTCGTTCACCAACTCAATATGCTGCAATACTTCAGGCTTTCCCACATGCATGTTTCAGACAAAAACTGAACATATGGAGCCTGAACTGAGTGCCAAACGTGTTTGGAAACCCCAAAGATTTCTGGAAGGCTATCAGGAGAGGTGGCCTTGTCTCACACGGTCGCAGTTACCCAGCCACGCATTCTGCATGGTGTGCAAGATTGATATAGACATCAGTCACCAAGGAGCAACAGGTATGCTAACACCGTCCCACACACGCCCGTTAAAGTATTGTAATAAGAAGTTTTAGCTAACTGGAAGGCAGTGCATAACACTTTTACTGTTATACATGGCCTTCCTATATTTTTAACAGAAACAGTTGTGTTTCACGTGTACTCGAGCTTCCTAGCAGTTATTTTGTGCATTTACAACACCAACAGTACAGGCTAGTTCTTCATTTAACTTCGAAGCCGTCACTCAAGGTTGCATATTCGATGCGGTAACCAACGAAACCTGATTACAATTCCTCTCGCACTCTCATTGAATCACTGTGATAAGTACCACTTAATTGATGTGCTCAACAAAACGTAGCGTGTTGTATGTCTTAAGGGCAGTCGGTAACTTCTGTCAATGGTAGCCTAGGAATGTTTGCAGATGATGTGAAGTCGAAAATTGGTCATCCCTCTTATGAAAAAAACCTGCATGGTACTGCAGTATCAAATGCTTTTTTCTACAGTATTACTGCAGTAAATGCAATATTTCGAATGCAAATGCAATAGTTTGCACATGAAAAAGGCATACTACAAAATACTGCAGTGTACTGTATAATGCAATATTTTGGACGTGTGTGTAGGGGGGTGGGGGTCTGCACAGTGCAGGAAAAAAAATGTCAGTTTCCCATTTATACACTGCATTTTTTTTTCCCATAAGGGCCTTAAAAGCCTGGGTCTGTAATGTTTGCTGTGCTTTTTAAAATGGAAGGAAGTTCCCAAGAGCCATCAATAACAGTTTCCCAAAGTCTATCTATAGGAATGTTTTACAAAACTGGACTATGTTCCCAAGGTCAATCAATAAAACTGGATTGAAAGTATTTTTTTTGGTCTGCTGGTTGTGGTCTGTGGGGGCGCATGCGCATGGTCTGTTGGGGTGAGGTTGACGGGGGGGTACTCATTAAATTGTAAAATTATACTCATAAAATTTTTTCAAGGTTGGCAGGTATGGCAACCCCTCCCAGTTGATCTGGGCTTGGGACCAGCACTAAGTACCATATGCACTGGCTGGGTATTTTACCTAATCTGCATGTCTTTGGACTGTTGGAGGAAACCCACACAGACACAGGGAGAACAAGCAAACTCCACTCAGAAAGACCCCTGTTGGCTGTGAGGTTCGAACCTGGAACCTTCTTGCTGTGAGGCGACAGTGTTATCCACTACACCACCAGGAAAAAAAAAGCGACAAACGTTTAAAATAATTAGCTTGTGGTTCGTTATATTTCAGTCATTATCATTGTATTGACATGGAAGTCAAATTTTTCATGTTTAAAGTTTCACCTTTAGTTTTACACAGTGCCAAAATTGACATGGCACCAAAAGTGGGTTCACTTTATAGGAAACTAGTTTATCATGTTAATAAATACCTTGATGGTAATAACCATCACAGTTCACATTGGGGACAGTTTGGTGTTAGCCACTTACTGTGTGACTCGGATAAATAACTTGAATGCAAAGTCACTCATTTTTTTGTTGAATATTCATTAAACAGTTTTGAGTAATAAAGATACCAGTACTTATAAGATCACTCAGTGGATCAGGTGTCAAACTGTTTGCGTTTGTTTTCAGGTAGAATACATAGTTTTCACATGACGTCACAGAGTCGGGGATTCCCTAGTGGCGGCCATCTTGTGGGTCAAGCTTACTGTACGGGTCACTGAGCACACATTGTAACGCACGAGTACAAAGTCTTCAAAAGAACCCAAGCAGGCTATTTAAAGCTAGCAATGGTGCACACCTGTTGTATTCACGGCTGTCGTAATAGGTCAGATGATGACGTCAAGCGGAGCTTTTATGGAATTCCCACTGTACGGGAGCACGAAGGCGAGCAAACAAAGAAACTCAGCATACAAAGGAGAAATCTATGGCTTGCGAGAATCAGCCGCAAGGATTATCAGCCTTCCAAACACAGCAAAGTCTGCTCCGATCATTTTATAAGTGGCAAGTTGTTTTAATAAACAATCAATTGTGTTTAAGTTTGTTTTTGGAAACCAAAACATCGTGTAAACAATCTCTGGAAAATGCCTAACTGGAACCGCTGAGTGTACGTTTACATTGTACACTGACATGGTACTGTAATACCACTAATGGATGCAAAATTTGTCTTAAATCAACTTGATATTATACACACACATATATTTATATGCAGTGTTGAGAGCTCTAAAATTCCAATGTTTACATACCTTGGCTGTAATTAGGACACGACTGTCACTTGTTTTTATATGGTGGACATCACGGACCCAGCCACAGACAAAATAATTGTATGACTCCGGCGACTTGTATGCTTTGAGGTCGTCAAGTGTGTAGGCACTTTTACTATTCACAAAATAGTTCACAATATCAGGGTACGATATGGATGGCAGCCCTGCATAGTCACTTGAAAATGCATCTTTGTCCACTTCGTAGGGGTCAATTCCCCCAATCAAGGCCAGTTTGGCTGCATACCGTTGTCGTGAGATGTCGTCTAATGTATCCATATACTTCCGTTTGCTTGATTTTGCCGACATCAATCTTTATTTTAGAAAACTGACTACATAAATTCGTCCGAGATAACGTAGCCGGTAATGGCGATGGTCCGTTTTGTTTGACCCACAAGATGGTGGCTGGGGGGCTTTCCCCGGAATGCCGTGACGTCAGTGAAAACTATGTATTACAGTGTGACAGTATGAAAAAAATGGCATTGCGTTCATAAGGTGAAAACAGGCCCAGTGCTTCTCTTACTCATACGCATGCATGTGAAGCACAATTGTGCAACGAGCTATAACTGACTGCATGTTCTCTTTTTAATTAATAACTGTTTGTAGAGTATTAGCAGCAGTTAGTTTTTTGTGGGATTTTGTCCACCTCCTAAAATGAGCTGTAATTCAGTAACATGCTCGCTTTCATGTGCTGTTTGTCCTCAAACACGGGGAGGGGGCTTTAAACTGTCAATCCAGGGGTTTTATTTATTCTTAGAAATATTTTAATTTATGACGCTGTGTAGTAAAAGAACATATTTGGATGTTGATAAAAGAAAAAATCAGCTGTACAACTAGAAACTGTAGTCAAGCACTAATAATGGAGCTCATTCTGTACATGGCCACCGTTTTATTAAAATCAATGAGTGATCAATGACATATCAGCAATATTAATGACTCCACACTTGTCCTAACATGAGTCTAAAGAATAAACTTTAATACCGCGTTTTCATATTGCAGTTAACTATTTGCACCACTTCACATTGGCTTTGATGTGCTACAGCCTTAATAATCTCAAACGTTATTTTCAGATTTCCTGCATTTTGCAGTCAAATCGTGTTTTGCGCTGCATTTCCTGACATGCATCTGTCCCCCTGTCTCCTAATGCAGCGACTGAAAAATCTTTGATGAGTGGATTCTTCAGGTTAGGAGGCAGTGACAAACCATTGCTTTATTTCTGTCTTCTCTGGAGAGTAGAAGATAACATCAGCACCATCGACAGGATATTTTCAGCATCTCTTGCTGCCTGTTATTCTTCTGCCGAAAACAGAAGTTCATGTATTTTATTTCTCTCTTCTCCAAAACATAAAAGATGGCATCTAAATATTCAGTAGGACGTTTTCAGCATCTCCTGCTGCCTCTCTTTCTGACTTTCTGTTTTGGAGGAGCATTCTACACTTACTTCAAGCCAACTATAATCTGGACGCTATGTTCTGATGCTGTCGTGTCCTCAGATAAAGTCTGCTTTGATAAATGCTTCAATGTTTTCAAAGAGTTCTTTCTCAAAAATTCAACCATCACCAGCACTCCTAACTGCACCTTGGCTAACAAACAACCACTGATCACCAAACCAAGTGTCATGGAAGAAAATCATGACCATGACACCATCATATTACTTTGGTCATGGCCTTTTGGTTTTACATTTCAAGGAGAAACCTGTGATTCAGAATATGGTATTAAAGGCTGTCACATTACAGATGACAGAAGACAGTATTACAAAGCCCATGGTGTTATGTTTCATCACAGAGACATCGGTGGCGATTTACCAAACCTGCTAAACATGCCACGACCTCCACACCAGAAGTGGGTGTGGATGAACATGGAGTCTCCTGATAATACACCAAGATGGACTGTGACAGATGATTTATTCAATCTGACTGCAAATTATAGGAGAGATTCAGATATCTGGGTGCCTTATGGGAGAATCATAGACATCTCTGAGAAGGACAAACCCTTTACAATACCACCAAAGGACAAATTGGTGTGCTGGGTCGTCAGTAACTGGAACCCCAACTATAGCAGAGTCAAATATTTTAATGAACTGAGCAAATACATCAAAATAGAGGCTTATGGTAGATCCTTCAACCGGTACATTAATGATGAGGACTATAAGGCTACTTTGTCTAGTTGTAAATTCTACTTATCATTTGAGAGCTCCACCCACAAAGACTACTTCACTGAGAAGCTGTTTAACCCCATGAAAGTTGGCACAGTTCCTGTGGTTCTCGGTCCACCCAGAGAGAACTATGAGGAATTCCTTCCAGCAGATTCATTCATTCATGTGGATGATTTCAAATCCTCTCAGGAACTTGCAGAACATCTCAAATTTCTAGACCAGAACCAGGAAGCTTATGAACACTACTTCACCTGGAGACAACACTTTACTGCTAAACGTTCACGTTTCGGGCTAGAACACGCTTGTCGAATTTGTGATCATATAAGAAAACACAAGGGCTACAGAGTGTTTAGAGGTCTCAGTAAATGGTACTGGGATTAGCTAGCAGTTTATTTTCGAAGCATATGCAGACTCTTGCATTGGGAAAGACTTTAATACTAAACCATGCTTCCACCTGCTACATTATTCCATTTAAGGATATATTCCTGGTTCATAAAGATTACCTGTTTATTTTCCTTGTCATGGAGTGCTTTACTGAATATTATATTTCATGCATATTAAGAGGGTGTGGTTGGGTGACTAATGACCAGGTTGTAGATGTCCTATTATAGACAACAGAAGAATGTTCCATTTATACAACACCTTCCGAACACTCTTTTCACAGTTGATGTAATGAGAAACTATAATAAAGAAATAAGAAAGGTTTGGGGGAAAATGTACATTTTAAGATTTGTCTCAAAATGACAGAAGAAATGTCCATGGATTGGTTTGCAAGTAAGAAGCAGTTGATTCTCTGTGAAACAGGTAACCAGTGTTTGGTACGAGTAATGATTCTTGCAGATGAACTTTGCATATGGTGGCATCGATTTAGGTTTTACTCAAAATGCCAAACAACAGAATTTTAACCATGAGGTTGTGAAAGCATGAATCATGTTTATCATTTAAACTAAATGAAGCACTGATAGAAGCAGTTTTGGTCAGTGACCCAAGGTGGGAGGGAAAGGCGCATGCATTTTCAAAAATTAGGTCAAAGCTCAGGGTTGCTGATTTGAAGGTTGGGGGTTCAGATCCCAGTATTGCCAGGCTATCACTGTTGAGCCCATGAACAAGACTCTTAAAGGACATGGGACATGAAACATAAATGCATGCTATATCAGTTTCTTTCCATTAAAAATATGAAATAATTGCATCAACAAATACAAAATTATCTATTAAATTCAGCAAAATCGTTATATTTGTGATGATTATATGGCATTTCTGCTCGAGCTCCGATATGCATATTTTACAACCGAAAGAGCCGCTGTGACCTGATCATACGTCACAAAAACTTTCGGGTACAGCACAAGCGGGTAGATGAATATGGAGAAGTGCGAATCGTGATGATGACAAATGTGACAAAATAGTTTTTGTGTCTTGGATGACAAGAAAATTGTTTCGTTTTTAGACTGTTTAACGTACATTGAACATCATGGTGTATTGCGACCTCCCAGTCAGTCAGACGTGCTGTTACTCCTGTTAGCAATGTAGCTAGGCTCAGCATGGCCAATGGTATTTTTTGGGGCTGTAGTTAGATGCGACCAAACTCTTCCACGTTTTTCCTGTTTACATAGGTTTATATGACCAGTGACATGAAACAAAGTTCAGTTACACAAATTGAAACGTGGCGATTTTCTATGCTATGGAAAGTCCGCACTATAATGACAGGCGTACTAACACCTTCTGCGCGCTTCGACAGCACATTGATACCTTCACTTGGAGTTGTACCATTATTTTTTAGACAGGGCGGACGGACCAGGGCATTCACCCGCCTGGCCGTGCCCGACGAGGAGCACTCTCGGCCGGCTTGGGAGGCAGATGGCAGCCCCTCCTGGAAGTGTGGTTTTACCATGGGCCTCATGCAGTAAGGATTAGTATTATAATTTTGGGTGTATCAATTATTGATTATCATAATTCTGACTCATTTCGCCATTTTGAATGTTTTCATCTCGGACTCTGGAAGCATTGTATCTCAATCAATCTCAAAAAATATCAGAAAAAAAAAACTAGCTTGCAATGGACTTTAGCTA
Organism: Neoarius graeffei; assembly: GCF_027579695.1. NCBI lineage: Eukaryota > Metazoa > Chordata > Actinopteri > Siluriformes > Ariidae > Neoarius > Neoarius graeffei. Next base: position 121,862,779 of record NC_083570.1, on the reverse strand, counting down.
GATCTATGATGAACTTTCAATGTATGATACAAAAATAATACTTCTTTCAACAGATCATTAGCCTTTGAGCAGAATTGTTTTTAACTTGCCAGGATGTGTTATCGAGCCGACCGCTTTCAGTTTCATGGGGATTGAATGAACTCTCACTCTCAGAATCATCTGACCCATCAGAGTAAAGACAAGATCTATGTTCATGTGAATTTCCAGCTATCAGTTCGAATTGATAAGGTCTAACTTCACATCTCTGTGAAACATCGGGAATGTCACTCTCGATGGTGTCCATTTCGGTAACCTGTTTACAGTAGATACCCAAGCGCTGGCTCCTTGAAAAGTTTTTGTGACGTCACGGGTCACGTGACCGCTTAGCTAATTAACGAATCATTGTTTTACGCTGATGTATAAAAAAGTTGAATAATGTGATGATTTTCACTTTTTTGACGCCCTGCAGTGATTTAGATGGCATTTCTTATGTCCTTTATACATAATTATACCCAGAAAAAAATCCATGTCCCATGTCCTTTAATCCTCTATACCCCAGGGCTGTTGAATTATGGCTGACCCGGTCTTCTAACGCCACTTTATTAACAAGCTACGAGATGCAAAGAAAACATTTCACTGTACTGTACAGGTATTTAGCAGACATGCTTATCCAGAGCGATGTACAACATAGCCAGAGCAGCCTGGGGAGCAGTGGGAGGGTTGGGTACCTTGCTCAAGGGCACTTCAACCATTCCTGCTGGTCAAGGGAATTGAACCGGTGACCTTTTGGTCCCAAAGCTGCTTCTCTAACCATTGCATGGCTTCCCCCACATCGCTCCTGTGGAGGACGGCCCCATATGGACAGTCAGAAGACACACTTAGAAGATGGTTCTGGCCACTTGCAGTTTTGCTACGATGGTTTAGGACTATCATCACCATGCTAACTTTAGGACTGCAGTTGTCATGAACAGTTTTACACTCAAGTCTCCACCAGTGAACAGTTTATAACTTCAACAAAACAGACTTCCTGTTAAACTATAATGAATTTCCTGGTTACACAGTTGTACTTTGTGACTCTATAGGACTCAGTTATAGAAGTGAGTTATTTATAATCATACTATCTGTTATCACCCAGATGGGGATGGGTTCCCTTTAGAGTCTGGTTTCTCTCAAGGTTTCTTCCTCGCGTCGTCTGAGGGAGTTTTTCCTCACCACCACCACCACCACCACAGGCTTGCTTATCAGGGATAAATACATTTATTAGGAATAAAATTAGTTTATATATTTAAAAGTCTTTATTTTTTCTTTCAAGATGATTTGCGATAATGGCTGTTGTTAAAAGTGTGATACAAATAAATTGACATGACAGATTCTTGAAGCACTTTAACCGGTGCGGGTGAGTCGCCACTCATCTACGCTAGAGATGTACTGCTGTCCCTCTGCTGCATGGGAGTTGTTCCTCCAGCGGATCTACCTGAGGAGGTAAAAATACAGCCTCCGCACTGGGAATGCAAACAACCACGGAAAAGAGGCAGGAGAGGGGGCATACGACAGTGTCTCCGCCGAAGAGGCAGTAGGCCATCGCTGCCCAGCATTATTCTCTGCAATGCGCAATCCCTGAAAAGTAAGATGGAAGAGCTTTGCATCTTGGCAAAGGGGTGCTTTGAATACTGGGAGTCATGTTTACTGGTGTTCACAGAGACCTGGCATACACACACAACTTTCATTCCCCTCCCAAAATGTGCAATATTTCCATATAACTTTCCCCTCTTTTAATAATCCAGGAACAGCACTCAGGACTAGCCTTTTATTTTATTACTGTTATTTAAAATTTGCCCTCTCCTTCTGTTTAATACTTGTGTTTAAATTTTTGAGCATATAACTTTTTTCCTCCCCCCAACATATTGTATAGTGTTTCTATATTTTTATTATAGTATTTTTATTTTCTAATCTGTTGACTGAGAGAGCCCTGCACAAAAATTCCAATGTGTCTGAACTGTTGGTTTATGCACAAATGGCAAATAAAAAAACCTTGACCTTGAGCTATGTTTGCGTCCCCCACCTTTAATGATGGAGTCAGAATCTATTTAAAAAAAAAAAATGAGTCATGTGCTCCTCTTCCCCCCAAGAGACAAACAATAAGTAATCAAGCCTACAGTCAAGTTAACAATACATGTTAACGCCATAAAACAAAGGCTTAACAATCTGCACTTAGGTGTCGATCACTAAGTTATTGAGAACAGATTCAAGAAGTTTGTCATATGCATAGTAAAAACACGGAGGTTCAGACAATGCAATGAAATTCTTACTTTGCTGCTCTCCTTATACACAACAGTAACACACACACTCAAACACATGATGAAAATGTGCCTAAAAAGGGAATAAAAGTAGTAAAACTAAATAAAAACTTAAAAAAAACCCCTGAAGTAATAAAAGTAGTAAATGTAGTGAAACTAAATGGGTAAAAGGTGCCAGAAAAACCCTGAGTTAATTTGTAAAGTGACAAACCGGTAGCTGCAGTGGGGATTCTGGAGAATGGGGAGTGCAGGATTAATGGCCCTTTTCCACTACCCTTTTTCAGCTCACTTCAGCCCGACACGGCTCGTGTTTCGACTACCAAAAAACAGCACGACTCAGCTCGCTTCAGCCCTGCTTAGCCCCTAAAACTCGCACCGTTTTGGAGTGGGGCTGAAGCGAGCCAAAGCGAGCCGAGTGAGGCTGGGGGCATGAGCAGACACTCCCCTGTGCACTGATTGGTGAGGAGGAGTGTCCTCACATGCCCACACACGCCCCGCGAGCACGCTGGGATCTGTAAACACCGCAAACCCGGAAGAAGAATAATTACGAATTACGAGAATTTCTGAAGCCTTATGCGCCTCGCCTCATCTATACGCTCTTGCCAGTATCTGTTGGCGTTGTCGGTGACAACAAGCCACAGCACCAAGACCAGCAACACTAACGACTCCATGTCCTCCATGTTTATTGTTTACTATTCGGGTCGTGAGACTACCGCTTAAAAGATCACTGATGTCACTGTTTGCGCTGCTTAACGATATCACGTGACGTCCACCCACTTTCACTAACTCCACCCAATGTGTCCACCCACTTCCAGCCAGCACGGTTCAGCGCGGTTGTAGTCGAAATGCAACTCCAACAGCCCCACTCAGCTCGACTCAGCACGGCACAGCTCAGCTGCGTTTGTAGTGGAAAAGCGGCATTATTGTGTTGTATTGTTCAGGAGCCTGATAGCCTGTGGATAGAAACTGTTTGTGAGTCTTGTAGTTGATTTGACACTCCGGTAGCGTCTCCCTGATGGCAGGAGTGTAAAGAGACCGTGTTGTGGGTGTGTGTTGTCCTTAATAATGTTTTGGGCCCTCCTGATGACCCTGGTGTTGTAAATGCCCTGTAGTGATGGGAAGGCTGTTCCAGAGATGGACTGTCACCCGCTGGAGAGCCTTCCTGTCCTGAGCAGTGCAGTTTCCATACCACACTGTGAGGGAGCTGGTGATGACACTCTCAACTGTGCATCGGTAGAAGTTGCTGAGCATTTTGGCTGGCACGCCAAACTTCCTCAGCCTTCTCAAGAAATACAGTCTCTACTGTGACTTCTTCAGAAGCTGCTGAGTGTTGTGAAACCAGGTGAGGTCCAGGGACAGACTGGAACCAAAAAACGGCCCTGGACTTTCCCCCTGTAGCGCGGATCGAGTGTGGGTGGAGCACAGAGGACGACAGGACAATGCTTGAGATGCAGAGGGGGCTTTTATTAAACAACTTTTCAGTCTAATCGCCCGCTTCTCGTATGCGGTATAACACATAAACACACACACACTCTGTAATCTTGTCCCGGGTTGCGCTCCCTCTCCTCTCTCTCTGCCTCCTTAAATAGGGAGCAGTTACTGGGAAAACACACACAAACACAGGTTAATTACAGTCAGGTATAGCGATTCTGCCACTCACCTTCCCTGGCTCCACCCTCCTGTCACAGACCGGCGCTTGACCACGCCCCCGCTGCCACATACCCCCACCGCCCGACTCAGGCCGGGCGCCCGTCCGGCCCGCAGCCGACTCCCCCCCCCCCCCCCCCCCCGATGGGAGAGGAAGTCCGCCACGACCATCTGCGCCCCTGGCCTGTGGACCACATTGAAGTTGAAGGGTTGGAGTGCCAGATACCAACGGGTGATCCGCGCGTTGGCATCCTTCATGCGGTGGAGCCACTGGAGGGGCGCATGGTCCGAACAGAGGGTGAAAGAGCACCCCAGCAGGTAGTAACAGAGGGCGAGGACCGCCCACTTGATCGCCAGGCACTCCTTCTCAATTGTGCTGTAGCGCCCCTCATGCACTGACAGCTTCCGGCTGATGTATAGGACTGGGCGGTCCTCCCCCTCCACCTGCTGGGACAAAACGGCCCCCAGCCCTCTGTCCGACGCATCGGTCTGCAACAAAAAAGGGAGAGAGAAGTCAGGGGAGTGTAAAAGTGGCCCCCCACACAGTGCAGCCTTTACCTCAGAGAAAGCCCGCTGGCACTGCTCCATCCACTGGACCGGATCTGGCGCCCCCTTTTTAGTGAGGTCAGTCAGCGGGCTGGTGACGTCCGAATAATTAGGTATAAACCTACGATAGTAGCCAGCCAGCCCCAGGAACTGTCTCACCCCCTTTTTGGTCTTGGGCCTCGGGCAGGCCGCAATCGCTGCTGTCTTATTAATTTGGGGACGCACCTGCCCGTTGCCCAAGTGGAAGCCCAGATACCGTACTTCCACCCGCCCAATCGCACACTTCTTCGGGTTGGCAGTGAGTCCCGCCCGCCTCAGCGACCTAAGGACGGCCCTCAGGTGTTGTAGGTGCTGCTGCCAATCATTACTATAAATGATGATATCGTCTAAGTAAGCGGCCGCATAGGTGGCGTGGGGCCGGAGGACCTGGTCCATCAGCCACTGAAACGTAGCGGGCGCCCCAAACAGCCCAAACGGAAGTGTGACGAACTGGTGTAAGCCGAACGGTGTGGAAAAGGCCGTTTTTTCCCAGGATAATGGAGTCAAGGGGATCTGCCACTATCCCTTCGTCAAATCCAGTGTCGAGTAAAAGCGAGCCGTGCCTAGTCGATTGAGCAGCTCATCAATATGAGGCATTGGGTATGCGTCAAATTTAGACACCATGTTGACTTTTCTATAGTCCACACAGAACCGGACCGAGCCGTCGGCCTTGGGAACCAAGACCACCCGGCTGCTCCAGTCACTGTGGGACTCCTCGACGATACCCATTTTGAGCATGGCCTGAAGTTCTTCCTGAACCACCTTTTTTTTGTGTTCGGGTAATCTATAAGGACGGCTCCGCACTACCACCCCCGGGGGCGTCTCTATGTGGTGTTCTATGAGGTTAGTGCGACCGGGCAGGGGCGAGAACACATCCAAAAACTCGGCCTGCAACTGGGTGAGTTGGGTCGGGGAAAGGTGGTCTCCACAGGGGACCGGAGAGGTACGTGATGCCAATGACCCTTTTTGGACCTCTGGCCCCAGCTCCGCCTTCTCCGGAACTACCGACACCAATGCCACGGGGACCTCCTCGTTCCAGAGTTTCAGCAGATTGAGGTGGTAGATCTGTAGTGCCCCCTCCCTGTCCGTTCGCCTAACCTCATAGTCGACGTCCCCGACTCGCCGTGTGACCTCAAAGGGTCCTTGCCACTTGGCGATTAATTTGGAGCTCGACGTGGGCAACAGGACGAGTACCTTATCTCCCGGAGTGAACTCTCTAAGGCGCGTGCCCTTGTTGTACAGGCGGGCTTGCCGTTCCTGGGCCTGCCGCAAATTCTCCTGAGTTAGGTGGGTGAGCGTGTGGAGTTTTGCGCGCAGATCCATAACGTACTGAATTTCGTTTTTGCTCTGTGAAGGTCCCTCCTCCCAATTTTCCCGCAGTACAGCTAAGATGCCGCGCGGCTTACGCCCATATAATAATTCAAATGGGGAGAACCCCGTGGAGGCTTGGGGGACCTCTCGCACTGCAAACAACAAGGGTTCGAGCCACTTATCCCAGTTACGTGCGTCCTCACTTACGAATTTTTTGATAATATTCTTGAGGGTGCGATTGAACCGTTCCACTAAACCGTCCGTCTGTGGGTGATAAACGCTGGTGCGGATCGGCTTAATACCCAGTAGCCCATACAGTTCGCTCAGTGTTCGTGACATAAACGAGGTGCCTTGGTCAGTCAGAATCTCTTTCGGGATTCCAACCCGGGAGATGATGTGGAAGAGGGCCTCCGCAATACTGCGTGCTGAGATATTGCGAAGAGGCACCGCTTCCAGGTATCGCGTTGCATAGTCCACCAGAACCAATATAAAGCGGTACCCTCGTGTTGACCGATCTAATGGCCCAATGAGATCCATCCTAATTCTTTCGAACGGGGTCTCGATTAATGGTAGGGGGTGCAAGGGCGCTTTTGGAATGGCCGCTGGATTTACTAACTGGCATTCGCGGCACGCCGTACACCACTTACGGATGTCACCGCGAATCCCCGGCCAATAGAATCGGGCCATTATCCGGGCGAGTGTCTTATCCTGCCCGAGGTGTCCAGCCATGGGATTAAAGTGAGCCGCCTGAAATACCAATTCCCGGCGGCTCTTTGGAATTAACAATTAGGTGACTCGCTCTTTCGTCTGAGTGTCCTGCTTCACTCGATATAACCTATCTTTCAAAATGGAAAAATAGGGGAAGGACGGGGTGGCGTTCGGCTGGAGCGTCTGACCATCGATTACTCTCACTTGGTCAAACGTGTGTTGCAGAGTCTCGTCTCGCGATTGTTCCAGTGGGAAATCCGCGAGGGATTCCCCAATAGAAAGAGGAGGGGCCGGTGGCTCCTCACTCTGTCGCGGAGATGACGTAGACGGCTCTGCGACCGTAGCTCCAGCCAAAGCGACACCGGGACCTTCCCCTGTTAACCGGCAGGACCCACTCTTTACTAGGCGTGCCATTAAACTCCGAAATCCTGGCCAATCCGTCCCCAAGATCAAAGAGTGGGTAAGGCGAGGATTAACCGCCGCCTTCACTATCGATTTTTCCCCTCTGAAACGTATGTGGACCGACACCAACGGGTAGCTGTGAATATCCCCATGCACACACAACACCTTCACCCCTTGTGCTCCCCCCAATGCCTCGTCTTGCACCAGGCTTTGGCGGATCGAGGTCTGATTGCAACCCGAATCCACCAACGCCTGATATATAGCCCCTTGTACACTTACCGGTATGCGATACGCTCCGGCCCGATTGAGGGCAGCCTCTGGTGCGTCGGGGATCTGCACCACCGCCCCCACTTCCATTGCTGCACACTGTTGCTGCAGGTGGCCCGGTTCCCCGCAGCGCCAGCAAACCGGCCCGGGCCTTCCCTCTGCAGCTGTGTGTTGGGGCTTACTCACCTGAGGGGGGGGAGAGACAGACACAGAAGGGAGAAATGGGAGGGCACCACGGGTGCGGCGGGCCGGCTGGGGTGGAGCCGGCCCCTGCCTCCGCAGTGGGGGAACGGGGCGAGGACAGGACACGGGAGGAGGGGGGGAGAAAGAGAGAGAGAAGAGGAGAGAGATGACAACGTCGTCCGCTGTCCTGCTGCCGGAACAGCCGCCAGATGATCCTCCGCCAGTCCCACGGTCTGATCCAGCGACGCCGGGCGGTGGCACTGGACCCACTCCGCGGTTCCAGCTGGTAACTGGGCGATGAACTGTTCCAGCGCCACCTGGTCGATGATTCCCTCGGCGTCGCGATCTTCGGCCCTCAGCCACCGCCAGCAGGCGTCCCGGAGCTGCTGGCCGAACGCGAACGGGCTGCTGACTTCCTCCATCCGCAGCGCGCGGAAGCGCTGGCGCTGCTGCTCCGGCGTGCGCCCCACGCGCTGGAGGACAGCCCGGCGAAGGTCGGCGTAGGCCAGTCTGCGGTCGGCGGGGAGCTGTAGTGCAGCCAGCTGTGCCTCTCCCGTCAGGAGGGGGAGGAGGCGCACCGCGCGCTGCTCCATCGGCCACCCCGAGGCTTCGGCGACCTGCTCGAACAATGTGATGAAAGCCTCAGGGTTGTCCTGCGGGCCCATCTTGGTCACGGTGAGGGGTGACGGGCCCGCGGCTGGGGCGCTGGTGGACCCCGCCGACGTGAGGAGACGCCGGAACGCCTCTCGATCTTCCTGCTGGGCCAGCACCAGGGCTTCGAAGCGGCGCTCCTGCTCCTTTCGGAACGTGACAAGTGCCTAGTGCTGGCTCTGCTGAACCGTGGCGAGGGCGTGGACCAAGTCCTCGAACGGGGAGGATTCCATGGGGCTGCTGCATTGGTGCTCCACCTTAATCCCGGGTTTCAGCACCACTGTAGCGCGGATCGAATGTGGGTGGAGCACAGAGGACGACAGGACAACGCTTGAGATGCAGAGGGGGCTTTTATTAAACAACTTTTCAGTTTAATCGCCCGCTTCTCGTATGCGGTATAACACATAAACACACACACACTCTATAATCTCGTCCCGGGTTGCGCTCCCTCTCCTCTCTCTCTGCCTCCTTAAATAGGGAGCGGTTACTGGGAAAACACACACAAACACAGGTTAATTACAGTCAGGTGTAGCGATTCTGCCACTCACCTTCCCTGGCTCCACCCTCCTGTCACAGACTGGTGCTTGACCACGCCCCTGCTGCCACACCCCCCAAATAGGCCCACTATACTATAGTATACTATAGTGCTATAGTGGTATATTGTCTGTCATAACAAAACCCACACAGATGAACTATTTATGATTGTTTATTCAAGAACGACTAAACATCACTTGCATCTCCTAAACAAAAATGAACATAGACATTGTCTTTTATACTGCTATTTTACTGTCACTTCTATGCTTGCATTTTAAAGAGAAAACAAAAATCTGTATCACTGATATTTGTAAGTGACTTTGCCAACAATAATTACAACAATAAATAGTGTGTGATTCTCCTCACACTATGTAAGCCATTTACAGTTAATACCATCTCTACAGCTGAACAATCTTTGTAGAGACAGGTTTTTGGGCTTTTGCTGGGGGTGGTAACTGAAAACCTGCTCCAGGCTGTAACTGTCTGAACTGGGGCGGCTGAAATATTGGGGCACTGATCCCTCATTCTGGCACTTTCCTGGACTCTCCTTGCCATCTTTTGAGCTGCCACTATCTTCAACCTGAATAAGCAAACAATTGAAAAGATGAAGTTCAATGCTAATGCTATTGTTGATTATATCTAAACTATGCAATGGCATCTAGGAAAACCCTTCACACTGTGCACTGACATATGCTTGATTAACATTTGTTTAATAGTAGTATTTGGAATGACAGCCTTTAAACCTATACTTGTATCTCAAAATTCTATTTTTAAAAACCAGCCAAAATTTTGGATAAACATAGCATTTGATACCTAGGCTACAGACAAGAAGAATAAAACAGATTTGGAGGTTTTTCCTAAATCCCAATTACATTTTTAGCCTTTTAGGTCTATTCTGTGTAAGAATTAGCCTGCTTGACACATTTTATAGTTTTAATATTATGCTGATTTTTTGGTAGGTAAGCCTGACAAACAGATCTAAAATTAGGCTATTAACAAATTGCACAATGCAATGCTGCTGTGATTAGTTATGATACCATTCAACCAATCATCCTTCAAACAACATTTGTAGCCTATTCCACAGACATTCCACCACGCACCACGGAAGAGAAGACAGAGATAAATAGTGCCAAAATGGAAAACACTTCTGGCTCTCAAACTTTGGGTTAATGATAGGCTAGAGCTTTGGTTCTCTTGAACGTAAAGAGCCTAATCTGCATGAATTATGCAGAGGTGTGTCATGAGTCTGCTCCCTGCTCAACTAATTGGGTAATTTTCCACCACACACTGCCTGGCTGCCACACCCCCTCACACTCTCACTCTAACCAATCAGGAAGCTCACCTGCTCTGAGCCCTTAATCACTGTCACCTGCTTCTTGTTACCTGCTCCTTGTGTGAGTGTATTTAAGGCACAGGTCTCCAGACATTCAGTGTCAGTTCATCTGCGAAGCAACACGTTCCTGTTCGCTGGCTCTCTACACAACTGATCTCCGTCACTGAAAACTTGCCTGACCCAACAACGACTGCTTTCCTGCCCAGTACTACCTGCCAACACCTGCCTGTCCCCCTGCTCCAGTCTGTGTCCGGTGTTGTCCCAGCTCCTGTAGCCACTCTCTCCAAGGGACCCTCCTGCCACTGTGTGCTCTGCCGCAGCCACCACTCAGACTTTCACTCTCCCCATCTCCTTTCACCTTTATCAATAAATCAACTTGTGTTCGTGACATGCACTTGGTTCTTCTGTCTCGTACTTGACAGTACGAACTGACCACTATGGACCCAGCGCACGAACCATCAGCCCTGGACCGCAATTGTTGGGGTTCACCCAGAAAGAGACCCCGATTCCTTCGTGGGCCACCCTCGGATCGATAGAAACAGACAGGGGAACCAGAGAGTTCACATGCCAGTTTATTCGCACAGTCACTTCGTCAAAGATGAAAGATTACAAACACCTTTTATAACAAATCATAATCTCTCCAAACGGCTATTGTGTCTGTCAAATGTGTGTGTGTTTGTATGTGACCTCAGAGAGGGGTGTGTGTGTGTGTGTGTGTGTCTCTATGGGAGGGTGTGAGTAAGTGACATCATTTTGATTCAAAATTATATCTGTGTCTATGTGCTAGGTCAGCAAATCACATCTGAATTCCATATGTATGTGTGTGTGAATGAAACCTTCAATCATAAGCAAAATAATATTTCAGCAATTCAGCAATTTCATTTACGCACGTCAAAGCGCGTGAGATGTTTTTCTGACAATGTTTTAAACAAAGACTATGTTTGGTCTAACAAAGAAGTGTTCTCCACTGGACGAAGGTCAGGCTACACAGGAACAGTTTAAAATCACTGCCATAGTATATGCAATAGTCCAAAAATAATAAAGGATCTTAAAAAGCTCTAAAATATACTATAAGTAATATATACTATAAAAATATAATATAAGAGTCTTAACTCTTTGTTCAGCAATAAGGCTACCATTACATCCAACATTAAAGTGGGTGTGGGTCGATCTGACATCAAAACAGACCTTGGCGTCGTTCAGACACATCTCTGATCAAAAAATACACATTTCATAAACAAAATGTTCCCAAACAATGTCCAGCCGAGACAGAAGGTCATTTTTAACTGAACCTTAAGTTAATCCTTAATTTTGTCACCATTTTAATAATAATACTTATAAGAATAATAAGAATAATACTTATATAAACCTAACAATCCCCCACTTTGATAATAGTATCACTATTATCAAATCCTAGCATCCTCATGATCATATATGTGATTACATCGAGAATTAATCCTGAGTTAATCTTTGCCCTTCTTGACGTATATTGGTGCTCAGAGGGCGGGCATGCCCAATCAGCCCTCGTCCCACCTCACCGGAGCTTAGAGAAACTCAAAACCTCTTAATTCCCAGATACACGCTACTTCCTTCAGAGTAATTTGTTCTAAAACAGTGAGGGAAAAATTAAATTAGAAGGCATATCGACCTATAGTGAGAACAGAGTCCTGTAAGAATACAGAGTTTCAGAGCATAGAGATGTGTAATAATAGTAGAAAACGGCATCAGATGAAAGACATAACACATTCGTGTGGTGTGCGCTTGTGCAGTCCAGTTAGCGAAGTTAGTCCAGAAGATGTTGTCTCGAAGTCCAGCTCAAGCGGGTAACCCTGTTCCGAGCAATGAAGTGGTCCAGAAGGCTCGGGCGGGTAACCCTGCCCCGAGCAAAGATGAAGCAGTCACGAAGGCTTGGGCGGGTAACCCTGCCCCGAGCAACAATGAAGCCACGAAACCCGTGATGAGGACTGTCATGATTGTAGTGAGGATGATTGGTTCCAAATGGGGCGCAAGATCTCTTCCCCTCTTTGTTCACAACGTCTTGAGGATTCTCAGTCGAATCTGTGTAGAGCTCAGAAATAGAGAGAGAGAGAGAGAGAAAACTGGCCAGAGGGAGACTAGATAGGGACACAAAAAGCGTTAATAGCAGCAAACTTGTTATTGTAACACAACTTTGTTATGGAGCCTTCTTCAGTCGCGTGGCATGGATCCACTGTGGAAAAAGATCAGTTAAAACAGCAGTAGAAGTAATGGCGACTATGTCAGCAGGCCCATTATATTGTTTTCCCAATTGTCCAAATCATTACTTTAAAAAGTCACACCAGCACTTGTCTCCAACTTGGAAGGGGTGTGTGGTGGAGATAATATTGTATTATTGACCTTGGTACAAATTTTATGCAACTTATCTATAAGGGCTGCAGAATACTCATCCATATGCATTTTCAAATCAGAGGTACCCGGAGCCGGAGTTCCCTTCTTCCAGGGGAAGTCTTTATTTCCAAAAATAATTTCTTGGTGTCACACGAATTTCAGCCAGAATGAATTATGGATTACAGAAGCAAACCTGTGTCCTGCATGACCTTAATGAATTTGTCTTTCAATGTTCGATTAGTACGTTCTACGATACCAGAGGATTGAGGAATGTGAAAACACCAGTTTAGTTTAGAGATACTTACAAAGGTCTTGTGTGACTTTTGAGGTAAAATGGGTACCCTTGTCTGAGTCTATGGCATTTGAAACCCCATAACTATAACAATAATTATTATTGATTTCTTATTTTATTGTTCTGCTTTTATTGTTTGTTTTTCTTTTTTACTGTCCAGTGTTCTTAGGTATGTTGAAAGGCACTTATGAATAAAATTTATCATTATTATTATTATAACTAGGTATTAAAACGAGTAACTACCTTCGTGTTCTCTCGAGAACAAGGAAAAACTTCTACCCATTTAGAGAATTTGTCCACAATCAAGATAACAAAAATCAAATGAGAAAGGAAGAGCGTATGTCTCATGCAGAATATCAGGCTGATATTGATTGAACACACAGAATAACCACAGAGTGATAATATTATAAATTATAAAACAAGAACCGTCTGAGGGTTTAGAACAAAAACCATCAACAAAGATCCCTAGAGGGCTGGAGGGAAGAGATCAGACCTGATACTAGTAGTATGTACGATTTTTAGACAGACAATATCAATGTCATCCCAAGTGTCATCCTGAGAATTAAGGAGGCGTGTGAGAGCGCGACCTACATTATCAAAAGAGGATGTGACACGAACTTCGAGATTGTTAGTAAAACAGAGAATAAATAGTCATATGTTAATTTAATTATCTATTAAATTACTGATTAATTAATTTAATGGGTCTGTCAATTTTGCAACCATCAAACCATCAAAGCACATGCGGAGACAGCCCCCAGACATGCAAGTAAGCCTTGAGCAACAATGTCTAATGTTTTGGATAAAAACGCACAATGATGCATTCCCCCCCCCCATGTTCCCCAGAGGCCGTGCCCCGGTGTCCACAGGCATAGAGGTGGAAGGGCTTGAAGTGAGCAGGTAACCCAGGGGCGGAACAAAGGGTGCTTCTGACGGAGTGATAAGCGACCACCATAGCGTCAGTCCAGGTCAAAGGATGTTGCAGTGGAGGAGGTTTTGTGTCTAGAATGACAGCCTTGAGAAAGTTCAAAACTTCAAAAGTTCAAATACTTAAGTGTCCATGCAATATTGCAGATTGGTTCTGGAAACCTTAAAGCCCTTATGCGCCAGATGTTGGAGCAGGCGCAAGTGTCAGTGTCTTGGCAGATTTCTGGTGACTCAGCAGACACCAGAACACACAGACCACAGAGTCCTGAGGGAGGGAGAAGGTCACAGAGCACGTTATGAATTACAGCTGAAAAACAAAACAGCAGGAGAGTCAAATGGAACCTTGAGTCTAAACGCTATCTCCTCATGTGCGTGGAAAAAAAGGCAGAACAGAGATCATTAATGGTAGGAACCTGTGATATTACAGAAGAAACAATCAATTCATTAATCTTACGTAAATCTTGTGTAAAGTGTCTCACCACGCCTTGCTCGAGAAGAGACTGTAGGATGACATGGATCCAGAGAGAGAGGTACTGCTTATTATAAACAGGATGCACATGAATAGTTTCATATTTTGTGTAGTTTCATGTCAATTTAAGTTCCAGGTTGCAGTGCAGCAAAATGCGGAAAGGTTCAAGGACAATGAGTACTTATACAAGCCAATGTATCATAATCATGATAATTTATGAAGTTTTTTCTTAATGGTTAAACAAAGATAAACCCAAGTCTCCGATTTATAAACAAAAAGTTATTCAAGTAAACGTTTGTTAACTGTTTCTTGCTGAAAAAATTATGGTTAACTAAATACATTAAAAGCCTATCCATTCCATATCCTCTGTGGTTTTTAAAGGCAAAAGTATGGAGGTTTAAAACTCAGCAAACAGTTAATCAGAGCATTTCATATCAATGGTTCGAAATTAGGAGGAACATGTTTAAGCTTAGCCTCATAAGTAGCAATAAGTTTAAAGAAAGATAAGGAGATAAAAAACGGCAAATTGAAATGACAAACAATTTCACTGAATGTAATTTGAATAAAATTGAATAGCTGATAAGCACTCTTTGTTGGATTCGATATGTGACAGAGACTCAAAATACATTTTTAATTCAATTAACAGTATTAATGGGAATGAGAATTGGTTGTCTTGGACATTTTGACTTTATGTATATGAAATTTACCTAATAATATAAAGAGATTACTTATTAAATTTATTATTGTGAGAAAGTGCCAAAAATAATGATTTTCTCTGCTCATCGCAGATCTGTGGCTGTCCTTGCCCGCTGTTCTTGCATGAGTTATTTGTTTATATTATAGCTATCTGTAACAGTCTGGGAGTCTTATCTCAATGCTGACTGAGAAAGAGACAGAGCATATTGCTACGGAACAATTATTCAAAATATTATTTATAATAATAGGACGACAATTATTCAAAAAATGTCAAAAATGAAGTAAAAAGCGGGTTAGCTCGCTGTTGAACTAATTTCATGCTTCCCAGACAAGACAAGTCCACATTTCGCTAAAACGCGTCAGAAACAGGAGTATATAGGATATTTAAAGGCTAGAATTACATATGATTAATAAAAATACCACTGCACCAGCGGCGGTGAGAGCGCTGAATCCTAACCACTAGACCACTACACGATCAGTTTAAAATGTTTTAGATCAACATTAAACATTAGGTTAAACATTAAACTTTTCGGCATTCCCATTCACAGGTAGGGTAAATATATTTGATGCCTTTTATTATGCCTTTAAACAGGAAGTGGTATAATACTCGATATTTTAAAAATGATTCCTGATAAATATCTTCAAATCTGAAAGTGATATTTGATTTGGCTAAATTAATCAAACTCTAAGCCTTAAATATATTTCTTCTGTTTTTACCATGTCTGTTTAATTTAAGTGAATGTTTTTTTAAAAATGGTTTTTGTGTTGTATTTGCTTGTACAGTTATTTCATTATTTAAGGTCTGAACGCATAGAATTACTGCCCAAATCTGATGAGACGAGAGTTTTGCCCTAAAGAGCTGCTTTTTCTTTCATAATTTTGAAAACTTCGTATCCATCATTTATAAGATCTAGACATGAAACTGCATTAATAGCTGCACTATTAATTATTAAAACGCATTAATAGTCTTGTAGAGTGCTCGCGGACCACTCGTGACTTTCCTGATAACCTTCCAGTTACAAGTTTCGGACTATCAACACACAAGGAATATAAAATAAAATGCAGATGATCACCAAACGCTGAAACTAATTGATTAAGAAGCAGATTTTTCCTCTGATGATGTTAAGGGAAGAGGATCTCTTCTCTTGGATTTCTAACAGTGATGAGATTCACAAACGATTCGGATCTTCTTCGGGACGAAACATAAATGACTCGATCGAGCGAATCGATACAGACGCATCAACGGCATTTGTTTGAGTTCCTGCACACGTAATGGGTTGAGGAAAGTTCATACTTTAATTTCATGCAGCATGAGAGTGTGATTATTGTTTACAATTTGAAAACAGGAATACAAATAAGGTTTCCGTAGTTTCTGAAGAATCAAGAGTGAATCAAGTAAATTGATTCACACGCATGCGAGTTTGTTCTAAAGAATCGATTCAGTGAAGCTTTCGTTGAGATTAAAATGCACAATATACAGAATGTCCGTATTTTATACGGATTTGATTCAATAAACATAGTATACGGGCGTACAAATAAAGTTATACAGATTATTTTTAACAAAAAAAAAACCTTCAATAGTTATTTAGAGCTATAATCAATTCCCACAATGATAAAAGAGCACATAACATTTACACTTTGTAGTTTTTTGTCAAACATTGAAGCTTTGTATTCATTCTTAAAGTTTATTGAATAAAAAGTACCTGGGATATATCATTGTTAATTATCATTCAAATTTTAGGTAAATCATTTTAATTTGCATCTTATAAGGACTTTATAAAGGAAATAAGGACTTTGGAAGTTGGTTATACAGGTTTGATTGACCAAAGGTTTAACATTTATGCACACCAGGAACACAGTTCCAACTGTTCATGTCCAGAGTACTGCTTTGTTGTTTCATTATTTTGTGCATATCCAGTAATGCTTTATATAAATGCTAAAACAATTAAAGATACATTACACAGCTCCCAGAGATTGCAAATACCTGGATGAGGATAAATCAAAACTGAGCCGGCCAAATTGTCTAGAATTTGTGTAGAATGCTAAACCACATCCAATCCCGTGGGTTTTTTCTCGGGGTCCGGGTACCTTAATACAATAATACAATTAATATAATACAATTAATATAATACAATTTTTCCCCCCATGGTGGCTGCACGAAGGAATCAAAGATTAAAAGCACGCTCTTCCCGTTACAGCTCTTTCACTTCACGAGGATCACCGTCCCGTAAACAAATTACAAGGTTTACCAGTCTTCCCGTGGCTCTACCAAGCCCCGTCACGTCCCGTAAACAAGAGTCTAAAGAGTCTACGAGGTTCCCCAAAACATCCCGTGCCTCTACACGAGGTTTACCAACCTGAATTATAAACAACTGGGTCTCTTTTCTTTTTTTGAAATCACTACCAACCAGGTGGAAGTCTAACCAATCAAATTATACATTAAATATTAAATTTAAAATAATTTACTCACCTGGTTGGCAGTATCCCACTTCTGACACCAAATTGTTGGGGTTCACCCAGAAAGAGACCCCGATTCCTTCGTGGGCCACCCTCGGATCCGGGACAAATGATAGAACGATAGAAACAGACAGGGGAACCAGAGAGTTCACATGCCAGTTTATTCGCACAGTCACTTCGTCAAAGATGAAAGATTACAAACACCTTTTATAACAAATCATAATCTCTCCAAACGGCTATTGTATCTGTCAAATGTGTGTGTGTGTTTGTATGTGACCTCAGAGAGGGGTGTGTGTGTGTGTGTGTGTGTGTGTGTGTCTATGGGAGGGTGTGAGTAAGTGACATCATTTTGATTCAAAATTATATCTGTGTCTATGTGCTAGGTCAGCAAATCACATCTTAATTCCATATGTATGTGTTTGTGAATGAAACCTTCAATCATAAGCAAAATAATATTTCAGCAATTCAGCAATTTCATTTACACATGTCAAAGCACGTGAGATGTTTTTACGACAATGTTTTAAACAAAGACTATGTTTGGTCTAACAAAGAAGTGTTCTCCACTGGACGAAGGTCAGGCTACACAGGAACAGTTTAAAATCACTGCCATAGTATATGCAATAGTCCAAAATAATAAAGGATCTTAAAAAGCTCTAAAATATACTATAAATAATATATACTATAATATATACTATAAAAATATAATATAAGAGTCTTAACTCTTTGTTCAGCAATAAGGCTACCATTACATCCAACATTAAAGTGTGTGTGGGTCGATCTGACATCAAAACAGACCTTGTTGGGGTTCACCCAGAAAGAGACCCCAACAGCCTTGAACATGCTGAGGGAGAGGTGACCAGGATGTCTGCCGACATTGCATCCTTAATCCAGATCGGCCATCAACATCAACGGCAGATCCAACAACAACAAGAGCAACTTGTCCAGGTGATCCAGATGCTGACTAACCTGTCCAGTCCGCCTGTTCCTGCTCCGTCAGCACCACTCCTTCCCTCTGCGCCTCTTCCTGTGCCCGATGCTCCAGCTCCCGAAACTCCCACCCCAGAGCCCAAGATCGGAAACCCTGAGCGCTTCGATGGTGACCAACCCAGGTCCAGGCCTTCTTGACTAGCTGCTGACTCCAGTTCTCACTGCAACCCAGGACCTTTGCGACTGAGGGAGCCAGAGTCGGATTCGTCATCACCCACCTGACGGGCCGGGCTCAACTATGGGGAGCAGCTGAGTTCGAGCGACAGACTCTGGCCTGTGCCACCTTTGAGGCGATTGCAGAGGATATGATTAAAGTGTTTGACCTGGGCTCTTCGTCAGCAGAGGCATCCCGTGCACTAGACTTGTAGTCAAGACCGCTTTAACCAAGACCAAGACAAGACCAAGACTAGAGTGTATCAAGACCAAGACCAAGACGACACCAAGACCAAGACAGATCGAGTCAAAACCAAGACAAAGTCAAGACGAGAACAAGACCAAGACCGGGAAAAAAACTAGTGTTGATGTTACTTGCATTAATAGAATAAGAGCAGCATACTGAGGTCAGAGGTTCAGTAAAAGAAGGTATTATTCTAACTACAGACAATGCTGAGAAGAGCACGTCATGAATGTGTATGACTGAGCTCACTCACTGTAAATGTTCCGCAGACTGAGTGAGATAAATGTGTAACAATTGCATGATGGCTGTCACTGCACTATTAGAGGATTGACACTCCCTTTATAGTACTTTTGTGTGCTGTTGAGGACTGATATGACTGGTACTGACTGGTCCAAAAGTCATCTGATAAAACACCTTCAACAACTGTGGGAAATATGTAGCTGATTTTAATTATGCTTAATTTGTAGATTAAATTGAAGATACACAATTATAATCCTGAAATGGATTAGGCTTGTGAAGTCAAAACAACTTGATATGCAGATGATATTCAAAAGTAAATGGTTACATTTATTTAGTAAAACAATATCATTTAAATAAAATATTGTAACCGACAATATAAAGAAATGTGCACATCACTGCTAGTGATATAAAGCCTGTTGTTCAGTAAGGCAAAAACAATAATACAAAACATTAGAGAGAGTAAGAGGGACAGAATGAGAGCATCACTGCTGTTGTTCAGTAACCCCAACCATAGAACACAAACGGGGGGGGGGGGGGCAGAATGAGAGCATCACTGTTAACTAAACAAGCATATTTTCACAATGGAGGGAGTGAGCAAAAACAGTTCACATTTTAAAATAGTGATTGCACTTCAGGAAAACTAAATACTGCAGCATCTTACAGCCTAGCCGTGCACGGTGGGGTCTCATTAGAATACCTCCTCTACTAAAAACTCTCTCTACTGGGGCAGAAGAGGCAGGAACAGAGAGGACTTTAAGGGCAGTACTGTGCAGACTGGGGAAACGCTCTTTGTTTCTTGACCAAAATGTGAGTGCATCACAGTCACTGTCGTTTATGCTGTCTAGGTACTTGCTTATTTGTGCATCAGTGCTTGAGTGCTGGTTCGTGCTGCGTGATGACCTAAAGGCTTTGTAGCGTGAAAGAAGGCGCTGTTTCGGGGGTGGCGCAGAGTCACTATCTGACACTTCTCCGTCTTCCTCTATTGATGGTGCAGTTGGATCTCTGTGTAACTCTCTGATCAAAAGGTCTGTAAAAAAAGTGCGCACACACACACACACACACACAAAAGACACAGGATTAGACAGGATGCTTCTAATGAGGATATAAAAACAAAAATAACAGTAATAATAATTGCAACAACAACAATAAATAATAATATAGTCAACTGTTAATGACTTTTTAAGGTCATCTCTAAACCTCTTCAGTGCTGGTCCGGATTCACCATTTTGCACATCTAAATCGACCCAGGTCAATCCAAATTGGGGGTCGAGCATAGTGGCAAGGAAATAGATTTGATGGCTGAACAGCTCATCTGGGTCCTCTTCCTCCATATGGATCCGCCGGAAAATTCCAGAGAACCGTTTCTCCAGCGATTTTTTCAGTGCCCTGACTATAGCTCCAACCTGGGGCATTTGCAGCTCCATCTTTAGTAGATGATTCTTTAGGTCCAGAACGGTGGGGACCACCATGCTAATTGTCACCTGTTGATCCCCCTCTGTGAGGTCAGTTGCATCCGAAAAAGGTTCAAGCAAATCGCAGAGATCTTTTAGTTGAGTCCATTCCCGGGCGGAAAATACTAAGTTTTCTGCGTCACTGCACATTTTACTGATGGCTCTGTGGTCAAGAGTGATCAATGCTTTCAACTGTCTGTACGTGCTGTTCCAACGCGTGTTGTTTGCAGCTGGGATACACTTATTGGGGCCAAAGTGGGCCTCAACCAAGTCTCTGTGAGTACTACTGCTATGCAGCAGAGTTGTAAATTTGGTGGCCTTGGCAATGGCTCTAGCTACTGTTTTTACCTCTTTCATGCCGTCTTGGATGACAAGTTGCAGCGAGTGGGCAAAGCATGATAAACGTCCCCCTGTTGACCATGTATTGGAATCTTCTACATCCTCCCACATAGTCTCGTCATCAAGCTCATCGCTGCTGTCACCTTCAGGCTGCTCTGCTTCTGGCATCCTGACTTTAAAAGCTCGCTTCATATTAGATGCGTTATCCGTCAGGATGTAGCTTAGTTTATGACTAATGCCATACTCCTCAACAATACTGTCAAATGCCAAGGCGATTTGTTCGCCACAGTGTTTCCCTGTGAACTTCCTACAGTCTAGCAAGAAGGATTGCAAACTATAAGAGTCCTTGTTCTTGCAGATGACATGAGCAGTAACTCCAAGGAAGGATCGAAGCCTCCGGTCTGACCAGAGGTCTGTTGTTACTGCTATATTTGCCTGGACTTCCAGGGCTTTGATTATGTCACCCTTAACCTTAGTGACAAGGTCAGGTATTAACTTCTCTGTCAAAGTGGTCCTAGACACAGGAGTGTATCTGCTATCCAAGACATTCAGGAAGTTTCTAAAGTATGGATTCTCAACGATAGACAGGGGGAGAGAGCATCCAACTATGAGGTCCTGGAGGATGGACTGGGTGATGGCCTGATTTCTGGGTGAATTTAGTGAGTATAATTGGACGCTTGAAGCAAAGACCGATATTGGAGGCTGTGTTGGATCGGTCAACGTCACTGCTGCTGCAGATGCTGCTTTGTACTCCAAGTACCTACAAAATAGGGGAAAAGGAATCTGTAAGACATTTGTTTCTATTCAACCACAACAAACTACTGTATCTTACAAATGCAGTCATTTTAAATATATCAATGATTACAGGTGTTTGTGTACAAAATAACTTTATCCAATGCAGTGTGACACATTGACAGATAATCAAACACAACGAGTAATGATGGAAATAGTGGAGTGTTCAGTTCTTAACTAAGAACAGAAAAATGGAATGGACTCTACCAAAGTCAAAATGTGCATTAACTTTGCATATTAAGCCTGTGTGTGTCAGCAAGCCAGGAATCACACATAACTGTACTGACAAGAAATGGAACAGAAAAAAACTACTCAATTAAGTCTGTAATTAGGCTCACACCTAGGCTATACAATAGTATTGTGTTTCATAATAACATGCTAGTAGTCCCTACACACTGGACTGGTTCAACACAGAAGACTCCTAAACTTAGGTACCCTTAATGGCTCATCCATTATGCCAAATATAAGTCGACAACAAACCACATTACACCAGCCATTAAAGTGCTCACTAACACGGTTTCGACATTTTCTGTTCAATGAACTTGCCAAAATATCCAACGTTGGTGAAAACTGTTAATGTTTAAGTAGCCGAGAGCCACAGATGAAACTTAATTAGCATATCTGTACTTAGCATGTAGTTACACTTCTTCACCAGAAAAGTTAGCTTAGCACCTAAGTCTTTTGCCAAAAAATACGTCCCTAATAATCTATACTGGGCGTGTGAGGGAGCACACGATAAAAACACCATGCATACATGATCTGGTCGTCTAAGACTGAAAAGTGAGATAAAGAGTTTGAGGCCAGTACCATCTGGCTAACTTACCTCTCCGGGTGTTTCCGCTCCAGGTGCCGGGTGAATGTAGATGTTGTCCTGGCTGTCTCTGTCAACGAGACCTTGCAAAACTTGCATTTTGCAGAATGTTTCTTCCTTCCACCTGTGGCGAGGAACTCTTTGTGCTCTGTGTATGCATATTTGATAATGCACGAATTCGCGGACATCACTGTGTAGGCAATGTCTGACTGAAAAACTCTTTTAGTGTGAGAGACTGACAGAGTTCACGTAACATTTCATGCTGGTGGCGGTCTTTTGATTGGGTGAGCGCCAATATCTAAATTGCAACAAAATACACGGATGACATTGATTGGTTAGCCTATATGAAGGGTGAGAAAGGCGGAATAAAATAATAATAATAATAATAATAATAATAGGCCTAATAATATTAATGTTGCATTATCCAACATTATATTTACTGTGGATATTGTTGGCTGCAAATTTTTCGACCACTATCGATCTGAAACTGCGAGACCAAGACAAGAGTGATGCGAGACCGAGACAAGACCAAGACCACAGACAGTCGCATCCGTGACAAGACCAAGACCACGGAAAATTGGTCTCGAGACCGGTCTCGAGAACGAGACTGGTCTCGAGACATCCAAGTCTACCGTGCACTGATGACCATCCGTCAGGGAAATCGGACCATAGCTGACTACTCGATTGATTTCCGCACTTTGGCCAGACGCAGCTCATGGAATATGGAAGCCGTGGTGGACGCCTTCTTTCACAGCCTGGCCGATTACATCAAGGATGAACTCGTCTCTCATGACCTGCCACCAACCCTTGATGAAGCCATTGCCCTCGCAGCTCGTATCGACCGCCGGATCCAGACCCACAGGGGTGTGAAGGGGCACCAGAGCTCACCGGGTGTAGGGGAGATCCGGGTGAGCTCACCGTGTCTTCGGCCTCCCCCAATTCATAAACCCCTGCTCTAGATTCGTCTTCTGCTCCCCAACTCCACCCATACACTCTCCGCCCTGGTCGACTCCGGAGCCGAGGCCAACATCACGGATGCAGAGCTTGCTCGACAACTGGGGATAGGGAGCCACCACCTGTCCACACCTGTCCCCGCACAAGCCCTGGACGGACATCCACTCGGCACAGTGACTCACACCTCAGCCCCTGTAACCATGCTACTGTCAGGAAACCACCAGGAGGCCATCCAGTTTCATCTTCTGCATTCACCAGGACAACCCCTCATCCTCAGCTATCCGTGGCTGTGTCAACACAACCCCCACCTTGACTGGGAGACTGGCATGATACGTGAGTGGGGGAGGGAATGTCACCGGACCTGCTTAAAGGGGGCTGTCGTGCCCACCAATCCCGAAACCGCCAGTTCTGTCCCTGATCTCTCTAAGGTGCCTGCCTGTTACCATGGTCTCCGAGACGTCTTTAACAAATCCAAAGCCACTTCTCTGCCTCCTCACCGGCCATACAACTGCACCATAGACCTCCTGCCAGGCACCACGCCACCAAAGAGCCGTCTGTACTCCTTGTCTGCACCCGAGAGGAGAGCCATGGAGGATTACATCAATGACTCCCTGGCTGCTGGAATAATCCACCCGTCATCTTCCCCTGCCGGAGCCGGATTCTTTTTCATTGGAAAGAAGGACGGCTCTCTCCGTCCATGCATTGATTACAGAGAACTGAATGACATCACGGTCAAAAACCGTTACCCTCTGCCACTCTTGTCGTCTGCTTTCAAGCTGCTCCAGGGGGTCACCGTCTTCACTAAACTCGACCTCAGGAATGCATATCACCTGGTGCGCATGAGAGAGGGCGATGAGTGGAAGACGGCGTTCAATACACCAACCAGACACTATGAGTACCTGGTCATGCCCTTCGGCCTCAGCAATGCCCCAGCAGTGTTCCAGGCTCTAGTGCAGGGGTGTCCAAACTGATCCATAAAGGGCCGTGTGGCTGCAGGTTTTCATTCCAGCCATGCAGCAGCACACCTGACTTGGCTCATTCAATCAACTGAACTGTCTTCACACAATCAAATACTTGCAGCCACACCCACCCTTGATTAAAGGGTGGGTGTGTCAGTTGATTGAATAAGCCAAATCAGGTGTGCTGCTGCATGGCTGGAATGAAAACCTGCAGCCACACTACCCTTTATGGATCAGTTTGGACACCCCTGCTCTAGTGAACGATATCCTCCGGGACATGCTCAATATCTTTGTATTCGTTTATTTGGACGACATTTTGATATTCTCAAGATCCATGTCAGACCATATCCGTCACGTTCAGCTGGTCCTGCGCCGTCTCCTGGAAAACTCACTCTTCGACAAAGCAGAGAAATGTGAGTTCCACGCCAGATCCGTGTCCTTTCTGGGGTACATAGTGGCAGAGGGGAGCATTCAGATGGATCCTGCTAAGGTATCGGCAGTGACATCCTGGCCCGTACCGGAGAACCACAAGAAGTTGCAACAATTCTTGGGCTTTGCCAACTTCTACAGGAGGTTCATTCAGAATTACAGCAAGGTGGCATCTCCACTCACTGCCCTAACCAGCACCAAAGCACCATTCCTGTGGACCCTGGAGGCAGACAAGGCATTCAAGACACTCAAAGCACGCTTCACTTCAGCTCCCATCCTCCAGATGCCCGACCCTGAGCGGCAGTTTGTGGTGGAAGTGGATGCGTCGGACGTAGGAGTCGGGGCAGTGCTCTTCCAGCATGCAGCGGAGGACGGCAAACTGCATCCCTGCACTTTCTTCTCCCGCAGACTGTCCCTGGCCGAACAGAACTACGACATTGGGAACCGTGAGCTGCTTGCTGTCAAACTCGCTCTGGAGGAGTGGCGACAATGGCTAGAGGGCTCGAGCATTCCATTCCTGGTCTGGACAGCTCATAAAAACCTGGAATACATACGAACAGCCAGAAGATTGAACTCGTGCCAGTCCTGGTGGTCCCTGTTTTTCACGTGGTTCAATTTCACTCTCTCCTATCGTCCTGGTTCACGCAATGCGAAGCCCAACGCCCTGTCCCGTGTATTTCAGAAGAATGAAGCACCAGTGGAAGACCCATCCTCCCAAGTTCCTGTGTTGTCACTGCTCTGACCTGGGATATTGAGGAACAGGTCAAAGAAGCGATTCGAAACCAGCCGGGTCCTAGTGCTTGCCCCGACAACCGCCTCTTCGTTCCGGGACATCTGAGATCTCAGGTGGTTCAGTGGGGTCACGACTCTCACTTAGCTTGTCATCCCGGTGTCATGCGCACCATTCATCTGCTCTCCCAGCAGTTCTGGTGGCCCTCGCTGAGGAGAGATGTGCGTGACTTCGTGAGAGCATGCCCCACCTGCAATCAGCACAAGACCCCCAGCCGTCCACCAGCAGGTTTATTTCAACCCCTGCCGGTGCCCAAGCGACCCTGGTCCCACCTCTCGCTGGATTTTGTCACTGGACTCCCCCATCTGATGGCAACACAGTCATATTCACCATCATGGACAGATTCAGCAAGATGGTCCACTTTGTTCCATTGCCTAAACTGCCCTCTGCAAAGGAGACCGCACAAGTGGTCCTAGTGCAGGTGTTCCAGATCCACGGGCTTCCAAGGGACATCGTGTCTGACCGGGGCCCGCAGTTTGCATCTTCATTCTGGAAGGAGTTCTGCCACCTCCTAGGGGCCACTGCCAGTCTCACATCCGGCTTCCACCCTCAGTCTAAGGGGCAGTCGGAGCGACTCAACCAGGAGCTGGAGAAGTCCCTTCGCTGCATGGCTTCACGCAATCCTCGGTCATGGGCTCAACATCTCTCATGGGTGGAATATGCCCACAACTCCCTTCCAAGCTCCGTCACTGGCTTGTCCCCTTTCCACTGCGTGTATGGCTACCAACCACTGCTGTTTGCAAGTCAGGAGGGAGATGCATCCTGTCCATCTGCCCTTGCATACGTCCATCACTGTCGCCGAACCTTGTACCAAGCTCGGACCACCCTTCTCAGATCTGTTACCAGTTATGCTGCTGGGGCCAACTGATGGAGGATTCCAGCCCCTACGTACCGGGTGGGTCAGAAGGTGTGGCTCTCGGCCCGGGACCTGCCACTCAGAGTGGAGTCATGCAAGTTGGCACCCCGATACGTTGGCCCATTTCCTGTGCAGAAGGTAATCAGCCCATCTGCAGTCCGGCTCCAACTGCCTAGGTCGATGAGGGTGCACCTGACATTTCATGTCTCCAAACTGAAGCCGGTTCACGAAAGCACCCTGGTCCCAAATGCACCGCCACCGCCGCCTCCTCCTCGCCTCATTGAGGGGGGTCCAGTCTACGCCGTTGAATGTCTGCTTCAGTCGCGTCGGCGGGGCAGGGGCCTTCAGTACCTGGTAGATTGGAAAGGCTATGGTCCTGAGGAGAGGATGCGGGTCCCCGCCAGGAGGATTGTGGACCTGACACTCATCTCCGACTTCCACCGCCTCCATCCTGACCAGCCTTCCATCCGGAGGGGCCGACCAAGGGGTTCCCGATGCGGGTCTGTCCAGCCGGCTTGTCCTCCGCACAATCCTGTGCCTACGCCTACCCCCGAATCCGACTCTGAACCCGATCCTGTGCCTGCGCCTGCCCCCGACTCTGGCTCTGAACCTGATCCGGTGCCATTGGATGGTGGATTGCCCTCTGAGGATGAAACCATGGACACTGACAGGTTGGAGGAATTCTGACCCTCCTCCGGTTCCCCCTCCGCCCACCCTGCTCGGTGTCTCTCTCCTTGGGACTTCTGGGGCTGTCCCTTGAGGGGGGGGGGGGGGTTCTGTCATGAGTCTGCTCCCTGCTCAACTAATTGGGTAATTTTCCACCACACACTGCCTGGCTGCCCTGCCACACCCCCTCACACTCTCACTCTAACCAATCAGGAAGCTCACCTGCTTCTTGTTACCTGCTCCTTGTGTGAGTGGATTTAAGGCACAGGTCTCCAGACATTCAGTGTCAGTTCGTCTGCGAAGCAACACGTTCCTGTTCACTGGCTCTCTACACAACTGATCTCCATCACTGAAAACTTGCCTGACTCGACAACGACTGCTTTCCTGCCCAGTACTACCTGCCAACACCTGCCTGTCCCCCCGCTCCAGTCTGTGCCCGGTGTTGTCCCAGCTCCTGTAGCCACTCTCTCCAAGGGACCCTCCTGCCACTGTGCGCTCTGCCGCAGTCACCACTCAGACTTTCACTCTCCCCATCTCCTTTCACCTTTATCAATAAATCAACTTGTGTTCGTGACATGCACTTGGTTCTTCTGTCTCGTACTTGACAAGGTGAACATATGAAATCACGACATTTGTGCTTGCCTATCTATTTATAATTTGCTTGCTTGGTAGTTACGTGTTTGTTTTGACAGCAATAAACCATGTATTTCTCATCATCACACCACAAATCCAGTCAATAGAAGATTGGCCTACTCTGAGAGGGGTCTATGAGTGGCCTTTATGTAACCTGTTTTATGCTATGGTTTTATGTCGTTGTCACTTTCCAGTACCTCCTCCTCCGGTGAAATTCCCTCAGCTGCCTGCCCCTCATCATGACTATCATCATCAGCATGTGGTTGGTCAGGTTGGATGTCCACCTGGTTCTCAGTCTCGCTCGGTGATAACGTGACATGAACGTTACTGCTGCTGCTTGCAGTTGCACTGCTGCCAAAAAGCTCTGTGAGCTTTCTACATTTTGAAGCATCTTCAAGTGACTTCACTTTTTGTTTTAACTTTTCCCATCCACCTTTCTCCTTACGTTTTCTGCTTGCCATCTTTCTGTTGACAGACACTAACGTTACTCTTCTTTGTTGGAGTTTAGGCCTATGGAATAATGATTGATGGATAAATTATCGTCTTAGCGCCACATGTTGTTAGTTAATAGACTGAAAATTTTGGTTATTGAACAGGGCCGACGGCCGTAGACCGGACAGCCGTTCTGGACTTTTCCAGAATGCACAGATTGCCAGTCCGCCCCTGGTGAGGTCCTTACTGATGTGAGTGCTGAGGAACTTAAAAGGTTTTACCCTCTCCACCTCTGTCTCCCCAATGTATATTGGGGCATGCTGCTCCCTCCTCCTCCTCCTTGGATCAATAATCATCTCCTTGGTCTTATCAGTGATATAAGGAGAGATTATTTTCCTGGCACCTCTCTCCTATATGATGTCTCCTCTCCACCAGTGATCAGTCCAATGACTGTGGTGTCAACTTTATAATGCTGGTATTGGACTCAGAGGGCACACAGTCATGGGTGAAGAGGGTGTACAGCAGAGGGCTCAGTATGCAACCCTGGGAGGGGGACTTGTAGGCGTGAAGGGCTTATAGGCCTCCTTCACATTGCTGTATACTTGATCAAGAGTGTTATTCTCTCTTGTTGGGAAATGTACATGTTGATTGTACTGGGGGAGGACATTCCTGAGGTTGCAGAGGTTGAAATCACCGGCCACAATGAACACAGCATCTGGATGCACTGTCTCCTACATGCTGATGACATCATGCAGCATCCCCAGCATGGTCATGTGATCCGCCTGAGGTGGAATGTAAACAGCTAGCAGAAACAGCACTGAACTCCCTAGGTACAGTGGCATGCAAAAGTTTGGGCACCCTTACTGAAAATGTCTGTTACTGTGAATAGTTAAGTGAGCAGAAGATGAACTGATCAGCAAAAGGCATAAAGGTAAAGACGACACATTTATTTTCAGCATTTTCTGCAAGATTTGTGTATTATTTTTGTTTTGTACAATTGGAGAGTGAAAAAAGAAAAGGAACACCATGCAAAAGTTTGGGCACCCCAATACATTTGAGTTCTCGGGTAACTTTTACCAAGGTTCCAGACCTTGTCTGGCTTGTTCAAATTCTTTGTTAGGAAAGGTCAGATGATGCAGATTTCAAAGCTGTATAAATTCTCTGACTCCTCAAACTTGTCCCTAAAATCAACAGCCATGGGCTCCTCTAAGCAACTCCCTCGCATTCTGAATAATAAAATAATTGATGCTCAGAAAGCAGGAGAAGGCTACAAGAACATATCAGAGTGTTTTCAGGTAGTCGTTTCCTCAGATTGTAATGTTATTAAGAAGTGGCAGTTAACAGAAACAGTGGCGATCAAGGTGAGGTCTGGAAGATGAAGAAAACTTTCTGAAAGAACTGCTCATTGGATTGCTAGAAAGGTAAATAAAAAAACCCTGTTTGACTGCAAAAGACCTTCAGAAAGATTTAGCAGACCCTGGAGTGGTGGTGCACTGTTCTACTATGCAGCAACACCTGAACAACTATGACCTTCATGGGAGAGTCATCAGAAGAAAACCTTTCCTGCATCCTAGCCACAAAATTCAGCATCTGAAGTTTGCAAATGAACATCTAAGCAAGCCTGATGCATTTTGGAATCAAGTCCTGTGGACTGATGAAATCAAAATAGAACTTTTTGGCCACAATGTGCAAAGGTATGTTTGGAGAAAAAAGGGGTCCAAATTCCAGGAAAAGAACACCTCTCCAACTCTGAAGCATGGGTGTGGATCGATCATGTTTTGGGGTTGTGTTGCAGCCAGTGGCACAGGGCACATTTCATTGGTCGAGGGAAGCATGGATTCGAATAAATACCAGCAAATTCTGGAAGCAAACATCACACCATCTGTAAAAAAGTTGAAGTTAAAAAGAGGATGGGTCCTACAATAAGACGATGATCCAAAACACACCTCAAAATCTACAATGGAATACCTCAAGAGGCACAAGCTGAAGGTTTTGCCCTGGCCCTCACAGTCCCATGACCTAAACATCATTGAAAATCTGTGGATAGATCTCAAAAGAGCAGTGCATGCAAGACAGCCCAAGAAACTTGTAGAACTGGAAGCCTTTTGCAAGGACGGATGTGCGAAAATCCCCCAGGTAAGAACTGAAAGATTATTAGCTGGCTACAAAAAGTGTTTACAAGCTTTGATACTTGCCAAAGGGGGTGTTACTAGGTACTAACTATGCAGGGTGCTCAAACTTTTGCTTCGGGCCCTTTTCCTTTTTTGTCATTTTGAAAATGTAAAAGATGAAAATAAAAAATTGGTTTTGCTTAAAATATAAAGGGAATGAGTCATCTTTAACTTTATGCCTTTTGGAGATCATTTCATCTTCAACTTGCTTAACTGTTCATAGTAACAGCAATTTTGACCAGGGGTGCCCAAACTTTTGCATACCACTGTAAATAAAAAGGTCTGGTCTTTACCATTAACAGTTCAGTGTTCACAGAGCAATGCTTTTCAGCTACCTCTGCATTCCCACACCATCTGTTGTTGATGTACATGCAGACACCACCTCCTCTCGTCTTCCCTGAGACCAATGTGCAGTCTCCGCGGTAGATGGAGTGTGTGTGGAGCAGGAGAGCCAAGTCTGGCACACAGTCCAAAAGCCAGGTTTCCGTGAAAATAAGAGCACAACATTCCCTTATTTAACGCTGGGTAGTAGTCCTGGTTCTCAGCTCGTCCATCTTGTTTTCTAGTGAGTGTA
Source organism: Neoarius graeffei (assembly GCF_027579695.1). Taxonomy (NCBI): domain Eukaryota; kingdom Metazoa; phylum Chordata; class Actinopteri; order Siluriformes; family Ariidae; genus Neoarius; species Neoarius graeffei. Next base: position 121,832,196 of record NC_083570.1, on the reverse strand, counting down.
CATTCGCTAGCAGCAGGCTTGGTAGTGGTGGTTGTGTAGCCCTAGCCTTTAGCCTAGCATGTAGTCCCCCTCTCTTGCCTCTCTGCTTCAGGCGCTCTGGTTGCCGGTGCCGCTGCTCCCGAGAGGCCGCTACGGCCATGTCTTGTCTGCTGGACTTGGCTGGGTCCAGACACAGGAGAAAGTCAAAGTCAAACAGGCAATGTTTAAGCTCATGATGAACTTTGCTGATGTCCAGAAGTTCTTCCCTACTGTATTTAACTGTTGCATACATAAATTGTACACTAAAGATACGCAAAAATATCAACACACACACAAAGTTACGTTGGTGCCGAGAGAGCATGACAAAGACGCAAGCCACAGTGGGCACTATCTTGAACAACAATCATTGACTTCAAAGAATCCTTTAAAAATTTGTTTCGAATCAACATGGCAGCGAGTGTGGTTGCAGCGGCTTATGGCTCTCCTTTTCAGTGCTCTTTTTTTTGTTTGTTTTTGTATTTATTTCTTGCTTGTTTGTGCAACATTGGTTATGCAAACATCCAGTACACCCGCCAGACACTTTTAGCCATCGGTAACCAACATCAGGTATCTGTTTCAAGTGACTTTCTCTTCACGCATAACATCCCAGATGATATAGCGAGACCGCCGGGCTCTCCGTGGATTGTTGTCGGGTCTAGGAGGCAGCGCAGATTTTTTTTTTATAAATTTATTTAGCTTTTGCCATAGGAAGATCAATATATATATATATATATATATATATATATATATATATATAAATATATATATATATATATATATATATATATATATATATATATATATTGATATATCAGCCTACCTCAGGAATGAGTGAAAACATAACTGATAGAGTCATACCGGCTCAGACGTCGCCCGGGTCAACAAGGTCTGCGTCAGTTGCTAGGGAACCAGGGCAAACTGATGAGAAATGGGCTACTGGAACAAGACATCGATGGATGAGGACAGAAAATATGGATTTGCTGGAATGCTACTATACAAGCGATCCCAGAGAGAGGGGATACATGCAGAGAATGTGGGACCATTGGATACTTCGAAACCCACAATCAAGGCTAACAAAGAAACAGCTATTAGCCCAGTGTTCCAACATCCATAATCGAAATCTGCTATCACAACTAGAGATTAATGAAATACAACAACGATGCTACGGCAAGGGGGAGCCAGGAAGACAGGTCAGCGGGGAGATGTCATCATCCCCACAACCAGAGATTGGGTACCAAGCCCCAACAGCTAACAGCCTCAACACAAGAGCTGCTGACCTGAGAAGGAAGATCGTGACCCAACTGGAAACCTGGAGCCCCCGACGAATACCGAAGCTGAGTTGCCAAGTACCTTCAGAAGATCTACTAGTAGATGTGAATGCTGCTCTGAAGACAATCTCCACAAGAACCATCACTGAGACCAACAAGCTGATACACAGTACAGCAACAGTAATCATGGAGATGCTTGGACACAAGGTGGGCTCGGGACATAACAAACAGTATCCACCATGGAAGAGACGATTAGAGGCCAAGATAAAGGCAGCAAGGAGAGAAGTTAGCCAGCTAGCTGAACTACAGAAAGGGAACATGGTGAATAAAGGGGCACCCAGGAAGTACAACTCACTCTCCATACCAGAGGCACTCGAAACTGCCAAACAGCGACTAACAGCTCTGGCCACCCGGTTGAGGAGATACACCAAGGAAGGAGAGGCCAGGAGAATAAACAAGCTGTTCTCCACTGAACCAGCCAAGGTGTACTCTCAATGGCAGGGGAACAACAACCGGTCAGACCCACCAAGAGCTGAGGTGGAAAAATACTGGAAAGACATATGGGAAAGAAAGGCATCACACAACACCGATGCCCAATGGTTAGTGGACCTAAGAGCTGACCACAGCAACCTCCCAGAACAAGAACCAGTAACCATCTCAATGGCAGACGTCCAAGAAAGAGTATCAAAGATGAAGAGCTGGACAGCACCAGGCCCCGATATGATCCATACGTACTGGCTGAAGAAGCTAACTGCACTCCATGAACGCCTAGCAGCACAGATGAACCAGCTGCTGAGGGATGGAACCCACCCAGAATGGCTAACCCAAGGCAGGACAGTCCTAATCATGAAGGACCCCCAGAAGGGACCCATCCCATCCAACTACCGGCCAATTACCTGTCTCTGCACAACATGGAAGGCCCTGTCAGGCATCATTGCGGCAAAAATGAGTAAGCATGTGGCTCAATACATGAGCGAGGCACAGAAAGGAATTGGCAGTAACACCAGAGGAGCCAAGCACCAGCTACTGGCCGACAGAACAGTCGCCCGAGACTGTAAGAAGAGACAGACCAACCTGTGCACTGCCTGGATTGACTACAAGAAAGCCTACGACTCAATGCCACACACATGGATACTGGAATGTCTGGAACTGTATAAGATCAACAGGAACCTAAGGACCTTCATCCAGAACTCAATGGAAATGTGGAAGACAACCCTAGAGGCCAACTCAAAACCCACTGCCCAAGTCAACATCAAGTGCGGCATATACCAAGGAGATGCGCTATCACCACTGCTGTTCTGCATAGGCCTGAACCCCCTCAGTCAGATCATCACGAAGAGCGGCTACGGGTACCGATTCCGTAGTGGGGCAACAATCAGCCACCTGCTCTACATGGATGACATCAAGCTGTATGCCAGGAATGAGCGAGAAATAGACTCGCTGATCCACACCACCCGGATCTACAGTGATGACATAGGGATGTCATTCGGATTGGACAAGTGTGGCCGGATGGTCTCAAAGAGAGGCAAGATGATCCGGACTGAAGGGATTGACCTACCAGAGGGCAACATAGGTGATATCCAAGACAGCTACAAGTACCTTGGCATCCCACAGGCTAATGGAAACCATGAAGAGGCCACAAGGAAGTCAACCACAGCCAAATACCTCCAGAGAGTAAGGCAGGTCCTGAAAAGTCAGCTGAATGGTAAAAACAAGGTCCGAGCCATCAACATGTACGCACTACCAGTCATCAGATACCCCGCTGGTATCATAAACTGGCCAAAGGAGGAGACAGAAGCCACAGATATCAAGACTAGAAAGCTCCTCACCATGCATGGAGGGTTCCACCCCAAGTCCAGCACCCTGAGACTATACACTAAGCGGAAAGAGGGAGGCCGAGGGCTAGTGAGCGTCAAGACCACGGTCCAGGATGAAACATCGAAAATCCGAGAATACATCAGAAAGATGGCCCCAAAGGATGAACTGCTAAGTGAATGTCTCAGGCAGCAGAACCCTGATGAGAGTGCAGAGGAGGAGGAGGAACAGACAACCTGGAGAGACAAACCCCTACATGGCATGTACCACCGTCAGATCGAGGAAGTGGCTGATATCAAGAAATCCTACCAGTGGCTGGATAATGCAGGACTGACAGACAGCACAGAGGCACTAATCATGGCAGCACAAGAACAGGCCATAAGCACAAGAGCCATAGAGGCCAGGATCTACCAGAGTAGATCAGACCCAAGATGCAGACTGTGCAAAGAAGCCCCTGAAACAGTCCAGCACATAGTAGCAGGGTGTAAGATGCTAGCTGGATCAGCGTACATGGAGAGGCACAACCAAGTGGCTGGGATAGTATACAGGAACATCTGCAACCAGTATGGAATAGAAATACCCAAGTCCCAATGGGCCATACCACAGAAGGTGGCTGAGAACAACAGGGCCAAGATTCTGTGGGACTTTAGCTTCCAGACTGACAAACAGATCCTGGCTAACCAACCGGACATAGTGGTGGTGGACAAAGAGCAGAAGAGGGTGGTGGTGATAGATGTGGCGATCCCAGCTGACGCCAACATCAGGAAAAAGGAACATGAGAAACTTGAGAAGTATCAAGGGTTGAAAGAGCAGCTGGAACGGATGTGGAAGGTCAAGGGTTGCGTGGTCCCCGTGGTAGTGGGGGCACTTGGGGCAGTAACCCCCAAACTGGGAGAGTGGCTCCAGCAAATCCCAGGAACAACATCTGAAGCCTCAGTCCAGAAGAGCGCAGTCCTAGGAACATCGAAGATACTGCGCAGAACCCTCAGACTCCCAGGCCTCTGGTAGAGGACTCGAGCTTGAGGATGACATGGATACCACCCCCCGCCGGGGGTGAGAAGGAGATTATATAGATATATAGATAGATAGATATCTATCTATCTATCTATCTATATAGATAGAGATAGATAGATATCTATATAGATATCCTGGAAAACCACAACAGCTTGCGCCAATTACAGTGGCCCCATTGTACCAAATCTGCATGTCTTTAAACTGTGGGGGAAACCGGAGCACCCGGAGGAAACCCACGCAGACACGGGGAGAACATGCAAACTCCACACAGAAAGGCCCCTGTCGGCCATGAGGTTCGAACCCGGAACCTTCTTGCTGTGAGGTGACAGTGCTAACCACTACACCACCGTGCCGCCCAGGAGGGAGAGGAAGCAGAAGCGGGGCTGCAGGTCCGGTGTTATGCTAAGGCTAAGAAAACAACCACACAAGCCACCTCTACCGAGCCTGTATCTCTCTAATGATCTGGAACTACAACTCGCTGGAAATCGCTATGTTCGGGACTGCTGTGTTTTAATTATTACCGAAACCTGGCTTCATCCGGAAATACCCGATGCTAGCTTGCAGCTAGCAGGCCGCACTCTGCTCCGCTGGGATAGAACTGAGGATTCTGGTAAGAGCAGAGGGGGAGGGGTCTGTATTTACGTGCATGATAATTGGTGTAACAACGGAACAATCATAGATAAACACTGTTCCCCGGACCTCGAGTACATGTCTGTAAGATGCCGGCCTTTTTTTCTACCGAGAGAGCTAACTGTGGTGATTATCACAGCTGTGTATATTCCACCTGACGCCAGTGTAAACACAGCGCTCTCTCTCCTGCTGAACACCGTTAACAAACAGCAGCGGGCCCACCCTGACGGTGTTCACATAATCGCAGGAGACTTTAATAAGGCCAACTTAAAGACTGTACTGCCGAAGTTTTACCAACATGTTAAGTGTTCTACTAGAGGGGAGAACACTCTGGATCATGTTTATTCTAACATCAAGCACGCGTACAGAGCCATACCCCTCCCCCACCTCGGCCAGTCAGACCATCTTTCCCTCCTGCTCTCCCCAGCCTACACCCCCCTCAGACGCAGAGCCAGGCCCACCACAAGGACTATCACAACCTGGCCTGACAACGCACTCTCAAAACTACAGGACTGCTTTAAATGGACAGACTGGGACTTATTTGAACACCAGGAGCTGGAGACATTCACAGGAACGGTGCTGGACTATATCAAGTTCTGCATCGGGAATGTGACGGTGGATAAAAACATACGGGTCTTCCCAAACCAGAAACCCTGGATGACCAGCCAGGTCCGCTCACTCCTCAGGGCTCGCGATGCTGCCTTCAGGTCAGGTGATAGAGCTCTGTACAGAGCTGCTTGAGCTGATCTAAAGAGGTATAAATAAAGCCAAGACGGACCACAGGCTGCGCATAGAGTCCCACCTGCCCAGCAACAACACACGGGAGGTGTGGCAGGGCATTCAGGACATCACAAACTTCAGAGACTGTGATGCGCCAGCAGGAGACTGGAGTGTGCCATTAGCAAAGGAGCTAAATCGCTTCTTTGCTTGCTTCGAAACATCTCAGCAGCACTCATCTGCTCCTGCCCTGCCTCCACCACCACACAGTTCCCACACCACTCCTTTCACTGTACAGGAGCACGATGTCAGCCGGGTGCTCCTGGCAGTGAACCCCAAGAAAGCTGCCGGCCCAGATGGTGTACCTGGTAAGGTGCTCAGAGCGTGCGCCCACCAGCTCGCCCCTACCTTCACCAGGATCTTTAACCTCTCTCTGGCTCAGGCAGTCATCCCGCCCTGCCTAAAATCTGCAACAATAATCCCAGTGCCGAAGAAGTCTCCCATCACCAGCCTGAATGATTACCGTCCTGTGGCCCTCACCCCGGTAATCATGAAGTGCTTTGAGAGACTAGTTCTTCAGCACATCAAGGACCACCTCCCCCCAGACTTCGACCCCTACCAATTTGCATATCGCACAAACAGATCCACAGAGGACGCCATTGCCATAGCTCTCCACTCTGCGCTAAATCACCTGGAGCAGCAGCAGAGCTACGTCCGCATACTCTTTGTGGATTACAGTTCAGCTTTTAATACAATAATCCCAGACATCCTTATTAGAAAACTGGACACTCTCTGCCTCCCCCCTCTCACATGTGCCTGGTTAAAGGACTTCCTTACTCACCGGCCCCAGAATGTGAGACTTATAGAATGTGAGACCCCACTTCTCCTCCACCCGCATGTTGAGCACCGGCTCCCCACAGGGCTGTGTGCTGAGCCCCCTCCTGTACTGCCTCTACACCCACGACTGTAGTCCGACCCACAACAACATCAACCTTATCGTCAAGTTTGCTGACGACACCACAGTGGTCAGACTCATCTCAAAGGGAGACGAGGCAGCCTACAGAGAGGAGGTCCTGAAGTTGGCAGCCTGGTGTTCAGAAAATAACCTCGCTCTGAACACCAAGAAAACCAAAGAGCTCATTGTTGACTTCAGGAAGCACAGCACCGACCTAGCCCCCCCTCTACATCAACAACGAGTATGTGGAGAGGGTCCACGCCTTCCAGTTTCTCTGTGTCCTCATCTCCACCAACATCTCCTGGTCAGAGAACATAACAGCAGTCATTAAGAAGGCGCAGCAGCGGCTACACTTCCTGAGAGTCCTCAGGAAGTACAACTTAAGCTCCAACCTGCTGCTGACCTTCTACCACTCATCCATCGAGAGCATACTGACGTACTGTATTACAGTATGGTACGGCAGCTGCACTGCTGTAGACAGGGAGAGGCTCCAGAGGGTAGTAAAGGCAGCACAGAGGATCATTGGCTGCCCTCTCCCCTCCCTGATGGACATTTACACCTCCCGCTGCCTTAGCAGAGCTAAGAATATTATCAAGGACCGCTCCCACCCTGGCTTTGATCTGTTTGACCTGTTGCCCTCAGGGAGGCGCTACAGGTGTATCAGGGCAAAGACAAATAGATTAAAAAACAGCTTCTTTCCAAAAGCCATAAATGCCCTAAACTCAGATATGCTCTGACTTTATAGTCTATTTTATTTTACTATTTTACTAATTTATAAATGTGCAGTACTTTTATAAGGTGACTCTCTATACAATACTTTTTATAATGTGCAATACCACACTCCAAAATGTGAAATGCAACACATGCACCTCAGGACTGTGCACCTTACACACAGCACATGCACCTCAGGACTGTGCACCTTACACACAGCACATGCACCTCAGGACTGTGCACCTTACACACAGCACATATACCTCAAGTCTGTGCACCTTACCTTGCAATAATTCAAATGTGTAATATTTTATCTTATGTGACTCTCTCGTGAAATAATTTACAATGTGACTGTCTCTGTGCAACACTTTATATGTGCAATACCTCACTCCATATTGTGTAACACAACACATACACCTCAGACTGTGCACCTTACACCCCCCCCCTTTTTTCCCCCTTCCCCCCATTCCCCTCTCTCTCCCTCTCTACACGCTGTTTGCACTGTTATTGGAGATGCTTTAATCTCATTGTACATGTGTATAGTGACAATAAAAGGCATTCTTTTCTATTCTATTAAAAGGGCTTTATTTTACGAGCTAACAGCAGTTTTCCTTGAGTCTTTATTCCGTAAGCACTGTTGTCATGGCTAATCAAATGCAAGGTACTCTCCATCTGTGAGAAAACACAGGCAATAGACAGATGTAATTGCTGGAAGAGTTTTATTTAAAAACATGCTGGCAAACAAATAAGAGTCAAGAAATAAGCAATGATCAAGTGAGGCACAGACAGGATATTAAAGGCGGAGACAAAGGGCCTTGCATTTTCAAAACAGAGTTGGAAACCAGAATATCAGTAGAGTGCTACAAAATGCTTGGTAATGTGAAATACAAGGTACAGCGTGTATACTTCACAAAGTCTGTGTTTAGACAGTCCTGATAAGCGGATGCTCCGATTGCACTCTTATCCAGAACAGGCACATGGTAATTAGTCCTAATGGCGCTGTGCATGTGAGTAGTAGTTCAAGGCATGCTGCTGCATGAGGATGTGACACTAACGAAGACAAATTTCATATCCTGGAGCGTCTAAAGCGCAGTGAGAAAGTAATCATGTATGGGCAAAAATGGGTTTTTCCTTTAAGTAAATCCTCCAATTTCCATTTTCTTGTCCGTTTAAACCTCATGGAGAAAGCAGGTGATGCAGTGTCAGACTCACAACTCGCGTCCAATAAATCCAAGAGAGAGAGAGAGAGAGAGTTTGACTTTTAACTGTTGCCTGTAATTTATTACAAATTAAATAAAATAAAGTACAAAATAAAAATGCAGTGGTTTGCAAAAGAGTCTTTTCAGCAGTACAATAAGGCAGCAATTCAAAGGCCTAGACAAACACCAAACGCAGGCTGAGTTTGCAGCAGCTTTCACAGGGCCGTCCCGAGTTCAGGTCAATGACTGTATCTGCTGCCTGCCTTCCCCGTGTCATGTGCTACCAGCGTCAGCTTATGCAGTGGCACCATCACCACCTGAAGAGGGTGCAGTCTCACAGAATCCAGAAAACAAGAGAAAGTATAAATAAATAATGAAAATATAAAAAACTTAAATGTGGCTCCTACAAACAAATTTGTCTAAAGAACACAGTATCCTGAAAAATTCTATTTCAACTTTTAAAGCAAAAGAAGAGCTGAGACTTCATCCATAATTGTAATTAACAAAAAAAAAATAAAAATAAAAATGCTGCAAGCAAATGACTGAGAGTGTGACTTATTTCCTTTACTTCATAAACATGTGAGCCAAGTGTAAATATAAATTAAACACAGTTGGTCTTGTTTTATGTGAGTGTTTGATGTGACAAGTGGCTCCATTTTAGTATTATGAACTTTTCGGTATAAAGAACTCCATCCCAAAGAGTGTATTATTGCGGGGTTGCAGTGTAAAAAACATCCTGAATATATCTTATTAGATCAGAATTTCTTCCCTACGCAAATACATTTGAAATATATTTACTACAAATGTTAGAGGCTAGCTGGGATAGGCTCCAGCTTGCCTGCGACCCTGGAGAACAGGATAAAGTGGCTAGAGATAATGAGATGAGATGTTAGAGGCTCAGACTCAGTTTAAAGACATGTTCAGGCAAACATACAGGTGACTTTCAAAAGTGTACAGACGTAGATATAAAAAGACTCAGTTCACAGAGCTGGTGTGAGGAGAATGCCCAGCAGGGGTGCCCAATGTTCTACCAAAACTTATTTATTTTTTTACTGAGCGTGTGTGTACGAGTGTTGTGTGTTTACCAGAAATAATTAGATAATTTAATTACCATGGGTATACTAACTGCTGGAGAAAATTCCACCATGACGAAGAGCAGAGAAAAACATGCTTGGTCCAGAAACTCAGAAAGGTGATTATTATACTGAGAGAGAGAAATACACAAGTGCAATCCAAATATTTTTACTTTATTATTAAATGATGATTAAGCTAACGAAGGAGGAGTAAAGACAGAGTTTCATGAGGTCACTGGACTGCAAGTGCACAATAAACCTGCCTCAGACTGGATTCTTTTACGGCACAAACAGAGCTGGTTCAGACCTCCATGGGGCCCTAGGTAAAATTCTGCTAAGGGGCCCTCTTAACTGAATCCCCAAATGTTCAACAGTCGCACCTAACACCCAGTGCTTCCACTCACCCCCCCCCCCCCCCCCCCAAACATATTGCACTAGTATCACCACCTGTTGGTCTAACTCCAAATAAATACAGACCAAATCAAATCGAACTAAATGTGTAACAAATTACTCACCATTAAAAATGTCCCTTTCTGCACTTTCTGGATGCAAAATCATCAATAATGTCGTCATATGATATTTGCTTCCCCACATCATGGTTGATGCTCATGATGGCCAAACCACTCAGACGTTCCTGGGACATGGAAGATCTCAGATAGTTTTTGATCATTTTTAACTTGCTGAAGCTCCTCTCAGCTGAGGCAACTGTCACAGGCAGAGTGACAGCAATTCTCAGGGCTATCCAAAGGTTAGGATAGAGTTCCTCCAGATTTTTCTCACAAAGGAAAGAAAGCAGCTCAAAGGCAGTCATATTAGCTGATGGTAGGTCAGGTAAATTCTTGATTTCGTTTGCCAGATCAACTCCACTGATGTCACAGTCTTGGTTGAAGGTCAGAGTTTTCTCAAGTTCCATACACTGAGGCTTTAAGGAGTCACTGGACATCTGACATGCAGTGCTGAAGTTCAGCACTACTCCATATTTAGTCTTCACCTCAGAGCATTTTTTAAGGATGTTCCACTAGGAGACCAACTGGTCTGGGCAATACAATCACAGGCCCCAGAGTCCATGCGGCTGCACCGCTGCGGCATATTCTGTGATACAAAATGGTTCACCAATCACCATACAGACAAACACACTACAGTGACTACACAGCTATCAAGAGCAATTACCAAGCACAAATGTTATGTCAAAGACACTCAAAGTTACACAGTAATGACATTGGATTCTGACATCAGCCATCTCAGTAACCAAATTTTAGTTTTGTTTTTCTTAACCAACATGATCTTGTGTGTATATCTTATAACACAGATCTTCGTTTCCCTTGTTAAATGTAGACTTACATGGTACTTGGTTAATTAATTGCAACTGATTGAACCAAATGATAAAACATAACTTGGTTTAAAATTTGGTCTCCCAGTGAAGCTGGTTTGGCATTGACTAGGAGACCAAATCTGGCCACTGGGAGACCATTTGGTCTCCCAGTAACTATGTTAAAAAATGCTCTGCTTCACCTGGTTCAGAGTTTCAAATCGTTCATCAATGGATGCTATTGTGGAGTCAACCACAATGTTGAAGAAGTAAAATATAGATCAGGCTACTATTAATTCAGCTCCATCAAATTGGCTGCACTTGTTTTACCTTCAGATACTGTACTTAAAATGTAGGTGATTTAGATTATTATTTAGCCTATTTAGCACCATTGTCATAATATTTCACGAGTTTTATTTATTCACTAATATATCTGCATCTATATTTGCCTGTGGGCTATCCAAGCAAACAAAATTCAATCTCAGTATATATTTATCCATTACTTTCCATTTTGTATAAGTGCAGGTGTAACTACACTCAGAACGATTGATATAACACTTAAAAATTGTAGAAGCCAGCAAGATGCACACGGAGACCGTCCGGGGTTCACCCAGGGCTCACCGCCCTGTTATGTAGGTCAAACACCGACTAGCCCCATCCCTCCCACCTGGAGAGGAGAGTTACTTGACTGCTGTTCCCGCTGTTCATTTTCATGCAGTTTCTTTTCCCTTTTTTCACTCCCCGAGGGATAACTCCGCTTCATCTTGCTAGGTTGATGCACATGCACTGGGAATCTGACATTTGCGAGCAGCTCGACGGACGGTCACGTCGTCACGTTTTTTTTCCCCCCACGGGGCCTCTATGAGTTTGCGGGGCCCTACGCAACGTGCGTAGTGTGCGTATTGGGTAAACCGGTACTGGGCACAAAAATCAGAAATTAAAACCCTGAGGATGTGATAAAAAGAAAACATTGCATCACATCCATGATCACCGCAACCTCAAAAAGAAGACTAAATCCTAAGCTAAATCTGTATGATCAACAAGTACAAATTAAAGTCAAAACAAATCAAATGTAACAAAGAGCGCTCTGAGAGCACAGTGTCCCCCGCTGGCAACTCGGCCATAACTCTGGTAAAATGCGACTGAATTGAACGAAATTGCAATATACATATTAGTGACATATAGCAAAGAATCCTGCCAAGTTTCGTAAAATTCCTACAAAAATTGTGAGAGGACTTGATTTCAGAAGGTGAGTACCCTTCCCGGGACAGATGGACGGACATCGCCACGACATAATCCCCCTTTGGGCCTTTCAGCCAGCGGGGGATAAAAACATAACACAGATACAGAACAGTGCTGTTAATATGAGAAAATAAACTCAGTAAAATATCGATTACACCAGTACACATCCTGTATTATCTTGAACATTGTAATGATGCATCTTTACGTATTAGCGTATAGCCCAAACACTGCACACAGGTGTAAATGGTAGTGTCTCTGTGCTTTTGAAATAAAAAAAATTGCTTGTGATTTTAATTGTAAATTGAACCTAAACCATGTAAATAGTGTTCCCTTCAGGTGGCACTGGCTGCTGCACTCCAACCAGAGAGCAAATACATTACTCATTACTACATCATAAGAACCCGAAGGTATAACTTATCTAAGATACACTTGAAACTGTTTTACAACTTACAGACAGGAAGTGCCATATCGGAGTGTGTTCAGTCTGTCGTTCAGCCACAGAGTCAGATAATCTAAAGCACTCAGGTACGTTTATCAGTTTTGTTCTTATTCAACAGTATACAGCAGGTTATATCTTCTATTGTGTTTTTAGGTGCATCTCTAAAATGCGGTGCTTGTACAGGATATTCTGACAAACAGTCTCAAAGAAGCAGAAGTAGGTTCTCTTTTGGCCCTTTTCCACTACCCTTTTTCAGCTCACTTCAGCTCGCTTCAGCTCACTTCAGCCCGACACGGCTCGCATTTCGACTACCTCAGAACAGCACGACTCAGCTCGCTTCAGCCCTGCTTAGCACCCAAAACTCGCACGGTTTTGGAGTGGGGCTGAAGCGAGCCAAACCGAGCTGAGTGAGGGTGGGGGCGTGAGCAGACACTCCCCTGTGCACTGATTGGTGAGGAGTGTCCTCACATGCCCACACACGCCCCGCGAGCACGCTGGGATCTGTAAACACCGCAAACCCGGAAGAAGAAGAATTACGAGAATTTCTGAAGCCTTATGCGCCTCGCCTCATCTATACGCTCTTGCCAGTATCTGTTGGCGTTGTCGGTGACAACAAGCCACAGCACCAAGACCAGCAACATTAACTACTCCATGTCCTTCATGTTTATTGTTTACTATCCGGGTCGTGAGACTACCGCTTAAAAGGTCACTGATGTCACTGTTTGCGCCACCTAACGACATCATGTGACGTCCACCCACTTTTGCTAACTCCACCCAATGTGTCCACCCACTTCCAGCCAGCACGGTTCAGCGCGGTTGTAGTCGAAATGCAACTCCAATAGCCCCGCTCAGCTCGACTCAGCCCAACTCAGCACGGCACGGCTCAGCCCAACTCAGCCGCGTTGGTAGTGGAAAAGCGGCATTTGTAATTTGGACATATCATATAGCTAGAGGAACAAAAGTGTATGGTGTTAGTCATTAATAGATAATGATTCAGTGGTGAAATATGTAACAAGACTTTTAAGAAAAGCATGTCTTATTTTGTGTGGGACAAAAAAAACGACAAAGTCTTTTACATTGTTCTGATAAACTATGATAAAGATAAAATGCAAAAAAATATCGGGGGGGGGGGGGGGATTCACATTACATGCAACAACAGAAACCAAAAGCTTTGCTTAACTTAGGCCCAATCCCAATTCTAATTTCTACCCCTTCCCCTCCCCCTTCCCCTCCCCCTTCCCCTTGGCCCTTCCCCTTGGCCCTTCCCCTTGAAACTGAGCTACAAGGGATAGGGCTTGAAATTCAACCCTTACGTATTGGGATAGCCCTTCAACGATCGCATACGTCATCGTGTACCTCCGTCAGTAGCGTTTACGTTAGCAAAACACGACCAAATGCGTCATTGGCTGCGACCAGCCGCTACAGTCAGAGCCAGAGGCAGAACCAGAAATCTCTGCTGGCAGGGTGTGATTTGTTAACTAACAGCACTGAATGGGATATCTTTGGCGCTTCGTGCACCACATCCGACAGAATGAGGTGTCAGAACACTCATGTAAACAATAAAAGCGAGAATAACAGAACAAAACGTACGCAGTCAAGCAACCGAAAACAATACTCACTCCCAAAGCTTTTTAGCAGCAGCTTGGATTTCAGAAATCGCTGCTCATTCTCAGCTCGAAAGTGAATCAAGCGGCGTGTTTCCTCTGGATAACAACTTAAAACACGTAAATAATGGAGAAAATACATTTATGACAATCTTTCGCTGCGGGAACCGCCATCTTTCTGAAATCCGCATGAAATCTCGCTGAAATCCGCATGGCATTGTGGGAAATCACTCAAACCCCTTCGTTCGGAGTCAGCTCCAGGAAAATCTCCGTTTGGAGGGGTACAGAAGCCCTACCCCTTCCCCTACCCCTCCGCGCTAACTGGGATTGGGATACCCCTACCCCTTCACGTGAACGCGCAAAATGGAGGGGAAGGGCCAAGGGGTTGGTCCAAGGGGTGAAATGGGATTCGGCCTTATATTCATTAATATTTAAACAGATATGATTGAATGATGAGACCAAAAGCCAACTTTACTAGATATTATACAAATATTTAGTTCTGAAGATAGCTAATTAGCAACAACAAACATGCAGAGCAACTCAAAGGTCATCCCTAAATACTGTACAAGTCAAGTCTATTTGTATAACACATTTAAAAACAGACATTGTCACAAAGCAGCTTTACAGAAAATGACAGACTTTAAACATAAGCTAATTTATCCCCAATGATGAACCCTGAGGTAACGGTGTTGAAGAAAAACTCCCTCAGACGACACGAGGAAGAAACTTCAAGAGGAACCAGACTCTAAAGGGACCCCGTCCTCATTTGGGTGATGGATAGTGTGATTATAAATAACGCACTTCTATAACTGTGTCCTATAGAGTCACAAAGTACAACTGTGTAACCAGGAAGTTCATTATAGTTTAACAAGTGTAACACCCGTCCCATGTAGCTAATTGGATACATCTAGTGTTGTAGTACTATGGGCGGGGTCCTGGGTACATATATCTGTGGTGTAACATAAAAGGAACAAATGAAAAGAAATTAACACCAGTTTTTTAAATGGTTAACTTGATAATGAAATGATTAATTACTTGGCGGTGCCTCCACTTAGCAGAAAAAATACAATAAGTTTCCACCTATTTTGAATCCCACTAAGAAATATGTTAATTTATTACCCTTTTTACTCAACCACCCCTTCAAATATACACATGACACACGCCTTAAATCCAAATTGTGAATTTAGTTAACACAAAAGGTAAATAAATAATAATATCAATAACAATTAAAGATAGTACACAAATGAATAGACCTGAATGAATTTACCTTTAGAATTTCTCAGACATTAGTATTCTTGTTAATTTACCACTTTTTTCACCTTTAATCTTACCTAACAGGCCCACACTCACACATGCATGCACGCACACACACTCTGCAACAAAATAAAATAATGTCTCTCTTTTGAAAAAAAAAAAGCAAAAAATAAAACTCGTTGCAGGCCTGAGTCGTTGCTTGGGAGCATGGAGACCTAAAACAAAATGGCCGCTTCACTTGTACAACGCAAGCAAAAGAAAAATAGCAGTGCACTGATCAATAGTTACTCACAAGTCTTGGAGAGGATAAAGGGCAAAAGAGGGCTGAAACTGGCTCGAAGATGAGCGAGGGGATAACGATGATACCGGGGGTACTGGCAACCCAGTTCACTATGGCAAACTTGGCGCGAAGCACATCTACCCATCCAAAAGAGTCCAAGGATGACTTCCTGGTCCACAGTCTGATAGATGTACAACAGCATTTCTTTAAGTCACTTAGACCTAACACAAACTATTAACTCATCATATCATGCCGGGCTTTACACAAGTCATCATGCTAACACACATTAACCACAACAGGAAACAGTATTTGCTACCAAGTGAACAACGTGTTAATAGGCTAGCGTGCTAATGCGCTAACGGCAATTAGCATTATCTCTATTAACAACATGGATCAAAATGAAACATTACACAATATACACAAAGGTTAGTTTTACCTTCGGCAAGAGATATGATGTCTGATACAGCTTGATGAGACTCTGCATCCATCCACGTATAAACACCACACACTGCCACCATGTTTCCACTGTCTTCCACAGCTTGTCTATTAACCTCTGACTGAGCCCTGTTATTCACAGTATGGGGTTTCCTCTATATCCCACCTCTATGCACCTCTTACTGGCCAATTAACGAATAAACAACCAGTGTGATTGAATAAACCCAAGATTGTCAACCTTATTCCCTGCAAGGCTAGGTTGTACCTAACACGCTTTCTATGTGCATATCAAACAAACGTTCTCCAATAACCTGAATTACATCAAACAATATAACAAAGATGAATCAATCTGCCTATAATGATTTTAATTATTTAACTGTATTTAACTGCTTTATTGAACTTGTTTTTTTTTTTATCAGAGTGACTTTTTAAACATTAAAGCTTATTTAATTATTTACACATTTCTTTGTCTCTGTCTTAACTGAAATCTTTTAAGACCGGGCTACACCCTCCCCCTTCTAAATGTCTAGATGTCCTCATCTGACCATCTTTTACACCTAGGCTGGGCGGGTGTTGTTCTTGATTTATTACGCGACCTTTGAAAACATTTGTAGTTTTTGACAGGGGTTTTAACCTCTCTGTCTTGAGAACTAAGGTTCAACTGAATAACCATTCCATGATGCACAATGGTCACAGGTTCCTCAGTAGAATGTCCGGGTTTATCATAAGTTAAGCGGATAGCAGGCTTCTTTTCCCGCTGTGACTTTCTGATCCTTGGCATGTCATTCATTGTATAGTTATGTCTTGCATGAGCTCTTGGCTCTACATCAGAGTCTTCCGCAGTATCACTGGGATGCACGTCCTCATTTTCTGACCGATGAGAGGCAACATCCTTTGTTGACTCCTCATGTTGTTCCAATTCTGGCTCACTCTCAGACAGCTCAAAATTTTTTTAAGTTCGTTTCTTAGACAAGGATATTTTTTTAAGCTTGTTACCTTGTTAACAGTTTCGGCGAGAATCTCCCGCCTTCTTCAGAAACAGTCACCAGATGGCGAGTGGTGACGTGCCTTATCAGCTGATGTTGCGTGCAGGAGGCGTGAACGTCCCGCCCAATTTGACAGGTAGTCCACGCCTCCTGCTGTCAGGTCGCTCCTCCAGGACGGCGCTCCAGGTGTGCGACAGTGCGTACGCTCCCTCGTCCCGGTTCATCGTCCTCTGCGCCCGCTTGCGTATCTCCACTGCCTCTAAAATCCAACGCTGGAATCTATTTTCTTCAGCGCGAATGACTCTGGCCTCTTCCCAATTCATTATGTGATTTTGCCGTTTGCAGTGGTCTGAAATGGCTGATTTTAGGTTTTCTTGGTTTGCTTTTTCTTTTTCGGATCTTGTGAGTCTTCTTGTTGTTTCTTTTTCACATTCTATTTTGTGTTCTTTCCTTCGAGTATGGAAGCATCTGCCCGTTTCACCAATATAGACTTTATTACATGAACGGCAAGGGATTTCATAGATGACATTGCATTTATTGTCCAGTTGTATTTTATCTTTGGGGTGAACTAGCAGCTGTCGGAGGTTCTTGTATGGTTTGACCGGGGTGTTGATGTGGTATTTCCTCATGGATCGTTGGATGCGTTCTGTGACTCCTTTTATGTACGGTAGTGTGACAAAGCCCCGGTTTGTTTTTTCGGTGTTTTTTCTTGTTTGTTTATTTTCTTTTATTTGTGTCTGTAATTTCCCTTTCCGAATTGCCCACGGTGGATATTGGCAGTTTTTTAATGCCTGTTGGATGTGTTGTTCCTCCTCCTGTCTGTCTTTCTCCTCCGTGATGTTCTGTGCTCGGTCGTATAGTGTTCTGATTACTGACATTTTGTGTGCGATGAGATGTTCAGATGTCCAGAGAAGATATTGGTCGGTATGTGTAGGTTTTCTGTATGTTGTAATTCTAATGTTCCCTTCTTCTGTGTGGTGTATTTTTAAGTCCAAAAAAGCTATTGTCTTGTCCGTTTCCTCTTCGTGTGTGAATTTGATGTTGCCTGTGTTGTCTATGGAGTTTAAATGATCCGTGAGTTGTTGTGTGTGGCCTGTTTTGGTTATTTCAAGAATGTCATCAACATATCTTTTCCAGAAGATAGGTTTGCAGTCATCCGGTGCTGTTTCTATAGCTCGGGTTTCCAGATCCTCCATAAAAAAGTTACATAGAGTGGCAAATAGCGGGTCCCCCATTGCAAACCTATCTTCTGGAAAAGATACGTTGATGACATTCTTGAAATAACCAAAACAGGCCACACACAACAACTCACGGATCATTTAAACTCCATAGACAACACAGGCAACATCAAATTCACACACGAAGAGGAAACGGACAAGACAATAGCTTTTTTGGACTTAAAAATACACCACACAGAAGAAGGGAACATTAGAATTACAACATACAGAAAACCTACACATACCGACCAATATCTTCTCTGGACATCTGAACATCCCATCGCACACAAAATGTCAGTAATCAGAACACTATACGACCGAGCACAGAACATCACGGAGGAGAAAGACAGACAGGAGGAGGAACAACACATCCAACAGGCATTAAAAAACTGCCAATATCCACCGTGGGCAATTCGGAAAGGGAAATTACAGACACAAATAAAAGAAAATAAACAAACAAGAAAAAACACGAAAAAACAAACCGGGGCTTTGTCACACTACCGTACATAAAAGGAGTCACAGAACGCATCCAACGATCCATGAGGAAATACCACATCAACACCCCGGTCAAACCATACAAGAACCTCCGACAGCTGCTAGTTCACCCCAAAGATAAAATACAACTGGACAATAAATGCAATGTCATCTATGAAATCCCTTGCCGTTCATGTAATAAAGTCTATATTGGTGAAACAGGCAGATGCTTCCATACTCGAAGGAAAGAACACAAAATAGAATGTGAAAAAGAAACAACAAGAAGACTCACAAGATCCGAAAAAGAAAAAGCAAACCAAGAAAACCTAAAATCAGCCATTTCAGACCACTGCAAACGGCAAAATCACATAATGAATTGGGAAGAGGCCAGAGTCATTCGCGCTGAAGAAAATAGATTCCAGCGTTGGATTTTAGAGGCAGTGGAGATACGCAAGCGGGCGCAGAGGACGATGAACCGGGACGAGGGAGCGTACGCACTGTCGCACACCTGGAGCGCCGTCCTGGAGGAGCGACCTGACAGCAGGAGGCGTGGACTACCTGTCAAATTGGGCGGGACGTTCACGCCTCCTGCACGCAACATCAGCTGATAAGGCACGTCACCACTCACCATCTGGTGACTGTTTCTGAAGAAGGCGGGAGATTCTCGCCGAAACTGTTAACAAGGTAACAAGCTTAAAAAAATATCCTTGTCTAAGAAACGAACTTAAAAATATTTGTAATAGTTAGACATAATGAACATCCACTACGTAGCTCAAAATTTTCATACTCAGATGGTGAGTGATTTCCAGCCTGGTGGCGAGGAGCTGAAATGACTCTCCTGACTTCATCCACATCCAGGAATTGACATTCATGTACATCCTCGAACTCTGATTCTGAACAGGAAGAAACATCAGACCATTGATCAGGTGGTAAGTGCAGCTTCCGGTATCTATGTGCATCCTGCATCCTAGTCACTGGTGGTTTCCTGATAGATTCAGTGTTCTGTGAGAGATTTGACATCCTGACCAAGTAACCGATTGGCAAGAGATGATCTCTGTGAAGTGTCTTAACAACTCCATTGCCATGTTCTGGTCTGACTCTATAGACAGGTAAGTTCGGCAATTTTTTGATCACCACATAAGGTATAGACTTCCAGTGGTCTTGCAACTTGTGTTTCCCTGTAAGGCCAACATTTCGCACTAAGACCCTGTCACCTTCCACCAATGGCTGATCTCTCACACGTTGATCATAACGTGATTTGTTCCTCAGATGGTTTTTAGTGGCTGTCTCGGTGGCAAGTTGATAGGCTTGCTGCAACTCTTGTCTCATCTTTTTGACATATTGAATATGAGATAACTCGCTCATTCCATCCAGGGCAGTACCAAAACAGAGGTCAACAAGCAACCTTGCCTCTCTGCTGAACAGCAGGAAATAAGGAGAGTATCCTGTAGCATCATTCTTGGTGCAATTGTACGCATGTACTAATTGACTAATGTGCTGACTCCAACCCTGCTTCTTTACATTTTCCAGAATCCCAAGCATTGCCAGTAATGTCCTGTTGAAACGTTCGGGTTGGGCGTTGCCCTGAGGATGGTACAGGGATGTGCGAGACTTTTTGATTCCCAGCATAGTGAGAAACTTTTTGATCAGACGACTCTCGAAGTCTCTGCCTTGGTCTGAGTGTATCCTTGCTGGGAGACTATAGTGCACAAAATATTTTTCCCACAATACCTTGGCAACCGTGACTGCTTTTTGATCCTTTGTGGGGAATGCTTGTGCATATCTTGTGAAATGATCAGTCACTATTAGCACATTTGTGATCCCCTTGCTGTCTGGCTCTATCTGCAAGAAGTCAATGCAGACTAAATCTAACTGGCCATTACTAGTGATCTGATTCAATGGTGCTGCATGCTGAGGAAGCGTCTTTCTCGTGACACACCTTCCACAAGTCTTGATGTAATGCTCTACATCTGCAGTCATGCGGGGCCAATAGAATCAGTCTTTGAGCAGTTCAGAGGTTCTTTCCACACCTAAGTGTCCACACTCATCATGAAGTGCTCTCAATACTACAGTTCTATACCTCTCAGGTAGGATCAATTGTTTGGTCTCTGTGCCTGTGTGTGTCTTTTTAACTCTGTAGAGTATTCCATCTTTTATCTCAAGCTTTGAGCTTTCTCGGCTGAGCAGGACAACATCAGGTGGGTCAGTATTGGACCGGACTGGTACCATGCCAGATTCAAGGGCTTGTTTGATGGGTCCAATGACTGGGTCTAAATCTTGGGAGACTTTGAGCTCTTTTGGGGTCAGCTGATCAATAGAACATGTACCTAAGCTCACCGGACAAGCATACACTTCAGGAACTGCTGTCGGGGGGACTCCAAGCTGATCTACAAGCCTACCAGAGACATCAGGTGTTCCTATCACACCAACCTGTTTGCAGATGGCTTTAATGCCTGATTGGGGGATATCTGTCCAGTCGTCTGTATCCTCTTGGGTGTATTTTCTGGATAGCAGGTCAGCGTCAATGTTGTGGCGACCAGGACGATACTGGATATTGAAGTCATAAATGGCTAAGGCCGCTAGCCAACAATGTCCTGTGGCGTTTAGTCGGGCCGACGTGAGGACATAAGTTAAAGGATTATTATCAGTCCTCACCGTGAACTTAGCACCATACAGGTAGTCATGAAATTTGTCCATAATGGCCCACTTTAATGCTAAAAACTCCAGTTGATGGACAGGGTAATGTTGTTCCGAGTGGCTAAGTTTCCGACTGGCAAAGGCTACTGGCCTGAGACCCTCTGGATATGCCTGGTTCAACACTGCGCCTAAGCCATTCATGCTGGCATCGACATGCAGAATATAGGGCTTAGCAGGGTCAGCGAAGGCTAGTACCAGTGCGTGTATCAGGCAGTCAATGATCTCCCTGAAGGCCTTTTGACAAGCCTGATCCCACCGTTCTCCAAACAGTTCAGAAGCTTTGAAGTATTTCTTGTTTGGGTCTCTGGCTTCAGCTTTCAATCTTTTCTGAGCTGGGGGGTAGCCTTTGGTGAGTTTGGTTAAGGGGTGAACAATGCTGGAATAGTTTGAAATGAATCTGCGATAATACCCACAAAAACCAAGAAATGACTTCAGAGACTTGAGGTCAGTGGGCTCTTTCCAGTCTTTCACGACTGCAACCTTGTCTGGGTCAGTAGCAATGCCTGACTCGGAGACTATGTGACCTACATACTTAACTCTGGGCTGACAAAATTGGCATTTGTCAATGGAGACTTTGAGGCCGGCCTCTTCGAGTCGGTCAAGAACTTTCAAGAGATGCTGCTCATGTTCCTCAAGAGTCTTTCCAAAGACAATAATGTCGTCAAGATAGACGAGGACCTGGAGAAGATGCATATTACCCACAGCCTTCTCCATGAGTCACTGAAAAGTTGCAGGTGCCCCAGTAATGCCCTGTGGCATTCGCTCAAATTGGTAAAAACCAAGAGGGCAGATGAATGCAGTCTTCTCCTTATCTTCTTCAGACATGGGTATCTGATAGTAGCCGCTCTGAAGGTTCAACACGGAGAACCACTTGCTACCAGAGAGACAGTCTAAAGCATCATTGATGCGAGGCATGGTGTATTGATCGGGTATTGTGCGATTGTTGAGGGTGCGGTAATCAATACAGATTCTGATGGTTCCGTTCTTTTTATGCGCCACCACTATGGGCGAGGCATAAGGGCTTCGGGACTCCGTCAGTATTCCAGCTGCTAGCAGCTGCTGTAGGTGTCGCTGCACATCATCAATGTCAGCTGGGGCCAAGCGACGTGATCTTTCCCTGAAGGGGGTGGGGTTATTGAGGCGAATTTGGTGCTCCACACCTTTTGCCAGACCAACATCCCACTCCTCAAGAGAGAAAACATTGCGCCTCTTGGATAGCTCTTGGCTAAGCCGTTTCTTCCACTCTTCTGGGACGGGCGAGTCTCCAAAATCAAAGAGCTCTGGATCTAGGGTGTTAGCTGGTGAGCTAGTTTGCTGGGGCAGAATGACAGTATCTACTGCGTACATCTCTGCAAGGACTGTTCCAGCTTGAATGGAAGTGGGCTTTTGAGACTCGTTGTGTAGAAGCACTGAGAAACTGTTTGCGTCAATATCAACTGAGGGGAGAACACCAGCTTGCACAAATACACCTGAGGGCAGCTGATGTATGGCAGGTGCCTCAACCAGAACAATGTCTTTTGACAGGGGAGTCTGTTGCTCTACTTTGCAGGTGGCATAACGCCTCTCACCTGGGGCTATGGAGAGCAGACCAGGGCCTTGCCATTTCACTTGACCCAGCACTTCATCCACACGCTTCGATGGAGGGGGCAGAGTCTGTGACTACGTTTACATGCACATCCAAATCGAGCTGCTGTCGGTAATCGAGCTGAAGGTCCCAGCAGGGTGCCAGAGAAATCCAATCGTACATGCACACGATGAAATCGGGCTATTGTGTGAGGTGCATTGTGCACCCGAGCCACAGGTGGCGCTACACGCCCTATCGTGTTGGTACACTTCCGGTTGTCGTCATGAAGAAGAGCTATTCAAGAGTGTAAACAAAGTTATCAGTTCCGTGTTCTCCATTGCGCGTTTTTCTCCCGTCCATGAATTTTAATATATTCAACTCCTTAAGCTGAATGAGCATGAACTCTGTCTCCTCATTGCTCCAGAAGTGCACGTTTCTGCTTGCCTATGGCAGTGGGGGCGTGGTCAAGCGCCGGTCTTCCGGTCTGTGACAGGAGGGCAGAGCCAGGGAAGGTGAGTGGCAGAATCACTACACCTGACGGTAATTAACCTGTGTTTGTGTGTCTTCCCAGTAACCGCGCCCTATTTAAGGAGGCAGAGGGAGAGCAGAGGGGAGAGCTCATCCCGGGACTAGGACACAGCGCGCGCGTGTGTGTTTGTTTTTCTCTCAAGAATAAAAGTAGGCTGTTAAACTGAAAAGTCTGACAATAAAAAGCCTATTAGTACCAGAAGCTTTGTCCTGCTGTCCTCTGTGCTCCACCCACACTTCAGAGAGCTCTACATCGCCATTTTCTCTGCTTTGTTTGTTCCTCCTGACCTCTTCTGCTGCTCGCTACTACTGTTGTCATGCCGACCGAGGCTGTTGTGTTTCCCGCTTGTGGTCTCGTCACTCGTCACTTCCGGAAGGGGCAGTAAGTAGCTCGACTACTAGCTTGATAGGGTATACAGTGGGGCAAAAAAGTATTTAGTCAGTCACCAATTGTGCAAGTTCTCCCACTTAAAAAGATGAGAGAGGCCTGTAATTTTCATCATAGGTACACTTCAACTATGAGAGACAAAATGAGAAAAAAAAAATCCAGAAAATCACATTGTCTGATTTTTAAATAATTTATTTGCAAATTGTGGTGGAAAATAAGTATTTGGTCAATAACAAAAGTTCATCTCAATACTTTGTTATTTACTCTTTGTTGGCAATGACAGAGGTCAAACGTTTTCTGTAAGTCTTCACAAGGTTTTCACACACTGTTGCTGGTATTTTGGCCCATTCCTCCATGCAGATCTCCTCTAGAGCAGTGATGTTTTGGGGCTGTCGCTGGGCAACACGGACTTTCAACTCCCTCCAAAGATTTTCTATGGGGTTGAGATCTGGAGACTGGCTAGGCCACTCCAGGACCTTGAAATGCTTCTTACGAAGCCACTCCTTCGTTGCCCGGGCGGTGTGTTTGGGATCATTGTCATGTTGAAAGACCCAGCCATGTTTCATCTTCAATGCCCTTGCTGATGGAAGGAGGTTTTCACTCAAAATCTCACGATACATGGCCCCATTCATTCTTTCCTTTACACGGATCAGTCGTCCTAGTCCCTTTGCAGAAAAACAGTCCCAAAGCATGATGTTTCCACCCCCATGCTTCACAGTAGGTATGGTGTTCTTTGGATGCAACTCAGCATTCTTTCTCCTCCAAACACGACAAGTTGAGTTTTTACCAAAAAGTTCTATTTTGGTTTCATCTGACCATATGACATTCTCTCAATCCTCTTCTGGATCATCCAAATGCTCTCTAGCAAACTTCAGACGGGCCTGGACATGTACTGGCTTAAGCAGGGGGACACATCTGGCACTGCAGGATTTGAGTCCCTGGCGGCGTAGTGTGTTACTGATGGTAGCCTTTGTTACTTTGGTCCCAGCTCTCTGCAGGTCATTCACTAGGTCCCCCCGTGTGGTTCTGGGATTTTTGCTCACCGTTCTTGTGATCATTTTGACCCCACGGAGTGAGATCTTGCATGGAGCCCCAGATCGAGGGAGATTATCAGTGGTCTTGTATGTCTTCCATTTTCTAATAATTGCTCCCACAGTTGATTTCTTTACACCAAGCTGCTTACCTATTGCAGATTCAGTCTTCTCAGCCTGGTGCAGGTCTATAATTTTGTTTCTGGTGTCCTTTGACAGCTCTTTGGTCTTGGCTATAGTGGAGTTTGGAGTGTGACTGTTTGAGGTTGTGGACAGGTGTCTTTTATACTGATAACGAGTTCAAACAGGTGCCATTAATACTGATAACGAGTGGAGGACAGAGGAGCCTCTTAAAGAAGAAGTTACAGGTCTGTGAGAGCCAGAAATCTTGCTTGTTTGTTGGTGACCAAATACTTATTTTACCGAGGAATTTACCAATTAATTCATTAAAAATCCTACAATGTGATTTCCTGGATTCTTTCCCCTCATTCTGTCTCTCATAGTTGAAGTGTACCTATGATGAAAATTACAGGCCTCTCTCATCTTTGTAAGTGGGAGAACTTGCACAATTGGTGGCTGACTAAATACTTTTTTGCCCCACTGTACATGCACTAAGTAGCTCGGCAGAAATCGCATAATCTAGGTCGTGTAGCTCGAGTCCGAGAAATCAAGTTCGGTTCAATTTCAGCCGAATTAAGGTGTATACATGGCATTTTGAACTTCGATTTCAGTCGAGCAACGGCAGAAATTCGATTCTCTCTATGTGCATGTAAACGTAGTCTGTGTCTCCATCTGCTCATACACTGCTTGTATTCTCATAGAGTGCACTTTGCACTCACTGCCATGCTCTCTGGAGAGTGCAAACAATCTGCGGAACAGGAATGCATTTGTACCTACAATGACAGGAGTTTGGTTGTAATGTGGTGGTGCAGGACAGATGAGAGCGAGCACAACAACAGGTCCCTTGACTCCTGCCAGAGCCTCTGGAAATTCCATCCCAACCACGACATAACCCCGGTAAGGATAATCTGAATCTGCTAATCCCCAAACAGCTAGTTCAGACACTGGGTGTATGGCAACGTTAGACAGATGTTTTTTGTACCAATCTTCAAAAATTATGGTCACAGTAGAACCAAAATCCAAGAGAGCATCGCAAGGTAAGTCACTGACTTTGATGGTTTCGATTGTGGGTTCACTGACCAGACCTTCTGGTAAGCCATTGTTTGCATCAGGGATGTCTACTGTGTTGACTGTGGCATTATACTTATCTTTGTCTCTTGTACTCTCTTTACCTCCATCGGCAGTGGTTCAGACCTGGCGAATGAGCCTTCGGATAACTTTCTGGGCATTTTCAGGGTTAGTGCATTTTGTTACAATATGTGCATCTTCACCGCATCTATAGCAGAAGTATTCAGCAGACTCTTTAGTGGGCTGTACCTTGAACTGAGCAAGCTTGTGGTTTGACTCAGAGCTGTACCTTGGGTACTCAGTCGTGTCTCTTGAGTTGAACTTGGGCTTCACTGACATTACACTTATCTGTTTGTAAGCTCTCTGAGGTGTGGGTGGAGCACAGAGGACGGCAGGACAAAGCTTCAGGTACGAAATAGGCTTTTATTGCCAGACTTTTCAGTATAGCAAAAGGCTTTATTATTATAAACACACACACACACGCTGTGTTCTTGTCCCGGGAAGAGCTCTCCTCTGCTCTCCCTCTGCCTCCTTAAATAGGGCGCAGTTACTGGGAAGACACACAAACACAGGTTAATTACTGTCAGGTGTAGTGATTCTGCCACTTACCTTCCCTGGCTCCGCCCTCCTGTCACAAACCAGCGCTTGACCACGCCCCCACTGCCACATACCCCCACCGCCCGACTCAGGCCGGGCGCCCGTCCGGCCCGTAGCCGACTCCCCCCCCCCCCGACAGGAGAGGAAGTCCGCCACGACCATCTGCGCCCCCCGGCCTGTGGACCACCTTGAAATTGAAGGATTGGAGTGCCAGATACCAACGGGTGATCCGCGCGTTGGCATCTTTCATGCGGTGGAGCCACTGGAGGGGCACGTGGTCCGAACAGAGGGTGAAAGGGCGCCCCAGCAGGTAGTAACGGAGGGCGAGGACTGCCCACTTGATCACCAGGAATTCTTTCTCAATAGTGCTGTAGCGCCCCTCACGCACTGACAGCTTCCTGCTAATGTACAGGAAAGGGCCGGTCCTCCCCCTCCACCTCCTGGGACAACACCGCCCCCAGCCCTCTGTCCGATGCGTCGGTCTGCAACACAAAAGGGAGAGAGAAGTCAGGGGAGTGTAATAGTGGCCCCCCACACAGTGCAGCCTTTACCTCAGAGAAAGCCCGCTGGCACTGCTCCGTCCACTGGACCGGATCTGGCACCCCCTTTTTAGTGAGGTCAGTCAGCGGGCTGGTGACGTCCGAATAATTAGGTATAAACCTACGATAATAGCCAGCCAGCCCCAGGAACTGTCTCACCCCCTTTTTGGTCTTGGGCCTCGGGCAGGCCGCAATCGCTGCTGTCTTATTAATTTGGGGACGCACCTGCCCGTTGCCCAAGTGGAAGCCCAGATACCGTACTTCCACCCGCCCAATTGCACACTTCTTCAGGTTGGCAGTGAGACCCGCCTGCCTCAGCGACCTAAGGATGGCCCTCAGGTGTTGCAGGTGCCGCTGCCAGTCGTTACTATAAATAATAATGTCATCAAGATATGCGGCCGCATAGGTGGCGTGGGGCCGGAGGACCCTGTCCATCAGCCGCTGAAATGTAGCGGGCACCCCAAACAGCCCAAAAGGAAGTGTGACAAATTGGTGTAAGCCGAACGGTGTGGAAAAGGCCGTTTTTTCCCGGGATAATGGAGTCAAGGGGATCTGCCAATATCCCTTCGTCAAATCCAGTGTCGAGTAAAAGCGAGCCATGCCTAGTCGATCGAGCAGCTCGTCAATACGAGGCATTGGGTACGCGTCGAATTTAGACACCGCGTTGACTTTTCTATAGTCCACACAGAACCGGACCGACCCGTCGGCCTTGGGTACCAAGACCACCGGGCTGCTCCAGTCACTGTGGGACTCCTCGACGATGCCCATTTTGAGCATGGCCTGAAGTTCTTCCTGAACCACCTTTTTTTTGTGTTCAGGTAGCCTGTAAGGGCGGCTACGCACTACCACCCCCGGGGGCGTCTCTATGTGGTGTTCTATGAGGTTAGTGCGACCGGGCAGGGGCGAGAACACATCCGAAAACTCGGCCTGCAACTGGGCGACCTCCGTGAGTTGGGTCGGGGAGAGGTGGTCTCCACAGGGGACCGGAGAGGTACGTGATGCCAATGTCCCTTTTTGAACCTCCGGCCCCAGCTCCGCCTTCTCCAGAACTACCGACACCAACGCCACGGGGACCTCCTCGTTCCAGAGTTTAAGCAGATTGAGGTGGTAGATCTGTAGTGCCCCCTCCCTGTCCGTTCGCCTTACCTCATAGTCGACGTCCCCAACTCGCCGTGTGACCTCAAGGGGTCCTTGCCACTTGGCGATTAATTTGGAGCTCGACGTGGGCAACAGTACGAGTACCTTATCTCCCGGAGTGAATGCTCTAAAGTGCGTGCCCTTGTTGTACAGGCAGGCTTGCCATTCCTGGGCCTGCCGCAAATTCTCCTGAGTTAGGTGTGTGAGCGTGTGGAGTTTTGCGCGCAGGTCCATAACGTACTGAATTTCGTTTTTACTTTGTGAAGGTCCCTCCTCCCAATTTTCACGCAGCACATCTAAAATGCCGCATGGCTTACGCCCGTATAACAATTCAAATGGGGAGAACCCCGTGGAGGCTTGGGGGACCTCTCGCACTGCAAACAACAAAGGTTCAAGCCATTTATCCCAGTTACGTGCGTCCTCACTTACGAATTTTTTAATTATATTCTTGAGGGTGCGATTGAACCGTTCGACTAAACCGTCCGTCTGTGGGTGATAAACGCTGGTGCGGATCGGCTTAATACCTAATAGCCCATACAGTTCGCTCAGCGTTCGTGACACAAACGAGGTGCCTTGGTCAGTCAGAATCTCTTTCGGGATTCCAACCCGGGAGATGACGTGGAAGAGGGCCTCCGCAATACTGCATGCTGAGATATTGCGAAGAGGCACCACCTCCGGGTATCGCGTTGCATAGTCCACCAGAACCAATATAAAGCAGTACCCTCGTGTTGACCGATCTAATGGCCCGACGAGATCCATCCCAATTCTTTCGAACAGGGTCTCGATTAATGGTAGGGGGCGCAAAGGCGCTTTTGGAATGGCCGCTGGATTTACTAACTGGCATTCGCGGCACGCCGTACACCACTTACGGACATTGCCGCGAATCCCTGGCCAATAGAATCAGGCCATTATCCGGGCTAGTGTCTTATCCTGCCCGAGGTGTCCAGCCATGGGATTAAAGTGAGCCGCCTGAAATACCAATTCCCGGCGGCTCTTTGGAATTAACAGCTGTGTGACTCGCTCTTTCGTCTGAGTGTCCTGCGTCACTCGGTATAATCTATCCTTCATAATAGAAAAATAGGGGAAGGACGGGGTGGCGTTCGGCTGGAGCGTTTGACCATCGATTACTCTCACTTGGTCAAACGCATGTTGCAGAGTCTTGTCTCGCGATTGTTCTAATGGGAAATCCGTGAGGGATTCCCCAACAGAAAGAGGAGGAGCCGGCGGCTCCTCACTCTGTTGCGGAGATGACGTAGACAGCTCTGCGACAGCAGCTCCAGCCAAAGCGACACCGGGGCCTCCCCTTGTCAAATGGCAGGACCCACTCTTTACTAGGCGTGTCATTAAACCCCGAAATCCCGGCCAATCAGTCTCCAAAATTAAAGAGTGGGTAAGGCGAGGATTAACCGCCGCCTTCACTATAGATTTTTCCCCTCTGAAATATATGTGGACCGACACCAAAGGGTAGCTGTGAACATCCCTGTATACACACAACACCTTCACCCCCTGTGCTCCCCCCAATGCCTCGTCTTGCACCAGGCTTTGGCGGATCGAGGTCTGATTGCAACCAGAATCCACCAATGCCTGATATGTAGCCCCTTGGACACTCACCGGTATGCGATATGCTCCGGCCCGATCGAGGGCAGCTTCTGGCGCGTCAGGGATCCGTACCACCGTGCCCACCTCCATTGCTGCGCACTGTTGTTGCAGGTGGCCCGGCTCCCCGCAGCGCCAGCAAACCGGCCCGGGCCTTCCCTCTGCACCTGTGCTCTGGGGCTCACTCACCTGAGGGGGGGAGAGACAGACACAGAAGGGAGAAACGGGAGGGCACCATGGGTGCGGCGGGCCGGCTGGGGTGGAGCCAGCCCCCGCCTCCGTGGTGGGGGAATGGGGCGAGGACGGGACACAGAAGGGAGGGGAGAAAGAGAGAGAGAAGAG
This sequence comes from Neoarius graeffei, assembly GCF_027579695.1. NCBI lineage: Eukaryota > Metazoa > Chordata > Actinopteri > Siluriformes > Ariidae > Neoarius > Neoarius graeffei. The sequence continues at coordinate 121,801,949 of NC_083570.1, read as the reverse complement.
GAGAGAAGAGAAGATGTCGTCGGTTGTCCTGCCGCCGGAACAGCCGCCAAATGATCCTCCACCAGTCCTACTGCCTGATCCAGCGACGCTGGGCGGTGGCACTGGACCCACTCCGCGGTTCTGGCTGGTAAGCGCGCAATGAACTGCTCCAACACCACCTGATCGATGATTCCCTCGGCGTCGCGATCGTTGGCCCTCATCCACCGCCAGCAGGCGTCCCGGAGCTGCTGGCCGAACGCGAACGGCCGGCCGACTTCCTCCAATTGCAGCACGCAGAAGCGCTGGCGCTGTTGTTCTGGTGTGCGCCCCACGCGCTGGAGGACAGCCCGGCAAAGGTCCACGTAGGCCAGCTGGCGGTCGGTGGGGAGCTGTAGCGCGGCCAGCTGCGCCTCTCTCATCAGGAGGGGGAGGAGGCGCGCCGCGCGCTGCTCCATCGGCCACCCCGAGGCTTCGGCGACCTGTTCGAACAATGTGAGGAACGCCTCGGGGTCATCCTGCGGGTCCATCTTGGTCACGGTGAGGGGAGACGGGCCCGCAGCCGGGGCGCTGGTGGACCCCGCCGACGCGAGGAGATGCCGGAACGCCTCGCGATCTTCCTGCTGGGCCAGCACCAGGACTTCGAAGCGCCGCTCTTGCTCCTTTCAGAGCGTGACGAGTGCCTGGTGCTGGCTTTGCTGAGCCGTGGTGAGGGCGTGGACCAGGTCCGTGAATGGGGAGGATTCCATGGGGCTGCGGGGTTGGTGCTCCACCTTTTCCCGGGTTTCGGCACCACTGTAATCTCTCTGAGGTGTGGGTGGAGCACAGAGGACGGCAGGACAAAGCTTCAGGTACAAAATAGGCTTTTATTGCCAGACTTTTCAGTATAGCAAAAGGCTTTATTCTTATTAACACACACACACGCTGTGTTCTTGTCCCGGGAAGAGCTCTCCTCTGCCTCCCTTAAATAGGGCGCGGTTACTGGGAAGACACACAAACACAGGTTAATTACTGTCAGGTGTAGTGATTCTGCCACTTACCTTCCCTGGCTCCGCCCTCCTGTCACAAACCGGCGCTTGACCACGCCCCCGCTGCCACACTGTTGTTGTAAGGCTTTTATGTCTTTTCTGAGTGACTGTATTTCACTGTCTGTCTCATTTTTTGCTTTAGGTTTTTCCTTGGACCCTTTTTTTCTAAAGCGATCATCACCGGTTGACTGAGATGGCTTCTTAAGTTGCTCACTCAATTTTGCTTTCAATTCTTGAACCTCAGCTTTAAGATCGGCACACACATCTGACTCAGCTTCTTTCTCTACCTGTACAGTATGCACAGTCTGGCGGTGAGTAGGCTTTTTGAGACTCTGCCTAGCTGCTTCAAGTTGTTCTTCTTCACGTATGTCCTTTAATAAGTTCAAGAAGCTTGGGGGTTTGTCTCGCCGGTCTCTTAAGTTCAACTGTAGTAACATGAGGTCAGACTCAGTGGCACCTTTAATTAGCTGTTCAAGTCTAGCTTTATCCATTGCATCCATTTGAAGACCACCTCGCTGCACTACTTTACTGAGCGATCGTTCTAATCTGTGCAGGAACTCTGACAAGCGTTCACCAGGCTTCTGATGAAGGGATCTGAAAGAAAGGTAGAGATCTTCCCCTGACTCTGAGGTTCCAAAAATACTCTCTATGGCCTGAATGTACTCCATATGACTGGTTTCAGAATTTAGCATGCGAACAGCTTGAATAATCTCTAAAGCTGGACCTTTGAGACTCTCAAGTATTCTTCTCCTTTTCTCTATATCTGAGCATTCACACTCTTCTATCATGAGCTTAGCCTGTTCAAGCCAGCAGTCTAGACTCTCTTCACCTTGCGGAGTAGGACTAACTCCAGAGAAGGTCCGTAGTCGATGGTATGTGTTACTCTCTGTTGGTTTTGGGGTTCTGTGTAATACATCACCAACTGCTCGAATGATGGACTCAGGACTGTTGTTCCATGATGGGCTGGGAGCACACAACCTCTGGACATCATCCATTGTTTTTCCTTCATCCTGGAGAAATTTGATCAATTTCTCTGTGAAACTGTCTGAACAGGCATCTGACTGAGCTAGCACTGTTCTCCAGGTATCGCCTTCCATTATCGGGAATATTTCTGGTGGGACTTTTGAGGGGTCAACTTTCTCACGGCATTCACATACCACTGTGAGAGTTTGCTGTTTAGCGTCAAACATCTTCCCTCTTACTCTAACTTTGCCCAATGCTTTAATAGTTTCCATTGTCTCTTCAATAATATTTGTGGGCGCATCTTCTGGGACACCCTGTACCATAACAGCATGTGCTACACCTATCCCCTCACCTCTGCACCAGTTAATCAACTCTAGCTGCACAGGACCACTATTTGCCATGTTTCAGTGAGTTTTAAGTTATCTGAGATGCTTAATGTCTATTAATGAGAAACTTCTACTGTACTGGGAATGTACTACTTATTGCAACATGAAGAGCTTTTAACTACACTATCCTAGCGGTGCCTCCAATTTGTGTAACACCCGTCCCATGTAGCTAATTGGATACATCTAGTGTTGTAGTACTATGGGCGGGGTCCTGGGTACATATATCTGTGGTTTAACATAAAAGGAACAAATGAAAGGAAATGAACTTACCAGTTTTTTAAATGGTTAACTTGATATTGAAATGATTAATTATTTGGCGGTGCCTCCACTTAGCAGAAAAAATACAAGTTTCCACCTATTTTGAATCCCACTAAGAAATATGTTAATTTATTACCCTTTTTACTCAACCACCCCTTCAAATATACACATGACACACACACCTTAAATCCAAATTGTGAATTTAGTTAACACAAAAGGTAAATAAATAATAATCTCATCTCATTATCTCTAGCCGCTTTATCCTGTTCTACAGGGTCGCAGGCAAGCTGGAGCCTATCCCAGCTGACTACGGGCGAAAGGCGGGGTACACCCTGGACAAGTCGCCAGGTCATCACAGGGCTGACACATAGACACAGACAACCATTCACACTCACATTCACACCTACGGTCAATTTAGAGTCACCAGTTAACCTAACCTGCATGTCTTTGGACTGTGGGGGAAACCGGAGCACCCGGAGGAAACCCACACAGACACGGGGAGAACATGCAAACTCCGCACAGAAAGGTCCTCGCCGGCCACGGGGCTCGAACCCGGACCTTCTTGCTGTGAGGCGACAGCGCTAACCACTACACCACCGTGCCGCCATAAATAATAATATCAATAACAATTAAAGATAGTACACAAATGAATAGACCTGAATGAATTTACCTTTAGAATTTCTCAGACATTAGTATTCTTGTTAATTTACCACTTTTTTCACCTTTAATCTTACCTAACAGGCCCACACTCACACACGCATGCACGCACACACACTCTGCAACAAAATAAAATAATGTCTCTCTTTTGAAAAAAAAAGCAAAAAATAAAACTCGTTGCAGGCCTGAGTCATTGCTTGGGAGCGTGGAGACCTAAAACAAAATGGCCGCTTCACTTATACAACGCAAGCAAAAGAAAAATAGCAGTGCACTGATCAATAGTTACTCACAAGTCTTGGAGAGGATAAAGGGCAAAAGAGGGCTGAAACTGGCTAGAAGATGAGTGAGGGGATAACGATGATACCAGGGGTACTGGCAACCCAGTTCACTACGGCAAACTTGGCGCGAAGCACATCTACCCATCCAAAAGAGTCCAAGGATGACTTCCTGGTCCACAGTCTGATAGATGTACAACAGCATTTCTTTAAGTCACTTAGACCTAACACAAACTATTAACTCATCATATCATGCCGGGCTTTACACAAGTCATCATGCTAACACACATTAACCACAACAGGAAACAGTATTTGCTACCAAGTAAACAACGTGTTAATAGGCTAGCATGCTAATGTGCTAATGGCAATTAGCATTATCTCTATTAACAACATGGATCAAAATGAAACATTACACAATATACACAAAGGTTAGTTTTACCTTCGGCAAGAGATATGATGTCTGATACAGCTTGATGAGACTCTGCATCCATCCACGTATAAACACCACACACTGCCACCACATTTCCACTGTCTTCCACAGCTTGTCTATTAACCTCTGACTGAGCCCTGTTATTCACAGTATGGGGTTTCCTCTATATCCCACCTCTATGCACCTCTTACTGGCCAATTAACGAATAAACAACCAGTGTGATTGAATAAACCCAAGATTGTCAACCTTATTCCCTGCAAGGCTAGGTTGTACCTAACACGCTTTCTATGTGCATATCAAACAAACTTTCTCCAATAACCTGAATTACATCAAACAATATAACAAAGATGAATCAATCTGCCTATAATGATTTTAATTATTTAACTGCTTTACTGAACTTGTTTTTTTTTTTTTTTTATCAGAGTGACTTTTTAAACATTAAAGCTTATTTAATTATTCACACATTTCTTTGTCTCTGTCTTAACTGAAATCTTTTAAGACCGGGCTACACAAGAAGTAGCAAGTCAACTGTAGTCCTCAGCCATAAAAGCATTACTGTAAGAGTTCAGAGCGTCTTCCAAAAGCACATTTTAACAATCTCTCAATCTCAAGAAGTGAACAATAAATTGGATTGTGAGGTGTAACCCAGTAGTAAAAACCCAACAATAATAATTTAAAAAAAAAAGTGTCCGTACACAGTATGCTTTTCTGAATGTTTTATTTTCTACATATCCTGTATTTTGGAAAATGTAAAACACAAGATATTTGATGTCTTAGCATAAACTTCCATTTTAAAATGATTCATAATATTGTCATTAATATACAGAGAATATACAGTGCTCAGCGTAAATGAGTGCACCCCCTTTGAAAAGTAACATTTTAAAAAATATCTCAATGAACACAAACAATTTCTAAAATGTCGACAAGACAAAGTTTAATATAACATCTGTTTAACTTATAACGTGAAAGTAAGGTTAATAATATAACTTAGATTACACATTTTTCAGTTTTGCTCAGATTAGGGTGGTGCAAAAATGAGTACACCCCACAACAAAAACTACTACATCTAGTACTTTGTATGGCCTCCATGATTTTTAATGACAGCACCAAGTCTTCTAGGCATGGAATGAATAAGTTGGCGACATTTTGCAACATCAATCTTTTTCCATTCTTCAACAATGACCTCTTTTAGTGACTGGATGCTGGATGGAGAGTGATGCTCAACTTGATTCTTCAGAATTCCCCAAAGAAAATAATTTCTTTACTCCACAAAGGTGAAGGCAACAAGGAGATCAGCAAAGCTTTACTTATCAGTCAGAATACTGTAGCAAAAGTGGTACAAAAATTTAAGAAAGATGGGACTGCAACCATCTCACAGAGACGTCCAGGTCGTCCACGGAAGTTAACACCTCGACAGGAGCGTCTTCTGATTAGAAGGGTTGAAGAAAATCGGCATGCAAGTTCACTGCAGTTATCTAAAGAAGTAGAAAGCCAAACTGGGGTGGCTATTTCCCATGACACAATATGGCGTACACTGCAGAGGAATGGCATGCATGGATGCCGTCCACAAAAAAAGCCTCTCCTAAAGCCCAGGCACAAAAAAGCTCGCCTAGAGTTTGCCAGGGCCCATGCTGACAAAGATGAAGACTACTGGGACTCTATACTCTGGAGTGATGAGACCAAGATAAATGGTTTTGGAACTGATGGCTTCAAAACTGTATGGCATCACAAAGATGAGGAATACAAAGAAAAATGCATGGTGCCTACAGTGAAACATGGTGGTGGCAGTGTCCTTATGTGGGGCTGCATGAGTGCTACTGGTGTCGGGGATGCATTTCATTGATGGCATCATGAATTCACAGATGTATTGCTCTATACTGAAAGAGAAGATGCTACCATCACTCCGTGCCCTTGGTCGTCGTGCACTTTTCCAACATGACAAAACACACATCTAAGGCCACTGTTGGATTTCTGAAGAAGAACAGGGTGAAAGTAATTCAGTGGCCAAGTATGTCTCCTGATCTGAACTCAGTCGAACACCTATGGGGAATTCTGAAGAGACAAGTTGAGCATCACTCTCCATCCAGCATCCAGTCACTAAAAGAGGTCATTGTTGAAGAATGGAAAAAGATTGATGTTGTAAAATGTCGCCAACTTGTTCATTCCATGCCTAGAAGACTTGGTGCTGTCATTAAAAATCATGGAGGCCATACAAAGGACTAGATGTAGTAGTTTTTGTTGTGGGGTGTACTCCTTTTTGCACCACCCTAATTTGAGTAAAACTGAAAAATGTGTAATCTAAGTTATATTATTAACCTTACTTTCACGTTATAAGTTAAACAGATGTTATATTAAACTTTGTCTTGTCGACATTTTAGAAATTGTTTGTGTTCATTGAGATATTGTTTAAAATGTTACTTTTCAAAGGGGGTGTACTCATTTACGCTGAGCACTGTAACTGAATGTTGAATTTATTAAGCAGACTGCACGTAGCGAGCTAATGTCTGGAATAAATATTTAACATTAACGTTATCTCACATTCGCCACATTATTAAAGTTTCAATTAAATTCAATTTTATTTATATAATCATGTTAACAATGGACATTATCACAAAGCAGCTTTACAAGAAATATAAATTCCAGATATAAATTTATCCCTAGTTTTCCCTGTACTAAAAACTTTAATGTTTATATTTTAGTTTCTTTGTATTTGGCTCAAAATACTGACGTTTCACACCAGCTTCCTTGTATCAACATGGAAAAAAGGAAACACAGATGGCTCAGTTATGCTGTGGAACACATTTGTTTATTTTGCTGGTGTGGTTTGGCTGCATCTGACCCTTCACCTGTACACTGTACAACATTCTGCCCCATTTGATGTAATAAAATAATATTCTTTGGTCATAATTCAGATGCATGATGTGACCTGCTCAAGTGGCTGATTTACCATCACTGTGTCCAAAGACAACTGACAAAGTTGACACTGTGAGCAAATTTTAACTAAAATCTCAGTGTGAGCACCATTACAATGTTCAATGAAGATCCACCAAATGGGAGCATGGCATAGGATGATACTATACTCATGGTACAGTGGTGCTTGAAAGTTTGTGAACCCTTCAGAATTTTCTATATTTCTGCATAAATATGACCTAAAACTTCATCAGATTTTCACACAAGTCCCAAAAAGTAGACAAAGAGAACCCAGTTAAACAAATGAGACAAAAAAAAATACACTCAGTCATTTATTTATTGAGGAAAATGATCCAATCCAATACGTATCCAATGATACGTATCTGTGAGTGGCAAAAGTATGTGAATCTCTAGGATTAGCAGTTAATTTGAAGGTGAAATTAGAGTCAGGTGTTTTCAATCAATGGGATGACAATCAGGTGTGAGTGGGCACCCCGTTTTATTTAAAGAACAGGGATCTATCAAAGTCTGATCTTCACAACACATGTTTGTGGAAGTGTATCATGGCACGAATAAAGGAGATCTCTGTGGACCTCAGAAAAAGCGTTGTTGATGCTCATCAGGCTGGAAAAGGTTACAAAATCATCTCTAAAGAGTTTGGACTCCACCAATCCAGTCAGACAGGTTGTGTACAAATGGAGGAAATTCAAGAGCATCGTTACCCTCCCCAGGAGTGGTCGACCAACAAAGATCACTCCAAGAGCAAGGTGTGTACTAGTCGTCGAGGTCACAAAGGACCCCAGGGTAACTTCTAAGCAACTGAAGGCCTCTCTCACATTGGCTAATGTTAATGTTGATGAGTCCACCATCAGGAGAACACTGAACAACAATGGTGTGCATGGCAGGGTTGCAAGAAGAAAGCCACTGCTCTCCAAAAAGAACCCTGCTGCTCGTCTGCAGTTTGCTAAAGATCACGTGGACAAGCCAGAAGGCTATTGGAAAAATGTTTTGTGGATGGATGAGACCAAAATAGAACTTTTGGTTTAAATGAGAAGCGTTATGTTTGGAGAAAGGAAAACACAGCATTCCAGCATAAGAAGCTTATCCCATCTGTGAAACATGGTAGTGGTAGTATAATGGTTTGGGCCTGTTTTGCTACATCTGGGCCAGGACGGCTTGCCATCATTGATGGAACAATGAATTCTGAATTATACCAGCAAATTTTAAAGGAAAATGTCAGGACATCTGTCCATGAACTGAATCTCAAGAGAAGATGGGTCATGCAGCAAGACAATGACCCTAAGCACACAAGTCATTCTACCAAAGAATGGTTAAAGAAGAATGTTTTGGAATGGCCAAGTCAAACTCCTGACCTTAATCCAATCAAAATGTTGTGGAAGGACCTGAAGCGAGCAATTCATGTGAGGAAACCCACCAACATCCCAGAGTTGAAGCTGTTCTGTACAGAGGAATGGGCTAAAATTCCTCCAAGCTGGTGTGCAGGACTGATCAACAGTTACCGCAAACGTTTAGTTGCAGTTATTGCTGCACAAGGGGTTCACACCAGATACTGAAAGCAAAGGTTCACATACTTTTGCCACTCACAGATATGTAATATTGGATAATTTTCCTCAATAAATAAATGACCAAGTATAATATTTTTGTCTCATCTGTTTAACTGGGTTCTCTTTATCTACTTTTAGGACTTGTGTGAAAATCTGATGATTTTTTAGGTCATATTTATGCAGAAATATAGAAAATTCCAAAGAGTTCACAAACTTTCAAGCACCACTGTATATGTGGAAATTCAGATAAATTTGGTATTACACTTCAATTCAGTTTTATTTTTATCATGCTCTTATCAATGGACATCATAAACAGCTTTATAGAAATCCAGATGCAAGTTTTTAATTTAAATATACAGGATTTGTAGATGTCCGGGACATGGAGAACCAAAACCATGACATAAATGTCACTCATGAGGAAATTGATGAATTGTTTTGATAAATTTGGGAAACTGTGTGTGTGTGAAAGTGTCAATATAATAAAAAGAAAATCACACGTTGGCTTGAAGTTGTGAAGTTTCTCTTCTCATGTTGAAAAACTCACATTTTTCATATGAAATACATCACAGATCTGAGGAACACATTGCCTGATATTTCACTCCGATGATGTCACTCCCAGTGTTTTCTCGCTGACTAGACATGGGAAAACCATGACTAGTCAAAATGGCGAACCGGTTCCAAATTAAAATTCTTTTGATTAACTTGCATTTTTTTGTGGATGTGTCCACATAATATAAAGAACATTACACAGCAGTGCAAAGATATGAAGTTTATCTTCTCGTGCTGAAAATATTGGCACCCATTCAATTCGCTCACTGACGAATATGTTCACCACTCTAAACTTAAACTTCATATCTTCATGCAACAGTGTACAACCCCAATTTCAAATGTTGAAACTGAGAAAAAATTTTGGTTGTTGAAAAATATTTGCTTATTTTGAACCTGATGTCAGCAACAGAGAAGTTGGGATAGGGACAACAAAAGACTGGAAAAATTGTGTATTGCTTAAAAAACTAATTTAGTTAATTGGCAAAAGGTCAGTAAGATATAAAAAGGGCATCCCAGCGAGGCAGAGTCTCTCAGAAGTAAAGATGGGGCGAGGTTCACCGCTCTGTGAAAGACTGCATGGGCAAACAGTGCAACAATTTACGAATAATGTTCCTCAAATGTAAAACTGCAAAGAACTTGTGGATCACATCATCTATGGTCCATTATATCATTAAAAGATTCAGAGAATCTGGAGAAATCTCTGCATGCGAGAGACAAGGCTGAAAACTGACATTGGATGCCTGTGATCTTCAGGCCCTCAGGAGACACTGCATTAAAAGCAGATACGTGTCTGTAGTGGAAATCACTGTATGGGCTCAGGAACACTTCAGAAAACCATCGTCTGTGAAAACACTTCATTACTGCATCCACAAATGCAAGTTAAAACCAGATATAAACAATATCCAGAAACCCCGCCCCCTTCTCTGGGCCCGAGCTCTTTTACGATGGACTGAGGCGAAGTGGAAAACTGTCCCGAGGTCTGATGAATCAAAAGCAGAAATTCTTTTTAGAAATCATGGACCCCACGTCCTCCAGGCTAAAGAGGAGAGGGACCATCCGGCTTGTTATCAGTGCACAGCCCAAAAGCAGCATCTGTGATGGTATGAGAGGGCATTAATGCACATGATATGGGTAGGTTGTACATCTGGGAAGGCGTCATTAATGCTGAATGATATAAACACATTTCAGAGCAATATGCTGCCATCCAGACAAAATCTTTTTCCTTCTTTCAGCAAGACAAAGCCAAACCGCTTTCTGCACATATTATAACTGTATGGCTCTGTCGTAAAAAAAGTCCAGGTGCTAAACTGGCCTGCTGCAGTCCAGACCTGTTTCCCATTTCAAACATCTGGCATATTATGAAGCGCAAAATATGACAAAGGAGACCCTGAGCTGTTGAGCAACTGAAACTGTACATCAGACAAGAATGGGACAACATTTCTCTTTCAAAACTACAGCAGTTGGTCTCCTCAGGTCCCAAACATTTAGAGTGTTGTTAAAAGTAGAGGTGATGCAACACAGCAGTAAACACACCCCTGTCCCAACTTTTCTGAAACGTGTTGCTGACATCAAATTCAAAATGAGCAAATATTTTTCAAACAACAATACAATTTCTCAGTTTCAGCATTTGATATGTTGTCTTTGGACTATTTTCAATGAAATACAGGATTTCCATGATTTGCAAATGATGACATTCTGTTTTTATTTCCGGTTAACACAGCGTCCCCACTTTTTTGAAAACTGGGGTTGTACTATCCTCGAAAAATTACACCAAAAACCTTCACAAACATTTCATTTTTTGGCACATAGAAACTAATAATACAGAGACCAGGAGTTACTTAAAAAATAAATTTTCAAAACAAACAAACAAAAAAATTCATATATTTTCTCTCGGGTAACTTGGTATTAACTGTGTTTTATTTCTCTCTTCTCCAAAAAGGTAAAAGATGACCTCCAAACTTTCAGAAGGACGTTTTCAGCAACTACTACTGCCTCTCTTTCTGATTTTTTGTTTTGGAGGCACATTCTTCATGTACTACAAGCCAAGTATGAGATGGATATCATGCCCAGATGTTCCAGTCTCCACAGGTAAAGTCTCCACAGATGAAGTCTCCACAGATGAAGTCTGCACACATGAAGTCTGCACACATGAAGTCTGCACAGTAGAACGCCTCAGGGCATTGATGGAAAACTTTACCCAGATTATAAACACCAACAGCACTCTGAACTCCACTTTGGTTAAACAACAATTACTGATCAGCATACCAACTGTCATGGAAGAAAATAAGGAAAATAATGACCATGACGACATTATCCTATTAATCTGGTCATGGCCTTTTGGTTTTAAATTTGATGTGAAAGCCTGCGGTTCAGAGTATGGTATTAAAGGTTGTCACATTACAGATGACAGAAATCAGTACAACAAAGCCCATGGTGTTATATTTCATCACAAAAATATCGGTGGTGATTTCACAAACCTGCTGAAAAGACCTCGGCCTCCACACCAGAAGTGGGTGTGGATGACCATGGAGTCTCCTGATAATACAGGTAGACGTGCTGAATTAGATGATGTATTCAATCTGACTGCAAATTATCGGAAGGATTCAGATGTCTGGGTGCCTTATGGGAGAATCATAGAAGCATCTGAGAAGGACCAACCCTTTACAATGCCACCAAAGGACAAAATTGTCTGTTGGATTGTCAGTCACTGGAACCCCAACTTTAGGAGAGTCAAATATTTTAGTGAACTGGGCAAATACATCAAAATAGAGGCTTATGGTAGACACTTCAACAGGTATGTCAGCACTGAAGATTATAACAAGATTTTACCAAGCTGTAAATTCTACTTATCATTTGAGAACTCCATCTACAAAGACTACATCACAGAGAAGGTGTTTAACCCCATGAAAGCCGGCACAGTTCCTGTGGTTCTTGGTCCACCCAGGGAGAACTATGAGGAATTCCTTCCAGCAGATTCATTCATTCATGTGGACGATTTTGAGTCCCCTCAGAAACTGGCAGAACATCTCAAATTTCTTGACCAGAATAAGGAAGCTTATGAACACTACTTTACCTGGAGACAACACTTTACTGTTAAAAGTGTACTTTTTGGTCTTGAACACGCTTGTCGGAGTTGTTATTATATAAGAAACAATAAGGGCTACAGAGTGTTTAAAAATCTCAATAAATGGTTTTGGGGTTAGCAAGCATAACACCAGCATGAACTTCTAAATGGAGACTTTGGAAATCCCATCAGTGTCTTCCAGATCTTCCAAACATCTCAAGAGGAATTGTTCCAGACCAAGACACTTGATCTAATTTTCTTTCCAGTCAACATAACATAAATGACTTTCATTATTATTTTCATTTAGGCTTTACTGGTGCACAGTCCATCCATCCATTATCTGTAGCCACTTATCCTGGTGCACAATATCTTGTTATATCAATAATGCTTTCCTGGGTAATGTTAACTGATAGCTACACATTCTATACTGTTTTACAGTCTTTTCATTTACTTTAAATGTTACATGATTTCTATTTTATATGCACTACAACCTACAGAACAACCTACTCACAATGACCCTGTTTACACTTGGTTTTAAAATGCGTCTTTGGTGATCAGCTCACAAGTGGACAGAGCTAAATACAAGTGTAAACAACCACCAAGGCAAACTGTGATCTGATCAGTCAAACCCCTTGCTGAGGTGGTCTGGGACACATTTGACCACATCTCCTTCTTAATGTAAATATGAATGTGTCCTGATGGGTCCCTGACAAGGACATAACAGTATGTCATTAAAGCAGGACATGGTGGTTGTTTTGGTGACAGCATGCCAAAGCCTGAAAAAAAATGGAGAAAAGCAACTGATGTACATGGTTGGAGTGCAAAAAATTAATGAACGTATGTTGCAGGTTTAACATTTGTTTGTTTTTTTGAAAGGCACCATATTATGAAAAACTCAATTTCTGTGCTTGTGCTCATATTTATGTATCTGGAGCCTACCAACCTACAAATTCTGAAAAGAGACATACAGTCAATTTCTTCTGTGTTGCCTGTTTCTGAAAACACATGATTCAACAAGCCTTTAAGATTCAGCTCCACTTCTATGTCATAAGTGGAGATCATTAGGACAATACCACCTCCTCATCAGAGTATCTCTGCTCATGGCTTAAGAATTACCTTTGCAAGTGAATATTCATGAGAAAAGTGCTGCCTAATTGGCTGGAGAAAGAGGGGGTGGGGTGAGCAGTGGCTCATTATCATTTAAAGGAACAGACACTGAAATCAGCCATTATGAACTGGGCTGCTCAAACAGGGTGAGAAGGTGCTGTGGTGCTTCAACCTTGTGGTATTTTGATCACACATGTCACATAATACGTCACAGACATTTTAATAAGAACTCAGGGAACTGTGACAACTTGTGGAAAAGGGGTAAAATGTGTCCCCTTTAACATAACTGCACGGGGCATTTTGACCTGCTAGTGGAAGTGATGAAGGCAGTAATGAAACCTGAACTCAAGTGGTGAACTGGACACCTTAGAGATGTACCATATAACAGACACAGGTGTAACCAGCAATATGTCTTGGCTGTCCACTTGCGATCCAATCGCCCAAGACACATTTTAAAACCAAGCGCTGATACACAGGTTACTGCTCTTCTAACTGAACCATCACTGATGAGGCAGTTAGAATTAATAATAATAATAATAATAATAATAATAATAAGGCAAATCAATTACTAAATCAACAAATCATCCTTAAGAATGTAAATGGGCAGTGCCATTAAGCACTAATGAGCTGATAAAGATCCACATGTCTGCATTCTGGTTTACATTTACACGTTATAGCTTGACATTATTCAAACTGTTTGGACTTGCAGGATGGGTTCAGCCTTTCAGTCTTGAGCTCAGGCTTCTGTCTAAATGGAATTTCATGTGTGTTATTTCTGACTATGTGCTCAGTGAGTCATTTAGGCCCTGTCCACACGGCAGCGGATTCAGGTGAATCCGATAAAATTTTTTATCGTTTCGGCCTGGCATCCACACGGCACCGGCGTTTTGGGTGCCCCAAAACGATATTTTTTGAGAACGGTTTCCAGAGTGGAAAAATCTGGCAACGGCGCCATTGCGAAGTCGTCTGGATGAGTAGAACGGATTTGTTTACGATGACGTCACAACCACATGACTAGAACAAGCAGCACTCTCGCACGCATCATTCGTAACAGCAACAAGAGAGTGACTCTGTATAAATAACACCCTCTGTATAGGGCATGAAGGAGTTATTTGGAGTTTAATGATCTGTGAGGGTGACAGAGTGTTTATCACTGACAAGAGAGTCGGTTTTTCCTCGCGTAGTCGCAGCCATCTTCTTCTTGTTGTTGTGTGTTTGTTCCTGTGAGTGCTTCACGCCGGGTAGAAGAAGGGGTTTATGCGCATGCGTCCTACTTCTTCTGTTGTTCTGGTGTCTCCGATGGGACCGTCTTACAGCGCACGTAGAGGTGTGGCATGTGTATTGCATCGTTTTCAGCAAGTGTTGCATTGCCATATGTACCTGATATTTTACTGATCCGTTGCCCATGTGGACGCGATTTATTTTTTTACCCGCTAAAAAAAAAATCTCATTGCCGTTGTCGTGTGGATGTAGCCTTAGAGTCTAGTAGGGTTGATTACTGCAATGGCCTTTTCACAGGCCTGCCAAAAAAGACCATCAAACGACTTCAGGTGATTCAAAATGCAGTGGCTAGGGTTCTCACACGAACAAAAAGAACAGAGCACATTACTCCAATTCTAAGGTCCCTTCACTGGCTTCCAGTAAGCTACAGAATTGACTTTAAAGCATTGCTGCTGGTGTACAAATCTCTAAATGGTACAGGGCCCAATTACCTCTCTGATATGTTGCAGCAGCCTAACCCAATCAGATCTACCAGATCGCAGCAGCAAAATTTACTGGTAAAACCTGTTGTTAAAACAAAGTGTGGTGAAGCAGCTTTTAGCTACTATGCAGTACAGCTATGGAACCAACTCCCAGAGGACATCAAAAATGCTCCTGCTGTTGGCAGCTTCAAATCTAGACTAAAGACCAAGCTATTCTCAGATGCTTTCTGCTAACTGATAAATATCATCATCTTTACATGTTTTAAACTTTATTTAACTTCTACAGTCTCTGCATGTTTTAAACTTTACTTAACTTTTATTCTATTTTATTCTGCTGTTTTTTACTGAACTTTTACTTCATTTTATTATTTTATTTCTACTATTGTTTAATTCTTCTTATTATTTTTTCTCTCTTCTTCCCTCTTTATTTTATGTAATTTTATTTTCTATTGTTTACTGTTTTGCCTTTACCTCTGTAAAGCACATTGAACTGCCACTGTGTATGAAATGCGCTATATAAATAAACTTGCGTTGCCTTAGAGAATTTGGACCCACTGCAACCAGGATATTTCTTACTGAAGATTAAGGAGTTTGATTAATAATTAATTTTGTAATGTATTTGATTCATACTTGATTACATGATCGTTGTGTTAACATGTGAATTTTGCCTACAGGGATCAATAAAGTTTCTCTTATGCATAAATCACCAATAACTCTCATTTGATAGCTATCTGGTTCCCCAAAGCTTCAATCGAGAGAGTATCAACTCACCAAAATTCTTCCAAACATCTCAAGAGGAATTGTTCCAGACCAAGACACTTGATCTAATTTTCTTTCCAGTCAACATAACATAAATGACGTTCGTTATTATTTTCATTTAGGCTTTACTGGTGCACAGTCCATCCATCCATTATCTGTAGCCACTTATCCTGGGGCACAATATCTTGTTATATCAATGATGCTTTCCTGGGTAATGTTAACTGATAGCTACACATTCTATACTGTTTTACAGTCTTTTCATTTACTTTAAATATTACATGATTTCTATTTTATATGCACTACAACCTACAGAACAACCTACTCACAATGACCCTGTTTACACTTGGTTTTAAAATGCGTCTTTGGTGATCAGCTCACAAGTGGACAGAGCTAAATACAAGTGTAAGCAACCACCAAGGCAAAGGCCGAATCCCATTTCACCCCTTGGACCAACCCCTTGGCCCTTCCCCTCCATTTTGCGCGTTCATGTGAAGGGGTAGGGGTATCCCAATCCCAGTTAACGCGGAGGGGTAGGGGAAGGGGTAGGGCTTCTGTACCCCTCCAAACGGAGATTTTCCTGGAGCTGACTCCGAACGAAGGGGTTTGAGTGATTTCCCACAATGCCATGTGGATTTCAGCGAGATTTCATGCGGATTTCAGAAAGATGGCGGTTCCCGCGGCGAAAGATTTTCATAAATGTATTTTCTCCATTATTTACGTGTTTTAAGTTGTTATCCAGAGGAAACACGCCGCTTGATTCGCTTTCGAGCTGAGAATGAGCAGCGATTTCTGAAATCCAAGCTGCTGCTAAAAAGCTTTGGGAGTGAGTATTGTTTTCGGTTGCTTGACTGCGTACGTTTTGTTCTGTTATTCTCGCTTTTATTGTTTACATGAGTGTTCTGACACCTCATTCTGTCGGATGTGGTGCACGAAGCGCCAAAGATATCCCATTCAGTGGTGTTAGTTAACAAATCACACCCTGCCAGCAGAGATCTCTGGCTCTGACTGTAGCGGCTGGTCACAGCCAATGACGCATTTGGTCGCGTTTTGCTAACGTAAACGCTGACGGAGGTATGCGATGACGTATGCGATCGTTGAAGGGCTATCCCAATACGTAGGGGTTGAATTTCAAGCCCTATCCCTTGTAGCTCAGTTTCAAGGGGAAGGGCCAAGGGGAAGGGGTAGGGGTAGGGGTAGAAATTAGAATTGGGATTGGGCCAAACTGTGATCTGATCAGTCAAACCCCTTGCTGAGGTGGTCTGGGACACGTTTGACCACATCTCTTTCTTAATGTAAATATGAATGTGTCCTGATGGGTCCGTGACAAGGACATAACAGTATGTCATTAAAGCAGGACATGGTGGTTGTTTTGGTGACAGCATGCCAAAGCCTGAAAAAAAAATGGAGAGAAGCAACTGATGTACATGGTTGGAGTGCAAAAAATTAATGAACGTATGTTGCAGGTTTAACATTTGTTTGTTTGTTTTTTTGAAAGGTGCCATATTATGAAAAACTCAATTTCTGTGCTTGTGCACATATTTATGTATCTGGAGCCTACCAACCTACAAATTCTGAAAAGAGACATACAGTCCGTTTCTTTTGTGTTGCCTGTTTCTGAAAACACATGATTCAACAAGCCTTTAAGATTCAGCTCCACTTTCTATGTCATAAGTGGAGATCATGAGGATAATACCACCTCCTCATCAGAGTTAGCCTGGCTAACGCGACTTCAAAGCTCTCCGAGCATTTGGTCTGGCTATCAGGCTATTAAGCCCAACCGTTTCCCAGAGCCCGTGGTTGACCCGCCTCCCTGAAATGCCTCAGTTTGCTACTGGTCGAAGCCAGAAAAGGCTGTGACAAAGCTTAAACCAATCACATCACTCTTTCCTCTGACGTATGCGACGCGACGGGGCTAACTGGTAGATTAAACTCTTATCGAAGCCGGTCGGGAGCAAGGCGAAAACGTCCTTCCTTTCAATAAATACCTCCAGGGCTGCTCTTTGCTCTGTTTCCAATGAGAACTTCCCGTTGAATGCTTTCAATACAGCATCTACCACTGTGTTAAAGGCTTGCCGCTGCTCCATGTTCGTGATGTGAATGAAGCGCTTCCGGCATAGATTCTGTAAACCAGGGGTGTCAAACCTGATCCATAAAGGGCCTTGTGGCTGCAGGTTTTCATTCCAGCCATGCAGCAGCACACCTGACTTGGCTCATTCAATCAACTGAACTGTCTTCACACAGTCAAATACTTGCAGCCACACCCACCCTTGATTAAAGGGTGGGTGTGTCAGTTGATTGAATAAGCCAAATCAGGGTGCTGCTGCATGGCTGGAATGAAAACCTGCAGCCACATGGCCCTTTATGGATCAGGTTTGACACCCCTGCTGTAAACAATCTATGGCTTCCGGTCGCAGTTCTACTACGTCACTGCCTTGAACACGCCTCTACCCAGGGCCGTTGGAGATGCTCAAAGTTGATTGGTTCCTGATTTTTCGGGAGCTTGGAAATGCTGTAGATAGCCTGCCTGGCCAGACTAAGCTCGGAACACGCCCTCGTGTTGCGTCACGCTTAGGATGGGCGGGCCCAGGCTACATCAGAGTATCTCTGCTCATGGCTTAAGAATTACCTTTGCGAGTGAATATTCATGAGAGAAGTGCTGCCAAATTGGCTGGAGAAAGAGGGGGTGGGGTGAGCAGTGGCTCATTATCATTTAAAGGAACAGACACTGAAATCAGCCATTATGAACTGGGCTGCTCAAACAGGGTGAGAAGGTGCTGTGGTGCTTCAACCTTGTGGTATTTTGATCACACATGTCACATAATACGTCACAGACATTTTACTAAGAACTCAGGGAACTGTGACAACTTGTGGAAAAGGGGTAAAATGTGTCCCCTTTAACATAACTGCACGGGGCATTTTGACCTGCTAGTGGAAGTGATGAAGGCAGTAATGAAATCTGAACACAAGTGGTGAACTGGACACCTTAGAGATGTATAACAGACACAGGTGTAACCAGCAATATGTCTTGGCTGTCCACTTGCGATCCAATCGCCCAAGACACATTTTAAAACCAAGCGCTGATACATAGGTTACTGCTCTCCTAACTGAACCATCACTGATGAGGCAGTTAGAATTAATAATAATGATAATAATAATAATAATAATAATAATAATAATAATAATAATAATAATAATGCAAATCAATTACTAAATCAACAAATCATCCTTAAGAATGTAATGGGTAGTGCCATAAAGCACAAATGAGCTGATAAAGATCCACGTCTCTGCATTCTGGTTTACATTTACACATTATAGCTTGACATTATTCAAACTGTTTGGACCTGCAGGATGGGTCCAGCCTTTCAGTCTTGAGCTCAGGCTTCTGTCTAAATGGAATTTCATGTGTGTTAATTCTGGCTATGTGCTCAGTGAGTCATTTAGAGACTCTGGACCCACTGCAACCAGGATATTTCTTACTGAAGATTAAGGAGTTTGATTAATAATTAATTTGCAATGTATTTGCAGAGGTGGCTAGAGTAGCCAAAAATTGTACTCAAGTAAGAGTGTTGTTACTTTAGAATAATATTACTCAAGTAAAAGTAAAAAGTAGTCGTCCAATTAATTACTTGAGTAAGAGTAAAAAGTACTAAGTGAAAAAACTACTCAAGTACTGAGTAACTGCTGAGTAACTTCTTTGTTTATTGATCAGGATGTCATAACAGGCAGAGATTTCATATATATTTCACACATATAAACTGTGTGTGTGTAGTTCTGTGTATTAACAATAACAACAAGAAGCTCAAGGCAGTCTGCACATAAACCATAACACTGTGTGTGTGTGCACGAGCGCGTGCATGTTCACTCCGTGAAGTGGCTGTTCAGCTTTAACAGCAGCTGGCTCTCAAGTTTTGCACTGTGAAGCTGTGACCTTTTAGCCGTGAACGGGAGGCCTGCATGGCTGAAAAGTCTCTCACAGGCGGCAGACGCTGGCAGGGCTGTGTTGATTTTCAGTGATAGTCTCTTAATTTCAGGAAAAGAATGCAACAGATCCATACCTCCACTCAATGAACAAGAAAGGTACCTCTCCAACTCTCCAGTTTTTGATTTTCATGCACTCAGGGATGCAAAGAAGTCATCTTCGTCAGAGTGATTGCTGTCAATTTGGGCATCATCATCCAAGTCTACGCCAGTGCCCAGGTGACTTCTGATGTAGTCAAGGCCTGTGGTAAGACAAATTGTTTTCAAAAGAGTTAGGTCTGCACATTTTTCTTACTTTTCTTGTCTGCCAAGCTGCTGTTTTTTAAATATTAAAACCCTCAGTGTTCATAACTCTTGCTTGTCAATAATGTTTCAGTATTTGTTAACAAAATAAGGTTACAGCCCTCACAATCTCAACAAAATATGTGGTTAAATCAATACTTCTCTGACAATGTCAATTAAAAATGTATGTATATAATGTTATTATCTTCATAGAGGCAGAATTTATGGCAGGGCTCTTGTACAATACTACTGATTTAGACTAGATTTAGACATTTACCAGCTTTTAAGATGTTCTGGTCAGTGGTCCAGGATGTCCTGAATTTCGGTAGTAGAATAGCTGCAGCAATCAGCTCCGATTCTTTCATGATGTCCCCAAAGCGTTTCTGGATCGCCTTCTGCAGGGCATCAACGAGAGGGCCACACACTTTGCATGCAGACAGCAACTTCTTCAGCTTGTCTTGCAACTGGTAAAGTGTTGGCAGCAGGAAGCCCATATGCACCGATGATTGTCCTTGAAGGATGTTAAGGGCCATGGCAACAGGCTTCATTACAGCAGCATACTCAGTCAAAAATGCCATTCAGCTGCATTCACACGTAATATCTCCTCGTACGAAAAAGACTGGAAATAATCCTGTAAGATGCAATTAACGATGTTAATCCTTTCATCTCCCAAAAAGTTGTTTCCTGAATCCATCTCGCAGAGGAGTTAGCAAGTGGAAGTAACCAGCAAAAAGGTTGCTAACTAGCTGCCAGTGCCCAGCATGGCTGGGTGGTGGTGGGGATTGCTAGCAAGCGGTCAAGCTAACAAGCTAATGCCCTTCCTTTTGTGAACAAGCACTTGTAGACAAGTAATAAAACAAATCTCACAGGAAAAAAAACACCTAAAGTCTTCACAAATCCCTCTAATCCACAACAAATACAGTAGCTTGAAAAATGGAGATTTCACAAACGATATGAGGTGGTACGGTGGTGTAGTGGTTAGCGCTGTCGCCTCACAGCAAGAAGGTCCGGGTTCGAGCCCCGTGGCCGGCGAGGGCCTTTCTGTGTGGAGTTTGCATGTTGTCCACGTGGGTTTGCTCTGGTTTCCCCCACAGTCCAAAGACATGCAGGTTAGGTTAACTGGTGACTCTAAATTGACCGTAGGTGTGAATGTGAGTGTGAATGGTTGTCTATGTGTCAGCCCTGTGATGACCTGGCAACTTGTCCAGGGTGTACCCCGCCTTTCGCCCGTAGTCAGCTGGGATAGGCTCCAGCTTGCCTGTGACCCTGTAGAACAGGATAAAGCGGCTACAGATAATGAGATGAGATGAGACAAATGATATGTTACGTGTTTTGTTATTTAGTAAGTTTTCACCAGTCTTCCATTCCCAGTTTTTGACCAGAGCCATGTACAACTGTAACACTATTGAGGAGCTGACATTAGGTGAGCAACCTTATTTTCATGAGCATTTTTTGGTTTCACATCAATAAAAAGTGATTGTTAGGAAGATTTTTTGTAGTTTTATTTCTTGGTTCTCTGGTGTGTGTGTGTGTGTTGCCATCTGAGGCCGCAGTGTGTCAATACATTTCCACAAAACAATGTATTTTACAGTTATTTATGATGTTACAACACGGCTAACGTCTGCCTACGAAGACAGCCAAAAGCACATAGCCTACTTACCGCAATGTGTTTCCTCAAATTCGACGTTGAGTTTTTATAAGCTGAAACGTCCACTGGTTTGGGGAGACACATGTGACACCGCATAACATAACTATTATTTTTTGTTGTTTGGAGAGTGAACATGGTTTGTATGTGTGGCCAGGGGTGTGCCTCTTTAGCTTGATGACAGTCCCCCCAGGATTCCGCGGGCCTTTTTTGTGATTGTTGCAGGCTAAAATCTCTGATGTTGAGGGGGGTTTCCAAAAAATTGCGATGAAAGTTGCAGTGTTTTTTAGGTTTTTTTTGCGATTACATTGCGGGAGGAAGTGAAAGTTGTGAGAAATTCTTGCGATTTTCTCTTTTTGTGATTAAAATTGAGTGATATGTTAAATATTAATTTATTACTGAAAAACTATTGATTAAAAAAACAAAGACACTGAGAAATGGTCCTATAAACAACTTTACCAATATAAAAGATTACCAGGACTACAAAAATGCAGAAAAATAGGCTTTACTTATCCAAATGCACCTGTTGGTTCAAAAGTTAAAGTGCATAGAACCTCACAGCACAACATGAAGTTACCTTAAAATATAATATAAATGCCTCAGCTTTCATGTAAGAAAAAAATCTATTAATACTAGTACTGTGTGCAGGCAGTCTCTCCTGAAGACTAAATTAAACAATAATTATAAACTAATAAAATAAATGTCTCAGGCTTCATAGAAGAAAAAAACAGTTTGAACAGAATCTCACAGTATGATGCTGAAGCTGCCTAAACAATGGAAAATAAAATACCATTTTGGTAAAAACATTGGCATCCATTAATTCATTGTATTAAGTAAAAAAATAATGTAAAGTGCGCACAGTCCTTCACTGTAAACATAACACACTTTCAGTCACAGAATTTAAGCCTATATAAACACTGACTCGCACATGCTGCTTCTCTTGAATGTATACACGTAAGGTGGAAGGTAGTTTGTCGATGCCACCTCAAGACAATGCCAACGATTGGTCAAATTTGCGTGAAAGTTGCGGTGATTGGGTATAATTGCAACACCACCCTGAATTCACGGGGATTGGTTGAATTTGCGTTGAAGTTGCAAATCGCAACATCGCAAAATCCTGGAGGGTCTGACATTTGATCGGTAAGATGCTGTCATGTGACAGAGCCTCTGCTGGAAGTCTCGACAAAACATAAACAAACAGACCACGCATCGCACTGATCAATAAAAATAAAAATAAAGTAGCGAGTAATGAGCAGAATATAGCCCAATGTAACGGAGTAAAAGTACCGCTTCTTCTTCACAAATATACTCAAGTAAAAAGTATGCTGCATTAAAACTACTCTTACAAGTACAGTTCATCCAAAAAGTTACTCAAGTAAATGTAACAGAGTAGGGTTGTTTTACAATCAGGGTACACAAGCTAAAAATCACATTTAACACTTATTATCTTCAATATCAAAAGGCTTGATTAAATAAACTTGGTTGTTTATTGCAGCCCTGTGATAGCTCTATTTACCATGCAAAAAAAAAATTTGGTGATAATGTTATTTTTGGTGAATGTACGGCAATATATGTCATATTTAGCAAAATTACTCGTGTCATTTAGAAAAAGTGCTTTTTTAACCACAGGTAGCTCCAAAAGGGATGCACTTAAATCATTCTCTATACCATAAAACAAATATTTGGTTCCATATCATTGGAAACATAGTTAAGTTTTAATGCTGAATGCCAGTAAGTTTTCAGACTATTTTGATCAAATTAGTCTGTAATTGATTTGATTTGATTTTTGATTTTATTTATTGACACTGCTCAAGGTTGATACAAAAAAAAAAAAAAGTAAATGGTGCTTATGTACCTTGCACATATGTCAAAAGGATAACACAAAAAAGCTCAGATGAACTTATTTCCATTGTGGTCCTTATGCATAAAAAAAAGAAAACATATTAAAATGTATGTCTAAAAATGTACAACTAAAATCAGTATGGTGTACAATGTATGTGTAAAAGAATAACACATGCAATACATACAAACATAACAACAAAGACAATAAATAAGTACATTTGAATTACCTTTATGCCATTTTGCTAGACAACCACTTTTTTAATGCTAACTTAAAGGTACTATTGGATGCCATGTTTTTAATATGGTCAGGTAGGTTGTTCCATAGGACTGCCCCTAAATATAAAAAAGAACTTTTACCCATTCGCGTATTGAATCTATACAAAACAAGATCAGTGGAGCTTCTCCTTGTGGAGTAGCTATGCACCTCATTTACTCTGTTAAAATAATTAAGATAGATTGGGGTCTCACTGTTGATAATTCTATGTACCATATTCAGGTTAAAATATGTTACTCTATCCTCTACGGTTAGCCATTTAAGGCTTCTGAAATGGCAAGGTAAGAGATGGGTGCATGGGTGTAGATTAAGAATCAACCTGATTAATTTGTTTTGAGAGGTTTGTAACTTCTTTTTAAGTAATTTAGGCAAGTTGTTGTACCAGGAGATGCAGGCATAGTCAAAGTGACCTTGAACTAAGGCCCCTGCCAGAATCTCCATGGCTTCCCTGTTGATGAAATTAGTTATTCTTGCCAGGAATTTAATTTTCTGATTTAGTTTTGCAATAACCCTGGATGCCATATCCTCTCCTGTCATTTTGCTGTCAAGAACACATCCTAAATACAACACAGTGTCCTTGGATAAAATTTCAATATTACCTACTTTAATGTTCAGACCTGGTGATCTCTGTAATTTTACACAGGATCCAAACAAGATTGATTCAGTTTTGCCTAGATGAAGGGAGAATTTATTTTCAGCTAGCCATATACTTACTTTCTGTAGCTCAGAACTAAGTGTTCGCTCAACAACTTCTTTATTATGATGGGATACCAAGAGAGCTGAATCATCTGCATAAAGTAACAAATTGCAGTCGCAAGCTGCCTTCATATCATTGATGTACAACAAAAAGAACAGGGGCCCCAAAATGCTCCCCTGGGGGACACCACAAGAGAGAGAAAGGGGCTTGGAAAGGGTTCCACTAACATCTACTACTTGATCCCTCCCGCCCAAATATGACTGTATCCACTGAATAGATGCATTACTAAAACCCATAGCCATAAGTTTAGTTAAAAGAATATTATGATTGACTGTGTCAAATGCCTTCTGAAGGTCCAGTAGTATCATACCACAATATTTCCCTTCATCAATCTCTTTCTTAATAAAATCTGTTAAAGTAAGCATGTATCTGTAGAATAAGATTTTCTAAAACCTGATTGAAACTCATAGAGAAGGTTGTGAGCAGTCAGATAACTGTCAACCTGTTCAAAGACAACCTTCTCTATTATTTTTGAAATACAACATAGGATGGATACTGGTCGGTAGTTACCCTGCTCTAATTTACTACCTTTCTTATACAGAGGGATAACTCTTGCCCTTTTAAAGTCCACAGGGAAAGTGCTTTGTTCAATGGATAAATTAGTGATATGTGTAATGCATGGAGAAATAATTTCAGCTGCGTCTTGAATAAATCTCGCAGGAATATTATCAAGCCCGGTTGCTTTATTTGGATTGAGACTGTTGGGGTTCACCCAGAAAGAGACCCCGATTCCTTCATGAACCCCCTCGGATCCGGGACGAATGATAGAACGAGAGAAACAGACAAGGGAACACCTGAGTTGTTCACATGCCAGTTTATTCGCACAGTCACTTCGTCAAAGATGAAAGATTACAAACACCTTTTATAACAAATCATAATCTCTCCAAACGGCTATTGTGTCTGTCAAATGTGTGTGTGTGTTTGTATGTGACCTCAGAGAGGGGTGTGTGTGTGTGTGTGTCTATGGGAGGGTGTGAGTGAGTGACATCATTTTGATATCTGTGTCTATGTGCTAGGTCAGCAAATCACATCTTAATTCCATATGTATGTGTGTGTGAATGAAACCTTCAATCATAAGCAAAATAATATTTCAGCAATTCAGCAATTTCATTTACGTATGTCAAAGCGCGTGAGATGTTTTTACGACAATGTTTTAAACAAAGACTATGTTTGGTCTAACAAAGAAGTGTTCTTCTCCACTGGACGAAGGTCAGGCTACACAGGAACAGTTTAAAATCACTGCCATAGTATATGCAATAGTCCAAAATAATAAAGGATCTTAAAAAGCTCTAAAATGTACTATAAGTAATATATACTATAATATATAATATAAGAGTCTTAACTCTTTGTTCAGCAATAAGGCTACCATTACATCCAACATTAAAGTGTGTGTGTGTGGGTCGATCTGACACTAAAACAGACCTTGGTGGGTCCTTCAGACACTTCTCTGTTCAAAATACACATTTCATAAACAAAATGTTCCCAAACAATGTCCAGCCGAGACAGAAGGTCATTTTTAACTGAACCTTAAGTTAACTCTTAATTTTGTCACCATTTTAATAATAATACTTATAAGAATAATAAGAATAATACTTATATAACCCTAACAGAGACCTTTCAGCATTTTAAGAATTTTGTCATTGGATACCTTAACCAGAGAGAATGAGTCTGCCGAGGCTCCCTTACCCTGATAAAATGACTGTAAAAAAACTGAGTCATATAGTCCCATTTGGCTGGGCAACTTTTTTACTAATGTGTTGGCTATAGTTGTAAAATAGTTGTTCAAATTATTGGCCACTTCAGATTTATCAGATATGACTTTCCCTCCGATATCCAAACTCAGATTCAATGATTTTGTTTTAACTCTATTACTATATCCCACAAGCTTTAAGGTCTTCCATAATTTCCTTGAATTATTCCTATTCTCAAATATTTTCTCATTGAAAAAACTTGACTTCGCTTTTTTTATCAGTTGAATTACCTCATTCCTTTGTTTTTTATAATTGACAAACATCTGCTCATCCTTGTTTTTTCTAAATGTATCATAAAGATCATTTCTCTTCTGTATGGCTTTTAATATATCTCCATTCATCCATGGCTCTGTCCTGACTTTGATTCTAATATTTTTTACTGGGGCAACTATGTCAATGGCCTTAAGAAACATATATTTAAAAAGAAACCAAGCTTTATCCACCTTTGTACTATTGAATATTGGAGACCATTCTAAATTCTTTAACAGGTCACAGAAAGCCTCTTTACTGTAGTTTTTAAATGATCTTGCTTTACTTGTATTGTGACAATTAAACTTGTGTTTCTGAATTTTACGTGTACAGTAGATCATTGAATGATCACTAAGACCATATTCTAAAACTCCACTATTAGATATTTTAGATTTGTCTGAGACCAAAATTAAATCTATGATGGTTTGAGTATTAGTACAGACCCTTGTAAACTGAGTGATAAGCTGCTGAAAATCAAACAGGTTACAAAAATGCTTCATACTTTTACATATAGAAGAGTCAGCTTTTAAAACATTGGTATTAAAATCTCCGATCATGATCACTTCAGATTTAACAAAGTCCATCATTTTTGTACAATTGTCTTCCAGAAGCTCATAAAAGTTATTTTGATCAGGTGGTCTGCAACACGTCCCTATCAGAATAGGTTTGGATTTGGGCATTAAGATGTCCACCCAAACAATTTCCAAGTCATTGTGTTCCAAGTCCAGTCGCACATTAAAACCAATGTCCGCGCGTATGTAGACACATACTCCCCCTCCCTGTCTATTTCGGTTCTTTCTAACAATACAGTAATTTTCGATTTCAATCTCTGCGTCACTTACAGAATCGTCCAACCAGGTCTCAGAGAAGGATAAAATCGCAATCTTGCTTGTACTAAAAAGCAGTCTAATTTCATCCATTTTCTTAACAAGGCTTCTTACGTTTAGATGAAGAATGTGCAGTCCGGGTCTAGTAAACATGCCATAGAAAATCGCCTCCGATACTGGAGAAGACTTAACGATATTTGACAAGTCCACAGGTGAATTTTGGCCTACCTCCACAGTCCTGATGTTATCCTTTGGAGCTAGTAGGCTATCCCCGATATCAGAGCCCGTATCTTGCCCCCCTCTCGCCGACATCACCACACCCGACAGACTCGTAGCATTAGGTTGAGATGGTTGAAACCCGCCACGGTCAATCGGAAAGGGAGGGAAAGGTAAATCCTCCAAAGCCGATCCTCCGCCATCATGCCTCTGCTGTAGCAGCTGACGACCTCCATGGCAGGCCGCCCACTCCACTCCTCCACCTGAAAGGGCCAGAGCCGGTCGAAGGCCAGGCAGCCCCTGGGAGGAATGCTGTTGATGTCCATTGCCCACAGTCAGCTGATGCGGTCCGGGGTTTGGTTGAATATCCCCGGCCATCATTAAAGTCGCAATCAAGTAGAGGATCGCTTGATAAGGGCAGCTTTGTTTCCTCCTCTCGTTTGAACGATGTGCTGAGATAGTAAAAGTGGCGTGTCCATTGTTTAAAACGTTGGAGTAAATGGCATACTGATGCCCAGTGTTTTGTGTTATATGGAAATCACATCCATGTTTCATTTGATTTGTAAAACAGCAGCGGACCGACAGAAAAAACAACAAGAACATGTAGCTCATGATAAACAGTCTCTGCTTGGTAATAGGCACAATATAGTAACGTTCATCCCGATGTATCAAAGTTTTACCGTTGCGAAGATAACTTTGATTAGAGGCAGCATTGTGGTTGCCGATTCCAAAAGGTGTTCTTGGAACTCGAGCCAGCACACCTGCCTGACGTCGGGTTTGCGCCGCCATGATGGTCAAGGAGGCGTGGCTCCAAGTAGAAATTATTTTTCCAAGTAAGAGTGGAAAAAGTTAGCCGGCTAGGCTAGCGAGTTAGCCTGCCGAAAGAAAAGCTGTTTACTAATCCGTTATGAAGCCTTGCTGTTTTTTGAGAATCATTTAATTGTGTCAAAAACATGTCCTCTCCGAGACAGCTAATTTTTCAATATAAAATAACATATCTAAAATGATTATTTTCATCCTAAAATGTGGTCAAGATATTGGGACATAAATATTAGAGACAACTAACACAAAGCTTACAGCCTTATATTTAAAAGCACCATGGAAGTAGTGGATTCTGAATTGTCAAAAAAAAAAGTCCTCTCCGAGAATCACTTCATTTGTTTCTCCCAGCCCTGCTTAAAGCTACACTTAATCTTCTTTATCTTATAGCAGATTACACAAAACTACCATACACATATGTCAGAAAATTACCTGAAATCTGTTCTTTAACTTGTCCTTCACTTAAAAACTGGTACAAGAACCAGTTTGAATCAATTTGAATTTTGGACCCCGTGACACAAACTTCGTATCCTGATTGTAAAACAACCCAGTAAATGTAGCGCGTTACTACCCACCTCTGTGTGTATTTGATTCATACTTGATTACATGATCGTTGTGTTAACATGTGAATTTCCCCTACAGGGATCAATAAAGTTTCTCTTATGCATAAATCACCAATAACTCTCATTTGATAGCTATCTGGTTCCCCAAAGCTTCAATCGAGAGAGTATCAACTCGCCAAAATTTGTTCATGTATGAATTTTACTTCTGTCAAAAATAACACAAAAGAGAGTAGTTCCAGAGATGGGACCAAGTCACACATGTGCAAGTCTCAAGTAAGTCTCAAGTCTTAAAGTGCCATTCCACCATTTTATGCCATTCCATCTTTGGCATAAAATACAATATATTTTGACAACATATATAAATGGTATCACTAGATAGAGAAATCTTTTAGCTTCAAAATGATATATCAAACATAATTTTTTGACAACGACAAGTATATTAATTTTGCGACCACAGTCACCTACCCTTTTAATTTCCGCGCGTGATGTCATCGGCAGGTTCCCCTTCTTGTGTACCACGTGACGTGTGACGTGGCACATATTATCAGCAATGGCGGATAGAATGCGATAAAAATAATACCAATAAATCTAGTTAATACCAATAAATCTAGCTAACTGAAAGATTAACTCAAAATTTTTCGCAATTTTTTTGGCCCCCATATATGAGGAGAAATGACTCTCTCACTTTGGGGGTTTCCTGGTCTAAAAATAGACCGACACGTGGTACACAAGAAGGGGAACCTGCCGATGACATCACGTTTCACTACCGCGCGGAAATTAAAAGGGTAGGTGACTTTGGTTGCAAAATTAATATACTTGTCGTTGTCAAAAAATTATGTTTGATATATCATTTTGAAGCTAAAAAATTTCTCTGTCTAGTCATGTTGTCATAAAATATATTGTATTTTATGCCAAAGAATACATCCAATGGTGGAATGGCACTTTAACCTTCAAGTCACAAGCAAGTCCGAAGTATTTTTTTCTTGGGCAAGTCAAGTAAAGTCAAGTCAAGTCACAGGCTATGTTAAGTCAAGTCAAGTCAAGTCCTGTAATAGGTCAAGTCAAGTCCAAGTCAAGTCACCTTAGGCGTATTGTAATTTTAGCTGCAAAATCTGATCTTAATAAAGTGAAAAGGCAACATAAGTAACTGTAAGTAAACATCAATAGCAAATGTGCCCAACCTGTTTAAAATTTTTGCATTGTAAATCTTCATGTTCAGTAAAAGACATCATGGAATCAAACAAAACAGTAATAACGTAATTATTAGTCATTTATTGATGGCAAAAGTGATCTGTAGATCAAAAGCCAACTGTATTTCATGTTTTAAACATTTTTTCAACAGTGAGTTGCAACCAGTAACAGCTAAAACAAAAAGTAACTTGTATTAAATTGTTACACTTCTCTCTCAATCACTCTCTCCCAGATGCGCACACACACTCACTCACACCCACACAGAAGCTTGCCGTCTCACTCACACACACAGACACACACACACTCACACCCACACAGAAGCTCGCCATCTCACTCACACACACAGACACAGTATACCCACAAGTAACTTCCCTTTTACAAAGTAACAAATAACAACTTACAGTAAACTTTGTCACATTTCTCTGCTCTCTCTCTCTCTCTCTCTCTCTCTCTCTCGCTCTCTCTCTCTCTCACACACACACACACACACACACACACACACACACACACACACACAGTATATCCACAAGTAACTCCCCAATTACAAAGTAACAAATAACAGCTCCCCTCCTAGAACTGCCACCTTATTGTGGTGGAGGGGTTTGTGTGCTTGAATGATCCTAGGAGCTATGTTGTCGGGGGCATTATGCCCCTGTCAGGGTTTCCCAAGGCAGACAGGTCCTAGGTGACAGGCCAGACCAAGAGCAGTTCACCAAAACCCTTATGGAGAAACAATCAAGGACCGTGACTTCACCTGGTATGGCGCAGCCGGGGCCCCACCCTGGAGCCAGGCCCGGGGTTGGGGCTCGTTTGTGAGCACTTGGTGGCTGGGCCTTTGCCCATGGGGCCCGGCCGGGCTCAGCCCGAAGAGATGACATGGGCCCGACCTCCTGTGGGTTCACCACCCGCAGAGGTAGCAGTAGGGGACTGGTGCAGTGTGGATTGGGTGGCAGTCGAAGGCAGGGGCCTCGACAACCTGATCCCCGGACACAGCGGCTAGCTGTTAGGACATGGAATATCACTTCGCTGGGGGGGAAAGAGCCTGAGCTTGTGCAGGAGGTTGAGCGGTACCGGCTAGAGATGGTCAGGCTCACCTCCATGCACAGCTTGGGCTCTGGAACCCAGCTCCTCGAGAGGGGCTGGACTCTCCACTTCTCTGGAGTCACCCATGGTGAGCGGCGGCTGGCTGGTGTGGGCTTGCTTATAGCTCCCCAGGTCAGCCGCCATGTGTTGGAGTTTACCCCAGTGAACGAGAGGGTCACCTCTCCGCACCTTCGGATTGGGGAGAGGGCTCTTGCTGTTGTTTGTGCCTGGGGGCCAAATAGCAGTATAGAGTATCCGGCCTTCTTGGAGTTCCTGGGAGAGGTACTGAGGGGTGCTCAGACTGGGGACTCCATTGTGCTACTGGGGGACTTCAGTGCTCACGTGGGCAATGACAGTGACACCTGGAGGGGCGTGGTTGGGAGGAACCGCCTCCCTGATCTGAACCCGAGTGATGTTTCGTTATTGGACTTCTGTGCCAGTCACGTTTTGTCCACAACGAACACAATGTTTGAGCATAGGGGTGTCCATAAGTGCACGTGGCACCAGGACACCTTAGGTTGGAGGTCGATGATAGACTTTGTTGTCGTTTCATCTGATCTCCAGCCCTATGTCTTGGACACTCGGGTGAAGAGAGGGGCTGAGCTGTCAACTGATCACCACCTGGTGGTGAGTTGGATCCGCTGGCGGAGGAGGAAGCTGGACAGACCTCGCAGGCCCAAACATATGGTGAGGGTCTGCTGGGAACGTTTGTCCGAGCACTCTGTTGGGGAGGTCTTTAACTCCCACCTCCGGGAGAGCTTTTCCCAGCTTCTCAGGGAGGCAGGGGACATTGAGTCTGAGTGGACCATGTTCTCTACCTCCATTGTGGACGCAGCTGTTCAGAGCTGTGGCCGCAAGGTCTCCGGTGCCTGTCGTGGCGGCATTCCCCGAACCCGGTGGTGGACACCAGAAGTAAGGGATGCCGTCAAGCTGAAGAAGGAGTCCTATCGAGCCATGTTGACCTCCAGGACTCCTCAGGCAGCTGACGGGTATCGGCAGGCCAGGCATGCTGCAGCTCGGGCAGTTGCGGAGGCAAAAACTTGGAACTGGGAGGAGTGCGGGGAGGCCATGGAGAAGGACTATCGGTCGGCCTCAAAGAAATTCTGGCAAACCGTCCGGCGCCTCAGGAGGGAGAAGCAGTACTCTGCCAACACTGTTTACAGTGCAGGTGGGGAGCTGTTGATCACGACTGGGGACATTGTGGGGTGGTGGAAGGAATACTTTGAGGATCTCCTCAATCTCACCGTCATGTCTTCCATTGAGGAGACTGAGGCTGATGACTCAGAGGTGGACTCGTCCATTACCCAAGCCGAAGTCACTGAGGTGGTTTGCAAGCTCCTCGGTGGCAAGGCACCGGGGGTGGATGAGATCCTCCCTGAGTATCTCAAGTCTCTGGATGTTGTGGGGCTGTCTTGGTTGACACGCCTCTGCAACATCGTGTGGCGGTTGGGGACAGTGCCTCTGGAGTGGCAGACTGGGGTGGTGGTCCCTCTTTTTAAGAAAGAGGACTGGAGAGTGTGCTCCAATTATAGGGGAATCACACTTCTCAGCCTCCCAGGGAAGGTTTACTCCAGGGTACTGGGGAGGAGAATTTGACCAATACTCGAACCTAGGATCCAGGAGGAACAATGCGGTTTTCGTCCTGGTCACGGAACACTGGACCAGCTTTATACCCTTCATAGGGTGCTCGAGGGTTCATGGGAGTTTGCCCAAACAGTCCACATGTGCTTTGTGGATCTGGAGAAGGCATTCGACCGTGTCCCCCGTGTTATTCTGTGGGGGGTGCTTTGGGAGTATGGGGTTTGGGGCTCTTTGCTAAGGGCTGTCCGGTCCCTGTACGAATGGAGTAAGAGTCTGGTTCGCATTGCCGGCAGTAAGTCAGACCTGTTCCCAGTGCATGTTGGACTTTGGCAGGGCTGCCCTTTGTCACCGGTTCTGTTCATAATTTTTATGGACAGAATTTCTAGGTGCAGCCAGGGGCCGGAAGGAATCCTGTTTGGGAACCACAGGATTTCATCTCTGCTTTTTGCGGATGATGTTGTCCTGTTGGCTTCTTCAAACCAGGATCTTCAGCATGCACTGGGGCAGTTTGCAGTCGAGTGTGAAGCGGCTGGGATGAGAATCAGCACCTCCAAGTCCGAGGCCATGGTTCTCGACCAGAAAAGGGTGGCTTGCCCTCTCCAGGTTAGTGGAGAAGTCCTGCCTCAAGTGGAGGAGTTTAAGTATCTTGGGATCTTGTTCACAAGTGAGGGAAGGATGGAGAGTGAGATCAACAGGTGGATCGGTGCAGCCTCCGCAGTGATGCGGTCACTTTACCGGTCCGTCGTGGTGAAGAAGGAGTTGAGCCAAAAGGCTAAGCTCTCAGTTTACCGGTCGATCTACATTCCAACTCTCACCTGTGGTCATGAGCTTTGGGTAATGACCGAAAGAACAAGATCGTGGATACAAGCGGCCAAAATGAGTTTCCTTCGCAGGGTGGCTGGGCGCTCCCTTAGAGATAGGGTGAGAAGCACAGTCACTCGGGAGGAGCTCAGAGTAGAGCCGCTGCTCCTCCACATTGAGAAGAATCAGCTGAGGTGGCTCGGGCATCTTTTTCGGATGCCTCCTGGACGCCTCCCTGGGGAGGTGTTCCAGGCATGTCCCCCCGGGAGGAGTCCCCGGGGAAGACCCAGGACACGCTGGAGGGACTATGTCTCTTGGCTGGCCTGGGAACGCCTCGGTGTTCTTCCCGAGGAGCTGGCCGAGGTGTCTGGGGAAAGGGAAGTTTGGGCTTCCATGCTTAGACTGCTGCCTCCGTGACCCGGTCCCGGATAAAGCGGAAGAAGACAAGACGACACGAGACAAATAACAGCTAAAACAAATAACAACTTACAGTACATTAAACTTTGTCACATTACTCTGCTCTCACACACACCCTCGCTCACACACAGACACAATCCACAAGTCATTCCCTTTTTACAAGGTATTGCACTTGCAAAATATGAGATTAGAGAGAGTCTTATCAGGGTATCTGCACATTTTTCAAGTACAAATTTAAAGACTTTTAAGACCTTTTCAAGACCTCTAAATGGAAAAATTAAGACTGTACCTTGACAAAGAAAATGATAAATACGACAACTTAAAACTTTTGTGCAATAGTTTTTTTACGAACTTTAAGAAGAATGCACACAATTGGTGAACAACAGGGTGCATCAATGGCAACTGTTAGACATGCAAACAGCTGAAGCAAAGTCGTGCCTGCAGAACTACTGTAGCAGCAAGGAGAAGACTGGTGTTTACTGGAGAAAACACCATGAATCATTTCAAAAACAAAAACAATAAACGGCAAGTAGAACCAGCTGAACAACCTTAGCCGGCACTATTTCAATCCCCAAAGATTATCTTTGATGATGTGTGATTTTGTGTCTGACAGCAAAATCAGTCTGAGTGTCGTACAGTATACAGCTGGCTGAGGAAGTTCTCAAGTATCTTCTGCATTATAGCAGGTAACAGCGTAAACCTGTTTATGCAGTCATACAATCATCAGAGTGTTACATTAAACACAGAAAAACAACTGTCACCTTTCATAACCATTATTATCAATATTAATCAATGTGTTGTAATAACTGTAAACTAATTATCATCAGTGCAATTGTTATATCAATGTTCATTATTCAAAAATAATCATTAATTATTATCTATAATCCATGAATAATTGTTTGTATTACTACTACTACTACTACTACTCATCTCATCTCATCTCATCTCATCTCATCTCATCTCATCTCATTATCTCTAGCCGCTTTATCCTGTTCTACAGGGTCGCAGGCGGACTGGAGCCTATCCTAGCTGACTACGGGCGAAAGGCAGGGTACACCCTGGACAAGTCGCCAGGTCATCACAGGGCTGACACATAGACACAGACAACCATTCACACTCACATTCACACCTACGGTCAATTTAGAGTCACCAGTTAACCTAACCTGCATGTCTTTGGACTTTTTTTCTCTCCGCCTCCTCAAGCGAGTAGGATGCTTCTTTGCTTTGCTCCTGCTTTGCTCCTGCTTGATCTTTATTTTACTTTACTTTCTCATTTAATTTCCACTATTATTTCATTTCATAAGCTTTTAATTTAATTTTAATTTAATTTCCACTATTTTTTTCATTTTATTTTTCATCTTTATAAGATAAGTTAGTTTTTAAAACAAAATGCCAGGGGGCAAAAAATCCAGGAGATCCTGCAGAAAATGCACAGAACTAGAACAGAGGATTTCTATCCTGGAATCAAAGATTGATGCTCTGCCAAAGACGGACGAATTAAGAGCGATACCTCAGGAAAGGAGTACAGAAACAGTGGTTGAGAATGCAGAGATTGCACCCCGACAAGCCGATGGCATTGCAGATCGAATGGATTAATTCATCGATCTAACAGGGCAAAATGTGAGTACAGAAAACTGGCACATGATGGGTGGCAGGCCCAAAAATAAAAACAGAAGAGTAATTACCTCAACACCAGCTCATTCTGATACTATGCAACCCATGCTCCACAGCCATGCTATTAGAAATAGAGCTAGGTCTACAAATTACAATAGGATTTACAATCCTATGGAAACTCCACAGCCAATAAGGCTTCAGAACAAATTTGAATGCCTCAGGGATGTGGAAGCGGAATTTTCAGGTGGACAAACACATTGTAGAAAGAGATCGCACCATAACCGAAGAGCTGTGGGAAGAGGCAAAAAGCAGCTCGTAACACCACCTGATCCCACAACCCTTGTTCTTGGTGATTCCACTGTAAGACATTTAAAAGGACATGGGATGATTATTTGCTGCCTTCCAAATGCATCCATCTCTGACACCAAAGACAGCATTTTGAAACTCATGTCCGAGCATAAAACTATCAAACGTATTGTTGTGCATGTGGGAGCAAGTGATGTTTTCAGAGAACAGCTGTTTGTCCAAGATGATTTCAGAAAACTTTTTTTATGATCTCTATAAGACTGGAATACAATCTTTTATCAGTGGCCCATTCCCTGCAAGGGGAAGCTTTGCATTTACTCGACTCTTCAGTCTTAACACCTGGCTTGGAAAAACTTGTTTTTCATCTGGTATGAACTTCATAGACAATTTTAACCTTTTCTGGAATCGCAGAGAATTCTTCAAGCCAAATAGCACTGAACTCATCTGGATTGGGACCAAAGTCTTAGCGGATCATTATAGACTTGCAATTTTCTCTCAGCCAACATTGAGGAAAACAGTTGATAAGATATCGCAGACTGACCCAGTTACAAATATCAACAATAGCTCTGCAAAGCCAAAACAATCATCTATGCAAGTCAGGGCTTTGAACCGGAATTTTTTTCCTATTGGTTCGTTCCGAACAGAAACGGAATTTTAACGTTTCCGGTTTTGGGTTCCACCATTAAATAGACGTTCCCGAACCGGTTAGAACAAAAAAATTTCGTTCCCGGAACGGTTAATTACGTTCCCTGTCAGCTGTTTAACAAATGGCTATAAAATTATGTCTCTGTCTCATCCAGCTTAAGCCAAATGTAGGCTAATTCTATTACAACCTTCATTAAATAAGACAAGAAATAATTCAAAACAATTATTATTTCAAATGTTGGCAATTTGGATTCTCAGTATGTCTTCCCATCTACACAAACAGAAAAAGTGCCAAAAATGAAAGATAATTCGTTTAGTGTGTTACCAAAGGCTAGTCAGGCCCTATAGAGGGCTACCGCATGACGTCACTGCGCCGCGAGATTTTGTTAAGCACCATATTGGAAGTACACATCTATGCAAGTACATACATACATAACAAACTACACCTGAAATGTAGCCAGGGCCGGTTCTGCCCTAATCTGGACCCGGGTGCAACATCGCGCAACCCCCCCCCCAAAAAAAAAAAAACAGTCTAAATCAGGACAACCATCACATAACTATAACTATAAACATTTTATATCAACTATTTTAACTAAATGGGCTATAATAAATAAGCCTGCAGGCAGCCACGGCGGGCTGCCTCAGAAAAGACCATTTGTCCTACCTTAAAACTCGTTTTGCATTTTCTGCCTCCTTTTTTGTATTTTCAACCCTCCGTTTATTTTCTTTCCTTTTCTGAAAACCCGATTTGTGTCCAGACATTTTGTTCTGCTACCAACGAACTAACTCGTCAGGTCTCGTCTCTCGAGCCCGCGATGATTCCCGTGGGAAGGGCAACAACTGATACATTTTTACAAACAGCCAATAAACAGCCAATAGGGAGGTTGCATCATTCAGGCTCTTCTTTGCTCAGACACTCAGTAATGCACTTACTCACTAGTAGTCCACCTTCCCGCTCTCTCCATTCAGTCAGCGACCGTCACACAGGAAGTGAACCCCAGCGGGTCATAGAAACTTGCGCAGGAGAAGAATGACTATTTGTAGGCTACAGAAACTTTGAGGAACGAAATAAAAACTGGTATTAACCGGTTACCATTATTTTTAATAAGCGTTTCTGTTCCAGAACATAAAAAATAATAAAGTTTCTGGTTTCGTTTCTGTTCCATGTGAAATAGAAAAAGTTCCCGGTTTTCGTTTTCGTTCCTTGAACTGGTTCAAAGCCCTGATGCAAGTCTTCACCAAGGACACACAGCCATCTGGGGCAGATTGCCAAGGACATCAACAATCACACGGAGAATGTGAGCATGCGATTCCATCATGCGATTCCATCCAGATTGAGGTCCTGACCAAAGATAATCATGTCAAGGCTGCATCACCCACATCTCGACCCCATGCAAGTATCACAGAGACTATCAGGGAGACAGTCACCACAGAGACAGTCATGGAAACACAAAGACCTCACCAAAGTCTCGCTCTTCTGATTTTATTGTACCATCTCTGTTTCCCCCCTGCATGGATTTCCCTAATAGTATGCAGAGACTGCTGCCAATGGCTACACTCTCTTTTTCCAGCCCAAATCTGTTGCGACAAGCAGTGTACCCAGTTCATCAAAAATCAACCAACAGACTGAACTGTGTTCGCCCAGGACTTTCAGCTGGCTACCAATCTTTTTCACCATCTAAAAGATACATGACATCTCCAATTAGGCCTGGCACGGTATATGTATTCGTACCGAACCGTCACGGTACGGGGGTCACGGTTCGGTGCGCGCATTTTCACGGAGAATACACACGGTACAGAAGTTTAATGTTGATCTGAACGCGGATCTGTTATTTCACAAGAGTTTCCTTCAGGACACATTTAACCACTGCCACCTGCAAGCTCTGATTGGTCCATAGACATGGATTGGTCTAGGTAGCAAACTCCACCTTCAAATACAAACTCTGCTCTGTGGGAAGGTACCGCTGTTAGGTTGTTGTTGTTGTGAGAGAGGGCTAACAATGGCGAGTGGTGAAGAGCTAGAAGACCCACCATCATCATTTAAGTCAGTGGTGTGGGATAACTTCGAGTTCCCCATGAGTTATAACAGCAATGGAGAGCGAGTGGTTGACAAAACAAAGACGGTCTGCCATCGTTGTTCGACATCTGTTCATTACGTGAGTGGGAACACTTCAAACATGTTAACACATATCCAGCGACACCACCCAGACATCCCCATCACCGGGACGAGACGGAAGAAAAGTGTCCAATTACGTCTCCCAAATGTCTTACAACAGCCCCTTGACACAAATACATGCAGAGCAAAAAAAATTACCAAAGCAATTGTAATTTACATCGCATCCGCTATGCGCCCATATTCCACTGTAGAAGAGGCGGGATTCAAATATTTATTACATGTGCTCGAACCTCGCTACACTCCTCCATCCCGCAGCCATGTAAGAGAATCAGTAGTGCCAGCCTTATACAACAGAACGAGACAAATTGTGGAACAGGGGTTAAAAGCTGCGCATTCTATTGCGCTCACCACGGATTCATGGACTTCTTGGGCAACTGAAAGTTTCCTGACCGTCACTGCTCATTTCATCAGCCCTGAGTGGGACATGAGGACCGTAGTCCTGCAAACGCGCCCCTTACACGAACAACACACAAGCACCCATCTGGCTGAAAAGCTGAACGAAGTCGTGACCGAATGGAAGTTAGAAAGACGTGGGATGCCCATAGCCGTCACCACAGACAATGCGAGGAACATTGTTAATGCCGTCGGTGAAGCAGGGCTCGGTCCGCATATCGCGTGCTTTGCACACACCCTCAACCTGGCCGCAAAAAAAGCCCTCGAGATCAAGCAGGTGTTGCATGTGCTTGCAAAAATGAGATCTACCGTCGCATTTTTCCACCGCAGCACCACCGCAGCCTACATTTTGGAGCGCAAGCAAGAAATGCTGGGCTTGCCGAAACACTGCCTCATTAATGATGTCGCAACTCGATGGAACTCGAGCTTCGAGATGGTGGAGCGGTATCTCGAGCAGCAAGCTGCTGTTTATTCTGCCTTAGCAGAGAGGAATGTGAGAAGCAAAGACATCATGAATCTTTCCGATCTGGAGCTGTCCCACGCAGAGGCCATCGTTGACGTGATGAAGCCTCTGAAGACCATCACGGCAGTAATCAGCACAGAAACCACCCCATCCCTTTCCATGATCCTGCCACTGCAAACTACACTTCTGAAATCAACAGAAACAAATACAGCTGATTCTCCAATTGCAAGAGACATGAAAAATGCCATCAGGGACAACTTTCAAGGCTGATATGATGACCCAGACCTCCGGGACTTCTTAAATAAATGTACAGCACTGGACCCCAGGTTCAAAACACTCAATCACTTGGATCCAGCCTGTCAGCAGAAAGTTCATGAAGATCTCATCAGAGAAGTTCTGGGCAGAGCAGAAAAGGTATGCATATAAGAAAATTATTATTATTATTATTATTATTATTATTATTATTATTATTATTATTATTAACCTGCTTCCCCAGATGGGGTTTGGCCAG
The DNA here is from genome assembly GCF_027579695.1 of Neoarius graeffei. Lineage (NCBI taxonomy): Eukaryota > Metazoa > Chordata > Actinopteri > Siluriformes > Ariidae > Neoarius > Neoarius graeffei. The sequence goes on along the minus strand of NC_083570.1, from coordinate 121,761,935 downwards.
GTATTGCAATGACTGTTTGTCTACCTGCAATACTAAAAAACGCCTGTAGGTGGCTGTCTCAATATTGCAATGTAACATTACTGCACATCCACAAATTTGGGGCCAGGTTGCCATCTCTGATTGCACTTATTATTATATGTTATATATATACACTGACTATAAATGTTATTCCTTAAGGGAATAATCTGCTCTAACTCCATAATTCTTTTTTAATATTATTGTCTTTGTCATTTGATTTTGCAGAATGACACCCCCCTGTCTGCAGAAGAGGACAGTCCATCTACTTCACAGGCCCAGGCCACTGCTTTGCCAGGGATGGCAGAAGAGTCAGAGGTATCCTCCTCCCAACCTCCTTCAAAGAGGTCAGCCATGGCAGAACTTTTTGGCTCACTGTTCAAAGTTGACCAAAGGAACCAGCCTAATTTGCAACAGCAGTTGAAGGAAGAAGTCAGTGGTTACATGGCAAAGGACTGCACCTCAGTTGACTCTGACCCGCTTTCCTGGTGGAAAAGGCATGAGTCTGTTTATCCTAATCTAGCCGTATTGGCAAAAAGTTACCTGGCCATACCTGCCACTTCAGTACCCAGTGAAAGGGTTTTTTCAACAGCAGGTGACATAGTCAGTGCCACCAGATCGGCACTCAGCACTGAGAGTGTAGACAAACTTGTTTTTTTGAAGAAAAACCTTAAAGTTGAATGAAGGTGGACAGTACACAGCTGTACACAGTTGATTTATTGTGAAATGCAAATGTTTTAAACAGTGTTATGTTGTGATCTGTGAGGCCTATAGCTCATGTTCACTGAGCTACGTGAATGTAAAAAAGTGTTTAGGCACGCGTGCGTATTGTATGTTAAAGTACCCAAAAAGGTCATGTGTTGCACTGATGCACCTATCAATATATGACTATTCATGTATATCAATATATGACAATTCAATGTGGTGCTTGCTCACTTGTTTTATTTACAGAAAGTTGCAGCTATCTCAGCTGGGGATTTAAACAATAAAAAGCTGCCTTTGAGGATAACCTTTTGGTTGTTTTTTTTTTTCCTGCACTGTACCGAAAATGTACCGAACCGTAGGGTCAGAACCGAGGTACGTACCGAACCGTGAGTTTTGTGTACCGTGCCACCTCTACTGTATCTCCAATCTTTCCACCCTCAAACCAAATGGAACATACAGAGAGTCTTGTATGATGTGCTGTGGGTCCCTGCATTGGGTGTAGTTTTGAAAACAAGCTGGGACCCAGTATGCCTATGCCATTCTCTATTCCTGTGTTGATAAGAAATAGAAAACATAGAGCATATTTAACCCAGGGGGTAAACCAGTCTAGTCTCCTTCCTGTTTCAAAACAACATCAGAGTGCCCAAGTGGGTATTACTTCTAGACTTTCTGTAAAGCTAGCTCTTCTGAACGTTAGATCACTTTCAAACAAGTCATTTTTAATTAATGATCTTATCTGCAAATACAATCTTGATTTTTTGCTTCTAACTGAAACTTGGCTGGATCAAGCAAATAGTGCTACCACCCTTATTGAAGCAACTCCCCCAAATTTTAATTTTATGAATGTTACCTGACAGGGGAAAGGCGGAGGGATTGCAAATATATTCAAAGTTTCTTTTCAATGTAAACAATCCTCACTTGGTGATTTTACATCCTTTGAACACTTATGTGCACTTGTTACATGCTCTCCTAAAATCACATCACACACATCACATTATCTCTAGCCGCTTTATCCTTCTACAGGGTCGCAGGCAAGCTGGAGCCTATCCCAGCTGACTACGGGCAAAAGGCAGGGTACACCCTGGACAAGTCGCCAGGTCATCACAGGGCTGACACATAGACACAACCATTCACACTCACATTCACACCTACGGTCAATTTAGAGTCACCAGTTAACCTAACCTGCATGTCTTTGGACTGTGGGGGAAACCGGAGCACCCGGAGGAAACCCACGCGGACACGGGGAGAACATGCAAACTCCGCACAGAAAGGCCCTCGCCGGCCCCGGGGCTCGAACCCAGGACCTTCTTGCTGTGAGGCGACAGCGCTAACCACTACACCACCGTGCCGCCCTCTCCTAAAATATTGTTATTAACTATTTACAGGCCTCCAAGACATTCAGCCAAAGTTTTTCTGGAAGAGTTTGGTGAACTGTTGTCAGTCATTTGCTTAGAGTTTGACTGTCTTATTATATCTGGGGATTTTAACTTGCATGTAGATAATCCTGCAAACACTTATGCCAGAGAACTACTTGCACTTATTGACAACTTCAACCTAGTACAACATGTACAGGGGCCGACCCACTCTCGTGGTCATACCCTTGACCTCGTCATCACAAAGGGTCTTACTGTTTCTACTACTGTTGTTGACCTGGCCTTATCTGATCATTTTTGTGTTTTCTCTGATGTTTCTGTCTCCTCACATTCAGAACAGCTCAACGACTATGGGTAGGAGAGTCATAAATGACAACACGTGTTCTCTTTGAGCAAGCTCTCTCTCGGATGTCAACCAAAACGTCAGACTCTGTAGATGATTTACTGGAAATTTTTAATTTAAATATGACCCAAATTATGGATGATATTGCTCCATTCAAAATCAAAAGAGTCAATGACAAGCAGAAAGCACCATGGAAGCAATACCCAGCTGTTAAATTGCTAAAGAGAGAATGTAGAAAGACTGAAAGAAAATGGCGCAAATCTAAACTTCACATCCATTATCAAATCCATAAAGAGATGCTTTGTAAATATAATTATGAAATTCGTAAAGCAAGACAGTCTTTCTTCTCCAACATCATCAACAGGAATATGAACAATGCCCGTGTGCTATTTTCAACAGTAGAGAAGCTAACTAATCCCCCACCACAATTAGCACCTGAACTTCCCTCAGTTAATAAATGCAATGAGTTTGCATCCTTCTTCAAAGGTAAAATTGATAAAATACGGCAGAATATTGCTCATAATATATCTCAGTTGCAAATAATTGAAAAACTGCAATCACCAGTGACACAGACAGATACAGTGGGGCAAAAAAGTATTTAGTCAGCCACCAATTGTGCAAGTTCTCCCACTTAAAAAGATGAGAGAGGCCTGTAATTTTCATCATAGGTACACTTCAACTATGAAAGACAGAATGGGGGGAAAGAATCCAGGAAATCACATTGTAGGATTTTTAATGAATTAATTGGTAAATTCCTCGGTAAAATAAGTATTTGGTCACCTACAAACAAGCAAGATTTCTGGCTCTCACAGACCTCCAACTTCTTCTTTAAGAGGCTCCTCTGTCCTCCACTTGTTACCTGTATTAATGGCACCTGTTTGAACTCATTATCAGTATAAAAGACACCTGTCCACAACCTCACACAGTCACACTCCAAGCTCCACTATGGCTAAGACCAAAGAGCTGTCAAAGGACACCAGAAACAAAATTGTAGACCTGCACCAGGCTGGGAAGACTGAATCTGCAATAGGTAAGCAGCTTGGTGTGAAGAAATCAACTGTGGGGGCAATTATTAGAAAATGGAAGACATACAAGACCACTGATAATCTCCCTCGATCTGGGGCTCCACGCAAGATCTCACCCCGTGGGGTCAAAATGATCATAAGAATGGTAAGCAAAAATCCCAGAACCACATGGGGGGACCTAGTGAATGGCCTGTAGAGAGCTGGGACCAAAGTAACAAAGGCTATCATCAGTAACACACTACGCCACCAGGGACTCAAATCCTGCAGTGCCAGACGTGTCCCCCTGCTTAAGCCAGTACATGTCCAGGCCCATCTGAAGTTTGCTAGAGAGCGTTTGGATGATCCAAAAGAGGATTGGGAGAATGTCATATGGTCAGATGAAACCAAAATAGAACTTTTTGGTAAAAACTCAACTTGTCGTGTTTGGAGGAGAAAGAATGCTGAGTTGCATCCAAAGAACACCATACCTACTGTGAAGCATGGGGGTGGAAACATCATGCTTTGGGGCTGTTTTTCTGCAAAGGGACCAGGACGACTGATCCGTGTAAAGGAAAGAATGAATGGGGCCATGTATCGTGAGATTTTGAGTGAAAACCTCCTTCCATCAGCAAGGGCATTGAAGATGAAATGTGGCTGGGTCTTTCAGCATGACAATGATCCCAAACACACCACCCGGGCAATGAAAGAGTGGCTTTGTAAGAAGCATTTCAAGGTCCTGGAGTGGCCTAGCCAGTCTCCAGATCTCAACCCCATAGAAAATCTTTGGAGGGAGTTGAAAGTCCGTGTTGCCCAGCAACAGCCCCAAAACATCACTGCTCTAGAGGAGATCTGCATGGAGGAATGGGCCAAAATACCAGCAACAGTGTGTGAAAACCTTGTGAAGACTTACAGAAAACGTTTGACCTCTGTCATTGCAAACAAAGGGTATATAACAAAGTATTGAGATGAACTTTTGTTATTGACCAAATACTTATTTTCCACCATAATTTGCAAATTAATCCTTTAAAAATCAGACAATGTGATTTTCTGGATTTTTTTTCTCATTTTGTCTCTCATAGTTGAGGTATACCTATGATGAAAATTACAGGCCTCTCTCATCTTTTTAAGTGGGAGAACTTGCACAATTGGTGACTGACTAAATATTTTTTTGCCCCACTGTAACTTCAACACAATGTCAGAATTTTGTTTAATTGATTATGAGACTCTTGAAAAAAATGTACAAAATCTCAGTTCCTCAACATCTGAATTGGACATTCTGCCCACCAACTTTTTTAAGTCTGTTCTTCATCTTATAATTACAGATGTGCTTCAAATCATAAATACATCCCTAGCGACTGGCATTGTTCCTGTGTCCCTGAAAAAAGCCGTTGTAAAGCCCCTACTTAAAAAGAATAATCTGGATGCTTCAGTATTAAACAACTAAAGGCCAATATCAAATCTACCATTCATCGGGAAAATCCTTGAAAAAATTGTCTTCAATCAATTAACTGCCTTCTTGATATCAAACAGCTGTTTTGAGAACTTTCAGTCAGGATTTCGTGCCAATCATAGCACTGAAACAGCGCTGATTAAAGTTATAAATGACATGCGTCTTAATACTGATGCAGGCAAAACATCGGTCCTGGTGTTACTGGACCTCAGTGCAGCTTTTGATACTGTTGATCACAACATACTGCTATATCGACTTGAACACTGGGTTGGGTTGACTGGTAAAGTTATCAATTGGTTAAAATCATACTTAAAAGATAGATTCTTCTTTGTTACCATGGGAAATTGTACCTCAACATCAATGTCCTTGACCTGTGGTGTCCCCCAGGGGTCGATTCTTGGACCATTACTATTCAACCTTTATATGCTCCCACTTGGGCAAATTATCAAGAACAACTCAATTTTGTATCACTGCTATGCAGATGACACCCAAATTTATTTTGCTCTATCACCTAATGATTATGCCCCCCTTGAATGTCTCTACCAGTGTATTGATCAAATCAATAACTGGATGTCACAAAATTTTCTTCAGCTGAACACAGATAAAACAGAAGTAATTCTATTTGGGGAAAAAAGATGAAAGACTCAGGATTACCACTATTCTTGACACAAAGGGGATTAAAAAAAGAAATGATTAAAAATCTTGGTGTTTTCATTGACAGCAAGCTAAACTTTGACAGTCACATGAAAGCAATCACTAAAACGGCATTTTATCACCTAAAAACATTTCCAAACTAAGAGGACTTATGTCAAAAAATAATCTGGAAAAACTTATACATGCCTTCATCTCTAGTAGGGTTGATTACTGCAATGGCCTTTTCACAGGCCTGCCAAAAAAGACCATCAAACGACTTCAGCTGGTTCAAAATGCAGCGGCTAGGGTTCTCACACGAACAAAAAGAACAGAGCACATTACTCCAATTCTAAGGTCCCTTCACTGTCTTCCAGTAAGCTACAGAATTGACTTTAAAGCATTGCTGCTGGTGTACAAATCTCTAAATGGTACAGGGCCCAATTACCTCTCTGATATGTTGCAGCGGCCTAACCCAGTCAGATCTACCAGATCACAACAGAAAAATTTACTATTAAAACCAGTTGTTAAAACAAAGTGTGGTGAAGCAGCTTTTAGCTACTATGCAGTACAGCTATGGAACCAACTGCCAGAGGACATCAAAAATGCTCCTGCTGTTGGCAGCTTTAAATCTAGGTTAAAGACCAAGCTGTTTTCAGATGCTTTCTGCTAAATTATTAATATTGTCATCTCTACATGTTTTAAACTCTTAACTTTTACAGTCTCTGCATGTTTTAAATTTTACTTAACTTTTATTCTATTTTATTCTGCTGTTTTGTTTTTTTTTTTTTTTTACTGAACTTTTACTTCATTTTATTATTTTATTTCTACTATTGGTTAATTCTTATTATTTTTCTTCCCCATTTATTTTATGTAATTTTATTTTCTATTGTTTACTGTTTTGCTTTTACTTCTGTAAAGCACATTGACCTGCCACTGTGTATGAAATGTGCTATATAAATAAACTTGCCTTGCGGGGGAAACCGGAGCACCCGGAGGAAACCCACACGGACACGGGGAGAACATGCAAACTTCGCACAGAAAGGCCCTCGCCGGCCACGGGGCTCGAACCCGGACCTTCTTGCTGTGAAGCGACAGCGCTAACCACTACACCACCGTGTCGCCGCAATTATTATAATTCAGTATTATTACTACTTAATTAATAAGCAGTGATTATCAAAATGTAATTTAATAATAAGTAGTAATTATCATCAACTACTAAATTATACTAATAAATAATAAGTAGTGATTATTAAAATGCTATAAAATTGAGTTATAAGATTAGTTAAAATTATTATTAAAAAAGTAGTTATTATTATTATTAGTAGTAGTAGTAGTAGTGATAAACAATTATTCATGGATTATAGATAACTTGTTTTTAATAGTGAACATTGATAACAACTGAACTGATAATAATAATAACATTAGCAACAAGTATTACTAGTGGTATTATTGTTTATTATTATTATTAGTAGTACAGTTATTTTATATCACTATTCACTATTTAAAAAAATATCTATAATCCATGAGTATTTGTTTGTATTCTACCAATTACTACTTTTTAATAATTATTTGTAATAATTTTTGATAACTTAATTTTATAACATTTAATAATCCCTAGTACTTATTAATCACTAATTCATAAGTAGTAATGACTAATAATCAATAATTACTATTACTACTAATTATCATTAGTGGTTGTTAATATTATTCTCATTATTATATTAAAAACACTGTTGTAGATGATAAGTAATATAACTAAAAAACTTTTTGTACAAATTATTTATATTGTACTATATTTAGAATTATTGTATTTTTTGGAGTTCTTTTTCATTGAGTTTTGAAATAAAGGTTGTTTATATATTTATATTAAACTTAGTACAATAAACAATGTTAATTATGTAGGTGCAGTTGGTTTTAAGTGATCAATCTCATTAAATCAGTCTCATTAAATCATTAAATCAGTCTCATTAAATATTAAATCAGTCTCATTAATTAATCTCATTAAATCAGTCTCATTGATTAATACCATTAATTGTGGTGCTTAATAATAAATTATCAAACAGCTAAATTATGGTATATTCCAAATTATTATGATCACTTACCGTATTACATAACTCATATGCACCTTTAGAATTCTTTTGAGATTGGGCTACTTCAAAATATTGGAACAACAAATAAAGACACAGTTTCAATAATAATGGAATTTATTATAGCAAAGATAAAAATTGAATAATAGCAGTTGAAATATATACAAATATGATATATACTTGATGAGCATGTGTGTGCGCGTGTGTTTGTGTGTGTTAAAAAGAAATTAAACATGAAACATGTAGTGTGTGTGTGGGGGGGTCACCACCACGGGCGCAGATAGAGGGGGGGACGGGGGGATTCGTCCCACCCAGATTTAAATTCACCTCGTTCGGTCCCCCCCACTTATAGGGAGGAAAAAACGTCTATGCTGTCTTTCTTTGCATAAGGCAAACCTCACGGAAAAATCAAAAGACTAATTACCATTCGGTTTATTGAGGTGCACAGCAGTACAGACGTAGTTGCAACTGCACAGACTGCAGAGGTTGCGAACTCGAGCTTGGTTGCTATGGTTACCCACAACAAGTTTGACAGGCATATCGGGGACAGCGCCTCCTAGTTCAGGACCCCAACACAGCATGATGAAGGGTGCCAAAAGGCAGAAAAAGATTGCATCGTTTAAAAAACAAAAACAAAAAAACAACGACTGTAAGTAAACTATGCCTTACTTTATCATATCACCTTGCAATTTTTTGATAGTCTGTTCAAAGTAATGTCGTAGTGAAAGTAAAATCATACGGAGTAGAGAAGCCTTTCTGGTAGCCTCCTTCTTTTGGTGGTAGCCTGTAGATACAGTGCTCAGAAGGCAGTTTTAATGTTTAATCTGGCGTTCCCTGCCATAATTTCAGCGAGCATATTGTTTCATAAGGAAACTTTGCGAAGAGTTGTTGACTGACTGCTGCTCACGCAACACACAGGCATAGTTAGAAAGTCAGGATGCACTGGTTTACACTTTACACACACACACACACACACACACACACACACACACACACACACACACACACACACACACAAACACACACACGTAGCCCAGCCTCTCGCTATGTTTAACAGTTGGAACTTAGCGGTTTTAAAACGAGTTTTGCAGTTTCTGTGCATGATGATAATGTGTAAACTTTGGATTTCCATAGGCTATGTTAAAATGTTATCATTGTCCTGGCTTGCAGGTAGTTCCTGGTGATGGCAGTGAGGGAGGCGAAATAACATGTATACACACTACCGTTCAAAAGTTTGGGGTCACCCAGACAATTTTGTGTTTTCCATGAAAAGTCACACTTTTATTTTCCACCATAAGTTGTAACATGAATAGAAAATATAGTCAAGACATTTTTCTGGCCATTTTGAGCATTTAATCGACCCCACAAATGTGATGCTCCAGAAACTCAATCTGCTCAAAGGAAGGTCAGTTTTATAGCTTCTCTAAAGAGCTAAACTGCTTTCAGCTGTGCGAACATGATTGTACAAGGGTTTTCTAATCATCCATTAGCCTTCTGAGGCAATGAGCAAACACATTGTACCATTAGAACACTGGAGTGATAGTTGCTGGAAATGGGCCTCTATACACCTATGGAGATATTGCACCAAAAACCAGACATTTGCAGCTAGAATAGTCATTTACCACATTAGCAATGTATAGAGTGGATTTCTGATTAGTTTAAAGTGATCTTCATTGAAAAGAACAGTGATTTTCTTTCAAAAATAAGGACATTTCAAAGTGACCCCAAACTTTTGAACGGTAGTGTGTGTATATATATGTATATATATATATATATATATATATATATATATATATATATATATATATATATATATATATACACACACACACACACACACATGCACACAAACATACACAAAATGGAATCATTTGCTGACAGCTCAGTCCCCCCCCAGTTCAAAAATCCTATCTGCGCCCCTGGACTCACCACGTGTGGAGACAAAGATTAGCCTTGTGTGGCTAACTAAGATATGTTTGTGTGTGTCCACATGGTGGAGGCCTAGATTAGCCTTGTGTTGCTAGCTAAGACAAAGGAAAGCTAGCTAAGATGTGTTTGTGAGGCCTGTGGCCACGTGGTGGAGTTGACCACGTGTTGCTAAGTAAAACAAAGTGTTGCTAATGTGTGCTTGTGTGTGGCCTGTGGCCTAAGCAAAAGGCTAGCGTAGGATGCTAGCTAGGTATGTGTGTGTGTGTGTGTGTGTGTGTGTGTGTGTGTGTGTGTGTGTGTGTGTGTATGTGTATCCACGCGGTGTAGGCCTTGTGGCTTAAGCAAAAGGTTAGCCTAGCTTGCTAACGAGACAAAAGAATGCTAGCTAAGGTGTGTTTGTGAGGCCTGTGTGTGTGGCCTGAACAACAGAGTTAACATGGATTGCTAATTAGACAAAAGAATTAGCCGTATGTGGCTAGTTAAGGCCCAAGGACCCTACCTCGTGGAGTTAAGACAAAAGGTGTGTATGTGAGTGTGGAGGAGGGCTGCCACGTGTTCCCTTGAGACAATACACTTAGCCCTGGAGGCTAATGGGACGAAATAATTAGGCTAATTTCACTAGCTTATAACAGTACTAAATCCACTGAAATCTTGATGCGGTCAAGATACGTGTAATAATGAAATCAAAGTGTTAGCCAGGAATAGAGAGAGAGTATGCAACGCCTATCTATTAAACAATTGAGAGATCAAAACAAACTAGAACAATCAAGTCAACACGTTGCGTGTCTACAGTGTAAACAATTAAACCGTTCCTGATTTTAAATTCACACTACATCAATAAAAGCTAATTCCTAAGACTAGGTTTTGCCCAAATGCCAGTCTTACTTAGTATCTTGCCTCTACGCAAGATTATGAAGAGATGTTCCAAGACTTTTGGAGTTTCACCGTTGTGGAGCACATGAGTCTCTTCCGTGGAAAGCAGAGGATTTCTTGGTCCGACGCGTAGTCGCTCGTGATGAAAAGAAAGTCTCTGATTAAAACAATGTGCACAGCTTTTAATTAGAAGGATCCGGTCGCTCCTAATTATAAATTAACTGCTTTGGGCTGCAGTCGTACATACTTATAAGGAACAAATGAAAAACTGGTTGTAACTCGACTGAGTTAAAAATCGCGTGATTCTGGATTTTTACCGTGGCCAGTGGTAAACAAAGAAAGCGCGAAACTCTGATTCTTGAGGAAAAGAAAAGAAAAAGACGTCTTTATCTGGTTTTCTGGTGCAGGGTATCTCTTTGTGTCTGGATGGCTTGGGATCCAAGACAAGAGAGAAAGAGCGGAAGCGTTGTTCCATTACTTATGCCTTCCAGGAGGAAGTGACATAGATGATCCCGCCGACACGTGACGTGGGTCACCGCGGAAATTGGCTGATGGGAAATGTAGTCTCTTAAAGGGACTGTACCTACAATCCCCCTTTTGGTCTCAGGGGTATGATGGAGTCATAGCACTGAGAGCACAGTACCATACAGTCCACGTGTCCATAGTCCTTGAGGTAGCCTTGCTCTGTACAGTCCATGGTGTCCTGTGAAAACTGGGTAAACTGGGTAGACAAAAGGTGTGTATGTGAGTGTGGAGGAGGGCTGCCACGTGTTCCCTTGAGACAATACACTTAGCCCTGGAGGCTAATGGGACGAAATAATTAGGCTAATTTCACTAGCTTATAACAGTACTAAATCCACTGAAATCTTGATGCGGTCAAGATACGTGTAATAATGAAATCAAAGTGTTAGCCAGGAATAGAGAGTATGCAATGCCTATCTATTAAACAATTGAGAGATCAAAACAAACTAGAACAATCAAGTCAACACGTTGCGTGTCTACAGTGTAAACAATTAAACCGTTCCTGATTTTAAATTCACACTACATCAATAAAAGCTAATTCCTAAGACTAGGTTTTGCCCAAATGCCAGTCTTACTTAGTATCTTGCCTCTACGCAAGATTATGAAGAGATGTTCCAAGACTTTTGGAGTTTCACCGTTGTGGAGCACATGAGTCTCTTCCGTGGAAAGCAGAGGATTTCTTGGTCCGACGCGTAGTCACTCGTGATGAAAAGAAAGTCTCTGATTAAAACAATGTGCACAGCTTTTAATTAGAAGGATCCGGTCGCTCCTAATTATAAATTAACTGCTTTGGGCTGCAGTCGTACATACTTATAAGGAACAAATGAAAAACTGGTTGTAACTCGACTGAGTTAAAAATCGCGTGATTCTGGATTTTTACCGTGGCCAGTGGTAAACAAAGAAAGCGCGAAACTCTGATTCTTGAGGAAAAGAAAAGAAAAAGACGTCTTTATCTGGTTTTCTGGTGCAGGGTATCTCTTTGTGTCTGGATGGCTTGGGATCCAAGACAAGAGAGAAAGAGCGGAAGCGTTGTTCCATTACTTATGCCTTCCAGGAGGAAGTGACATAGATGATCCCGCCGACACGTGACGTGGGTCACCGCGGAAATTGGCTGATGGGAAATGTAGTCTCTTAAAGGGACTGTACCTACAATCCCCCTTTTGGTCTCAGGGGTATGATGGAGTCATAGCACTGAGAGCACAGTACCGTACAGTCCACGTGTCCATAGTCCTTGAGGTAGCCTTGCTCTGTACAGTCCATGGTGTCCTGTGAAAACTGGGTAAACTGGGTAGACAAAAGGTGTGTATGTGAGTGTGGAGGAGGGCTGCCACGTGTTCCCTTGAGACAATACACTTAGCCCTGGAGGCTAATGGGACGAAATAATTAGGCTAATTTCACTAGCTTATAACAGTACTAAATCCACTGAAATCTTGATGCGGTCAAGATACGTGTAATAATGAAATCAAAGTGTTAGCCAGGAATAGAGAGTATGCAATGCCTATCTATTAAACAATTGAGAGATCAAAACAAACTAGAACAATCAAGTCAACACGTTGCGTGTCTACAGTGTAAACAATTAAACCGTTCCTGATTTTAAATTCACACTACATCAATAAAAGCTAATTCCTAAGACTAGGTTTTGCCCAAATGCCAGTCTTACTTAGTATCTTGCCTCTACGCAAGATTATGAAGAGATGTTCCAAGACTTTTGGAGTTTCACCGTTGTGGAGCACATGAGTCTCTTCCGTGGAAAGCAGAGGATTTCTTGGTCCGACGCGTAGTCACTCGTGATGAAAAGAAAGTCTCTGATTAAAACAATGTGCACAGCTTTTAATTAGAAGGATCCGGTCGCTCCTAATTATAAATTAACTGCTTTGGGCTGCAGTCGTACATACTTATAAGGAACAAATGAAAAACTGGTTGTAACTCGACTGAGTTAAAAATCGCGTGATTCTGGATTTTTACCGTGGCCAGTGGTAAACAAAGAAAGCGCGAAACTCTGATTCTTGAGGAAAAGAAAAGAAAAAGACGTCTTTATCTGGTTTTCTGGTGCAGGGTATCTCTTTGTGTCTGGATGGCTTGGGATCCAAGACGAGAGAGAAAGAGCGGAAGCGTTGTTCCATTACTTATGCCTTCCAGGAGGAAGTGACATAGATGATCCCGCCGACACGTGACGTAGGTCACCGCGGAAATTGGCTGATGGGGAATGTAGTCTCTTAAAGGGACTGTACCTACAATCCCCCTTTTGGTCTCAGGGGTATGATGGAGTCATAGCACTGAGAGCACAGTACCGTACAGTCCACGTGTCCATAGTCCTTGAGGTAGCCTTGCTCTGTACAGTCCATGGTGTCCTGTGAAAACTGGGTAAACTCATGAGTTCCAGTAAGACAGTTGGAGGCAGAGGCATTTGGGCATATAATCACTATAGGCATTTTGGGCATATAATCACTATCTAACTCGGTCAAAGTCACATCTAAAAAAAAATTAAACATTGAACATGAAACATATATACTTCATTTCCTACGCATAAAAAAAACAAGAAAAGAGAAGAAAGGAAGGAAGAAAAGAAGTATTAGTGTTTGGGTTGGTAAACCTAATCTTCTGGGAAGGTGATAGCAGCAGGTGGTCTGGCCAGAAAGCATGCGCTACTGCGGCTAAAGTTGTCAGGGATGCAGACCATCTTATCCAGCTTGTCGTGTAGTGTTGTTATGTATGGGTTGCTTGGGCAGACCCAGTGGATGTCTTTAGTGGAGGTGCACATCTCTAAGTCTTGTGGATTCACAAAAATGAGGATAGCACTGCCAAGACTATATGCCAGGTGTATTTGCGATGAATACACATTAGTAATAGTAGCGGATTTTAGCATTTTATCAACCATGTTATACCGAAGGGTTATTACTTTATTGGGTTGGTGAGTCTGACTGGGAATGTTAGTGTAAGCTTATGTGTGAGTGACGCGTACAATCTAGGTGGACAGGATGGGCCTAACTATCGTCCACCCCCTTTTGGAGTGAGGACTGTTCAAAAGGTTTGATTTGATGGCTATGGATCCATCAATATGAGGGCGTTTGATTAGGCCTGGATGTCCTAATGCGATATGCCATGGGGGACAGTTTTCCTACGATCGAAAAGTCCCAACCAATGTGGTAGGAACTTATTTTTTTTAAAAACTCCTACCGGCTTGGTAAAGTTAAAATATAGGACTTTGTCGCCTATTTGATATTTGTGATGGGAGGTTTTTCGGTCGTAGTAGGCCTTTGTCCTTTTCCACTCGTTTCTATTTATTTTGTTGAGGGGTCTGACCTCTTTTGTAACAGTTCTTTAATCTCAGCCAACTGGCTTTTAAAGAGTCCAGCTCTGAGTGGAACTCACCAGGTTGGTCTGAATCACTGTGTCGGTCACCTCTACCCCTTCGTTTAGAGCTACGGTCGGAACGCTCCTGCCATCTCTGGCCAGAGCGAGGATGACGGTCTTGCTGCCAACCACCTTGTTCCCTACGACCCTTTTCATCTGATGGGCGGTTGCCATAGTCACTGTGGACTTGCCTTCGGTCCCTCCTGGCCTTACCTTGCCGATTTTTCCACTCACCCTGGTGATGGCTCGGCAAGGGGCGGTCTGGACCGGGATTTCTCCAGGGGGGTCCCCCTTTTGGATCTTTGCCTCCTTCTAAGGCTAGCAGGGGCCCGTCTGCATCCTGGAGACTAAGGACTCTGGGTTCATCATCGTTTCTGTTTGTGGTTTTGACAATGGTCTCCCAGGTAATTCGGGCTAGTTGCCTAATTTCCCTCACTGAGTAAAAACTTTGTTGACACGTCAGTGTGACTTGAGTCCACACACTTGGGTGGAGGTTATGTAAGAAGAGGGATTTGAAACCTCTATCTTCTTCCAAGCCTGGTGCGCTACTACCCTGGAAATAGGCCGTACGTAGCCGTCTATAATATTCACGGGGTGCCTCAGACCGTTTTTGTTTGATTTGTATAGCACACAATGTCGCGGAGGTTTTGTCCGTGTATGGCGCATATTCTTCCCTCATGTAATTGCGAAGTTTCGAATAACTATCGTGAACGTTTGGGGGTAGTGTCTCTAAAAAGGCACGAACGCTGCTACTGGAGGTCTTCCAGATCAGTCTAAGTTTCTCTCGCTTTGTGGCTTTCGGTAGGTCCATCAGGCATCGGTCAATTTCTCGCAGATAATCATTTACGTTAGTTCTTTCATTCTCAGGATCGAATTGCTTGACATCTTTGGCAAGTAGGTCAATTTGCCGTAAGCAAAGGGTTTGGTGCACGTCCTTGTGCGACCTCCTTGGCTCTTCTGAGTACTCACTATCTGAGCTACTCTGGAATCGCTCCCGTTTCGCACGAGATGCGTAGTCTGATTCATCCGAAGATGGATCAGGGATACTGTAGCGCACTGACCTGGGTGTGCTACGGGCCTGGGCTCGGGATGAGCGCAGGACGACTCCACCCTGGCTAAACGACGACGGAGTCATGTAGCGGGTTGATGGAGTTTGGCGGGATGTCTGGTGCTCAACCAGGTAATCTATGGTGTCCGGTTCAGATGCCTCTTCCCGCTCTGAGCTTCGGTGCATTGTTGGGGGTCTTTCACACCCCTCGCGCCCTTCTTGGGGGGTTCTGCTCCTTGGCAGCCCTTTTGGCAGCTTTTTCGGCTTTCTCTAGTCTTTCTGCGCAATCATCAAGGGAGTTCTTCAAGAGACTACGCTCCCTATATAAATCATTGACATTGGCTGCCAGCTCAGCATTTCTGGTGGTCAGCCTGTCAACCTCTCTGCAGAGCGATCTGATCTCTAGATCAGTATCCTGGAAGTGTAACAGGAATAGCTTACCTAGTGCCTCTTGGACACTAATAGTTGTTCTCTTTGGATCTCTCATATGTTTTATTGAATTGACTATGTTAATTTGGCATTCATGCCTACTCATGTCCCTAATGTTTGCCCTTTCAGAGACAGAGCAGTGAATGAGGTCTGCGATGACCTCAAAGAGAGACACGTCTTGAGCGTTGTCTTCAATTTCTGAGACACGAGGGGATGCCATTTTGCTTAGGTTGGATAATTAATTAATCAATGAGTTAATTTATTAATTAATTGTTATTAATTAATATTAACTATGTAATTAATTAATCAGTTGATAAAGTTTGTTTGTAAAATGCTATCTCTTATCCTTAGTTATGAATAGGTTATTAGTATTTGTGCTATGGTTATCACGCTACTGTTAACTGTTTAACACACCTGGGGATATACCTTAGCAGTTGTTTAATCAAACTGATAGTTTATCTGTTGTTGCAACAATATTCAAGAAGTCAACACCAATCGCCTCACACGGGGCACCAATTTAATGTAGGTGCAGTTGGTTTTAAGTGATCAATCTCATTAAATCAGTCTCATTAAATATTAAATCAGTCTCATTAAATCATTAAATCAGTATCATTAAATATTAAATCAGTCTCATTAATTAATCTCATTAAATCAGTCTCATTGATTAATACCATTAAATTTGTTGCTTAGTAATAAATTATCAAACAGGTAAATTATGGTATATTCCAAATTATTATGATCACTTACCGTATTACATAACTCATATGCACCTTTAGAATTCTTTTGAGATTGGGCTACTTCAAAATATTGGAACAACAAATAAAGACACAGTTTCAATAATAATGGAATTTATTATAGCAAAGATAAACATTGAATAATAGCAGTTGAAATATATACAAATATGATAGATACTTGATGAGCGTGTGTGTGTATGTGCGCACACGTGTTTGTGTGTTAAAAAGAAATTAAACATTAAACATGAAACATGTAGTGTGTGTGGGGGGGGGTCACCACATGTGGAGACAAAGATTAGCCTTGTGTGGCTAGCTAAGATATGTTTGTGTGTGTCCACATGGTGGAGGCCTAGATTAGCCTTGTGTTGCTAGCTAAGACAAAGGAAAGCTAGCTAAGGTGTGTTTGTGAGGACTGTGGCCACGTGGTGGAGTTGACCACGTGTTGCTAAGTAAAACAAAGAATTAGCACGTGTTGCTAATATGTGCTTGTGTGTGGCCTGTGGCCTAAGCAAAAGGCTAGCGTGGGACACTAGCTAGGTATGTTTGTGTGTGTGTGTGTGTGTGTGTATCCACGTGGTGTAGGCCTTGTGGCTTAAGCAAAAGGTTAGCCTAGCTTGCTAATGAGACAAAAGAATGCTAGCTAAGTTGTGTTTGTGAGGCCTGTGTGTGTGGCCTGAACAACAGAGTTAACATGGATTGCTAATTAGACAAAAGAATTAGCCGTATGTGGCTAGTCAAGGCCCGAGGACCCTACCTCGTGGAGTTAAGACAAAAGGTGTGTATGTGAGTGTGGAGGAGGGCTGCCACGTGTTCCCTTGAGACAATACACTTAGCCCTGGAGGCTAATGGGACAAAATAATTAGGCTAATTTCACTAGCTTATAACAGTACTAAATCCACTGAAATCTTGATGCAGTCAAGATACGTGTAATAATGAAATCAAAGTGTTAGCCAGGAATAGAGAGAGAGCATGCAAAGCCTATCTATTAAACAATTGAGATATCAAAACAAAATAGAACAATCAATTCAACATGCTGCATGTCGACAGTGTAAACAATTAAACCGTTCCTGAGTTTAAATTCACACTACTTCAATAAAGGCTAATTCCTAAGACTAGGTTTTGCCCAAATGCCAGTCTTACTTAGTATCTTGCCTCTACGCAAGATTATGAAGAGATGTTCTGAGACTTTGGGAGTTTCACCATTGTGGAGCACGTGAGTCTCTTCCATGGAAAGCAGAGGATTTCTTGGTCCGACGCGTAGTCACTCGTGATGAAAAGAATGTCTCTGATTAAAACAATGTGCACAGCTTTTAATTAGAAGGATCTGGTCGCTCCTAATTATAAATTAACTGCTTTGGGCTGCAGTTGTACATACTTATAAGGAACAAATGAAAAACCGGTTGTAACTCGACTGAGTTAAAAATCGCACGATTCTGGATTTTTACCGTGGCCAGTGGTAAAGAAAGAAAGCGCGAAACTCTGATTCTTGAGGAAAAGAAAAGAAAAAAGACGTCTTTATCTGGTTTTCTGGTGCAGGGTATCTCTTTGTGTCTGGACGGCTTGGGATCCAAGACGAGAGAGAAAGAGTGGAAGCGTTGTTCCGTTACTTATGCCTTCCGGGAGGAAGTGACGTAGATGATCCCGCCCACACATGACGTAGGTCAACGCAGAAGTTGGCTGATGGGAAATGTAGTTTCTTAAAGGGACTGTACCTACAATTATGTAAAAAAATGATGCTAATCATTATTATTATTAGTAGTAGTAGTAGTAGTATTTCCTATAAGTCCCATTTTCCACCTGACTCTTGTGCGCATGCGCGAACCCCCCTGCGTTTCACTCCGGAGCGCTTGACCTCTAACACACACACATGCACGCGTGCCTCGTGTCGGTGAAAAGCCAGTTTCCCAGTCCGCCGTGTCCCCAGCGCTGCGTTACCATCTTTAAACACATTTGTGTGATCCAGTGCTTTTTATCGCAAACGATTCTTCTCCTTATTTTGGGGGTATTTGTCATCCCCCAGCCACTTGTCGTTAAACAGACATATTCCAATAATTATCAATGCTTTCTAGCACCCATGTAAGCTACCCGTGCATCTCTCACTCTTCGCAACCACCGCACCCACACCGCACTTCCTCCAGTAGCCTCCTAACGTTAGTTCTTGATCTACAGAATGCACAGAACACACAGAACCAATGCTGCCCCCAAAAGGTACGCTGCTCACTTTTAAAATTATGGTTAAAAAATACCCCAAACTGGATGGAGACATTTCACTTGTTTGGTCCAATATTAAATTTAATACCTCCCTTTCAAAAATTCCAGTCATTCCAAACAATTTAAGACATTTTTAGGCCTTGAAAACCGAAAGTTGTATTTAAGACTTTTTAAGACTTTTTAAGGGCCCGCGGGAACCCTACTTATCTGCAAGCCGAGCACGATGGGGTCTCATGATGATTCCACCATGGCTGAAGACTCTTTCAGCTGGGGCACTTAAGGCTGGCACTTACAAAGTTTTCATTGCAACAGGAAAAAGGGCAGGGAGGACAGCCCTGTTTGCATCCCAGAAGGACAGACAAGGCTGCCCACAACAAAGACCAAAATAGTTATTTAGTTGTGTCTCTGGGTTGGTGGTTGGGTCCTGCTTGCGGCGTTTTCTGTCGTCTGAGAATAAGCCAGCGCTGTCTTCCTGATGGCTTTCACTTTCGACGTCTTAGAATCCAGGACTCTGGGACGTTGTGTGAGGTTGCACCTCACGTAGGATCAGATCTAGTAATAACAAAGACAAATTGCGATATAAGATATCACGATCTTAAAAAGTGAACATACTCATTCATCATTTCACAGCTGAGTTTGATATGCTTGAAAAATTATCTCTAAAATGTATTATATTATTTATACAATTGTTGTGAATTTAATTTCCATAATTTGATAATGGTGACATGCCTAACTGTACATAATGTAAAAAAAAATCACTGACCTTTCACCATGTCAACAATGTTGTTCTTGATGTCATCAGTGACAAGCACATCATGCTGAAGCCACAACATGGAGAAAGCTGGGTCCAGGACAGCTGACCTGATGTAGACTGGGTCTGCAAATGGCAGCTCTTCTCCTGATGCTGCTGACAACATCTTCACATTAACAAAGATCCCCCAGAATCTTTCCTTCAGAGAGGATTGCAGGCTATGGATCATGCTTCCCAGGAAGTACGCTTGCGGTCTGAGTTTTTCCAAATGGTGGTTTAGTGACAATACACAGGGGAGGACAGAGCTTACAGTCACAGTCTTCTCTCCCTGAGTAAGATCAGTGGCCTTGGCAAATGGTTGTAGCACATCACAAAGTTCCTTCGTCAAGTTCCACTCCCTAATTGAGAAGACCAGCTCATTGTGTCCTGTGTCCTGAACAACACTGCTCAATTCCTGATGATTGAATGAAAGCACTGCCTTGACTTGGCGGAGAGTTGAATTCCACCATGTATTTACAGAAGCAGGTATCCCTCGCTGCCCAAACTTATCTTCAAATGCATCCTTAAAGGTGCTGGATGTATGCAGGAGAGAGCTCAGCTTGGAACATTTTGCAAAGGAACTGTTCATGATCCGTGCATCCTTCAGACCATCACCAACAGTTAACTGCAGAGTATGCGCAAAGCACTGCTGACGTTTTGGGCTTCCTTTGTTGATTGTGTGGTCCACAGTCTCCCATTCATCTCTGGAGAGGTCTTCCCACAATTCTGCATCATCCAGATTGTCATCATCAGTTACTTCGCCATCTTGTTCTTTTGGAAAACACACTGAAAAGGCTCACTTCATATTCGCGGCATTGTCGCAAATTATAAAGTCGAGTTTATGTCTGATTCCAAATTCCTCACACAGGGAATCGAAGGCTTCTGCAATGCGTCCCCTGTGTGGGGTCCTTTGAATTGGTTGCATGCCAGCAGGTATGACTTCAGCATAACTCCTTCAGAGGTTGCCAAGACATGACCAGTAACTCCCAAAAACCCACGCATCCTCCTATCTGACCAAATCTGACCAAGAATCAGTTTTATCTTTTCCCGAGTCTTGGCAACAAGGGATTCTATCTTTGAAGTCATTGTTCTGTGGCAGACAGGCTGGTACTTTGAGTCCACCACGGACATGAAATGCCGGAAATGTTTATTTTCTGTCATTGAAAGAGGCATGCTACATCCAATCACAAGGTCTGTAACCATAGCGTTGGTTATGGCCTTCTGTCTGGGATGATTGGCTGAATATGCTTCCAGAGGACGAGACTGGATGAACTGTGAAATTGCAGGCTGTGTACTATCAGCGCAGGCATTTCTTGTCCTTTCATACTCCGCATATCTGTGAAGCAGAAGCAAAAACAAGAATGGGATGTGCTGTATGGTTGGGCAGACATGAAAACATGACATATGGTTAAAAAATAGTTGTTTGAAGTTTTTTAAAACCACCATCTTGCTTAGGGCTGGATGATATTACTTATTAATATCAATCAATCAATATTATGATTAATTGAAGCTTTTACCACAATTACGATTAACAAATAATTATTTTTATTAGATGTTGTTTTTTGTAAGCTCAACTAAAGCTGACATATCTTAACCATGTGATTGTTTTATTTATTAACTATTTATTTAACATTTCCAACCATGAAATCAAAAGCTTGATATGAAAACGTCTCATCAGCTCATATTTTTTATGCTAAACAGTTACCAAAAAGTACAAAATAAAAAAAAAACTTGAAAAGAATAACTGATATAGGCCTAATTCATGTAAGATCACGAATAGAAGCTGCAGCAGGGATGGTACAGTTCACAGGAGGAACTCTGTTGTGGTGATGTGTCTTGGAGCTACTTTAATGTTCTTAATTCAATAAAGCCATTGTTTCACTTCAAGTTGTGTCTGGCGATCTTTTTGCAACTCTGGTAACACACTTAATATATAATTCCCCTTCCTTGCTATGAACATTCTGGCGAACTTCTGACAACTATTTGACATTTTACTGTGCACAAGTTGACCAATAGCATATGACAACGGGGTAGGTGAGCTACTTATGTTACACAGCATCACGAGTGCAAAGTGCACAATTTACTTACAACAGATATACAGAATCATTAAACTTGACTTAACTACATTACTAACCAGCATTGGCATCAAAATTTCACAATGATAAACTTAAACCGCCGCTCACTCTCGTAGCTGACATTAGCTAACAACCAATAGTTAGCTAGCTGCTAGTTGTAGGCAACTGTTCTTCTTTGATTTTGAAGATGTTCCTCGTTGAAGACGTCTTCAAACTCAAATTAGAAATCTAGTTGCCTATAACTAAACTCTTTGGATAACATGATCTGGGTGAATGAGAATATTCACAGACATTAGCTAACAACCAACACACCAGATAATATCACATTAACAAACACTTACTGCGCAGGATAGCTCTTCAAATGACGGATGAAATTTGAGGTCGTGGTCTGGCTGTCCGAAATTTTTATGTCGCAAAGCTTGCACTGCGCTGTTCGCCGTTTACCTTCTTGGAAGTAGTCTTTGAAGGCGAAAGTAATTACCCTCGGTATGGCTGACATGGGGCGGCATGGTGGTGTAGTGGTTAGCGCTGTCGCCTCACAGCAAGAAGGTCCGGGTTCGAGCCCCGTGGCTGGCGAGGGCCTTTCTGTGTGGAGTTTGCATGTTCTCCCCATGTCCGCGTGGGTTTGCTCTGGGTGCTCCGGTTTCCTCCACAGTCCAAAGACATGCAGGTTAGGTTAACTGGTGACTCTAAATTGACCGTAGGTGTGAATGTGAGTGTGAATGGTTGTCTGTGTCTATGTGTCAGCCCTGTGATGACCTGGCGACTTGTCCAGGGTGTACCCCGCCTTTCGCCCGTAGTCAGCTGGGATAGGCTCCAGCTTGCCTGCGGCCCTGTAGAACAGGATAAAGTGGCTACAGATAATGAGATGAGATGGCTGACATGTTTATGTGATATCTCACAAGACGTTTGCCACAGGGGCACAGCGGGGCGTGGGCGTGGTGTATGTAAGGTAGCCCACACAGAGAGGGCATAACTGATTGACAAGGCAGTGCTTTTCTCAGCCCGCAGTCCGCACAGTAATCAACATCATTTAAAAAAAAATTACCTTTTATATTCACACTGAAAACATGATGTGAACACTCAAGTCATTCAAGTCATCGTGTCGCAAGTCAAGTCAAGTCCCGAGTCTTATACCTCCAAGTCCGAGTCAAGTCTCAAGTACTGAATATTTTGTCAAGTCAAGTCAAGTCACAAGTCATTAAAACAGCGACTTGAGTCCAAGTCACTAAAGCTGTGTTCATATACTGTATATACCGGTACGATAGTGGTATAACTATATCGATACAAAGTATACCGGTACAGTTTAGTGCATCTGTCCACACTAGCGAGAAATGTTTGCGGTTTTCTTTCATGGAAGTTGAAATGCGCGTGCGCGAAATGTTTCCGTGGTTACCGAGTAACTTCCTTCTGAGAATATGGCAGATGAAACAGCGTGTGTGTGCTTTTTGTTGTCAATGTATAGTCTGTATTTCTGGTGGTCATTTATTCAGTTGAATCGTATAAAACGCGCGAGGCAGTTGAGAAAGAAACAAAGAAAATGAATCTCCGTTCTTCACTATTTTATTCAGCAAAGACATTGATTGAGGTGTGTGACTTTGCGCATACGCATTATATTTGTATCGATACAGAGCCGCTTCATCTGTCCACACTACAGCGAAGCGCTACAGTACCGATACTATACCAGTATGAAAGCCATACATTTCTGGGTTTCATACCGATACAGTTGTACCGCTACAGTACCAGTATAGTTGCTAGTGTGGACAGGTGTTGCCGTACGAAAGTAGTATCGTATCGGTACAAAATCCCTAGTGTGGACAGGGTATAAGTCTCAAGTCCCCATGTCTGGTAGTTACCATTGTTCATGACTAATGTGCAATTATTTCAAGACCCGAGTATTTTGATACTGTTTTTTTTGCACACTTTACAAATTGGCATTTGCTCTTCCACGTCCTCCTCACGATATCCAAAAAAATGCCAGATGACTGACCTCTTAATAGTTCTTTTAGGAACCAATTTGTCCGCTTCCATTTTTAATTTGTCGCTGAAATTGACAGAGCTTACACGGCAGCCTATGCAGCACCAGCGATTGCACGAACTGAGTCAGTGCTGTAAACCGAAACCAGTGTTGCCAGATACTGCTGAGGTTTTCCAGCCTAAAATATGTTCAAAACCCGCCAAAATGCACTTAAAACTGCCCAAAATGTAAAATGTACTTGATGCCTATCTTGTAAAGTAAAAATATGCAGCTAAAGTCCAGAATACTATTTGTAAATTGAACAAATGGCAGCATGAGCCCGTCAGTGCTGGAGGTGAAAAATCTGCTGTCTGGTACTTGGCTCCGTGTGGTTCCATCAGATTATAACTCTGCAATCATCTGCTGGGTTCTGAATCCTACACGCACCAGTAGGTGGCGCACACGCAGAATATTATGTAGGCTATGTTAGGCTACGATGCATATCTAACATCTGCATTGCTGAGGTTATTTATTTTTTATTTGTCTTTTATTTATTTATCTTTTTATTTATCCTGTTTATTAATTTTATAGGCCTAGTTATTCTGCTTAATTTATTTTTGTCTACATCCATGTATTTTCTTCATCTGTTATCCTGATTTTGTGGATTTGTTAGATTGTACCTGTTTTATATACTTCAATTAAAAAAAAAAGTTAGGCTGCGATGCATGGCTGAATGTAACATGAGAAGAGAAAATGGAGAATGGATTGCGTCATTCTTATTTACTAGTTTATGAGTTCAGTTTCTGCACTACATTACACACATTCATATTAGTCTTACAGTTACATCGACTTTTTTTGCTTAAATAATACTTAATGAGATTTATGTTTATTGTTAATGATTAATTTAGGCCAATGCTCGATTTTGGTTGTTTAAAATACCTAAGGGGTGCTGGGTAAACTAGGTCTCTGACTTGCCTCAGTTGACCAAAGAGAGCTGTTTTTCCTGATTTCCTTCATATATTCAAGAACATCATTTGGCTTCGGTGTTTAAATTCTCTCCCATCTCTGCTTTCTAGTGGGAGTGAAACTATGTAAACATCTGATAAAAACCCGCCGAACTAACTTCAAACCCGCCCAATTTTTGTCAACCAGCCCAAGCCATTTTTTGCCCACAAAGTAGAATTCGAAACCTTCCAATCTGGCAACACTGACCGAAATTAGGAAATCTTCCCATAAGTTCCTTTCAGCACCGAGATGTCGCCCGGGATTGGTTGGCGAGTGCGTGACATTGTTTTTTTTACCCTTAGGCAGACTCTCATGTTACTGCCTGAGGGACAGGGAGAAAACCACCAGAAAAGGTTTTAAACAAACACGAAACAAACGCAAGTTGTCAGATGACCATAAAATACTCGATAGTTACGATATAATAATTTTATGTATCTCACACAGAATTTTCGGAGATATATCGAGTATATTCGATATATCGCACAGCCCTAGTCTGAATCTTCGCTTCACATACATGTCAACCCCTCACGGCTCTCAGCTGTACTCCCTGGTGAAGAAATCCATAATTTCCATACCAAATCCATAGTAATATTTCATGCATAATAAAAATGTATCAGATCTTTTTTCCACCATGAAAAAAGTGATGACAGCAATGCTGTCATCACTTTTTTCATGGTGGGGAATCTTACTTCTCCCATGGCTGTTTTCATCTTTAAGATGTTAACCCACACCATGTCAAGTCTGATCCTGTTCCCCTGAGAGTCCACCAACTTGAGCTGTGAGTCTTCCATCAGTTGCAAGTCCTCATACTCTTCCTTTAGCTCCTCCAAATCAACATGAGGAGTGAATTTGTTGGCCAGTGATACAACTGAAATAAAATATGAAACAATATAGTCATGATAGTAATATAAAATACTATAAAAGATTTTGAATAAAAAAATGTTTTCTTGTTTAAATGTGGTTAATTGTTTAGAATTTGAACTAGATCATATATTTTAATGTTTAGAAATCTAATATATCCTAATAGCATTTTCTGGTTTGCATTCTTCACATGCATTTGAGATTTCATGTGTTCCCTCACGTCGTAAATTCCAGAGGCAAACACTTTCACATCTCTACAACAAATTGTGCAGTTGACATACTCAGCACCCATTTTGGAAGTGATAATTATTCCATTGAATGTTTCTGTCCATTCGGGAAGAAAGCGACCTCCAGTTTTAGATGTTTTGAGTTTTTTCTTCGGTGGTGCCAACATCTTGACCTCTTGACCTGTCTATTGTTACGCTACATGTGCTGTTATTTCCCGCTTGGTGTGCAGGAAAATCACAATTGCGCATGCTCAGACATTCGGAATGGCTTGTTGGTACTAGCGGAAGTACCAGTTGAGTAATTCTAAATGTAGAAAATGGCGGCTCCCATGCATTTTCGTATTTCATGACGATTTTTTTGATGGTAATAAATCAAAATAATTTTAAGGTGAAAATGTAGAAAAATCCGTAGTTGAATACCACTACGCCTGTACCATTTTTAAAATGCCGAAATCCGTAGGGGTTGACATGTATGGCTTTGTAATGGAAATTTCTAATAAACACTTCAGAACGCTAACAGTTGTCTTTTCAGTCATTTATTATAGTAGATCATATAAAAGATATATAAAATAGGAAAGGAAAGAGAAGAATAGAAGAAGACATCACTTCTGATGATGCCGAGAGTATGCGCAGTCTGAGTTGTGTTTTAGGAATGTTATCTATTATACTCTGAAAGCATTCGCTCACTGCTTGTGTCTTCATGTGATTGGCTCAAGATTTTCTATGAAGCTTTGTTAAAGTGTGGACCTGGCGTGCTCTGGTATGTGCAGGCGGATGCGAGTTAGGGAGAGCTCAAGCTCCCTGCTTATCACCACCGAGGTCAGGAAAGGTGGTTACATCATGAGAAGATGCGTAATTAGGACGAACTCAAGCACCCTGCTCATTACCACCAAGGCCACAGAAAAGTGATTACAACATGTGGAAAAACATCTCTTCTCAGTAACTAAGCCACTTTAGTTCAACATACAGAAACACAGAGAATAATAATATTCATCCATTAAGTCACTTGAGCTTAACATACAGAAACACAGAGAATAATAATGTTCATTCATTAAAATTCCCTCACATTCCCCCCTTTTTATCCTATAGGATAAATTGCTAAAAGGAAAGAAAAGAACTGTACACAGTTTCAGTGATAAGAGTTCTCAGAGAGATTCGACTTAACACGTCATTGAGTGTACAGGGATAATGCTAAGGCTGTTTTTATAAGACATAGACATCTTAAATGAATGCTAGCAAGCCATATACATAGATCAGGAATAATAGAACAGGAAACAATCATAATGAAAGTGTTTTAAGTCAGGACTAGTTTCATGTCAACTGTGCTGATGTCATCGAATGGTGGGTTATAGTCTTCGTGTGGGTTTGGAGGCCAGTTAGGTAAGTCGTCTGAGTCTATTTTCACCATCTGGTAACCAATATTTGTCAGCTGCCTCTGAAACACAGACATACAACATTGACAGAAAACAGGGAGCAAACATAGCATCACAATCACTAAGCCTAGGACCAGTATGGTGGATAGAATCAGAGTCTTCCATCCACTGAACCAATGCCACCAGCTGTCTTTGTCTCCTCCATGTTCGTCTGCTCGTAATTGTTCAGCAACCTTGCGCATCTTGTTCAGTGCCTCAGTAATGTTACCGAGTTAACCCTTGCCCTTCTTGACGTGTATTGGTGCTCAGAGGGCGGGCACGCCCTATCAGCCCTTGTCCCACCTCACCGAGACTTGGAGGAAACTCGAAACCCTAAGACTTATCTATCAGCTAGACACTGAAATACTCTTCCTTATTGAGGGTGCGTGTGTGATTGATGTGATACTCGCACTGTTCCATGCAGTGATGCCTTTCTTCCTCACGAGCTTTAGTCAGCGTCTGGTCACTTAGGCCTTCCTTTTCCTCCTGCTCAGCCGGTTCAGGAACCCTCCTGCAGTGGCTAGCATGGATCCATGTCACTCTGCCTGTGACCTTCACTGCCGTTGGGGTCATGAGCAGGATCTGGAATGGGCTATTCCACCATGACTTGTTCCACTTGGTTCATCAGAAGTCCTTCACCATGATCCAATCCCCTGGTTGTAGATCATGCAGAGGTCCCTCCGCGGGTTTGGGAAGTGCTTCTTTTACCTGTTTGTGGATAGATTTCAAAGCAGAGGACAACGTTGCACAGTAATTCAACATTGCATCATCACACAGTGTGGTGTCCAGCAGTGTTCCTTGAGCTGGCCATATCCCCGTGTTGGGTACTCGTCCAAACAGAATTTCGAATGGGCTTAACCCATGTTTAGGCCTAGTTTGCATCCTCATTTGTGTGAGTACTACAGGGCGGACCTTTGTCCATCCTAGCCCTGTTTCTGCACAAGCTTTGCTTAGTTTATTTTTAAGGGACCCATTTTCCCTCTCTACTGCTCCCGCACTGGCAGGATGATGGGCACAAGGTTGTTTCAGGTCTATCCCTAGGAATGGTCCTATTTTCTTCAGGGCTGCATTAACAAATGGTGTTCCACTGTCACTTGAGATTTTGCTAGGTATACCCCACCTAGGAATTATATCTCTCAGGAGTGCTTTGACTACTGCCTCTGAGTCTTGTTTAGCTGTGGGGAATACTTCAACCCATTTTGAAAACATGTCAACTATTACCAGGCAACACCTTTTCCCTTCACTAGGTGTCAGTTCAGTAAAGTCCATTTGGAGGTGATCAAATGATTTGTCTGGTATTGGGTGTGCTGCTTGAGTTAGTTTGATACCTTGACCTGCATTATGTTGTGCACATATCAAGCTTTGCTTGCAAAATTTTGCAGCATAATTTGAAAATCCCTTTGTGAACCATCTCTTTGTTACTTCTGCTACCATCCCCCCTTTTGACACATGGGTGAGCCCATGTGCCAATTTTGCATAGAAAGGGAACATGTATTTTGGTAGACAGGGACAGCCCGAGGGACAAACCCAGACCGAGTTTGCAAGGATACAGCCTGCCTGTTTCGAGACTCATCTCTTGTCCTGGGTGGCAGTGCTCTGAAGATCCGCTAGCTGTAAACAAGGGGTAGAAACCTGAGGAAAAGCAAGGTTAGAGGGTGAACTGGAAGCCGAGGCTGCACACTTAGCTGCCGCGTCCGTCCTGGCATTCCCTTGAGACACAAGATCAGTATTGTTAGTATGGGCAGCACACTTACACACAGCAATGGCTCTAGGGAGTAGAACAGCATCTAACAACTCAGAGACCAGTTTATGATGTGCAATGGGAGATCCTGTGCTAGTGAGAAAATTTCTGTGTTTCCAAATAGTGCCAAAATCGTGCACAACGCCAAACGTGTACCTACTGTCCGTAAAAATATTGACAGATCACCCTGCAGCCAATTTGCATGTCTCAATAAGGGCACAGAGCTCTGCGGCCTGTGCCGACAGATTTGAGGGCAGATACGACGCCTTGAGGACCTCGTGATCTGAGACTATGGCAAAACCTACTTTGTTCTTTCCCGTCTCTGGGTCTCTGGAGGCTGAACCATCCACATAGAGGATCATGTCTGGATTTTCCAAAGGGTCACTCTTTAAGTCTGCCCTGGGGGAACAAAAATCGTTAGTGAGAGCTACACAGTCATGTGGCTCTCCATCATCCTCTGTAGGGAGAAGAGAGGCAGAATTCAGAACAGAACAACGTTTCACAGTGATGTTAGGCATATCAAGTATGACAGTGTTATACTTCAACCATCTCTGTGCTGACAAATGTGACGTCTTTTTTTTTTTCCAACAGAAGCAGGGAGACAGCATGTGGGACCAAAGGGTGAGGTTAGAATACCCCACAATATTTCTGGAGGCAGTTACCACCTTTTCAGCTGCAGCAACTGCACGCAGGCAAACAGGAAGTCCAGCTGCCACTGGATCCACCCTGCTGGAGAAGTAAGCTACAGGTCTCAATCTATCCCCGTGTTTCTGCAAAAGAACAGAGGTCATAAACCCTTCTTTTCATCGACAGTTTGAACAAATGGTTTATTGGGGTCAGGCAGTCCCAGAGTGGGTGTAGTCTGCAGAGCGCTCTTTAGGGACATCAGGCGCGCGCGGGACAGCCGCAGCATTGACTGCTTGCAGATCTTGGACAAACCTCCACTCATCGGGCTGGGACGGTTTTCTTGCCTTCTTAACTGGAAAAAATAGGAGTGCGCATTGGAAAGTCCTGGCAAAGGACAATTACATCTGCCTTCAGCAACGAATCAAAGACCGGTCTTATACCTGCGATTGCTTCTGGTTTGAGTGGGTATTGGGTCTGTCTGGGCCTGACATCTGATTTGGGGGTGATCACCACTGGTTCAGCATTCTTTATTAGGCCCACATCATGTTTACCCTTCGCCCAAACGGAATTTGGAACTCCCGCCAATTTGGGGTGCACCTCTGCTGGAGTTATGCCTGTGGAAACAGAGACAAACAGGCCACTATGGCCGGGGTCCCCAGGACCCTGGTCATCAGTGGCTAATATTACGCTGCGCTTAACGTACACACACATAGCATGACTTTGTTTGTAGACCCCAAGCCTTTGACAAAACAACACACTAGGGTCCTCTGTTTGGGACCATTCATTGCCATCGACTGCACACTTCCTGACCCACTTCCCCACGTCTTTCCAATGGGCAGCTCGTGGCCTTGGTAATGAGACATGGGATATAGAATTAATGATGTCAAAGAAATCATGTTGGCAGCAGCCGACCTCAAAGTCCTCTGACACAAGGCTGCGTATAACATGTTTGAGAACACTGCGATGAACATTGATGCAGCTGTTTGGACAACGAGTAAAATGGACCTGCACAGCGCAATAATGTTTGGACCAATATATAGTTTTGAGGGTCAATCTTTCACGTGCATGGGGGTCTGCAAACCAAGTCTTTTCAAACTCTACATCTTGCCCTTGGTGAACATGTGCTGTACAATGCAAATGTTCCTCTTTCATATAATCTGTGTCAACGAATGAGGTGTTCAAGTGTGCGAGCTGTACAAGGTGTTTTGGAGTTTGTGCGAGTTGATCTGAGCAGAGCCGCCAGACATACACATACAGAGGGCTTCCAAACCCATACTGCACACCGCACATTTCACTTACTTCAATAGTTAGTCCATCTGGAGTGGACGTGAGATTTACTCCTAATTTGCACATTAAATCACGTGCTAACAAATTTACTGGACATGTATGTGAGATGAGAAATGAGTGGGACGTAACTATTCCTCCCTCGCTTTCACACGGGAGGTTGACTGAGAATGTTTTGGTTACAGGTCGTCCTGAGATGCCCACTGTCTGAATAGAATTTGAGCTGAGCGGTGGGTCTACTGGAAGTACCCCATGTTGTATCACTGAGTGTCCTGCTCCAGAATCTACTAAACAGGTTAACACATGCCCACACACAGCGAGGGGCATACAAGGGAGTTTAGAAAAGGGAGTAGTTGTGTATTTTAACAAACTTAGGGCAACTTCAGGTGCATCTATCTGGACTGGTGTATCGGGCGTTTCCGTGTAGTCTTGCTGTTGCATGCAGGTGCTGCTACTAATGTGTTTAACGTTATGTGAATGCTCCTGTCTATGTGTATGTGCATCATCAGGTGTGTGTGTTACCTCCCCTGTTCTCTGTGTGGGGCCCATTCCCGGAGTCCGCCCATCAGTCTGCTTTGCTGTACTCCTCACGGGGCTTCTGCCTGTTACTGTGGAGACAATTTCAAGCAATGTGTCCCTTTTGATTGCAGTTGTAGCAGGTTGCACCTTTTATCCAGGACGAGTCACTCCAGGTTGTCCTGTCTCGGCCCCTACTTCGACCTCTTCCTCCTCTTGTTCCTTTTTCTCCAGGCTGAACAGTCATTGCCAGCCAGGCTCCAGTCTGGTGTAGTCATTCGCTGGTCAGCTTCCGGCCAATCTTTGGAAACTTTGCTCCAATCTATACCCATCTTGATCATGAGTAGGCGGCAAAGTTCATGGGTGGTCGGTCGGAATTCTCTGCAAAATATCAACAGCTCATTACCAAATGTCTTTCCTCCTACCTCTCTCACATTGGGAAGAGAAGCCATGCTCTCCTTCATGTCAGCTGTCGTCCAGGGTCTGTGGACTAAAAGCACGCCGTCAGCTCCAGCCACTTCCACCATTGGAAGATGAAGGACTTCAGACTTTAGATTATGGCCTTGTGGACCCACTGGTGAGCACGTGGTCAGGTCCAGGAGAGTATCTTTTCCATCGCCATATGTAAGACCGGATCTCGTGTGTGATGGAGAAGCGAGGGGAGGTGCTGATGCTGGAGGCGGCTGGTAGGCTGGAGGAGATTCCAGAGGCTCAGTTTTTTCCTTCGTCTCAACTTCTCCCCTTGTCTGTGGGTGAGGCGCTTGTGGGAATGATGCTCCGCCTTGCTGAGGAGGCAGTGTGTGTCGGGGTGGTGGGGCAGACTCCAGGTCAGGGTCCATCTGAAATTTCAAACACTGAGAAGAGGGTGAGAGCCCTGCCTGTCGTTTCTCTCTTTTGTACTCTCTCTTAAGTGTTTCTTCTTTCCATGCAGAAAACACCCTCCAGTCCCCTAAGAACTTAACATTATCTGCAGACTCTTCTTTTTCCTTCTGTTTCAACTTTTCTTCTAACTGTCCTATCTGCCTGGGACTAAAACTGCCCTTCTCAAGGAATTCTAAGTCCTTTACCCATATATCAAACTGTGCCAAATAATCCTCGCCATACGAGGTTTTCATAAACTGGATGTTTGGGCTCCCCTCCTAGAACTGCCACCTTATTGTGGTGGAGGGGTTTGTGTGCTTGAATGATCCTAGGAGCTATGTTGTCGGGGGCATTATGCCCCTGTTAGGGTTTCCCAAGGCAGACAGGTCCTAGGTGACAGGCCAGACCAAGAGCAGTTCACCAAAAAGCCCTATGGAGAAAAAATCCAGGACCGTGACGTCGCCCGGTATGACGCAGCCGGGGCCCCACCCTGGAGCCAGGCCCGGGGTTGGGGCTCGTATGCGAGCGCTTGGTGGCCGGGCCTTTGCCCATGGGGCCTGGCCGGGCTCAGCCTGAAGAGGCGACGTGGGCCCGACCTCCTGTGGGTTCACCACCCACAGAGGTAGCAGTAGGGGTTTGGTGCAGTGTGGATTGGGTGGCAGTCGAAAGCAGGGGCCTCGATGACCTGATCCCCGGACACAGCGGCTGGCTGTTGGGACATGGAATGTCACTTCGCTGGGGGGGAAAGAGCCTGAGCTTGTGCGGGAGGTTGAGAGGTGGCTCACTAACCTGCTCTAAAGCCTGGACACGCACTTCTAGCACTGAAATCTTCTCCGTCAGAGAGCTAACTAATCTGCACTTATCACAAGTAAAGCTAATAGAGCTATCGCTAGTGACGGAGGAAGAATGACTAAACATCCTGCACTCAGCACACTGAACAGGCTGAAGGTGTGCCATGATGAAAAGATTCACGTACCTTAAATGAAGATCTGTTGATATTAAAGCAGATCAGATGGCCTCCGCTTGTGGACTTTATACAGGAGGAGAGAAAAAGAAAGCTTCCGGTCTCGGCGTTCTTCCGAAAAAAGAAAGAGAAAAAAACGGGAAAAAAAACGAAAAAAGAGACTGTGAGACTGTGTCTGTTCCCCGAGCTCAACAAAAAGGTAGAAATTTTCAGAGAGTTTGTTCCAGTAACCTAATCAATATAAAATTAGATCAGACTGACTGTACAGCTGCTGCCAGCACCTTTGATCTAAAGGTGGGGCTATTAAATATTAGATCTCTTACATCTAAAGCACTAATGGTTAATGAACTCATTACTGATCAGGAGTTTAATGTACTGTGTTTAACAGAAACATGGATTAAGCCAAATGAATATATAGCATTAAATGAAGCGAGTCCTCCTGGATACAGTTATATACACCAGCCTCGTCTAACTGGCAGAGGAGGAGGTGTCGCGGTTATTTATAACGATTATCTAGGTGTAACACACAAACCTGGTTATAAATTTAATACATTTGAAGTTCTTCATACTCATATAATGTATGTAGCCTCGAAAAATAAGTCTACCCAGTTAATTCCATTGCTTATTATTTACAGGCCCCCGGGGCCATATTCTGAGTTTCTTTCTGAATTTGCAGATTTTATCTCAGATTTGGTTATTTCCTTAGACAACGCTTTAGTTGTCGGAGATTTTAATATTCACTTCGATAACCCAGAAGACCCTTTAAAAACAGCGTTTGTGTCCATCTTAGATTCAGTCGGGATTAAGCAGAATGTCATAGGACCGACCCATAATGGTGGTCACACCCTTGATCTAATACTAACATTCAGATTAAACGTAGACAATATAGTCATACTTCCACAGTCTGAAGTTATCTCAGATCATTGTCTCATCTCATTCAAAATATGTCTGAGTAATAATATATGCACCTCACCACACTACTGTATTAAACGTACTTTCACGTCAACTACTGCACAGAGCTTTATAAATCAAATCAAATCAAATCAAGTTTATTTGTACAGCGCTTTTAACAATAAACATTGTCGCAAAGCAGCTTTACAGAATTTGAACGACTTAAAACATGAGCTAATTTTATCCCTAATCTATCCCCAATGAGCAAGCCTGTGGCGACGGTGGCAAGGAAAAACTCCCTCAGACGACATGAGGAAGAAACCTCGAGAGGAACCAGACTCAAAAGGGAACCCATCCTCATTTGGGCAACAACAGACAGCCTGACTATAATATTAACAGTTTTAACAGGTATAACCCTCAACTGTCCTCATGGGGCCGTCCTTCACAGGAGTGGGGCGATAAAACTCCGACCAGACACAGGGCACCAGGATGGATCAAGCAGGTCCGAGGGGCAGAAGAGGCCAGCATCTCAATCCCAGGATCAACATGTAACTCAGAGGGACAGATGGGGGGGGGGGGGGGGGGGGCGAAGAGAGAGAGAGAAAGAAAACACGTTGTTAGGTATGCCCTAAAAATGACAAGTATTAAATCTGTGTGGTAGGCTCGCAGAGACGAGAGTCTTTACATCAGGGATAACACACAATGGCATGTTAATATGATAAAAAATATATCATGACCTGCTCTGGCTGGATGCTTGATTGGGTGATGGGAGCACACTCCTCAGCAATGATGAGATGCAGATGGGACCCTTAGGCCTGGCCAAGACAATTCAGTTACATTTCACCGGGTCTGGGACATGCGACAGAATGTCTGACGGCCGATTCCCTGCAGGCTACGATAGCCAGTCGAGGTCCCCACCGTCTCCACCAAAAGATTTCCTGTTGACTCCATGTAACTCAGAGGGACAGATTTGGGGTGGGGGGGAGAGAAAGAAAAACACAGGTGGTTAGGTATGCCCAATGTCACCTGAATAAGTAGGAACAGTATACATATTGCACCGAGTACAAGCAGGGACTCCGGCAACTAACTATGACAGCATAACTAAAAGGAGAGAGCCAGAAGGTAACACAGGCATGAGGGAGCCCCGGGACATAAAGCAGCAGCCACTACACCGTCAACAAACTCGAGTGAGCAAGCGAGTGGGGACTGACAGCATCCATACATCCCAGTTTACCAAAACACTCTATGTCTGAGGACCCTCCAGATCTACTCCTTTACCTCATAAACACCATTAACAAAAGGCTTGACTAAACAGATATGTTTTCAGCCTAGACTTAAATGCTGAGACTGTGTCTGATTCCTGAACATTACTTGGAAGGCTGTTCCATAACTGTGGGGCTTTGTAGGAAAAGGCTCTGCCCCCTGATGTAGCCTTCACTATACGAGGTACCAGCAGATAGCCTGCACCTTTTGATCTAAGTAGGCGTGGAAGGTCATAGAGGAGCAGAAGTTCACTCAGGTACTGTGGTGCGAGACCATTTAGTGCTTTAAAGGTCAATAGTAGTATTTTATAATCAATACGAAATTTGATTGGGAGCCAATGCAGTGTGAATAAGACAGGCGTGATGTGGTCGTATTTTCTAGTTCTAGTAAGGACTCTTGCTGCGGCATTTTGAACTAACTGGAGCTTGTTTATGCACTTATTGGAACATCCAGACAGTAAGGCATTACAATAATCCAACCTGGAGGTAACGAAAGCATGGACTAGTTTTTCTGCATCATGCAATGACATTAAATTTCTTATCTTTGCAATATTTCTGAGATGAAAGAAAGCTATCCGGGTGATGTTATCAATGTGAGTTTCGAATGAAAGACTGGGGTCAATAATCACTCCGAGGTCTTTTACTGCTGCACGTGAAGAAACAGAAAGGCCATCCAGAGTTACTGTGGAATCAGAAAACTTACTTCTAGCTGTATGTGGTCCTAGCACAAGTACTTCAGTCTTGTCAGAGTTAAGCAGAAGGAAATTTATAAACATCCAGTGTCTAATGTCCTTAACACATTCCTCAATTTTATTAAGCTGGTGTCTCTCATCAGGTTTTGCAGAGACATACAACTGTGTGTCATCAGCATAACAGTGGAAACTAATACAATGTTTACGAATAATATCGCCCAGAGGTAACATATATAGAGAAAAAAGCAGTGGACCCAAGACAGAACCTTGTGGAACACCAAACTTTACCTTGGTACGTCTAGAAATATCACCATTTATATCAACATACTGATAACGATCAGTTAGATAAGACCTGAGCCAGGAGAGGGCCATTCCCTTAACTCCCACAACATTTTCTAGTCTATCCAGAAGAATGGAATGATCAATGGTATCAAATGCTGCACTAAGGTCAAGCAACACAAGTAGCGAGACACAGCCCTGATCAGACGCCAACAGTAGGTCGTTTACTACTTTAACCAGTGCTGTCTCTGTGCTATGATGAGGTCTAAATCCTGACTGATACATTTCATGGATGTTATTCCTATGTAAATATGAGCATAACTGCTGTGCCACAGCTTTTTCAAGGATCTTGGAGATAAAGGGGAGGTTTGATATTGGCCGATAATTGGACAGCTGACAGGGATCAAGGTCAGGTTTTTTAATCAGGGGTTTGATAACTGCTAGTTTAAAGGATTTGGGTACATAGCCAATCATAAGAGAAGAATTTATTATTTTTAGAAGCGGTTCAATTACTCCAGGCATTATCTGTTTGAATAGATGTGTCGGTAAGGGATCTCGTACGCAAGTTGAGGCTTTTGATGTAGAGATTAATGAAAGTAATTCAGTTTCTTTTAGGGGAGTAAAACATTCTAACTGATGATCTGATACAGTTATATTGTTAACTACAAGGTCACTTTCATTGTCTAACCTTAAATTAGTAGTTTGAATTTTTTGTCGGATATTCTCAATTTTGTCATTAAAAAAATTCATGAAGTCGTTGCTACTACATACTGCAGGTGTGCATGGGTCTATAGTGGACTTATTCCTGGTTAATTTTGCTACAGTATTAAATAGGAATCTAGGATTATTTTTGTTATCTTCTATTAGGGAGGAGAAATATGTTGATCTCGCAGCACTAAGAGCTTTTCTATACTTCAGGAAGCTCTCCTTCCAAGCTAATTTGAACACTACCAATTTTGTTTGACGCCATTTATGTTCCAATTTTCGAGTGGTCTGTTTTAATGTGCGAGTGTCATCATTATACCAGGGTGCTAATTTTTTGTCTCTGACCATTTTCCTTTTTAGAGGAGCTACATTATCTAAAGTATGGCGGAATGTTGACTCTAAGCATTCAGTTGCCTGATCAAGTTCTGCAGGGGCTGACAGTGACCCAATCAAAGTTGACAGCTCTGGGAGATCATTTATAAAGCTCTGTACAGTAGTTGACGTGAAAGTACGTTTAATACAGTAGCGTGGTGAGGTGCATATATTATTACTCAGACATATTTTGAATGAGATGAGACAATGATCTGAGATAACTTCAGACTGTGGAAGTATGACTATATTGTCTACGTTTAATCTGAATGTTAGTATTAGATCAAGGGTGTGACCACCATTATGGGTCGGTCCTATGACATTCTGCTTAATCCCGACTGAATCTAAGATGGACACAAACGCTGTTTTTAAAGGGTCTTCTGGGTTATCGAAGTGAATATTAAAATCTCCGACAACTAAAGCTTTGTCTAAGGAAATAACCAAATCTGAGATAAAATCTGCAAATTCAGAAAGAAACTCAGAATATGGCCCCGGGGGCCTGTAAATAATAAGCAATGGAATTAACTGGGTAGACTTATTTTTCGAGGCTACATACATTATATGAGTATGAAGAACTTCAAATGTATTAAATTTATAACCAGGTTTGTGTGTTACACCTAGATAATCGTTATAAATAACCGCGACGCCTCCTCCTCTGCCAGTTAGACGAGGCTGGTGTATATAATTGTATCCAGGAGGACTCGCTTCATTTAATGCTATATATTCATTTGGCTTAATCCATGTTTCTGTTAAACACAGTACATTAAACTCCTGATCAGTAATGAGTTCATTAACCATTAGCGCTTTAGATGTAAGAGATCTAATATTTAATAGCCCCACCTTTAGATCAAAGGTGCTGGCAGCAGCTGTACAGTCAGTCTGATCTAATTTTATATTGATTAGGTTACTGGAACAAACTCTCTGAAAATTTCTACCTTTTTGTTGAGCTCGGGGAACAGATACAGTCTCGATGTAGTGGGCCCTGAGTGACGACTCTGTGCAGCTAGCAGACAGTCGGTTTAGCCTGTTCGTCTGCTCCCTGGCCTTGGCTATGGATTGTCAGAAATTAACTAGGCCTGTTCTGAGACTATGACCTATGCTGCAGGAAATGAGAGCAGCACCTTCCCGAGTGGGATGGATACCGTCCCGCCCTAACAGGCCAGCAGTGCCCTCAAAATTAGCCCAATTATATATAAAGCCCACACTGTTTTCAGAGCACCACCTGGACAGCCAGCAGTTCAGCGACCATAACCTGCTGTAAGCTACATCACCACGCCGCATTGGGATGGGGCCAGAGCATACTACGGCATCGGACATCGCCTTCGCTAATTTAAACACCTCTACAAAGTTACTCTTAGTAACCTCAGACTGACGAAGGCGTATATCATTAGCTCCTGCATGGATAACTATCTTTGAGAACCTGTGCTTGCCTAGGACCCTAAGATTACCTGCTATGTC
Source organism: Neoarius graeffei (assembly GCF_027579695.1). Taxonomy (NCBI): domain Eukaryota; kingdom Metazoa; phylum Chordata; class Actinopteri; order Siluriformes; family Ariidae; genus Neoarius; species Neoarius graeffei. The sequence continues at coordinate 121,723,249 of NC_083570.1, read as the reverse complement.
CGGCGCCCTGGCTCCCGGTATACACCTGACTAAAGCTGCTGGTGCCCTTAAAGGCTGAGCTAATTTCACGTGCCGTATGATAGAGTCCCCTATAACCAGAGCTCTTTCAGGTTTCTCAGTGGGTGCATCACTAAGGAGAGCAAACCTGTTCGACACGTGACGCGGAGAGGAGTGGTGCTCCCGTGGGCGAGCCTCAGCAGTAGCTTTGGCTCTACGCTTATGCCGCCGAGCCGTCACCCATTCGCCCCACTGTAAGGGCTCTAATGCCGGAGTTGGGGGATTGCTAACTCCACCTAGGGCATCCAGACTTTCCCTAACAGAAACTACACTGTTCTCACGCTCACTAACCTGCTCTAAAGCCTGGACACGCGCTTCTAGCACTGAAATCTTCTCCGTCAGAGAGCTAACTAATCTGCACTTATCACAAGTAAAGCTAATAGAGCTATCGCTAGTGACGGAGGAAGAATGACTAAACATCCTGCACTCAGCACACTGAACAGGCTGAAGGGGTGCCATGATGAAAAGATTCACGTACCTTAAATGAAGATCTGTTGATATTAAAGCAGATCAGATTGCCTCCGCTTGTGGACTTTACACAGGAGGAGAGAAAAAGAAAGCTTCCGGTCTCCAATAAATGATCTCCCAGAGCTGTCAACTTTGATTGGGTCACTGTCAGCCCCTGCAGAACTTGATCAGGCAACTGAATGCTTAGAGTCAACATTCCACCATACTTTAGATAATGTAGCTCCTCTAAAAAGGAAAATGGTCAGAGACAAAAAATTAGCACCCTGGTATAATGATGACACAAGCACATTAAAACAGACCACTCGAAAATTGGAACGTAAATGGCATCAAACAAAATTGGTAGTGTTCAAATTAGCTTGGAAGGAGAGCTTCCTGAAGTATAGAAAAGCTCTTAGTGCTGCGAGATCAACATATTTCTCCTCCCTAATAGAAGATAACAAAAATAATCCTAGATTCCTATTTAATACTGTAGCAAAATTAACCAGGAATAAGTCCACTATCAACACATGCACACCTGCAGTATGTAGTAGCAACGACTTCATGAATTTTTTTAATGACAAAATTGAGAATATCCGACAAAAAATTCAAACTACTAATTTAAGGTTAGACAATGAAAGTGACCTTGTAGTTAACAATATAACTGTATCAGATCATCAGTTAGAATGTTTTACTCCCCTAAAAGAAACTGAATTACTTTCATTAATCTCTACATCAAAAGCCTCAACTTGCGTACTAGATCCCTTACCGACACATCTATTCAAACAGATAATGCCTGGAGTAATTGAACCGCTTCTAAAAATAATAAATTCTTCTCTTATGATTGGCTATGTACCCAAATCCTTTAAACTAGCAGTTATCAAACCCCTGATTAAAAAACCTGACCTTGATCCCTGTCAGCTGTCCAATTATCGGCCAATATCAAACCTCCCCTTTATCTCCAAGATCCTTGAAAAAGCTGTGGCACAGCAGTTATGCTCATATTTACATAGGAATAACATCCATGAGGTGTATCAGTCAGGATTTAGACCTCATCATAGCACAGAGACAGCACTGGTTAAAGTAGTAAACGACCTACTGTTGGCGTCTGATCAGGGCTGTGTCTCGCTACTTGTGTTGCTTGACCTTAGTGCAGCATTTGATACCATTGATCATTCCATTCTTCTGGATAGACTAGAAAATGTTGTGGGAGTTAAGGGAATGGCCCTCTCCTGGCTCAGGTCTTATCTAACTGATCGTTATCAGTATGTTGATATAAATGGTGATATTTCTAGACGTACCGAGGTAAAGTTTGGTGTTCCACAAGGTTCTGTCTTGGGTCCACTGCTTTTTTCTCTATATATGTTACCTCTGGGCGATATTATTCGTAAACATTGTATTAGTTTCCACTGTTATGCTGATGACACACAGTTGTATGTCTCTGCAAAACCTGATGAGAGACACCAGCTTAATAAAATTGAGGAATGTGTTAAGGACATTAGACACTGGATGCTTATAAATTTCCTTCTGCTTAACTCTGACAAGACTGAAGTACTTGTGCTAGGACCACATACAGCTAGAAGTAAGTTTTCTGATTACACAGTAACTCTGGATGGCCTTTCTGTTTCTTCACGTGCAGCAGTAAAAGACCTCGGAGTGATTATTGACCCCAGTCTTTCATTCGAAACTCACATTGATAACATCACCCAGATAGCTTTCTTTCATCTCAGAAATATTGCAAAGATAAGAAATGTAATGTCATTGCATGATGCAGAAAAACTAGTCCATGCTTTCGTTACCTCCAGGTTGGATTATTGTAATGCCTTACTGTCTGGATGTTCCAATAAGTGCATAAACAAGCTCCAGTTAGTTCAAAATGCCGCAGCAAGAGTCCTTACTAGAACTAGAAAATATGACCACATCACGCCTGTCTTATCCACACTGCATTGGCTCCCAATCAAATTTCGTATTGATTATAAAATACTACTATTGACGTTTAAAGCACTAAATGGTCTCGCACCACAGTACCTGAGTGAACTTCTGCTCCTCTGTAGGTATCATGCCGCCATCTTGTGTCAGAACTACATTCCCAGTCCACTTCCGTGTGACCTACGTCACGCGTGGGCGGGATCATCTACGTCATCATTCAAGGAAACATAAAACAATGGGACAACGCTTCCATCTTGCTCTCTCACGTCTGGCTTCCGATGAATCTGGATGTATAAAGAGGCGCGCTCTCCACCCAAAAAGACGTCTTCTTTCTTGCAAGATCCATCACTCAGCGCGATTTTGCTTCTTACCCTTGGCAAAGGTAAACTCTAGAGTCGCGCGATCTTTAAACTCAACCTGAGTTACAACCGGTTTACTTGCATTAGAAGTGACGTCACGACTGCAGCCCAGGCAGTCAAAAGTTAAGAAGCGATTGAATCCTTTTTAACTCAAAAGCGCTGTGCATCTTATTCTGATCAGAGACTTTTCCTCACGAACGCTGAGGTTCGGACCAAGAATCCTCTGCTTTCCACGGGAACCACCCAAGTGCTCCGCTGGACCCGAAAGTTTTCTCCGCCTCCATCACGAGCGGCTCACGTGCTCCCACGGCGAGGCCTGAAACTACACCGGCGAATAGTTCTTCATATCTTGCTAAAGGCAGGATTAAGTAAGATTTTGGCATTTGGGCATAATTAGGATAGTCTTAGGAATTTGCTTTTATTTGAAATAGTGTGAATTTAAACCCAGGTTTATCTGTTACACTGTTAGACATGCAGCGTGTTGATTTATTTTGTTCTATGTTCTCTCAATTGTTTAATAGATAGGCTGCGCATGCTTCTCTCTCTCTCTCTCTCTCTCTCTCTTATTCTGACTAACACTAATTTCTTTATCATACATTTTGACCTTATCAAGGTTTCAGTGAGTTTGGTAATGTTATGAGTGTGGAATTTTTTTGTTACTGAGAACACGTGCTCACCAGGCCTGATACACTTTAGATAGCTTCCCTTTGTCTTTAGCCACACGTGCTCAGTAGGCCTCACCAGGCCTAACAAACGCACTTTAGCTAGGCCATAGGGCCTTTCACAAACACACTAGCAACACAAGGCTAATCTAGGCCTCCACCACGTGTAGTTAGCTACACGAGGCTAAACACAGAGCTAATCCTTTGTTCTGTTTAGATAACATTCTTTTGTTTAGCTACCAACAAGCTAGGCCTCCACCACGTGTAGTTAGCTACACGAGGCTAAACACATGGTCAAGTCCTTCACACACACACCTCACTGCTTGTATATATTGATTTATTATTGTACCTTTTTATCTTTGTATAATAAATTCATTTATTAAACAAACTGTTTATTTGTGTGAACAACAATATCTGAAATCCCCAATCTTCTCGAAGAATTCAAAAGGGTGCAAATGTTATATGGTAAGTGATCTTAATAATTTGGAAATGTACCATAATTTAGCTGTTTGGTAACTTATTATTAAGCACCAGGATTAATGGTATGATTCACTAAATGATTCATTGAACGATTCACCAAATGATTCACTAAACGATTCATTGAACGATTCACCAAATGATTCACTAAACGATTCATTGAATGATTCACCAAATGATTCACTAAACGATTCATTGAACGATTCACTAAATGATTCACTGAATGAGACTGATTCTATGGTATGATTCAATTCAAACGAGTCAAATTAAACGATTCAATGGGATTGATTCATTTTAATTATTAACCTTCAAAATTTAATGAGACTGATTTAACGAGATTGATCACTTAATATCAATGATTAACTGATTGCACCCACACCTCTATGACCCGCCACGCCTACTTAGATCAAAAGGTGCAGGCTATCTGCTGGTACCTCATATAGTGAAGGCTACATCAGGGGGCAGAGCCTTTTCTTACAAAGCCCCACTGTTATGGAACAGCCTTCCAAGTAATGTTCGGGAATCAGACACAGTCTCAGCATTTAAGTCTAGGCTGAAAACATATCTGTTTAGTCAAGCCTTTTGTTAATGGTGTTTATGAGGTAAAGGAGTAGATCTGGAGGGTCCTCAGACATAGAGTGTTTTGGTAAACTGGGATGTATGGATGCTGTCAGTCCCCACTCGCTTGCTCACTCGAGTTTGTTGACGGTGTAGTGGCTGGCTGCTTTATGTCCCGGGGCTCCCTCATGCCTGTGTTACCTTCTGGCTCTCTCCTTTTAGTTATGCTGTCATAGTTAGTTGCCGGAGTCCCTGCTTGTACTCGGTGCAATATGTATACTGTTCCTACTTATTCAGGTGACATTGGGCATACCTAACCACCTGTGTTTTCTTTCTCTCCCCCCCCACCCCAAATCTGTCCCTCTGAGTTACATGGAGTCAACAGGAAATCTTTTGGTGGAGACGGTGGGGACCTCGACTGGCTATCGTAGCCTGCAGGGAATCGGCCGTCAGACATTCTGTCGCATGTCCCAGACCCGGTGAAATGTAACTGAATTGTCTTGGCCAGGCCTAAGGGTCCCATCTGCATCTCATCATTGCTGAGGAGTGTGCTCCCATCACCCAATCAAGCATCCAGCCAGAGCAGGTCATGATATATTTTTTACCATATTAACATGCCATTGTTGTGTGTTATGCCTGATGTAAAGACTCTCGTCTCTGCGAGCCTACCACACAGATTTAATACTTGTCATTTTTAGGGCATACCTAACAACCTGTGTTTTCTTTCTCTCTCTCTCCCCCCCCCCATCTGTCCCTCTGAGTTACATGTTGATCCTGGGATTGAGATGCTGGCCTCTTCTGCCCCTCGGACCTGCTTGATCCATCCTGGTGCCCTGTGTCTGGTCGGAGTTTTATCGCCCCACTCCTGTGAAGGACGGCCCCATGAGGACAGTTGAGGGTTATACCTGTTAAAACTGTTAATATTATAGTCAAGCTGTCTGTTGTTGCCCAAATGAGGATGGGTTCCCTTTTGAGTCTGGTTCCTCTCGAGGTTTCTTCCTCATGTCGTCTGAGGGAGTTTTTCCTTGCCACTGTCGCCACAGGCTTGCTCATTGGGGATAGATTAGGGATAAAATTAGCTCATGTTTTAAGTCGTTCAAATTCTGTAAAGCTGCTTTGCGACAATGTTTATTGTTAAAAGCGCTGTACAAATAAACTTGATTTGATTTGATTTGAGAGGTACCGGCTAGAGATAGTCGGGCTCACCTCCACGCACAGCTTGGGCTCTGGAACCCAGCTCCTCGAGAGGGGCTGGACTTTCCACTTCTCTGGAGTCAGCCGTGGTGAGCGGCGGCGGGCTGGTGTGGGCTTGCTTATAGCTCCCCAGCTCAGCCGCCATGTGTTGGAGTTTACCCCAGTGAATGAGAGGGTCGCCTCTCTGCACCTTCGGATTGGGGAGAGGGCTCTTGCTGTTGTTTGTGCCTACGGGCCAAATAGCAGTATAGAGTATCCGGCCTTCTTGGAGTCCCTGGGAGAGGTACTGAGGGGTGCTCAGACTGGGGACTCCATTGTGCTACTGGGGGACTTCAATGCTCACGTGGGCGATGACAGTGACACCTGGAGGGGCGTGGTTGGGAGGAACGGCCTCCCCGATCTGAACCCGAGTGGTGTTTTGTTATTGGACTTCTGTGCTAGTCATGGTTTGTCCATAACGAACACCATGTTCGAGCATAGGGGTGTCCATAAGTGCATGTGGCACCAGGACACTTTAGGTCAGAGGTCGATGATCGACTTTGTAGTCGTTTCATCTGATCTCCGGCCCTATGTCTTGGACACTTGGGTGAAGAGAGGGGCTGAGCTGTCAACTGATCACCACCTGGTGGTGAGTTGGATCCGCTGGCGGAGGAGGAAGCTGGACAGACCTGGCAGGCCCAAACGTATGGTGAGGGTTTGCTGGGAACGTCTGGACGAGCACTCTGTTGGGGAGGTCTTTAACTCCCACCTCCGGGAGAGCTTTTCCCAGCTTCCGAGGGAGGCGAGGGACATTGAGTCTGAGTGGACCATGTTCTCTACCTCCATTGTGGATGCAGCTGTTCGGAGCTGTGGCCGCAAGGTCTCCGGTGCCTGTCGTGGCGGCAATCCCCGAACCCGGTGGCGGACACCAGAAGTAAGGGATGCCGTCAAGCTGAAGAAGGAGTCCTATCGGGCCATGTTGACCTCCAGTACTCCTGAGGCAGCTGACGGGTATCGGCAGGCCAGGCGTGCTGCAGCTTGGGCAGTTGCGGAGGCAAAAACTCGGAACTGGGAGGAGTTCGGGGAGGCCATGGAGAAGGACTATCGGCCGGCCTCGAAGAAATTCTGGCAAACCGTCTGGCGCCTCAGGAGGGGGAAGCAGTACTCTGCCAACACTGTTTACAGTGCAGGTGGGGAGCTGTTGACCTCGACTGGGGACATTGTCGGGCGGTGGAAGGAATACTTTGAGGATCTCCTCAATCCCACTGTCATGTCTTCCACTGAGGAGACTGAGGCTGATGACTCAGAGGTGGACTCGTCCATTACCCAAGCCGAAGTCACTGAGGTGATTTGCAAGCGTCTCGGTGGCAAGGCACCGGGAGTGGATGAGATCCGCCCTGAGTATCTCAAGTCTCTGGATGTTGTGGGGCTGTCTTTGTTGACACGCCTCTGCAACATCGTGTGGCGGTCGGGGACAGTGCCTCTGGAGTGGCAGACTGGGGTGGTGGTCCCTCTTTTTAAGAAAGGGGACCAGAGATTGTGCTCCAATTATAGGGGAATCACACTTCTCAGCCTCCCAGGGAAAGTTTACTCCAGGGTACTGGAGAGGAGAATTCGACCAATAGTCAAACCTCAGATCCAGGAGGAACAATGCGGTTTTCGTCCTGGTCGCGGAACACTGGACCAGCTCTATACCCTTCATAGGTAGCTCGAGGGTTCATGGGAGTTTGCCCAACCAGTCCACATGTGCTTTGTGGATCTGGAGAAGGCATTCGACCGTGTCCCCCTTGGTATTCTGTGGGGGGTGCTTCGTGAGTATGGGGTTCGGGGCTTTTTGCTAAGGGCTGTCCAGTCCCTGTACGAACGGAGCAGGAGTCTGGTTCGCATTGCCGGCAGTAAGTCAGACCTGTTCCCAGTGCATGTTGGACTCTGGCAGGGCTGCCCTTTGTCACCGGTTCTGTTCATAATTTTTATGGACAGAATTTCTAGGCATAGCCAGGGGCCGGAAGGAATCCTGTTTGGGAACCACAGGATTTCATCTCTGCTTTTTGCGGATGATGTTGTCCTGTTGGCTTCTTCAAACCAGGACCTTCAGCATGCACTGGGGCGGTTTGCAGTCGAGTGTGAAGCGGCTGGGATGAGAATCAGCACCTCCAAGTCCGAGGCCATGGTTCTCGACCAGAAAAGGGTGGCTTGCCCTCTCCAGGTTGGTGGAGAAGTCCTGCCTCAAGTGGAGGAGTTTAAGTATCTCGGGATCTTGTTCACGAGTGAGGGAAGGATGGAGCGTGAGATCGACAGGCGGATCGGTGCAGCCTCCGCAGTGATGCGGTCGCTTTACCGGTCCGTCGTGGTGAAGAAGGAGCTGAGCCAAAAGGCGAAGCTCTCAATTTACCGGTCGATCTACGTTCTGACTCTCACCTATGGTCATGAGCTTTGGGTAATGACAGAAAGAACAAGATCGTGGATACAAGCGGCTGAAATGAGTTTCCTTCGCAGGGTGGCTGGGCGCTCCCTTAGAGATAGGGTGAGAAGCACAGTCACTCAGGAGGAGCTCGGAGTAGAGCCGCTGCTCCTCCACATCGAGAGGAACCAGCTGAGGTGGCTCGGGCATCTTTTCGGATGCCTCCTGGACGCCTCCCTGGGGAGGTGTTCCAGGCATGTCCCCCCGGGAGGAGGCCCTGGGGAAGACCCAGGACACGCTGGAGGGACTATGTCTCTCGGCTGGCCTGGGAACACCTCAGTGTTCTTCCTGAGGAGCTGGCCAAGGTGTCTGGGGAAAGGGAAGTTTGGGCTTCCATGCTTAGACTGCTGCCTCCGCGACCCGGTCCCGGATAAGCGGAAGAAGACGAGACGAGACGAGATGTTTGGGCTGTCATAGGAAAATCCAATTCTTTTTATAGCACATGTAGCTTCACACTTACTTGCTTTTTTCTTTTCTTTCCCTAACTTACTGTTTCTGTTCCTCATTGTACACTGTTATATCAATAGGTTATGACAACAAGGGCTGAGCTTTTTTCAGGATCACAAAAAGAACAAGTTGGACTATGTCCAAAAATGTGACTGTGGCAGCGGGGGTGTGGTCAAGCGCCGGTCTGTGACAGGAGGGTGGAGCCAGGGAAGGTGAGTGGCAGAATCGCTTCACCTGACTCTAATTAACCTGTGTTTGTGTGTTTTCCCAGTAACCGCTCCCTATTTAAGGAGGCAGAGAGAGAGGAGAGGGAGCGCAACCCGGGATCAGACGAGTGTGTGTGTGTGTGTGTGTGTGTGTGTGTGTGTGTGTGTGTGTGTGTGTGTGTGTGTGTGTTTGTGAATGAATGAATGAGAGTACTTACACTGAAAAGTTGTAAAAATAAATCGCCTTGTCTGCCTCCAAACGTTGTCCTGCCGTCCTCTGTGCTCCACCCACACTCGATACGCGCTACATTGACACAATAATACAAGGTGTTTTCTTATTAGTAAACAATTTATCTGACATTTGCCTTAAATTAAAGTAGGTATCATTTAGCACAACAACCTCAAAGACAACTCACGCATGTGTAGAAAAGCTGTTTCTCTGTTTCAGAATTTGGAGGAGGACAGTACTCTGTTAATTCATCAATATTTTGCGTGCACATTGGTGTGTCTTTGCGTTTTTGCGATCGAACCTCTCTATCCCGTTCCCCAGACGGGCCAGTTGTTCACACAGAACAAAGGGAGCAAGATTCAATTCCCACGAATCGCTGAACGTGAATCCGTCGAAACACGCACCCGTACTTCCTTCGCTCAAGTAGGCGAGCGATTACCCAGTCGTCACTTAGGCAGATAATTCTCTTACACAACCCAATAAACTACTCGCAGTTTATTGTCTCAAAATTGTGTTTATCCGTTGTCTGCAAACATATTGATGGTACCACAGCTTAGCAGTCCTCCTGGGCTCAGACAAACTTCTGACCGTCTCTTATATCAGTCTTCATTGACGAGGACAAATCTCTGTCCAATTCTTGTATCATTCTTTAAATAATGTTTCCACTAATTTCTTTACACAAGAATGCAAAGTTATCACTTACTGGTTCGGTGAGCCCTGATGGCCTGGTCTCTCGTCCGAGTTCTCAGCTCTGCACCGTAGCCTTGGGAGTGTTCTGTCGTCCGAGGATCAGACGCATAGGGCCCACCCAGGGGACGCCAAATTGTAATGGAAATTTCTAATAAACACTTCAGAACGCTAACAGTTGTCTTTTCAGTCATTTATTATAGTAGATCATATAAAAGATATATAAAATAGGAAAGGAAAGAGAAGAATAGAAGAAGACATCACTTCTGATGATGCCGAGAGTACGCGCACTCTGAGTTGCGTTTTAGGAATGTTATCTATTATACTCTGAAAGCATTCGCTCACTGCTTGTGTCTTCACGTGATTGGCTCAAGATTTTCTATGAAGCTTTGTTAAAGCGTGCACCTGGCGTGCTCTGGTATGTGCAGGCGGATGCGAGTTAGGGAGAGCTCAAGCTCCCTGCTTATCACCACTGAGGTCAGGAAAGGTGGTTACATCATGAGAAGATGCGTAGTTAGGATGAACTCAAGCACCCTGCTCATTACCACCAAGGCCACAGAAAAGCGATTACAACATGTGGAAAAACATCTCTTCTCAGTAACTAAGCCACTTTAGTTCAACATACAGAAACACAGAGAATAATAATATTCATCCATTAAGTCACTTGAGCTCAACATACAGAAACACAGAGAATAATAATGTTCATTCATTAAAATTCCCTCACAGGCTTCATATATATTTTTTATTTTCAACTAGTCAGCTGGGCTGGCTAGTGACAGGAATTACCCGCCAAATGACAAATTAAGTCGCCTCGGGCGACCAGACCACCGTGAATTTCGAGCCCTGCTGTATGTTTGACTATTTTACTGTATTGAACAATTGGGCAATTTTTATTATATAATGATGTAAACATCCTCAAGAATTCCTCATATGCTTTATTTATGTCTTTTAGTCGGTATATTTCATCCCAGTTTTGTGCCAGCAAGTCATTTCTAAAAGTGTTCATTGATTCCTCTGATCTAAGTCGTCTGAAAAGTTTTGTGTTTTCTGGTTTATTATTCCTAAATTTTGTTTCATAAACTGTGAAAACTGGTAAATGATCACTGATATCATTTATCAATAGTCCACTTACTAAATTGTCATTAAAACTGTTTGTGAATATATTGTCTATGAGGGTGGCTCCACGTGAGGTGATTCTGCCGGGTCTAGTAATTTTCAGGAAAAAGGCCATACTGTACATTGTGTTGATAAAATTGTCTGTCATTTTGTGTTTATTTGGATTGAGCAGGTCAATATTGAAGTCTCTGCATATGAAGACTGTTTTGTGACTCACTTTTGAAAACATTTCCTGTATCCAGTTATTGAAGACCTCAATACTAGAGTCTGGCGCACTATACAACTAACAATTACATTTTTATGTTTCTCTCTGCAAATTTCAACTGTGATGCATTCCAGTGTGTTGTCAATTACTGTTGAAATACTTTCCATCACATTGAATTTCAAGGCCCTATCAACAAATATGGCCACGCCCCCTCCACTCTTGTTTTGTCTATTTACGTAGTTGAATTCATAGCCCTCCAGCTCAAAGTCTGTGCCTTTGACGTTATGTATCCAAGTTTCAGATATTGCTATGATGCTGAACGGATGCGAAAACTGATGTAGATATTCCTTGATGAGATTGAAATTTGCAGACATGCTTCTGCTATTGAAGTGGATAATTGAGAGTTTGCCATTTGCTTTAATGCTCCGATTGAACTGTTCATCAGTGTAATAACAGCAGTTGTTGTTAATGGCAGAGAAGAAATTATTGTCCGGGTCTATATCATATTCCAAATCCTGTGATTTGTAATCAGTGTACTCATATGATTTTAGTTCCAGTAAATCCTGTTCCATAATCCTCTGAGATATGTGGCTTATGTATTTTGTATTTGTATTTAGAGGTTTATTCTGAACAGTAAAGAAGATATAAAACAAACAAACAAAAAACAACAAAAAATAAAAGTAAAAAATGCAATCATCAAAACATCTTCATAAACAAACAGAATAGCGTAGCCACAAGGCAATAACATAATAATGTTCGGAAAGGATTAGGAAGAAGTAAATAACTTATCAAATCCTAACCCTGTATACCACCATTAATCAAACATCACTTTCCACCATAATAAACTATATATACAAAAGAAAACAAAATCAACAAAAAAAAGAAAACATACCAAGACATACCAACATGGTATAATATCGACCAAATCAAATCATATATACAGATACTTATGCTATGCATATATACAACCCCTATTCCAAAAAAGTTGGGACAAAGTACAAATTGTAAATAAAAACAGAATGCAATGATGTAGAAGTTTCAAAATTCCATATTTTATTCAGAATAGAACATAGATGACATATCAAATGTTTAAACTGGGAAAATGTATCATTTAAAGAGAAAAATTAGGTGATTTTACATTTCATGACAACAACACATCTCAAAAAAGTTGGGACAAGGCCATGTTTCCCACTGTGAGACATCCCCTTTTCTCTTTACAACAGTCTGTAAACGTCTGGGGACTGAGGAGACAAGTTGCTCAAGTTTAGGGATAGGAACGTTAACCCATTCTTGTCTAATGTAGGATTCTTGTTGCTCAACTGTCTTAGGTCTTTTTTGTCATATCTTCCATTTTATGATGCGCCAAATGTTTTCTATGGGTGAAAGATCTGGACTGCAGGCTGGCCAGTTCAGTACCCGGACCCTTCTTCTATGCAGCCATGATGCTGTAATTGATGCAGTTTGTGGTTTGGCATTGTCATGTTGGAAAATGCAAGGTCTTCCCTGAAAGAGACGTCGTCTGGATGGGAGCATATGTTGTTCTAGAACCTGGATGTACCTTTCAGCATTGATGGTGTCTTTCCACATGTGTAAGCTGCCCATGCCACACGCACTAATGTAACCCCATACCATCAGAGATGCAGGCTTCTGAACTGAGCGCTGATAACAACTTGGGTCGTCCTTCTCCTCTTTAGTCCGAATGACACGGCGTCCCTGATTTCCATAAAGAACTTCAAATTTTGATTCGTTTGACCACAGAACAGTTTTCCACTTTGCCACAGTCCATTTTAAATGAGCCTTGGCCCAGAGAAGACGTCTGCGCTTCTGGATCATGTTTAGATACAGCTTCTTCTTTGAACTATAGAGGTTTAGCTGGCAACGGCAGATGGCACGGCGAATTGTGTTCACAGATAATGTTCTCTGGAAATATTCCTGATCCCATTTTGTGATTTCCAATACAGAAGCATGCCTGTATGTGATGCAGTGCCGTCTAAGGGCCCGAAGATCACGGGCACCCAGTATGGTTTTCCGGCCTTGACCCTTACGCACAGAGATTCTTCCAGATTCTCTGAATCTTTTGATGATATTATGCACTGTAGATGATGACATGTTCAAACTCATCTCATCTCATCTCATTATCTCTAGCCGCTTTATCCTTCTACAGGGTCGCAGGCAAGCTGGAGCCTATCCCAGCTGACTACGGGCGAAAGGCGGGGTACACCCTGGACAAGTCGCCAGGTCATCACAGGGCTGACACATAGAGACAGACAACCATTCACACTCACATTCACACCTACGGTCAATTTAGAGTCACCAGTTAACCTAACCTGCATGTCTTTGGACTGTGGGGGAAACCGGAGCACCCAGAGGAAACCCACGCGGACACGGGGAGAACATGCAAACTCCACACAGAAAGGCCCTCGCCGGCCACGGGGCTCGAACCCGGACCTTCTTGCTGTGAGGCGACAGCGCTAACCACTACACCACCGTGCCGCCCTATGTTCAAACTCTTTGCAATTTTACACTGTCGAACTCCTTTCTGATATTGCTCCACTATTTGTCAGCGCAGAATTAGGGGGATTGGTGATCCTCTTCCCATCTTTACTTCTGAGAGCCACTGCCACTTCAAGATGCTCTTTTTATACCCAGTCATGTTAATGACCTATTGCCAATTGACCTATTGAGTTGCAATTTGGTCCTCCAGCTGTTCCTTTTTTGTACCTTTAACTTTTCCAGCCTCTTATTGCCCCTGTCCCAACTTTTTTGAGATGTGTTGCTGTCATGAAATTTCAAATGAGCCAATATTTGGCATGAAATTTCAAAATGTCTCACTTTCGACATTTGATATGTTGTCTATGTTCTATTGTGAATACAATATCAGTTTTTGATATTTGTTAATTATTGCATTCTGTTTTTATTAACAATTTGTACTTTGTCCCAACTTTTTTGGAATCGGGGTTGTACACACATACAATACATATATATATATATATAGTACATACATATACACATACCTATAACTATACATATCCATACGTACACAGACACCCATATCATAATTATGCATATATATATATATATATATATATATATATATATATATATATATATATATATACACACACACACACACAAATACATTTTATATAATATATATATCCGTATGTACCCATACCCACATATATACACTTATATTATCAATAGAAATCAATTATGGTCCCGCTCATGATGGTCACTGATACTTTTCCAGGTCCTCGATGTTTTTAACAATCAATACTTTGGCCTCCTCAGGTGTACCATTTAGCTTAATAAACACCTTACAGGGGCTTCCCCCCGCTGATAGCGGTCACCGCCCAAGCGTATGACCGAGGTTTTACCTGGAGCCCGGTGACGACAACGTCGTTCATTCTGGAGTATTGCTCCAGGTTGGCCTACGGGCCAAATGACAATGAGAATGCCTAGGCGATCACCTTACATAACATTGCATTACATTTAGCGGTTATTGTTTATACAAAGCTACTGAAAAAAGGACAGATTCAGCAGCATACAAAATGTGGGGGCATACAGGGTATACAGGTTAATCAGGGTTAGTATATATGAGAGTTTTTTTCCTTGTTGTTGTTTGTTTTTTGTTTTGTTTTAAACGGGGTAAAGCCTTTACAAAAAACAAACAACAAAGAAAAAAAACTCTCATATATACTAACCCTGATTAACCTTTATACCCTGTATGCCCCCACATTTTGTATGCTGCTGAATCTGTCCTTTTTTCAGTAGCTTTGTATAAACAATAACCGCTAAATGTAATGCAATGTTATGTAAGGTGATCGCCTAGGCATTCTCATTGTGAAAAGTAAGTCACATGTACATGGACTGGCATTTAATGTTGTATTTGTTCCTTTCGATTTGTTTTTTGTCTGTTCATATTCTTTTTGGGGGAGTAAAGTCAGTTTAAAAATGCCGTTAAATGCATAGGCCTATAGGCCAAGTTTAATGACCTTGAGGTTATCAGAGGTCATATGTCGTTTTACAAATGAAAAATGAATTCAGCACCTAAACATTTAACAAACAAGGCCATTTGCTAACTTCATTAATCATTTTAGTACATTTCATTCCTTAGAAAGCTGAGAAACTGGGTTCAGCTGAGACGTTTACAGGCCCAAAGTTCAATGACCTCTAGAGGTCAACAGAGGTCAGATAGAGCTTGGCATATTGCAGATTTGAATTTGGCACACCCAAATTGACAAAATAAGACTGTTGCCGACTTTGTCTCAAAAATGCCTTTGGGTGTCACAATTCTGGATTTTGGTACCAGTCTAAGCTGTCCACCAAAGTGGGTCCTGAAATCTTCAATCTTAAAGCTCCACCTCTGCTTGTTTGAGTGGGCGTTGATTTGAGATGAGGGAAGATCCTTTCCTCTTTTCACCATCAGCATCAAAGCACTCTTCAGTCTGAGGTACCAAGCTACTGCCTTTAGTAGCCTGATCCAATTTGAAAAGAAAGAAATAAGCTGGCCTGTAGGCGTTTCGGTTTTCACCACTGCTGAGAACACAGTGGCTCTCCTGACCTCTGGATCATCCTGAAACATGGGGCCCAATGCCTCCATTATTGGCCAGCTTTCCTCTGGTTTCCACAGAAATTCAGGCGCATGGATCCATCTCCTCTGCTCCATGAACTTTCTTGCACTCAATCCTCTTGAAGTCATCAGCAGGATTGTCTTTACTGCCCACGTATCTCCACTGAGACGGTTCTGTGTTGTCCCGTATCAATGAGACTCTGTTTGCTACATAGGTCTTAAACCTTGCTTGGTCATTTGCAATATATTTCAGCATGGTTTGGCTGTCCGTCCAGAAAATTGAGGGCTTTAAGTCAAGGTGGAATTCTCTCCTTAGCATTCTGTCAACTTTTACCAGCAGCGCAGCAACCGCCAGCTCCAGTCTTGGCACTGTGATGTTCTTTAAGGGAAGAACTCTGGACCTTCCTAAGACAAAAATGACATGTACTGTGTTCTGTTTGTTCGCCTGTCTGATGTAGCTCACTGAACCGTAGCCACTCTCACTGGCATTGGCAAAGTGATGCAGTTCAGCACACCTGGTCACTCCAAAGCCCTCTGGTTTCAGACAGCGTGGCACACTGAAGCCTTTGATCATCTCCAAGCTGCTGGTCCATTCTATCCACCGCTCCGATATGGCCTGTGGCAAAGGCTCATCCCATCCAAAGCCCCTCTGGCAGAGCTCCTGCAGCAACTGCTTGGCTGGAAGAATGAGAGGGGCAAGAAAGCCAAGTGGCTCAAAGATTGAACTGACAACAAAAAGTATGCCTCTGCGGGTATGTGGCTTTTGACTTAAGTTGATGTTGAATTGAAATTTGTCAGAATCTACACACCACTGCAGTCCTAGGGCTCTTTCAACAGGCAGACTGTCCTTGTCAAGATCAAGTGACTTAATCTCTTTTGCTCTGTGTTCTTTGGGAATAGATGATAACACCACCTGGCTATTGCTGACCCACTGAATTAGCTGGAACCCACCTTTACCGCAGAGTGCTGTAAGATCATTTACCAATTGGATGGCATCAGACTCTTTGGCCACAGACTTGGCACAGTCATCCACATAAAAGTTGTGTCGGATGGTCTCAGCCACCTGAAGGGGAAAACAGCTTTGATTGTCAGCAGCAGTTTTTTGCAGGGCAAAGGTTGCAATACTTGGGGAAGACACCGCGCCGAAGATGTGCACAAGCATACGGTGTTCCTTTGGGGTCTGACTGATGTCATCTTGTGGCCACCACAAGAATAGCAGGTAGTCAACGTCAGACTTTGCCACTCTGACCTGATGGAACATCGATTTGATGTCGGCCATGATTCCAGTTGGCTCTTTGCGAAATCTCAGGATGACTCCAATGAGAGAATTGGTCAAGTCAGGACCCTGAAGTAGTTCAGTGTTGAGAGACACACCTTGGAAAGAAGCAGCACAGTCGAACACCACCCTACGTTTTTTCTTTTTAGGGTGATACACCCCGTGGTGTGGTAAGTACCATACCTTTCCTGGTGGCCGCGCAAGCTCCTCCTCTGGGATCTCCTCAGCATAATTATTCTCAAAGACATCACAGAGAAATGCTACATGCTCCTGTCTGAATTGTTCATCCCTTTTCATTTTCTTTTTTAGGCTATGCAGGCGCTGTTCCACAATTTGCCTATTACTGGGCATGAGCACATCACTTTGCCTAAAGGGCAATCTCAAACTGTAATGTCCATCTTTCAACACTGCCTCATTGGCCATCTTTAAAAACATCTTGTCCTCAATAGACAGTTCAGTTTTTTCTTCCGATGCAACTTCATGAAAATCTTGATTGTACTGTGAGATCAACAGCTTTTCCAAACTTGCTACTGAAATCCTGTTCACAGTTACACATTCTCCACTGCCAGCAGCACCTTTTAATGGCCCGTTAACAACCCACCCCAATAGGGTTTTAACTGCATAGGGACCCCCATTTTGACTATTAATTACCTCCCACGGTTCTAAAAGGTTAGGAGCATTTGTGCCAATCAACAGCTATATGTTGGAACTGATGGACGGAAGAGTTACCTTACTCAAGTATGCCTAATGTGCCAGGTCATTCTGCTTGAGGATGCTGCTGGTGGTTACTGGCATTTCCTTTTGAGTGAAGGTGTCCGGAAGAGGTAAGAAAGTATCACTGTCCAGTGCTGAAACTTCCAGTCCTGATACAACATGGGTTGGAACAGTCATTTCTTGGTTCATTGTGCGCAGAAGAATGTGTGTCCTTTTGCCTCTCAGGTGGAGACGTGACATGAGCTCCTCAGAACTGAAGGTGGCAGAAGATCCAGGAGAGCATACACTTTTATGACGTGGCTGCCTTTTGCTGCCTTGACCTTGACTGGAACAATAGAAAGCACACTCTCTTGGTCTCCGGCCCCTATATGACCACATAACTCTGCTGATGCACTACCTGTAACATCAGGAGACCTTTCTGCTTCCTTTGTCGCATTGTCTTTGGGCTCAAACTCAATATGGAGAGTGCTTGGATGGGCTCATTTGCACATATTACAGGTAAGACTCCTTTTGCAATCTTTGCTAATGTGCCCTGTGGAGAGACATCCAAAGCATATGCCCTTGGTCTTTAAAAAGCTGAGCTTATCTCTATGGGTCCTTTTCATAAACGTCTTGCATGAGTCCGGTGTATGCTTAGAGCTACAGAAAGGGCAAGAGGGTTCAGGCTTTGTCTCTTTATGAGGAAGAGCTACACTGGTGACATAGCTACTGCTGGATGTCTTAGAGGTCTGTGTCTTAACAGGGGCTTTAATCTTTCCTCTAACAGCTGCCTGATCTTGAAGATCACCAAAGACTGGGTCAGCAGCTATACAAGCCTGTTTTTCAATAAAAGAGACAAGATCTAAAATCCTTACCCTACGGTCACGCTGTTCTTGCAGCTCGTAAGCCTTGTTGCGCCATTTTTCTCTGAGCTTGTATGGCAGTTTTAGGACGATGCTTTTCATTGTGGATACAGTGTCCAACTCCTCCATATAGGACATCTCCTCCATGGCATTACAGCAGCTCCTGAGGAACATGGCGTAATCCAGAAGGGACTTAGAATCTTCTGATTTCATTTGTGGCCGGGACAGAGCCTTTTCCAGATAACCACAAGATATCTTGTATTCATTTCCGAAGTTTTCCTTCAGTAATTCCATTGCTTTCTTATAGCCTCTATCTGGGGCCTTATATTCACAGCTCTTAACTAACTTTTGTGCTTGGCCTTTAGTATACTGAATAAGAAACTGCAATCTGTCTCTGTTGTTGTCAGTCTTGCGTTCAATCATGTTTTGAAAAGAGTGAAGGAACGACTTGTACTCCAGGACTTGGCCATCAAAGATTGGAATACTGCCTTGTGACAAAGTGGACAAAAGTTGCTGTTTCATGAGCATTCTTGTTAATTCACTCTGATTTTCTAGGACCTTGAACATGTGGGTTTCATGTGGAGAGCTAGGTGTAGAGGGTGTTTGAGGCTGTGGTTCAGGTACAATAGACTGAGTGCCTTGACCTGAACTGGCAGCTGGCTGAGTAGTGACAGGGGGAGTGACAGAAGAACTGGCATAGGGGATAGTGGAGGGAATGGCAGAGGGAAAACTATGAGATGAGGTGTGTTGTGATTGTGGCCAGGTATCACTCGTGGGCCTAGGACGTAAAACATGTCTGCTGTGATATTTATCTGGACCTGAAGTAAGCAGGGGGAACTGAACTTGAGTACCTGCCTTGGGTCTAACTACTGGTGCACCTTCATGTAAGAGAAGTGAACTGTCCAGCTTATCCAATTGTGCAGTTGCTAAGGGTTCAGCTGCTTCTGCTCCTAATACAGATATATGAGCTGGGACCGGATCAAATTTAACAGGATTATAAATATTCTTCTCAGCCTCTTTTAGAGGGTTAATTTTTGCATTAGTGGCTTCAATTTCAACATTCAGCTCCAGTGTTTCTCTCCTTTTCCTTAATAATTCCTCTTGCTCCTCAATTACATGTTTCTCCTGTAATTTGGAGGCTTTGGCCAATAAAGTCGCTCGTTCTGCCTCTGCATTAATACGCAATGATTTAGACGATGCGTTGGATCTACTGGAATCACTGGACCTATGCGATTGTGCATCAAGGTAGTCAAGGTCAGTGTCTGGCTTATCAACAAACAATGGTAACGTTAAGGACTCTTCAACGGGGATGGCAGAAGTAGTGACTTCAGCTGAACTAGGGGAGCTGGGATTTTCTACCTCTGAAATCCATTTGGTTATGTTTGAGATAAAGGCAGTTATTTGTGAATATCTAGGCTGATACCATTTCTCATCGTCTTCATTGCGTGTCTGTTCATCAAGCATTTCAACATAAGATGCATGCAATTCTTTAAACTCCTCAAGAAATCCATTAAACTTAAACATGTTCTGTTTGACTTCATCACCAAAGTCTTTTCAATCATTAAATTGCTCAGTATGTTCATTCTTCGTGTTAAATGAGACATTTTCCCTGATCTTGCTGCGCGCAAACGCGCCACGACTTCAGCCATGTTTGGGACTTGAGTTATTTCAGTCTCGTCAGAATCGGCCATTGTTCTCAAAAAATAAACTTCCAAAAATCACACAAAATATTAATCTTCCTTCACTTAATTCAACAGTACTCAAAATATTCAAAAGCACTTCGTATTCACTTAGAAAATCAGAAAGTCTCACTCATTCAAAGTAGGCCGCGGTTTCACCGCTTTCAGTTGTTTCGCCACGGCTGATATTAACGAAAAAATAAAGTTCACGGTCCAACTTGTTTCTAGATTCTTCCAATATTGTTCTCCAACGAAAAAATTTTCAAGATCATAGCATTTGAACGCACATACTTCCAATGAAACGTTTCCTTTGTTGAACTTTCTGTGCATAAGGCCGACATTTCCTATTGTCTCCAATGTGCATAATTCCACAAGTTTGTTCTGAAAGGAATCCACAGCAAGTCATTGACGAATTGTATGGGCAAAAACGGGTTTTCCTTAAAGTTAATCCTCCTATTTCCATTTTCTTGTCCATTTAAACCTCATGGAGAAAGCAGGTGATGCAGTGTCAGACTCACAACTCGCATCCAATAAATCCGAGAGAGAGAGAGAGAGAGAGAGAGAGAGAGAGAAAGTTTGACTTTTAACTGTTGCCAGTAATTTATTACAAATAAAATAAAATAAAGTACAAAATAAAAATGCAATGGTTTGCAAAAGAGTCTTTTCAGCAGTACAATAAGGCAGCGATTCAAAGGCCTAGACAAACACCAAACGCAGGCTGAGTTTGCAGCAGCTTTCACAGTGCCGTCCCGAGTTCAGGTCAATGACTGTATCTGCTGCCTGCCTTCCTCGTGTCATGTGCTACCAGCGTCAGCTTATGCAGTGGCACCATCACCACCTGAAGAGGGTGCAGTCTCACAGAATCCAGAAAACAAGAGAAAGTATAAGTAAATAATGAAAATATAAAAAACTTAAATGTGGCTCCTCCAAACAAATTTGTCTAAAGAACACAGTATCCTGAAAAATTCTATTTCAACTTTTAAAGCAAAAGAAGAGCTCTGAGACTTCATCCATAATTGTAATAAACAAAAAAAAATAAAAATAAAAATGCTGCAAGCAAATGACTGAGAGTGTGACTTATTTCCTTTACTTCATAAACATGTGAGCCAAGTGTAAATATAAATTAAACACAGTTGGTCTTGTTTTATGTGAGTGTTTGATGTGACAAGTGGCTCCATTTCAGTATTATGAACTTTTCGGTATAAAGAACTCCATCCCAAAGAGTGTATTATTGCGGGGTTGCAGTGTAAAAAACATCCTGAATATATCTTATTAGATCAGAATTTCTTCCCTACGCAAATACATTTGAAATATATTTACTACAAATGTTAGAGGCTAGCTGGGATAGGCTCCAGCTTGCCTGCGACCCTGGAGAACAGGATAAAGTGGCTAGAGATAATGAGATGAGATGAGATGTTAGAGGCTCAGACTCAGTTTAAAGACATGTTCAGGCAAACATACAGGTGACTTTCAAAAGTGTACAGACGTAGATATAAAAAGACTCAGTTCACAGAGCTGGTGTGAGGAGAATGCCCAGCAGGGGTGCCCAATGTTCTACCAAAACTTATTATTTATTTTTTTACTGAGCGTGTGTGTACGAGTGTTGTGTGTTTACCAGAAAGAATTAGATAATTTAATTACCATGGGTATACTAACTGCTGGAGAAAATTCCACCATGACGAAGAGCAGAGAAAAACATGCTTGGTCCAGAAACTCAGAAAGGTGATTATTATACTGAGAGAGAGAAATACACAAGTGCAATCCAAATATTTTTACCTTATTATTAAATGATGATTAAGCTAACGAAGGAGTAAAGACAGAGTTTCATGAGGTCACTGGACTGCAAATGCACAATAAACCTGCCTCAGACTGGATTCTTTTACGGCACAAACAGAGCTGGTTCAGACCTCCATGGGGCCCTAGGCAAAATTCTGCTAAGGGGCCCTCTTAACTGAATCCCCAAATGTTCAACAGTCGCACCTAACACCCAGTGCTTCCACTCCCCCCCCCCCCCAACATATTGCACTAGTGTCGCCACCTGTTGGTCTAACTCCAAATAAATACAGACCAAATCAGAGCAAATCAAATTGAACTAAATGTGTAACAAATTACTCACCATTAAAAATGTCCCTTTCTGCACTTTCTGGATGCAAAATCATCAATAATGTCGTCATATGATATTTGCTTCCCCACATCATGGTTGATGCTCATGATGGCCAAACCACTCAGACGTTCCTGGGACATGGAAGATCTCAGATAGTTTTTGATTATTTTTAACTTGCTGAAGCTCCTCTCAGCTGAGGCAACTGTCACAGGCAGAGTGACAGCAATTCTCAGGGCTATCCAAAGGTTAGGATAGAGTTCCTCCAGATTTTTCTCACAAAGGAAAGAAAGCAGCTCAAAGGCAGTCATATTAGCTGATGGTAGGTCAGGTAAATTCTTGATTTCGTTTGCCAGATCAACTCCACTGATGTCACAGTCTTGATTGAAGGTCAGAGTTTTCTCAAGTTCCATACACTGAGGCTTTAAGGAGTCACTGGACATCTGACATGCAGTGCTGAAGTTCAGCACTACTCCATATTTAGTCTTTACCTCAGAGCATTTTTTAAGGATTTTCCACTAGAAGACCAACTGGTCTGGGCAATACAATCACAGGCCCCAGAGTCCATGCGGCTGCACCGCTGCGGCATATTCTGTGATACAAAATGGTTCACCAATCACCATACAGACAAACACACTACAGTGACTACACAGCTATCAAGAGCAATTACCAAGCACAAATGTTATGTCAAAGACACTCAACGTTACACAGTAATGACATCGGATTCTGACATCAGCCATCTCAGTAACCAAATTTTAGTTTTGTTTTTCTTAACCAACATGATCTTGTGTGTATATCTTATAACATAGATCTTCGTTTCCCTTGTTAAATGTAGACTTACATGGTACTTGGTTAATTAATTGCAACTGATTGAACCAAATGATAAGACATAACTTGGTTTAAAATTTGGTCTCCCAGTGAAGCTGGTTTGGCATTGACTAGGAGACCAAATCTGGCCACTGGGAGACCATTTGGTCTCCCAGTAACTATGTTAAAAAATGCTCTGCTTCACCTGGTTCAGAGTTTCAAATCGTTCATCAATGGATGCTATTGTGGAGTCAACCACAATGTTGAAGAAGTAAAATATAGATCAGGCTACTATTAATTCAGCTCCATCAAATTGGCTGCACTTGTTTTACCTTCAGATATTGTACTTAAAATGTAGGTGATTTAGATTATTATTTAGCCTATTTAGCACCATTGTCATAATATTTCACGAGTTTTATTAATTCACTAATTTATCTGCATCTATATTTGCCTGTGGGCTATCCAAGCAAACAAAATTCAATCTCAGTAAATATTTATCCATTACTTTCCATTTTGTATAAGTGCAGGTGTAACTACACTCAGAACGATTGATATAACACTTAAATTGTAGAAGCCAGCAAGACGCACATGGAGACCGTCCGGGGTTCACCCAGGGCTCACCGCCCTGTTATGTAGGTCAAACACCGACTAGCCCCATCCCTCCCACCTGGAGAGGAGAGTTACCTGACTGCTGTTCCCGCTGTTCATTTTCATGCAGTTCCTTTTCCCTTTTTTCACTCCCCGAGGGATAACTCTGCTTCATCTTGCTAGGTTGATGCACATGCACTGGGAATCTGACGTGTGCGAGCAGCGCGACGGACGGTCACGTCGTCACGTTTTTTTTCCCCCCACGGGGCCTCTATGAGTTTGCGGGGCCCTACGCAACGTGCGTAGTGTGCGTATTGGGTAAACCGGTACTGGGCACAAAAATCAGAAATTAAAACCCTGAGGATGTGATAAAAAGAAAACATTGCATCACATCCATGATCACCACAACCTCAAAAAGAAGACTAAATCCTAAGCTAAATCTGTATGATCAACAAGTACAAATTAAAGTCAAAACAAATCAAATGTAACAAAGAGCGCTCTGAGAGCACAATGTCCCCCACTGGCAACTCGGCCATAACTCTGGTAAAATGTGACTGAATTGAACAAAATTGCAATATACATATTAGTGACATATAGCAAAGAATCCTGCCAAGTTTCGTAAAATTCCTACAAAAATTGTGAGAGGACTTGATTTCAGAAGGTGAGTACCCTTCCCGGGACAGATGGACGGACATCGCCACGACATAATCCCCCTTCGGGCCTTTCAGCCAGCGGGGGATAAAAACATAACACAGATACAGAACAGTGCTGTTAATATGAGAAAATAAACTCAGTAAAATATCGATTACACCAGTACACATCCTGTATTATCTTGAACATTGTAATGATGCATCTTTATGTATTAGCGTATAGCCCAAACACTGCATACAGGTGTAAATGGTAGTGTCTCTGTGCTTTTGAAATAAAAAAATTTGCATGTGATTTTAACTGTAAATTGAACCTAAACCATGTAAATAGTGTTCCCTTCAGGTGGCACTGGCTGCTGCACTCCAACCAGAGAGCAAATACATTACTCATTACTACGTCATAAGAACCCGAAGGTATAACTTATCTAAGATACGCTTGAAACTGTTTTACAACTTACAGACAGGAAGTGCCATATCGGAGTGTGTTCAGTCTGTCGTTCAGCCACAGAGTCAGATAATCTAAAGCACTCAGGTACGTTTATCAGTTTTGTTCTTATTCAACAGTATACAGCAGGTTATATCTTCTATTGTGTTTTTAGGTGCATCTCTAAAATGCGGTGCTTGTACAGGATATTCTGACAAACAGTCTCAAAGAAGCAGAAGTAGGTTCTCTTTGTAATTTGGACATATCATCTAGCTAGAGGAACAAAAGTGTATGGTGTTAGTCATTAATAGATAATGATTCAGTGGTGAAATATGTAACAAGACTTTTAAGAAAAGCATGTCTTATTTTGTGTGGGACAAAAAAAAACGACAAAGTCTTTTACATTGTTCTGATAAACTATGATAAAGATAAAATGCAAAAAAATATCGGGGGGGGGGGGGGATTCACATTACATGCAACAACAGAAACCAAAAGCTTTGCTTAACTTATATTCATTAATATTTAAACAGATATGATTGAATGATGAGACCAAAAGCCAACTTTACTAGATATTATACAAATACTTAGTTCTGAAGATAGCTAATTAGCAACAACAAACATGCAGAGCAACTCAAAGGTCGTCCCTAAATACTGTACAAGTCAAGTCTATTTGTATAGCACATTTAAAAACAGACATTGTCACAAAGCAGCTTTACAGAAAATGAAAGACTTTAAACATAAGCTAATTTATCCCCAATGATGAACCCTGAGGTAACGGTGTTGAAGAAAAACTCCCTCAGACTACACGAGGAAGAAACTTCAAGAGGAACCAGACTCTAAAGAGACCCCGTCCTCATTTGGGTGATGGATAGTGTGATTATAAATAACGCACTTCTATAACTGTGTCCTATAGAGTCACAAAGTACAACTGTGTAACCAGGAAGTTCATTATAGTTTAACAAGAAGTAGCAAGTCAATCATTGTCCTCAGCCATAAAAGCATTACTTTAAGAGTCCAGAGCGTCTTCCAAAAGCACATTTTAACAATCTCTCAATCTCAAGAAGTGAACAATAAATTGGATTGTGAGGTGTAACCCAGTAGTAAAAACCCAACAATAATAATTAAAAAAAAAAAAGGTGTCCGTACACAGTATGCTTTTCTGAATGTTTTATTTTCTACATATCCTGTATTTTGGAAAATGTAAAACACAAGATATTTGATGTCTTAGCATAAACTTCTATTTTAAAATGATTCATAATATTGTCATTAATATACAGAGAATATACAGTGCTCAGCATAAATGAGTACACCCCCTTTGAAAAGTAACATTTTAAAAAATATCTCAATGAACACAAACAATTTCCAAAATGTTGACAAGACAAAGTTTAATATAACATCTGTTTAACTTATAACGTGAAAGTAAGGTTAATAATATAACTTAGATTACACATTTTTCAGTTTTACTCAGATTAGGGTGGTGCAAAAATGAGTACACCCCACAACAAAAACTACTACATCTAGTACTTTGTATGGCCTCCATGATTTTTAATGACAGCACCAAGTCTTCTATGCATGGAATGAACAAGTTGATGACATTTTGCAACATCAATCTTTTTCCATTCTTCAACAATGACCTCTTTTAGTGACTGGATGCTGGATGGAGAGTGATGCTCAACTTGACTCTTCAGAATTCCCCAAAGAAAATAATTTCTTTACACCACAAAGGTGAAGGCAACAAGAAGATCAGCAAAGCTTTACTTATCAGTCAGAATACTGTAGCAAAAGTGGTACAAAAATTTAAGAAAGATGGGACTGCAACCATCTCACAGAGACGTCCAGGTCATCCACGGAAGTTAACACCTTGACAGGAGCGTCTTCTGATGAGAAGGGTTGAAGAAAATGGGCATGCAAGTTCACTGCAGTTATCTAAAGAAGTAGAAAGCCAAACTGGGGTGACTATTTCCCATGACACAATACGGTGTACACTGCAGAGGAATGGCATGCATGGATGCCGTCCACAAAAAAAGCCTCTCCTAAAGCCCAGGCACAAAAAAGCTCACCTAGAGTTTGCCAGGGCCCATGCTGACAAAGATGAAGACTACTGGGACTCTATACTCTGGAGTGATGAGACCAAGATAAATGTTTTTGGAACTGATGGCTTCAAAACTGTATGGCATCACAAAGATGAGGAATACAAAGAAAAATGCATGGTGCCTACAGTGAAACATGGTGGTGGCAGTGTCCTTATGTGGGGCTGCATGAGTGCTGCTGGTGTCGGGGAGCTGCATTTCATTGATGGCATCATGAATTCACAGATGTATTGCTCTATACTGAAAGAGAAGATGCTACCATCGCTCCGTGCCCTTGGTCGTCGTGCACTTTTCCAACATGACTAAACACACATCTAAGGCCACTGTTGGATTTCTGAAGAAGAACAGGGTGAAAGTGATTCAGTGGCCAAGTATGTCTCCTGATCTGAACCCAATCGAACACCTATGGGGAATTCTGAAGAGACAAGTTGAGCATCACTCTCCATCCAGCATCCAGTCACTAAAAGAGGTCATTGTTGAAGAATGGAAAAAGATTGATGTTGCAAAATGTCGCCAACTTGTTCATTCCATGCCTAGAAGACTTGGTGTTGTCATTAAAAATCATGGAGGCCATACAAAGGACTAGATGTAGTAGTTTTTGTTGTGGGGTGTACTCATTTTTGCACCACCCTAATTTGAGTAAAACTGAAAAATGTGTAATCTAAGTTATATTATTAACCTTACTTTCACGTTATAAGTTAAACAGATGTTATATTAAACTTTGTCTTGTCGACATTTTGGAAATTGTTTGTGTTCACTGAGATATTGTTTAAAATGTTACTTTTCAAAGGGGGTGTACTCATTTACGCTGAGCACTGTAACTGAATGTTGAATTTATTAAGCACACTGCACGTAGCGAGCTAATGTCTGGAATAAATATTTAACATTAACGTTATCTCACATTCGCCACATTATTAAAGTTTCAATTAAATTCAATTTTATTTATATAATCATGTTTTTAACAATGGACATTATCACAAAGCAGCTTTACAGAAATATAAATTCCAGATATAAATTTATCCCTAGTTTTCCCTGTACTAAAAACTTTAATGTTTATATTTTAGTTTCTTTGTATTTGGCTCAAAATACTGACGTTTCACACCAGCTTCCTTGTGTCAACATGGAAAAAAGGAAACACAGATGGCTCAGTTATGCTGTGGAACACATTTGTTTATTTTGCTGGTGTGGTTTGGCTGCATCTGACCCTTCACCTGTACACTGTACAACATTCTGCCCCATTTGATGTAATAAAAGAATATTCTTTGGTCATAATTCAGATGCATGATGTGACCTGCTCAAATGGCTGATTTACCATCACTGTGTCCAAAGACAACTGACAAAGTTGACACTGTGAGCAAATTTTAACTAAAATCTCAGTGTGAGCACCATTACAATGTTCAATGAAGATCCACCAAATGGGAGCATGGCATAGGATGATACTATACTCATGGTACAGTGGTGCTTGAAAGTTTGTGAACCCTTCAGAATTTTCTATATTTCTGCATAAATATGACCTAAAACTTCATCAGATTTTCACACGAGTCCTAAAAGTAGACAAAGAGAACCCAGTTAAACAAATGAGACAAAAATATTACACTCAGTCATTTATTTATTGAGGAAAATGATCCAATATTACATATCTGTGAGTGGCAAAAGTATGTGAACCTCTAGGATTAGCAGTTAATTTGAAGGTGAAATTAGAGTCAGGTGTTTTCAATCAATGGGATGACAATCAGGTGTGAGTGGGCACCCCGTTTTATTTAAAGAACAGGGATCTATCAAAGTCTGATCTTCACAACACATGTTTGTGGAAGTGTATCATGGCACGAATAAAGGAGATCTCTGTGGACCTCAGAAAAAGCGTTGTTGATGCTCATCAGGCTGGAAAAGGTTACAGAATCATCTCTAAAGAGTTTGGACTCCACCAATCCAGTCAGACAGGTTGTGTACAAATGGAGGAAATTCAAGAGCATCGTTACCCTCCCCAGGAGTGATCGACCAACAAAGATCACTCCAAGAGCAAGGTGTGTACTAGTCGTCGAGGTCACAAAGGACCCCAGGGTAACTTCTAAGCAACTGAAGGCCTCTCTCACATTGGCTAATGTTAATGTTGATGAGTCCACCATCAGGAGAACACTGAACAACAATGGTGTGCATGGCAGGGTTGCAAGAAGAAAGCCACTGCTCTCCAAAAAGAACACTGCTGCTCGTCTGCAGTTTGCTAAAGATCACGTGGACAAGCCAGAAGGCTATTGGAAAAATGTTTTGTGGATGGATGAGACCAAAATAGAACTTTTTGGTTTAAATGAGAAGCGTTATGTTTGGAGAAAGGGAAACACAGCATTCCAGCATAAGAACCTTATCCCATCTGTGAAACATGGTGGTGGGAGTATCATGGTTTGGGCCTGTTTTGCTACATCTGGGCCAGGACGGCTTGCCATCATTGATGGAACAATGAATTCTGAATTATACCAGCGAATTTTAAAGGAAAATGTCAGGACATCTGTCCATGAACTGAATCTCAAGAGAAGGTGGGTCATGCAGCAAGACAATGACCCTAAGCACACAAGCCGTTCTACCAAAGAATGGTTAAATAAGAATGTTTTGGAATGGCCAAGTCAAAGTCCTGACCTTAATCCAATCAAAATGTTGTGGAAGGACCTGAAGCGAGCAATTCATGTGAGGAAACCCACCAACATCCCAGAGTTGAAGCTGTTCTGTATGGAGGAATGGGCTAAAATTCCTCCAAGCCGGTGTGCAGGACTGATCAACAGTTACCGCAAACATTTAGTTGCAGTTATTGCTGCACAAGGGGGGTCACACCAGATACTGAAAGCAAAGGTTCACATACTTTTGCCACTCACAGATATGTAATATTGGATAATTTTCCTCAATAAATAAATGACCAAGTATAATATTTTTGTCTCATCTGTTTAACTGGGTTCTCTTTATCTACTTTTAGGACTTGTGTGAAAATCTGATTATGTTTTAGGTCATATTTATGCAGAAATATAGAAAATTCCAAAGAATTCACAAACTTTCAAGCACCACTGTATATCTACAAATCCTGTATATTTAAATTAAAAACTTACATCTGGATTTCTATAAAGCTGTTTATGATGTCCATTGATAAAAGCATGATAAAAATAAAACTGAATTGAAGTGTAATACCAAATTTATCTGAATTTCCACATATCATATAGACATGAGTGTTTTACTGGGAAATACAACCCTCACATTTTTCATACAAACTATGTCCGGGACATGGAGAACCAAAACCATGACATAAATGTCACTCGTGAGGAAATTGATGAATTGTTTTGATAAATTTGGGTAACTGTGTGTGTGTGAATGTGTGAATATAATAAAAAGAAAATCACACGTTGGCTTGAAGTTGTGAAGTTTCTCTTCTCGTGTTGAAAAACTCACATTTTTCATATGAAATACATCACAGATCTGAGGAACACATTGCCTGATATTTCACTCCGATGATGTCACTCCCAGTGTTTTCTCGCTGACTAGACATGGGAAAACCATGACTAGTCAAAATGGCGAACCGGTTCCAAATTAAAATTCTTTTGATTAACTTGCATTTTTTTGTGGATGTGTCCACATAATATAAAGAACATTACATAGCAGTGCAAAGATATGAAGTTTATCTTCTCGTGCTGAAAATATTGGCACGCATTCAATTCGCTCACTGACGAATATGTTCACCACTCTAAACTTAAACTTCATATCTTCATGCAACAGTGTACAACCCCAATTTCAAATGTTGAAACTGAGAAAAAATTTTGGTTGTTGAAAAATATTTGCTTATTTTGAACCTGATGTCAGCAACAGAGAAGTTGGGATAGGGACAACAAAAGACTGGAAAAATTGTGTATTGCTTAAAAAACTAATTTGGTTAATTGGCCAAAGGTCAGTAAGATATAAAAAGGGCATCCCAGCGAGGCAGAGTCTCTCAGAAGTAAAGATGGGGCAAGGTTCACCGCTCTGTGAAAGACTGCATGGGCAAACAGTGCAACAATTTACGAATAATGTTCCTCAAATGTAAAACTGCAAAGAACTTGTGGATCACATCATCTATGGTCCATAATATCATTAAAAGATTCAGAGAATCTGGAGAAATCTCTGCATGCGAGAGACAAGGCTGAAAACTGACATTGGATGCCTGTGATCTTCAGGCCCTCAGGAGACACTGCATTAAAAGCAGATACGTGTCTGTAGTGGAAATCACTGTATGGGCTCAGGAACACTTCAGAAAACCATCGTCTGTGAAAACACTTCATTACTGCATCCACAAATGCAAGTTAAAACCAGATATAAACAATATCCAGAAACCCCGCCCCCTTCTCTGGGCCCGAGCTCTTTTACGATGGACTGAGGCGAAGTGGAAAACTGTCCCGAGGTCTGATGAATCAAAAGTAGAAATTCTTTTTAGAAATCATGGACCCCACGTCCTCCAGGCTAAAGAGGAGAGGGACCATCCAGCTTGTTATCAGTGCACAGCTCAAAAGCAGCATCTGTAATGGTATGAGGGGGCATTAATGCACATGATATGGGTAGCTTGTACATCTGGGAAGGCGTCATTAATGCTGAATGATATAAACACATTTCAGAGCAATATGCTGCCATCCAGACAAAATCTTTTTCCTTCTTTCAGCAAGACAACGCCAAACCGCTTTCTGCACATATTATAACTGCATGGCTCTGTCGTAAAAAAAGTCCAGGTGCTAAACTGGCCTGCTGCAGTCCAGACCTGTTTCCCATTTCAAACATCTGGCATATTATGAAGCGCAAAATATGACAAAGGAGACCCTGAGCTGTTGAGCAACTGAAACTGTACATCAGACAAGAATGGGACAACATTTCTCTTTCAAAACTACAGCAGTTGGTCTCCTCAGGTCCCAAACATTTAGAATGTTGTTAAAAGTAGAGGTGATGCAACACAGCAGTAAACACGCCCCTGTCCCAACTTTTCTGAAACGTGTTGCTGACATCAAATTCAAAAAGAGCAAATATTTTTCAAACAACAATACAATTTCTCAGTTTCAGCATTTGATATGTTGTCTTTGGACAATTTTCAATGAAATACAGGATTTCCATGATTTGCAAATGATCACATTCTGTTTTTATTTCGGGTTTACACAGCATCCCCACTTTTTTGGAACTGGGGTTGTACTATCCTCGAAAAATTACACCAAAAACCTTCACAAACATTTCATTTTTTTTGGCACATAGAAACTAATAATACAGAGACCAGGAGTTACTTCAAAAATAAATTTTAAAAACAAAAAAATTCATATATTTTCTCTCGGGTAACTTGGTATTAACTGGGTTTTATTTCTCTCTTCTCCAAAAAGGTAAAAGATGACCTCCAAACTTTCAGAAGGACGTTTTCAGCAACTACTACTGCCTCTCTTTCTGATTTTTTGTTTTGGAGGCACATTCTTCATGTACCACAAGCCAAGTGAGAGATGGATATCATGCCCAGATGTTCCAGTCTCCACAGGTAAAGTCTCCACAGATGAAGTCTCCACAGATGAAGTCTGCACACATGAAGTGTGCACACATGAAGTCTGCACAGTAGAACGCCTCAGGGCATTGATGGAAAACTTTACCCAGATTATAAACACCAACAGCACTCTAAACTCCACTTTGGTTAAACAACAATTACTGATCACCATATCATCTGTCATGGAAGAAAATAAGGAAAATAATGACCATGACAACATTATCCTATTAATCTGGTCATGGCCTTTTGGTTTTAAATTTGATGTGAAAGCCTGCGGTTCAGAGTATGGTATTAAAGGTTGTCACATTACAGATGACAGAAATCAGTACAACAAAGCCCATGGTGTTATGTTTCATCACAGAAATACCGGTGATGATTTCACAAACCTGCTGAAAAGACCTCGGCCTCCACACCAGAAGTGGGTGTGGATGAACATGGAGTCTCCTGATAATACAGGTAGACGTGCTGAATTAGATGATGTATTCAATCTGACTGCAAATTATCGGAAGGATTCAGATGTCTGGGTGCCTTATGGGAGAATCATAGAAGCATCTGAGAAGGACCAACCCTTTACAATGCCACCAAAGGACAAAATTGTCTGTTGGATTGTCAGTAACTGGAACCCCAACTTTAGGAGAGTCAAATATTTTAGTGAACTGGGCAAATACATCAAAATAGAGGCTTATGGTAGACACTTCAACAGGTATGTCAGCATTGAAGATTATAACAAGATTTTACCAAGCTGTAAATTCTACTTATCATTTGAGAACTCCATCTACAAAGATTACATCACAGAGAAGGTGTTTAACCCCATGAAAGCCGGCACAGTTCCTGTGGTTCTTGGTCCACCCAGGGAGAACTATGAGGAATTCCTTCCAGCAGATTCATTCATTCATGTGGACGATTTTGAGTCCCCTCAGAAACTGGCAAAACATCTCAAATTTCTTGACCAGAACCAGGAAGCTTATGAACACTACTTTACCTGGAGACAACACTTTACTGTTAAAAGTGGACATTTTGGTCTTGAACACGCTTGTCGAAGTTGTGATTATATAAGAAACAATAAGGGCTACAGAGTGTTTAAAAATCTCAATAAATGGTTTTGGGGTTAGCAAGCATAACATCAGCATGAACTTCTAAATGGAGACTCTGGAAATCCCATCAGTGTCTTCCAGATCTTCCAAACATCTCAAGAGGAATTGTTCCAGACCAAGACACTTGATCTAATTTTCTTTCCAGTCAACATAACATAAATGACTTTCATTATTATTTTCATTTAGGCTTTACTGGTGCACAGTCATTATCTGTACATTACTGGTACACATCCATTATCTGTAGCCACTTATCCTGGTGCACAATATCTTGTTATATCAATAATGCTTTCCTGGGTAATGTTAACTGATAGCTACACATTCTATACTGTTTTACAGTCTTTTCATTTACTTTAAATGTTATATGATTTCTATTTTATATGCACTACAACCTACAGAACAACCTACTCACAATGACCCTGTTTACACTTGGTTTTAAAATGCGTCTTTGGTGATCAGCTCACAAGTGGACAGAGCTAAATACAAGTGTAAACAACCACCAAGGCAAACTGTGATCTGACCAGTCAAACCCCTTGCTGAGGTGGTCTGGGACACGTTTGACCACATCTCTTTCTTAATGTAAACATGAATGTGTCCTGATGGGTCCCTGACAAGGACATAACAGTATATCATTAAAGCAGGACATGGTGGTTGTTTTGGTGACAGCATGCCAAAGCCTGAAAAAAAATGGAGAGAAGCAACTGATGTACATGGTTGGAGTGCAAAAAATTAATGAACGTATGTTGCAGGTTTAATGTTTGTTTGTTTTTTTGAAAGGCGCCATATTATGAAAAACTCAATTTCTGTGCTTGAGCACATATTTATGTATCTGAAGCCTACCAACCTACAAATTCTGAAAAGAGACATACAGTCCGTTTCTTCTGTGTTGCCTGTTTCTGAAAACACATGATTCAACAAGCCTTTAAGATTCAGCTCCACTTCTATGTCATAAGTGGAGATCATTAGGACAATACCACCTCCTCATCAGAGTATCTCTGCTCATGGCTTAAGAATTACCTTTGCGAGTGAATATTCATGAGAAAAGTGCTGCCTAATTGGCTGGAGAAAGAGGGGGTGGGGTGAGCAGTGGCTCATTATCATTTAAAGGAACAGACACTGAAATCAGCCATTATGAACTGGGCTGCTCAAACAGGGTGAGAAGGTGCTGTGGTGCTTCAACCTTGTGGTATTTTGATCACACATGTCACATAATACGTCACAGACATTTTATTAAGAACTCAGGGAACTGTGACAACTTGTGGAAAAGGGGTAAAATGTGTCCCCTTTAACATAACTGCACGGGGCATTTTGACCTGCTAGTGGAAGTGATGAAGGCAGTAATGAAATCTGAACTCAAGTGGTGAACTGGACACCTTAGAGATGTACCGTATAACAGACACAGGTGTAACCAGCAATATGTCTCAGCTGTCCACTTGCGATCCAATCGCCCAAGACACATTTTAAAACCAAGCGCTGATACATAGGTTACTGCTCTCCTAACTGAACCATCACTGATGAGGCAGTTAGAATTCATAATAATAATAATAATAATAATAAAGCAAATCAATTACTAAATCAACAAATCATCCTTAAGAATGTAATGGGCAGTGCCATTAAGCACTAATGAGCTGATAAAGATCCACATCTCTGCATTCTGGTTTACATTTACACATTATAGCTTGACATTATTCAAACTGTTTGGACTTGCAGGATGGATTCAGCCTTTCAGTCTTGAGCTCAGGCTTCTGTCTAAATGGAATTTCATGTGTGTTATTTCTGACTATGTGCTCAGTGAGTCATTTAGGCCCTGTCCATACGGCAGCGGATTCAGGTGAATCCGATAAAATTTTTTATCGTTTCGGCCTGGCGTCCACATGGCACCGGCGTTTTGGGTGCCCCAAAACGATATTTTTTGAGAACAGTTTCCAGAGTGGAAAAATCTGGCAACGGCGCCGTTGCGAAGTCGTCTGGATGAGTACCTGTAGAACGAATTTGTTTACGATGACGTCACAACCACATGACTAGAACAAGCAGCACTGTCGCACGCATCATTCATAACAGCAACAAGAGAGTGACTGTATAAATAACACCCTCTGTATAGGGCATGAAGGAGTTATTTGGAGTTTAATGATTAATGACCTGTGAGGGTGACAGAGTGTTTATCACTGACAAAAGAGTCAGTTTTTCCTCGCGTAGTCGCAGCCATCTTCTTCTTGTTGTTGTGTGTTTGTTCCTGTGAGTGCTTCATGCCGGGTAGAAGAAGGGGTTTATGCGCATGCGTCCTACTTCTTCTATTGTTCTGGTGTCTCCGATGGGACCGTCTTACAGCGCACGTAGAGTTGTGGCATGTGTATTGCATCGTTTTCAGCAAGTGTTGCATTGCCATATGTACCTGATATTTTACTGATCCGTTGCCCATGTGGACGCGATTTTTTTTTTACCCGCTAAAAAAAAAATCTCGTTGCCGTTGTCGTGTGGATGTAGCCTTAGAGTCTAGTAGGGTTGATTACTGCAATGGCCTTTTCACAGGCCTGCCAAAAAAGACCATCAATCGACTTCAGGTGATTCAAAATGCAGCAGCTCGGGTTCTCACACGAACAAAAAGAACAGAGCACATTACTCCAATTCTAAGGTCCCTTCACTGGCTTCCAGTAAGCTACAGAATTGACTTTAAAGCATTGCTGCTGGTGTACAAATCTCTAAATGGTACAGGGCCCAATTACCTCTCTGATATGTTGCAGCGACCTAACCCAATCAGATCTACCAGATCGCAGCAGCAAAATTTACTGGTAAAACCTGTTGTTAAAACAAAGTGTAGTGAAGCAGCTTTTAGCTACTATGCAGGACAGCTATGGAACCAACTCCCAGAGGACATCAAAAATGCTCCTGCTGTTGGCAGCTTCAAATCTAGACTAAAGACCAAGCTGTTCTCAGATGCTTTCTGCTAACTGATAAATGTCATTATCTTTACATGGTTTAAACTTTACTTAACTTTTACAGTCTTTGCATGTTTTTAATTTTACTTCACTTTTATTCCATTTTATTCTGCTGTTTTTTACTGAACTTTTACTTCATTTTATTATTTTATTTCTACTATTGTTTAATTCTTCTTATTATTTTTTCTCTCTTCTTCCCTCTTTATTTTATGTAATTTTATTTTCTATTGTTTACCGTTTTGCCTTTACCTCTGTAAAGCACATTGAACTGCCACTGTGTATGAAATGCACTATATAAATAAACTTGCCTTGCCTTAGAGAATTTGGACCCACTGCAACCAGGATATTTCTTACTGAAGATTAAGGAGTTTGATTAATAATTAATTTTGTAATGTATTTGGTTCATACTTGATTACATGATCGTTGTGTTAACATGTGAATTTTGCCTACAGGGATCAATAAAGTTTCTCTTATGCATAAATCACCAATAACTCTCATTTGATAGCTATCTGGTTCCCCAAAGCTTCAATCGAGAGAGTATCAACTCGCCAAAATTCTTCCAAACATCTCAAGAGGAATTGTTCCAGACCAAGACACTTGATCTAATTTTCTTTCCAGTCAACATAACATAAATGACGTTCATTATTATTTTCATTTAGGCTTTACTGGTGCACAGTCCATCCATCCATTATCTGTAGCCACTTATCCTGGGGCACAATATCTTGTTATATCAATGATGCTTTCCTGGGTAATGTTAACTGATAGCTACACATTCTATACTGTTTTACAGTCTTTTCATTTACTTTAAATGTTACATGATTTCTATTTTATATGCACTACAACCTACAGAACAACCTACTCACAATGACCCTGTTTACACTTGGTTTTAAAATGTGTCTTTGGTGATCAGCTCACAAGTGGACAGAGCTAAATACAAGTGTAAACAACCACCAAGGCAAACTGTGATCTGATCAGTCAAACCCCTTGCTGAGGTGGTCTGGGACACGTTTGACCACATCTCTTTCTTAATGTAAATATGAATGTGTCCTGATGGCTCCCTGACAAGGACATAACAGTATGTCATTAAAGCAGGACATGGTGGTTGTTTTGGTGACAGCATGCCAAAGCCTGAAAAAAAAATGGAGAGAAGCAACTGATGTACATGGTTGGAGTGCAAAAAATTAATGAACGTATGTTGCAGGTTTAACGTTTGTTTTTGTTTTTTTTGAAAGGCACCATATTATGAAAAACTCAATTTCTGTGCTTGTGCACATATTTATGTATCTGGAGCCTACCAACCTACAAATTCTGAAAAGAGACATACAGTCCATTTCTTCTGTGTTGCCTGTTTCTGAAAACACATGATTCAACAAGCCTTTAAGATTCAGCTCCACTTTCTATGTCATAAGTGGAGATCATGAGGATAATACCACCTCCTCATCAGAGTATCTCTGCTCATGGCTTAAGAATTACCTTTACGAGTGAATATTCATGAGAAAAGTGCTGCCTAATTGGCTGGAGAAAGAGGGGGTGGGGTGAGCAGTGGCTCATTATCATTTAAAGGAACAGACACTGAAATCAGCCATTATGAACTGGGCTGCTCAAACAGGGTGAGAAGGTGCTGTGGTGCTTCAACCTTGTGGTATTTTGATCACACATGTCACATAATACGTCACAGACATTTTATTAAGAACTCAGGGAACTGTGACAACTTGTGGAAAAGGGGTAAAATGTGTCCCCTTTAACATAACTGCACGGGGCATTTTGACCTGCTAGTGGAAGTGATGAAGGCAGTAATGAAATCTGAACTCAAGTGGTGAACTGGACACCTTAGAGATGTATAACAGACACAGGTATAACCAGCAATATGTCTCAGCTGGGGCGGCACGGTGGTGTAGTGGTTAGCGCTGTCGCCTCACAGCAAGAAGGTCCTGGGTTCGAGCCCCGGGGCCGGCGAGGGCCTTTCTGTGTGGAGTTTGCATGTTCTCCCCGTGTCCGCGTGGGTTTCCTCCGGGTGCTCCGGTTTCCCCCACAGTCCAAAGACATGCAGGTTAGGTTAACTGGTGACTCTAAATTGACCGTAGGTGTGAATGTGAGTGTGAATGGTTGTCTGTGTCTATGTGTCAGCCCTGTGATGACCTGGCGACTTGTCCAGGGTGTACCCCGCCTTTCGCCCGTAGTCAGCTGGGATAGGCTCCAGCTTGCCTGCGACCCTGTAGAAGGATAAAGCAGCTAGAGATAATGAGATGAGATGAGATGTCTCAGCTGTCCACTTGTGATCCAATCGCCCAAGACACATTTTAAAACCAAGCTCTGATACATAGGTTACTGCTCGCCTAACTGAACCATCACTGATGAGGCAGTTAGAATTAATAATAATAATAATAGGCGGCACGGTGGTGTAGTGGTTAGCGCTGTCGCCTCACAGCAAGAAGGTCCAGGTTCGAGCCCTGTGGCCGGCGAGGGCCTTTCTGTGTGGAGTTTGCATGTTCTCCCCGTGTCCGTGTGGGTTTCCTCCGGGTGCTCCGGTTTCCCCCACAGTCCAAAGACATGCAGGTTAGGTTAACTGGTGACTCTAAATTGACCGTAGGTGTGAATGTGAGTGTGAATGGTTGTCTGTGTCTATGTGTCAGCCCTGTGATGACCTGGTGACTTGTCCAGGGTGTACCCCGCCTTTCGCCCGTAGTCAGCTGGGATAGGCTCCAGCTTGCCTGCGACCCTGTAGAACAGGATAAAGCGGCTAGAGATAATGAGATGAGATGAGATAATAATAATAATAATAATAAGGCAAATCAATTACTAAATCAACAAATCATCTTTAAGAATGTAATGGGCAGTGTCATAAAGCACTAATGAGCTGATAAAGATCCACGTCTCTGCCTTCTGGTTTACATTTACACATTATAGCTTGACATTATTCAAACTGTTTGGACCTGCAGGATGGGTTCAGCCTTTCAGTCTTGAGCTCAGGCTTCTGTCTAAATGGAATTTCATGTGTGTTAATTCTGGCTATGTGCTCAGTGAGTCATTTAGAGACTTTGGACCCACTGCAACCAGGATATTTCCTCATGAAGATTAAGGAGTTTGATTAATAATTAATTTGCAATGTATTTGCAGAGGTGGCTAGAGTAGCCAAAAATTGTACTCAAGTAAGAGTGTTGTTACTTTAGAATAATATTACTCAAGTAAAAGTAAAAAGTAGTCGTCCAATTAATTACTTGAGTAAGAGTAAAAAGTACTAAGTGAAAAAACTACTCAAGTACTGAGTAACTGCTGAGTAACTTCTTTGTTTATTGATCAGGATGTCATAACAGGCAGAGATTTCATATATATTTCACACATATAAACTGTGTGTGTGTAGTTCTGTGTATTAACAATAACAACAAGAAGCTCAAGGCAGTCTGCACATAAACCATAACACTGTGCATGTGTGCGTGTGTGTGTGTGTGCGCGAGTGTGTGCATGTTCACTCCGTGAAGTGACTGTTCAGCTTTAACTGCAGCTGGCTTTCAAGTTTTGCACTGTGAAGGTGTGACCTTTTAGCCATGAACAGGAGGCCTGCATGGCTGAAAAGTCTCTCACAGGCGGCAGACGCTGGCAGGGCCGTGTTGATTTTCAGTGATAGTCTCTTAATTTCAGGAAAAGAATGCAACAGATCCATACCTCCACTCAATGAACAGGAAAGGTACCTCTCCAACTCTCCAGTTTTTGATTTTCATGCACTCATGCACTCAGGGATGCAAAGAAGTCATCTTCATTAGAGTGATTGCTGTCAATTTGGGCATCATCATCCAAGTCTATGCCAGTGCCCAGGTGGCTTCTGATGTAGTCAAGGCCTGTGGTAAGACAAATTGTTTTCAAAAGAGTTAGGTCTGCACATTTTTCTTACTTTTCTTGTCTGCCAAGCTGCTGTTTTTTAAATATTAAAACCCTCAGTGTTCATAACTCTTGCTTGTCCATAATGTTTCAGTTTTTGTTAACAAAATAAGGTTACAGCCCTCACAATCTTAACAAAATATGTGGTTAATACTTCTCTGACAATGTCAATTAAAAATGTATGTATATAATGTTATTATCTTCATAGAGGCAGAATTTATGGCAGAGCTCTTGTACAATACTACTGATTTAGACTTGAATTGATACATAAGTACATTTACCAGCTTTTAAGATGTTCTGGTCAGTGGTCCAGGATGTCCTGAATTTCAGTAGTAGAATAGCTGCAGCAATCAGCTCCGGTTCTTTCATGATGTCCCCAAAGCGTTTCTGGATCGCCTTCTGCAGGGCATCAACGAGAGGGCCACACACTTTGCATGCAGACAGCAACTTCTTCAGCTTGTCTTGCAACTGGTAAAGTGTTGGCAGCAGGAAGCCCATATGCCCAGATGCACAGATGAGTGTCCTTGAAGGATGTTAAGGGCCATGGCAACAGGCTTCATTACAGCAGCATACTCAGTCAAAAATGCCATTCAGCTGCATTCACACGTAGTATCTCCTCGTACGAAAAAGACTGGAAATAATCCTGTAAGATGCAATTAACGATGTTAATCCTTTCATCTCCCAAAAAGTTGTTTACTGAATCCATCTCGCAGAGGAGTTAGCAAGTGGAAGTAACCAGCAAAAAGGTTGCTAACTAGCTGCCAGTGCCCAGCTTGGCTGGCTGGTGGTGGGGATTGCTAGCAAGCGGTCAAGCTAACAAGCTAATGCCCTTCCTTTTGTGAACAAGCACTTGTAGACAAGTAATAAAACAAATCTCACAGGAAAAAAAACACCTAAAGTCTTCACAAATCCCTCTAATCCACAACAAATACAGTAGCTTGAAAAATGGAGATTTCACAAACGATATGAGGTGGTACGGTGGTGTAGTGGTTAGCGCTGTCGCCTCACAGCAAGAAGGTCCGGGTTCGAGCCCCGTGGCCGGCGAGGGCCTTTCTGTGTGGAGTTTGCATGTTGTCCACGTGGGTTTGCTCTGGTTTCCCCCACAGTCCAAAGACATGCAGGTTAGGTTAACTGGTGACTCTAAATTGACCGTAGGTGTGAATGTGAGTGTGAATGGTTGTCTATGTGTCAGCCCTGTGATGACCTGGCAACTTGTCCAGGGTGTACCCCGCCTTTCGCCCGTAGTCAGCTGGGATAGGCTCCAGCTTGCTTGCAACCCTGTAGAACAGGATAAAGCGGCTAGAGATAATGAGATGAGACAAATTGTATGTTACGTGTTTTGTTATTTAGCAAGTTTTCACCAGTCTTCCATTCCCAGTTTTTGACCAGAGCCATGTACAACTGTAACGCTATTGAGGAGCTGACATTAGGTGAGCAAAATTATTTTCATGAGCATTTTTTGGTTTCACATCAATAAAAAGTGATTGTTAGGAAGATTTTTGTAGTTTTATTTCTTGGTTCCCTGCTGTGTGTGTGTGTGTGTGTGTGTGTGTGTGTGTGTGTGTGTGTGTGTGTGTGTGTGTGTGTGTTATCTTGCCGTCTGAGGCCGCAGTGCGTCAATACATTTCCACAAAACAATGTATTTTACAGTTATTTATGATGTTACAACAGGGCTAACGTCTGCCTACAAAGACAGCCAAAAGCACATAGCCTACTTACCGCAATGTGTTTCCTCAAATTCGACGTTGAGTTTTTATAAGCTGAAACGTCCACTGGTTTGGGGAGACACATGTGACACCGCATAACATAACTATTATTTTTTGTTGTTTGGAGAGTGAACATGGTTTGTATGTGTGGCCAGGGGTGTGCCTCTTTAGCTTGATGACAGTCCCCCCAGGATTCCGCGGGCCTTTTTTGTGATTGTTGCAGGCTAAAAT
The DNA here is from genome assembly GCF_027579695.1 of Neoarius graeffei. Taxonomy (NCBI): domain Eukaryota; kingdom Metazoa; phylum Chordata; class Actinopteri; order Siluriformes; family Ariidae; genus Neoarius; species Neoarius graeffei. Next base: position 121,681,140 of record NC_083570.1, on the reverse strand, counting down.
CTCTGATGTTGAGGGGGGTTTCCAAACAATTGCGATGAAAGTTGCAGTGTTTTTTAGGTTTTTGTTGCGATTACATTGCGGGAGGAAGTGAAAGTTGTGAGAAATTGTTGCGATTTTCTCTTTTTGTGATTAAAATTGAGTGATATGTTAAATATTAATTTATTACTGAAAAACTATTGATTAAAAAAACAAAGACACTGAGAAATGGTCCTATAAACAACTTTACCAATATAAAAGATTACCAGGACTACAAAAATGCAGAAAAATAGGCTTTACTGATCCAAATGCACCCGTTGGTTCAAAAGTTAAAGTGCATAGAACGTCACAGCACAACACGAAGTTACCTTCAAATATAATATAAATGCCTCAGCTTTCATGTAAGAAAAAAATCTATTAATACTAGTACTGTGTGCAGGCAGTCTCTCCTGAAGACTAAATTAAACAATAATTATAAACTAATAAAATAAATGGCTCAGGCTTCATAGAAGAAAAAAACTATTTGAACATCTCACAGTATGATGCTGAAGCTGCCTAAACAATGGAAAATAAAATACCATTTTGGTAAAAACATTGGCATCCATTAATTCCTTGTATTAAGTAAAAAAATAATGTAAAGTGCACACAGTCCTTCACTGTAAACATAACACACTTTCAGTAACAGAATTTAAGCCTATATAAACACTGACTCGCACATGCTGCTTCTCTTGAACGTATACATGGAAGTAAGGCGGAAGGTAGTTTGTCGACGTCACCTCAAGACGACGCCAACGATTGGTCAAATTTGCGGGAAAGTTGTGGTGATTGGGTATAATTGCAACACCGCCCTGAATTCGCGGGGATTGGTTGAATTTGTGTTGAAGTTGCAAATCGCAACATTGCGAAATCCTGGAGGGTCTGACATTTGATCGGTGAGATGCTGTCATGTGACAGAGCCTCTGCTGGAAGTCTCGATAAAACATAAACAAACAGACCACGCATCGCACGGATCAATAAAAATAAAAATAAAGTAGCGAGTAATGAGCAGAATATAGCCCAATGTAATGGAGTAAAAGTACCGCTTCTTCTTCACAAATATACTCAAGTAAAAAGTATGCTGCATTAAAACTACTCTTACAAGTACAATTCATCCAAAAAGTTACTCAAGTAAATGTAACAGAGTAGGGTTGTTTTACAATCAGGGTACGCAAGCTAAAAATCACATTTAACACTTATTATCTTCAATATCAAAAGGCTTGACTAAATAAACTTGGTTGTTTATTGTAGCCCTGTGATAGCTCTATTTACCATGCAAAAAAAAAATTGGTGATAATGTTATTTTTGGTGAATGTATGGCAATATATGTCATATTTAGCAAAATTACTCGTGTCATTTAGAAAAAGTGCTTTTTTGACCACAGGTAGCTCCAAAAGGGATGCACTTAAATCATTCTTTATACCATAAAACAAATATTTGGTTCCATATCATTGGAAACATAGTTAAGTTTTAATGTTGAATGCCAGTAAGTTTTCAGACTTTTTTGATCAAATTAGTATGTAACTGTGTCAAAAAAATGTCCTCTCCGAGACAGCTAATTTTTCAATATTACATAACACATCTAAAATGATTATTTTCATCCTAAAATGTGGTCAAGATATTGGGACATAAATATTAGAGACAACTAACACAAAGCTTACAGCCTTATATTTAAAAGCACTATGGAAGTAGTGGATTCTGAATTGTCAAAAAAAAAAATGTCCTCTCCGAGAATCACTTCATTTGTTTCTCCCAGCCCTGCTTAAAGCTACACTTAATCTTCTTTATCTTATAGCAGATTACACAAAACTACCATACACATATGTCAAAAAATTACCTGAAATCTGTTCTTTAACTTGTCCTTCACTTAAAAACTGGTACAAGAACCAGTTTGAATCAATTTGAATTTTGGACCCCTGTGACACAAACTTTGTACCCTGATTGTAAAACAACCCAGTAAATGTAGCGCGTTACTACCCACCTCTGTGTGTATTTGATTCATACTTGATTACATGATCGTTGTGTTAACATGTGAATTTCCCCTACAGGGATCAATAAAGTTTCTCTTATGCATAAATCACCAATAACTCTCATTTGATAGCTATCTGGTTCCCCAAAGCTTCAATTGAGAGAGTATCAACTCGCCAAAATTTATTTATGTATGAATTTTACTTCTGTCAAAAATAACACAAAAGAGAGTAGTTACCAGAGATGGGACCAAGTCACACATGTGCAAGTCTCAAGTAAGTCTCAAGTCTTAACCTTCAAGTCACAAGCAAGTCCCAAGTATTTTTTTCTTGGGCAAGTCAAGTAAAGTCAAGTCACAGGCTATGTCAAGTCGAGTCAAGTCAAGTCAAGTCCTGTAATAGGTCAAGTCAAGTCCAAGTCAAGTCACCTTAGGCGTATTGTAATTTTAGCTGCAAAATCTGATCTTAGTAAAGTGAAAAGGCAACATAAGTAACTGTAAGTAAACATCAATAGCAAATGTGCCCAACCTGTTTAAAATATTTGCATTGTAAATCTTCATGTTCAGTAAAAGACATCATGGAATCAAACAAAACAGTAATAACGTAATTATTAGTCATTTATTGATGGCAAAAGTGATCTGTAGATCAAAAGCCAACTGTATTTCACGTTTTAAACATTTTTTTCAACAGTGAGTTGCAACCAGTAACAGCTAAAACAAAAAGTAACTTGTATTAAACTGTTAGACTTCTCTCTCAATCACTCTCTCCCAGACGCACACACACACTCACTCACACCCACACAGAAGCTCGCCATCTTACTCACACACACAGACACAGTATACCCACAAGTAACTCCCCTTTTACAAAGTAACAAATAACAACTTACAGTAAACTTTGTCACATTTCTCTGCTCTCTCTCTCACACACACACACACACACACTCCCTCTCTCACGCACTCACTCTCTCTCTCTCTCACACACACACACACACACACACACACACACACACACACAGTATATCCACAAGTAACTCCCCAATTACAAAGTAACAAATAACAGCTCCCCTCCTAGAACTGCCACCTTATTGTGGTGGAGGGGTTTGTGTGCTTGAATGATCCTAGGAGCTATGCTGTCGGGGGCATTATGCCCCTGTCAGGGTTTCCCAAGGCAGACAGGTCCTAGGTGACAGGCAAGACCAAGAGCAGTTCACCAAAACCCTTATGGAGAAACAATCAAGGATCGTGACTTCGCCCGGTATGGCACAGCCGGGGCCCCACCCTGGAGCCAGGCCCGGGATTGGGGCTTGTTTGCGAGCGCTTGGTGGCTGGGCCTTTGCCTATGGGGCCTGGCCGGGCTCAGCCAGAAGAGGTGACATGGGCCCGACCTCCTGTGGGTTCACCGCCCACAGAGGTAGCAGTAGGGGACTGGTGCAGTGTGGATTGGGTGGCAGTCGAAGGCAGGGGCCTCAACAACCTGATCCCCAGACACAGCGGCTAGCTGTTAGGACATGGAATGTCACTTCGCTGGGGGGGGAAGAGCCTGAGCTTGTGCGGGAGGTTGAGAGGTACCGGCTAGAGATGGTCGGGCTCACCTCCATGCACAGCTTGGGCTCTGGAACCCAGCTCCTCGAGAGGGGCTGGACTCTCCACTTCTCTGGAGTCGCCCATGGTGAGCGGTGGTGGGCTGGTGTGGGCTTGCTTATAGCTCCCCAGCTAAGCCGCCATGTGTTGGAGTTTACCCCAGTGAACGAGAGGGTCGCCTCTCTGCACCTTCGGATTGGGGAGAGGGCTCTTGCTGTTGTTTGTGCCTGGGGGCCAAATAGCAGTATAGAGTATCCGGCCTTCTTGGAGTTCCTGGGAGAGGTACTGAGAGGTGCTCAGACTGGGGACTCCATTGTGCTACTGGGGGACTTCAGTGCTCACGTGGGCGACGACAGTGACACCTGGAGGGGCGTGGTTGGGAGGAACGGCCTCCCTGATCTGAACCCGAGTGGTGTTTTGTTATTGGACTTCTGTGCTAGTCATGTTTTGTCCATAACGAACACCATGTTCGAGCATAGGGGTGTCCATAAGTGCATGTGGCACCAGGACACCTTAGGTTGGAGGTCGAGGATAGACTTTGTTGTCGTTTCATCTGATCTCCAGCCCTATGTCTTGGACACTCGGGTGAAGAGAGGGGCTGAGCTGTCAACTTATCACCACCTGGTGGTGAGTTGGATCCGCTGGCGGAGGAGGAAGCTGGACAGACCTGGCAGGCCCAAACGTATGGTGAGGGTCTGTTGGGAACGTCTGTCCAAGCACTCTGTTGGGGAGGTCTTTAACTCCCACCTCCGGGAGAGCTTTTCCCAGCTTTTGAGGGAGGCGGGGGACATTGAGTCTGAGTGGACCATGTTCTCTACCTCCATTGTGGACGCAGCTGTTCGGAGCTGTGGCCGCAAGGTCTCCGGTGCCTGTCGTGGCGGCAATCCCCAAACCCAGTGGTGGACACCAGAAGTAAGGGATGCCGTCAAGCTGAAGAAGGAGTCCTATCGAGCCATGTTGACCTCCGGGACTCCTGAGGCAGCTGACGGGTATCGGCAGGCCAGGCGTGCTGCAGCTCGGGCAGTTGCGGAGGCAAAAACTCGGAACTGGGAGGAGTTCAGGGAGGCCATGGAGAAGGACTATCGGTTGGCCTCGAAGAAATTCTGGCAAACCGTCTGGTCTATGCAGTCTATGCAGGAGATACAAGCTCAACAGAGTAAACTCATTAAGTTGGAAAGTGATTGGAAACTTCATGAGTCACAGGTGATGGTACAAATGAGGCAAAAGCAAGCTGAAGTTGAGTTGAAACTAGAGGAGGAGAAATCAAGGCTGAAAATTATGCAAGCAGATATGGATGTCAAGATGGCTGCAGCTCGGGCTCGGATATATGACAAATTTGAAGGTGGAGTGGAAAATGAAGTGAGGGAGTGCCATGAATTAGGCCCTGTTAAAACCACTACACTTATGAATTCAAATCGACACCTGAGTGTAGGAGCCACAGTGTTGCACACACCATCTCATAGTTTAACAACCACATTGGCTGACGCAATTGCAAGTTCATTAAGTTTAAATCGCCTTCCTGTTCCTGAACCAGCTGTCTTCTCTGGTGATCCTCTGAAGTTTGTTGACTTTAAAATGTCTTTTCTAACCTTAATTGGTAGAAAACCTATTCCTGCCAGTGAAAAGATTCTTTACTTAAAAGGCTACCTGACAGGAGATGCACGTAAAGCAGTAGAAGGGTTCTTCTACCGGAGTTCTGAAGATGCATATGAGGGTGCCTGGGCAGTTTTAGAGGAACGCTATGGAAATCCATTTGTTGTACAGAAAGCATTCAGAGACAAACTTATGAAATGGCCTAAGATTAATTCAAATGATTCTTCTGCGTTAAGAGAGTTTGCAGATTTCTTAAAAAGTTGTGTAGAAGCAATGCCCTATGTTAAAGGACTGGCCATTCTGAATGACTGTGAGGAAAATCATAAACTTCTGAAAAAACTGCCAGATTGGATTGTGCGCAAATGGAGCAGAATTACTGTAGAAGAGCTTGATACATCAGGGGAATATCCAGCTTTCAATCACTTTACAGAGTTTGTGTTAAAAGAGGCACGAATAGCCTGTAATCCCATAGCCTCTCCCTTCTTTCTGAATTCTAGAACCCCAGAAGAGAAGCCATCTAAAAGAGCAAAGGCTCTTAGCACAAGTGCCCAATCAAAAGATTACACAAAGATCTCAGAACGTGTATCATTTTCAAGACTCAGGTTGCCTTGTTTCATCTGCAAAGAAGAATCACATGGCGTAGCCAAGTGTCCAGTCTTTGCTGCAAAGTCCATGGCAGATAAACAGACATTTGTACATCAGAATCATCTTTGCTTTGGATGTTTGCGTAAAGGTCATATCATAAAAGACTGCAGGACAAGACATATCTGTGGGGTGTGTGGCCGCCGCCATCCAACCTGTTTGCATGATGAGAGAAGGAGAAAACCTGGAGAAACTACGGTGAAAGATTCCACTTCAACAGAGGGGCAAGTAATTCAGGATATCCATAAAGTTAACTCCCATGCCGTCATTAGAGAGGCATCTGCTACTTCAAGTATTGTTCCTGTTTACCTGTCATCTGTGAATGAACCTAAAAAAGAAATTCTTACATATGCTCTTCTTGATACACAGAGTGATTCAACCTTTGTCCTGGAAGATCTTGTCAGAGAGCTGAATGTAGTCACTCAACCGTTGCAATTGAAACTCAGCACAATGACTGCTGTAAATACAGTTATCCCCAGTCAAAGTGTGGTTGGCCTGCAAGTTAGAAGCTTCCACAATGACAATCATATTCTGTTACAGCGAGCATATACACGTGACTTTATTCCTGTTGACAAATCTTGTATACCAACTAAATTTACAGCATTGCAATGGTCTCATCTTAAACATCTGGCACACGAGTTGCCATCACTTCAAGACTGTGATGTGGGCCTGTTGATAGGCTATGATTGTCCTTTAGCTCTGGCGCCTTTAGAGGTCATCATTGGGCATGAAAATGAGCCATTCGCGCAGAAGACTGAGCTGGGGTGGAGCATCATAGGTGCAGCAAATCCACATCTGGACAGACAAGGAAGCCAGAGGTTCGTGTACAGAGTTCTAGTGAGGGAGATTGCTGTGCCATCTCCTGCAGATATTCTGAGAGTTCTGGAGTCGGACTTCAGTGACAGAAATTCTGAAAGCAAACTTGTTTCACAAGATGATGTGCACTTCATTCAGCACCTTAGTAAAACAATACGACAGAGACCAGATGGTCATTTAGAGATGCCTCTTCTGTTTAAAGGCCAAAGCCCTCCTCTACTGCCAAATAATAAAAAACTGGCTATAACTCGTCTTCAGCATTTGAAAAGGAAATTAAAAGCCAATCAGCAATTCCATGATCATTACAAAGTCTTTATGGAGGAAGTGATTAGCAATGGCGATGCAGAGCCGGTTCCAGAGGCAGTGGTTGAAGAGGTCTGTTGGTTTATACCTCATCATGGGGTATACCATCCTAAGAAACCCGGCAAGCTAAGGGTGGTCTTCGATTGTTCAGCTAAATTTCATGGCATTTCCCTCAATGAGGCCTTACTGACTGGCCCAGATCTCATTAACTCCTTGGTGGGAGTTCTCTGTCGCTTTAGAAAGGAAGCTGTCGCCATCATCTGCAACATTGTGTTAGGGTTTTGCTGGGATTCGAACCTGGTTCGTTGGTGTGATGATCCAGCAAACCCCCACTAGGCCACCAGGGGAATGACTCAAATGCAGAGGCGTGAGGCAGAAGTAGAAAAAGTAACAAAAGGTTTATTTATACTATGTACACTATATACAATCCAGGGCAAAACAAAAAAACAAAAACAAAGAGTATAATTCAAAAAGAAAAAGGCAAAAATGCAAAAGCTCAGAAGATCCACAAAACACAGTACAAAGGAAACTGGAGATAAACATAACAGCACAAAGACTCCGTGACAAGAGGACTGAACTCAGGGGTATAAATACACAAACTAATTAAGGACACAGGTGAAGATAATCAGGACAAACAGGCAATTAACAAAAAACACAAAACACAGGAACAGTGGCGGCCTCTAGAGGCCAAAATAAACATGACATGAAAAGGAAATAACAGCGGCCTCTAGAGGCCAAAACAGTCCTAGTCCTAACAGGACCCCCCCCTCTAAGAGCGTCTCCTGACGTTCCCAGGGCGATCCGGATGGGCCAAATGGAAGTCCCGACACAGTTCTTTATCCAGGACATCCCGAGCAGGAACCCAGCAGCGCTCCTCAGGACCATAGCCCTCCCAGTCCACCAGATATTGCAACCCGCCGCGGACCCGGCGGGAGTCAAGCAGGCGATGCACAGTGAACACAGTCTGCCCCTGGAAGATGCGGGGGGGTGGGGGGTTCCTAGGGGCAGGGGCATACGTAGACGTCAGTACAGGCCGCAACAGGGAAACATGGAAAGTGGGGTTGATCCTCAGAGTCCGGGGCAACTGGAGCCGGTAGGAGACAGGGTTCACCCTGCGCACCACCTTGAAGGGGCCAATGTAGCGAGGAGCAAGCTTGCGGTTCTCCACCCGCAGCGGAAGGTCCTTAGTGGACAGCCAAACCCGCTGCCCAGGGCGGAAAGTGTGAGCAGGTCTTCTGTGGCGGTTGGCCTGAGTCTGGTTGGTTCTGGAGGTCTGTATGAGGGTCTTCCTGACCTTGCTCCAGGTCTTGCGACACCGTCTCACATATTGGTTGACCGAGGGCACCCCCGCGTCCTCCTCCTGGTCCGGGAACAGAGGTGGCTGGAACCCGAATTGGCACTGGAATGGTGACAGCTTGGTGGCCGATGACTGCAGGGTGTTGTGGGCGTACTCTGCCCATGGCAGCCAGGTGCTCCACGATGTCGGGTTATCCATAGCCAGGCCTCGCAGGGTGGTTTCCAGGTCCTGGTTGAGCCTCTCCGTCTGACCATTGGACTGTGGGTGAAACCCAGAGGAGAGGCTGGCAGTGGCTCCGATGACCTTGCAGAACCCGTGCCACACTCGGGAGGAGAACTGGGGCCCTCGGTCTGAGACGATGTCCTGTGGAAGACCAAAGACTCGGAAGACATGATTAAATACAAGTTTCGCTGTTTCAAGAGCAGAGGGGAGTTTGCACAGAGGTATGAAGCGGCAGGCCTTGGAGAATCTGTCAACAATGACCAAAATGACCATGTTACCTTGTGACTCAGGGAGACCCGTGATGAAGTCGACTGCCACGTGGGACCAGGGACGCCGGGGAATGGTCAGAGGATGCAGGAGACCCTGGGGACGCTGTCGTGGGTTCTTGGTTCTGGTGCAAACCTCACAGGACAGGACAAATGACCTTACTTCCTGCTCCATGTTAGGCCACCAGAAGCGTCTTTTCAGGAAGTCCAGGGTCCTCCGAGCTCCCGGGTGGGCGGTGAGAGGGGAAGAGTGACCCCACTGGAGAACCTTGGCCCGGGCTTGATGTGGGACGTACAAGAGGCCCGGTGGCCCCGTCCCAGGACCGGGGTCCTGGCGTTGGGCTCGTCGAACAGCCTCCTCAATACCCCAGCGGACAGGGGCCACAATCCGGGACACCGGGATAATAGGCCCGACTTCATTCTCCCTGTTAGTGGCAGAGAACAGCCTGGACAGTGCGTCAGGTTTGGTGTTCTTGGAGCCGGGACGGTACGAGAGGGTGAAGTCAAACCGACTGAAAAACAGGGCCCACCTAGCCTGTCGAGGGTTCAGTCTCTTGGCTTGCTGGAGGTACTCCAGGTTCTTGTGGTCAGTCCAAACCAGGAATGGATGTTGCGCTCCCTCTAGCCAGTGCCTCCACTCCTCAAGGGCCAGTTTGACCGCTAGCAGTTCTCGATCCCCCACATCGTACCGGGACTCCGCAGGACTCAGGCGGTGGGAGAAGTAAGCGCAGGGGTGCAGCTTTCCTTCTGAACGTTGAGAGAGTACCGCGCCGACACCACTGTCCGAGGCGTCCACCTCCACGATGAATGGTTGGGAGGTGTCCGGGAGGACCAGAATGGGTGCCGTGCAGAAGCGGGCCTTGAGGTCTTTGAACGCCTTTTCTGCCTGAGGAGACCAGCCATAAGATCCACCTGTCCCTTTGGTGAGGTCTGACATGGGTGCTGCCACAGAACTGAAGTTCCTGATGAACTTGCGGTAGAAGTTAGCGAATCCTAAGAACCGCTGAACCTCCTTAACGGACTTGGGAGTAGGCCAGTCCCGGACGGCCAGGGTCTTGGCAGGGTCCATTTGGAGTTGGCCTGTCCATACAATAAATCCCAGAAAGGAGACCTCGGGAACATGAAATTCGCATTTCTGGGCCTTGGCGAACAGATTGTTCTGTAGCAGCCTCTGGAGAACCTGGCGGACATGGTGGCGGTGCTCCTGCACGGTCTTGGAAAAGATAAGGATGTCATCGAGGTAGACAAAGACGTATAGGTTAATCATGTCCCTTAAGACGTCGTTGATTAGGACCTGAAAAACAGCTGGTGCGTTGGTGAGTCCGAAGGGCATCATCTGGTATTCGTAGTGCCCAGACGGGGTGTTAAAGGCAGTCTTCCACTCGTCTCCCTGTCGGATACGGATGAGGTGGTATGCGTTCCGTAGGTCCAACTTGGTGAAGACGGTGGCGCCTTGGAGCAGGTCGAAAGCAGTGGACATCAGCGGAAGGGGATATCGGTTGTGCACAGTGATCTTGTTCAGGCCCCTGTAGTCAATACATGGTCGAAGCCCCCCATCCTTCTTGCCGACAAAGAAGAAGCCGGCACCAGCAGGTGAGGTGGAGGGTCGAATGAACCCAGAGACCAGGGCGTCTTTGAGGTATTCCTCCATGGCCTTGCGTTCTGGCTGAGAGAGGGAAAACAGTCTGCCACGAGGAGGGGTAGTCCCAGGGAGCAAGTCGATGGCACAGTCGTAGGCCCGGTGCGGAGGAAGAATGGTGGCCCTGCTCTTGCTGAATACCTCCTTGAGATCCCAGTACTCTGTGGGAACTTGAGATAACTCGGTGAGATCAGGGGGCTTGGCAGGAGACACAGGAGAGCTAGAGAGCAGACAAGAGGCATGGCATGCAGGGCCCCATTCCACAACCTGGCTTGTTACCCAGTCTATGCGAGGGTTGTGGCGAGTAAGCCAAGGAAGGCCTAGAATAACTGGGAACTCAGGTGAAGGAATCAGGTGCAGGGATATTTCTTCCTTGTGACCTTGAGACTGGAGGAAGACTGGAGAAGTAACTTGAGTGACTCTTCCATCACCTAACGCTTGGCCATCGAGGGCAGACACAGACAGTGGGACTTCAAGAGGTGCAGTAGGTATATTGATGCTTTGGGCGAAGTGAATATCCATAAAGTTCCCAGCCGCCCCTGAGTCTATCAAAGCTTGACAAGAGTGGACAGACTCACCCCAGGAGATGGAGACCGGGATGTAGATTCCTTGGCCAGGGAGTCCGGGAGAGAGGGTAGGCCCCGTCACAACCCTCCCTCGGCTGGACGGGGCGGTCCTTTTCCCAAGAGTTCAGGACATGATGCTCGGAAGTGACCAGGCTTGCCACAGTAGATGCAGCACTTGTCCCTCCTTCTGCGCTCCCTCTCAGATGCGGAGAGGCGAGTACGACCCACTTGCATGGGTTCTGGACAGTCACTGAAGGAGGTAGACGGTCTCCAGGTAGAGGTAGGGAGGCTGGGGGGGCTCAAGGCTTGGTGGCGTTCTCTCATCCTGTTGTCCAGATGAATAGCATGTGAGATGAGGGTTTCGAGGTCACTTGGGCATCCAATAGAGGCCAGACCGTCCTTGATGGGGTCAGACAGACCATGGTGGAAGGCTGACACCAGGGCAGTCTCGTTCCATCCACTTACTGCTGCGAGTGTTCGGAACGAGATGGCGTAATCTGCGACGCTTCCTCCTTGCCGGATGGACATGAGCTTTCGGGCTGCGTCCATACTGATGTCTGCCTGATCGAAGACCCGAAGCATCTCTTCAGAAAACAGCTGGAAATCAAAGCACTCAGGTCCCTGTCTTTGCCAGATAGCAGTAGCCCAGGCTCGCGCCTTACCAGCTAATAAGGTGATCACAAAGGCAATCTTGCGGCGATCCGTAGTGTAGGTGGTAGGCTGAAGCTCAAAGGTGAGTTGACACTGGGTAAGGAACTCTCGGCACTCACTGTGCTTGCCGTCATACCTCTGTGGTGCAGGAAGGCTTGGTTCGCGAGGTGAAGAAGGCAGCATGGCAGGAGGCACTGGAGCAGGAGTGGGAGCTGGATCAGGAGCAGGAACTGGATCAGGAGCAGGAGATGCAGGCAGAGATGTCAGCTGTGCCAGGGTTTTCCCAATTTGCTGAAGCAGTTCCTCGTGGCGAGCAAGGGCCTCACGTTGGCTGGTGAGCGTACGTCCATGAGCGTCCATGGTCGCTCCGAAGCGTGTCAAAGCTGCCATAATTCCCTGAAGGTTGGCCAGGTAGACAGTTGAAGCAGCCTCTGCTGAGTCGGTCATGACGGAGTCTTTCTGTTAGGGTTTTGCTGGGATTCGAACCTGGTTCGTTGGTGTGATGATCCAGCAAACCCCCACTAGGCCACCAGGGGAATGACTCAAATGCAGAGGCGTGAGGCAGAAGTAGAAAAAGTAACAAAAGGTTTATTTATACTATGTACACTATATACAATCCAGGGCAAAACAAAAAAACAAAAACAAAGAGTATAATTCAAAAAGAAAAAGGCAAAAATGCAAAAGCTCAGAAGATCCACAAAACACAGTACAAAGGAAACTGGAGATAAACATAACAGCACAAAGACTCCGTGACAAGAGGACTGAACTCAGGGGTATAAATACACAAACTAATTAAGGACACAGGTGAAGATAATCAGGACAAACAGGCAATTAACAAAAAACACAAAACACAGGAACAGTGGCGGCCTCTAGAGGCCAAAATAAACATGACATGAAAAGGAAATAACAGCGGCCTCTAGAGGCCAAAACAGTCCTAGTCCTAACACATTGAAAGGATGTTCCACCAATTCTTTGTTACACCTGAGAACCGTAGTTATTTGAGGTTTCTATGGTGGGAGCATGGAGACCTTGAACATGAGCCCAAAGAATACCAGATGGCTGTCCATATTTTTGGCGCTGCGTCTTCCCTAGGCTGCGCCAACTTCGGTTTGAAGTATTTGGCGCAACAGTACGAGTCTGACGATCCTTCTGCAGCTGCCTTTGTCACAAATAGTTTTTATGTTGATGATGGGCTGTTGAGTGTTCCCTCAATCAAGGAGGCCTCTGAATTGATCATTGAAGCCCAGCAGTTATGCAAAAAAGGGGGTTTAAGGCTCCACAAATTCAATTCAAATGAGAGAGAAGTTCTCAGCTGTGTGGATCCATCCGAGAGGGCAGCAGGTGTTGAATGCCTGGATCTCAGTCAAGATTCTGCCTTGTTGGAACACGCTTTGGGTCTTCAGTGGTCAGTCCAAAGTGACCACTTCACTTTCAATGTAAATATGAAGGACAAGCCTGACACTCGTCGTGGCATTCTGTCAGTAGTTGCCTCTTTGTATGACCCTATGGGGTTTGTGGCCCCATTTATTCTGAGTGGAAAGTGTATTCTTCAGGAGCTGTGTCGCAGGAGTGTCCAATGGGATGATCCACTTCCTGATGATTTGCGCCCACGGTGGGAGGAATGGAAAATTGGCCTTGAAAGGCTGAGAGAAGTTTCAATTTCTAGATGTTATTATCCACCACACTTTGGCAAGATCGTGAGTGTAGAACTGTACCACTTTTCAGATGCCAGTACTGTGGGATATGGTGCATGCTCTTACCTTCGATATAAAAATGACCACAACAAAGTCCACTGCAGCCTTGTCATGGCCAAGGCTAGGGTTGCTCCTTCAAAGGTCATCAGTATTCCTCGTCTGGAACTTTCAGCTGCTGTGCTTGCAGCTCGACTGAGTGTCTTGCTGAAATCAGAATTGAACATGAACATTGATGATGATTTCTTCTGGACAGATTCTAAAGTCACTCTAGCATACATCAATAATGAGGCACGGAGATTTCATGTGTTCGTTGCAAATCGTGTCCAGTCAATAAGGCAGAATACTAACCCAAACCAATGGCATTATGTTGATACTGCAGAGAACCCAGCGGATCATGCCTCTAGGGGGCTTAGAGCATCAGAGATTCCATTAAATAACTGGCTATCTGGCCCTGAGTTCTTGTGGAAAGAAGAGTTTCAATTTGAACCCTGTGCATCAAACAATCTCATGGTTGGCGATCCAGAGGTGAAGGCTGTCCAAGTGTTTACATTAAAGATGAGCAAGTGCACAGATGTGCTCGAGCGCCTGTCTAGAATTTCATCCTGGACAACACTCCTAAAGGTAGTGGGAAGAATTAAAAGACTTACCTCTGTACAAAAGTGTCTCTTAGATGTGGTGACTGTCAAAGAATGTGAAGGTGCAGTCAAAGTCTTGATTAGCCTTGTTCAACAGCAGTCATTCAGCCAAGAGATCAAAGCACTTGAAATGGGGCACAGTCTCCCAAGTTCCAGTCCTCTCTTTAGGCTCGATCCAATCTTGAAGGAGGGCATACTCCGTGTTGGTGGGAGACTGAAACATGCAGCTCTCAGTGAAGAGTTTAGTCACCCAATTATCTTGCCCAATAAGGGTCACATTACACAGCTCATTCTGTCACATTATCACTCTAAAGTATGCCATCAGGGCAGAAGTCAAACTCAAATGGAGCTCAGAGCAAATGGATTCTGGATCCTTGGCTGCAGTAAGTTGGTCTCTAAGCTCATTCACAAGTGTGTGCCGTGCAGGAAGCTGAGGCGTCCTGTTGAACAGCGGATGGCTGAGCTGCCCAAAGAACGTGTTGAAGAATCTGCTCCATTTACAAATTGTGGTATGGACTGTTTTGGCCCATTTATCATTAAAATAAGTCGCAAGGAGCATAAGAGGTATGGCTTGATACTTACCTGTCTTTATTCCCGAGCTGTGCACATAGAGATGTTGGAAGACCTGTCCACGGATTCATTCATCAATGCTCTTCGGTGTTTCATCAGTCTAAGAGGAGCTGTGCGCCAACTCCACAGTGATCAGGGCAGAAATTTCATAGGTGCCAAGAATGAATTAAGAGAATCACTCAAACAGTGCAATAACCAGGCCCTGGAAAACTTCCTGGCTGAGAAGCAGTGTGAATTTGTGTTCAACGCTCCCTCAGCAAGCCATGCTGGTGGGGTTTGGGAGCATCAAATATGCACCATTCGAAATGTCCTGAATGCTACATTGGCCCAAAGTGCAGGTAGGCTTGATGATGCCTCTCTGAGAACATTGTTCTATGAGGCCGTGGCTATTGTCAACAGCCGCCCTCTGAGCACAGATGGAATAAATGACCCCAACTCTCTTGAGCCTTTAACACCTAACCATCTTATTCTAATGAAATCAAAGTTGGCTCTTCCACCTCCTGGGAAATTTGTAAAAGAGGATGTATATGGCACCAAAAGATGGCGCAGGATTCAGTATCTGATTGAGCAGTTCTGGAGTCGATGGAAAAGGGAGTACCTGTCTAATATCTCCATAAGGCAGAAGTGGCATGTCCCCCGACGCAATCTGAAAGTGAATGATGTGGTCATTGTCAAAGAGGAAACCCTTCCAAGGAACCAGTGGCAGTTAGGACGAGTGGTGGAAACGACTGTTGATAGTGATGGCTTGGTGCGAAGAGTTAAAGTGCAACTAGGGGCCCAGAGGTCAATTAAAACTAGTTCTCCATCTAGACCCTCCATCATAGAAAGACCAATACAAAAGCTGGTTCTGTTACTTGAGAGTGAATAGTTACGAAGAGTACACACACACATACACACACAAACATATACCACACAAACGGTTGGAATATACATAGCTTACTGTATTTTGTGAACATGTTTTATACTTATTTGTACATATTGGTGTGGTGATTGGTCCTTTGGAATTTGAGAATCATGTGTGATTTGTGGCAACATGACATGATTGGTGGGAGTGTAAAGGACCACACTAGTCCTTGTAAGTATTTTGTTGTTTTCTTGAGTGAAGCTTACATAAATGTGTTTTTCATTTGTATTTTATGTTGTTTACGAATGTGAGATTTGATTGAATTTCTGTTTGTGCTTTGGGGTGGTTGGGCTGTGAGGTTGAGTGGGTGTTGTGTGTGTGTGTGTGTGTGTGTGTGTGTGTGTGTATTTGTGTGGACTTGGGGTGCTGTTTGTCCTTTAAGTGACACCGTAGCTCCACAAGAGGGAGATTTATAAAGGTAGTAACCAGGTGTGATCAATTAAGAAGCTGCTTTGTTTGAGCTTGAGCTTAGAAGGCTTGACGTCCATGCTCCACCACTCAAGCTTCACTGCAAAAGAAAAGGATATTTTGACGCCTGTTTTACAACAGAAGAGAAATGATTATATGTTGCATCCTTGGTGAGCGCAGTGAGGTATGTTTTGTTTGAAGTTTTTGTAACTTTGCATTAAGTGTTGGAACCGAATGTGAATGCCTTTGTTTTAATATTGATGTCTCAACTAAGAAATGTTGTACCTGTGAGAACGGTATGGTGATTTGCTGTTTGTTTGTTGTTTTGTATACCATGATACAGTTTTCACGGTGCTATGGGTGATGTTGGACTGACTCTGCTGCAAGTAAAATAAAATACACCTTGAGCATCAGTCGAGACTCTCTTTGGGACCGGAGAGTGTGCTCCAATTATAGGGGAATCACACTTCTCAGCCTCCCAAGGAAGGTTTACTCCAGGGTACTGGGGAGGAGAATTTGACCAATAGTCGAACCTAGGATCCAGGAGGAACAATGCGGTTTTCGTCCTGGTCGCGGAACACTGGACCAGCTCTATACCCTTCATAGGGTGCTCGAGGGTTCATGGGAGTTTTCCCAACCAGTCCACATGTGCTTTGTGGATCTGGAGAGGCATTCGACTGTGTCCCCCGTGGTATTCTGTGGGGGGTGCTTCGGGAGTATGGGGTTTGGGGCTCTTTGCTAAGGGCTGTCCGGTCTGTTGGCTTCTTCAATCCAGGATCTTCAGCATGCACTGGGGCAGTTTGCAGTCGAGTGTGAAGCGGCTGGGATGAGGATCAGCACCTCCAAGTCCGAGGCCATGGTTCTTGATCGGAAAAGGGTGGCTTGCCCTCTCCAGATTGGTGGAGAAGTCCTGCCTCAAGTGGAGGAGTTTAAGTATCTGGGATCTTGTTCACGAGTGAGGGAAGGATGGAGAGTGAGATCGACAGGCGGATTGGTGCAGCCTCCGCAGTGATGCAGTCGCTTTACCAGTCCGTCGAGGTGAAGAAGGAGCTGAGCCAAAAGGCTAAGCTCTCAATTTACCGGTCGATCTACGTTCCGACTCTCACCTATGGTCATGAGCTTTGGGTAATGACCGAAAGAACAAGATCGCGGATACAAGCGGCCAAAATGAGTTTCCTTTGCAGGGTGGCTGGGCGCTCCCTTTGAGATAGGGTGAGAAGCACAGTCACTCAGGAGGAGCTCGGAGTAGAGCCGCTGCTCCTCCACATTGAGAGGAATCAGCTGAGGTGGCTTGGGCATCTTTTTCAGATGCCTCCTGGATGCCTCCCTGGGGAGGTGTTCCAGGCATGTCCCCCCAGGAGGAGGCCCTGGGGAAGACCCAGGACACGCTGGAGGGACTATGTCTTTCGGCTGGCCTGGGAACGCCTCGGTGTTCTTCCCGAGGAGCTGGCCAAGGTGTCTGGGGAAAGGGAAGTTTGGGCTTCCATGCTTAGACTGCTGCCTCCGTTACCCGGTCCCGGATAAAGCAGAAGAAGAGGAGACAAGACAAGACAAATAACAGCTAAAACAAATAACAACTTACAGTACATTAAACTTTGTCACATTTCTCTGCTCTCACACACACCCTTTCTCACACACACACACACACACACACACACACACACACACACACACACACACTCCACAAGTCATTCCCTTTTTACAAGGTATTGCACTTGCAAAATATAAGATTAGAGAGAGTCTTATCAGGGTATCTGCACATTTTTCAAGTACAAATTTAAAGACTTTTAAGACCTTTTCATGACCTCTAAATGGAAAAATTAAGACTGTACCTTGACAAAGAAAATGATAAATATGACAACTTAAAACTTTTCTGCAATAGTTTTTTTTACAAACTTTAAGAAGAATGCACACAATTGGTGAACAACAGGGTGCATCAATGGCAACTGTTAGACATGCAAACAGCTGAAGCAAAGTCGTGTGTTTTGGGCCTGCAGAACTACTGTAGCAGCAAGGAGAAGACTGGTGTTTACTGGAGAAAACACCATGAATCATTTCAAAAACAAAAACAATAAACGGCAAGTAGAACCAGCTGAACAACCTTAGCCGGCATTATTTCAATCCCCAAAGATTATCTTTGATGATGTGTGATTTTGTGTCCGACAGCAAAATCAGTCTGAGTGTCGTACAGTATACAGCTGGCTGAGGAAGTTCTTGAGTATCTTCTGCATTATAGCAGGTAACAGCGTAAACCTGTTTATGCAGCCATACAATCATCAGAGCGTTACATTAAACACAGAAAAACAACTGTCACCTTTCATAACCATTATTATCAATATTAATCAATGTGTTGTAATAACTGTAAACTAATTATCAGTGCAATTGTTATATCAATGTTCATTATTCAAAAATAATCATTAATTTTTATCTATAATCCATGAATAATTGTTTGTATTACTACTACTACTACTACTACTACTAATAATAATAATAATAATAATAATAATAATAACTACTTTTTTAATAATAATTAAAAAAAAATTAACTCAATTTTATAACATTTTAATAAACACTACTTATTAGCTATATTAATTAATAATTAATAGCGTAGCAATTATTATAATTCAGTATTATTACTACTTAATTAATAAGCAGTGATTATCAAAATGTAATTTAATAATAAGTAGTAATTATCATCAACTACTAAATTATACTAATAAATAACAAGTAGTGATTATTAAAATGCTATAAAATTGAGTTATAAGATTAGTTAAAATTATTATTAAAAAAGTAGTTATTATTATTATTAGTAGTAGTAGTAGTAGTAGTAGTAGTAGTAGTAGAAAACAGTGTGGGCTTTATAGATAATTGGGCTAATTTTGAGGGCACTGCTGGCCTGTTAGGGCGGGACGGTATCCATCCCACTCGGGAAGGTGCTGCTCTCATTTCCTGCAGCATAGGTCATAGTCTCAGAACAGGCCTAGTTAATTTCTGACAATCCATAGCCAAGGCCAGGGAGCAGACGAACAGGCTAAACCAACTGTCTGCTAGCTGCACAGAGTCGTCACTCAGGCTCCACTACATTGAGACTGTGTCTGTTCCCCGAGCTTAACAAAAAGGTAGAAATTTTCAGATGGTTTGTTCCAGTAACCTAATCAATATAAAATTAGATCATACTGACTGTACAGCTGCTGCCAGCACCTTTGATCTAAAGGTGGGGCTATTAAATATTAGATCTCTTACATCTAAAGCGCTAATGGTTAATGAACTCATTACTGATCAGGAGTTTAATGTACTTTGTTTAACTGAAACATGGATTAAGCCAAATGAATATATAGCATTAAATGAAGTGAGTCCTCCTGGATACAGTTATATACACCAGCCTCGTCTAACTGGCAGAGGAGGTGGCGTTGCGGTTATTTATAACGATTATCTAGGTGCAACACAAAAACCTGGTTATAAATTTAATACATTTGAAGTTCTTCATACTCATATAATGTATGTAGCCTCGAAAA
Source organism: Neoarius graeffei (assembly GCF_027579695.1). Lineage (NCBI taxonomy): Eukaryota > Metazoa > Chordata > Actinopteri > Siluriformes > Ariidae > Neoarius > Neoarius graeffei. The sequence continues at coordinate 121,661,860 of NC_083570.1, read as the reverse complement.
ATAAGTCTACCCAGTTAATTCCATTGCTTATTATTTACAGGCCCCCGGGGCCATATTCTGAGTTTCTTTCTTAATTTGCAGATTTTATCTCAGATCTGGTTATTTCCTTAGACAAAGCTTTAGTTGTCGGAGATTTTAATATTCACTTCGATAACCCAGAAGACCCTTTAAAAACAGCGTTTGTGTCCATCTTAGATTCAGTCGGGATTAAGCAGAATGTCATAGGACCGACCCATAATGGTGGTCACACCCTTGATCTAATACTAACATTCAGATTAAACGTAGACAACATAGTCATACTTCCACAGTCTGAAGTTATCTCAGATCATTATCTCATTTCATTCAAACTATGTCTGAGTAATAATATATGCACCTTACCACGCTACTGTATTAAACGTACTTTCACGTCAACTACTACACAGAGCTTTATAAATGATCTCCCAGAGCTGTCAACTTTGACTGGGTCACTGTCAGCCCCTGCAGAACTTGATCAGGCAACTGAATGCTTAGAGTCAACATTCCGCCATACTTTAGATAATGTAGCTCCTCTAAAAAGGAAAATGGTCAGAGACAAAAAATTAGCACCCTGGTATAATGATGACACTCGCACATTAAAACAGACCACTCGAAAATTGGAATGTAAATGGCGTCAAACAAAATTGGTAGTGTTCAAATTAGCTTGGAAGGAGAGCTTCCTGAAGTATAGAAAAGCTCTTAGTGCTGCGAGATCAACATATTTCTCCTCCCTAATAGAAGATAACAAAAATAATCCTAGATTCCTATTTAATACTGTAGCAAAATTAACCAGGAATAAGTCCACTATCGACACATGCACACCTGCAGTATGTAGTAGCAACGACTTCATGAATTTTTTTAATGACAAAATTGAGAATATCCGACAAAAAATTCAAACTACTAATTTAAGGTCAGACAATGCAAGTGACCATGTAGTTAACAATATAACTGTATCAGATCATCAGTTAGAATGTTTTACGCCCCTTAAAGAAACTGAATTACTTTCATTAATCTCTACATCAAAAGCCTCAACTTGCGTACTAGATCCCTTACCTACACATCTATTCAAACAGATAATGCCTGGAGTAATTGAACCGCTTCTAAAAATAATAAATTCTTCTCTTATGATTGGCTATGTACCCAAATCCTTTAAACTAGCAGTTATCAAACCCCTGATTAAAAAACCTGACCTTGATCCCTGTCAGCTGTCCAATTATCGGCCAATATCAAACCTCCCCTTTATCTCCAAGATCCTTGAAAAAGCTGTGGCACAGCAGTTATGCTCATATTTACATAGGAATAACATCCATGAAATGTATCAGTCAGGATTTAGACCTCATCATAGCACAGAGACAGCACTGGTTAAAGTAGTAAACGACGTACTGTTGGTGTCTGATCAGGGCTGTGTCTCGCTACTTGTGTTGCTTGACCTTAGTGCAACATTTGATACCATTGATCATTCCATTCTTCTGGATAGACTAGAAAATGTTGTGGGAGTTAAGGGAATGGCCCTCTCCTGGCTCAGGTCTTATCTAACTGATCGTTATCAGTATGTTGATATAAATGGTGATATTTCTAGACGTACCGAAGTAAAGTTTGGTGTTCCACAAGGTTCTGTCTTGGGTCCACTGCTTTTTTCTCTATATATGTTACCTCTGAGTGATATTATTCATAAACATTGTATTAGTTTCCACTGTTATGCTGATGACACACAGTTGTATGTCTCTGCAAAACCTGATGAGAGACACCAGCTTAATAGAATTGAGGAATGTGTTAAGGACATTAGACACTGGATGCTTATTAATTTCCTTCTGCTTAACTCTGACAAGACTGAAGTACTTGTACTAGGACCACATACAGCTAGAAGTAAGTTTTGTGATTACACAGTGACTCTGGATGGCCTTTCTGTTTCTTCACGTGCAGCAGTAAAAGACCTCAGAGTGATTATTGACCCCAGTCTTTCATTCGAAACTCACATTGATAACATCACCCGGATAGCTTTCTTTCATCTCAGAAATATTGCAAAGATAAGAAATTTAATGTCATTGCGTTACGCAGAAAAACTAGTCAATGCTTTCGTTACCTCCAGGTTGGATTATTGTAATGCCTTACTGTCTGGATGTTCCAATAAGTGCATAAACAAGCTCCAGTTAGTTCAAAATGCAGCAGCAAGAGTCCTTACTACAACTAGAAAATATGACCACATCACGCCTGTCTTATCCACACTGCATTGGCTCCGAATCAAATTTCGTATTGATTATAAAATACTACTATTGACCTTCAAAGCACTAAATGGTCTCGCACCACATTACCTGAGTGAACTTCTGCTCCTCTATGACCCGCCACGCCTACTTAGATCAAAAGGTGCAGGCTATCTGCTGGTACGTCGTATAGTGAAGGCTACATCAGGGGGCAGAGCCTTTTCTTACAAAGCCCCACAGTTATGGAACAGCCTTCCAAGTAATGTTCGGGAATCAGACACAGTCTCAGCATTTAAGTCTAGGCTGAAAACATATCTGCTTAGTCAAGCCTTTTGTTAATGGTGTTTATGAGGTAAAGGTGTAGATCTAGAGGGTCCTCAGACATAGAGTGTTTTGGTAAACTGGGATGTATGGATGCTGTCAGTCCCCACTCGCTTGCTCACTCGAGTTTGTTGACGGTGTAGTGGCTGGCTGCTTTATGTCCCGGGGCTCCCTCATGCCTGTGTTACCTTCTGGCTCTCTCCTTTTAGTTATGCTGTCATAGTTAGTTGCCGGAGTCCCTGCTTGTACTCGGTGCAATATGTATACTGCTCCTACTTATTCAGGTGACATTGGGTATACCTAACAACCTGTGTTTTCTTTCCCTCCCCCCCACCCCAAATCTGTCCCTCTGAGTTACATGGAGTCAACAGGAAATCTTTTGGTGGAGAGGGTGGAGACATCGACTGGCTATCGTAGCCTGCAGGGAATCGGCCGTCAGACTTTCTGTCGCATGTCCCAGACCCGGTGAAATGTAACTGAATTGTCTTGGCCAGCCCTAAGGGTCCCATCTGCATCTCCTCATTGCTGAGGAGTGTGCTCCCATCACCCAATCAAGCATCCAGCCAGAGCAGGTCATGATATATTTTTTACCATATTAACATGCCATTGTTGTGTGTTATGCCTGATGTAAAGACTCTTGTCTCTGTGAGCCTACCACACAGATTTAATACTTGTCATTTTTAGGGCATACCTAACAACATGTGTTTTCTTTCTCTCTCTCTCTCTCCCCCCCCCCCCCCCCCCCCCCCCCCCAGTCTGTCCCTCTGAGTTACATGTTGGTCCTGGGATTGAGATGCTGGCCTCTTCTGCCCCTCGGACCTGCTTGATCCATCCTGGTGCCCTGTGTCTGGTCGGAGTTTTATCGCACCGCTACTGTGAAGGACGGCCCCATGAGGATAGTTAAGGGTTATACCTGGAGGATGCTCTGGACTCTTACAGTAATGCTTTTATGGCTGAGTACTACAGTTGTCTTGCTAACTTTAGGACTGCAGTTATCATGAACAGTTTTGCACTCAAGTTTCCATCAATGAAGAGTTATAACATCAACGAAACTGTCCTCATGTTAAAACTGTTAATATTATAGTCAGGCTGTCTGTTGTTGCCCAAATGACGATGGGTTCCCTTTTGAGTCTGGTTCCTCTCAAGGTTTCTTCCTCATGTCATCTGAGGGAGTTTTTCCTTGCCACCGTCGCCACAGGCTTGCTCATTGGGGACAGATTAGGGATAAAATTAGCTCATGTTTTAAGTCGTTCAAATTCTGTAAAGCTGCTTTGCAACAATGTTTATTGTTAAAAGCGCTATACAAATAAACTTGACTTGACTTGACTTGACTAGTAGTGATAAACAATTATTCATGGATTATAGATAATTTGTTTTTAATTTTTTGTTGTTATCATTGATAACAACTGAACTGATAATAATAACATTAACAACAAGTATTACTAGTAGTATTATTGTTTCTTATTATTAGTAGTAGTACAGTTATTTTATATCAATGTTCACTATTTAAAAAAATATCTATAATCCATGAGTATTTGTTTGTATCCTACCAATTACTACTTTTTAATAATTATTTGTAATAATTTTTAATAACTTAATTTTATAACATTTAATAATCCCTAGTACTTATTAATCACTAATTCATAAGTAGTAATGATTAATAATCAATAATTACTATTATTACTAATTATTATTAGTGGTTGTTAATATTATTCTCATTATTATGTTAAAAACACTGTTGTAGACGATAAGTAATAAAACTAAAAAACTTTTTGTACAAATTATTTATATTGTACTATATTTAGAATTATTGTATTTTCTGGAGTTCTTTTTAATTGAGTTTTGAAATAAAGGTTGTTTATATATTTATATTAAACTTAGTACAATAAACAATCTTAATTATGTAGGTGCAGTTGATTTTAAGTGATCAATCTCATTCAATCAGTCTCATTAAATCATTAAATCAGTCTCATTAAATATTAAATCAGTCTCATTAATTAATCTCATTAAATCAGTCTCATTGATTAATACCATTAATTTTGGTGCTTAATAATAAATTATCAAACAGCTAAATTATGGTATATTCCAAATTATTATGATCACTTACCGTATTACATAACTCATATGCACCTTTAGAATTCTTTTGAGATTGGGCTACTTCAAAATATTGGAACAACAAATAAAGACACAGTTTTAATAATAATGGAATTTATTATAGCAAAGATAAAAATTGAATAATAGCAGTTGAAATATATACAAATATGATATATACTTGATGAGCGTGTGTGTGCGCGTGTTTGTGTGTGTTAAAAAGGAATTAAACATTAAACATGAATCATGTAGTGTAAGGTAAGGTAAGGTAACTTTATTTGTACTCAAAGGTAGATTTGGTTGCAGGCAAAAGTAGCAAAAGCTTACACAGACAACAAAATACTGACCCACAGCAAACTTATACCAACAGCCCAGTACTGGACAGTGACAGCGGACAATAACAAAACAAAACAAGAACAACAAAAGCACAAACGTGACAAACAGACAAGTGCTCCAAGCAAAGATATGAAGAAGGACAAATAAACAATAAATATATAAATATGTGTAAAAATCTCAGGTGGAAAACCTTAAAATATTGGACTCATGTGCTATTCAATGTGTTAATAGCAGAGGGGATAAAACTGCATCTATACCTCTTAGTTTTGCAGGCTGGCATTAGGAACCTACGACCTGAGGGGAGAGGCTGAAATTCACCATATAGTGGGTGGGATGTATCGTTTAAGATAGACCCCGCTAGTCTCTGCAACTGCCTACTGTAGAGAGACTCCATGTTGAGCTGTGGTTCTCCAATTAACTTACCAGCCCACTTCACAATCAGATTCAGGGAATTTCTGTTTTTGAGGGGTAGGTTACTGAACCATGACACAAGGCTAAAAGACAGAATTGACTCAATAAAACATCTGTAAAACATGGATAGCAGCTTTTTATCTATATTAAAGGATGACAACTTTCTTAGGCAATGTAGGCGCTGGTTCGCCTTTATATAACCAGATTCACAATGTGCCACAAAGGTGAATTTACTATCAATTGTGGTCCCAAGATATTTATAATTGTCTACACATTCCACTACCTGACCTTTTATGGTAATTGGTTCTTTATCAGTGGTGTGTCTCCTAAAGTCCACATACATGTTTTTTGTTTTAGAGATGTTCAGTTGTAGAAAAGACTGATCGCACCAATCTACAAACTCCTGAACAATTGGACCATGACCCGTGTCCTTGTCCTTTAACAGACTGACAATAACTGAGTCGTCTGCATATTTCAGAATATATCGGTCCTCCCGACTACTGCGACACATATTGGTGTACAGGATAAACAATAGGGGGGACAGAACACAGCCTTGAGGCGAGCCCGTGGAGGTAGAAATCTGGTCAGATAGCACTCCATTGACCCGCACTCTTTGTGTCCTGTTAATTAAAAAGTGCAGCACCCAGCCCAAAAGGTTCCTGCTCAGTTGGAATTGCTCCAGAAGTCTTTCGATTAAAACATGGGGCTGAATAGTATTGAAGGCAGAGGAGAAATCAATAAATAATAGTTGGGCATGTGCTCCCTTGCCTTCTAAATGCTTTAAAATCAAATTCATCAGGGATACAGTTGCATCCTCAACGCCTCTGTAGGGCCTATATGCAAACTGAAATGGGTCAAGATCGGACTGGATATTCATTAAAATAACATTTCTTACCAATTTTTCAAACGCTTTCATTACCAGTGAGGTCAAAGCAATTGGCCTAAAATCGTTTTGGGCTTTGGGACACCTAATCTTGGGAACAGGAACAATTATTGCATCTTTCCAACATTTAGGGACATGTCGATTTTTTAAGGACTTATTAAAAATGTAATTAAAAACTGTACACAATTCGTTAGAACATAGCCTAAGCACCCTACCACAGATATTGTCAGGACCACAGCTTTTGTTTGGGTTGGTAAAACGTAGGGCCTTTTCAACTGAGCCCTTATTTATTTCATAATGATGATCCTGATCTGATAAATTATGGAAAAGTTCCTGTTGTTCTTTACTAAAATCATAAGTATCAAAACGACAAAAAAATGTATTAAGGCCATTGGCAAGATCAGCTTCAGAGTCAAAATCTTCTAGAATAACAGTGTTTACATTCTTTGGGTTGCTAATACCTGCAATGGATTTCATGCTTGACCAGGCTGAACCCAAATTGTTAGCAACCATTTTATTTTCCACCATTGTTTTGTAATTGCTTTTAGCTCTCAAGATTTCAATTTTCAAGTCCTTGGTGGCTGTGTGCAGTTCCAAAGCAGTCCCATATTTGAAAGCATATTTTTTAGCCTGTATACGGGCTTTCACTGATTTTGTCACCCATGGCTTATTATTTGAATATATTTTCACTTTTTTACAGGGAATAATCATGTCTCTGCAAAAAGATATATAAGAGCACGTTACATCCGCAAGTTCATCCAGATCTTCACATGCTTCAATAAACATATCCCAATCAGTACAGTCATAGCACGCTTTTAGGCGCTGCACCGACTGTTCATTCCAGTCTTTAATTTCCTTTGTGTGGACCTTTTCCCTCTTAAGGACAGTTCTATACGTCGGCATGAGATACACAAGCTTGTGGTCTCCGCGACCCAGAGAGGCAAGTGGGACGGACTTGTATGCCTCCTTCACTGACCCGTAGCATTGGTCAAGAGTCTTTTCCCTTCTGGTGGGACAGGTTACATATTGATGAAAGTTCGGAATAGTCTTCTTAAGAGAGACATGGTTAAAATCGCCCAATATAAAGGACGGGGATTCGGGGGATATTGATTGAAGCCTTTGAACAACGTCATACACAGTTTTACAAGCGGAGGGGGCGTGTGCTGCAGGGTGAATATACAAAACAGTAATAAAAATCTGGGTGAATTCACGGGGCAGATAAAACGGGCGCAATGACACTGATAAAAGTTCCACGTCGGGTAAGCAAATCCGCTCTCTCACGGTTACAGCTGTACAGTACCTTTGGTTGAAGTAGAGACACACCCCTCCACCTTGAGTTTTGTTTGTCACCGCACTGTTCCTATCTAAGCGATGCGGTGCTCCAAATCCGGTAATCATCAAGTCCGCGTCCTGGTCACGCTCGGTTAACCACGTCTCCGTAAACGCCAGAACGCAGCAATCTTTATAATCCTTTAGGAAGCGAGCATTTCCCTGTAGTTCATCCAGTTTATTCCTTATAGATTGGACGTTCCCCATGATGATTGAGGGTAGAGGGAGCCGATTGGACTGCACCTTCCTCAGGCGCAGCCGAACTCCACCGCGCTTCCCCCTTTTTCTTCTCCCGTTCCCCCTTGATTTTTCATAAACATTTTCTGGAGTTCTTCGTATGAGATCAGGGATCTGGAGCGTGATGTCCAACACGCCAGCTGGTCTCACCAAGTTCAGTTGCAGCAGCTCACACCTGCTGTATTGCCACCTGGCCGGGAAGGCAGAGTTGAACTCCAGGTATAACAGGAGGGATAACAAAATAAGCGACGTGACGCGTAAAAGATCCATATCGCTTGAGTGGGGAGCGCTAAAACAGTTACTATCACTTAGGCTGTTGTTATCCCGACACAGACAAACAATAAAACACGATAAAAAACATCACAAAGCTTTCAGCCAAACTTTCCCTGCCGGTCGCAGCGTGCGCATGCGCCCAGACTAAGAGGTGTGTGTGTGTGGGGGGGTCACCACGTGTGGAGACAAAGATTAGCCTTGTGCGGCTAGCTAAGATATGTTTGTGTGTGTCCACGTGGTGGAGGCCTAGATTAGACTTATGTTGCTAGCTAAGACAAAGGAAAACTAGCTAAGGTGTGTTTGTGAGGCCTGTGGCCACGTGGTAGAGTTGACCACGTGTTGCTAAGTAAAACGAAGAATTAGCACGTGTTGCTAATGTGTGCTTGTGTGTGGCCTGTGGCCTAAGCAAAAGGCAAGCATGGGATGCTAGCTAGGTATGTTTGTGTGTGTGTGTGTGTGTATCCACGCGGTGTAGGCCTTGTGGCTTAAGCAAAAGGTTAGCCTAGCTTGCTAATGAGACAAAAGAATGCTAGCTAAGGTGTGTTTGTGAGGCCTGTGTGTGTGGCCTGAACAACAGAGTTAGCATGGATTGCTAATTAGACAAAAGAATTAGCCATATGTGGCTAGTTAAGGCCCGAGGACCCTACCTCGTGGAGTTAAGACAAAAGGTGTGTATGTGAGTGTGGAGGAGGGCTGCCACGTGTTCCCTTGAGACAATACACTTAGCCCTGGAGGCTAATGGGACAAAAGAATTAGGCTAATTTCACTAGCTTATAACAGTACTAAATCCACTGAAATCTTGATGCGGTCAAGATACGTGTAATAATGAAATCAAAGTGTTAGCCAGGAATAGAGAGAGAGCATGCAAAGCCTATCTATTAAACAATTGAGATATCAAAACAAAATAGAACAATCAATTCAACATGCTGCGTATCTACAGTGTAAACAATTAAACCATTCCTGAGTTTAAATTCACACTACATCAATAAAAGCTAATTCCTAAGACTAGGTTTTGCCCAAATGCCAGTCTTACTTAGTATCTTGCCTCTACGCAAGATTATGAAGAGATGTTCCGAAACTTTTGGAGTTTCACCGTTGTGGAGCACGTGAGTCTCTTCCGTGGAAAGCAGAGGATTTCTTGGTCCGACGCGTAGTCGCTCGTGATGAAAAGAAAGTCTCTGATTAAAACAATGTGCACAGCTTTTAATTAGAAGGATCCGGTCACTCCTAATTATAAATTAACTGCTTTGGGCTGTAGTCGTACGTACTTATAAGGAACAAATGAAAAACCGGTTGTAACTTGACTGAGTTAAAAATCGCGCGATTCTGGATTTTTACCGTGGCAAGTGGTAAACTGAGTGTGGAGGAGGGTAACCTAATCAATATAAAATTAGATCAGACTGACTGTACAGCTGCTGCCAGCACCTTTGATCTAAAGGTGGGGCTATTAAATATTAGATCTCTTACATCTAAAGCGCTAATGGTTAATGAACTCATTACTGATCAGGAGTTTAATGTACTGTGTTTAACAGAAACATGGATTAAGCCAAATGAATATATAGCATTAAATGAAGCGAGTCCTCCTGGATACAGTTATATACACCAGCCTCGTCTAACTGGCAGAAGAGGAGGCGTCGCGGTTATTTATAACGATTATCTAGGTGTAACACACAAACCTGGTTATAAATTTAATACATTTGAAGTTCTTCATACTCATATAATGTATGTAGCCTCAAAAAATAAGTCTACCCAGTTAATTCCATTGCTTATTATTTACAGGCCCCCGGGGCCATATTCTGAGTTTCTTTCTGAATTTGCAGATTTTATCTCAGATTTGGTTATTTCCTTAGACAAAGCTTTAGTTGTCGGAGATTTTAATATTCACTTTGATAACCCAGAAGACCCTTTAAAAACAGCGTTTGTGTCCATCTTAGATTCAGTCGGGATTAAGCAGAATGTCATAGGACCGACCCATAATGGTGGTCACACCCTTGATCTAATACTAACATTCAGATTAAACGTAGACAATATAGTCATACTTCCACAGTCTGAAGTTATCTCAGATCATTGTCTCATCTCATTCAAAATATGTCTGAGTAATAATATATGCACCTCACCACGCTACTGTATTAAACGTACTTTCACGTCAACTACTGCACAGAGCTTTATAAATGATCTCCCAGAGCTGTCAACTTTGATTGGGTCACTGTCAGCCCCTGCAGAACTCGATCAGGCAACTGAATGCTTAGAGTCAACATTCCACCATACTTTAGATAATGTAGCTCCTCTAAAAAGGAAAATGGTCAGAGACAAAAAATTAGCACCCTGGTATAATGATGACACTCGCACATTAAAACAGACCACTCGAAAATTGGAACGTAAATGGCGTCAAACAAAATTGGTAGTGTTCAAATTGGCGTGGAAGGAGAGCTTCCTGAAGTATAAAAAAGCTCTTAGTGCTGCGAGATCAACATATCTCTCCTCCCTAATAGAAGATAACAAAAATAATCCTAGATTCCTATTTAATACTGTAGCAAAATTAACCAGGAATAAGGCCACTATCAACACATGCACACCTGCAGTATGTAGTAGCAATGACTTCATGAATTTTTTTAATGACAAAATTGAGAATATCTGACAAAAAATTCAAACTACTAATTTAAGGTTATACAATGAAAGTGACCTTGTAGTTAACAATATAACTGTATCAGATCATCAGTTAGAATGTTTTACTCCCCTAAAAGAAACTGAATTACTCTCATTAATCTCTACATCAAAAGCCTCAACTTGCGTACTAGATCCCTTACCGACACATCTATTCAAACAGATAATGCCTGGAGTAATTGAACCGCTTCTAAAAATAATAAATTCTTCTCTTATGATTGGCTATGTACCCAAATCCTTTAAACTAGCAGTTATCAAACCCCTGATTAAAAAACCTGACCTTGATCCCTGTCAGCTGTCCAATTATCGGCCAATATCAAACCTCCCCTTTATCTCCAAGATCCTTGAAAAAGCTGTGGCACAGCAGTTATGCTCATATTTACATAGGAATAACATCCATGAGGTGTATCAGTCAGGATTTAGACCTCATCATAGCACAGAGACAGCACTGGTTAAAGTAGTAAACGACCTACTGTTGGCGTCTGATCAGGGCTGTGTCTCGCTGCTTGTGTTGCTTGACCTTAGTGCAGCATTTGATACCATTGATCATTCCATTCTTCTGGATAGACTAGAAAATGTTGTGGGAGTTAAGGGAATGGCCCTCTCCTGGCTCAGGTCTTATCTAACTGATCGTTATCAGTATGTTGATATAAATGGTGATATTTCTAGACGTTCCGAGGTAAAGTTTGGTGTTCCACAAGGTTCTGTCTTGGGTCCACTGCTTTTTTCTCTATATATGTTACCTCTGGGCGATATTATTCGTAAACATTGTATTAGTTTCCACTGTTATGCTGATGACACACAGTTGTATGTCTCTGCAAAACCTGATGAGAGACACCAGCTTAATAAAATTGAGGAATGTGTTAAGGACATTAGACACTGGATGCTTATAAATTTCCTTCTGCTTAACTCTGACAAGACTGAAGTACTTGTGCTAGGACCACATACAGCTAGAAGTAAGTTTTCTGATTACACAGTAACTCTGGATGGCCTTTCTGTTTCTTCACGTGCAGCAGTAAAAGACCTCGGAGTGATTATTGACCCCAGTCTTTCATTCGAAACTCACATTGATAACATCACCCAGATAGCTTTCTTTCATCTCAGAAATATTGCAAAGATAAGAAATTTAATGTCATTGCATGATGCAGAAAAACTAGTCCATGCTTTCGTTACCTCCAGGTTGGATTATTGTAATGCCTTACTGTCTGGATGTTCCAATAAGTGCATAAACAAGCTCCAGTTAGTTCAAAATGCCGCAGCAAGAGTCCTTACTAGAACTAGAAAATATGACCACATCACGCCTGTCTTATCCACACTGCATTGGCTCCCAATCAAATTTCGTATTGATTATAAAATACTACTATTGACCTTTAAAGCACTAAATGGTCTCGCACCACAGTACCTGAGTGAACTTCTGCTCCTCTATGACCCGCCACGCCTACTTAGATCAAAAGGTGCAGGCTATCTGCTGGTACCTCGTATAGTGAAGGCTACATCAGGGGGCAGAGCCTTTTCTTACAAAGCCCCACTGTTATGGAACAGCCTTCCAAGTAATGTTCGAGAATCAGGCACAGTCTCAGCATTTAAGTCTAGGCTGAAAACATATCTGTTTAGTCAAGCCTTTTGTTAATGGTGTTTATGAGGTAAAGGAGTAGATCTGGAGGGTCCTCAGACATAGAGTGTTTTGGTAAACTGGGATGTATGGATGCTGTCAGTCCCCACTCGCTTGCTCACTCGAGTTTGTTGACGGTGCAGTGGCTGGCTGCTTTATGTCCCGGGGCTCCCTCATGCCTGTGTTACCTTCTGGCTCTCTCCTTTTAGTTATGCTGTCATAGTTAGTTGCCGGAGTCCCTGCTTGTACTCGGTGCAATATGTATACTGTTCCTACTTATTCAGGTGACATTGGGCATACCTAACCACCTGTGTTTTCTTTCTCTCCCCCCCACCCCAAATCTGTCCCTCTGAGTTACATGGAGTCAACAGGAAATCTTTTGGTGGAGACGGTGAGGACCTCGACGGGCTATCGTAGCCTGCAGGGAATCGGCCGTCAGACATTCTGTCGCATGTCCCAGACCCGGTGAAATGTAACTGAATTGTCTTGGCCAGGCCTAAGGGTCCCATCTGCATCTCATCATTGCTGAGGAGTGTGCTCCCATCACCCAATCAAGCATCCAGCCAGAGCAGGTCATGATATATTTTTTACCATATTAACATGCCATTGTGCGTCATGCCTGATGTAAAGACTCTCGTCTCTGCGAGCCTACCACACAGATTTAATACTTGTCATTTTTAGGGCATACCTAACAACGTGTTTTCTTTCTCTCTCCCCCCCCATCTGTCCCTCTGAGTTACATGTTGATCCTGGGATTGAGATGCTGGCCTCTTCTGCCCCTCGGACCTGCTTGATCCATCCTGGTGCCCTGTGTCTGGTCAGAGTTTTATCGCCCCACTCCTGTGAAGGACGGCCCCATGAGGACAGTTGAGGGTTATACCTGTTAAAACTGTTAATATTATAGTCAGGCTGTCTGTTGTTGCCCAAATGAGGATGGGTTCCCTTTTGAGTCTGGTTCCTCTCGAGGTTTCTTCCTCATGTCGTCTGAGGGAGTTTTTCCTTGCCACCGTCGCCACAGGCTTGCTCATTGGGGATAGATTAGGGATAAAATTAGCTCATGTTTTAAGTCGTTCAAATTCTGTAAAGCTGCTTTGCGACAATGTTTATTGTTAAAAGCGCTGTACAAATAAACTTGATTTGATTTGATTTGATTAAACAAAGAAAGCGCGAAACTCTGATTCTTGAGGAAAAGAAAAGAAAAAGACGTCTTTATCTGGTTTTCTGGTGCAGGGTATCTCTTTGTGTCTGGACGGCTTGGGATCCAAGACAAGAGAGAAAGAACGGAAGCGTTGTTCCGTTACTTATGCCTTCCTGGAGGAAGTGACATAGATGATCCCACCCACGCGTGACATAGGTCACTGTGGAAGTTGGCTGATGGGAAATGTAGTCTTTTAAATGGACTGTACCTACAATCCCCCTTTTGGTCTCAGGGGTATGATGGAGTCATAGCACTGAGAGCACAGTACCACACAGTCCACGTGTCCATAGTCCTTGAGGTTGTTAGGACTGGGACTGTTTTGGCCTCTAGAGGCCACTGTTATTTCCTTTTCTGGTCATGTTTGTTTTGGGCCTCTAGAGGTCACCACTGTGTTCTGTGTTTTGTTTTTGTCTTATTGCCTGTTTCCTGCCCTGCCCTGTCCTTAATTAGTTTGTGTATAAATACCCCTCTGTTTGTTCCCTTGTCACAGAGTCTTTTTCCATGTTATGCTGTTAGTGCTAGTTCCCTCTGTCCCATGTACCTTGCCTGTGTCTTTGTATTCTTGGTTTTTGCTTCTTTCTTTTGGACTTTGTGGATTTTGTTTTTGACCTTTTTGATCTTCTGAGCATTTGAGTTTTTGCCTTTTTTCTTATTTGGATTTTGGACTTTGTACCTTTGGATATTTTTATTTTTGGTTTATCTTCTGAGCTTTGGATTATTCTTTTTGTTTTTTCCCTTAGATTGTACATAGTGTAAATAAACTGTTTTTGATACCTTTCTACTTCCGCCTCACGCCTCTGCACTTCAGTCATTCCCCTGGTGGCCTAGTGGGTGTTTGCTGGATTATCACACCAGTGAACCAGGTTCGAATCCCAGCAAAACCCTAACAGAGGTAGCCTTGCTCTGTACAGTCCATGGTGTCCTGTGAAAACTGGGTAAACTCATGAGTTCCAGTAAGACAGTTGGAGGCAGAGGCATTTGGGCATATAATCACTAGAGGCATTTTGGGCATATAATCACTATCTAACTCGGTCAAAGTCACATCTAAAAAAAAAAATTGAACATGAAACATATATACTAAATTTCCTACGCATAAAAAAAAACAAGAGAAGGAAGAAAAGAAGTATTAGTGTTTGGGTTGGTAAACCTAATCTTCTGGGAAGGTGATAGCAGCGGGTGGTCTGGCCAGAAAGTGTGCGCTACTGCGGCTAAAGCTGTCAGGAACGCAGACCATCTTATCCAGCTTGGCGTGTAGTGTTGTTATGTATGGGTTTTTTGGGCAGACCCAGTGGATGTCTTTAGTGGAGGTGCACATCTCTAAGTCTTGTGGATTCACAAAAATGAGGATAGCACTGCCAAGACTATAGGCCAGGTGTATTTGCGATGAATACACATTAGTAATAGTAGCGGATTTTAGCATTTTATCTACCATGTTATACTGAAGGGTTATTACTTTATTGGGTTGGTGAGTCTGACTGGGAATGTTAGTGTACACTTATGTGTGAGTGACGCGTACAAGCTAGGTGGACAGGATGGGCCTAACTATCGTCCACCCCCTTTTGGAGTGAGGACTGTTCAAAAGGTTTGATTTGATGGCTATGGATCCATCGATATGAGGGCGTTTGATTAGGCCTGGATGTCCTAATACGATGCGCGATGGGGGACAGTTTTCCTACGATCGAAAAGTCCCAACCAATGTGGTAGGAACTTTTTTTTTTAAAACTCCTACCGGCTTGGTAAAGTTAAAATATAGGACTTTGTCGCCTATTTGATATTTGTGATGGGAGGTTTTTCGGTCGTAGTAGGCCTTTGTCCTTTTCCGCTCATTTCTATTTATTTTGTTGAGGGGTCTGACCTCTTTTGTAACAGTTCTTTAATCTCAGCCAACTGGCTTTTAAAGAGTCCAGCTCTGAGCGAAACTTACCAGGTTGGTCTGAGTCACTGTGTCGGTCACCTCTACCCCTTCGTTTAGAGCTACAGTCGGAACGCTCCTGCCGTCTCCGGCCAGAGCGGGGATGATGGTCTTGCTGCCAACCACCTTGTTCCCTACGACCCTTTTCATGTGATGGATGGTTGCCATAGTCACTGTGGACTTGCCTTTGGTCCCTCCTGGCCTTACCTTGCCGATTTTTCCACTCACCCTGGTGATGGCTCAGCAAGGGGCGGTCTGGACCGGGATTTCTCCAGGGGGGTCCCCCTTTTGGACCTTCGCCTCCTTCTAAGGCTAGCGGGGGCCCGTCTGCATCCTGTAGACTAAGGACTCTGGGTTCATCATCGTTTCTGTTTGTGGTTTTGACAATGGTCTCCCAGGTCATTTTGGCTAGTTGCCTAATTTCCCTCATCGAGTATAAACTTTGTTGACATGTCAGTGTGACTTGAGTCTGCATGCTTGGGTGGAGGTTATGTAAGAAGAGGGATTTGAATCCTCTATCTTCTTCCAAGCCTGGTGCGCTACTACCCTGGAAATAGGCCATACGTAGCCGTCTATAATATTCACAGGGCACCTCAGACTGTTTTTGTTTGATTTGTATAGCACACAATGTCGTGGAGGTTTCGTCCGTGTACGGCACATATTCTTCCCTCATGTAATTGCGAAGTTTCGAATAACTATCGTGAACGTTTGGGGGTAGTGTCTCTAAAAAGGCATGAACGCTGCTACTGGAGGTCTTCCAGATCAGTCTAAGTTTCTCTCGCTTTGTGGTTTTCGGTAGGTCCATCAGGCATCGGTCAATTTCTCGCAGATAATCATTTACGTTAGTTCTTTTATTCTCAGGATCGAATTGCTTGACATCTTTGGCAAGTAGGTCAATTTGCCGTAAGCGAAGGGTTTGGTGCACATCCTTGTGCAACCTCCTTGGCTCTTCTGAGTACTCACTATCTGAGCTACTCTGGAATCGCTCCCGTTTCGCACGAGATGCGTAGTCTGATTCATCCGAAGATGGATCAGGGATACTGTAGTGCACTGACCTGGGTGTGCTACGGGCCTGGGCTCGGGATGAGCACAGGATGACTCCACCCTGGCTAAACGACGACGGAGTCGTGTAGCGGGTTGATGGAGTTTGCCAGGATGTCTGGTGCTCAACCAGGTAATCTACGGTGTCCGGTTCGGACACCTCTTCCTGCTCTGAGCTTCGGCACATTGTTGGGGGTCTTTCACGCCCCTCATGCCCTTCTTGGGGGGTCTGCTCCTTGGCAGCCCTTTTGGCAGCCTTTTCGGCTTTCTCTAGCCTTTCAGCGCAATCATCAAGGGAGTTCTTCAAGAGACTATGCTCCCTATATAAATCATTGACATCGGCTGCCAGCTCGGCGTTGCTGGTGGTCAGCCTGTCAACCTCTCCGCGGAGGTATCTGATCTCTAGATCAGTATTCTGGAAGTGTAAAAGGAATAGCTTACCTAGTGCCTCTTGGACACTAATAGTTGTTCTCTTTGGATCTCTCATATGTTTTATTGAATTGACTATGTTAATTTGGCATTCACGCCTACTCATGTCCCTAATGTTTGCCCTTTCGGAGGCAGAGCAGTGAATGAGGTCTGCGATGACCTCAAAGAGAGACACGTTGTTACAATGTCCAACCTTAACACAAATAAATCTAGGACATCATAACAAAAGAGTCAAACACTGTTGTAGGGGAAAAAGCTTTTTTGTTTACTCAAGATGTTTAAAAGCATAACATCAAGCACAAAAAAACCCTAAAACAAACCCAGGTGACTAAGGATAGAAAAATAGGAAAAAGATCAAAGAAAACCTACAACTGACTTGCTAGATGTTTACACTGCCCTTGCTCCCGTGCTCCCACTGCACAGGCGCAGTGATGCAAATCAAAATGTGAGTCTTCCGCTTTGTTCCTTACCTACACTTACTAGCTGACACTAGTAACGTGCAGAAATTAGTCACCAGGGACAACAGGTTTGACAAGAGATAACAAAATGAAAAGAAACACTAACAAATTCAACTATATAAATAATACTAAAGAAAAACATGAGGCACGAGTGTGCCAACGCATCTGCCCCTGGGAAGTCCAGGTGAGAGAGAGAGAGAATAGACCGCCATCTTGGATGAGGGGCGGTATTTATACCAGACGACCAATCCCCACAAACGCAGTCCACCTGTCAGCCATGCCCAAACTCCACCTACAGGCACGCAGACAAAAAGGGGAAAAAAAACAAACCAACAACCCCATAACACCCCCACCCTTAAAGAAATAAATTGGGGGTTAAACAAGAATAACCAATGAACAAAATATTTACAATTACATACAAAAGATAAACAGAGGGTAAAATACTAATCTAAAGGTCCCACTAAAGAATGTAGAATGCTTAGCTAGAAGACACTTTAGAATCATAAATAGGCCTACATACATTTCACCCACAATTTATTTATCTTCAAGCTAGAATTAACACATTCTCTAAGGTTTTAACTCTATGCACGAGAAAGTGCATCAGCCACAATGTTGTCACGACCACGTATATGTTCAATATTGATATTAAAGCCTTGCAAGATTAGACTCCAGCGCATCAAACGATGGTTCTGATTGCGCATCCGGTCTAGAAAAGTCAGCGGGTTGTGATCTGTGTAGACAGTAACTGCCTGCGCAGCGCCACCTACATAGACCTCAAAATGTTGAAGTACCAACACCAAAGCAAGAGCTTCTTTTTCAATCGTGGAGTAAGCACTTTGATGAGCATTAAATTTACATGAGAAAAACCACAAAGGATGTTCCAAACCATCTTCTCCACACTGCATTAGTACTGCACCAGCCCCCAAATCACTAGCATCAACAGAAAGAGCAAAAGGAACAGAAAAATTGGGAGCGGCAAGCACAGGAGCAGTAGTGAGCAATGCTTTAACAGTGTCAAATGCTAACTGAGCTTCATCAGTCCACAAAAACACCCGTTTAGTACTGAGAAGGTCAGTGAGCGGCGCGGCCACTACTGAAAAATTTCAGCAGAATGATCGGTAGTAACCAACCATACCAAGAAACCTCCTAAATTCACGGCGTGATGTTGGGGCAGGATAGTTCAAGATAGCCTCGACTTTAGAATGTACAGGGCATACCATACCACCACCAACCACTTTACCTAGATAGACCACTGTAGCTTGGCCGAACTCACACTTAGCCAAATTTATAGTCAGGTTTGCATCAGACAGTCTTTCAAACACATATTTTAAATGGTTAACATGTTCAAGCCAGGTGGCACTATATACCACCAGATCATCAAGATAGGCCTCACAGTTGGAAAGTCCAGCTAGTCCTCGGTTAACCAACCTCTGAAAGGTGGCTGGCGCATTCCTTAGACCAAAGGCCATTACAGTGTACTGTAGGAAACTGTCAGGTGTTACAAAGGCAGAAATTTCCTTAGCACGATCAGTCAATGGAATTTGCCAATAACCTTTCAAAAGGTCGATTTTACTGACAAAAACTGCTGACTGGTATCGACTGCAATGGAGCAGGAGGAATTAACTGATTAGGCTTGCCTGTAACCTGACAAACATGACAAGACTTGCAATATTTAACAACATCGCGCTTAAGACCTGGCCAAAAAAAATGACACGTAATGCGGTCCGTTGTTTTATTAATGCCTAAATGACCAGCATAATGGTGATCATGTGCAAGACGCAGAACTTCAGTTCGATAAGGCAGAGGAACAACAACCTGATAAACAACACGCCACTCGTCTTTTACAGAGGCCATAAGTGGTCTCCATTTGCTCATCAAAACTCCCTCACGGACAAAATAACCGTGAGACACAAACTCAATGTCCTTCTCAGGAACAGCTTCAGCAAATAAAGAAGAAAGAGAAAGATCATTATTTTGTTCAAGAACAAGTTGTTCGCGGCTGAGAGGCAAATTAATTACAGAAGGCACATTAGACAATTGAGCAATGTTTGAAGTCTTATTGTCACCGGACATAACATTAAGGGAGTGAGCAATAAAAGAATCACTTAGATCAAAAAACTCATTGTCGCATTCTTCAAGACGTGTCTCTTTGGCTTTATGCGCCATAGCGCGTGTAACCACATTCGCATGAAAAACCTCAGGGAATTTCACAGTTAAATCGTCATGACAAGGAGAAACACTAGTCTGACCAACTACAGGGCTAGGGAATACAGCGCCACCCGCAAGATCATTTCCAAGTAACACTGAAACATTTTTAATTGGAAGAGAGGGGCGTATGCCCACCTTGACGTTACCGGTGACCAAATTAGAGAACAGCGAAATCTCATGGAGTGGAACATTTACATAACCCATTTCAAAACCCTGCACAAGTACATTATCTCCAGTATAGGAGTCATCATTAAACGGCAGAGCATACTCCAAAATAAAACTTTGCGAGGCAGCTGTGTCGCGGAGTATTTTAATAGGAATGCACACAGAGGGATCAGCAGGCAAAGTAACAAAACCATCCATTATGAATGGTGCAAAAGCCTGACTTATTTTCTCCTCTTTTCCAGAGGTAGAATTAGGTGAAGAGACACATAGGCCCAAACTAGAGCCAGATTTATTAAAAGCGGTGGAAGAAGCATTATTTTTGCGCTTCAATGAATAGCACTCAGAAAGCACATGTCCACGCTTTTTACAGTATCCGCAAACAGGAACATGACTTTTACGAGTCACTGTATTGTCATTTTGACTATTTTCAACTACAGTATCCTGAACAGTCTTCGAGCCCCTTTGAAAGCTGTTGCTGCTTTGAAACTTAATAGGACCAGGAACCACACCTTTATGTGCAAGCACATATTCATCAGCCAGCACTGCTGCGCTTGATGGCTTTAAATCTTTGTGTTCACTGACGAACGTGGCTACACTTTTGGGAAGACAGCTCTTAAAATCTTCTAGAATTATTAAATTACGAAGGCCCTCGAATGTTGTTACATCATCTGAGTTAAGCCAACGATCGAATAACAATTATTTTTCCCGAACAAATTCAACATAAGTCACCAACTCGGACTTTTGGTAGTTGTGGTATTTCTGCCTATAAGCTTCAGGAACGAGAGAGTAAATTCGCAACACTGCTTGTTTAACTTTCTCGTAGTCAGCAGCATCTTCCAAAGACAAAGACGAATACACTTGTTGCGCTTTGCCAACAAAAATACTTTGAAGAGTCATTGTCCACACTTCTCGTGGCCATTTAAGAACAGTAGCGACTCTCTCAAAATGAGCAAAGAACTTATTGACCTCCTTCTCACTAAATGGAGGGACAAGTCTAATACTGCGAGTGACATCAGAACAATCAGCGGGGACTGTAAAGTCATATTCACAAGCTTTAAATTCAAGCTCTTTCAAACGAATGGCTTGTGCCATCTCCAGATCTTTCATCTTAAGCTCATGCTCTCTCTTTTCTCGGTCACGAACTACTTGCCTGTCTGCTTCTAGTCGTGTTCTCTCACGCTCCCATTCAATCTCCTTCTCCCTCAACTGTAGTCGACGGAGTTCAAGTTCAACTTTAGAGGGCGTGGCTGGGCGATCAGCTGTTTCAGGTGCACCACCAACTTCAGGAGAGATTTTTCCGGCTTCACCGAAAACACCCTGGGCAGACAAAAAATCTGTTAGTTTAGCCAACAGTTCTGCTTTTGATGGACTACCTCGCACCTCAACCTTGTAATGCCCTGCGATCATAATAAGTCCATCGCAAGTAGCGTTGGACAAGGCCTCAATGGTTGGAGAAGCAATAAAGTCCTCTAAACTAGACATTGCAAGAGAACAGCCAGAGAAACAGCAAGCGAAAAAAAAAGTCGTGACCAGAGAAGGCAAAAATAAAAAGACAGCGCTGGACACACTAAAACAATTTGACAAAAAACGCACCAATAAATCAATACGTCAAAAGATGAAACATACACGGCTATAATTAGAATAATGAAAAACGCACCGCAAAAATCACTAAATGAACATCTCCCGGACGAGCCCCCATTTGTTACAATGTCCAACCTTAACACAAATAAATCTAGGACATCATAACAAAAGAGTCAAACACTGTTGTAGGGGAAAAAGCGTTTTTTGTTTACACAAGATGTTTAGAAGCATAACATCAAGCACAAAAAAAACCCTAAAACAAACCCAGGTGACTAAGGATAGAAAAATAGGAAAAAGATCAAAGAAAACCTACAACTGACTTGCTAGATGTTTACACTGCCCTTGCTCCCGTGCTCCCACTGCACAGGCGCAGTGACGCAAATCAAAATGTGAGTCTTCCGCTTTGTTCCTTACCTACACTTACTAGCTGACACTAGTAATGTGCAGAAATTAGTCACCTGGGACAACAGGTTTGACAAGAGATAACAAAACAAAAAAAACACGAACAAATCCAACTATATGAATAATACTAAAGAAAACCATGCGGCGCGAGTGTGCCAGCGCGTCTGCCCCTGGGTAGTCCAGGTGAGAGAGAGAGAGAGTCCGCCATCTTGGATGAGGGGCAGTATTTATACCAGATGACCAATCCCCGCAAACGCAGTCCACCTGTCAGCCATGCCCAAACTCCACCTACAGGCACGCAGACAGAAAGGGGAAAAAAAAAAACAACAACCCCGTAACACGTCTTGAGCGTTGTCTTCAATTTCTGAGACACGAGGGGATGCCATTTTTCTTAGGTTGAATAATTAATTAATCAATGAGTTAATTTATTAATTAATTGTTATTCATTAATATTAACTATGTAATTAATTAATCAGTTGACAAAGTTTGTTTGTAAAATGCTATCTCTTATCCTTAGTTATGAATACGTTATTAGTATTTGTGCTATGGTTATCACGCTACTGTTAACCGTTTAACACACCTGGGGATATACCTTAGCAGTTGTTTAATCAAACTGATAGTTTATCTGTTGTTGCAACAATATTCAAGAAGTCAACACCAATCGCCTCACACGGGGCACCAATTTAATGTAGGTGCAGTTGGTTTTAAGTGATCAATCTCATTAAATCAGTCTCATTAAATCATTAAATCAGTCTCATTAAATATTAAATCAGTCTCATTAATTAATCTCATTAAATCAGTCTCATTGATTAATACCATTAATTTTGGTGCTTAATAATAAATTATCAAACAGCTAAATTATGGTATATTCCAAATTATTATGATCACTTACCGTATTACATAACTCATATGCACCTTTAGAATTCTTTTGAGATTGGGCTACTTCAAAATATTGGAACAACAAATAAAGACACAGTTTCAATAATAATGGAATTTATTATAGCAAAGATAAAAATTGAATAACAGCAGTTGAAATATATACAAATATGATATATACTTGATGAGCGTGTGTGTGTGTGTGCGCACATGTGTTTGTGTGTGTTAAAAAGAAATTAAACATTAAACATGAAACATGTAGTGTGTGTGTGTGTGGGGGGTCACCATGTGTGGAGACAAAGATTAGCCTTGTGTGGCTAGCTAAGATATGTTTGTGTGTGTCCACGTGGTGGAGGCCTAGATTAGCCTTGTGTTGCAAGGTAAGACAAAGGAAAGCTAGCTACGGTGTGTTTGTAAGGCCTGTGGCCACGTCGTGGAGTTGACCATGTGTTGCTAAGTAAAACAAAGAATTAGCACGTGTTGCTAATGTGTGCTTGTGTGTGGCCTGTGGCCTAAGCAAAAGGCTAGCATGGGATGCTAGCTAGGTATGTTTGTGTGTGTGTGTGTGTGTGTGTGTGTGTATCCACGTGGTGTAGGCCTTGTGGCTTAAGCAAAAGGTTAGCCTAGCTTGCTAACGAGACAAAGAATGCTAGCTAAGGTGTATTTGTGAGGCCTGTGTGAGTGGCCTGAACCACAGAGTTAACATGGATTGCTAATTAGAGAAAAGAATTAGCTGTATGTGGCTAGTTAAGGCCTGAGGACCCTACCTCGTGGAGTTAAGACAAAAGGTGTGTATGTGAGTGCGGAGGAGGGCCGCCACGTGTTCCCTTGAGACAATACACTTTGCCCTGGAGGCTAATGGGACAAAAGAATTAGGCTAATTTCACTAGCTTATAACAGTACTAAATCCACTGAAATCTTGATGCGGTCAAGATACGTGTAATAATGAAATCAAAGTGTTAGCCAGGAATAGAGAGAGAGCATGCAAAGCCTATCTATTAAACAATTGAGAGATCAAAACAAAATAGAACAATCAATTCAACACGCTGCGTGTCTACAGTGTAAACAATTAAACCGTTCCTGAGTTTAAATTCACACTACTTCAATAAAAGCTAATTCCTTAGACTAGGTTTTGCCCAAATGCCAGTCTTACTTAGTATCTTGCCTCTACACAAGATTATGAAGAGATGTTCTGAGACTTTTGGAGTTTCACCGTTGTGGAGCACGTGAGTCTCTTCCATGGAAAGCAGAGGATTTCTTGGTCCGACGCGTAGTCGCTTGTGATGAAAAGAAAGTCTCTGATTAAAACAATGTGCACAGCTTTTAATTAGAAGGATCTGGTCGCTCCTAATTATAAATTAACTGCTTTGGGCTGCAGTCATACGTACTTATAAGGAACAAATGAAAAACCAGTTGTAACTCGACTGAGTTAAAAATCGCATGATTCTGGATTTTTACCGTGGCCAGTGGTAAACAAAGAAAGCGCAAAACTCTGATTCTTGAGGAAAAGAAAAGAAAAAGACGTCTTTATCTGGTTTTCTGGCGCAGGGTATCTCTTTGTGTCTGGACGGCTTGGGATCCAAGATGAGAGAGAAAGAGTGGAAGCGTTATTCCGTTACTTATGCCTTCCAGGAGGAAATGACGTAGATGATCCCGCCCATGCGTGATGTAGGTTAACGCGGCAGATGGTTGATGGGAAATCTCATCTCATCTCATTATCTCTAGCCACTTTATCCTTCTACAGGGTCGCAGGCAAGCTGGAGCCTATCCCAGCTGACTACAGGCGAAAGGCAGGGTACACCCTGGACAAGTCGCCAGGTCATCACAGGGCTGACACATAGACACAGACAACCATTCACACTCCCATTCACACCTACGGTCAATTTAGAGTCACCAGTTAACCTAACCTGCATGTCTTTGGACTGTGGGGGAAACCCACGCGGACACAGGGAGAACATGCAAACTCCGCACAGAAAGGCCCTCGCCGGCCATGGGGCTTGAACCCAGGACCTTCTTGCTGTTAGGCGACAGCGCTAACCACTACACCACCATGCCACCATGATGCTAATTATTATTATTATTAGTAGTAGTAGTATTTCCTATAAGTCCCATTTTCCACCTGACTCTTGTGCGCATGTGCGAAACCCCCTGCGTTTCACTCCAGAGCGCTTGACCTCTAACAAACACACACACACACACACACACACACACACACACACACGCGCCTCGTGTCAGTGAAAAGCCAGTTTCCCAGTCCGCCATGTCCCCAGCGCTGCGTTACCATCTTTAAACACATTTGTGCGATCCAGCGCTTTTTATCGCAAACGATTCTTCTCCTTATTTTGGGGGAATTTGTCATCCCCCAACCACTTGTCATTAAACAGACATCTTCCCATAATTATCAATGCTTTCTAGCGCCCACGTAAGCTACCCGCGCATCTCTCACTCTTCACAACCACCGCACCCACACCCACACCACACCCCACCCACACTACACCCACCACACCCACACCACACCCCACCCACACCACACCCACACCACACCCCACCCACACCACACTGCACTGCACCGCAGCACACCACACCCACACCGCACTTCCTCCAGTAGCCTCCTAACATTAGTTCTTGATCTACGGAATGCACAGAACGCATAGAACCAATGCTGCCCCCAAAAGGTACGCTGCTCACATTTAAAATTATGGTTAAAAAAATACCCCAAACCGGATGGAGACATTTCACTTGGGGGTCTCATGATGATTCCACCATGGCTGAAGACTCTTTCAACTGGGGCACTTGAGGCTGGCACTGACAAAGCTTTCATTGCAACAGGAAAAAGGGCAGGGAGGACAGCCCTGTTTGCATCCCAGAAGGACAGACAAGGCTGCCCACAACAAAGACCAAAATAGTTATTTAGTTGTGTCTCTGGGTTGGTGGTTGGGTCCTGCTTGCGGTGTTTTCTGTAGTCTGAGAATAAGCCAGCGCTGTCTTCCTGATGGCTTTCACTTTCGACGTCTTGGAATCCAGGACTCTGGGACGTTGTGTGAGGTTGCACCTCACGTAGAATCAGATCTAGTAATAACAAAGACAAATTGCGATATAAGATATCACGATCGTAAAAAGTGAACATACTCATTCATCATTTCACAGCTGAGTTTGATATGCTTGAAAAATTATCTCTAAAATGTATTATATTATTTATACAACTGTTGTGAATTTAATTTCCATAATTTGATAATGGTGACATGCCTAACTGTACATAATGTAAAAAAAAATCACTGACCTTTCACCAAGTCAACAACGTTGTTCTTGATGTCATCAGTGACAAGCACATCATGCTGAAGCCACAACATGGAGAAAGCTGGGTCCAGGACAGCTGACCTGATGTAGACTGGGTCTGCAAATGGCACCTCTTCTCCTGATGCTGCTGACAACATCTTCACATTAACAAAGATCCCCCGGAATCTTTCCTTCAGAGAGGATTGCAGGCTATGGATCATGCTTCCCAGGAAGCACGCTTGCAGTCTGAGTTTTTCCAAATGGTGGTTTAGTGACAATACACAGGGGAGGACAGAGCTTACAGTCACAATCTTCTCTCCCTGAGTAAGATCAGTGGCCTCGGCAAATGGTTGTAGCACATCACAAAGTTCCTTCGTCAAGTTCCTGTTAGGACTGGGACTGTTTTGGCCTCTAGAGGCCGCTGTTATTTCCTTTGCATGTCATGTTTGTTTTGGCCTCTAGAGGCCACCACTGTTCCTGTGTTTTGTGTCTGTGTTAATTGCCTGTTTAGTCCTGATTATTTTCACCTGTGTTCAATTTAGTTTGTGTATTTATACCCCCTGAGTTAAGTCCTCTTGTCACGGAGTCTTTGTGCTGTTATGTTTATCTCCAGTTTCCTCTTTACCATGTTCTTTGTTTTGCACTTTGCTTTTCTGGTTTTTTGGCTTTTGTTTTGTTCCTTTTGGATATTTTTATTTTTGTTATCTTCTGAGCTTTTGGATTTTCTTTTTTTTTGTTTTTTCATCGGATTGTAAATATTGTACATAGTGTAAATAAACTGTTGTTTGATACTTTTTCTACTTCCACCTCACACCTCTGCATTTGAGTCATCCCCCTGGTGGCCTAGTGGGGGTTTGCTGGATTATCACACCAACAAACCAGGTTCGAATCCCAGCAAATCCCTAACAGAAAGATTCCGTCATGACCGACTCAGCAGAGGCTGCTTCAACTGTCTACCTGGCCAACCTTCAGGGAATTATGGCAGCTTTGACACGCTTCGGAGCGACCATGGACGCTCATGGACATACGCTCACCAGCCAACATAAGGCCATTGCTCGCCATGAGGAACTGCTTCAGCAAATTGGGAAAACCCTGGCACAGCTGACATCTCTGCCTGCATCTCCTCATCCTGCTCCTGCTCCAGTGCCTCCTGCCATGCTGCCTTCTTCACCTCACGAACCCAGCCTTCCTGCACCACAGAGGTATGACGGCAAGCACAGTGAGTGCCGAGAGTTCCTTACCCAGTGTCAACTCACCTTTGAGCTTCAGCCTACCACCTACACTATGGATCGCTGCAAGATTGCCTTTGTGATAACCTTATTAGCTGGTAAGGCGCGAGCCTGGGCTACTGCTATCTGGCAGAGACAGGGACCTGAGTGCTTTGATTTCCAGCTGTTTTCTGAAGAGATGCTTTGGGTCTTCGATCAGGCAGACATCAGTACCGACGCAGCCCGAAAGCTCATGTCCATCCGGCAAGGAGGAAGCGTCGCAGATTACGCCATCTCGTTCCAAACGCTCGCAGCAGTAAGTGGATGGAACGAGACTGCCCTGGTGTCAGCCTTCCACCATGGTCTGTCTGACCCCATCAAGGACGGTCTGGCCTCTATTGGATGCCCAAGTGACCTCGAAACCCTCATCTCACATGCTATTCATCTGGACAACAGGATGAGAGAACGCCACCAAGCCTTGAGCCCCCCCAGCCTCCCTACCTCTACCTGGAAACCATCTACCTCCTTCAGTGACTGTCCAGAACCCATGCAAGTAGGTCGTACTCGCCTCTCCGCATCTGAGAGGGAGCGCAGAAGGAGGGATAAGTGCTGCATCTACTGTGGCAAGCCTGGTCACTTCCGAGCATCATGTCCCGAACTCTTGGGAAAAGGACTGCCCCGTCCAGCCGAGGGAGGGTTGTGACGGGGCCTACCCTCTCTCCTGGACTCCCTGGCCAAGGAATCTACATCCCGGTCTCCATCTCCTGGGGTGAGTCTGTCCACTCTTGTCAAGCTTTGATAGACTCAGGGGCGGCTGGGAACTTTATGGATATTCACTTCGCCCAAAGCATCAATATTCCGACTGCACCTCTTGAAGTCCCACTGTCTGTGTCTGCCCTCGATGGCCAAGCGTTAGGTGATGGAAGAGTCACCCAAGTTACTTCTCCAGTCTTCCTCCAGTCTCAAGGTCACAAGGAAGAAATATCCCTGCACCTGATTCCTTCACCTGAGTTCCCAGTTATTCTAGGCCTTCCTTGGCTTACTCGCCACAACCCTCGCATAGACTGGGTAACAAGCCAGGTTGTGGAATGGGGCCCTGCATGCCATGCCTCTTGTCTGCTCTCTAGCTCTCCTGTGTCTCCTGCCGAGCCCCCTGATCTCACCGAGTTATCTCAAGTTCCCACAGAGTACTGGGATCTCAAGGAGGTATTCAGCAAGAGCAAGGCCGCCGTTCTTCCTCCGCACCGGGCC
Organism: Neoarius graeffei; assembly: GCF_027579695.1. NCBI lineage: Eukaryota > Metazoa > Chordata > Actinopteri > Siluriformes > Ariidae > Neoarius > Neoarius graeffei. The sequence goes on along the minus strand of NC_083570.1, from coordinate 121,633,482 downwards.
TACGACTGTGCCATCAACTTGCTCCCTGGGACTACCCCTCCTCGTGGCAGACTGTTTTCCCTCTCTCAGCCAGAACGCAAGGCCATGAAGGAATACCTCAAAGACGCCCTGGTCTCTGGGTTCATTCGACCCTCCACCTCACCTGCTGGTGCCGGCTTCTTCTTTGTCGGCAAGAAGGATGGGGGGCTCCGACCATGTATTGACTACAGGGGCCTGAACAAGATCACTGTGCGTAACCGATATCCCCTTCCGCTGATGTCCACAGCTTTCGACCTGCTCCAAGTTGCCACCGTCTTCACCAAGTTGGACCTACGGAACGCATACCACCTCATCCGTATCCGACAGGGAGATGAGTGGAAGACTGCCTTTAACACCCCGTCTGGGCACTATGAATACCAGGTGATGCCCTTCGGACTCACCAACGCACCAGCTGTTTTTCAGGCCCTAATCAACGATGTCTTAAGGGACATGATTAACCTGTACATTTTTGTCTACCTCGACGACATCCTTATTTTTTCCAAGACCATGCAGGAGCACCGCCACCATGTCCGCCAGGTTCTCCAGAGGCTGCTACAGAACAATCTGTTCGCCAAGGCCCAGAAATGCGAATTTCATGTTCCCGAGGTCTCCTTTCTGGGATTTATTGTATGGACAGGCCAACTCCAAATGGACCCTGCCAAGACCCTGGCCGTCCAGGACTGGCCTACTCCCAAGTCCATTAAGGAGGTTCAGCGGTTCTTAGGATTCGCTAACTTCTACCGCAAGTTCATCAGGAACTTCAGTTCTGTAGCAGCACCCATGTCGGACCTCACCAAAGGGACAGGTGGATCTTATGTCTGGTCTCCTCAGGCGGAAAAGGCGTTCAAAGACCTCAAGGACCGCTTCTGCACGGCACCCATTCTGGTCCTCCCGGACACCTCCCAACCATTCATCGTGGAGGTGGACGCCTCGGACAGTGGTGTCGGCGCGGTGCTCTCTCAACGTTCGGAAGGAAAGCTGCACCCCTGCGCTTACTTCTGCCACTGCCTGAGTCCTGCGGAGTCCCGGTACGATGTGGGGGATCGAGAACTGCTAGCGGTCAAACTGGCCCTTGAGGAGTGGAGGCACTGGCTGGAGGGAGCGCAACATCCATTTCTGGTTTGGACTGACCACAAGAACCTGGAGTACCTCCAGCAAGCCAAGAGACTGAACCCTCAACAGGCTAGGTGGGCCCTGTTTTTCAGTCGGTTTGACTTCACCCTCTCGTACCACCCCGGCTCGGCTCCAAGAACACCAAACCTGACACACTGTCCAGGCTGTTCTCTGCCACTAACAGGGAGAGTGAAGTTGGGCCTATTATCCCTGTGTCCCGGATTGTGACCCCTGTCCGCTGGGGTATTGAGGAGGCCATCCGACGAGCCCAACGCCAGGACCCCGGTCCTGGGACGGGGCCACCGGGCCTCTTGTACGTCCCACATCAAGCCCGGGCCAAGGTTCTCCAGTGGGGTCACTCTTCCCCTCTCACCGCCCACCCGGGAGCTCGGAGAACCCTGGACTTCCTGAAAAGACGCTTCTGGTGGCCTAACATGGAGAAGGAAGTAAGGTCATTTGTCCTGTCCTGTGAGGTTTGCACCAGAACCAAGAACCCGCGACAGCGTCCCCAGGGTCTTCTGCATCCTCTGACCATTCCCCGGCGTCCCTGGTCCCACGTGGCAGTCGACTTCATCACGGGTCTCCCTGAGTCACAAGGTAACACGGTCATTTTGGTCATAGTTGACAGATTCTCCAAGGCCTGCCGCTTCATACCACTGTGCAAACTCCCCTCTGCTCTTGAAACAGCTAAACTTATGTTTAATCATGTCTTCCGAGTCTTTGGTCTCCCACAGGACATCATCTCAGACCGAGGGCCCCAGTTCTCCTCCCGAGTGTGGCATGGGTTCTGCAAGGTCATCGGAGCCACTGCCAGCCTCTCCTCTGGGTTTCACCCACAGTCCAATGGTCAGACGGAGAGGCTCAACCAGGACCTGGAAACCACCCTGCGAGGCCTGGCTATGGATAAACCGACATCGTGGAGCACCTGGCTGCCATGGGTGGAGTACGCCCACAACACCCTGCAGTCATCGGCCACCAAGCTGTCGCCATTCCAGTGCCAATTCGGGTTCCAGCCACCTCTGTTCCCGGACCAGGAGGAGGACGCGGGGGTGCCCTCAGTCAACCAATATGTGAGACGGTGTCGCAAGACCTGGAGCAAGGTCAGGAAGACCCTCATACAGACCTCCAGAACCAACCAGACTCAGGCCAACCGCCATAGAAGACGTGCACACGCTTTCCGCCCTGGGCAGCGGGTTTGGCTGTCCACTAAGGACCTTCCGCTGCGGGTGGAGAACCGCAAGCTTGCTCCTCGCTACATTGGCCCCTTCAAGGTGGAGCGCAGGGTGAACCCTGTCTCCTACCGGCTCCAGTTGCCCCGGACTCTAAGGATCAACCCCACTTTCCATGTTTCCCTGTTGCAGCCCGTACTGACGTCTACGTATGCCCCTGCCCCTAGGAACCCCCCACCCCCCCGCATCTTCCAGGGTCAGACTGTGTTCACTGTGCATCGCCTGCTTGACTCCCGCCGGGTCCGCGGCGGGTTACAATATCTGGTGGACTGGGAGGGCTATGGTCCTGAGGAGCACTGCTGGGTTCCTGCTCGGGATGTCCTAGATAAAGAACTGTGTCGGGACTTCCATTCGGCCCATCCGGATCGCCCTGGGAACGTCAGGAGACGCTCCTGGGGGGGCGGTCCTGTTAGGACTGGGACTGTTTTGGCCTCTAGAGGCCGCTGTTATTTCCTTTGCGTGTCATGTTTGTTTTGGCCTCTAGAGGCCACCACTATTCCTGTGTTTTGTGTCTGTGTTAATTGCCTGTTTAGTCCTGATTATTTTCACCTGTGTTCAATTTAGTTTGTGTATTTATACCCCCTGAGTTCAGTCCTCTTGTCACGGAGTCTTTGTGCTGTTATGTTTATCTCCAGTTTCCTCTGTACCGTGTTCTTTGTTTTGCACTTTGCTTTTCTGGTTTTTTGGCTTTTGTTTTGTACCTTTTGGATATTTTTATTTTTGTTATCTTCTGAGCTTTTGGATTTTCTTTTTTTTTTGTTTTTTCATCGGATTGTAAATATTGTACATAGTGTAAATAAACTGTTGTTTGATACTTTTTCTACTTCTGCCTCACACCTCTGCATTTGAGTCATCCCCCTGGTGGCCTAGTGGGGGTTTGCTGGATTATCACACCAACGAACCAGGTTCGAATCCCAGCAAATCCCTAACAGTTCCACTCCCTAATTGAGAAGACCAGCTCATTGTGTTCTGTGTCCTGAACAACACTGCTCAATTCCTGATGATTGAATGAAAGCACTGCCTTGACTTGGCGGAGAGTTGAATTCCACTGTGTATTTACAGAAGCAGGTATCCCTTGCTGCCTAAACTTATCTTCAAATGCATCCTTAAAGGTGCTGGATGTATGCAGGAGAGAGCTCAGCTTGGAACATTTTGCAAAGGAACTGTTCATGATCCGTGCATCCTTCAGACCATCACCAACAGTTAAATGCAGAGTATGCGCAAAGCACTGCTGACATTTAGGGCTTCCTCTGTTGATTGTGCAGTCCACAGTCTCCCGTTCATGTCTGGAGAGGTCTTCCCACAATTCTGCATCATCCAGATTGTCATCATCAGTTACTTCGCCATCTTGTTCTTTTGGAAAACACACTGAAAAGGCTCACTTCATATTCGCGGCATTGTCGCAGATTATAAAGTCGAGTTTATGTCTGATTCCAAATTCCTCACACAGGGAATCGAAGGCTTCTGCAAAGCATTCCCCTGTGTGGGGTCCTTTGAATTGGTTGCATGCCAGCAGGTATGACTTCAGCATAACTCCTTCAGAGGTTTCCAAGACATGGCCAGTAACTCCCAAAAACCCACGCATCCTCCTATCTGACCAAATCTGACCAAGAATCAGTTTTATCTTTTCCCAAGTCTTGGCAACAAGGGATTCTATCTTTGAAGTCATTGTTCTGCGGCAGACAGGCTGGTACTTTGAGTCCACCACGGACATGAAATGCCGGAAATGTTTATTTTCTGTCATTGAAAGAGGCATGCTACATCCAATCACAAGGTCTGTAACCATAGCGTTGGTTATGGCCTTCTGTCTGGGATGATTGGCTGAATATGCTTCCAGAGGACGAGACTGGATGAACTGTGAAATTGCAGGCTGTGTACTATCAGCGCAGGCATTTCTTGTCCTTTCATACTCCGCGTATCTGTAAAGCAGAAGCAAAAACAAGAATGGGATGTGCTGTACGGTTGGGCAGATATGAAAACATGACATATGGTTAAAAAATAGTTGTTTGAAGTTTTTTAAAACCACCATCTTGCTTAGGGCTGGATGATATTACTTATTAATATCAATCAATCAATAATATGATTAATTGAAGCTTTTACCACAATTATGATTAACAAATAATTATTTTTATTAGATGTTGTTTTTTGTAAGCTCAACTAAAGCTGACATATCTTAACCATGTGATTGTTTTATTTATTAACTATTTATTTAACATTTCCAACCATGAAATCAAAAGCTTGATATGAAAACGTCTCATCAGCTCATATTTTTTATACTAAACAGTTACCAAAAAGTACAAAATAAAAAAAAAACTTGAAATGAATAACTGACATAGGCCTAATTCACGTAAGATCACGAATAGAAGCTGCAGCAGGGATGGTACAGCTCACAGGAGGAAGTCTGTTGTGGTGATGTGTCTTGGAGCTACTTTAATGTTCTTAATTCAATAAAGCCATTGTTTAACTTCAAGTTGTGTCCTGCGGTCTTTTTGCAACTCTGGTAACACACTTAATATATAACTCCCCTGCCTTGGTATGAACATTCTGGTGAACTTCTGACAACTATTTGACATTTTACTGTGCACAAGTTGACCAATAGCATATGACAACGGGGTAGGTGAGCTGCTTATGTTACACAGCATCACGACTGCAAAGTGCACAATTTACTTACAACAGATATACAGAATCATTAAACTTGACTTAACTACATTACTAACCAGCATTGGCATCAAAATTTCACAATGATAAACTTAAACCGCCGCTCACTCTCGTAGCTGACATTAGCTAACAACCAATAGTTAGCTAGCTGCTAGTTGTAGGCAACTGTTCTTCTTTGATTTTGAAGACGTTCCTCGTTGAAGACGTCTTCAAACTCAAATTAGAAATCTAGTTGCCTATAACTAAACTCTTTGGATAACATGATCTGGGTGAATGAGAATATTCACAGACATTAGCTAACAACCAACACACCAGATAATATCACATTAACAAACACTTACTGCGCAGGATGGCTCTTCAAATGACGGATGAAATTTGAGGTCGTGGTCTGGCTGTCCGAAATTTTTATGTCGCAAAGCTTGCACTGCGCTGTTCGCCGTTTACCTTCTTGGAAGTAGTCTTTGAAGGCGAAAGTAATTACCTTCGGTATGGCTGACATGGGGCGGCATGGTGGTGTAGTGGTTAGCACTGTCACCTCACAGCAAGAAGGTCCGGGTTCGAGCCCTGTGGCTGGCAAGGGCCTTTCTGTGTGGAGTTTGCATGTTCTCCCCGTGTCCACGTGGGTTTCCTCCGGGTGCTCCGGTTTCCCCCACAGTCCAAAGACATGCAGGTTAGGTTAACTGGTGACTCTAAATTGACCGTAGGTGTGAATGTGAGTGTGAATGGTTGTCTGTGTCTATGTGTCAGCCCTGTGATGACCTGGCGACTTGTCCAGGGTGTACCCCGCCTTTCGCCCGTAGTCAGCTGGGATAGGCTCCAGCTTGCCTGCGACCCTGTAGAACAGGATAAAGTGGCTACAGATAATGAGATGAGATGAGATGGCTGACATGTTTTTGTGATATCTCACAAGACGCTCGCAACAGGGGCACAGCGGGGCGTGGGCATGGTGTATGTAAGGTAGCCCACGCAGAGAGGGCATGACTGATTGACAAGGCAGTGCTTTTCTCAGCCTGCAGTCCGCACAGTAATCAACATCATTTAAAAAAAAATTACCTTTTATATTCACACTGAAAACATGATATGAACACTCAAGTCATTCAAGTCATTGTGTCGCAAGTCAAGTCAAGTCCCGAGTCTTATACCTCCAAGTCCGAGTCAAGTCTCAAGTACTGAATATTTTGTCAAGTCACAAGTCATTAAAACAGCGACTTGAGTCCAAGTCACTAAAGTTGTGTTCACATATATACTGGTACGATAGTGGTATAACTATATCGATACAAAGTATACCGGTACAGTTTAGTGCATCTGTCCACACTAGCGAGAAATGTTTGCAGTTTTCTTTCACAGAAGTTGAAATGTGCGTGCGCGAAATGTTTCCGTGGTTACCGACTAACTTCCTTCCGAGAATATGGCGGATGAAACAACGTGTGTGTGCTTTTTGTTGTCAATGTATAGTCTGTATTTTTGGTGGTCATTTATTCAGTCGAATCGTATAAAACGCGCGAGGCAGTTGAGAAAGGAACAAAGAAAACGAATCTCCGTTCTTCACTATTTTATTCAGCAAAGACATCGATTGAGGTGTGTAACTTTGCGCATGCGCATTATATTTGTATCGATACAGAGCCGTTTCATCTTTCCACACTACAGCGAAGTGCTACAGTACCGATACTGTACCGGTACGAAACCCATACATTTGTGGGTTTCATACCGATACAGTTGTACCGCTACAGTACCAGTATAGTTGCTACTGTGGACAGGTGTTGCGGTACGAAAGTAGTATCGTATCGGTACAAAATCCCTAGTGTGGACAGGGTATAAGTCTCAAGTCCCCATGTCTGGTAGTTACCATTGTTCATGACTAATGTGCATTTATTTCAAGACCCGAGTATTTTGATACTGTTTTTTTTGCACACTTTACAAACTGGCATTTGCTCTTCCACGTCTTCCTCACGATATCCAAAAAAATGCCAGATGACTGACCCCTTACTAGTTCTTTTAGGAACCAATTCATCCGCTTGCATTTTTAATTTGTTGCTGAAATTGACAGAGCTTACACGGCAGCCTATGCAGCACCAGCGACTGCATGAACTGAGTCAGCACTGTAAACCGAAACCAGTGTTGCCAGATACTGCTGATGTTTTCCAGCCCAAAATATGTTCAAAATCCGCCAAAATGCACTTAAAACCGCCCAAAATGTAAAATGTACTTGATCCCTATCTTGTAAAGTAAAAATATGCAGCTAAAGTCCAGTATACTATTTGTAAATCGAACAAATGGCAGCATGAGCCCGTCAGTGCTGGAGGTGAAGTATCTGCTGTCTGGTACTCGGCTCCATGTGGTTCAATCAGATTATAACTCTACAATCATCTGCTGGGTTCTGAATCCTACACGCACCAGTAGGTGGTGCACACGCAGAATATTATGTAGGCTATGTTAGGCTACAATGCATATCTAACATCTGCATTGCTGAGGTTATTTATTTTTATTTGTCTTTATCTTTTTATTTATCCCGTTTGTTTTATTAATTTTATAGGCCTAGTTATTCTGCTTAATTTATTTTTGTCTACATCCATGTATTTTCTTCATCTGGTATCCTGATTTTTGTGGATTTGTTAGATTGTACCTGTTTTACATACTTCAATTAAAAAATAAAGTTTGGCTGCGATGCATGGCTGAATGTAACATGAGAAGAGAAAATAGAGAATGGATTGCGTCATTCTTATTTACTAGTTCATGAGTTCAGTTTCTGCACTACATTACACACATTCATATTAGTCTTACAGTTACATCAACATTTTTTGCTTAAATAATACTGAATGAGATTAATGTTTATTATTAATTATTAATTTAGGCCAATGCTCGATTTTGGTTGTTTAAAATACCTAAGGGATGCTGGGTAAACTAGGTCTCTGACTTGCCTCAGTTGACCAAAGAGAGCTGTTTTTCCTGATTTCCTTCACATATTCAAGAACATCATTCGGCTTCGGTGTTTACATTCTCTCCCATCTCTGCTTTCTAGTGGGAGTGAAACTATGTAAACATCTGATAAAAACCCGCCGAACTAACTTCAAACCCGCCCAATTTTTGTCAACCAGCCCAAGCCATTTTTTGCCCACAAAGTAGAATTCGAAACCTTCCAATCTGGCAACACTGACCGAAACTAGGAAACCTTCCCGCAAGTTCCTTTCAGCACCGAGATGTCACCCGGGATTGGTTGGCGAGTGCGTGACATTATTGTTTTTTTTACCCTTAGGCAGCCTCTCACGTTACTGCCTGAGGGACAGGGAGAAAACCACCAGAAAAGGTTTTAAACAAACACGAAACAAATGCAAGTTGGCAGATGACCATAAAATACTCGATAGTTATGATATAATAATTTTATGTATCTCACACAGAATTTTTGGAGATATATCGAGTATATTCGATATATCGCACAGCCCTAGTCTGAATCTTCGCTTCACATACATGTCAACCCCTCACGGCTCTCAGCTGTACTCCCTGGTGAAGAAATCCATAATTTCCATACCAAATCCATAGTAATATTTCATGCATAATAAAAATGTATCAGATCTTTTTTCAACCATGAAAAAAGTGATGACAGCAATGCTGTCATCACTTTTTTCATGGTGGGGAATCTTACTTCTCCCATGGCTGTTTTCATCTTTAAGATGTTAACCCACACCATGTCAAGTCTGATCCTGTTCCCCTGAGAGTCCACCAACTTGAGCTGTGAGTCTTCCATCAGTTGCAAGTCCTCATACTCTTCCTTTAGCTCCTCCAAATCAACATGAGGAGTGAATTTGTTGGCCAGTGATACAACTGAAATAAAATATGAAACAATATAGTCATGATAGTAATATAAAATACTATAAAAGATTTTGAATAAAAAAATGTTTTCTTGATTAAATGTGGTTAATTGTTTAGAATTTGAACTAGATCATATATTTTAATGTTTAGAAATCTAATATATCCTAATAGCATTTTCTGGTTTGCATTCTTCACATGCATTTGAGATTTCATGTGTTCCCTCACGTCATAAATTCCAGAGGCAAACACTTTCACATCTCTACAACAAATTGTGCAGTTGACATACTCAGCACCCATTTTGGAAGCGATAATTATTCCATTGAATGTTTCTGTCCATTCGGTAAGAAAGCGACCTCCAGTTTGAGATGTTTTGAGTTTTTTCTTTGGTGGTGCCGACATCTTGACCTCTTGACCTGTCTATTGTTACGCTACATGTGCTGTTATTTCCCGCTCGGTGTGCAGGAAAATCACAATTGTGCATGCTCAGACATTCGGAATGGCTTGTTGCTACTAGCGGAAGTACCAGTTGAGTAATTCTAAATGTAGAAAATGGCGGCTCCCATGCATTTTCATATTTCATGACGATTTTTTTGATGGTAATAAATCAAAATAATTTTAAGGTGAAAATGTAGAAAAATCCGTAGTTGAATACCACTACGTCTGTACCATTTTTAAAATGCCGAAATCCATAGGGGTTGACATGTATGGCTTCATATATATTTTTTATTTTCAACTAGTCAGCTGGGCTGGCTAGTGACAGGAATTACCCACCAAATGACAAATTAAGTCGCCTCGGGCGACCAGACCACCGTGAATTTCGAGCCCTGCTGTATGTTTGACTATTTTACTGTATTGAACAATTGGGCAATTTTTATTATATAATGATGTAAATATCCTCAAGAATTCCTCATATGCTTTATTTATGTCTTTTAGTCAGTACATTTCATCCCAGTTTTGTGCCAGCAAGTCATTTCTAAAAGTGTTCATTGATTCCTCTGATCTAAGTCGTCTGAAAAGTTTTGTGTTTTCTGGTTTATTATTCCTAAATTTTGTTTCATAAACTGTGAAAACTGGTAAATGATCACTGATATCATTTATCAATAGTCCACTTACTAAATTGTCATTAAAACTGTTTGTGAATATATTGTCTATGAGGGTGGCTCCGTGTGAGGTGATTCTGCCGGGTCTAGTAATTTTCAGGAAAAAGGCCATACTGTACATTGTGTTGATAAAATTGTCTGTCATTTTGTGTTTATTTGGATTGAGCAGGTCAATATTGAAGTCTCTGCATATGAAGACTGTTTTGTGACTCACTTTTGAAAACATTTCCTGTATCCAGTTGTTGAAGACCTCAATACTAGAGTCTGGCGCACTATATATACAACTAACAATTACATTTTTATGTTTCTCTCTGCAAATTTCAACTGTGATGCATTCCAGTGTGTTGTCAATTACTGTTGAAATACTTTCCATCACATTGAATTTCAAGGCCCTATCCACAAATATGGCCACACCCCCTCCACTCTTGTTTTGTCTATTTAGGTAGTTGAATTCATAGCCCTCCAGCTCAAAGTCTGTGCCTTTGACGTTATGTATCCAAGTTTCAGATATTGCTACGATGCTGAACGGATGCGAAAACTGATGTAGATATTCCTTGATGAGATTGAAATTTGCAGACATGCTTCTGCTATTGAAGTGGATAATTGAGAGTTTGCCATCTGCTTTAATGCTCCGATTGAACTGTTCATCAGTGTAATAACAGCAGTTGTTGTTAATGGCAGAGAAGAAATTATTGTCCAGGTCTATATCATATTCCAAATCCTGTGATTTGTAATCAGTGTCTCATCTCATCTCATTATCTCTAGCCGCTTTATCCTTCTACAGGGTCGCAGGCAAGCTGGAGCCTATCCCAGCTGACTACGGGCGAAAGGCGGGGTACACCCTGGACAAGTCGCCAGGTCATCACAGGGCTGACACGTAGACACAGACAACCATTCACACTCACATTCACACCTACGCTCAATTTAGAGTCACCAGTTAACCTAACCTGCATGTCTTTGGACTGTGGGGGAAACCGGAGCACCCGGAGGAAACCCACGCGGACACGGGGAGAACATGCAAACTCCACACAGAAAGGCCCTCGCGGGCCCCGGGGCTCGAACCCAGGACCTTCTTGCTGTGAGGCGACAGCGCTAACCACTACACCACCGTGCTGCCCTGTAATCAGTGTACTCATATGATTTTAGTTCCAGTAAATCCTGTTCCATAATCCTCTGAGATATGTGGCTTATGTATTTTGTATTTGTATTTAGAGGTTTATTCCGAACAGTAAAGAAGATATAAAACAAACAAACAAACAAACAAAAAACAACAAAAAATAAAAGTAAAAAATGCAATCATCAAAACATCTTCATAAACAAACAGAATAGCGTAGCCACAAGGCAATAACATAATAATGTTCGGAAAGGATTAGGAAGAAGTAAATAACTTATCAAATCCTAACCCTCTATACCTCTATACCACCATTAATCAAACATCACTTTCCACCATAATAAACTATATATACAAAAGAAAACAAAATCAACAAAAAAAAGAAAACATACCAAGACATACCAACATGGTATAATATCGACCAAATCAAATCATATATACAGATACTTGTGCTATGCATATATACAACCCCTATTCCAAAAAAGTTGGGACAAAGTACAAATTGTAAATAAAAACGGAATGCAATGATGTGGAAGTTTCAGAATTCCATATTTTATTCAGAATAGAACATAGATGACATATCAAATGTTTAAACTGGGAAAATGTATCATTTAAAGAGAAAAATTAGGTGATTTTACATTTCATGACAACAACACATCTCAAAAAAGTTGGGACAAGGCCATGTTTACCACTGTGACACATCCCCTTTTCTCTTTACAGCAGTCTGTAAACGTCTGGGGACTGAGGAGACAAGTTGCTCAAGTTTAGGGATAGGAATGTTAACCCATTCTTGTCTAATGTAGGATTCTAGTTGCTCAACTGTCTTAGGTCTTTTTTGTCGTATCTTCTGTTTTATGATGCGTCAAATATTTTCTATGGGTGAAAGATCTGGACTGCAGGCTGGCCAGTTCAGTACCCGGACCCTTCTTCTACGCAGCCATGATGCTGTAATTGATGCAGTATGTGGTTTGGCATTGTCATGTTGGAAAATGCAAGGTCTTCCCTGAAAGAGACGTCATCTGGATGGGAGCATATGTTGTTCTAGAACCTGGATATACCTTTCAGCATTGATGGTGTCTTTCCAGATGTGTAAGCTGCCCATGCCACACGCACTAATGCAACCCCATACCATCAGAGATGCAGGCTTCTGAACTGAGCACTGATAACAACTTGGGTCGTCCTTCTCCTCTTTAGTCCGAATGACACGGCGTCCCTGATTTCCATAAAGAACTTCAAATTTTGATTCGTCTGACCACAGAACAGTTTTCCACTTTGCCACAGTCCATTTTAAATGAGCCTTGGCCCAGAGAAGACTTCTGCACTTCTGGATCATGTTTAGATACAGCTTCTTCTTTGAACTATAGAGGTTTAGCTGGCAACGGCAGATGGCACGGCGAATTGTGTTCACAGATAATGTTCTCTGGAAATATTCCTGAGCCCATTTTGTGATTTCCAATACAGAAGCATGCCTGTATGTGATGCAGTGCCGTCTAAGGGCCCGAAGATCACGGGCACCCAGTATGGTTTTCCGGCCTTGACCCTTACGCACAGAGATTCTTCCAGATTCTCTGAATCTTTTGATGATATTATGCACTGTAGATGATGATATGTTCAAACTCTTTGCAATTTTACACTGTCAAACTCCTTTCTGATATTGCTCCACTATTTGTCAGCGCAGAATTAGGGGGATTGGTGATCCTCTTCCCATCTTTACTTCTGAGAGCCGCTGCCACTCCAAGATGCTCTTTTTATACCCAGTCATGTTAATGACCTATTGCCAATTGACCTAATGAGTTGCAATTTGGTCCTCCAGCTGTTCCTTTTTTGTACCTTTAACTTTTCCAGCCTCTTATTGCCCCTGTCCCAACTTTTTTGAGATGTGTTGCTGTCATGAAATTTCAAATGAGCCAATATTTGGCATGAAATTTCAAAATGTCTCACTTTCGACATTTGATATGTTGTCTATGTTCTATTGTGAATACAATATCAGTTTTTGAGATTTGTAAATTATTGCATTCTGTTTTTATTTACAATTTGTACTTTGTCCCAACTTTTTTGGAATCAGGGTTGTACACACAAACAATACATATATATAGTACATACATATACACATACCTATAACTATACACATCCATACGTACACAGACACCCATATCATAATTATGCATATATATATATACCTATACCTACCTATTTTTAATGTATATTACTGTAATTATAGCAAGAAAAAGGATAATAAAAATTATAAATATATAAGAGTGAAAACTGAAGAAACCATGATTGCACTAAAAAATGACTTAATAATACAGGACTGGAATGTAGTTTATAAAGAAAAAGATGTTGATAAAGCATATGAGGAATTTTTAATAATATTCAATGAACTATATAATAAAAATTGTCCTATAAAGAAATACAGTAATATACATAAATATACAAATAGTCCGTGGGTCACCAAGGGGCTACAAAATGCCTGCAAAAAGAAAAATATATTATACAGACAATTCTTAAAGCATCGAACTATAGAGGCAGAGGAAAAATATAAAAAATATAAAAATAAATTAACTAATATTATGAGGATATGTAAGAAAGACTATTATAATAAATTAGTGGAGAAAAATAAAAACAATATTAAAGGTATATGGACTGTATTAAATGGTATTGTGAGAAATGGATCCAAAACTACAAATTACCCAGAGTACTACACTGTAAATGATAAGACCATAAATAATATGGAGGATGTGGTGAATGGTTTTAATCAATTCTTTGTAAATGTGGGACCAGATTTAGCGGCAAAAATAAAGGAACCCGAGACAACACAATGTGGGGACATAGAAGATATGGGGGACAGAAATCCAAGTACAATTTTTCTAACTGCAACTGATGAGGAAGAAATTATCCAAATTGTAAGAAAATGTAAAAACAAAACTTCTGCAGACTGGAATGATATAGACATGTTAACAGTTATTGAGGGAATTGTGAAACCACTCACCCACATCTGCAATTTATCTTTTCAATCAGGTACATTTCCAGACAAAATGAAAATTGCAAAAGTGATACCATTGTTTAAAACTGGAGATAGACACCATTTCACAAACTACAGGCCTGTTTCTTTACTCCCCCAATTCTCCAAAATACTCGAAAAACTTTTTTCAGATAGACTGGACAAATTCATTGAAAAACACAACCTCCTTACAGACAGTCAATATGGATTCAGAACGGACAGATCAACATCGATGGCACTAATGGAACTAATAGAGGAAATCACAAAATGTATAGACAATAAAAAAATAGCAATTGGAGTATTTGTGGACCTAAAAAAAGCATTCGATACTATTGATCATAGTATATTATTAAGTAAACTAGAAAAGTGTGGTGTTAGGGGAGTTGGGTGGAGTTGGCTGTCGAGCTATCTAAGAAACAGGCAACAGTTTGTGCAGATAGGTGACCATAAATCTGATTTCATGAACATTACATGCGGGGTACCACAGGGGTCAATATTAGGTCCGAAATTATTCATAATATACATCAATGACATATGTACAATTTCGCAAGAACTGAAATTTGTTTTGTTTGCAGATGACACCAATATTTTTTGTTCCGGTGAGAATTTGCAGCAGACTTTAGAGATAATCACAACTGAAATAAATAAACTAAAACTATGGTTTGACAAAAATAAATTATCATTAAATCTAAGCAAAACAAAGATTATGTTGTTTGGGAGACATAAAATAGATTGTAATGTAGAATTGATAATAGACAATACTAAGATAGAAATGGTACAGGAAATTAAATTTCTTGGTGTGATTTTGGATCCTAAAGTCTGCTGGAAACCTCATGTAGGATACGTACGAGCAAAACTGGCAAAGTGCTCGGCAATTCTGTGGAAAACAAAATATATTCTTGATTGTAAATCTTTGCATACTCTATATTACTCATTATTTTTGCCATATCTGACTTATTGTGTCGAAGTCTGGGGAAACACCTACAAAACCACTCTGCAGCCGATATGTACAATACAGAAAAGAGCAATAAGGACAATAAACAAAACAGGATACAGAGATCACACAAACCCACTATTCATAAAATCACACATGTTTAAATTTATGGATCTGGTCAAATTCAGAACAGCACAAATAATGTACAAAGCAAGAAATAATCTATTGCCAAAAAATATACAAGGAATGTTCAGTGAGAGAGAGGGGGGATATAATCTAAGGGGAGACCTAAATTTTAAAAAACCAAAGGTTCGAACAAATATGAAAAGCATGTGCGTATCGAGCTGTGGGGTGACTTTATGGAACAGACTGGAGACAGAAATAAAACAAAGTGCAAATATAAATCTGTTTAAAAAAAGGTACAAAAAAATATTTTTAAACAAGTATATTGCAGAGGAAATATGTTAATGGAGGATGATGAGGGATAAATAGAATAGGGTTGATTGTTATATTAGAATTAGCTTAGTATATGGTATATATTTATTTATGGGGATAGATATCTTCATATTTACAGGGATAAGTATGTAGTAGATATATATATATTTTTTTTTTGTAATTATATATTTATATAGATAGTTATGTGTATATGTATATATATGGATATGGATATGGTATGTAGTATATATTTATTTTTGTAATTATATATTTATATGGATAATCATGAAGGGTATATGTGGTATATATTTTTATAAGTGTATTAATGTAGTTTGGATTTCGGGGTAGTTAAAAAGGGGTGGGAAATTAAAAAAAAGTATTGTACTTCTTCCCACTCCTTTTTCGAACAATGTGCGGTGTATTGTAATGTATTAGCTCTTTATATTATTTTATTTATTCTTTTTTTGTCACTTTTTTCATTTTCTTTCTTTTGTATGTACAAATAGTTACATACATTTTTATACATGTTCGAAATAAATAAATTCATTCATTCATTCATATATATATACACACACACACAAATACATTTTATATAATATATATATCCGTTTGGGGCGGCACGGTGGTGTAGTGGTTAGCGCTGTCGCCTCACAGCAAGAAGGTCCGGGTTCGAGCCCCGGGGCCGGCGAGGGCCTTTCTGTGTGGAGTTTGCATGTTCTCCCCGTGTCCGCGTGGGTTTCCTCCGGGTGCTCCGGTTTCCCCCACAGTCCAAAGACATGCAGGTTAGGTTAACTGGTGACTCTAAATTGACTGTAGGTGTGAATGTGAGTGTGAATGGTTGTCTGTGTCTATGTGTCAGCCCTGTGATGACCTGGTGACTTGTCCAGGGTGTACCCCGCCTTTCGCCCGTAGTCAGCTGGGATAGGCTCCAACTTGCCTGTGACCCTGTAGAAGGATAAAGCGGCTAGAGATAATGAGATGAGATGAGATATATCCGTTTGTACCCATACCCACATATATACACTTATATTATCAATAGCAATCAATTATGGTCCCGCTCATGATGGTCACTGATACTTTTCCAGGTCCTCGATGTTTTTAACAATCAATACTTTGGCCTCCTCAGGTGTACCATTTAGCTTAATAAACACCTTACAGGGGCTTCCCCCCGCTGACAGCGGTCACCGCCCAAGCGTATGACCGAGGTTTTACCTGGAGCCCGGTGATGACAGCGTCGTTCATTCTGGAGTATTGCTCCAGGTTGGCCGCTCGGCTTTCCAGGTTGGCAATCCACTTGCCTTTCTCCACACTCTGCATCTACAGCATTTTCACTTCCTCCACCAAGTCCAATATGCTCTTCTGCTGCAGCCTGACAGCAGAAACTTCTTCAGTTATGAAGTCGAGTGACTTTTTTATGTCATCGACTTCCTCAGTAGTGGGGATCTTCTTTGGACCCATGTATCCTGGTAGCAAGTTGCTGGGACAGCCAGCTTTTGCCCAGGTTGCTTTGATAGTGGCCTTCAACTTGTCTGTATTTTTGGGTCAGGTGTTTCTCATCTTCCTCTTGACAATAGCCCATAGATTCTCTCTGGGGTTCAGGTCCGGCGAGTCAGCTGGCCAATCAAATGCAGTAATATCAGGGTCAGCAAACCATTTGGTAGTAGTTTTGGCACTGTGGGCAGGTGCTAAGTCCTGCTGGAAAAGGAAATCAACATCTTCATAAAGCTTATCAGCAGATGGAAGCATGAAGTGCTCTAAAATCCCCTGGTAGACACTGTTGACTTTGGACTTGATAAAACACAGTGGACCAACACCAGCAGATGACATGGCACCCCAAATCATCACAGACTGCGGAAACTTCTCACTGGACTTCAAACCCCTTTGATTCTGTGCCTCTCCACTCTTCCTCTAGACTCTAGGACCTTGATTTCCAAATGAAATGCAAATTTTACTTTCATCTGAAAAGAGGACTTTGAATCCACCTTTTTTCCTTGAAAAATAAAGTCAAATAAGTATTATTCACTTTTTTCTTAGTTACTGACTTATTTAAAGTGGACTTAATACAGGTTTATACCAACCAAACTGCCACAATTCAAGTACTTCTATGGCCTCTCCATTACATATAAAATTTGGGATCCACTCCAGCCTCTAATAAGAAAGACCTGATTTGGGGCACCCTGTGCAGCATAAAGCTAAACCTAACCTAACCTAACCTAACCTAACCTAACCTAACCTAACCTAACCTAACCTAACCTTACCTAACCTAACCTAACCTAACCTAACCTAACCCTGTTTTAGCATGGAATTATTCAAAAGAGGTATTAGGACTCCCTTTAGCCTTAACTTCAACAGACAATTTGATGTACAATTGAACAGAGTCAAGAAGAATCTTGGAACAACCAATAGTGAAGGAATCCAAATTTCCCATCAATTTACAAATCTAGGGTAATCCTAACCCTAGATTTACAAACCGAACACAGAATGACACCATGTTTTTCATGTTAGTTAGCCCAGGGGTGTTTCTAGCTATTGAAAAGACCAGAGGCTAAGTCACATTTTCCTGGGTCTTCCATTTTTTTAAGGGAGATTGGCATAGATAGGTTCGGGAGGTTATATCTAACCTTACAAGATAATATTATAACTCACACACATTCAAAGGTTATGACATCCTTATTGCTGATTTTTGAACTGCTCATTTTAAAATTGTGTTTTTCAATTCAGTTCAGTATCTGTCTCCTCATTCTTTTTTTGCAAATATTTTTATTGATTTCACAGGTTCACAAAAGAACAATTTAAATCAAAAGACCTATTTTCTTTTTTTTTTTCAAATGTATACCCTTTCATTCCCCCACCCTCCCCAGTCATCCATGCTACATGGTCTACACTGCACAAATTATACAATACAAAACAAAAAGTAATGAAGTGCAATGTATAATGCAACATACATCAAATATGTAAATGTAGCAGAATATAATATTTAAGTTGGGATGTATTAAGTCATGTGCACCACACATATAGGCCCACATGTAATGGCAACTAAGCCAAAACAAAACATAAACATGAAGAAAAACAACAACAACCAAAAAATAAATAAAGTAAATAAATTAATATATAAAATAATAATAATAATAATAATAATAAAAAACAAAGGGGGGGGGGGATTAAGATATGGCAACAGGGTCAGATTGTGCTGTGAGTATCCTGAGGTATGTCGACAGACAGCACCTCTTGAAAATAGTGCTTATGTGTCTTCAAGTGTTTTTAAGTCTCTTATGTATTCTAGGGTTGAATTCCAAACTAACTCAAATTTCTCAGGAGACCCTCTCAGATTATATTTAATTTTTTCTAGATCAAGGAACATCATAAGGTCTTTAAGCCATGTAGATGCCATGGGGGCAAGAGGTGATTTCCATCCTAATAGTATTCTCCTCCGCACTAATAAGGTAGCAAAAGCGATGGTGTCTTTTGCCCACTTCCTGAAATTCTCATGACTTGGTATTATCCCAAAGATACCAACTTCTATGCTTGGTGACAATGTAACACTTAGAAATTTGGACAGATGGATGAAAATATTTGTCCAGTAGTCATGGAGGTGAGGACAAGACCAAAACATGTGTGTCATGTTTGCTGGAGATAAGCCACACCTGTTACAGGTGTCTGTGACATTGGGATATATTTTGGAGAGTTTAGGATTGGTAAAATAAATGCAATGAACAACCTTAAACTGTATTAAACTCAGCCTTGCACAAGATGTACTCCCATTCACTCTGGTGAGTGCCTCCTCCCAGTCATTGTCAGCTATAGGGCAACCCAACTCCTCCTCCCAGTCCCTTCTAATCTGGTCAAGCAGAGTCTCAGTGAGTTGGGATATTGACGCATATATTCTGGAGATGAGGCCTTTTTGATTAGCAGGAATATCCAAAATTGAGTCGACTGCTGTATCAGGTGGGGTATTTGGAAAAACTGAATTATTCAGCATAGCAAAGTTGCGAATCTGGAAATATCGAAAAAGATGTGACTGTGGAAGGTTATATCGTTCACTGAGTTTGGCAAAGCTATCAGAGGAATCATCAGTGTAGAGGTCGCTTAGATTTATAAGGCCTGATCTTTGCCAAATGGAAAAGGCTGCATCAACACTGGGGGGAAGAAAAAGATGGTTGTTACAAATGGGGCTATGGTTAGATGTCCCCTTGAGTCCAAAGGTAAGTCTAAATTGAGACCAGATCCTTAATGTAGTAACAACAATAGGGTTGCTTGTGTATTGGGTTGGCTGAATGGTTAGCTTAGATGTAAGTAAAGCCAAAAGTGAAGTTGAGAGACATGATCTGGCCTCAATCTCACACCAATCCAGCATCGGTTCCTGAACCCAAAGAATCATTTTTTGTATGTTGGCTGCCCAATAATAATTTCTTAAATTTGGGAGCACTAGCCCACCAACTGATCTGTCTCTTTGTAAATACCCACGTCTGATCCTGGGGATCCCGCTGCCCCATATAAAGGAGGAGATCAATTTGTCAACTGTACTAAAATATGATTTTGGTAGAAAGACTGGTAAACACTGAAAAAGATATAAAAAGTGTGGAAGTACATTCATTTTTATGCAATTTATCCTACACTGTAAAAAATGTCCGTAGAATTAACAGTGAATTTATGTAAAATCATGACATAAAAAAACTGTAAATACAAAAACAATGAAGCAGTGTGTAATTTACATCAATATACTGTAAAACTCCTCACCAAATACCACTGTTAATTTAACAGTAAGAATATGTTGAATTGATCATATTTTTTTGTAGAATTTACAAATTGTTGTAGTTTAAACACAGACAAACTGTAATACTAAAACAGAATGTGATAGTTAAAATTACATAATTGCCCTGTTAAAAAAATACAACAACGGCCACTGTCGTGGCTCAGTCGACTAAGGCGCCATACCATGAATCTGGGGACCTGGGTTCGATTCTGACCCAAGGTCATTTCCCAGTCTCTCTCCAGCTCATTTCCTGTCTCTACACTGTCCTATCCAATAAAGGCGAAAAAAGCCCCCCCAAAAAAATATCTGTCTAGTAGATCATTGAAACCAGCATACACTGTAAAAAAAATCCTGTTGTTTTTACGGAAAAAAACTGGCAGCTGGAGTCACCAGAAAAAATCCGTAAAATATACAGCAAAACGGTAATTGCTTTTACGGTACAGCTTGTACATTTTACAGTTAAATCCAGCATATAAAACACTGGACTTCTGTTATATTTGCTACTTTAAACTGTAAAATGTACATGCTGTGCTGTAAAAGCAATTACCGTTTTGCTGTATATTTTACGGATTTTTTCTGGTGACTCCAGCTGCCAGTTTTTTTCCGTAAAAACAACGGGATTTTTTTTACAGTGTACCTGCAATTGTTAAATGCAAACCTTTCCACCCTTCTAAATCTAGTTTAATCTGTTCCATTAATGGTGGAAAATTGTTTTTGTAGATGATCGACAAATGTCGGCAGATATTTACCCCAAGTACCTAAAGCTACTTCCAGACATTTTAAAGGGAAAGTCTCCATCAGTAATCTGAGAGGCTGGGTTGTTTACTAAAAAGCATTCACTTTTTGAGTAATTCAGCTTATAACCTGAGAAGGTTCCAAATCCATCTAACAGTTCAATTATGTGGGGGATGGTGGTTAATGGATCAGAAACAAACAACAGTAGATCATCTGCATAAAGTGAAAGTATGTGTTTGGAGCCACCTCTAGTAATCCCCTGATTATAGCTGGTTGATTTAAGTGCTATAGATAAAGGTTCGATCGCAACAGCAAATAATAAGGGGCTCAAAGGGCACCCCTGACAGGTAGACCTGGAGAGTGTGAAGTATTGAGATCTCATTCCATTTGTAGTTACTGAAGCTTTAGGTGAGGTATAATAACTTTATCCATGATATGTACTTTGAGCCCATACAGAATCTGTTAAGGACATCAAACAGGTACTCCCACTCCACCCTGTCAAATGCTTTTTCAGCATCTAGTGAGACCACCACTTCTGATGTCCCAACAGGAGCTGAAGATAGAAGGACATTAAGAACTCTGGGAATGTTTGAGAAGGAATGTCGATTTTTCATAAATCCCGTCTGGTCAGACGATATAATGTCTAGCAGAACAGGTTCCAATCTTGTTGCAAGTATTTTAGCTAAAATTTTATAATCATTATTCAAGAGTGAGATCGGCCTGTAAGAATCGCACTCTGTACTATCTTTGTTCGGTTTCAACAATAAGGTTATTGAGGCTTCATTGAGGGTTTGAGGTAAGGTTCCCTGATCCAAAGAGTCATTAAACATATTAAGAAGAAGAGGGCTTAGCTTATCAATGAATTTTTTTATAAAACTCTATAGGATACCCATCAGGGCCAGGGGATTTGCTGCTTTGCATTAGTTTAATTGCATCAGTAATTTCATTAATTGTCAGAGGTTGATCCATATCGTTTGCTTTGTCAGGAGCAATGGATGGGAATTCCAAATCATCAAGAAATTTCATCCTATATGTATCAGTATTAGAGGCTTCAGAAGTATATAATTTAGAGTAGTAATTTTAAAGGTATCATTGATTACAGATGGGATTATTGTAAGTACTCCTGAGGAAGTTCTGATTTGTCTAATTTGTTGGGATGCTGTTCGACTCTTGAGCTGGTGAGCTAATAGTCGTCCTGCCTTCTCACCATGTTCATACAAAAAACCTCATGAGTGCAATAGTAGCTTTTCTGTCTCACATGTTGTAAGGAGATTATACTCCATTTGGAGATTTTGCCTCTCCTTTACCAGCTCTGGGGATGGCGACACTGATAGCTTGTTATCCAAATGTTTAATATTTTCCAATAACTGCTCTTGTTTTAGTCTTTTACATTTATTTAAACTAGAAGAATATGATATAATCTCTCCCCATATGACCACTTTTAATGTTTCCCAAAGCAAAGAAGGAGATATGGTATCTGAGTTTTTATTTATGAGGAAATTGTCAATTGTTTCAGAAATCATGAGGTTAAATGTGTTATCATTGAGCAATGTACAATTCAGCCTCCAGGGGGGGCGTGTTTTTTGTAGAAGCTTAAAGGAGAGATCAAGGAGCAGAGGTGCATGATCTGATATGACTATGGCTGAGTATTCTATGTGACTGACAGCTGGAAGGAACTCACTGTCAATGAAAAAGTAATCTATTTGTGAAAAACTTTGATGAACCTGGGAGTAAAATGAAAATTGTTTTTTATCAGGGTAGAGGAAATGCCATGGATCCACACTTCCTATTTGGCTCATGAAAGATGAGAAGGATTTAGCCATTTTAGATGGTGGGTATCGTCTGGAGGAGGATCTGTCTAATAGTGGGTCTACTGCACAGTTAAGGTCACCCCCCAAAATTAGTTGATGACCACCCACATCTGGGAAAGATGACACCACCCTTGTAACAAATGCTTCATCATCCCAGTTGGGTGCATACAAGTTAACAAGAGTGACTGCCACATTATTAAGAGAGCCTGTAACTATAATGAATCGGCCTTGGTTGTCAGTTATTATGTTAGATGGACTAAATTGAACTTTTTTATGGAATAAAATAGCTGTATCCCTTGCTTTACTATTGAAATTGGAATGGAAACATTGGCCAACCCATGACGCCTTTAGTCTGTGGTGATCCTTAGTGATCAGGTGGGTCTCCTGCAAGAAGGCTAGATCTGTTTTCAAGTGTTCTAAATGGGACAATATCCTGCCCCTCTTGACTGGACTATTTAGTCCTTTAATGTTCCAGGATACCAACCTCAAATTTGCTCCCTTTTATTATATTAGCCATATGTAATGGACAGAGGTATGTAAAACTGCCTTAACAGGAAAAAATTAGGAAGGGGGGGACAAAAAAACAAAAACAAAACAAAAATCTCATCTCATTATCTCTAGCCGCTTTATCCTTCTACAGGGTCGCAGGCAAGCTGGAGCCTATCCCAGCTGACTATGGGCGAAAGGCGGGGTACACCCTGGACAAGTCGCCAGCTCATCACAGGGCTGACACATAGACACAGACAACCATTCACACTCACATTCACACCTACGGTCAATTTAGAGTCACCAGTTAACCTAACCTGCATGTCTTTGGACTGTGGGGGAAACCGGAGCACCCGGAGGAAACCCACGTGGACACGGGGAGAACATGCAAACTCCACACAGAAAGGCCCTCGCCGGCCCCGGGGCTCGAACCCAGGACCTTCTTGCTGTGAGGCGACAGCGCTAACCACTACACCACCGTGCCGACCCCAAAACAAAAATCATATATATATATATATATACACAACTTGTAGTGCAGACACGCCCACCCACCCCTCCCAATCACACATATGTACATGCCCAACCACCCACCCATTTCCCTCCCAAAGAAAAACCCCATATTAAACTCTCAGAACGGAGAGTGTACAACACCAATGCAATATGAATGAATGGGGCCATGTATCGTGAGAGTTTGAGTGAAAACCTCCTTCCATCAGCAAGGGCTGATGGAAGGAGGATGGAGAACATTCCTAAGCATGTTCTCAGAACTAGAACTAGCAGCAGGATAATCCAAAAAGCATCACTTCCAGATGACATGAACCACTTCTCTCCTACTTTAGTCAGGGGGCTCCTATTTTAAGCAACGTATTCCACTGTAGGAAGGGCCTACACCAATGTACTGTACCTACAGTATACTGAAATAATAAACACTAAAACTAAATAAGATCAGTAGGGAGGCAATGTAGCCTAGGCCTGTAATCAATGTTCAGCTACTCATTCACATTAATTGTGTAAGTCTAATTGCATTTATAAGGAATAAGGAAATAAAATGATAGGCCCATAATAAAATATAGCCTAACTCAGGTAATCGTAAATCTCCCCAAAAGAAAGGTAGGCTACTTGCAACCTTATCAGTCTAAAACAACAGAAAATTCCAGTTTGCTGGCTGTAACAAACATCTTGGGATGAGGCCGGTCTCTGCAGCCTCCTGGGCTTTTTGTGGTGAATCAAAATGATAGTCCTGGTCTTGGAATGTGACGTGAAGATGGGCTGGATACAGTAAGTGAAATTTTATTCCTTTCAGATACAGGGAGTTTTTAATCCCATTGAATGATGCTCGCTGTTTGGCCAGTTCAGCACTGATATCTGGGTAAACTCTCAGTTCGGAATCGTGGTAAGTCATCATATGTTTCCTAGCCCATCTCAGGACTTTTTCTTTCTCTTGAAAACAGAGGAATTTGACAATAAAGGCTCTTGGCTTCCCTGTATTACTGTCTCCCGATCTATGAAGGGAGCGGTGAGCTCTCTCTATCTCTGGGGGACGACTGAAGACTTTGGAGCCCGTCACCATCATCAGCAAGTCCGACACAAACTTAGCTGGGTCTTGGCCCTTTTCACTCCCTTCTGGCACGTTGATTATTCTCAAATTTGAACGCCTGGATCTATTTTCGAGATCGTCGACTTTATCCAGAAGTTTTCCACACTGGGATTGAAGTGCCTTAACCGTAGCCTCCATTTCGGTGAGTTTTCCAAAGTTTTCCCCAGCCAAAGCTTCTGTTTGAGTGAGACGGCTATTAAAGGATGCCACCTGTTGTCCCTGTGAATCCACCGATGATTTGAGGGATTCTGTTGACTCTCGAATCAGAGTTGCCACATCAGCCTTGAAGCTTTCTCTCTGGTCATTGAGTAGAGCCTCGAGGTCACTTTTAGTAATCCAGCTGCCTTCATCATTGCTAGTAGAGTTAGCGTTTCTAGCCATTTTAGCTAATTTAGCCGAAATGCTACCTCGAGTTTCTTTCTGCTTCACTTTGTGTATTAGGCCTATTCCTTGATACTAATGTGTAAAATGAATATAAACGTCCAGTTTAAGGTTTGCAAAATAAAGAAAATAAGTATTAAGGTTGTTCAGTTTAACAATATGAAAAGTTTGGTCGAAGTCCCCTTTTGCATGTCTGCTCACGAACTCGCCATGCCGGAAGCCCTGTCTCCTCATTCTTAAGTTAAACACCCATAATGTCTCAGAAAACTGAGGCATGTGTCAACTGACTTAAATATTATGAGTAAAATTTATCAGTTTAATAAAAACATATCTGTAGCGCGTATCGAGTGTGGGTGGAGCACAGAGGACGGCAGGACAATGCTTTGAGGCAGATAAGGCTATTTATTTTTACAACTTTTCAGTCTAAGTAAGCCCATACACACACACACTTCGTCTGGTCCCGGGTTGCGCTCCCTCTCCTCTCTCTCTGCCTCCTTAAATAGGGAGCGGTTACTGGGAAAACACACACAAACACAGGTTAATTACCATCAGGTGTAGCGATTCTGCCACTCACCTTCCCTGGCTCCACCCTCCTGTCACAGACCAGCGCTTGACCATGCCCCCGCTGCCACATACCCCCACCGCCCGACTCAGGCCGGGCGCCCGTCCGGCCCGCAGCCGACTCCCCCCCCCCTTGACGGGAGAGGAAGTCCGCCACGACCATCTGCGCCCCCGGCCTGTGGACCACCTTGAAGTTGAAGGGTTGGAGTGCCAGATACCAACGGGTGATCTGCGCGTTGGCATCCTTCATGCGGTGGAGCCACTGGAGGGGCGTGTGGTCCGAACAGAGGGTGAAAGAGCGCCCCAGCAGGTAGTAACAGAGGGCGAGGACCGCCCACTTGATCACCAGGCACTCTTTCTCAATTGTGCTGTAGCGCCCCTCACGCACTGACAGCTTCCGGCTGATGTATAGGACCGGGCGGTCCTCCCCCTCCACCTGCTGGGACAAAACGGCCCCCAGCCCTCTGTCCGACGCATCCGTCTGCAACAAAAAAGGAAGAGAGAAGTCAGGGGAGTGTAAAAGTGGCCCCCCACACAGTGCAGCCTTTACCTCAGAGAAAGCCCGCTGGCACTGCTCCATCCACTGGACCG
This sequence comes from Neoarius graeffei, assembly GCF_027579695.1. Classification (NCBI taxonomy): domain Eukaryota; kingdom Metazoa; phylum Chordata; class Actinopteri; order Siluriformes; family Ariidae; genus Neoarius; species Neoarius graeffei. The sequence continues at coordinate 121,607,161 of NC_083570.1, read as the reverse complement.
GATCTGGCGCCCCCTTTTTAGTGAGGTCAGTCAGCGGGCTGGTGACGTCCGAATAATTAGGTATAAACCTACGATAGTAGCCAGCCAGCCCCAGGAACTGTCTCACCCCCTTTTTGGTCTTGGGCCTCGAGCAGGCCACAATCGCTGCTGTCTTATTAATTTGGGGACGCACCTGCTCGTTGCCCAAGTGGAAGCCCAGATACCGTACTTCCACCCGCCCAATCGCACACTTCTTCAGGTTGGCAGTGAGTCCCGCCCGCCTCAGCGACCTAAGTACGGCCCTCAGGTGTTGGAGGTGCCGCTGCCAGTCATTACTATAAATGATGATATCGTCTAGGTAAGCGGCCGCATAGGTGGCGTGGGGCCGGAGGACCCGGTCCATCAGTCGCTGAAACGTAGCGGGCGCCCCAAACAGCCCAAACGGAAGTGTGACGAACTGGTGTAAGCCGAACGGTGTGGAAAAGGCCGTGTTTTCCCGGGATAATGGAGTCAAGGGGATCTGCCAATATCCCTTCGTCAAATCCAGTGTCAAGTAAAAGCGAGCCGTGCCTAGTCGATCGAGCAGCTCATCAATACGAGGCATTGGGTACACGTCGAATTTAGACACCGCGTTGACTTTTCTATAGTCCACACAGAACCGGACCGAGCCGTCAGCCTTGGGAACCAAGACCACCGGGCTGCTCCAGTCACTGTGGGACTCCTCGACGATGCCCATTTCGAGCATGGCCTGAAGTTCTTCCCGAACCACCTTTTTTTTGTGTTCGGGTAATCTATAAGGACGGCTACGCACTACCACCCCCGGGGGCGTCTCTATGTGGTGTTCTATGAGGTTAGTGCGACCGGGCAGGGGCGAGAACACATCCGAAAACTCGGCCTGCAACTGGGTAACCTCCGTGAGTTGGGTCGGGGAGAGGTGGTCTCCACAGGGGACCGGAGAGGTACATGATGCCAATGACCCTTTTTGGACCTCCGGCCCCAGCTCCGCCTTCTCCGGAACTACCGACACCAATGCCACGGGGACCTCCTCATTCCAGAGTTTCAGCAGATTGAGGTGGTAGATCTGTAGTGCCCCCTCCCTGTCTGTTTGCCTAACCTCATAGTCGACGTCCCCGACTCGCCGTGTGACCTCAAAGGGTCCTTGCCACTTGGCGATTAATTTGGAGCTCGACGTGGGCAACAGGACGAGTACCTTATCTCCCGGAGTGAACTCTCTAAGGCGCGTGCCCTTGTTGTACAGGCGGGCTTGCCGTTCCTGGGCCTGCCGCAAATTCTCCTGAGTTAGGTGGGTGAGCGTGTGGAGTTTTGCGCGCAGATCCATAACGTACTGAATTTCGTTTTTGCTCTGTGAAGGTCCCTCCTCCCAATTTTCCCACAGTACATCTAAGATGCCGTGCAGCTTACGCCCATATAATAATTCAAACGGGGAGAACCCCATGGAGGCTTGGGGGACCTCTCGCACTGCAAACAACAAGGGTTTGAGCCACTTATCCCAGTTACGTGCGTCCTCACTTACGAATTTTTTGATAATATTCTTGAGAGTGCGATTGAACCGTTCAACCAAACCATCCGTCTGTGGGTGATAAACGCTGGTGCGGATTGGCTTAATACCCAGTAGCCCATACAGTTCGCTCAGTGTTCGTGACATAAACGAGGTGCCTTGGTCAGTCAGAATCTCTTTCGGGATTCCAACCCGGGAGATGACGTGGAAGAGGGCCTCCGCAATACTGCGTGCTGAGATATTGCGAAGAGGCACCGCTTCCGGGTATCGCGTTGCATAGTCCACCAGAACCAATATAAAGCGGTACCCTCGTGTTGACCGATCTAATGGCCCGACGAGATCCATCCCAATTCTTTCAAACGGGGTCTCGATTAATGGTAGGGGGCGCAAGGGCGCTTTTGGAATGGCCGCTGGATTTACCAACTGGCATTCGCGGCACGCCGTACACCACTTACGGACGTCGCCGCGAATCCCCGGCCAATAGAATCGGGCCATTATCCGGGCGAGTGTCTTATCCTGCCCGAGGTGTCCAGCCATGGGATTAAAGTGAGCTGCCTGGAATACCAATTCCCGGCGGCTCTTTGGAATTAACAACTGGGTGACTCGCTCTTTCGTCTGAGTGTCCTGCGTCACTCGGTATAACCTATCCTTCAAAATGGAAAAATAGGGGAAGGATGGGGTGGCGTTTGGCTGGAGCGTCTGACCATCGATTACTCTCACTTGGTCAAACGCGTGTCGCAGAGTCTCGTCTCGCGATTGTTCCAGTGGGAAATCTGCGAGGGATTCCCCAATAGAAAGAGGAGGGGCCGGTGGCTCCTCACTCTGTCGCGGAGATGATGTAGACGGCTCTGCGACCGCAGCTCCAGCCAAAGCGACACCGGGACCTTCCCCTGTCAACCGGCAGGACCCACTCTTTACTAGGCGTGCCATTAAACCCCGAAATCCCGGCCAATCAGTCCCCAAGATCAAAGAGTGGGTAAGGCGAGGATTAACCGCCGCCTTCACTATCGATTTTTCCCCTCTGAAATGTATGTGGACCAACACCAATGGGTAGCTGTGAACATCCCCGTGCACACACAACACCTTTACCCCTTGTGCTCCCCCCAATGCCTCGTCTTGCACCAGGCTTTGGCGGATCGAGGTCTGATTGCAACCCGAATCCACCAACGCCTGATATGTAGCCTCTTGTACACTTACCGGTATGCGATACGCTCTGTCCCGATCGAGGGCAGCCTCTGGCGCGTCGGGGATCCGCACCACCGCCCCCACTTCCATCGCTGCACACTGTTGCTGCAGGTGGCCCGGTTCCCAGCAGCGCCAGCAAACTGGCCCAGGCCTTCCCTCTGCAGCTGTGTTCTGGGGCTCACTCACCTGAGGGGGGGGAGAGACAGACACAGAAGGGAGAACGGGAGGGCACCATGGGTGCGGTGGGCCGGCTGGGGTGGAGCCGGCCCCCGCCTCCGTGGTGGAGGAATGGGGCGAGGACGGGACACGGGAGGAGGGGGGGGAGAAAGAGAGAGAGAAGAGGAGAGAGAAGATGATGTCGTCCGCTGTCCTGCTGCCGGAACAGCCGCCAGATGATCCTCCGCCAGTCCCACGGCCTGATCCAGCGACACCGGGCGGTGGCACTGGACCCACTCCGCGGTTCCGGCTGGTAAGCGGGCGATGAACTGTTCCAGCGCCACCTGGTCGATGATTCCCTCGGCGTCGCGATCTTCGGCCCTCAGCCACCGCCAGCAGGCGTCCCGGAGCTGCTGGCCGAACGCGAATGGGCTGCCGACTTCCTCCATCCGCAGCGCGCGGAAGCGCTGGCGCTGCTGCTCCGGCGTGTGCCCCACGCGCTGGAGGACAGCCCGGCAAAGGTCGGCGTAGGCCAGCCTGCGGTCGGCGGGGAGCTGTAGTGCGGCCAGCTACGCCTCTCCCGTCAGGAGGGGGAGGAGGCGCGCCGCGCGCTGCTCCATCGGCCACCCCGAGGCTTCGGCGACCTGCTCGAACAAAGTGATGAAAGCCTCGGGGTCGTCCTGCGGGCCCATCTTGGTCACGGTGAGGGGAGATGGGCCCGCGGCCGGGGCGCTGGTGGACCCTGCCGACGCGAGGAGATGCCGGAACGCCTCTCGATCTTCCTGCTGGGCCAGCACCAGGGCTTCGAAGCGGCGCTCCTGCTCCTTTCGGAGCGTGACAAGTGCCTGGTGCTGGCTCTGCTGAGCCGTGGCGAGGGCGTGGACCAAGTCCGCGAACGGGGAGGATTCCATGGGGCTGCTGTGTTGGTGCTCCACCTTAATCCCGGGTTTCGGCACCACTGTAGTGCGTATCGAGTGTGGGTGGAGCACAGAGGATGGCAGGACAATGCTTTGAGGCAGATAAGGCTATTTATTTTTACAACTTTTCAGTCTAAGTAAGCCCATACACACACATACACACACTTCGTCTGGTCCCGGGTTGCGCTCCCTCTCCTCTCTCTCTGCTTCCTTAATAGGGAGCAGTTACTGGGAAAACACACACAAACACAGGTTAATTACCGTCAGGTGTAGCGATTCTGCCACTCACCTTCCCTGGCTCCACCCTCCTGTCACAGACCGGCGCTTGACCACGCCCCCGCTGCCACAATATCATTTCTTACTCACATCTCTCTCCTTTAGGACCACAAAGACACAAATTCTAAGCTACATTATTGTCTGTGAAGATTCTCAGTCATCCAGGTCATGGTAAACTGTGGGTGGTAAAAGAGAGCAACTGGACTTGCTTGAAGATTCTTGAAGACGTTTCACCTCTCATCCGAAAGGTTTCTTCAGTTCTGTCTGACTGGTAGGGAGCATCAGGTATTTATCCTCTCATGGATGAAAAGCTCATCTAAGGTGTCATGGAGTCATCCTGTTGGTGTGGGTCAACTGTGGGCTGGTTGTGAACGGCCTCGAGAGTCGTTAGGATGATCAATGGATTGCCTGTTGGAGTGATCAATGGAATGCTGATTCTCTCTGTCCTCCTGTGAGGACAGAGAGAAGGTGTGCATTCAGTTGTCTGGGAAGTGTGCCAAGAACTGCATTGTAGGTGGCTGATAAATGATGTCTAAGACCCCCACCTCTGTTCAGTGATGGCCGTTCCAGGTTGACAAAAATGGCTTCTTTAACTCCTCGCTCATACCAACGATTCTCTCTGGCTAAAATGTGTATGTTGCAATCCTGAAATTAGTGTCCTTTGTTGTTAAGATGAAGGTAGACAGCAGAGTCCTGGTCTGAGGAACTGGCTCTCCTGTGTTGAGCCATGCGCCTGTGAAGAGGTTGCTTAGTCTCCCCAATATATGAGTCCGTGCATTCCTCACTGCACTGAATGGCATACACTACGTTGTCCTGTTTGTGTCTGGGTATTCTGTCCTTAGGGTGGACCAGTTTCTGCTTCAGAGTGTCTGAAATGTACTGGAATGTTGTGTTTGTAGAAGATCCTCCTGAGTTTTTCAGATAGACCAGAAATGTAGGGAATGACAACATTCTTGCATTTGTTCCTGTTATCCTCCTTGTCCGTTCTGTTCCTTTTCTGCTCTTGAGGAAAGACCAGTTGGGATACCCACAGTTCTGAAGTGCTTTCTTGATGTGATTCTGCTCCTTCTCTTTTCCCTCTATCGTTGTAGGGATATTCTGAGCCCTGTGTTGCAAGGTCCTAATGACCCCCAATTTGTGCTCCAGTGGGTGGTGAGAGTCAAAGAGTAGGTACTTGTCTGTGTGTGTGAGTTTCCGGTAGACCTCGATGCTCAGGCTTCTGTCTTGTCTAATGTGTACATCACAATCCAAGAAGGCTAGATTATTCCCACTGACATCCTCCTGAGTGAAGTTGATGTTAATATCCACTGCATTGATGTGCTTAGAGAAGGCTTCCACCTCATGGGTTTTGATTTTAACCCAGGTGTCATCCACATATCTGAACCAGTGGCTGGGAGCAACTCCTGAAAAAGTGGTCAAAGCTTTATGTTCCACTTCCTCCATGTAAAGATTGGCCACAATAGGGGATACCGGTGAGCCCATGGTGCATCCATGCTTCTGTCTGTAGAAACTTTCATTAAACTGGAAATAAGTGGTAGTCAGGCAGAGGTCAAGCAGGGTGCAAATCTGGACCTGCAGGGTCAAGCAGGGTGCAAAACCTCACCACGGACCAGATTTGCACCCTGTTGATTACAGAAACCTGGCTTCATTCATCCATTCCGGACTCTGCTATCCAGCTAGCGGGTTACACAGCACAGCGTCATGACAGAACCAGTGACTCTGGTAAGAGCAGAGGAGGGGGAGCTGTGTGTGTACGTAAACAACACCTGGTGCACTAACACAGTGACTGTAGACAGTCACTGCTCCCTGAACTTGGAGTATGTGACTGTCAAATGCAGACCTGTTTACCTTGCCAGGGAGTTTACTGTGGTTATGATCACTGCTGTCTACATCCCACCAGATGCTAATGCTAACTTGGCTCTTGGACATTTGTATGGCAGCATTTGCAGTCAGCAGAGCATTTGCATGTTCTCCCTGTGTCTGCGTGGGTTTCCTCCAGGTGCTCCGGTTTCCCCCACAGTCCAAAGACATGCAGTTAGGTTGACATGGGGTGGCCTTGGGCTGAGGTGCCCTTGAGCAAGGTACCGAACCCCTGACTGCTCCCCAGGCACTCTGGGCTGCCCACTGCTCTGAGTGTGTGTGCGTGTGTGTTCACTGCTTCAGATGGGTTAAATGCAGAGGATGAATTTCACTGTGCTTGAAGTGTGCATGTGACGAATAAAGGTTTCTTCTTCTGACACTGTGTGCATCATAGATAGATAGATACTTTATTAATCCTAGAGGGAAATTCAAGGTATCCAGTAACATTTTCACATTGCACAAGATCAATACAAAAACTAAATAGCATTATACTAAACTAAAATACACTAAAATACAAAATACCAAAGAAATAAACATTACCAATAAGAGCAAGTAATAGAATATCCAGCTTTCAGTGTGGGAGGCAGTGTTGGTTACGTTACTTTCAAAAAGTAATTAGTTATAGTTACTAGTTACTTTTCCCCAAAAGTAACTGAGTTAGTAATGGAGTTACTTTGTCATAAAAGTAACTAATTACCAGGGAAAGTAATTATTCCATTACATTTTGTTCCCCCTCAAAAAAAATCAAATTCAATTAGTGTAATCATAATAAAAGTGAATGTTAAATGTGTTTAATGACTGAAATGGACACTTAACAGAACCAATTAGTAATGTTATCTACACTATATTAATATTTTTGTGGGACAATGTGAGATAAGACATCTATCAAATGTAATATATTTTTGTAGTTATTAAAATTATGTTACTAATTACTGGCCACTGACGAGGACAAATGCTTTGTTCCTCGACATAATGTGCATTGCACGTAAACACTCTTGCCTTTTATTTCAAGTAATGAAAAGTAATGGTTGTATTTCCAATGTGAAAACACAGTGCTTGGCTGACTGCTCGCCATCGCTGTGTCTTCCGATTGAAAGAGCGTGCAGTAGTGCAGTAGGCGTGGCCTACCTATGTATGTTGTCCAAATCTACTCTGATTGGCTTACTGTGCCGTTGTCTCGTGTCTCCCCGCCCCACACGAAAGCAGAGTAAAGAAAGGCTGAACGAGCAGCGTGCCAGATGAGAACAGCTTTAATAATGTAACGCATAGTATTTTATTGTAAGTAACGGGAACGGCATTATAACGATGTAAAAAGTAATTAGTTAGATTACTCGTTACTAAAAAAAGTAATGCCGTTAGTAACGCTGTTATTCCCATCACTGGTGGGAGGTAGTGAGGTCGTGCAGTTGGCAGTAACCAGTCACAGTGCAAATAAGAGTGTAATGAGCAGTGCAAATACTTTGTGGACAGTTACATACATGTGCAGCATGTTTAGTGGTATATGATAGATAAAAAGCATAGTATATTACATGATAGGCATAGTTACAGTATATATAGTATATGTAATAGTGTGATAGTATACGATATATAATATTAAGTTAGTACAGTATATAAATATTAAGTTAGTATATATAGCAGTATGTATAATATATAAGTAAGTAAGTAGGTGCATTATAACAATATATAATAATAAAGTATATAATAAGGTAAAGTACAACATACCAGCTTATCTACAAATATTTGTATATACCCATCTATGCATATAATGTACATCTACGTAAGCAGCAGAAAAGTGCAATGGACATGAAATGAGCAGTATAACTAGTCCTGAGTACAGCAGAGTCACAGAGTCTTATTTTTGCTGAGCCAGGAGTTGAACAGTCTAATGGCCTGAGGGACAAAAGACTTCCTGAATCTGTCTGTGGTGCAGGGCAGGGACAACAGTCTGCCACTGAACGAGCTCCTCTGCCTGATGATGGCACCGTGCAGAGGGTGGTGAACGTTGTCCATGATTGAGAGCAGTTTGCTCAGGACCCTTCGCTCTGCCACTGATGTAAGGAACTCCAGCTCAGTTCCCAGCACAGAGCCAGCTTTCCTCAGCAGCCTGTCGAGCCGTCCAGTGTCTCTCTTCTTAATGCTGCCTCCCCAACACACTACAGCACAGAAGAGGACACTGGCTACCATAGACTGGTAAAACATCAGCAGCAGTTTTCGGCAGATCCTGAAGGACCCGAGCCTCCTCAGGAAGTAGAGTCTGCTCTGACCCTTCCTGTAGAGGGTGTCAGTGTTCACTGTCCAGTCCAGCTTGTCGTCCAGATGTACACCCAGGTATTTGTAGGTCCTGACCATCTCCACATCGACCCCCTCAATAGAGATCTGCTGCAGAGTCGGCCTGGACCTTCTAAAGTCCACAAGCATTTATTTTGTTTTGCCAATGTTCAGCTGCAGGTGGTTGGATTTACACCATGTAGTAAACCCCGGTGTGGGTGGAGCACAGAAGCACAGCAGGCGAGAGTTTGTGTTTACACACACGCACTTTATTCGGCTTTCTTTCTTTCTTTCTTTCTTTCTTTCTTTCTTTCTTTCTTTCTCTCTCTCTCTCTCTCTCTCTCTCTCACTCACTCACTCACACACACACACAAGTGTTGTGGTCAGGGAGCGCCTCTTCTCTCCTCTCCCCCTCCCTTTATACTCCATCCCTGCAACAAAACACACACACACACAAATTGACATCAGGTGTAATGACCTAGCCACTTACCTTCCCTAACCCCGCCCTCCATTCACAGACTGCTGCTTGGCCATGCCCCCGCTGCCACATACCCCCACCGCCCAACTCAGGCCGGGGAGCCGTCCGGCCTGAAGCTGACTCCCCCCCTTGATGGGACAGGAAGTCCGCCACCACCATCTGCGCCCCCGGCTTGTGGATCACCTCGAACTTAAATGGCTGGAGCGTGAGATACCAACGGGTGATCCGCGCATTGGCATCCTTCATGCGGTGGAGCCACTGGAGGGGCGTGTGGTCTGAACAGAGAGTGAAAGGGCGCCCCAGCAGGTAGTATCGGAGGGCTAGGACCGCCCACTTGATGGCGAGACACTCCTTTTCAATTGTGCCGTACTTGCTCTCGCGCATCGACAGCTTCCGGCTGATGTACAACACCGGGCGCTCCTCACCCTCCACCTCCTGGGACAAAACGGCCCCCAGCCCCCTGTCCGATGCATCAGTCTGCAAAATAAAGGGGAGGGAGAAGTCAGGGGAGTGTAAAAGTGGCCCCCCACACAGTGCAGTTTTTACCTCCGAGAAGGCCTGTTGGCATTGCTCTGTCCACTGGACCGGATCTGGAGCCCCCTTTTTAGTGAGGTCGGTTAGCGGGCTGGTGACGTCTGAATAGTTAGGTATAAACCTACGATAATAGCCAGCCAGCCCCAAGAACCGCCTCACCTCCTTTTTGGTCTTGGGCCTCGGGCAGGCCGCAATCGCTGCAGTCTTGTTAATTTGGGGACGCACCTGCCCATGACCCAAGTGGAACCCCAGATACCGTACTTCCACCCGCCCAATCGCACACTTTTTTGGGGTAGCTGTGAGACCCGCTTGCCTCAGCGACTTTAGAACAGCCCTCAGGTGTTCCAAGTGCCGCGGCCAATCATGACTGTAGATTATTATGTCGTCTAGATAGGCGGCCGCGTAGGCAGCATGAGGGCGGAGGACCCTGTCCATAAGTCGCTGGAACGTAGCGGGCACCCCAAATAACCCAAAGGGGAGCGTGACGAATTGGTGTAAACCAAACGGTGTGGAAAAGGCCATTTTCTCTCAGGATAGAGGAGTCAAGGGGATCTGCCAATATCCCTTGGTTAGATCCAGTGTCGAATAAAAGCAAGCAGCGCCTAACTGATCAAGCAACTCATCAATGCGAGGCATTGGGTATGCATCAAATTTAGACACCGTGTTGACCTTTCTATAGTCCACACAGAACCGGACCGACCCATCAGTCTTGGGAACCAGGACCACTGGGCTGCTCCAGTCGCTGTGGGACTCCTCGATTATGCCCATTTCGAGCATGGCCTTGAGTTCATCCCGAACCACCTTTTTCTTGTGTTCGGGCAAGCGGTAAGGGTGGCGACGCACTACCACCCCCGGGGGCATTTCAATGTGGTGTTCTATGAGGTGGGTATGACCCGGAAGGGGCGAGAACATGTCGGAAAATTCCTTCTGCAACCTGGCTACTTCCGTGAGTTGGGTCGGTGAGAGGTGGTCTCCACAAGGGACCGGAGTGGTCTGCGATGTTATCTTTTTTACCTCCGGCCCCAGCTCCACCTTCTCTGGGATGACCGACGCCCACGCCACAGGGACCCCTCATTCCAGCGTTTTAAAAGGTTGAGGTGGTATACTTGCAGTGCCCCGCCCCTATCCATTCGCTTTACCTTATAGTCGACGTCCCCGACTCGCCGTGTGACCTCAAAGGGCCCTTGCCACTTGGCGACTAATTTAGAACTCGACGTGGGCAATAATACGAGTACTTCTTCTCCCGGCGTGAATTCTCTAAGGCGCATGCCCCTGTCGTACAGCCGGCTTTCACGTTCTTGTGCCTGCCGTAAATTCTCCTGTGTTAATTGCGTGAGGGTGTGGAGTTTTGCGTGCAGGTCAAGAACGTACTGGATTTCATTTTTACTTGGTGAAGGTCCCTCCTCCCAATTTTCCCGCAGCACATCCAGAATGCCACGCAGCTTACGCCCATATAATAATTCGAAGGGAGAAAACCCTGTGGAGGCTTGGGGAACCTCTCGTGCTGCGAACAACAGGGGTTCGAGCCACTTATCCCAATTACGCGCATCTTCACGAACCAATTTCTGGATTATGTTTTTGAGTGTCTGGTTGAATCGCTCTACTAATCCATCCATTTGTGGGTGATATACACTGGTGCAGATGGACTTAATCCCCAGTAACCCATACAGCTCGCGCAGTGTGCATGACATAAACGAGGTGCCTTGGTCTGTCAGGATTTCTTTCGGAATCCCGACCCGGGAGATAACGCAGAAGAGCGCTTCTGCAATGCTGCGTGCTGAGATATTGCAGAGAGGCACTGCTTCTGGATATCACATTGCATAGTCCACCAGAACTAAAATAAAGCGATATCCCCGTGCTGACCGATCTAATGGCCTGACGAGATCCATCCCAATTCGCTCAAACGGGGTCTCGATTGGAGGAAGAGTGCGCAACGGCACTTTTGTAGTGGTCGTGGGATTTACTAATTGGCAATCACGGCATGCCGCACACCACCAACGGACATCTCCGCGAATCCCAGGCCAATAGAACCGGGCCATTATTCGGGCTAGTGTTTTGTCTTGCCCCAAGTGTTCAGCCATGAGATTAAAGTGAGCCGCATGGAATACGAGTTCCCTAGGGCTCTTTGGGATTAACAACTGGGTTACTCGTTTATTGGTTTGAGTGTCCTGCGTCACTCGGTACAATCTATCTTTAATAATGGCAAAATAGGGGAAGCTTGGCACCGCGCTTGGCTGAAGAGTTTGACCATCGATTACTTTCACTTGGTCAAACGCATGCCGCAGAGTCTCGTCTCACAACTGCTCTAACGGGAAATCCCCAAGAGAATCCCCGAGAGAGGGAGGAGGAGCGGAGTGCTCCTCACTCTGACATGGTGGTGACGCAGACGGCTCTGTGACAGCTTCTCCAGCCAATGCCACACCAAGATCTTCCTGTGACCTACTAGGGCAGGACCCACTGCGTGTTAAATACTCCATTAATTCTTTAAATCCCAGCCAATCAGTACCCAAGATCAACAAGTGGGTAAGGCGAGGATTAACCGCCGCCTTCATTTTATGCGTTTGGCCCCGGAATAGAATATGGACAGACACTAGAGGATAATGGTGAACATCCCCGTGCACACACAACACTTTCACCGTTTGTGCTCCCCCCAATGCCTCACCTTGCACCAGGCATTGGTGAATTGAGGTCTGATTGCAACCGGAATCCACCAAAGTGTGATATGTATCCCCTTCAATACTCACCGGTACGCGATACGTTCCGGCCCGATCGGGGGCGGTTTCCGGCACATCAGGGATCCGGATGACAGCCCCCACCTCCCTTGCGGGACTGTGATTCGGGAGACGCTCCGATTCCCCGCCGTGCCAGCACACCGGCCCAGGCTTTCCCTCTGCACTGGTGTTATGGGTGTCACTCACCTGAGGGGGAGACAACACAGACACAGAAGAGGGAGATAGGAGGTCACCATGGGTGTGATGGGCCGGCTGGGGAGGAGCCAGCCGCCGCCTTCGTGGCAGGGGAACGGGGTGGGGAGGGGGACAAGAGACAGGAGAGAGAGAGGGAGAGAGAGAGGGGGAAGAGAAGTGAGGGGAGGCGCCTCGTCTGCCTGCTGTCAGAGCCGCCTCCATATGGTCCTCCGCCAGTTCGATGGCTCATTCCAGCGATGCCAGGCGGTGACACTGGACCCATTCCGCCGTTCCTTCCGGAAGTTGAGAGATAAACTGCTCCAGTGCTACCAGATCGATGATCTCCTCGGCGTCGCGGTCTTCCGCCCTCAGCCACCACCAGCAGGCATCCCGGAGTTGCTGGCCGAATGCAAACGGCCAGCTGACCTCCTCCAGTGTCAGCATCCGGAAGCGCTGACGGTGTTGCTCCGGGGAGCGGCCGAGCCGCTGCAGGATGGCTTTCCTCAGGTCTGCAAAGACCAGCCGGCTGTCAGCAGGGAGCTGCTGCGAGCTGCGCCTTGGCAGTTAGGAGTGGGAGGAGGTGCGCTGCGCGCTGCTCCAGCGGCCACCCCCACGCCTCGGCTGTTTGCTCAAAGAGAGCGAGGAACACTTCTGGATCGTCCTGCGGCCCCATCTTCGTGAGGGTAGCGGCAACGGTGGCCAGTGGCCCTGCTGACGTGAGCCAGTGCCGGAACGCCTGGCGATCTTCCTGCTGGGCCAGCATCAAGGCTGCAAAGCGCTGCTGCTGCTCCTTCCGGAGGGTGATCAGCTCTTGATGCTGGTTCTGTTGGGCGGTCGCGAGGGCAAGGATGAGCTCGTTGAATGGGGAGGACTCCATGGGGCGGTTCCCTTCTGTGCGTCCCAGGTTTCGGTACCACTGTAGTAAACCCCGGTATGGGTGGAGCACAGAAGCACGGCAGGCGAGAGTTTGTGTTTACACACATGCACTTTATTCGGCTTTTCAGCTTTCTTTCTTTCTTTCTTTCTTTCTTTCTTTCTCTCACTCACTCACTCACTCTCTCACACACACACACACACACACACACACACACACACACACACACACAAGTGTTGTGGTCGGGGAGCGCCTCTTCTCTCCTCTCCCCCTCCCTTTATATTCCATCCCTGCAACAAAACACACACACACACACACACAAATTGACATCAGGTGTAATGACCTAGCCACTTACCTTCCCTGACCCCGCCCTCCATTCACAGACTGCTGCTTGGCCACACCCCCACTGCCACACACCACAACACAAAGTCCTGTATCAGGCTCCTGTACTTCTCCTCCTGTCCATCATGAACACATCCCACAATCGCAGCATCATCCGAGAACTTCTGCATGTGGCAAGACTCTGAGTTGTATTTGAAGTCTGATGTGTAGAGAGTGAACAGAACTGGAGAGAGCACAGTCCCCTGTGGTGCTCCCGTGCTGCTGATCACCGTGTCAGAAATGCCATCCCTGATCCTGACGTGTTGTGGTCTCCCGGTGAGGTAGTCTGTGATCCAGGAGACCAGATATGTGTCCACCTCCATCTTCTGCAGCTTGTCTCTCAGTAGAAGGGGCTGGATGGTGTTAAAGGCGCTGGAGAAGTAAAAAAACATGATCCTCACTGCACCGCTCCCCTTGTCCAGATGAGAGTGAATCCTGTGCAGAAGATAGAGGATGGCGTCATCCACTCCCACCTTCTCCCAATATGCGAACTGCAGTGGGTCCTCCGCATGGTGGACCTGGGGTCTGAGGAGGTTCAGCAGCAGTTGCTCCATGGTCTTCATCACATGTGATGTCAAGGCGACTAGCCTGTAATCATTCAGTTCCTTTGGATATGTTTTCTTGGGAACTGGAATGAGGCATGACATCTTCCACATGACAGGAACCCTCTCAAGGCGAAGGCTCAGGTTAAAGACATGTTGGAGGGGCTCCACCAGTTGGGCAGCACAGGCCCTCAGCATCCTGGGACACACCTTGTCCAGGCCTGCTGCCTTCCTGGGGTGGAGTCTCCTCAGCTCTCTCCTGATTTGGTGAAGATGGGGGGACTGGGGGAGTGGATGCGTATTCCGTCTGCATGAAGTGTTGATGGCTCTGATGATGATGATGTTGGTGGTGGGGGTGAGAGCTGATCTGCCAGTGATGGTGACGAGGTGACAACTGTTGCAGGAGGAGGGGAAGAGGTGGCAGCAGGAGCAGGACAATCAAACCTGTTGAAGAAGTGGTTAAACTGGTTTGCCCTGTCCATGCCCCCATCTGCTGAGCTGCCGCTGTTCTTCTTGCAGCCTGTGATGGTTTTTATCCCATCCCAGACCTCCTTCATGTTGTTTTCTTGCATCTTCTGTTCTACCTTTCTCCTGTATGACTCCTTGGCCTCTTTTAGCCAGATTTTGAGTTCCCCCTGTATAAGCTTCAGCTCTGCCTGTCTCTGTCTTTGAACACCCTCTTCTTTTGGTTGAGGAGGCCCTTGACTTCACTGGTAATCCAGGGCTTGTTGTTTGGAAAGCAGCGTACAGTTTTTGTGGGAACAGCAACATCCCTGCAAAAGTTCAAGTAGTCCGTTATGCAGTATGTCACCTCCTCAATGTCCTCCCCATGCAGGTCTCACAGTACATTCCAGTCGGTCATCTCGAAGCAGTCTTTAAGAGTTTCCTCTGCCTCGGGAGACCAGGCACTGAATGAACGCATGGTGGTGGGCTGCCTCAGAACCATTGGTTTATACTGAGGCTGTAGGAGAACCAGATTATGGTCAGATCTCCCCAGCAGTGGTAGTGGGATTGCCCTGTATGCGTCCCTTACATTGGCATACAATAGGTCTATGGTCCTGTTTTTCCAAGTGGGACAGTCCACAAACTGATGAAAGGCAGGGAGATTGGAGTCCAGAGTGACATGGTTAAAATCCTCAGAGATTGCAAAGAAAGCCTCGGGGTGTTGTGTCTGCAGCGCTGCTATGGTGGAGTGAATGATGTCACACACCGCCTGCGCATCCGCATGCAGAGGAATGTAAACACAGATGAAAATGGCGTGTGTAAACTCCCAAGGCATGTAATACGATCGAAGACTCAAGATTCAAGATTCAAGATTTTTTATTTGTCATATACACAATAACAGACACAGCGGTTTATTATTGGGTAATGAAATTCTTATTTTGCAACTGCCCGACCAAACTACACTTACCAAAATAAAAAGAAATATATATATATATATAATATGAAATATAAAATATAAAGTGCATATGGAATGCAAAATATAAAGGTAGAGTGAAAAATGAAGATAACATTAAAAAAGGAGAGGCAAACAAACAATGTGCAAACATGGAGGTAGATATACTGTGCAATGTCTTTAAAAAAAAGGGAGAGGCAAACAAACAATGTGCAAACATAGAGGTAGATATACTGTGCAATGTCTTGTGCAAAATTTCTAATATAATCCATGGTTCAAAGCCTAAAAACCCCTATGGAGAAAAAATCCAGGACCGTGACGTCGCCCGGTAGGACGCAGCCGGGGCCCCACCCTGGAGCCAGGCCCGGGGTTGGGGCTCGTATGCGAGCGCTTGGTGGCCGGGCCTTTGCCCATGGGGCCCGGCCGGGCTCAGCCCGAAGAGGTGACGTGGGCCCGACCTCCTGTGGGTTCACCACCCACAGAGGTAGCAGTAGGGGTTTGGTGCAGTGTGGATTGGGTGGCAGTCGAAGGCAGGGGCCTCGACGACCTGATCCCCGGACACAGCGGCTGGCTGTTGGGACATGGAATGTCACTTCGCTGGGGGGGAAGGAGCCTGAGCTTGTGCGGGAGGTTGAGAGGTACCGGCTAGAGATAGTCGGGCTCACCTCCACGCACAGCTTGGGCTCTGGAACCCAGCTCCTCGAGAGGGGCTGGACTTTCCACTTCTCTGGAGTCGCCCGTGGTGAGCGGCGGCGGGCTGGTGTGGGCTTCCTTATAGCTCCCCAGCTCAGCCGCCATGTGTTGGAGTTTACCCCAGTGAACGAGAGGGTCGCCTCTCTGCGCCTTCGGATTGGGGAGAGGGCTCTTGCTGTTGTTTGTGCCTACGGGCCAAATAGCAGTATAGAGTATCCGGCCTTCTTGGAGTCCCTGGGAGAGGTACTGAGGGGTGCTCAGACTGGGGACTCCATTGTGCTACTGGGGGACTTCAATGCTCACGTGGGCGATGACAGTGACACCTGGAGGGGCGTGGTTGGGAGGAACGGCCTCCCCGATCTGAACCCGAGTGGTGTTTTGTTATTGGACTTCTGTGCTAGTCACAGTTTGTCCATAACGAACACCATGTTCGAGCATAGGGGTGTCCATAAGTGCACGTGGCACCAGGACACCTTAGGTCGGAGGTCGATGATCGACTTTGTAGTCGTGTCATCTGATCTCCGACCCTATGTCTTGGACACTCGGGTGAAGAGAGGGGCTGAGTTGTCAACTGATCACCACCTGGTGGTGAGTTGGATCCGCTGGCGGAGGAGGAAGCTGGACAGACCTGGCAGGCCCAAACGTATGGTGAGGGTCTGCTGGGAACGTCTGGCCGAGCACTCTGTTGGGGAGGTCTTTAACTCCCACCTCCGGGAGAGCTTTTCCCAGCTTCCGAGGGAGGCGGGGGACATTGAGTCTGAGTGGACCATGTTCTCTACCTCCATTGTGGACGCAGCTGTTCGGAGCTGTGGCCGCAAGGTCTCCGGTGCCTGTCGTGGCGGCAATCCCCGAACCCGGTGGTGGACACCGGAAGTAAGGGATGCCGTCAAGCTGAAGAAGGAGTCCTATCGGGCCATGTTGACCTCCGGGACTCCTGAGGCAGCCGACGGGTATCGGCAGGCCAGGCGTGCTGCAGCTCGGGCAGTTGCGGAGGCAAAAACTCGGAACTGGGAGGAGTTCGGGGAGGCCATGGAGAAGGACTATCGGTCGGCCTCGAAGAAATTCTGGCAAACCATCCGGCGCCTCAGGAGGGGGAAGCAGTACTCTGCCAACACTGTTTACAGTGCGGGTGGGGAGCTGTTGACCTCGACTGGGGACATTGTCGGGCGGTGGAAGGAATACTTTGAGGATCTCCTCAATCCCACCGTCATGTCTTCCACTGAGGAGACTGAGGCTGATGACTCAGAGGTGGACTCGTCCATTACCCAAGCCGAAGTCACTGAGGTGGTTTGCAAGCTCCTCGGTGGCAAGGCACCGGGGGTGGATGAGATCCGCCCTGAGTATCTCAAGTCTCTGGATGTTGTGGGGCTGTCTTGGTTGACACGCCTCTGCAACATCGCGTGGCGGTCGGGGACAGTGCCTCTGGAGTGGCAGACTGGGGTGGTGGTCCCTCTTTTTAAGAAAGGGGACCGGAGAGTGTGCTCCAATTATAGGGGAATCACACTTCTCAGCCTCCCAGGGAAAGTTTACTCCAGGGTACTGGAGAGGAGAATTCGACCAATAGTCGAACCTCGGATCCAGGAGGAACAATGCGGTTTTCGTCCTGGTCGCGGAACACTGGACCAGCTCTATACCCTTCATAGGGTGCTCGAGGGTTCATGGGAGTTTGCCCAACCAGTCCACATGTGCTTTGTGGATCTGGAGAAGGCATTCGACCGTGTCCCCCGTGGTATTCTGTGGGGGGTGCTTCGGGAGTATGGGGTTCGGGGCTCTTTGCTAAGGGCTGTCCGGTCCCTGTACGAACGGAGCAGGAGTCTGGTTCGCATTGCCGGCAGTAAGTCAGACCTGTTCCCGGTGCATGTTGGACTCCGTCAGGGCTGCCCTTTGTCACCGGTTCTGTTCATAATTTTTATGGACAGAATTTCTAGGCGCAGCCAGGGGCCGGAAGGAATCCTGTTTGGGAACCACAGGATTTCATCTCTGCTTTTTGCGGATGATGTTGTCCTGTTGGCTTCTTCAAACCAGGACCTTCAGCATGCACTGGGGCGGTTTGCAGTCGAGTGTGAAGCGGCTGGGATGAGAATCAGCACCTCCAAGTCCGAGGCCATGGTTCTCGACCGGAAAAGGGTGGCTTGCCCTCTCCACGTTGGTGGAGAAGTCCTGCCTCAAGTGGAGGAGTTTAAGTATCTCGGGATCTTGTTCACGAGTGAGGGAAGGATGGAGCGTGAGATCGACAGGCGGATCGGTGCAGCCTCCGCAGTGATGCGGTCGCTTTACCGGTCCGTCGTGGTGAAGAAGGAGCTGAGCCAAAAGGCGAAGCTCTCAATTTACCGGTCGATCTACGTTCCGACTCTCACCTATGGTCATGAGCTTTGGGTAATGACAGAAAGAACAAGATCGCAGATACAAGCGGCTGAAATGAGTTTCCTTCGCAGGGTGGCTGGGCGCTCCCTTAGAGATAGGGTGAGAAGCACAGTCACTCGGGAGGAGCTCGGAGTAGAGCCGCTGCTCCTCCACATCGAGAGGAACCAGCTGAGGTGGCTCGGGCATCTTTTTCGGATGCCTCCTGGACGCCTCCCTGGGGAGGTGTTCCAGGCATGTCCCCCCGGGAGGAGGCCCCGGGGAAGACCCAGGACACGCTGGAGGGACTATGTCTCTCGGCTGGCCTGGGAACGCCTCGGTGTTCTTCCCGAGGAGCTGGCCGAGGTGTCTGGGGAAAGGGACGTTTGGGCTTCCATGCTTAGACTGCTGCCTCCGCGACCCGGTCCTGGATAAGCGGAAGAAGACGAGACGAGACGAGAGACGAGACGGTTCAAAGCCTGATGGAAATATAGAGGTAGATGGTGATTATAATCCTTGGTTCAAAAGCCTGATGGCCTGGGGGTAAAAACTGTTTGTCAGTCTAGTAGTCCTTGCTTTCACACTCCTGTAGTGTCTGCCAGATGGTAGGAGCGTGAATAGTCTGTGTTGTGGGTGTGTTTGGTCCCTGATGATGCTCTGTGCCCTTTTTGTGACCCGGGTGTTGTAAATGTCCTGTAGTGGGGGGAGGACAGCTCCACAGATGAACTGTGCCATTTTAATGACACGCTGGAGAGCCTTTCTGTCCTGAGTTGTGCAGTTCCCGTACCACAAAGTGATGGAATTTGTCAGGACGCTCTCCACTGTGCACTTGTAGAAGTTGCTGAGGAGTTTGGTGGACAGTCCAAATTTCCTCAGCTTCCTCAGGAAGAAGAGTCTCTGTTGAGCCTTCTTGATGGTCTGCTGTGTGTTGTGTGTCCAGGTGAGATCCTTACTGATGTGAGTTCCAAGGAATTTAAATGTTTTCACCCTCTCCACCTGTGTCCCGTTGATGTACAGCGAGGCGTGCTGGTCTCTCCTCCTCTTCCTTGGGTCAATAATCATCTCCTTGGTCTTCTCAGTATTCAAGGAGAGGTTATTTTCCTGGCACCAGGAGACCAGCTGAGCCACCTCCTCCCTGTAGGCGCTCTCATCTCCACCGGTGATCAGCCCAATGACAGTGGTGTCATCAGCGAACTTAATGATGGAAGTGTTGCTCTGGGTGGGGGTGCAGTCATAGGTGAAGAGGGTGTACAGGAGTGGACTGAGCACACAGCCTTGGGGGGTCCCTGTGCTCACTGTCTTGGTGCTGGACGTTCTTGTACCAACTCTGACAGCCTGGGGTCTGTTTGTGAGAAAGTCTAGAACCCAGCAGCAGAACTCACTGCTAATAGTTCAATGTTCCAGCACCAGATGATCACCTTAACATTTACATGTCCTGGGTTGCACCATCTGGTGTTAATAAACAGTGCGAGTCCCCCACCTTTGCACTTGCCGCTCAGCTTCGCGTCCCTGTCCGCTCTCACTGTAGTGAATCCAGGTAGCTCCACATTAAAGTCCGGTGTGTCGCTGTTAAGCCATGTCTCCATGAAACACAACAAACTACACTCCCTGTAGAGCCTCTGGGTTTTCACCAGTCCTGCCAGCTCATCAGTTTTGTTGGTTAGTGAGTTCACATTCCCCATAAGCACCGACGGAACCGAGGGTTTGTACCTCCATTGCCCCTCCATCTTCTTAGCCTTGTGCTTGGCCCTGGCTCTGCAGCCCCAGTACCTCCTCCTCTGTTCTGCAGGTATTAAGTGGACAATGTCCTCGCGTCCCCTTGGTCATAGGCGAGCAGCTGTTCCTGAGAATAACCACGAAAATCTCCGCTGCGCCACATGTTGACACCAGAAATATCCATAGGGTATAATAATAATGGGCCAGTTGTTCAAAAAATTTAATCTGGATCAAAATGATCCATATTTCCAAATCACATTTTTTGCTATCCAGGATCAGGTAATCCTTCTTACTTTTATGTCGGTTTTTCAAAGCAACATTGGATTGGATCACGCTAATTCAGATACACCGTTTTCAAGATTACCTAATCCAGATAACCAATGCTCTAAATGGGACAGCATATCACAATGTGGGCTACCAGGTATGTAAAGAACAGGTGGAAGAGCCAATATGGGGTCACTTAAATGTATTTTATTTTGAGACAAAACACAAAAATAACCCACAAAAAGACCCACTTTTGTTCACAATTGCTTTTACAATCTCCTCTGAGCAACAACAAATAAAAAAATACATTAACAAATACATTGTGACTATTTTGAAAATATCTTAAATAAAAAAAATGTCCTATTCACAGGGTTCTTCTTCAGATGAGGAGGGAAGACCAGCATTTTCAAGGCCTGCTTTCAGGATGAGGATCTGAAGTTTTGCTTTGGTTTGCTGCAGTTTGGTCAGTTTGATTTGTTCCTCTGCCAGGAGTATCTGTGTTTCTGCCCTTTCAGTTTCTCTTTTAAGTAGTACTTGATAGGCATCATCATTCTTATTTGGCAAAGGACGCTTCAAGGATATTTTCTGAGCTCCTGTGACTGCTGGCTCTAACTGTGAGGATACAGGTTGTTCTTCCGTAACAGGGCTGAGATCTAGAATAACTGTTTCCTCCTCATTAAGGGGAACTGGCTCACTTTCCTCTACAGTTGGCTCACCATCCCCTACAACACCTTGAATCCCATGCAGAGCATTAGAGTTCTCACCTCCAATAATGTCCAGCACCACATCTGTGTATTCACCTTTCTTAAAGGGTTTGTTGCCCGTTTGGGTGTTTTTTACTTCAGCGAGGTCCTTTGTTTCTCTGGCCCTCAGATTCTTCCATCTAAATTTCACTTGATCCAAGGTCCTCTTCTGGCCAGAGCCCATTGCATTCACATTCTGGGTGATTTCAATCCAAATGTCTTTCTTCTTTTTGTAAGTTACTATTGCACCTGAACTAGAACTTCCTATTATTGAGGCATAATGGTGCTTAACACCCTCCAGCAGTGCATGGGTTTCTGCAACAGTGAAAGTAGGTCCTTTTGAGTCCATGGTTCCACCTCATCTGTTGCAGTGAACAGAGTATTCATAGGCTTTGGACATGATTGATGTAATTGAACACAAGCTGAAGGACATCAACTAATGAGTGGGTGGGTATTTGACAACCATCTTATATTCAGCCTCTCTCAGAGGACTTACAGAGAGACACTGAAATGGCAGGTATTGTCCATCGCTACCACCATGTTGGAGGAAGAGGATACCATCAAAGGGTGTATGTTGAGCATGCAAAACTACTCGAGCAATACACCACTGAAGAAATGTATGCTCGCTTTCGCTTTGGGAATGCAGATATTATGTACATTGCAGACCTTGTCAGGCCAAAACTTCAACGGACAACCCGAAGGAGTCACAGTCTGTCCGTGGAAGAACAGGTCCTCATTGCTCTGCGCTTCTATGCATCTGGGACTTTCTACCAAGTTGTTGGTGACAATATAGGAGTAGACAAGTCAACTGTGAGTGATGTAGTGAAAGCTGTTTCAATTGCATTGGCCAGCCTGGTCAATCAGTTTGTTTCATTTCCAAAGGATGACCAGATTGCACAGACCAAGCACAAGTTTTTTTCTTTTGGGGAACATGCCCAATACTATTGGGGTTATTGACTGCACTCATGTGCATATCCAAGCACCTCATGAAAGGGATTGGGAGTACATCAACCGAAAGGGGAGGCGTAGTATCAACATTCAACTTGTGGGCAACGCTGACCTAATCATCACAAACTGTGTTGTGAAGTGGCCTGGGTCTGTTCATGATGCACGTATCCTGAGGGACAGTGCTTTATACAGAGAGCTCCAAACTAACCGACTGGATGGCATAATATTAGGAGACAGTGCCTGTCCACTCCTACCATGGCTAATGACTCCTTTTCTTGCAGCAGCCACACCTGCTAAGGCACGCTTCAACACTGCTCATTGCAAAACAAGATGCTCAATTGAGCGTTTAAATGGAGTTCTAAAGAGACGCTTTGCATGCCTTAACTACTTATGAGTGAAACCACAGGTAGCATGTAACATAATACTTGCATGTATTGTCCTACACAACATCGCTACCAGACGCAATGTGCCTCTCTGTGACAATGTTTATGATGCACCTGAGCCTGGTGAAGAACCAGACCAACCTCTGGCGTTTTGTCAGAATGTGGGACAGACTGGACGTGTAGTAAGGGATGCAATTGTTAGAAATTATTTTTGATGGCATCTGTCATCTCTGATTGTTTCTTTGAAATTAATATAGGCTACAATGGTCAATGACAGAAAAATATAATGTATTTTAGTTTGTTAATGAATTCTGTTTGGGAAAAAAAATTATATATATATATATATATATATATATATATATATATATATATATATATATATATATATAAAATACAATACTGAAAGGCTTAATTGGTAGCCTATGTCTACTTCTACTTTATCACTGTATTGGTTAAACAAGTCAAGTGCAAAACATAAATAAAAGTATCACTAAATAATGCAGTTGTATTATTGGACCAATTTTTGAAGTTTTACTACATTTTCTACCTGATATCCACCTTGAAATCCTACCCCCTGTTGGGATCAGGATAATCTTGTTTTTTTGGATTAAAGTTATCCAGATCCTTATGAAAAGTTTTGGACAACACAAACTGAAGGTTTGATCCAGATTGAAACTAGAATTGGATTACATGATCTGATCAGATTTCAGAATCCTACTTTCTCTTTTGAACAACCCATTTTCAAGATTTGATCCAATCCGATTACCAAAATCCGCTAAGATTACCTTTGAACAACTGGCCCAATAATACACACCAGACGTGTGTAGTTGTAAAAAGGGACATTTGCCTTCAGGACTGGTGATACGGCTCTCTTCAGTGCAGCCTGTACCAACCTGAAGAGAAGCATCCGGAAGGCCAAGTCGGCCTATAGGAGGAGGATCGAGGACCATCTGGACAGCAACAACAGCAGGCAGGTGTGGCAGGGAGTCCAGCACCTCACCAACTACAGGACCAATGTCAGAACAGCTGATGGGGACGCTTCACTAGTGGAGGAGCTGAACATCATCTTCACCCGCTTTGAGGAGGAACCACCAGAGGCAGCCACACCAGACACAGTGGCCCATGGCAACTTCACTCTCATAGTGGAGGAAGGTGAGGTGAGGCGCACACTGGGAGCTGTCAACCGAGGAAGGCTGCTGGACCTGATGGCATCTCTGGACATGTTCTGAAGGACTGTGCAGGCCAGCTGGCTGGGGTCCTCACCAGGCTCTACAACCAGTCCCTGTCCCAGTCCATTGTCCCACCCTGCCTGAAGGCCTCCACCATAGTCCCCCTGCCCAAAAAACCAACCATCTCTAGCCTTAATGACTACCAGTAGCACTCACTTCTGTGGTGATAAAGTGCTTTGAGAAACTGGTCCACAGTCATATCATGTCATTTATCCCTCCCAGCTTTGATGCACACCAGTTTGTGTACAGGGCTAATAGATCTACTGAGGATGCCATAGTCATAGCCCTCCATGCTGCACTGACCCACCTGGAGCAGCAGGGGAGCTATGCATGGTTGCTCTTTGTGGACTTTAGCTCTGCTTTCAACACCATCCTTCCTCACAAACTGGTGTCTAAACTGTCAGCCTTGGGAGTTCCATACCTCACCTGCCTTTGGATAAAGGACTTCCTAACTGACCGCACTCAGAGGGTTAGAGTAGGCCCCCACACCTCCACAGTTATTAGCCTCAGCACTGGCTGCCCACAAGGCTGCATGCTGAGCCCCTTGCTCTATACCGTCTACACTAATGACTGCACCCCTGCCCACCACAGCAACACCTTCGTCAAATTTGCGGACGACACCACAGTGGTGGGGCTCATCTCTGGAGGGGATGAGTCTGCCTACAGAGACGAGGTGGGGCGGTTTGTGACGTGGCGCAGTGACAACAACGTGCTCCTAAACATGACAAAGACCAAGGAGCTAATTCATCAATGGGGACAGTGTGGCGAGGGTTTCTGACTTCTGCTTCCTGGGTGTCCACATCTCGGAGGACCTGACTTGGGGCGTCATGACAACGGTACTGGTAAAGAAGGCCCAGCAGAGACTTTACTTCCTGAGGGTCCTCAGGAAAAACAACATCTCCCAAAAACTGCTGGTGTCTTTCTACTGCTGTTCCATTGAGAGCATTCTAACTTACTGTCTCTCTGTGTGGCACACCAGCTGCACAATGGCACAGAGGAAGGCGCTCCAGGGGGTCATAAAGGATGCCCAGAAAATAGTAGGCTGCCCTCTCCCCCCATTGGAAGAACTACACAGTTCCCACTGCCTCAGGAAAGCTCAACACATTCTGCAAGACTCATCACATCTGGGTCATAAACTGTTTGAACTGCTGCCATCAGGCAGCCGATACAGAACACTGAAAACAAGGACAAACAGACTGAGAAACAGCTTCTTCCCAGTAGCTGTCAGCACAGTGAATGCTGCAAGCGTCTAGATGTTTTGTATTGTGTGGCTGTGTTTTTTATTCTTTCTTTTTAAAGTATTTTATATTTTTGTCTATATTATTTTACATTTTGTATATATTTTATAATTTTCCCCTTTTATGTTGCACTGATTAAGGTCTGCACTTTAATTTCATTGTACATGTTACAATGACAAAGATTTCTATCTATCTATCTATCTATCTATCTATCTATCTATCTATCTATCTATCTAACAGTGACCCAAAACAGTTACAGTTAGAACTTGTCATGTGGATCTACCTCCCTACACACTTTACTGTGCTCCAGGCTCCCACCACTTGAACCTCCACTCAAGCACTCTATGAGCCCAGTGGTTAAGTATTCCTTGAAGATCTGGGCACAGTTTAGATGACCATTTTCACTCAACAGTCTCTCAATTAATGCCCCTATAGCAAGAAACTGTATGTTTAAACCCTTTATTACAGATGGATCTTTCAGTGCTTGGACTTGTATGTTGATGATAGTTTTGCATCCTTTGAGCAGCTAAGATCTAAATTCAAAATCCCTAACTCTCATTTTTTTTTTCAAATACTTGCAACTTCGCAGCTTTGTATCATCAAATTCAGCTAATTTTCCATCATTACCATCCAGTACTCTCCTTGAATTGGTTTCAGAGCTCAGTTCCAACTCTAAAAAGAGTATTGGAAAAATCTATACTTTACTCAAATCTTACAATTTAGAATCCCTGACATGTTTAAAAACACAATAGGAGGAAGAATTAGATGCATAACTTTCTGAAGACATATGGCAATCAACATTAGATAAGATATACTCATCCTCAATTTGTTTAAAACATAAAGTAATACAATTCAAGATTGTGCACAGATTGCATTGATCTAAAGCAAGATTGGCCCAATTTGCACCAAATTTCAATTCTAAATGTGATCACTGTGGAACAACACCAGCCACTTTATCACACGTTTTGGCTCTGCCCAAAATTAACAGACTTTTGGCAAGCTATATTTCAATTTTTTCCGACATGCTAGGAACATTCATGGAGCCCCACGCCACAATAGCAATATTTGGCACAGTACCACAGGATCTTTGTCTCAACAAATGTGGCAAGCATATAATAGCTTTTGCAACACTTTAAAGGACTTGTATGTTGATGATAGTTTTACATCATTTGGGCAGCTGAGATCTAAATCCTGGCCAGGAGACTTGTACTGCAAACTCCTGGCCAGGAGATTGGTACTACTCAAATGGAAAGAAAGATCCCCTCCAACTTTCTGTATGTGGATTAGAGATCTTATGGATCATCTGACCCGAGAGAAAATTTCTTATGCTACAAGTGGCTGTGCTCTTAAATTTTACACCATCTGGCGACCAGTTCTGGATCAGGTAGAAAAGATGGACACTTCAAACATTAAATGGGAACTGAAGGCAAATTTTTTATTATCAAAATTCTATTTATCTCATTTTATTAAATATAGGAATGCATTTTTGATAGCTATTTTGTCACTGCTATAGCAAGTTATGAGTGTTTGAAATATGCTATGTAATATATCAGTCCATATGTCAAAGCAATGGCCGTAAACGAGATTCATTGAGACCTGTGCGAGACATTGTACGACGGAAGTAAAACGTACAGCGGAAATCAAGTGACCAACATCTTCTTTCTTCTTCTTTTATATTGTTTTATGGCGGTTGGCAAACAGCTTTTAGGTGCATTATCGCCACCTTCTGGACTGGAGTGTGAACCAGAACGTTTACTACACTATTGTGCTAAATTCTCCTAATAATTCCTGTATCATTTAAAAACCTAAAAATAGCCCGATATGCCACATTATCAGACCTCAACTGCAACATCTCTCTGATACCTAGTGTCATATGATTCCTTTGAAACATGTCTGTGAAGATTCTCAGTCATCCAGGTCATAGTAAACTGTGGGTGGTAAAAGAGAGCAACTGGACTTGCTTGAAGATTCTTGAAAATGTTTCACCTCTCATCCGAAAGGCTTCTTCAGTTCTGTCTGACTAATAGGGAGTATCAGGTATTTATCCTCTCTTATCCTCTATTTATCCTATCCATGACAGGATAAATACAGTGGTGCTTGAAAGTTTGTGAACCCTTCAGAATTTTCTATATTTCTGCATAAATATGACCTAAAACTTCATCAGATTTTCACACAAGTCCTGAAAGTAGATAAAGAGAACCCAGTTAAACAAATGAGACAAAAAATATTACACTCAGTCATTTATTTATTGAGGAAAATGATCCAATATTACATATCTGTGAGTGGCAAAAGTATGTGAACCTCTAGGATTAGCAGTTAATTTGAAGGTGAAATTAGAGTCAGGTGTTTTCAATCAATGGGATGACAATCAGGTGTGAGTGGGCACCCTGTTTTATTTAAAGAACAGGGAACTATCAAAGTCTGATCTTCACATCACATGTTTGTGGAAGTGTATCATGGCAGGAACAAAGGAGATCTCTGTGGACCTCAGAAAAAGCGTTGTTGATGCTCATCAGGCTGGAAAAGGTTACAAAACCATCTCTAAAGAGTTTGGACTCCACCAATCCACAGTCAGACAGGTTGTGTACAAATGGAGGAAATTCAAGAGCATTGTTACCCTCCCCAGGAGTGGTCGACCAACAAAGATCACTCCAAGAGCAAGGTGTGTACTAGTCGTCGAGGTCACAAAGGACCCCAGGGTAACTTCTAAGCAACTGAAGGCCTCTCTCACATTGGCTAATGTTAATGTTCATGAGTCCACCATCAGGAGAACACTGAACAACAATGGTGTGCATGGCAGGGTTGCAAGGAGAAAGCCACTGCTCTCCGAAAAGAACAATGCTGCTCATCTGCAGTTTGCTAAAGATCACGTGGACAAGCCAGAAGGCTAATGGAAAAATGTTTTGTGGATGGATGAGACCAAAATAGAACTTTTTAGTTTAAATGAGAAGTGTTATGTTTGGAGAAAGGAAAACACTGCATTCCGGCATAAGAACCTTATCCCATCTGTGAAACATGGTGGTGGTAGTATCATGGTTTGGGCCTGTTTTGCTACATCTGGGCCAGGACGGCTTGCCATCATTGATGGAACAATTAATTCTGAATTATACCAGTGAATTCTAAAGGAAAATGTCAGGACATCTGTCCATGAACTGAATCTCAAGAGAAGGTGGATCATGCAGCAAGACAATGACCCTAACCACACAAGTCGTTCTACCAAAGAATGGTTAAAGAAGAATGTTTTGGAATGGCCAAGTCAAAGTCCTGACCTTAATCCAATCAAAATGTTGTGGAAGGACCTGAAGCGAGCAATTCGTGTGAGGAAACCCACCAACATCCCAGAGTTGAAGCTGTTCTGTACAGAGGAATGGGCTAAAATTCCTCCAAGCTGGTGTGCAGGACTGATCAACAGTTAGCGCAAACATTTAGTTGCAGTTATTGCTGCACAAGGGGTTCACACCAGATACTTAAAGCAAAGCTTCACATACTTTTGCCACTCACAGATATGTAATATTGGATCATTTTCCTCAATAAATAAATGACCAAGTATAATATTTTTGTCTCATCTGTTTAACTGGGTTCTCTTTATCTACTTTTAGGACTTGTGTGAAAATCTGATGATGTTTTAGGTCATATTTATGCAGAAATATAGAAAATTCCAAAGAGTTCACAAACTTTCAAGCACCACTGTACCTGATACTCCCTATTAGTCAGACAGAACTGAAGAAGCCTTTCGGATGAGAGGTGAAACGTCTTCAAGAATCTTCAAGCAAGTCCAGTTGCTCTCTTTTACCACCCATAGATTCCTTTGAAGCATCTCTTTAAGTGTCTGTCTCTTTTGTTGATATCGAGGACAATCCAACATCACATGCTCCACCGTTTCCTGGAGTCCACAATGTTCACATCTACCATTAACATGCTTATCCATTATGTTTAATGTACTGTTCAGACCAGTGTGACCAAACCTCATCCTTGATATAATGTCTTCCTCCTTTCTATTTACGGTATATTGCTTCCTCTCATTTCTCCTACTATTTTTTGAATGTTTTAGTAATACTGACCCTTATTTCCTCTGGAATCAGAACCTATCAAAACTTTAACTGGTTTTACTTCCTCTACCCAGCTTAGAGCGAGAAGAATAGTGAACAGTTCCTCTGTATATACTGCTAAATTATCACTATCCCTTTTATTCAACATGACATTAACTTCTGGAATGATAAACACTATTCCTACTCTATTGCCAAATGTTTTAGATGTGTCTGTAAATACTTTTACATATACTGGATAACTTTCTTTGATGTATTTACCAACGTCATTTTTGCTTATATTTTCCCCTTTCTCCTTCTTTAGCAGATTTAAATCGACACTTGTTCCTTCTAGAGTCCATGGTAGGACAACACAGAGTGGCACAGTGGGACTTACCATTTTATCAGCTATTCCAAACTCATTGATCTTATCCTCTATCGTCCAACCAAAACTCTTTGTATGTTCTTTTTCCTTCTCCTGGCATGGTTTTAATACACTCCGAGCCGGATGACTTTCGTTATGACCCCTTAAGTTTGCCCTATTAGTGCTATCTGAGTTCTTCGCTTTTCCAAAGGCATTTCACCCATTTCTACCTGTAGAGCTGGTATCGGAGTTGTCTTTATGGTCCCACAGCACAGTCTCAAAACATGACTCTGGATTGTGTCCAATTTTTTAAGTAATGTCTTTGATGCCGATTCATATATTATACATCCATAATCAAGAACTGACCTGATTAGACCTCTATAGATAGCCTTCAAGGCCAATTTATTTGCTCCCCGCGCTCTACCCTTCAGACATCGAATAACATTCACTGTCTTTTTACATTTTCCTACTATTCTTTCAATATGTGTTTTCCAAGTGAGCTTCTTGTCAAACCAAATCCCTAAATATTTAAAACAATCTACTCTTTCTAGATTTTCTCCATATAGTTTGACTAATTTGATTATCTACTGTCTTTTTAGTAAAAAAAAACAACCTTTGTCTTTACAACCACAAATCTAAACCCCCATTCTTGTGCCCATGCCTCTACTTTCTCTATTGCTTGTAGTTTCTTCACTATAAACTCTATACTTTGTCCCCTTTTCCACATTACCCCATCATCAGCATACAGTGAGACCCCAACAGACCCATCTAGATTACTAAATATTCCATTTATCATAATTGAAAACAATATTGGACTTACTATAAACTAGCAGTTATCAAACCCCTGATTAAAAAACCTGACCTTGATCCCTGGCAGCTGTCCAATTATCAGCCAATATC
Organism: Neoarius graeffei; assembly: GCF_027579695.1. Lineage (NCBI taxonomy): Eukaryota > Metazoa > Chordata > Actinopteri > Siluriformes > Ariidae > Neoarius > Neoarius graeffei. The sequence goes on along the minus strand of NC_083570.1, from coordinate 121,577,047 downwards.
AAATCTCCCCATTTATCTCCAAGATCCTTGAAAAAGCTGTGGCACAACAGTTATGCTCATATTTACATAGGAATAACATCCATGAAATGTATCAGTCAGGATTTAGACCTCATCATAGCACAGAGACAGCACTGGTTAAAGTAGTAAACGACCTACTGTTGGCGTCTGATCAGGGCTGTGTCTCGCTGCTTGTGTTGCTTGGCCTTAGTGCAGCATTTGATACCATTGATCATTCCATTCTTCTGGATAGACTAGAAAATGTTATGGGAGTTAAGGGAATGGCCCTCTCCTGGCTCAGCTCTTATTTAACTGATCGCTATCAGTATGTTGATGTAAATGGTGATTTTTCTAGACATACTGAGGTAAAGTTTGGTGTTCCACAAGGTTCTGTCTTGGGTCCACTGCTTTTTTCTTTATATATGTTACCTCTGGGTGATATTATTCATAAACATTGTATTAGTTTCCACTGTTATGCTGATGACACACAGTTGTATGTTTCTACAAAACCCCGATGAGAGGCACCAGATTAATAGAATTGAGGAATGTGTTAAGGACATTAGACACTGGATGCTTATTAACTTCCTTCTGCTTCACTCTGACAAGACTGAAGTACTTGTACTCAGACCACATGCAGCTAGAAGTAAGTTTTCTGATTCCACAGTAACTCTGGATGGCCTTTCTGTTTCTTCATGTGCAGCAGTAAAAGACCTCGGGGTAATTATTGACCCCAGTCTTTCATTCGAAACTCACACTGATAACATCACCCGGATAGCTTTCTTTCATCTCAGAAATATTGCTAAGATAAGAAATTTAATGTCACGACATGACGCAGAAAAACTAGTTCATGCTTTCGTTACCTCCAGGTTGGATTATTGTAATGCCTTACTGTCTGGATGTTCCAATAAGTGCATAAACAAGCTCCAGTTAGTTCAAAATGCAGCAGCAAGAGTCCTTACTAGAACTAGAAAATATGACCCCATCACGCCTGTCTTATCCACACTGCATTGGCTCCCAATCAAATTTCGTATTGATTATAAAATACTACTATTGACCTTTAAAGCACTGAATGGTCTCGCACCACAGTACCTGAGTGAACTTCTGCTCCTCTATGACCCGCCATGCCTACTTAGATCAAAAGGTGCAGGCTATCTGCTGGTACCTCGTCTCGTGAAGGCTACATCAGGGCCTTTTAGTTAGTGAAGGCCTTTTCTTACAAAGCCCCACAGTTATGGAACAGCCTTCCAAGTAGTGTTCGGGAATCAGACACAGTCTCAGTGTTTAAGTCTCGGCTGAAAGCATATCTGTTTAGTCAAGCCTTTTGTTAATGGTGTTTATGAGGTAAAGGTGAAGATCTGGAGGATCCTCAGACAGAGTGTTTTGGTAAACTGGGATGTATGGATGCTGTCAGTCCCCACTCGCTTGCTCACTCGAGTTTGTTGATGGTGTAGTGGCTGCTGCTTTATGTCCCGGGGCTCCCTCATGCCTGTGTTACCTTCTGGCTCTCCCCTTTTAGTTATGCTGTCATAGTTAGTTGCCGGAGTCCCTGCTTGTACTCAGTGCAATATGTATACTGTTCCTACTTATTCAAGTGACATTGGGCATACCTAACAACCTGTGTTTTCTCTCTCTCTTCTCCCCCCAAATCTGTCCCTCTGAGTTACATGTTGGTCCTGGGATCGAGATGCTGAACCTCTTCTGCTCCTCGGACCTGCCTGATCCATCCTGGTGCCCTGTGTCTGGTTGGAGTCTCATCACATCGCTCCTGTGGAGGGTGGCCCCATGTGGACAGTTGGGGGTCGTGCCTGGAGGACACTCTGGACTCTTGCAGTGGTGCTTTTGTGGTTGGGGACTGTAGTTGACTTGCTGACTTTGGGATTATGGTTGTTGTGAACAGTTTTGCGCTCGGGTTTCCATCAGTGGGGGGGTTTATAGCATCAATGAAGCTGACTTTATGCTAGGACTGGTAATGTTATAGTCATGCTGTCTGTTGTTGCCCAAATGAAGATGGGTTCCCTTTTGAGTCTGGTTCCTCTTGAGGTTTCTTCCTCATGTCGTCTGAGGGAGTTTTTCCTTGCCACCGTCGCCACAGGCTTGCTCATTGGGGATAGATTAGGGATAAAATTAGCTCATGTTTTAAGTTGTTCAGATTCTGTAAAGCTGCTTTGCGACAATGTTTATTGTTAAAAGCGCTAAACAAATAAACTTGACTTGACTACCTTGCGGGGTTCCTGTAGAACAGGATAAAGCAGCTAGAGATAATGAGATGAGATGAGACAAAGCAGCTTTACAGAATTTGAACGACTTAAAACATCAGCTAATTTATCCCTAATCTATCTATAGTGCTTCTTCCTTTCCTAAATCCACTTTAATAACATTTTATTACACCTTTGATTTCTAAATAATAAACTCACCTTTCTTTCATCATTCTTTCCATAATTTTTCCTACATGTGATGTTAGGGCTCTATAACTCGATGCCAAGCTCGGATCTTTACCTGGTTTACAAACTGGAACAATTATGGATTCCTTCCATTGATTGGACAATGCTCCTTCTTCCCATATCTTATTATACATTTTTAGTAGTATTTCCTTACTTCTATCACTAAGATTTTTTTAACTTTAAGTAATTTATTTGGTCTCTCCCTGGAGTTGTCTTTCCGGATATTTTCAGTGCTTTATTCAATTCTGTCACTGAAAACATCATATTAATTGTATTTCCATATTCCTTTTCATCCTGAAGTGCTTCTATGTTTTTAGCTATTGTCCCTTCCCTCCCTCTTTTTTCCGCATCTCTCAAATTACCTGTACTATGTACTTTAACAAAGGTCTTTGTTAATAATTCTGCTTTGTTCTTATTGTCTATTATTATACATCTACCATCTTTCATTATCCATGCTCTTTCCTATTCCCAGACATTCTTTTAATCATACCCCATACTCTATCTAATGGTGTATTTCTACGTACAGATTCACAATATTTCCTCCAATGCTCTCTTTTAGTCTGCTTTATTATACTCCTCACGGCTGCTTGCTTTCTCGTCAATTAACTTTGAAAGCCTTATTTCGACTTGGTATTGCTTTAGTGCATTCTTGTGTCCACCATGGAACTAACTTTCCTTTCTATTACCACTTCTTTTTGGGATCGACTCTTTTGCTGCTCCTATTATAATTGCACCGATTTCAGAATTTAAGTCATTAACTGGTTGATTTATATTTACAGTTTTGAGTTTCTCCTCACATAATCCTTTGAACTTACTCCAATCTGCTTCCTCAAATTTCCATCTTCCTTCTCTTTCATCCTGTTTTATATCATATTCTATTCCTGTATTAACTAATATTGGGTAATGATCACTTCCTAGAGTACTTCCTTTCAGTGCTTTCCATCTACTTTTTCCAGCCAGTGAAACCCGTGTGATATCGATTGCTGATTCTGTTCCTCTCACCACATTCACCCTTGTGCCTGAACCATCATTTAAACACACCAATTCCTTTTCCACTATTATATGTAATCATGAAATGAGTGAGCAGAGAGAAAGCATTTACCTAATTACTTAGCTTATTTGCTCATTCTTTCATGTGAACATTTGTTCATTTAATTAAAAACAAGCTTGGGGGAGAAAAAAAAATTCCCCAAAAAACGTTAGTTTCATTACCACATAATATATGTAATGCTTCCAGCTGATACTACATATCTTACTTTAAACACTTTATATTTCATTAGATTTTGGTTAAAAATGAATGCCATGTGACCTTATCGACAGGATTTAGCAACTACGAATGCCTTCAGCAACACCAGTATGATAGCCTTTAGCAACTACTAATGCCTATATCGGGGATGCGCTGCAAAGACGCTCTTCATCTTGTTGCTTTTTAGGCTCCTTCTTACGAGTGAGTTTGGGAAAACCACGTGCAGAGACAATGTTTGTTGCTTAAGAGAGTCTCAAATCTCCCTTTAGCTCTAAAGGGCAACGCTATCGAGAAACCTACCTCTGACCGTTTAGACAACCTTCAACAATCAGACTGTGCCAAGTTTCCCCAAAAGCATTGTAGCACAATCATTAAATAGTAGAGCAAGCAGCACAATGAACACTCTCTCTCCTTGTTAAGATGCTCTTAGTATTAAGAGGCTTTTGGGAAACCCACCACTGGATAGTTTTTCCATCAGATCCTCCTCCATCTTAGAAAGAATTTGACCACAACACTGTTTATTAAGAAATGTTTTATGCCATTCACAACTGATTCATGTTAACACAAAGCTATATACAAAAACATTGTTTGTATTATACATTTTGTTTTAGTAACATCACTCAATATTTGAAGCAGCAGCCTTTTCTTTAAATAAAAACTAGCTTGGTTACACATGCATGGACCACAATAGTGAGGTTCTCTCCATCAACAGATATTTTATTCCTGACTAACACTCACAGTGACTACGTTTACATGCACATCCAAATCGAGCTGCTGTCGGTAATCGAGCTGAAGGTCCCAGCAGGGTGCCAGAGAAATCCAATCGTACATGCACACAATGAAATCGGGCTATTGTGTGAGGTGCATTGTGCACCCGAGCCACAGGTGGCGCTACATGCCCCATCATGTTGGTACACTTCCGGTTGTCGTCATGAAGAAGAGCTATTCAAGAGTGTAAACAAAGTTATCAGTTCCGTGTTCTCCATTGCGCGTTTTTCTCCCGTCCATGAATTTTAATATATTCAACTCCTTAAGCTGAATGAGCATGAACTCTGTCTCCTCATTGCTCCAGAAGTGCACGTTTCTGCTTGCCTGTGGCAGTGGGGGCGTGGTCAAGCGCCGGTCTGTGACAGGAGGGCGGAGCCAGGGAAGGTGAGTGGCAGAACGACGGTACACCTGACGTTAATTAACCTGTGTTTGTGTGTCTTCCCAGTAACCGCGCCCTATTTAAGGAGGCAGAGGGAGAGCAGAGGGGACAGCTCATCCCGGGACTAGAACACAGCGCGCGTGCGTGTGTGCACGCGCGCTTCTCTCAAGAATAAAAGTAGGCTGTTAAACTGAAAAGTCTGACAATAAAAAGCCTATTAGTACCAGAAGCTTTGTCCTGCCGTCCTCTGTGCTCCACCCACACTTCAGAGAGCTCTACCTCCACATTTTCTCTTCTTCGTTTGTTCCTCCTGACCTCTTCTGCTGCTTGCTACTACTGTTGTCATGCCGACCGAGGCTGTTGCGTTTCCCGCTTGTGGTCTCGTCACTCGTCACTTCCGGAAGTAGCTCGACAACTAGCTCGATAGGGTATATATGCACAAAGTAGCTCGGCAGAAATCGCATAAACTAGGTCGTGTAGCTCGATTCCGAGAAATCAAGTTCGGTTCAATTTCAGCCGAATTAAGGTGTATACATGGCATTTTGAACTTCGATTTCAGTCGAGCAACGGCAGAAATTCGATTCTCTCTATGTGCATGTAAACGTAGTGACTGTATTCTTTACTTGAACCTCTTGAAAAAAAGTCTCAGTCCAATCACCTTTTTTTACGTGACAGTTACAGCCCCCCTACACGCTGAATCCAGGGTGAGTGTGAACACAGACTGCACTACATTTTTCACTGTACTCTGTTTCCACCACCATTCACCTACACAGCTTTTCCTCTCTCTTTCTTCGCAGCTCATTCATCTCACCATCAATACCACCCACTATCTAAATATCCTTCCATCTCTATTTCTCAGCTGTGTTACGATTCAGTGCAAAATTGATTTAGTTTGAACAAACATTTTCTCGTTGCTCTTGGATTGTTTACACACACCTAATCATCATCATCATCTTCAGAGGAAGAGCGCACCATGCCACCACTGTCGTCACGGTAACAGCGTGCAAGTGTCCGGAGCTGCTCAAGGCTCTCTGCGATTTCAGCTTGGTCACCATGAGAAAGGAAACTGGGAGAAACACGACGTAAATCAATGGCACTGCAGGACTTCTGAAGATCGGCTAAGAAATGAGACACAGATGAACTGGACTGCAAACTTGACAGCACAGGAACAGACAAAACCGGCAGAGTAGCCACTGCAAAAGAGAAAATCAAACATGCAGTACAATTAGCTCACTTACTACTAAAGCTAAATTAGCCCAATTACTGATAATTGCTTCATGGATGCAAAGTAAAAACCTGCTTCACCCAGACTGTGAAGCACTTCCACAAACATGTGTTGTGAAGATCAGACTTTGATAGATCCCTGTTCTTTAAATAAAACAGGGTGCCCACTCACACCTGATTGTCATCCCATTGATTGATAACACCTGACTCTAATTTCACCTTCAAATTAACTGCCAATTCTAGAGGTTCACATACTTTTGCCACTCACAGATATGTAATATTAGATCATTTTCCTCAATCAATAAATGACCAAGTATAATATTTTTGTCTCATTTGTTTAACTGGGTTCTCTTTATCTACTTTTAGGACTTGTGTGAAAATCTGATGTTGTTTTAGGTCATATTTATGCAGAAATACAGAAAATTCTAAAGGGTTCACAAACTTTCAAGCACCACTGTATGGTCCATAATATCATTAAAAGATTCAGAGAATCTGGAGAAATCTCTGTATGCAAGAGACAAGGCTGAAAACTGACACTGGATGCCTGTGATCTTCAGGCCCTCAGGGGACACTGCATTAAAAGCAGACACGTGTCTGTAGTGGAAATCACTGTATGGGCTCAGGAACACTTCAGAAAACCATCGTCTGTGAAAACACTGAAAACAGTTAAAACCAGATGTAAACAATATCCAGAAACCCCACCCCCTTCTCTGAGCTCTTTTATGATGGACTGAGACAAAGTGGAAAACTGTCCCGAGGTCCGACTAATCAAAAGTAGAAATTCTTTTTAGAACTCATGGACCCCACGTCCTCCAGGCTAAAGAGGAGAGGGACCATCCGGCTTGTTATCAGTGCATAGCCCAAAAGCAGCATCTGTGATGGTATGAGGGGGCGTTAGTGCACATGACATGGGTAGTTTGTACATCTGGGAAGGCATCATTAATGCTAAATGATATAAAAACGTTTCAGAGCAATATGCTGCCATCCAGACAAAATCTTTTTCAGGGAAGGCCTTCCTTCTTTCAGCAAGACAACGCCAAACCGCTTTCTGCACACATTACAACTGCATGGCTCTGTCATAAAAGAGTTCGGGTGGTAAACTGGCCTGCTGCAGTCTAGACCTGTCTCCCCTTTAAAACATTTGGCGCAATATGAAGCACAAAATACAACAAAGGAGACCCCGAACTGTTGGGTAACTGAAATTGTATATCAAGTGAGAATGGGACAACACTTCTCTTCAAAAATACAGCAGTTGGTCTCCTCAGTTCCCAAACGTTTAGTGTGTTGTTAGAAGTAGAGGTGATGCAACACAGTGGTAAACACGCCCCTGTCCCAACTTTTCTGAAACATGTTGCTGACATCAAATTCAAAATGAGCAAATATTTTTCAAACAACAAATTTCTTAGTTTCAATATTTTACATGTCTTTTCTGGAGAAGCAAAAGGTGAGTGCTACCATGAGTCCTGTGTTATGCCAGCAGTAAAGCATCCTGAGACTATTCATGTGTGGGGTTACTTCTCATCCAAGGGAGTGGGCTCACTCACAATTTTGCCAAAGAACACTGCCATGAATAAAGAATCGTATCAAAACATCCTCCAAGAGCAACTTCTCCCAACGATGCAGTAGCAATTTGGTGATGAACAATGCTTTTTCCAGAATGATGGAGCACCATGTCACAAGGCAAAAGTGATAACTAAGTGGCTCAGGGAACACATCACACATCACACACATCACATTATCTCTAGCCGCTTTATCCTTCTACAGGGTCGCAGGCAAGCTGGAGCCTATCCCAGCTGACTATGGGCGAAAGGCGGGGTACACCCTGGACAAGTCGCCAGGTCATCACAGGGCTGACACATAGACACAGACAACCATTCACACTCACATTCACACCTACGGTCAATTTAGAGTCACCAGTTAACCTAACCTGCATGTCTTTGGACTGTGGGGGAAACCGGAGCACCCGGAGGAAACCCACGCGGACACGGGGAGAACATGCAAACTCCACACAGAAAGGCCCTCGCCGGCCCCGGGGCTCGAACCCAGGACCTTATTGCTGTGAGGCGACAGCGCTAACCACTACACCACCGTGCCGCCCGGCTCAGGGAACAAAACATTGAAATTTTGAGTCCATGGCCAGGAAACTCCCCAGATCTTAATCCCATCAAGAACCTGTGGTCAATCCTCAAAAAGCAGGTGGACAAACAAAAACCCAAAAACTGTGATAAACTCCAAGCACTGATTATGTAAGAATGGGTTGCCATCAGTCAGGATTTGAGACGTGACACACCTCTGTCAGTCGAGGGGGAACATGTTCGTGGGCTCAACACTGATGACGGTCAGCCAGCCGCGATCATTCACAGGCCTTGCCCTGGCTAACACTACCGACTTTTTGTTTTAATATACAGGGGCCTGCAAAAGTAGGTATACAGGAAGGATTATTCCAGTATTACCAGTATGATAATAGTGGTGCTCGGTTTCATTTAATACTAGAATTTTTCATTACTGTATACCTACTTTTGCTGCCCCCTGCACATACACAAATATCATCAAATACCATATACCCTGGTGAAACGTCAAGATAGTATGAAGATTAACTAACAAACAAACAAAGAGAGAGAGACCACCCAAACTTAGCCTTAAATCGGTTTAATTTATTCCAATGGAGGCAAATACATGAACTTTTTTTTAATTCTGAGTGATCAGTCACTTTATTAACTGATTATTCACCAATCAACAACTCAGGACAGACATCTGAGGGAAAATACGTCATATTCAGACATTTAAACTGCAACTCAAGCCATCACTGAAATTCCATCCAAGGATACGACAGGTGGCGTGTACATTACATCTAGAAGCGATGGCAGCCTCTTTGATCTGAAGAGACTTAAGGTCAGAAACCAAACAGACCAAGTGTTCAGAGAACTACTTTACGCTGCTGCTGCTGCACTAGTATCCCACGCAGCTGAAGATCTACAAAAGATACCAAGTGACTTTTTTTTTCTACAGCCAAGGCTCTCAGCCTCTCTGTGAATACCTCCAAGACAGAAGTGATGTTTCAACCTCCACCTGGTGTTGAACATCAAGACCCAAACATCTCTCTCAATGGAACTGTGTTGAACTGTGTAAAGCACTTCAAATATCTTGGCAGCACAATATCAAGCAATGCCACAATGGAGCAGGAAATCACCAATCGTATCAGTGCCGCATCCAGTGCTTTCGGCAGACTCAGTGATAGAGTACGGAAAGGACGTGGCATCAGGTTATCAACCAAATGTGTTGTCTACAAGACTGTACTGCTACCATGTCTACTGTCCCCTGTAGAAACATACATTCTGTATCAGAAACACATCAAAAAGTTATTTCAAACTCTGATGAGACACTTGAGGTACATTTCGGGTATTGACTGGAGCGATCATGTTACCAACAGTGATGTCCTCCGGCTCTCTGGAATGCCAAGCGTTGAGGCAACACTCCTTGCCATGCAGTTGCGATGGGTAGGACATGTGTATAGGATGCCTGCAGAAAGACTCCCCAAGAAAATCCTGTACTGGGGAACTCGGCACAGGAAAGAGAAGTGTCGGCCGTCCAAAAGTACATTACAAAGATTGTATAAAGAGGCATCTGAAAAATGCCAACATGGATGTGGACAAATGGGAAAGTATTGCAGCACAGAGACATAAGTGGTGTGCTGCAGTTCACCAAGCAAAGAATACAGCCGAGTCAAAAAGAGCTGAAAGTGCAGATATTAAGCGTCAGAGAAGACGCAAACAAAAGTTCACTTCCTGCTCATGCCAGATTTAAATATGTCATTTCTGTGGGAGACTTTGTCATGCCAGGATAGGCTTATTCTCTCACGAACATGCCTGCCAAAACAAGTAGATGAGCTTGCATTAGTGGCCATACTTGTACCAAGAGGCTGTCGTTGAAACGATAAGTGGTTAGCACGGTCGCCTCACAGCAAGAAGGTTGTGGGTTCGAGCCCAGCGACCGGCGAGGGCCTTTCTGTGCGGGGTTTGCATGTTCTCCCCGTGTCTGCGTGGGTTTCCTCCGGGTGCTCCGGTTTCCCCTACAGTCCAAAGACATGCAGTTAGGTTGACGTGGGGCGGCCTTGGGCCGAAGTGCCCTTGAACAAGGTACCGAACCCCTGACTGCTCCGTGGGTGCTGTAGTGTGGCTGCCCACTGCTCTGGGTGTGTGTGCATTCACTGCTTCAGATGGGTTAAATGCAGAGGATGAGTTTCACTGTGCTTGAAGCCTGCATGTGAGAAATAAAGGTTTCTTCTTAAACTACCACTCAAACCCATAAAAAAAAAAAATTAAAAAAAAAAAATACATTTAGGGCGCAAAACATTAAACTTTAACCTCGCTGTACTGTCCTGTGTGTGCAGTGTAAATGCAAACCTTGCATTCACTACAGCCATCATGCACCGCACCTTCACATTCCATCTAATTTAAACTTTCATGACACTACATCCTCGTGCGGCTTTCGAACTCATGGTCTCCGGATAAGAGTGAACATGTTTCCGTTGCACCAGGAGTGAGTGTTGTAGTAATAATAATAATAATAATACTTTTTTTGTCCCACTAGGGCAATTATTTTGCAGTGGTAGCACCCATATTTACTTACACATTTCCACAAAACATTTCAAAACACAGAATTTAACATAATAAATAGAATGAAAAGTGGTTGGGGGGGTATAGAGGTTATCTATACTATTTTCCTAGTAGAGTTCAATAACCAGACAGCAGAAGGTATAAAGGAGTGTTTATATCTGTTGGTTCGAGCTAATGGATATTTGAAACGGGAGCCAGAGGGCAAAGCCTGAAATTCGCTGTGCAGAGGCTGGGTGTAATTTGACAGGATGGATTCAGCCTTCTTAATTACCTGTTCCTCATACAGTGTGGACATACGCTTCTGCTGAACACCAGTAACACTACTACACACCTTAATGACCTTAGAGATGGCATTTTTCTGTTTCACATTAAGCAGGGCATACCAACAGATGGCTGAAAAAGTAAGTATTGACTCAATGAAGGCTCTGTAGAGAAAAGAGTCATTAGAGATTTATCTACATTAAACCTTGCCAGCTTCCTGAGGCAGTATAGACATTGCTGTCCTTTTCTACACAACATATCTGTGCTACCGTTAAAACTTGTCAATAATGGAACCCAAATACTTGTATTGTTGGACGATTTCAATGTCCTGCCCATTGAGTGCGTCATGATGACATGCCATCAACCACACAGAGCTCACAAATTAAAAAAAAAAAAAAAAAAACCCACAGAACCTAGAGACAGATTCAGGGGTGATAGCATTCCGGCGCCGTGCCGGATTTCCGGCGTACCGTGGCTGGGGAAAAAAAAAAAAAAAAAAATCTAGTTCGCCCATTGTCCTGTGTCATTCTGAGATGCGCAGATAGACAGTAAAGGGAATTCGGAATTCCCTTTACTGTCTATCTGCGCATCTCAGAATGACACAGGATAATGGGCGAACTAGATTTTTTTTTTCCCCAGCCACGGTACGCCGGAAATCCGGCGTGGCGCCGGAACACTATCACCCCTGCAGATCTTTGTCCTTGCAATAATACCAAAAATCCAGGGAGTGAATCCAGTTCCTCCGAGAAGCTTAACCCCTAACCTCTGATTGTTACCCACGAGACGCTGTACAACAAACATGCTTATCCAGCCTGAAACACCAAGTTGTCTCCATGCCCTGGACTTTTGGTTTGACTCCACCCAGGTAGGAGGAGCAGGAACAGGTCTGACTCCACCCTCTGGACTTGTGATGATTACTTAATTATTCTCAGAAGGTGAAGTGAATATTGGTGAATAATAATTGAGTCGAAGTTGAGGTTATTATTCAATATTCACTGAGCCTGAGGTGGACAGTTGTCTTAGTATAAATACACAAGTGATGGATAAAAAAAAAAAAAAATTATTAAAAATAATTTTTCAAACTTCAAAAGCAGCATGCAAATGAAATAACAGCGTGGCGTCAACTTGTCTCATTCATCTCATCATCTGTAGCCGCTTTATCCTGTTCTACAGGGTCGCAGGCAAGCTGGAGCCTATCCCAGCTGACTACGGGCGAAAGGCGGGGTTCACCCTGGACAAGTCACCAGGTCATCACAGGGCTGACACATAGACACAGACAACCATTCACACTCACATTCACACCTACGCTCAATTTAGAGTCACCAGTTAACCTAACCTGCATGTCTTTGGACTGTGGGGGAAACCGGAGCACCCGGAGGAAACCCACGCGGACACGGGGAGAACATGCAAACTCCGCACAGAACTCGCCGGCCACGGGGCTCGAACCCGGACCTTGCTGTGAGGCGACAGCGCTAACCACTACACCACCGTGCCGCCGGCGTCGACTTGTGTCGCATAAAATACTTTGTTTTGAAATCGATAAAATAAATCCCAACCCCACCTCCCTTTGAACAGTTTAAGACCAAACTTCAGAGCATCTTTAGCGCTTTTAGGAACAGCGTTTTCTCTCATCTGTAATTCTGCCGCACTTATAGCGACGAAGCGATCGGAGCCATTTTGCCGAGTCGCTCGAGGTGATTATCGAGAAATAGTCCGAATCTCTCGACCAATCAGAGCGCGTGATTTTCTATTACCGCCTGTGTATTTAATATTAAAATAATACTCACAAACACCTAATTTACTGCCCTGTGATTGAATATTCAAAAACAGACTCCCGTGTTCCCACAATGCCCGAGAACCCATCCCATGGTGTGGAGAACATCACAAGATGCCATGCAAACTTGACACAGGTCCACATCCAGGTTCCAGATAGTTCTGGATTTGGGTAAGTAATTGCTCCGTGCTTATAAAAAGTCCTACTGTGTCCTGTAAGGTAGTGTATATTGTTAATAGCGCATGCCCTTCTGAGAGGTCTGTAATGGAGCACTACAGAGGAGAGAAGTGTACAGCAGTGTTATTAACACGTACCTGGTGTGGATGTTTGGTTCTGTATCAAACCCTGAGAGTTGAGTTTTGGACTGAAGAGCTGAGGAAATGGTGGAGTCAGTTTACTCGGGGAGGAGAGCAACTGGACTGCTCTGTGAGGCACACACACGCACCTTATATTTAGTCTTCATGCATGATCTATTATTTTTTTAATATATATATATATATATATATAAAATGTATGTATGTATGTATGTATGTATGTGTGCGCATGTTCCTTACAGTGGTGTAGATGGGTAGTGTGTTCTGAGGTGTGCGCTCAGCACTTCTTCTCCTGACTGAGCACAGTGCAGAATGGATGGAGGTTCTGTTCCAGGACCCAGAGAACTGCAGGGATAAAAGCACATTATAACCCCTACACAGACAAGTTCACGGCATCTTCATGATCGAGCCAATCTCTGCATAAACAATATCAATATCGGTTTTCCTTTAGATATAGAAAAGTTTCTTCTTTCCTATTCTATGTAAAGCAATTAATAAAGTACACGTGAAGTTTTTTTTAGCTTCTACATCTCAACTAACACAGAGGAGTGGCATCGCTAAGAAATATCCAGCTGATGCTAATCTTCTGGGGAATGATAACTCACAGCAGCATACTGCAGAACTCCTACGGCAGAAAACTAGGCGTGGGGTCGCTTCTACGTAAAGCGCGGTATTTATCGATGTGGACATGAGCTGAGGCTACGATCAAATCTCACATCAAGTCTCCCCACGTGTACAGACGTTTCTGAGTCAGCGCAGACGTCTGGGTCAGAACACAGCAGTAAATCTGACCGAGTGGAGAACTGTTTTTTCACCTAAAAAAACCGGAGAGAGTAGTCCCCCCTCCCCCCATTATTTATTAGTCATTATTGCAACTGTAAACCAGCCCCTTGCATTTGCCACTGAGCGGTCTGTGAGCACACGCCCCACTCGCCGAGTGTCCAGTTTGAGAACTACTGGTCTAGTCTGTTTATTTCGAATGGTGAACCGAATTGTATACGCTCACCAGCCATTGTAATAGGAACACATGTACGTGTATGCGCAGTGCGCGACTGTTACTCTCTTACAGCACGATGACGTAGTGGCTAGCGCCTCTATATAAGGCAGGAGACACAAAAAAAAAAAAACGATTTTCAACTTTTTGGTGACCTTGACCAGATGACCCTCAAAATGTTGGAGGTTCTATTTGAGACCAATGACCATCTATCCTGAAAGTTTCATGAAGATTGATCCAGCCATTTGCAAAGAAAGAAAGAAAACCCCACTGAAAACAATAGCTCGCCCCCTGGTGTACTCCGTCCCAGGCGAGGTAAAAACGATACCCACTTGCATCTCACGAGCAGTGTCCTGTTCCAAAGGAGACTGCAGTTTATTTCACATAGAACAAAGTGAACAGTGATGCACCATGGCACGAGTTGTTCAAAAATACTGATCATTAAATTTTGGCAACAGTACGGATGATTAAATCCTCTCACTATCAGACTCGAGATGGTCAGCAACATGCAGTGCACTGGCCGTCGCAGTCTCACTACAGTCTGCCGCTGTTTTCCGCAGTTTTCGTTGTGAAAAACTCCAATTTAGCTGCAACCCGTCAGTGTTTTCCTGACTCGTACCCAGCTTGAAGGTTTTGCCATTTTTGCATAAATTACCTATGAACATTAAATGCGCATCGCTCGTCCAATCAACGCGGGATACCGAACACACTCAGCCAATCAGCGTGGAATATCCTTCTCTGATATCCGCTGTGAACTCCGGTCACATACAGGACCATGGGCTCACATGGACGGTACTGATTACCTGCTCAAAGGCGACAAAACACATGCACGTTGATTCGAGCTTGATACCGTCGGCCTAAATCGTAAGCGTCGCAGTGGCGGTTTAATGGATAGCAGCATGTCACTAAGCGTATCGGTCAAACAATTAAGCATAGTGGGGCTGCTACGCGACGATGCTTTAGGGGAAACCCTGATATATATTCTGACTGGTGTTTAAATCAGACAGTCACATATTCATCACTTAAGAATATGCAGCATATGGCAAAATATTAGATTTTGTAAAGGCCCACACTGATGAGGTCATATATCCCGAACATAAACTTCCGAACTGTTTGCAATTAAAGGGGTTAATTTTTTTTTTTTTTTGGGGGGGGGGGGGGGGGGGGGGGGATGAATTTCTCTCTCAACTTTCTACTAGTGACATAATTACAAGCAATTAATAGCAATAGCTGACCGATTTGCCATGTGGTACATTACATGCTTATTCCATCAACTATTTAAAACAAGAGCTTTACAAGTCATCAAAACCTCTGCAATGGCACATCTGGCTCTGTTAGAAGACCTGCACACTTCCATAAGACCTGACGGGGTATTTCAGGAGCACAGAGATTCTTTTTTTTCCCTGGAGAGTGACAAGTGGTTATTAAGTCACTTTCATCTCCCAAAGCATCCGGGGTGGTGGTGTGGCAGCATGGGAGATGGAGCAGACGTGCTTTCTCGCTCGCTCTCTGCTCGCGGTCTGGCTCTGTGGGGCTTCAGGCCGGTTTGTCGACCTGAAGGCTGAACACCACTGGTGTCTGGCTCTGACTGATCTGAAACATCACTGACTGTTTTTTCTTCACCTATACGTAGCCTAAAGATTTGTTAACTATTACTGTTATATACAGGAGCCCACACTGGCTGTAACCTACACATCACGGATGTCTAAATTAATTATTAAAACATCAGCTGGAGTTCGATTGTCGAAAGCAACGCTGTCAACTGCAGCAGTGATTTTTTTCCCCCCATACTGCATTTTTCCAGCTTCTATGATTCTCCTTTTTAGGCTGCCAAATAGAAATAATTAATTCAATTGGAATAAAAAAAAAAAGCGTTTGAGCTTCTGTTTCGAGGGTGGATAAGTTCTGGAGAAGTGGTCAGCACGGTCGCCTCACAGCAAGAAGGTTCCGGGTTTGAACCCAGTGGCCGGCGAGGGCCTTTCTGTGTGGAGTTTGCATGTTCTCCCCGTGTCCGCGTGGGTTTCCTCTGGGTGCTCCGGTTTCCCCCACAGTCCAAAGACATGCAGTTAGGTTAACGTGGGGCAGCCTTGGGCTGAGGTGCCCTTGAGCGAGGTACCGAACCCCTGACTGCTCCCCGGGCGCTCTGGTATGGCTGCCCACTGCTCTGGGTGTGTGCGCGCGTTTGTCACTGCTTCAGATGGGTTAAATGCAGAGGATGAATTTCACTGTGCTTGAAGTGTGCATTTGACAAATAAAGGTTTCTTCTTCACTGGCTGTATTACGCCTCTCCATAGTGTAAAGTCTGGAGGCGAGGCCTCTAAACCGAGAATATTTAGGGGCGTGATATTTAAGTGATGGGTTTCAGTGGTGACGTTGATCTGGCACTGACCATTCTTACACTGCGATTGGCGAGATACAAATCGTTCTTGAGTCACACATGAATCCTGTCATACAATGATTTCTGCACTCGAATCTGCGCCGGTTTCTACATTAAATTGAATACTGAGGGTCAATTTGTGAAGGATTGCAATTCAGGAGAATCTAAATCCCATACATAGTTTATTATTGTTTCATGTATTTTTATGATTAAGCCCTGTGATGACCTGGCGACTTGTCCAGGGTGTACCCTGCCTTTCGCCTGTAGTCAGCTGGGATAGGCTCCAGCTTGCCTGCGACCCTGTAGAACAGGATAAAGCGGCTACAGATAATGAGAGGAGATGAATGAGATCATTATTACTCCTACTACAACTCCTGTTCTGTAGCCCAGCTCAGTGTTGTGTGTGAGATTGGACTGGATTGGAGATCAGATTGTGCGGTGCATCAGCTGGCAGCACCGTTTATGTGCAGATCATCTGTTTGGACACCAGAACATGAGTTCCCTCTTTACACAAGTAAAATAGTACACTATGTCGCCATCTAGTGGTCATGTCTAACCGTCTTGTATTCTACTGACCTTTTTCCTCTTGCAGATTCTGATTAATTCACCTATATTGCATTTGACACAATTCTACATTCTCTACAGGCTATATATTATATACAGCAACACTGTACATGGTGCTTTACAAATCTGCATACAGTAAGTTTATATCAATACTACAGTTAAATAAATAAGCACATTATAAAATCTAATCGTGTACTTATTTCGTTTCAATTTGTGAATGTTTTTTCTGTTCTTTTCCCTGGCAGCCAGCATGACCATGTACTACCTCATTAAACCACCAGAAGAACCTCCACAAACAACCACTGATTTTAAAACCCACAAATATGTTGTTTAAAGGAGCATTAGGTCAGAGTGATCATTTATCTCAAGTTAAGTGAGTGAGTTCAACATTGAGATTTTTTTTTTTTTTTTTTTACTCCTTGAGCCCTCCCCAATTCCTGCCCATGTTCACAAAGCTCCACCCCCAGGACCTACAGCGCCCACTAAAGACAGATACTGCCAATTTAGTGACGTTATCGTTAGATTTAATGACGTTTTTTGACCTTCCCTAGAAACTACAAATCTTTTCTCGTGACTAGAGACTCCTGGCAACTTTGGCAGCCTCCATTCTCATTGTCTAACAGCAGCAAAAATCAGTAGGTGTGTCACACATCTCCCTTAGTTAGCTACTTCTATGCTAACGCATCACAAAACTCGGTTTATTTTGGTCAGATGATGACAGCTCATTCACACAAAACAGTCAGTTAACAGTTACTTAGTGATGATTAAAAAAAAAAAAAATCGGTGCTTTGGGACGTGCCTATAAAATGACTGACAGAAGGCCCAACCAAACAATTACAATACGGAGTGAAGTGCATTTGCAGTTTTTAAATTTTTTTAGCCAAATAATACACTGGTGCTGAGGTCTGGGCTTACACCATTATTTTTATCATGTTCTAAACATTTTCCAGGTTAATTGTACATTTTGGAAATGTACACTACCGTTCAAAAGTTTGGGGTCACTTTGAAATGTCCTTATTTTTGAAAGAAAAGCACTGTTCTTTTCAATGAAGATCACTTTAAACTAATCAGAAATCCACTCTATACATTGCTAATGTGGTAAATGACTATTCTAGCTGCAAATGTCTGGTTTTTGGTGCAATATCTCCATAGGTGTATAGAGGCCCATTTCCAGCAACTATCACTCCAGTGTTCTAATGGTACAATGTGTTTGCTCATTGCCTCAGAAGGCTAATGGATGATTAGAAAACCCTTGTACAATCATGTTAGCACAGCTGAAAACAGTTTAGCTCTTTAGAGAAGCTATAAAACTGACCTTCCTGTGAGCAGATTGAGTTTCTGGAGCATCACATTTGTGGGGTCGATTAAATGCTCAAAATGGCCAGAAAAATGTCTTGACTATATTTTCTATTCATTTTACAACTTATGGTGGTAAATAAAAGTGTGACTTTTCATGGAAAACACAAAACTGTCTGGGTGACCCCAAACTTTTCAACGGTAGTGTAAACAAAATCAACTGCTATTACTTTAAAATAGTTTTTTTTGTTTGGTTCAGATAACAGCAATGACTTCTGGGTAAACTGTGCTACTGAAGTCTGGAGTGCTGTGATTTGACCAACTTGACAACGCAAAGCTGTTCGGGCTTAACACCTCGTACCTCACTCGGCTCCACCCCGCCAGCCCCCTGAGTGTCACCGATTGGCCGAAACACCGCCCGTCGGCCTGCTCAGGGCAACCTGATAAAGGTTTCCATGGTAACGCATCACCACAGGCGTTTAGTGCGTCAGGAAGGCGGCTGCCTTGCATCATGGGAAATGGAACAGATCCATAAGCGCAAACAACCTGAGAACAACAAACAGAACATTTATCTGCTCTCTGGTCCTGTCCCCTTCTGTAAACATGCATTTAAATATTTACAAACATAATATCTGTTTATTTATTTATTTTTTAAGATTTTTTCTGGGCTTTTTTCACCTTTATTGGATAGGACAGTGTAGAGACAGAAAATGAGCGGGAGAGAGAGACGGGAGGGATCGGGAAATGACCTCGGGTCAGAATCGAACCCGGGTCCCCGGATTTATGGTATGGCGCCTTATCCACCTGAGCCACGATGCCCCCCATGTTTATTTATTTTTTTTTTTTCACGGTCCGGTTTCCATCAAATCCCGTGCTCTGATTGGCTGGCGAGCAGGTCTGTATCCTACGGTACGGACCCCGGTTACAGACCTTTGGCGACTCGCTCGTTCACAACAACAAACATGGTAGCAATTTTTGTCAACATTTATTTTCGCATTTCTCAGGAGAATAGCCTTAATTTTACTGCATGGACAGCGATAACGACAGTGTTCACAGCGAAAGCGAGTTTTACTACCTTGAGGAAGAAGAAATAAAACATTTCAGGAGAAACCTAAAAACCTGTAACTGTTGCTAACGCCGAGCAAAAACATGGCTGAATCCTGAATGACTCCTATTTGTATAAATAGGGGACTACATAGGCAGCAAAATGTAGTTTTTTTTCCTGCCATGGAAGTGCACTTGTATACTGAGGAGGAAGCCATTTGCATTACAGCCATGAATGAGGATTCAAAATGGCGGCTCAGCTCGGTTTTCCCTTTCGGGCGCTCTCGTTTTCTGTTAGAATTTGGTAAAGAAAAAAAAAATATATATTATTTACCAGCTTAAGGTCGGTCTGTATGGTGAAATACCGTGACCTCGGCCTTGAATACTGACCTCGGCCCAGAGGGCCTCGCTCAGTACTTTCAAGACCTCGGTCACGGTATTTCACGATACGGACCTCCCAGCTGGTAAATATATATATATTCATATTCTAACACTCCATTATCCATGACTGTATATACTGTTACATACAGCATCACTCTGCTGCAGCACTTACCTCTGGAACTTAACTATAAATAACACTGTTCAGGCACGGCCTAAAGGTGGAGCTACCGAAGAGTGTAAAATGTGTTAGGAAATAAGCCCATGTTGTTTTTTTAAAAAGCAAATTAAAAGTAAGGGCTGGATTTAAAAAAAAAATATATATATATATATATATATATATATATATATATATATATATATATATATATATATATATCTCTTCTGTAAGTAAAGATACAAATTGTTGTCGTCCGGTGGTCAAGCGTTTATGATACACGCTACCTTACACTTACGATCGGTTCCCTGTGGTGGTATACATTCATCCTTCGTACAGACAGTCACAAAAGCCATATAGAAATCAGGTTGATGCTTTACCATATTCTCTTAAGTATGAAGCTCCACTAATACTGTATTCTTCACTTCTGGTTAGATGCTAAATGCATTTCGTTGGCTTTGTACCTGTACTCTACACAACGATAAAGTCAAATCTAATCTAATCGTATTTAATACAAAGGAGACGTGCTACTATCCCACCTTCTTGCCTGAGACGGTTAGAGAGTCTGCCAGATGCCACATGGGGGCGCTGTTCTGTCTCAGCCTGTAGGGGACAGTCAGCGTGTCCAGGGCTAGAGCCAACATAGAACTGCTGTGATACCACAGAGAGGGCTAGAGAGAGACGGGGGTGTGAGACAATATTATTAATATTAGGCACAGACACACCTACAGACAGATGAAGAGGCTGACAGACAGATTCCTAATCACCAGGTTTAACACATGACTGATAAAATGTATAAACTTCACTGAACTTACATCATAGCTGAGGAGAGGGAAAGTGGTGGGTGGAGCCGGACGCCTCCCTAACCCGCCCCTCAGGGTCAAAGGGCAGAACATTGAACTGTGATTGGCCATGTGCATCATTCCCAGGGCACAGTTCATCATGTGATACACCTCCTTAATTGGACTCTGTCCAGGAAAGAAACACAAACAGTCAGACAGACAGAGAGACAGACAGACAGGAAATTACCAACAAGACCAAATGACTTACTGAGTCAGGGTGACTGACAGGAGCCATGCCCCATGTCAGGATGCCCCGTCCACTGTAGGAGTCCTGCAGCAGCTCTGTGACCTTTGACCCCAAACCTGAGAAACCATCAGCCATATCGCACAGCACCTGGAACCCCTGATGAACAGACAGTTGTCTTGGTAACCAGGAACACCGACATACTTATCTACACTCGAATTGTGTGCGCGCACTTGCACTGGATTAATCTCAAACTGTCTGTCTCTCTCATCATTGTCCAATTGTCTGTCCCGTCTCATCACCTGTTTGTCTGTCTGTCCATCTCATTAACTGTATATTTGTCTCATCAATTGTCTATCTGTCTCTCATTAACCATCTGTATGACTGACCTACCACCTGTCTATTCAACCGTCTGTCCATCCGTCTCTCTCAGCGACCGTCTGTCCCTCTCAACAACCGTTTCTCTGCCTCATCATTGTCCAATCACCTGTCTGCCTCCCCATCTCATCACCTGTATGTCTGATCACCTGTCTGGTTGATCAACCACCCATTTCAGCGGCAGTTTGTCTCAAGTGTAAGGTCACTTTGGACAAAAGCTTCAGCCAACTGTGCAAAACGTCTCTCTCATGACCTGTCTATCTGACTCTCTCATCACTGTCTGATCAGACATCAGAACTGTGAGCACAGGGACCCCCCAGGGTTGCGTACTGAGCCCTCTGCTGTACACCCTCTTCACCTATGACTGTGTGGCCTCTGAGTCCAATACCAGCGTTACAAAGTTCGTGGACGACACCACAGTCATTGGACTGATCACCCGTGGAGAGGAGACAGCATATAGGAGAGGTGGCAGGAAAATAATATCTCCTTAAATACAGATAAGACCAAGGAGATGATTATTGATAAAAGGAGGAGGAGGGAGCAGCACGCCCCAATATACATTGGGAAGACAGAAGTGGAGACGGTAAAACCTTTTAAGTTCCTCGGCACTCACATCAGTGAGGACCTCACCTGGTTTCACAACACTCAGCAGCTTCTGAAGAAGTCACAGTAGAGACTGTATTTCTTGAGAAGGCTGAGGAAGTTTGGTGTGCCAACCAAAATCCTCAGCAACTTCTACCGATGCGCAGTCAAGAGTGTCATCACCAGCTCCATCACAGTGTGGTATGGAAACTGCACTGCTCAGGACAGGAAGGCTCTCCAGCGGGTGATAAAGACTGCCCAGTCCATCTCTGGAACAGCCTTCCCATCACTACAGGGCATTTACAACACCAGGGTCATCAAGAGGGCTCATAACATTATTAAGGACAACACACACCCACAACACGGTCTCTTTACACTCCTGCCATCAGGGAGACGCTACCGGAGTGTCAAATCAACTACAAGACTCACAAACAGTTTCTATCCACAGGCTATCAGGCTCCTGAACGATACAACACACTAAATCCTGCACTCCCCATTCTCCAGCATCCCCACTGCAGCTACCGGTTTGTCACTTTACAAATTAACCCAGGGTTTTTTTTATTTTTAAGTTTTACTACTTATTACTTTTATTCCCTTTTTAAGACACACTTTCATCATGTGTTTGTGTGTGTGTTACTGTTGTGTATAAGGAGAGCAGCAAAGTAAAAATTTCTTTGCATTGTCTGAACCTCCGTGTTTTTTACTACACATATGACAAACTTCTTGAATCTTGATCACCTGTCTCATTAACTGTCTGTCTCGACCCCAGCCATGTGTGATCATGCATGTGTTCTGATTGGATGACTGTACCTGCAGGTAGTCACACTCTTCAATGAAAAAATGCAGTTTATCTTCCAGATCCTCCAACACAGAGCCCTGTAACAGCGCCTCCCCCTGACCGAACGCCTCCAACCGTGCTGCCTCGCTGTCTCACACACACACACAGACACACACAGTCTGAGTTTTGTTTCCAGCCACTGTGTGTGTGCGTGCGTGCGCGTGCATGCGTCCTAACCCGTCATGATTGTACTGATTGATGATGGATATGGTACGAGGGTGGAGGTGGAGCCTAAGGAAGTCTGACCACACCCTCACACTGTCCTCCAGCCTATAGGATCGCTGCATTCGCTCCAAACTGCTGTTCACCGTCTCCACAGCAACAGGCCTTCCTGTTTCAGTCGGCGAGACAACTTTAAACACTGTGTGTTATTAAATCAAGTACACATTATCATAATTTAAGAAGTGTGTGTGCATGTGCAATTACATCTGCATGTCTATAACTTTTTTGTCTGCATTCACACACACAATCACATGCAACTCACCTGAAGAGGAGTGTTTGGCTGGAGCAGATGAATTGAAGTCTGGCTCTGCTAACAACTCCCCTGTCTATACAGAAACACACACACACACACACACACACACACACACACACACACGAGAGAATGTCAACTAAATATATAAATATACACTACCGTTCAAAAGTTTGGGGTCACTTTGAAATGTCCTTATTTTTGAAAGAAAAGCACTGTTCTTTTCAATGAAGATCACTTTAAACTAATCAGAAATCCACTCTATACATTGCTAATGTGGTAAATGACTATTCTAGCTGCAAATGTCTGGTTTTTGGTGCAATATCTCCATAGGTGTATAGAGGCCCATTTCCAGCAACTCTCACTCCAGTGTTCTAATGGTACAATGTGTTTGCTCATTGCCTCAGAAGGCTAATGGATGATTAGAAAACCCTTGTACAATCATGTTAGCACAGCTGAAAACAGTTGAGCTCTTTAGAGAAGCTAAAAAACTGACCTTCCTTTGAGCAGATTGAGTTTCTGGAGCATCACATTTGTGGGGTCGATTAAATGCTCAAAATGGCCAGAAAAATGTCTTGACTATATTTTCTATTCATTTTACAACTTATGGTGGTAAATAAAAGTGTGACTTTTCATGGAAAACACATCTGAGTGACCCCAAACTTTTGAACGGTAGTGTATAAACAGAGAGTACATAAACTAAATATCAGGCTTACGACCTTTACACACGGATATAACAAAATCGTAACGCAGAGAAGCGAAAAATTTGTGGATGATATTTTCGCTCAGAAAGTAAACACACCAAATTCGATGTGAATTTTTTAAATATGTTTTGTTCTAGTTCGTGCTCGTTTCATGCCTCAACCGTCAGTAGTGTCCTGAGCGAACGAGGGAGTCGTCTAGTAGTGATGAAGACTATAATTATCGACAGGATTTTGAACAACAAAAAAAAAGCCGCGATCACAGTGTTGTGGGTTCATGAGTGAAGTAATGTGGAGGTTTATTCCTGTCTTTTAAAGTTCAATTAAAACAAAAAAGTTTGTGTGTGTGTGTGTGTGTGTGTGTGTGTGTGTGTGTGTGTGTGTGTGTGTGTGAGAGAGTGAGAGAGAGAGAGACTCACATCCAGCTTGTCGAGGTCCTGCAGGAATGGGTTTCTATCTGCAGGAGCTTCTGCATGAGTGACTAGATCACCCTGCCTGGAAAACACACACACAGTCAGTCACTGGAGTAATCATAACACACAATATTTTATTTTTTTATATATATATATATATATATATATATATATATATATATATATATATATATATGACAATTAAAAAGTAATGAGCCACACACAGACCATGTGAAGGTGGTGTTGTCGTGCTCTGTGGAGTACAGACAGCCTTCCTGTTTCAGAGTCTGCAGACTTCCTGCACAGTGGCACAACAATTTATAATTATACACTGTCGGTGCAATTGCACTCCTCACACAGGGCACCAAAATTACGTGAGTGCAAGTGAGTTATTAAATCGGTCTCATAAAATATATCAGTTCATTAATTTTACTCATCAATATTTCTATTAATTATTAAATTAATTAATTAATTACTCTAGTGATGCACTAGATCAGTGAAGGCAAATGTGAATTCTTTGATGGCAGAGGATGGCTTCAAGCAATACTGCAGCAAAACAGACAAGACAGTTTCTGGTGAATATTTAATTTCTTAAAATGACAATCAAATGAGGATAATACTGATCTGGTACATTCAATAATACTAGCAGCAGTCGAACAATCAAGGCACAAAATGGTGATATGAGATAGTAGTGTGTTTACAGGCTGAACAAAGGGTCGTCTGTGTGTGAAAACGTGGGGGAAGGGACCATAGGCGCTCTGTGTGACTGATCAGACAAAGGATTTTAATGAAGGTGCATAATCGCTGGCCCATATGAGGATCGAACCCGCAATCTTAGCCTTATAAGCACCATGCTCTAACCAGCCCTTAGTTTACTGAGGTCTGAATGTTGAGATGTACATAACGGTGCATGGTAAGAAAGTGTTAGAGAGAGGGCATACAAAATCTATCTACCAGAGTAAAACTGAGAAATACAATAACGTGATCAGACCAAAGCTATCCGATTATTGTGCACACACTTGAAACAACCTTAGGTTTAAATAGCACTTTTCACATAAATTAATCAAGCTAGGACTAACGTTGCCCAAATGCCAGCCTTACTTGGGACCGCTCTTGCGTGGCAGCTGAAGGAGTTTGTCGATGATCCTCCGTTTCAGCATATTCTTCTGAAAAGAGCGGAGCACAGCTTCAATTCAGCTTAATGCAGCTCTGATATGTTGCAGAAGTCCTTCACAGGCGGGATCTCATTGATCCAGAAGGTCCTTGGTCCAGTGCTCGTTGGCTGAAGACGTGGAGGGAACCGCTCACCTCTACTCTTCCTAATTTGCATTATTATGGTGTAGTAACAACGGTAGCCAGTTTCAAACACAACAAAAGCAAAATAATGCGAATTAGGTACTTTTTAAACAGTGGCCAGTGGTCCATACTAGGGGTGGGTATTGCCAAGGACCTCACGATACGATACGCATCACGATACTTGAGTCACGATACGATACTGCAATATATTGCGATATTCTACATAGTTCACTGAAAAATGTAAACGCATTATGCATCTTAAAATCCGAGTTGTATGTACATCAGATGATAGTGATAATTCATGCGACAAACTGAGTCAAAACAATGCAATTCTAATTATCCATGCCATTTTATTGTAACTATACAAGCGCAAGTTACAACATATTTGCAGAAACAACACACTGTCTGGAACACATTGAAAAGTGCAGTGTGCATCTTAGTCTCCCTGAGCACAATTATGAAACAAAGTGCAGTGTGGGTCAGTGTCCACACACTGAAACTGAATTGAAACCTCAGTGAATCACGTTTCTTCTGAACTTTGAGTAAATACTCAAAATAAAATGAAATTGACTAAAATTTCTCACACTAAAATTGAAAATGCAAAATAAAAGTGCAGCTTCTTGCCTTTGGTCTTAAATGACAAAATTAAGTTCACAGTTACAGTAAGTCACACATCACTGAAGTAGACGGGAGGACTTTGGCGCTGTCCAGTGTAGTTTGCTTCGGGTCGGGTTTCGGTGGCTCCGGCTGAGCTAATATGTCGGGGTGGTGTCGTGCTAAGTTAAGTTCGCAAGTTTGCTGTGTTACCTGAATATCTAATTGGAGCGAAACAGGTTTTGCAAAGTGAGTACTCTTTGTCCAGCTCACTGTTTTTTTTTTCCTCCTTTCCTTTGGAATCCAAAGTGCCTCCAAACATCTGCCTTAAAGTTCGGCGGGATCTCTAGGTTTACATTAACAGCCATGCTTGCTTGTTTTTTTTTTTCCCCTCACTGCAACCACCGGGAAAAAAAAGAGAAGACGAAGAGTGCCTTGCAGTGAGGTAGCGGCACAGCGACACCTCGCGGAGCGGAGGTGCGGAAGTCGTACTGGATTTACAACCCGTCTGAAACATGATTTATTATTTGAAAAAATATCGATATTGAATCGGAAGACAAAGTATAGCGATATATCGCCGTATCTATAATTTTGCCCACCCCTAGTCCATACAACAACGTGTTTGTTCCTTCACTTCCACCTGCAGGCCATAGTGTCTCTTTAATACCAACAGAGCGCCAGTCAAGAGGAGTGGCAGAGAGAGACAGACGCTTCTTAGCGCACCGGTCCGAGAGAGCAGAGATGCCGGGCACCGGTAGCTGTACGCATCCGCAGCTGTGACGAGGTATTTGCACGGCGGGACGCAGAAGACTTGTGTTGGGAGGTCGAGCAGAGAGAGTAAAATTTGTTCAGACCATCCAATTTATTGGCGAGCTTGTGCCACAATCCACAGTAGTGCACCACCCAATTGTGGCGCAGTGAAAGATGAGATTAAGCAGATATTGTCCAAGGCAGGAACTGAGAACTATGGGAAATGTAGTTGCAGAGATGTGCTGTACCTACATCATGTGTGTATTTCTATGATCACATCTCTCCACGTAAACACACTACACTGTCACACTTAATGTAGGTGCAGCATGTGCTAACCGTGATGCGGCACAGGTTTAGTTGCTCTCCACAGGATGTTGTTCCAAGCTCTACTCAGTTCTTCCTGAGTTTGAGCTCATCACTGGTGTACACCTCGTTCTAAACCCTCTGTATGTACTGAAGCTTCGCTTGATTGCCGACTTTGATTTCTTCTGTTATCCACCACAGGTTCTCTCCGCTCCCCGGTCTTCCAGGCCATATGGTGTTCCTGAGCTCGCCAGCACATTCTTTTTATTTAAAATCGTACCAAACAGTTGATTGGGCTATACCTAATGTTTTCACGATTTGTCTGATAGGTTTGTTTGATTTTTGAGCCTTTTGGTCCCTTTAAAACCCACAGATAAAATGCTGTAACTCCGACACTGTTCAGCTGATTTGGATGTAAATAACCTTTAATTAAAGCTGAAAGTCTGCACTTCAGTATACTGTACTACACAACAATCAAAACTCTCAATGTCAAAATATTTATGGACCATTTCATTTACACATTGAGTGAGTGAGTGAGTGACACACGAAGAAAGAAAAATAAACCAACAATCAACAGGCCGAGAGATAAATAGAAAGGCAGGCAGACAGTTAGGAAAACAAACAGGCCTGAGTTTCCCAAAAACATCGCAGCACAAAGATCATCATTAAACGGTAGTGCGAACAGCACAATGAACACCCTCTCTCCTAGTTAACATGCTCTTCATGTTAAGAGGCTTTTGGGAAACCCACCCCAAACTGGTCGGTCTCTCTCTTGTCCATCGTGTTTCGATGAAGACCACGGACATCTCCCTCGTTTACTGTTTGTTATGCATTTGTGTATGGCTGATGAGGCCAATGCAAGCTCGGAACCCCCTCCCACATGTGGAGCACACACGATCTGCATGATTTGGTATTAGACTGCTGCTGCTAGCATGCACTTTCCTGCTAGCTCTCTTCTCTTCTGCTGCTTCAGTGAGACGCTGCTCAGACTGCAGGGCACCACTGTGGATTTGGGCTCTCCATCCTGGTCTGTCCACCGCAGATTTTTCCCAGGTATCCGGGTTGATGTCAAAGCTCCTTCGGGACTCCTTTAGGCCGTCTTTAAAACACTTCTTTGGGTGGCCACGAGAGCGCTTCCCTTCACACAGTTCGCCATAGAGCAGTCTCTTTGGAAGTCGGTCATCAGGCATGCGGACGAGATGTCCTGCCCATCTGAACTAGGCCTTCTGAAGCAGGCAGTGGATGCTTGGTAGTCCCGCACATTCAAGAACTTGTGTGTCTGGGATTCAGTCCTGCCACCAGATATGCAACAGGTGCCACAGACAGGTGGTGGGGAAGTTGGAGCTTTCTGGCCTGGCTTGTGTACACAGTCCAGGTCTCATAAGCATACAACAGTGTTGGTAAAATGACCACCCTGTACACATTCAGGATGGTTTCTCGGCTGATGTCTCTGTGCTCCCAGACTAGGGCTGTGCCGATAGACGATGCCATCGTCCATCGACGATGGTGGTCATCCATCACGATGGAGAGCCACCATCGTGATACCACGCCCCCTCCTGTCAAACATGCATATACGGTATCATCTGGGCCTATTTAATCTAAAAAGTTAGTTTTTTGTTAGTTTAGTTAGTTAGTTTTGTTTAATATATAAATATATTATAACAATTATATATAAATATATAACTATATAAATCATTATAAAGTAATATCCTATTACCGCTTGTTCACGTAGGCTATGGTGCAGGGACGTGCTAGTGAACATAACATGGTTACGCAAATACAGTATGCTACTAATAATAAATTTTGACTTCATTTTTTAGCCTACACTATACTTTTAATGTAAAATTTGTCATGTTGTTCAAACAAATAGCCACTATTAACGACTTTAGTCGGGAAATATTGCACCTTATCAAACGGCAGTGAAGCGCAGACTTCGGCAGAAGTCAAATAACTTTAATCTGGTAAACAGGCCTACTTTCAGACACAAAATGGTCCACTCTAAGCCATAATGTCAAACCAAATGGAAGAATCAAGGTGATTCTGACAAATGTAAAGACAGTAAAAAAAAAAACAATATTAAATCATGATTTTAAAAGCTGGTGCAATAATTCAAACACTAATAAATTGGAAAAATTAGCGCGTTCAAGTGCGCACTAAAGGCCGAAACGCATCTTCAATTGATATGGTGTAAATAAACAATGAGTAATAGCTTAAGTGTAGTTTCTTCTCATAGTTTGAATCCTAGTCTTTCATTGTTAGAGCAGATTAATATCTTACCGTGATCAGTGAGTGCTCGGGGAGGTTCATTTCCACCTGCGCTTTGCGCAGCTCATTTCTCCGAAGCCAGCTGTGCGCAAACGCAGTGTTGACTGCTCGGCAAACTCCAAACGCTCAGTCTGTACTGGCCCTCTGTTGCGCAAGCGAGTTGGTTATGGCCAGGTTCAAATTGTGCCCAAAACAACTTAACCACGGCCATTTCAATTGCCTGATGGCTGTGACAATATTCGCCCCGTTGTCCGTTGTTATGCAGGCGATCTTTTTCTCCTCTATTTTCCATTCGGCAAGTGTCTCGCACAATGCGTCTTCTAAATTGTCCGCTGAATGTGTCTCTGGCATGAAACTTGTCTGCAGGCATTTGGACTGCATTGCCCACTCTCGGTCCACATAATGTACGGTAGCTGACATATAGGGCATCATGTTGCAGCTGGACCACATATCCGTTATCAAGGCCAAATATTCCACATCACCTAGCGCTTTTTTTTCTTTACGTGCCAAAGCCTCGGATGAGTATCTAATAATAATAATAATAATAATAATAAAAATAAATTTAATAATGTGGTATTAAAATCCCCCCCGCCCACAATATGATCGTCCATCATGATGTCTGCACTGTAAACATCGTCGATGCCAATTAAGGGGACATCGCACAGCCCTATCCCAGACTGTGGAACACAGTCTGCCGAAAGCTGCACTGCCCTTTGCGATCCGGCTGGTCACTTCGACGTTGGCACAGACGTCTCTGGACAGTGTGCTGCCAAGATACGTGAACTTGCTGACCACCTCAAGTCTCTGCCCTTGAACTTAAATGTCAGGCTCTGTGTACTCCTTGCCTGGTGCCGGCTGGTACATGACTTCGATTTTCTTGGTGTTGATGGTGAGGCCGAAGTCATCGCAAGCAGTAGAAAGGACGGCCATACAAGCCTGCATGCCAGATTCAGAGCTGCTGCTCAAGGCACAGTCGTTGGCAAACAGGAATTCATGAATGATGTCGTTTAGGACCTTGGTCTTAACCTGAAGTTATCGTAGGTTGAACACACCACCATCCATGCGGTACCTGATGGGGATACCAACGCTGCAGTCTCTGAAGGCATCTGTTAGCATGGCAGTGAGCATCATGCTGAACAGGGTTGGTGCCAGGACACACCCATTTCACGCCGCTGATCACTTCAAAGGCATCGGATACCTCTCCATCATCCAGGACCTGTACACGCATTCCTTCGTGGTATGGAAACTGCTCGGCTGTGGACAGGAAAGCTCTGCAGAGGGTGGTGCGCACAGCACAGAAGATCACACGTTGCAGCCTGCCATCCATAGATGCAGGAGCAGAGCGGCCCGCATCATGAGTGACACCATCCACCCAGCACACAGACTATTCAGCCTCCTCCCCTCAGGAAAAAGACTCTACAGCATCAGGGCCAAAACATCAAGGCTCCAGCACAGCTTCTTCCCAGAAGCTGTGAGATTAATGAACACTAAGCCTAAGCTGCCCCCCCACTCCCCTCATTTTGCACATATTGAAGTTTTTACTGTTCACCTGAACACTTTTTAAATCATGGTTGCACTATTTTTCTATTCTATTTATTTTTAATTCTTCTATTTATATACACTGCTGGGCCTGAGGCACAAATTTCATTTACATGTGAAACATGCAAATGACAATAAAGAATCTTGACCTTGAACTGTCTGACCATGGTGACAAACTTGTCAAGGCAGCCGAAATTAGACATGATTTTCCACAGTCCTTCCTGGCTCACAATGTCAAAGGCTTTTGTCAGATCCACAAAGGTGATGTACAGGTCCTGTCCCTGTTCCTGGCACGCAGCAAACACCATATCTGCTGTTCCTCGTCCAGTTCTGAACCCGCACTGGCTCTCTGGCAGGTAACCATGCTCAAGGTGTGTGATCAGGCGATTCAGCAGGACGCGAGCCGGGATCTTTCCAGCTATAGATAGCAGGGAAATCCCACGATGATTGTCGCACACTTGACGGTTGCCTTTCCTCTTGTACAGGTGCACAATAGAGGCGTCTTTCAGCTCCTGAGGGATTGCTTCTTGATCCCACATGGCTTGAAAGAGCTCGGTGAGCTTAGTGATGAAGGGCTGACCACCCGCCACGCACACCTCTGCTGGGATGGCATCAGCTCCCGGAGCTTTTCCAGAGGAAAGAAGGTTGATGGCCTTCTCCACCTCGGACTCAGTGATGGGGCAGATGGCCGGTTCAGGACACCACAGAAGTGCTCAGCCCATTGTTCTAGGATCTGTGTCTTGTCAGTTAAGAGGGTGGCACCATCAGCACTGTAGATGGGTGAGGTACCAAAGGGTTGTGATCCATACAGAGTGTGTAGGGCATTGAAGAAATGGGGATCATGTTTTGAGGCGTAGACCTCAATCTCCATTGCTTTTCTGCTCAGCCAGCAGTCTTGCATCTCTCTCAGCTTGGTCTGGAGAACTCTGCGAGCCTCTGAAAAAGGCTGCTTTCTTGGGATGGGATGAAGGATCTTCCTGGTGAGCCTTGTGTAGTTGTCGCTTCTTCTCAGTGAGCTACTGTATCTCCACATCATTCTCATCAAACTAGTCCTTGTGCTTGCGCTCAGAGGGACTGAGGTGGGGGAGGGCTGTGGTGTGGACCAGACCTTGGAAGGCCGCCCAGTCTTCTTCAGTGGTCTTGACTTTAAACTGGAGAGCACAGACCTGGGTGTCGAGTTCGTTGCTCAATTTCAGTCGGGCGTCTTCAGACTTCAGCTTGCCAACATCCAGCCTCTTCTTAGATTTCTTCCCTTGCGGGCATCTCTTGGGCTGGGTGTGAAGATTCATCTTGCTAATGACAAGTCTGTGATTGGTCCAGCACTCGACACCACACATGGGCTTGGTGACTCTGACATCATGCTGGTCCCTCTGTCTAACAAGGACGTAGTCGACGAGATACCAGTGCCGATCTTGGGTGCATCCATGTTGTTCTGTTGCGGGCTGGGAAGTGGAAGACAGTGTTGGTGATGAGAAGCTGGTTTGAGGCACACATCTTCAGCAACAGAAGGCTGTTACTGTTGCACTTGCCAATGCCATGTCTCCCGATGATGCTGTTCCAGTCCATACCAACTCTAGCATTGAAGTCACCAATGATGATGAGCTCGTCAGACTTGGGGACTGTGGCAATGAAGACTTCTAGGTCCTCGTAGAACTTGTCCTTGACATCATCTAGGTTTGTCATGGTGGGGGCATAGGCACTGATGGTGGTAAAACACTTTCTGGGCAGGGGGAGACGCAGAGTCATGAGTCGGTCGCTTCGACCCTTGGTAAGGCTTGTCAGTTTGCTAACAAAGCTGGACTGGATGCCGAAGCCCACACCTGCCTCATGTCGTTCTTCGCTGCTGCGGCCACTCCAAAAGAAGGTATAGCCAGCACCCACCTCTGTGAATTGTCCCTCCTCTGCCAAGTGGGTTTCGGACAGTGCAGCAATGCAGATGTTGTACCTGGACAGTTCATGTGCTACTAGCGCAGTTCTTCTCTCTGGTCTGTCTGTGTCAGGGTTGTCAAGCAGTGTGTGTACATTCCACAAAATGAGGGGTACCCTCTTTGTTTTCTCTCCTTTTCTTCGACCGCTGAAATGGGATCCCACCAGCCACGATATGCTGGTCAGGGTTGCGAGACAGGCAATTTTTAGGGTACCTTTTCTAGCCCCTTCCTCAGCCTACAGAGGTGAGGAGTGCATTCCTAAAGAGGGCTACTCAGTCGCTCAGATGGCTGCCGAATCCCGCTGCTGCTTCAGTCAACGAGAAGTGACCCTGTGGCCTGAGCCGCCTGTGTGCATGTCTACAGCTACAGTGGGGCAAAAAAGAATTTAGTCAGCCACCAATTGTGCAAGTTCTCCCACTTAAAAAGATGAGAGAGGCCTGTAATTTTCATCATAGGTACACTTCAACTATGAGAGACAGAATGGGGGGAAAGAATCCAGGAAATCACATTGTAGGATTTTTCATGAATTAATTGGTAAATTCCTCAGTAAAATAAGTATTTGGTCACCTACAAACAAGCAAGATTTCTGGCTCTCACAGACCTGTAACAACTTCTTTAAGAGGTTCCTCTGTCCTCCACTCGTTACCTGTATTAATGGCAGCTGTTTGAACTCGTTATCAGTATAAAAGACACCTGTCCACAACTTCAAACAGTCACACTCCAAACTCCACCATGGCCAAGACCAAAGAGCTGTCAAAGGACACCAGAAACAAAACTGTAGACCTGCACCAGGCTGGGAAGACTGAATCTGCAATAGGTAAGCAGCTTGGTGTAAAGAAATCAACTGTGGGAGCGATTATTAGAAAATGGAAGACCACTGATAATCTCCCTCGATCTGGGGCTCCACGCAAGATCTCACCCCGTGGGGTCAAAATGATCACAAGAACAGTGAGCAAAAATCCCAGAACCACACGGGGGGACCTAGTGAATGACCTGCAGAGAGCTGGGACCAAAGTAACAAAGGCTACCATCAGTAACACACTACGCCGCCAGGGACTCAAATCCTGCAGTGCCAGACGTGTCCCCTGCTTAAGCCAGTACATGTCCAGGCCCGTCTGAAGTTTGCTAGAGAGCATTTGGATGATCCAGAAGAGGATTGAGAGAATGTCATATGGTCAGATGAAACCAAAATAGAACTTTTTGGTAAAAACTCAACTTGTTGTGTTTGGAGGAGAAAGAATGCTGAGTTGCATCCAAAGAACACCATACCTACTGTGAAGCATGGGGGTGGAAACATCATGCTTTGGGGCTGTTTTTCTGCAAAGGGACCAGGACGACTGATCCATGTAAAGGAAAGAATGAATGGGGCCATGTATCGTGAGATTTTGAGTGAAAACCTCCTTCCATCAGCAAGGGCATTGAAGATGAAACGTGGCTGGGTCTTTCAGCATGACAATGATCCCAAACACACCGCCCGGGCAACAAAGGAGTGGCTTCGTAAGAAGCATTTCAAGGTCCTGGAGTGGCCTAGCCAGTCTCCAGATCTCAACCCCATAGAAAATCTTTGGAGGGAGTTGAAAGTCCGTGTTGCCCAGCGACAGCCCCAAAACATCACTGCTCTAGAGGAGATCTGCATGGAGGAATGGGCCAAAATACCAGCAAGAGTGTGTGAAAACCTTGTGAAGACTTACAGAAAACATTTGACCTCTGTCATTGCCAAGAAAGGGTAGATAAAGTATTGAGATGAACTTTTGTTCTTGACCAAATACTTATTTTCCACCACAATTTGCAAATAAATTCTTTAAAAATCAGACAATGTGATTTTCTGGATTTTTTTTTCTCATTTTGTCTCTCATAGTTGAAGTGTACCTATGATGAAAATTACAGGCCTCTCTCATCTTTTTAAGTGGGAGAACTTGCACAATTGGTGACTGACTAAATACTTTTTTGTCCCACTGTACAACTTCCAGTGAATCCACACCTGCTGCTTCATCGCTTGCCCATCGCCACAGGACTTCTAAGTGAAAAGGGTGATGTCGTGAGATGCACGTGAATTTGATTAAAGTGAGGTAGAGTTGAGCGGGGTCAGCCTCACTCTTTCGTCCATTCCTATCATACTCCAGTGGCAAGACAGAGCAAGATGGCTGGTTATAGGAATGGATGCAGCAGATAGCCATGGCTCCTTCTGTGCCCTGCCATGCCCTGAGCCTTCTGCAAGGCCTGCTGGTTCACCTTCTTAGCCATTGGACCTACTGTTGGTCACCTCCACCCTGTCAGTGCAAGTCCAGACTACGCATGTGTGGGAAGGGCGTTCCTTAAAGCTCGCTGAGGGCTTGAGGCCCAACAGCTACCCTCACCTGGTTTAGCCTGCCAAAGCGGTTTACCGGGGTGTGGCCGCTGCGCATGCTACAGCTACTAGGAGCCACAGGTGAGAGCTGGGTGCCAGAGGGAAGGCCAAGGATGGATGAGCTGTCCTAAAAAGGACACGGCAAGCTCACCCATTAGAGGTGCTAGCCCCCCCCACCAGAGGAGCTACTCTCACTGGACACTC
Organism: Neoarius graeffei; assembly: GCF_027579695.1. Taxonomy (NCBI): domain Eukaryota; kingdom Metazoa; phylum Chordata; class Actinopteri; order Siluriformes; family Ariidae; genus Neoarius; species Neoarius graeffei. Next base: position 121,541,581 of record NC_083570.1, on the reverse strand, counting down.
CATACAGGTCCCCAGACTGGTAAGAAGATAGAAAATGAGCCAGATCAGATGAGAGACAGGCAGACAGACACAGATCAACAGACTGAAAGACAGACAGACAATGAGACAGATACTGAAAAAGACAGATCATCAAACAGACAGGTAGAAAAATGTGTGTGTGTGTGTGTGTGTGTGTGTATATATACACCTTTTAGGTCGAGGGCAATGAGGCGGGGTGTGTAGGTAACGTGCCCCCCCAGGGTGAGACCTTCTCTGAACAGCACATCACTCTGCAGCTCATCCAGCGGGACATCAGGGTCATAACACAGAGACGCATCCTGAGAGAGAGAGAGAGACACTGAGACCTAGGAACACTGAGTAAGGGGGAAAGACACTGAGACGGAGAAAGGCAACAAGAGAGTGTGAGACATGCACATCAAGTTTAATGTCTCATCTCATCTCATTATCTGTAGCCGCTTTATCCTGTTCTACAGGGTCGCAGGCAAGCTGGAGCCTATCCCAGCTGACTACGGGCGAAAGGCGGGGTACACCCTGGACAAGTCGCCAGGTCATCACAGGGCTGACACATAGACACAGACAACCATTCACACCTACGCTCAATTTAGAGTCACCAGTTAACCTAACCTGCATGTCTTTGGACTGTGGGGGAAACCGGAGCACCTGGAGGAAACCCACGCGGACACGGGGAGAACATGCAAACTCCACACAGAAAGGCCCTCGCCACGGGGCTCGAACCCGGACCTTCTTGCTGTGAGGCGACAGCGCTAACCACTACACCACCGTGCCGCCCACCAAGTTTAATGTCTTCCAAAATAAATCTGTCTCTGCATCTGTCTGCCTGTTTCTGTCTTCATCTCGTTTCCCAATTCACAACCCGAACTCTCCTCCATCACACTCAATGAGTTCGGTGTCTTTAGCCCAAGCTGTGCATCACGTGATGGATAATATGTTTAGAAAATGTGCGAAACATTAACAAGTCAGAGAGACAGAGTGTGTGTGTGAGAGAGAGAGAGAGAGAGAGAGAGATACCTGTAAATTCCACCAGTGTGTCCCCACAAAGTTGGAGTAATGTCCGATCTGTAGAGTGAGCACTTCTCTACACACAGCGCTCATCCTGCCTGCCTGCTTGCTTGCTTGCTTGCTCTCTCTCTCTCTCTCTCTCTCTCACTCACTCACTCACTCACTCTCACTCTCTCTCTCTCTGCACTCCGGAGGTTTATCACACGACACGCGCACTGCAGCATGCTGAGCAAAAAACACACACTCACTTCCGGGTTTGAAGTCCACACGTGACTTGGATGGATGACGCGCTCTAGTCGGGATTGGTTGTGAAGCGGTAAGTCCCGCCTCGTGTGTGCAGTCTCACAAACAGACCGGCGATTGGACGGTTGGGACGTCGTTTTACGTTACCATAGCAACCCTGAAACGCCACGAGCCTTGACGGTGCAAAAACAAAACAAAACAACACAGGAGAAGCTCGTATGTCAATTTTAATAATGTGAATCACTTTAAAATAGGACTTTAATCATTTTAATGGAACATGTTGGTGTTGTCTAAACAAATATTAATGGCTTGAAGAAGTTTATAATAATTTTTCTGTTTAAAACAGCTGACATTAGCATGGTGACTTTCCTCAGCCTGTCCTGTACATGAGTGTGCAGAAGAAGACTTTATTTAGTCATATGCAGTCAAGCACAGACCTAACCCATTTAACTCATCTAAAGCAGTGAACACACACACATGCACACACACGAGCAGTGAACACACACACCTACCCAGAGCAGCAGGCAGCTATGCTGCAGCGCAGAGCAGTTGGGGGTTAGGTGCCAACCTTCAGGTCATGGCTGCCCCATGTTATCCTAGCCTGCACGTCTTTGGACTGTGGGGGAAACCAGAGCACCTGGAGGAAACCCACACAGACACGGGGAGAAACTCTACACAGAAAGGCCCCCGTCGACCGCTGGGCTCGAACCCAGAACCTTCTTGCTGTGAGGTGACAGTGCGCACCACTACACTATCGTACCGCCCACGTAAAGTAAAATCATAGTGGTCTGATACCAGGGCTGTAGTACTCGAGTCCGGACTCGGACTCGAGTCCATCTCGAGACGTTTTTTTGATGGACTTGGACTTGACTCGGACTCGCTTGTAATTGGACTTGGACTTGTCTCGGACTCCCCTAGTGGTCTCGCTAAATATAGCTGCAAGACTCGTCAAGTCCACCAAGGAATCCGCCAACCAATGGTAGAGTCTCACACTTGAACTTGTTACTTTAAGATTCTAAATATGTGTTTTATTATCTTCCCGCGCGACCTTCATTGTTTTCTCTCACACATAGCCTATACAGCGAAGATGTCGGCTAATTCGGGGGTAATTAAATTCGCCTACACAAATCACCATGAGTTTTCAACAACAGATCAGAAAAAGAAACACCGGGCAGACTGCAGATTCTGCAAAAAAACAATTTCAGACACGCTTGGGACGACGTCCAATTTTAACAGACACCTGCAGAGGAACCACCCAGCAAGGTAAGTGACAGTTAGAAAGTGCTTAGCTTTGTGCTAACAGTAGCGAACACTGGCCAATGGAAGATACGGATACGACGCTACAATTCCTTACGTTAGTATTTTTTTCATCAGGTAAAACGTTAGATGCTAAATGAGAATTAAGTTACAATATTAACTACGTGCAGCGCAGTTTCAGGTGACGTTTGTGGTTGTGCCTGAATTGGGAATGCTACTTCATGCCACTTCAATGCATATCATTTTAAATGGCTCCCTCTAGTGAGTAGAATGGTCAGTTGTAATTGCAAAGAAATGGCGTGTCCCTTAGTTAAATAAAAAGCAAACATGACTTCCTTTATGCCTCTGAATGTTATTTCAGTGACATGGCATTTATTAAATAATCAGAGCCATTGGCTAGGTTTGATTATGTTGCAACTCATTTTAGTTTTATGGACATAAATGTATGACTGGGAATACAGATTTTACTTCCCTTATAATGAGGCTTGATATCTATATCTTATTTAGTTCTAACACTCACATATGCTTTTGTGTTTCCATCTCTAGTCTGCAGGAGTATCGCCAACGACAACGGGACGAAAATCAACCAGCTATCACGGGATTTTGGTGGTCGCCGGTTCAAGTATATAATGAATCTTCTTCGAGGCAACAGGCGATCAGCCAGTCAATAATTCACGACCTTATCATCGGGTGCTGCCTGCCGTTATCCATCGTGGAAAATGAAAACTTCCGTCATTTCCTCCACGTCATGGATAACAAGTACACACCAATCTCACGCGCTACCATTACAACAAGAAACATCCCTCAACTAGTGGCAACATTGAAAGAGGGCATCAAATCACGGCTGGAAGAGCAGCGCTCCCTGTCCGTCACAGCGAACATCTGGTCCGACCGCACAATGCGGTCCTATTTGGGAGTTACAGCTCACATGCTGAACAACACCTCTGAACCCCATCTTCAGACCTACCTGCTTGCCTGCAGGAGATTCAAGGGCCGCCACAGCTCTGAAAATATCTCTACAGCATTTGATGAAATATTAGATGAATACAACATCAGTGAGAAGGTTGACTTTATAATCACCGATAATGCAGCCAACATGAAAAAGGCATTCAAAGTGAAGATGGCAGACCATTCTGATGACTTTGAAGGTGGCAGCAGCTCAGATGAGGAGGACATGGATGGGGCACAGCTGGACACAGAATGTCTTCTTGGTTCCCATCAGCGGTTGTCATGCTTTGCACTACAGCTGGTCATTGGGGATGGAATGAGAGAGCTGAAAGCAATGTCACGGGCAATCTCAAAAATAACCAAGCTTGCCAGTCTGCTCCATACCAGCACAGTATTTAAGGATAAGTTTGAGTCTGTCTTTGGGAGTGGCAAAAGTATCCCTGTATCAAGTGTAACCAGGTGGAGCTCACAATTCAGGCAGGTACAGGCAGTGACTGATCTGGACCATACTGCACTCACACAAATGTGTGCTGTTGACTTTGAGAATGTGGTCCTCAACTCACGTGAATGGGCACAATGCAAAGAACTCGGAGAAATTCTCGGACCTTTTTGCTGAGGCCACTGATTTGACCCAGGGTGACAAAGTTGTTACGATCAGCATGGTTGTACCAACTGTCCTGGAACTTCATTCCCACCTTGCAGCAATGGATGGAGAAAAGAGACTGTGTAGGTTGCTGACAAGGGCTCTCAGAGCCTCACTTGAAAGAAGATTTGCTGGCATCTTTGTTAGGCTTGGCTTGTCAGACAACCAGGGCCTTGATCTGCCATTCAGTCAGGATGTGTACATGCATGGAGCAATGCTGGACCCCCAGTTTGGATTGAAGTGGGTGGAAATGGATGTTAAAACCAGTGACAGTGCAAAGACTGAGCTGCAAAGATCACTAACAGGTATGTTCTGTATTTCAAAATCCCCTCCTTAAAGTGCATTATGCAGCATTTTCATTGCAGTGGAAGATATGAATCAAATATACAGAGAGGAGTGAGTTTCATTTGTGACATGCATAGAAAAACTGAAAGTAGAACCTGGAGTGAAATAATAATGGTTGTCTGCTATAAGTAATGATGGTTGTCTGCCTGTACTGTGCGTGTGTGTGTTTCCAGGCAGCTTGATTACTCAGGCCAAGAAAATGGACTGTGAGCTGCCAGAACCTACCCAGGAAGAGTCTCCCCCGAAGGCGAAAATCCAACGGCTCCTGGGGAAATACAAAGTTCAAAACAGGAGCCACTCCGCCCTTGGTTATCAAAGCATCAACAGTGAGGTACAATCTTACCTGGAAGATATCAAAAACTACTCTGCAGAGGAGGATGCTCTTGCATTTTGGTGCTAAAACAAGGACAGATATAGCCATTTGCATGCCCTAGCTCTAAAAGTGCTTTCCGTACCCGCTTCTTCTGCGCCAGTAGAAAGAGTGTTCAGTGCTGGAGGGTTGATTATGAGGCCCCATAGGGCCAGTCTTGGAGCGGAAATGCTCTCCTCGCTCATGTTTTTGAAATGCAAGAAATCTCTTTTTTAGAGATGTCTGTCTGCAAAATGCATGTTTGGTGATGATGGACATTGTTGATTTAATAGCAGAGATGGTAGCTTTACTTACCTAACCAGACTTGCCTTCCTTTACTTTCCCTTGATTTACCTGTATTTGTTGTTGTTTTTTTGTTTGTTAAAACAAGCCGTTGAATGCAATTCATTTTGCTCCACCCTCTTGAGGTGTGTGTGTGTGTGTGAGAGAGAGAGAGAGAGAGAGAGAGAGAGAGTGTGTGTGAGAGTGTGTGTGTGAGTGAGTGAGTGAGACTGTTGATTAATGTTGACAAATGATTCTATGGGGGGGGGGTTGTTACAGTTAATGCTCAAATAAAAATTACTTATTTCATTACACTCACGGCATGTACAGTTTTTTTTTTTTCAGGCAAGGCATACTCTAACCACAGGTACACACTTACAGTACAATACTGGTAATAATTTTTCACACTTACTGTATGAGTGAAGCTATATTGTACAAGCTATTGTTTGTATATATATACAAACCATAAGTACTGTGACACTGTGTTAGTAATAACCCAAAGTTATTATCTTGATGCTCCAAGTATATGACTTGTATTTGCTGTCCTGGACTCGGACTTGACTCGGACTTGAACCTCTTTGTACTCGGACTTGACTCAGACTCGAACCTCTTTGGACTCGGACTTGACTCGGACTCGAACCTCTTTGGACTCGGACTTGACTTGGACTCGACTAAGGTGGACTTGACTACAGCCCTGTCTGATACTGACTCATGAGTGAACAAAACAAATATAACATACAGCCCTCAGCAAAGGCATGTTTCTGATTCAATGTTCATCATTATAACTCTGATTTAGAGTTTTCTACTTCACTGGCCAATCAGAGGTGACATACGGGAGGTGGGAAACAAATGAGCCACCAATCAGAGAGCTGAAGGAGGAGTACTACTGAAGTCCTAAAGGTTAGCAGCAGCACTATTACTGTAAACAATTTTTACTGACGGTAAGGAGCATAATACAATTTTGTATCATTGTATTAGCTTTGATGATTAAAAATCTTCCTAGACAGTATATATATATATATATATATATATATATATATATATATATATATATATATATATATATACACACACACACACACACACATATATATATATATATATATATATATATATATATATATATATATATATATAAAATTTCATATTGATTATAAAGTATTACTATTGACCTTTAAAGCACTGAATGGTCTCGCACCACAGTACCTGAGTGAACTTCTGCTCATCTATGACCCGCCACGCCTACTTAGATCAAAAGGTGCAGGCTATCTGCTGGTACCTCGTATAGTGAAGGCTACATCAGGGGGCGGAGCCTTTTCTTACAAAGCCCCACAGTTATGGAACAGCCTTCCAAGTAATGTTCAGGAATCAGACACAGTCTCAGTGTTTAAGTCTCGGCTGAAAATATATCTGTTTAGTCAAGCCTTTTGTTAATGGTGTTTATTGTTTATGAGGTAAAGGTGTAGATCTGGAGGGTCCTCAGACAGAGTGTTTTGGTAAACTGGGATGTATGGATGCTGTCAGTCCCCACTCGCTTGCTCACTCGAGTTTGTTGATGGTGTAGTGGCTGCTGCTTTATGTCCCGGGGCTCCCTCATGCCTGTGTTACCTTCTGGCTCTCCCCTTTTAGTTATGCTGTCATAGTCTCGCTGGAGTCCCTGCTTGTACTCAGTGCAAAATGTACACGGTTCTTAACCATTAGGTGACACCAGGCACACCTAACAACCTTTCCCCCCCACTCAGTCCCCCTTCCCCCGTCTTCTCTCTCTCTCTCTCTCTCTCTCTCTCTCTCTCATTACACATTGATACTGAGATACCAGTGATGCTGACCTCTCCTGCTTTTCAGACCCACCTGATCCATCCTGATGCCCTACGTCTGGCTGGAGTCTCATCATATTGACGGCCCTATATGGACAGTTGAAAGACACACTTCGAAGATGCTCTGGACACTTACAGTTTTGCTACGATGGTTTAGGATTACAATCACCATGATAACATTAGGTCTACAGTTGTCATGAACAGTTTTACACTCAAGTCTCCATCAATGAACAGTTTATAACTTCAACAAAACAGACTTCCTGTTAAACTATAATGAATTTCCTGGTTACACAGTTGTACTTTGTGACACTATAAGACACAGTTATAGAAGTGCGTTTTTTATAATCATGCTATCTGTTATCACCCAGATGAGGATGGGTTCCCTTTTGAGTCTGGTTCCTCTCAAGGCTTCTTCCTCATGTCGTCTGAGGAAGTTTTTCCTCACCACCGTCACCTCAGGCTTCATCGTCAGGGATAAATATTTTTTTTCGGGATAAGGTTTGCTCATATGTTTAAAGTCTTTATTTTTCTGTAAAGCTGCTTTGTGACAATGTCTTTTGTTAATAGGTTAACAGTGCTATACAAATAAAGTGAGTTGACTTGATTTTTTTATATATATATATATATATATATATATATATATATATATATATATATATATATATATATATATCGTATAGGAGCGGCACGGTGGTGTAGTGGTTAGCGCTGTCGCCTCACAGCAAGAGGGTCCGGGTTCGAGCCCCGTGGCCGGCAAGGGCCTTTCTGTGTGGAGTTTGCATGGTCTCCCTGTGTCTGCGTGGGTTTCCCCCACAGTCCAAAGACATGCAGGTTAGGTTAACTGGTGACTCTAAATTGACCGTAGGTGTGAATGTGAGTGTGAATGGTTGTCTGTGTCTATGTCTCAGCCCTGTGATGACCTGGTGACTTGTCCAGGGTGTACCCCGCCTTTCGCCCATAGTCAGCTGGGATAGGCTCCAGCTTGCCTGCGACCCTGGAGAACAGGATAAAGCGGCTAGAGATAATGAGATTATATATATATATATATATATATATATATATATATATATATAGCGAGAGAGAGAGAGAGATTGATGAGATACATCACAAATGCTATGTAAAGGAGGAGTCAGGATGCCAGGTTGGGGGGGGGGGTTATCATCATCCTCACACTCAGAGATTGAGACTGGGAAACCCCCAGCAACACACCTTTGTGAGCAAGAGCTTAATATACGAGTAGCTGACCGGAAATTGAAGATAGTCAAGTCAAGTTTATTTGTATAGCTCTTTTAACAATAAACATTGTCGCAAAGCAGCTTTACAGAATTTGAACGACTTAAAACATGAGCTAATTTTATCCCTAATCTATCCCCAATGAGCAAGCCTGTGGCGACGGTGGCAAGGAAAAACTCCCTCAGACGACATGAGGAAGAAACCTCGAGAGGAACCAGACTCAAAAGGGAACCCATCCTCATTTGGGCAACAACAGACAGCCTGACTATAATATTAACAGTTTTAACAGATATAACCCTCAGCTGTCCTCATGGGGCCGTCCTTCACAGGAGCGGTGTGATAAAACTCCGACCAGACACAGGGCACCAGGATGGATCAAGCAGGTCCGAGGGGCAGAAGAGGCCAGCATCTCAATCCCAGGATCAACATGTAACTCAGAGGGACAGATTGGGGGGGGGGGGGGGGGAGAGAGAGAGAGAAAGAAAACACAGGTTGTTAGGTATGCCCTAAAAATGACAAGTATTAAATCTGTGTGGTAGACTTGCAGAGACGAGAGTCTTTACATCAGGCATAACACACAACAATGGCATGTTAATATGGTAAAAAATATCATGACCTGCTCTGGCTGGATGCTTGATTGGGTGATGGGAGCACACTCCTCAGCAATGATGAGATGCAGATGGGACCCTTAGGGCTGGCCAAGACAATTCAGTTACATTTCACCGGGTCTGGGACATGCGACAGAATGTCTGACGGCCGATTCCCTGCAGGCTACGATAGCCAGTCGAGGTCTCCACCCTCTCCACCAAAAGATTTCCTGTTGACTCCATGTAACTCAGAGGGACAGATTTGGGGTGGGGGGGAGGGAAAGAAAACACAGGTTGTTAGGTATGCCCAATGTCACCTGAATAAGTAGGAGCAGTATACATATTGCACCGAGTACAAGCAGGGACTCCAGCAACTAACTATGACAGCATAACTAAAAGGAGAGAGCCAGAAGGTAACACAGGCATGAGGGAGTCCCGGGACATAAAGCAGCCAGCCACTACACCGTCAACAAACTCGAGTGAGCAAGCGAGTGGGGACTGACAGCATCCATACATCCCAGTTTACCAAAACACTCTATGTCTGAGGACCCTCCAGATCTACTCCTTTACCTCATAAACACCATTAACAAAAGGCTTGACTAAACAGATATGTTTTCAGCCTAGACTTAAATGCTGAGACTGTGTCTGATTCCCAAACATTACTTGGAAGGCTGTTCCATAACTGTGGGGCTTTGTAAGAAAAGGCTCTGCCCCCTGATGTAGCCTTCACTATATGAGGTAGTAACAAAGCTGAACACCTTGAACCACCATACCCAATGACCACGACTGTGTGAAGTACCTCCTGAAAATCTCCTAGATGATGTGAATGCATCAGTATCAACGATCCCTACTATGACCATCACTGAGACCAACAAGCTGATATACATCACAGCAACAGTGATCCTGGAAATGCTTGGCTATAAGATGGACACAAATCATAAGGTGCAATAGTCACCATGGAAGAGAAGGTTAGAGGCTAAGATCAAGGCGACTCAGAGAGAAGTTAAACAGCTATCAGGACTCCAGAAAAGTATGGCAAGGAAAGGGCTACCTAAGAAATACAGCAAGCTGTCCATACCTGAGGCCCAACAGACTGCCATCCAAAGACTCACAGCCCTGGCTACCCATCTAAGGAGGTACACAAGCAAAGCTGAAGCCAGGAGAATAAATAGGACGTTCTCCACTCAACCATCAAAGGTGTAGGGGAGAGTGGGGAGGAGTGAGCCGCTTTTTTAATTTTTTGGACCCCTAGCCAAAATAAAAGGGCTGAAGTTAAAATGATCCTATGCAAATGAAAGGTATTCAGAGTAGTTGCAACACGAACCAAGTTGTACAACTAATCGTGCAACCATCAGTTCTACAGATGGGAGAAAAAGCCTGTTAATTTTATGGCTCACTCCTCCCGATCTAAGGGAGGTGTGAACCACCCCATGGGGAGGACTGGACCACTGGCTTGAAATCATGAACAAATGACATTTGTCATGAAATACAAACTTTTATTTGAACTGTAACAAATGAAACGTATTAAAAAAAACAAATCAGACTGTAAAACTTGTAAAACAGTAAAGATATAAAAAAAATCTAAAATCTTAACAAAAAAAGTCCAGCTATTATAAGTTTTTTTTTGTAGGAACACATGTTTGCACAGCAGCATTACAGTCTATAAAACATAATTAAACCTGAGGCCTGTCTTTAGCCGAAACACCAAAATAATCTGAAATGAGATACTAGTAATGGGCACGCTTAGCCAAATAACCAACTAACCTAGGCTCACTCCTCCCATGCACTGTGTGGCTCACTCCTCCCAAAACGACCTGCCATTGCTTCTGATGCCAACCTACATTTGAACGGAAGGATGTGGCCCAGGTTATGTCATCACACAATACCATAGTACATGCCTAATAAACAACAACAATGTGATTGTTATCTTGGTTTATTAGACAATAGGATGAAAAAACATGCTAAGTGAAATATTTACTTACTACCTTGAATTTTAGACTTTTGTTCTCCTATTGTGAGCAGGGTGCCAGGCTTCCATCCACTGTGGGTTGAAGTCAGGGGAATTCCCTGGTGACTTCATATGACAAGTTAACTGGGATAAACCCTGGCTAAATTTAGAAAAATTTTAAGTGGTTCACTTCTCCCCATGGCTCACTCCTCCCCACTCTCCCCTACACCCAGTGGCAGGGTAATAACAACATGGTTCCAGATCCAGCAAGGCTGGAGACTTAACAACACTGGAAAGGGGTATGGGATTAGGAAAAATCACATAATGACAGTGCTCAGTGACTAATAGACCTGAGAGCCAAATACAGCAATCTCTCTGAACAAGACCCAGTAAACATCACTGTGGCAGACATCCAAGTAAGAGTCTCAAAAATGAAGAACTGGACAGGACCAGGCCCGGATATGGTTCACACCTACTGGCTAAATAAGCTAACCTCATTACATAAGTGCTTGGCAGAACAGATGAACCAGCTGCTCATGGATGAGACTCACCTGGAATGGCTGACTGAAGGTTGGACAATTCTGATCCTGAAGGACCCACAGAAGGGAGCAGTCCCATCCAACTACCACCTGATAACCTGCCTCTGCACAACATGGAAGCTCCTGTCAGGCATCATAGTGGATAAAATGAGTAGGCACATGAGTCAATACATGAGTGAGGTCCAGAAAGGACCACCAGAGGAGCAAAACATCAGCTACTGTCAGACAGTGCAGTAGCTCAATACTACAGAACCAGACATACCAATCTGTGCACTGCCTGGATCAACAACAAGAAAGCCTATGACTTGATGCCCCACACATGGATCCTGGAATGCTTGAAACTGTACAACAACAACTGGACTCTCAGAACCTTCATCAATAACTCAATGAGGCTGTAGAAAACAACCCTAGAGGCCAACTTCAAGCCAATAACACAGATCACCCTCAAGTGTGGCATATACCAAGGAGATGCCCTGTCCCCGCTGCTGTTCTGCATAGGACTGAACCTCCTCAGCTAGATCATCACCAAGAGTGGCTATGGATACAGACTGTGAAATGGAGCAACCATCAGCCACCTCCTCTACATGGATGACATCAAGCTGTATGCCAGGTTTGAGTGAGACATTGGCTCACTGATCCACACCACCAGGATCTACAGCAATGACATTGGAATGTCATTCGGACTAGATAAGTGTGCCCGGATAGTAACAAAGAGGGAAAGCAGTCAGAAATGAGGGGGTGAGGCTACCAAATGGCATAATAGGAGACATGGAAGACAGCTATAAGTACATTGGAATCCTGCAAGCAAATGGCAACCATGAAGAGGCCACAAGGAAAGCAGCAACAGTCAAATACCTACAGAGGGTAAGGTAAGTCCTGAGAAGTCAACTGGATGGGAAGAACAAGGTCCAGGCCATCAATACCTCCGCTCTGCCGGTCATCGGATATCCTGCTGGCATACACTGCTTTGGGTGTGTGTGCGTGTGTTCACTGCTTCAGATGGGTTAATTGCAGAGGATGAATTTCACTGTGTGCTTGAGTGTGCATGTGACGAATAAAGGCTTCTTCTTCTTCTAATTCTTCTTAATAAGCTGGCCAAAGGAGGAGATAGAGGCCACTGACATCAGGAGAAAAAAAAACTCTTGACAATGCATGGAGGGTTTTACCCCAAGTCCAGCATCCAGCAGAATGAAGGAGGCCGAGGACTAGTGAGCATCAGAGCCACTATCCAGGATGAAACAAAACAGATCCATAAGTACTGTACATCAGGACGATGGCCCCAAATGATGAAGTGCTTAGTAAATACCTCAGTCAGCAGAAACCTTAGAATGAAGTGCAAGAGGAACCATCATGAAAAGACAAACCACTGCATGGGATGTACCACTGGCAGATAGAAGAAGTGGCTGATATTGAAAAATTCTACCAGTGGCTGTATAAAGCTGGACTGGAAGACGGCACAGAGACACTAATCGTAGCTGCACAGGAACAGGCCCGAAGCACAAGATCGATAGAGGCCGGGGTCTACCACATGAGGCAGGACCCCAGGTGCAGACTGTGTAAAGATGCCCCCAAGACAATCCAGCACATAACAGCAGGGTGTAAGATGCTAGCAGGAAGAGCGTGCATGGAACGCCAAAACCAAGTGGCTGGCATAGCATACAGAAACATCTGAGCTGAGTGTGGACTAGAAGTCCCAAAGTCAAAGTGGGACACACTTCTGAAGGTGGTTGAGAATGACCAAGCTAAGATTCTGTGGGACTTCCAGATACAGATTTGCAAACTGGTAATAGCTAACCAATTGGACATGGCTGTGGTGATAGATGTGGCAATACCAAGTGACAATAACATCAGGAAAAAGAAACTTGAAAAGCTCGAAAAGTATCAAGTGCTGAAAGAAGAGCTAGAAAAGATATGGAAGATGAAGACAACAGTGGTCTCCATGGTGATAGGAGCCCTCGGTGCAGTGACCTCCAAACTGGGAGAGTGGCTTCAACAGATCCCAGGAACAACATCCAAGATCTCTGTCCAGTAAAGTGCAATCCTAGGAACAGCTAAGATACTGCACAGGACCCTCAAACTCCCAGGCCTCTGGTAGAGGACCCGAGCTTGAGGGGAAAAAAAAAACACCCAAAGGAAGGGCAAGTGGGAGATATATATGCATTCATGTATTTTCCTAAAAATAAGTAAATTGTTGAGTTATAGACCATAAACATATTTAATAAATTATTCCCCAAGACTTGAATAATATACTGCAATAACCATTGGCAACCAGAAGGGGCGTGGCTTTGTTTTGTTTTGCTTATAAAAGCTTCCTCCTTTATTTAAAGCTTTTTGTTTTTCTAATGTCTTTCTTTAGAAACCACAACCTGTCTCTCAGTGACTTGATTTACCTGACACACCTATGTAACCTCAGCATGAGCCAATCAGCAGAGGAGGAAACAGCACACACACACACACAGGACTGAGTGGACAGGAAATGGAAGATCAGGTAAGAAAAGTGCTGTAGATTTAGTTTAGTTCAAATATGGATTAATATAATATACATGCTGTCTCTCTCTGTTTCTGTCTCTGCCTGTTGATATGTCTGTCTGTCTCTTTCTTTATCTCTCTACCTGTCTGTCTCTCTATCGATCTGCCTGCCTGTCTGTCTTGCTGTCTGAGTGGAATGTCTGGCTGAAAAATGAAGTTTGGTTTGATGCGTTCCTTTCAAATAAAGCAGCCTAAAAATAATGACACCCAAAACAGTTTCTGCTTCAGCAGTGTAAGTTCGACTGAATCACTGGTTGACTAGTTAAACTTATTAGACGTGTAAACATACTGTTTTATTTATATATACAGTTAGGTCCATATATATTTGGACACTGACACAAATTTTGTTTTTTTACCTGTTTACTGAAACATATTCAGGTTATAGTTATATAATGGACATGGACATAAAGTCCAGACTTTCAGCTTTCATTTGAGGGTATCCACATTAAAATTGGATGAAGGGTTTAGGAGTTTCAGCTCCTTAACATGTGCCACCCTGTTTTTAAAGGGACCAAAAGTAATTGGACAATTGACTCAAAGGCTATTTCATGGGCAGGTGTGGGCAATTCCTCCGTTATGTCATTCTCAATTAAGCAGATAAAAGGCCTGGAGTTGATTTGAGGTGTGGTGCTTGCATTTTGAAGATTTTGCTGTGAAGAAAATATGCGGTCAAAGGAGCTCTCCATGCAGGTGAAACAAGCCATCCTTAAGCTGCGAAAACAGAAAAAACCCATCCGAGAAATTGCTACAATATTAGGAGTGGCAAAATCTACAGTTTGGTACATCTTGAGAAAGAAAGAAAGCACTGGTGAACTCCTCAATGCAAAAAGACCTGGACGCCCATATACGACAACAGTGGTGGATGATCGCAGAATAATTTCCATGGTGAAGAGAAACCCCTTCACAACAGCCAACCAAGTGAACAACACTCTCCAGGAGGTAGGCGTATCAATATCCAAATCTACCATAAAGAGAAGACTGCATGAAAGTAAACACAGAGGGTTCACTGCATGGTGCAAGCCACTCATAAGCCTCAAGAATAAAAAGGCTAGATTGGACTTTGCTAAAAAACATCTAAAAAAAAAGCCAGCACAGTTCTGGAAGAACATTCTTTGGACAGATGAAACCAAGATCAACCTCTACCAGAATGATGGAAAGAAAAAAGTATGGCGAAGGCGTGGTACAGCTCATGATCCAAAGCATACCACATCATCTGTAAAACACGGCGGAGGCAGTGTGATGGCTTGGGCATGCATGGCTGCCAGTGGCACTGGGTCACTAGTGTTTATTGATGATGTGACACAGGACAGAAGCAGCTGGATGAATTCTGAGGTATTCAGAGACATACTGTGTGCTCAAATCCAGGCAAATACAGCCAAACTGATTGGTCGGCGTTTCATAATACAGATGGACAATGACCCAAAACATAAAGCCAAAGCAACCCAGGGGTTTATTAAAGCAAAGAAGTGGAATATTCTTGAATGGCCAAGTCAGTCACCTGATCTCAACCCAGTTGAGCATGCATTTCACTTGTTAAAGACTAAACTTCAGACAGAAAGGCCCACAAACAAACAGCAACTGAAAACCGCTGCAGTAAAGGCCTGGCAGAGCATTAAAAAGGAGGAAACACAGCATCTGGTGATGTCCATGAGTTCAAGACTTCAGGCAGTCATTGCCAACAAAGGATTTTCAACCAAGTATTCGAAATGAACATTTTATTTACAATTATTTAATTTGTCCAATTATTTTTGAGCCCCTGAAATGAAGGGATTGTGTTTAAAAAATGCTTTAGTTCCTCACATTTTTATGCAATCATTTTGTTCAACCCACTGAATTAAAGCTGAAAGTCTGAACTTCAACTGCATCTGAATTGTTTTGTTCACAATTCATTGTGGTAATCTACAGAACCAAAATTAGAAAAATGTTGTCTCTGTCCAAATATTTATGGACCTAACGGTGTGTGTGATATATATAATTACACACACATCAGTAGATGTTCAACCAGTAACACACCAATGTGTCTTTCTTCCTTTGTCTCCTGTCTCTCTCTCTCTCTCTCTCTCTCTCTTTGTTGTAGCTTTATTGTTGCAGGATAAGAGGTCATCATGTGATGTGGTGTTACTGATGGAATGCACATATTGTGTATAATGAAGTGTCATAAACGTCCCCAGGCAAAGTGAATAATGTATGATGCCTGTGATGGACCATCCCATCTATCCAGTGGATTTAAACTTCTTACTGGAGATGAATGAAATGAATGAATGAATAGTTCAGGGTATACTGAATGGCAGTAAGAGGAGAACCTGATGGGCCTGGTAAAGCTTCTCCTGTTTCCATGTTTGGTTACTAGCGAAGAACTTTGAATTGACCTCATGCAAGGATTTCTCTCAGATTCACCAATCCTCCACTACACTCAGTCTTTCAGACTTGCCAAGACTGTTTAGGATGGTGTGTGAGTTTCTCTGAGTTTGCTGGTAGTGGTAGGTAAAGTGGAGGAACAGCATTCTTAGACTGGAGAGAGAGAAGGCAGAGCCTGCATTACTGAAATTTCACCATGAAATTCCTCCACTGAAGCTCAGCTATGCACTTTTACAGGAACCTGCACCATTATGCTGTTTGATGAAGGTGGCATACACGTTTCATTGTCTGTCATATGTTTGCATGTATGTATCCCATGATTCTGTCCAGCAGGCAGTGTGGGGCAACCCTGGAGGAACAGGCGTGGTGCATGTACATGTAGAAGTTACTGATAATCATTTTGACCTCAGCTGATGTACATAAAGCACTGCATCAGCTTTAACATTCTCAATGATTATGAATATTTTATCAACCCAACAGAGGCTTTGGGATGAGTGAATATCGCTGTTTGTCGGTATCCTGTATCTGGGCAGCATTGTGATATCCTGTGACCTTCAAAACGCGTCTCAAACTGTTTGTTTAGGTGAAACTTTGTAGTTCATGAGAGAAAGGCATCAAGCAGCTGTCTCCTACTTCAGGTACAGGTTTACACGTACAGATTGCAGCTTGGGGCGGCACGGTGGTGTAGTGGTTAGCGCTGTCGCCTCACAGCAAGAAGGTCCTGGGTTCGAGCCCCGGGGCCGGCGAGGGCCTTTCTGTGCGGAGTTTGCATGTTCTCCCCGTGTCCGCGTGGGTTTCCTCCGGGTGCTCCGGTTTCCCCCACAGTCCAAAGACATGCAGGTTAGGTTAACTGGTGACTCTAAATTGACCGTACGTGTGAATGTGAGTGTGAATGGTTGTCTGTGTCTGTGTCAGCCCTGTGATGACCTGGCGACTTGTCCAGGGTGTACCCCGCCTTTCGCCCGTAGTCAGCTGGGATAGGCTCCAGCTTGCCTGCGACCCTGTAGAAGGATAAAGCGGCTACAGATGATGAGATGAGATTGCAGCTTGTGAGCTAACTTGCACTAAGTCCTATATTTTGGCCTTGCGTTATTCTTGGAGCACTCCTCCAAGAATAACTGTTCACTCTTGGAGTAGAACAGCTTGTGTTCTACTGCATTCTGTTGTGTTATGTGATGTTTGCACAGCTCTGTACCAACTCTTGCAATATTTTGTTTCCTGTTTTGTCCTAATATTTGTTGTTTGCACTGTCTAAGCACCCCTTGGTCCATATGAAAACGACATATCATTTTTCTGTATGCTGTGTGTGTGTGTGTGTGTGTGTGTGTGTGTGTGTGTGTGTAAGAATGATAAAGTTGAGTTGATAGCCATGTGATTGCCAAGAAAGACTGAGAAAACAAAGTAAACTAAAGATTTATTAGCTAGGAACATGAGAATATGCTCAAACCAAACTACATTACAAAAAATTCAGAATCATTCTGAATCAATTCTGTGCTTTTTCTGATGTTCAAGTGTGATTCTGTTTCATCTGTCTGTCTCTCGGTGTCTTGCTTCTTCATTAATTCTCTGTAATTCCAGGTGACACGAAGGAGGCGAGTACCGAGCTAAACTAATCTCAACTTTGAGATGATGTGATTGAGGCGACTACCAGGGGAAGTGAGGGATACTGTTGACCGATAGATGACACCAACATTGAGTTATAAATAAATATATGAAAGGGACACCGAGGTAACCAGAGCCTGGAATGTCCACTAGTCAGCTCCAAGGCGATGGGCAATGGCCATTTAGGAAGTGAAAACCTGTTTATTTCCGGTGTTTAGGAGTTACTCAGTCTTCACATTTAGTAGAATGGGTAGGGCGTTCGGAGCAGTTGGGGGTTTGGTGCCTTGCTCAAGGGCACTTCAGCCATTCCTCTTGGTCTAGGGAATCAAACCAGTGACCTTTTGAAGAAGAAGAAGAAGAAGAAGAAACCTTTATTTGTCACGTGCACACGTCAAGCACAGTGAAATTCATCCTCTGCATTTAACCCATCTGAAGCAGTGAACACACGCGTGCACACACACCCAGAGCAGTGGGCAGCCACACTACAGCGCCCGGGGAGCAGTCAGGGGTTCGGTACCTTGCTCAAGGGCACTTCAGCCCAAAGCCACCCCACATTAACCTAACTGGTCCTAAAGCTGCTTCTCAAGCCATTAAGCCATGGCTTCTCCTGACAAGCCAGTCTTCTTACATTAAGTGACAAAGGTCATTTGGCCAATACATTTAGGAAAAGTTCAGATTTTTTCAGTTGCACTTCTCAGAAATCTGGAAGTGGTTAAGACACTGGACTACTGGTCATGAGTTCAAATCTCAGCACCACCACCTCGAGCCAGAAACATCAGTGACCCCTCACACCCTCATTATGGACTGTTCTCCCCTCTGGAAAGAGGTTCTGCAGCATTCGGTGCAGGACCACCAGGTTCTGTAACAGCTTTTTCCCCCAGGTCACCAGACTGCTGAACTCCAAACCCAAACGCTAAACTTCTATTTATAACTTGAACATTCCAAATTCCACAGGTCACTTTATACTATCGCACTTTATAATGTTTCTGCTGCTGCATAATTTAATTTAATACTCTTCATATTTATTTCTGTGCTGAGCCAATTTGCAACAAAATTTTGTTTGGTGTACACGAATGACAATAAAGGTTGTCCAAGCTGCCACTGCTGGACCCTTTAACAAGGCCTTTTAACACTTAAATGCTCAGTTGCTAAATGAGAAATGTTCTTTCAACTCTAAGTCGCTCAGGATCAGGGTGTCTGCTGAATGACTTGAACGTAAACAGATGTAGATTGAGGTTCCTAATGAACAAGCCAGAGGTGATGGTGGTGAAATATAAGCTCTCTTTCTCATGGATCCAGAACCAGAGTCTAAAGGGAACCTGTCCTCTTCTGGGCGATACCAGACTGTGTGATCATTAGAGTGTACAGGTGTAGATGAGTAGGCAGGATGTTCGGTATGAGCAGCACGTGGAAGTCTGTAAGTTCCACGAGTGTTTCTGTGGACTTTTGCAACTAAAATAAAAACCAGTGTCTTAAAATTCAAGTGTACAGTTTCATCCTCAGGTGTGGTAAGGGTGTATAAACTGATCTATTGAAAGATATTGAATATGTTCTCTGTGATACAGTCTGTTTCCCATGAAGCTACAAAAACCGGGTTAACGCTCAACCACAAGTCGTTTCCTGATCATCGGTCACCTGCAAATGCTTTGTCCTTCTTTGTGTGTCACTTGTTCTGTTTTTTTGTTTTTTTTTTCCCACACAGATCAGATTTCATCCACCATCTTAACTGAACAGCAAAGATTTTCCTCTAACAACCTCACGGAGCTCTGTGCTGTTTTTCTTCCCTCTCCTCCTGTGTAGGTGTTTCACACGCTGATAACTGGATCAGTTAATGAGTAATTCTCAGAGTGGACTTTGTTTCTTATCCGTCTTTCTTTCGTCTTGCTTTCTTCAGGAACCACCAGTGATTTTGAAAAGAAGAAACTTGTTGACATCTTACCTTTTATTGAATTTGACCTCCTGCACATGTGCCGTGAATCTGGTTGGACAATCTGACTTTGAGAGCGAGAGAGATACACACACACTTTTGATCTAAAGGAGAGAAAGGCATACAGAGAGGATCCACACCCATGCAGCAATGGAAGAAAAACAGTTTCCAGTCTTTCACCGAGAACCATCCAGAGAAGAAGGAATGAATGAAAGACAGGAGGTAGAAAACGGAGACGAAGAAAGGCTAGATGACAGAGAGGAGAGGTCGACGGGTCAGGAGAGCAAGACGGAGAGCGAGAGACAGCTGGATGGAGGACAGGAGACATGGAGGGATGAAGGAGATGGATCATTGGCTGATGATGAAGATGAAGGTGATGATGATGATGATGGACATGCAATGAGTTTTGCGTTCACTCCTCTGGTGAAGATTGTGAGGAAAACGGCTGAAAAACAAATGGAGTGCGACGAGGTTGGTGTTGACTATCTCAAAGCCACTGATGTCAGCATTGACGATGTCAGCGTTGACTATGTCAAAGCCAGTGATGTCTGCACACACTGGGAGAACACAAAGCAGAGTCCTCAGAGCCGTGAGCAAAAACTTTCACTGTTTGTTTGTAATTTATCAATATTTTAAAATTTAATTCCTGTACATTTTGTGAAATCTGTTTTCTTTATTTTCTCTCTCAGGTTGTGTGTGTTGTGGTGAGATGATGAGCTCGGTCGTGTGTCTTTTAGTGGGTGTCGTGATATTTCCTCTCCTGGTGTGGGGGGGTCATGACCTCTTGCCGTTAGACCTCCCCACGCTCAGGACCGCCCCCACCAGGCTGGTGTACACACTGCGCTGTGCGCTCTTCGCCACCTTCCCCATCATACTCGGTCAGTTAGTATAAATTTGCATGTAGCAGCCACATGCTTTGCAATTTCATCATAACTTTATTAATTATGTAAGAAAAACTAAGAGTTAACTAATGTCTGGAAAAATGCAGGCTACAGTACGGCGAGCTACAATAACACACAGTATTGTTTGTTTACACGGTTAATTGTCATCCCCGCTGCTCTCAGCCAGTCAGAACACACTTTCTGTGGTAAAGAATGATGGGATATGATTTGACAAATTGTGTGTGTGCATATGTTTCAGGTGTGTTGGTACATGGCGTGTCCCGTCTGAAGTTCAGTTCTCTGAATCCTTTGTTTGAGGGGAAGCGTGTGAGTCGTCACACACTCGTCCACATAACCTACGTCCACGATTCTCTCCGTCTCTTCCTGCTGTTCTTCGTGCAGCTCGCCGTGACATCGACGTACATTCACCAGGACGCTCTCAAACTCATCCCACTGTTCACCATAGTCTTCGTCTTCGGCAGGTGTGTGTGTGTGTGTGTGTGTGTGTGTTAACCATTCCTTAATGGAGACTTGATTTGTGTGTGTGTGTGTGTGTGTTAACCATTCCTTAATGGAGACTTGATTTGTGTGTGTGTGTGTGTGTGTGTTAACCATTCCTTAATGGAGACTTGATTTGTGTGTGTGTGTGTGTGTGTGTGTGTGTGTGTGTGTGTGTGTTTGCAGGTTGATCTACTGGCCAAGTGTGTGTTTCAGCAGTAGTGTGCGTGTGTTGGGGTTCTCCCTCTCCTTCACACCTGTTCTTGCTCTGGTGGGACTCAATCTCTACTTCGTCTGCTCCTCAACAGGAGAGGGGGCTGTGTTTGATGTAACTCCACCGACCACACCCCCACCCCCTAAAGCTAGGTGGTGGGGTTGAAGAATAAACACGCTAATAAATAAAACTCTGACTCACTGCTCATGTGCAGGACATTATGGGCAACACACACTGAATAACCATTGTGATGAGACGTCTTGCTCGAATGGAGATCTGTCTTCTAGAGATTGCGCAACGTGAAATCCTGAAGAGTTGATTTCCTGTATTTTCCCCCACTTCCTGTTTACACCTCCTGGAGTCAGGACTCAGTACTGGACCTTTTAGTCTTAAGAATAATCTGTATTTTTTTTTTTAAATTATATAAATTGCAATATAAACTTCATAATGATGGTGTTTACTGTGTGATTAACCCTTTTATTCATACGTGATTAGAAGTCTTTTGAAATTTTAGTTTTTGTTACTCAGATCTGCTTAGTCATATTATGAATTTACACTTTTACTGAAAAATCTGTTTTTTTAAGTTATTGAACTTTCCGTGTATTTTATATATAATATATAAGTACATATTATAAAGGTTTTTTTTAAGAAAAAAATGCAACACCTTTTAAAAAATGTCCTTTTCATTAAACCAAGTTATTTCTGTTTTTGTTGAAATATCCCTGCTCACTCATTTAATTTATTCAGTATTTTCCTTTTCTGACTGCATTATAATTAAACCTGTCATTAAATAACTTATCAGATTATCACAGTTTACACAGCTGTTAAGTTTAATGTTATGTGCTATTTGTGAGTAATAATTCCAGTGTGTTCTTACTTTAGTGTGTTTTTGCTCCTCAGTGTTGAACCCATTCCCTGCTCCCACTGCACACAGCCTCAGGGGCCTCTGACTTATTGCAGTTCACTATTCTGCCCCCCAGGTGGCGAGGTAACTTAATTCCTCACCCAATCAGTGTTTTGAGGGAAGACGATAGCTGATTTTATGACGAAAGCTTGATAGAAATGTGTTTGGACTGTTTCAGGAGATTTTTAAACATGTGTCCAAATTGCTCTGCTAGCAATCTCTTACACAAGCAGCGGATTCATGAAGCTTTCACACGAACTGGCGTCAAAAAAAATCTATTTATTCTGTTCTTTGAATCAAAAAGCACAAAAACATGTAACCTGCATGCATAGAAATAAAAAGGGACATTTTATATGGATACATATCAGGTTGAGACATGGATTAAAAACACATTCAAAATTAATAACATTTATTTTTATCCTGGTTATAAACAATGATGGGAACATATGGATTTACATTAACGTTAAGGTTTTTAATGAGAGGATTAAACCTACTAAGTTCCAGCTAATCTCATGGCTAATGTTCTGACCTCCTGTTAAGAAGCAGCAAATCAGCAGCTTTCAGCGTAGACTGTCTTTCAGATTGTTCAAATGTAGGTCATAAAAAGAACTTTCCCGACACCCAGTTATTTTTGTTTAGTGAATGAAAGCTACTGAATTTGAATCACAGACTTCCAATTTTATTAGATTTTTTTAAATTGAGCAATTAATGACTAAAGCCACATGGCTGTAAATTCTCTGATATTTTTTCCTGCTTCACCATGACCCAATACAAGATACTACGTCATGCATCACGTGGTGGGCTTTCCCCGTTCACGCAAGGCATTGTGAGATACAAATTTGAAACAGGAGAGAAAAATGAAGGACGCGAGTGTGCAAATGAACCGTGAAAGAGCGACTACAGTAACGGAAAGCGAGAAGAAAAGACATTATGTTATATACGAAGGAAAGGAAACGCAGGACCAAACTAATAAATATCGGCGCTCAGCAAGCACCTCGGTGTGATCAGTAGTCTGGTAGGCAGGGAAGGGGACCCGGAAATTATAACTACAATAAGGTTTTTCGATTGATTTTGCATTGTATGTGGTCTAGAGATGAATTTTAGCTTGGTTGCTAAAAGTTGCATTTTGGGCATTTTTTTCTCATTTGCATAATTTATTCACAATTTGAAAAAATCTAATTTTTGGTGAGATGTGGCTCTTGTGTGGTAAAAGTGTCACCTCACAGGAAGAAGGTCCGGGTTTGAGCCCCGTGGCCAGCGAGGGCCTTTCTGTGTGGAGTTTGCATGTTCTCCCCATGTCCGTGTGGGTTTCCTCCGGGTGCTCCGGTTTCCCCCACAGTCCAAAGACATGCAGGTTAGGTTAACTGGTGACTCTAAATTGAGCGTAGGTGTGAATGTGAGTGTGAATGGTTGTCTGTGTCTTTGTGTCAGCCTGTGATGACCTGGCGACTTGTCCAGGGTGTACCCCGCCTTTCACCCGTAGTCAGCTGGGATAGGCTCCAGCTTGCCTGCGACCCTGTAGAACAGGATAAAGCGGCTAGAGATAATGAGATGATTTAAGGATTTGAAAAATTTGGGGATATGTTTTCTAATCACAACCATTATAATATTATGTATATATTCATAATTCAAAGACAACAAGAAAGAATATGTAACTTCACACACTATTCATTTTTAAAGATGATCAATAATAATAAAGATGATAAAGATATCTTTATTTTTTTTCCCTTTAACTTGTCTTATATTCTTTGCCCTTCCTTCTTATGCTGTAGTCTGCGTCCTGCTCTGATTTCTAAATGTCTTTTTACTGCCTTTATCTGTGAAGCACTTTGGGTCAACTGCTGCTGTTTTTAAATGTGCTATATAAATAAACTGAGTTGGCATGTTTTGACATTAATATTTTAACAAATCAGTTCACATATGTACATTACAGTTCAAATTATATAAATGTACATTATAATCAATGAGCCGCTGTATACTTTAGTCCTCTTCATCATTTTCTGCATCATCAGGTTTATCAGTGGGTTCTGTGTGGGGATTTTAGCAGCCATCACCTCCTTCACAGTTCCAGTAGTCAGTGCAGAACAATCTTTCCTTTCTACGTTTACAGTTCTTTTGGCATGACTTGCACCCACAACTCACGACATCCAAAAGCTGGGGAGGAGCCACTGGTTGGATGGATAGTGCAGGCATAACTGCTTGTTCAGTCACTATCCACCCAAAGCTAGTGATTGTCTTTTGCTATTTCCAGTGGCCTATCCTTGGGTGCAGCTTTCCACAACAACACCTGAAGGTGAGCCCGCTGAGTGTGGAGTTGGAGGTTTTCATCTGTTGGTAGCAGTTTCTTCAGAGCACGTGGCTTCTTCTTCCTTTTGAAAACCTTGTATCTGGCTTCAGCCATGTTCCTACTATCTTTCTGCCCATACAGGATGAGGAAGAAGTTTGTGCTTGCCTTCATCAGATCATCTTCAGTAGCTGACTCTTCTCCAACTAGGTCTAGTTCTGTTACATTGCACTGCTGCAAGGCTTTGATCGCAGATATCTTCCCTTTTCCACAAGGGTATGAAGCACTGTCACATCCAGAGACGGCATGCATCACAAGTAGCCCTTTGCATTTGTCACGAAGATTAGCAACTGTTCTGTTGATTTGACAGCGTAGACCCTTCCTGATCCCACTTCTCCATCTGCACTTCTGCTGCAATTTCATATTTCCATGTCCAGTAGACAAGAAGTACAAATACATCAGTATCATCACTGACTATTCGGATGGTGTTTGCACTTTTCTCAGCAGCCTTCAGCATGTAGCTTATCAATGTGATATCAGCTTCATCATGAGTGACTTCTGCTTCATCTCTGCTGACCATGTAGACATTGAGTCCCAAGTCATATGAGCAGAGCAACTGAGTTTTCGCTTGTTGGCTGTGTTTTTCATCACTGCCTCTCGCCCCACAAGTGGTGTCATGTGGTCTATGTTATACTCAGTTGAGCCCTCCCTGCCACGCCTTTGTCGCTCATGGTCCTTAGCACTTTGACCATCGTATCTGTCAAACAGGATGTGCTCCCATGTACTTGTTTCCTATTCTAGCTTTCATGCTTTCTACCAGGTCTCCAACATGTCCTGTTCCTGGTGCTGGCCAGACAATGTGATACAAGAGTTGGTTTCCATCAATCAGCATGACATCAGACTTCAAAGGCTCCTCTGTGACTCCCAGATGTTTTACAAGAATTGATTTGTTTCCTTTCCTCAAGCATCCTAATTCATCAACTAATGCAGATGGAACTGCGCAAAGTTCATATTGGAGTACCTCTTCTAGATCAACATCTCTCTGCGGCCATCTTAGAATTCAGACGGCAACATCTGTATTTTGAAAGAAGTGACCCCTGACAGTCATTCTGGCCAAATATGGCTTTTTGTATCACCACACAAGAACCATATCTTACCAAAAATTTGATTTTTGCTAATTATGAATAAATTATGCAAATTAGAAACATTGCCCAAAGTGCAACTTTTAGCAACCAAGCTAAAATTCATCTGTAGACCACATACAATGCAAATCAATCAAAAAACCTTCTTGTAGTTATAATTTCTGGGTTCACTATGGTGCATATAGGACTGGCTATCAGACTACAGCTGTTCGTTTAGAGACAGAATGATGGAACTGTCAGTGCACGCTCAAAGGTAAACCTGTAGATGGCAGTAATGCAACACTGTGGATGCCAGCTGCTGTAAAACCCAAAAGAAGAAGGTGGTAAACCTGCGCATGCGCACACGGACTTCCTCTGTCTGCTTGACTGCGATTTCATGAACATTATTTGCTTTAATCCCCTCAAATTAAGTAACTTCCCAGCCACAGAATGGCCTGATGTTTTGTGAGATATTACAGAAATAAACATATCACAATGACCACATTTCAGACGGAACTAAATTTCATTGATTTTATGAAATTGCAAGGCTGTCCAGCTTTCAGTACCAAGAAAATTTCCGATTGAACAAAAGGGAGTTTTATGATGCTGTCTGCCTTGGACACCAATGGCCACTAAAGTATTTGCCAATGGTGTGTGCACATGTGGGAAATCCTTCAATGGTGACCATGCTATGCCATGTACTATATGAAGGGCGGTTTCATATATCAAAGACACAATAACATCTGTGATCTATTTGCCAACCTGCTGAATGATATTTGCCATGATGTCCAAGTGGAACCTCAGTTTCAGCCACTCGCAGGTGAAGCACTGGAAAACAGCGCCAACGCATCTGATGAAGCCCGTCTGGACACAAGTGCTCGTGGTTTTTGGCAAAGGGGGCAATGTGCATCCTTCGATGTAATGATCTTCCATCCTTTCACAAAGACCCACCAAAACCAGAAACTACAATCTGCCTTTACTTCCAGTGAAAACAAGAAGAAACACCATTAAAACCAACACATCACTGAAACTGAACATGGCTCCTTCAGCCCTTTGGTTTGTATGGAGGAAGTGGGAGAGAAACAGTGCTTTCTAACAGAGCTTTCTTTAAAGCTGAGTGAGAAGACCTTGAAATGAGTGTTTCAGTAGACTGGCTGAGAACCAAACTGTCCTTCTACCTCACTCGATCAGCAGGTCTCTGTATCCGAGGCTCCAGATCTATTAAACCTGGAATCAGTGTGGATTTGGTAAATGTGGAGATTTGCAATGCAGTTGGCCAAATGGCCAGCAAGGTCAGCATGGACTGGTTATGAAGGATGATCTTTAATCTTAGACTGCTGTCCAACAAACTGATTACGTGTATTTATATTTACTGTTTTAGTATTTTTTGTAAGACTCACTTGAGTGTATAATAAAGTTTGACAAAACAAACAAACTTTCAGGAACAAGATGGTCTTAAATATAATCATGAATTTTATTTCTTCAGTTAGATTCAAAATGCATATTCATACAAACCTTCTGTACATCACACATCATGCTCAGGTCAGTTCTACAGCTTAAAGTCAAGACTGATCTTTTCTCATGGCATCTCAGTGTGGATTACTGTCCATCAAAATAAACCCAAGTACGATGATGTATTAGGGCCCGTGTTGGTTAAAGAAGTAAATTACAGAGCGTGTGTGTGTGTGTGTGTGTGTGTGTGTGTGTGTAATATTCTGAGAAAAAAAAAAAACTTGGAAAGTCACAACTTTGAGAGAAAAATGCAAATTCTCAGATTAAAAAGTTATACATTTATGAGGGGGAAAAAAACCCTTGGAAAAATAGCAGGTTAAAGACCCGTGTTATTGCACTTTGCAGATCACCGCCATCACACCACAGACGCCACGGCTGAGCCGAGAGGTCGGGGAAATGCAGTCTTTCCTCCTCTATTGCACAATATAAAAGAAGAAAATGCAACAGATTTCCAATATTTCCCAGAATGCACTGCAGCCAGAAAGCATGATTGTTGTCTCAGAGAATACGGGGTTTTCCCTTCATAAATTTACACCTTAAATCTCAGAATTTGAGGTATTTTTCCTCAGAATATTGCCCTCTTCCCAGAGCTCTGCATTTTATACAAAAGCATGTGAATTTCTTTTTGAAAAATGTAAAAAAAAAACCAACAAAAAAAAAAACAACCCAAGAGAAAGAAAGTATCATGTATAAGGCAGTTTAGAGATGTTTTCCCTGTAAATCTGAAGTGTTTCAATTTTGTCACAAAGGAGCAAGTTATATAATAATATACAGTATGTCTTTGTGTACACAATACAAGTCATATAAAACAATTTGAGGTGAGAAGAAAAAAGTCAGGGTTCTCCAGTTTGTCCTTCTGTGGGAACCATTAAAGGTTCTCGGTAGATCCCTAGCGCAGATCCCTGGGTTCTCCTTCAGTAAAGTGAGTCAGTGAAACACAATAGCATCCCTGAGGCTGATTCTGTGTGGAAATGTTTTAGTCTCACTTTCGCCTCTGAAAATCACTGAGGTCGATTCAACCAATAAAACCAGACGGGGTTGTGTGGAACATCACAAGTCCCTGTGAACGAGCATTTATATAAACCTGTGATTCTCAGCTGCACGACTGTCAGAGCTGCTGTTATAGAGAATTAATCAATGCCTTCTGGCCAATCAGAGTCCAGAATCCAACAGTGCTGGGGGACATTTTACTAGATGTGCTCCCTCTGTGAGAACATTTTAACAGAAATAGAACAGAACCCCAGTGTGATGGTGTGAACAACAGGAGAGGGAGGGGACAAAGGCAGTAATTTGACATACTGTATTAGGACACGCCCACATCCAGTATCATGGCAGTTTGATTCTTAAACCGCTTCTTAAAAAGGTTCTCTAATCCCTGAGCCAACACCAGGTCTGGCTCCAGTTCACACCCCATTACTGTGTGAAAAGCAGTCAAATTAATTAAGCCCCGCCCACACCAATCATCATTCAGATCCAAAGGTGACTTCTGATTGGTCAGTCAGTCTCCGTAAAAAACAATGACAAATTCCACCATGGAGAGAGAAAGAAAGGAAGGAGTGAGAGAAATTAATATGAACGACAATGATGGTGAACTGAGATTGACCATTGGTTAGTTTTTACATGTGGGCAGGGCTACATATGGTACAGAGTTGATTGACACAGTCAATTACTACTCTTCTCATTGGTCAGTTTTCACACTCCCAGCAGTGATTAAATCATGACTTCTCATTGGCTGGTTTGTACAAGGGTGGGGCTACACATTATATTCTACAAGTGGGCAGGGCATGTAACTATTTTTACTGATTACATTTTCAAACAGAGCTTGGCTTCAGAAAGTGTCGTGAACTGTGATTTGCTGTTTGTCTTGTCATTGAGATGTTTTATTGGTCAGTATAAACATGGGCGGGGCTTAAATATTACATCACAGTCGAGGTTACATTCAGCTCGGACTTGATTAATTTTTGGTCAGTTATTATGCTCAGGTCCGAGCCGAATTATACAGAGAACACAGTGGATTGTTATTCGCTGTTTGCCCTGTCACTGGTCTTTGCATTAGTCAGTTTGCACAAGTGGGCGGGGCCTAGAATGCCATATCAGTTGACTTATTATTGCAACATTATTTAAAAAAAAAACTGAAGTAATTAATATTTAGAACATAGATTTACAGAAAAAAAAAAAAATTCTATAAGTCAGTAGTCATTTTATGCACGTGGGAGGGGCTTGCAGCATGACATCAGTTGATTGAGGTTTATCGTCAGGTGAAATGTCTTCCCTTTGATCTTTTTTTTTTTTTTACATATGGGTGTGGCTCGTGTCGCAGCTGCCAGCCTCAGTTGATCGTTTCATAATGGCTGAGCATATTCCTTTTTCGTACACAGATGTAAACTCCGCCCACTATGAGGAGGAGGAGAGGAGTACCGAGACCGACAGCCATGATGGCGATCACCAGCACAGAGAAGAAATCTGACGGAGGAGTCCCGACTCCCACCAGCATGGTCCTGAGACAGAGAAAAAAAATAATTACGTGAAAATAATCACAAACTCACTGCCATTTTATTTACTGTTGCACAGTTGTTGCTATGGTTACATCATCTTCCTGTGTTCCCACACAATATTGTTACTGATCGATTTCTTTACATGAAATTAAAATTATTGGTTTAATTATTGGTGAAATAAAATTAAAAATGTTTGATCATAAATTGAAATAACTAATATTTTTGTATATTTATTTCTGGCAAATTATTATATTTCACATTTTATTAATGAACACTGAGCTGTGTGTACTGACTGACCAGCTGAGGAAGTGGGTGGAGTTTGGGGCAGGCTCAGAAGTCACGTTAAAGGTGATGTTGAGACCGTGTGTGAGGGGATTCTGGGTAAAATAGGCTGCGATGATGTGTGAGGCTGGAGCTTGAGGCAGGATGGCGGGTTCTGAGTGGCTGCACGGTGCTGCGTCCTCAATGGCAGGAAGATTCTTCTGATACACTACAGGCTTCCACTGAGAGAATCCCACCGTGGAGGAGGAGTTATCATGAGACCACACCCACTCTGACACCTGAGAAAGAAGGATTATGAATGTCAAGTTTAGACACAATATTATACAGTAATATGTAAATTAACTTTGCGTCCACGCCCACCTGGAAGATGGAAGGTGTGTATTCATCGTCGATGGACCTGTGAATGTCGACTTGGGTCTGAAGGTCCACCTCGCTCACTGTCTGGAGTTCCAGGGCGAAATGTGATTGGTTGGTTCGTGGCATCACACCTTTCAACACGATGCGCAGCTGGGAGGAGTTGGCATTGTGGAGGAGACTAGGCCACGCCTCCTCTCGGCCAGAAGAATCGTACACTGAAAACTGAGAAAAATGAATACATCATCATCTCATCGAGCTGACAGGTGCGGAGTTTATACAGTCAAGTATTGGCCGTCATCCGTCCAGCATCGTCCACGTTTCATGAAAATCACTACTTCTCCCTCAATTCCTCACCGTTTTAGATTCTTTCTGGTAAATAGGTCGGTATTCCTAGGGTGGATATCGCTTCTATATATAGCTTGTAGTGTTTATAGCTCACAACATTTATTGTGCAAGGTGGCCCACTTTAGATCGTTCCTTCTGGACTACACGGGGCTGGAGTGAACCACGCCATGATTGTCTCATTGTGACTATTTTCATTATTATTATTATTATTAACATTATTAGGATAGCATTTTGGGAAACTAAAGCTTTAAAAGCTTTTATATTTTACGTAAGGAATAAAATACTTGGGGGCGTGCTGTTATGGAGGGGAAAAAAACAAAACAGCTTGTCATTTTACTGAAAAAGTGCAAAGTAGCGTAAACAACTCTGTCCTGAAGATGGTGGAACGCTTAAAGTTGATGAACAGAAAACTGTGCGCTGGCCCTTTAAGAACGTCTTTATCATCTTAGCAGCATGAGAGACTACAGATGCTCGTAATATAGACCTGGAGGTTACCTGCCCTTGAAGAATCATCATTCCTCAGAGTGTGTGTGTGTGTGTGTGTGTGTGTCCTCACATGCAGACACAGGGAGGAGTTGCTGCTGTCGAGTCTCCCACAGAGCAGAGCCGTGTGGTGTGTGTAATCCACCGTCTTGTTCACATCGTCCCAGTCAAAGTCCTTGAGCTCATATGGAGACAAGACATTCTGCCCCGTGCTGTTCGACTCATCATACTCCCACAACTGAGACACACACACACAAAAAAAAAAAAAATTATCAAAAAAATGGAGTCACATAGGAAAGTTATTGCTCCAAAAGACACAGTGTGATTTATCAGATGCTTTAGAAAGCTTCAGGTTACTGAAAGGACAGGAAGTGTTAGAAACAGCCCTGGAACACTTCGCCTAAGGGCATTTACCCTCGTCTACCTCCTCGCGTGTGAGAGATACGTGTTTGAGTCAACACATCATTGCTGCTCTGTTCAGATGCAGCTTTCAAAATGGCTGTAATATATATATGAAGCGGGTACACAAACCCTTCACAGCTCGAGAACATTTCTCAGGCACTTCCTGGTTCAGTCGTTTAAAACGCTTCACAGTTTTAACACTCTCACGCACTTCTGAAGCAGCTCACATATACCCCTTTTCCACCAAATCAGTTCCAGGGCTGGTTCGGGGCCAGTGCTGGTGCTGGTTTACAACTCGTTCAACTTGCGAGCCAGCTGAGAACCAGTTTGCTTTTCCATCGCTCGCGGTGCCACGTCATTACGTCGCTGTATACGTCAGTTACGTCGCTACGTTTGCTTAAACCTTGGCGCGAATATCGAAGCAAAAACAACACGGAAGAAGCAGCAGCAGCAACAACAACAATAACAATAATAATGGATGACTTCGTGTTTGTACAGCTGCGGCTTCTCGCCGCTTAAAAATGGCGATCTTTCGCGGTCTTGTTATTGTTGTTGGTCTTAACAACTCTGCCCCCCTGCTAACGTAAGCGGTTCTTTCCTCTGGCCCAGCAAAGAGTTGGTGCTAGCCTGGAACCGGTTTTTCCGGCCCCAGAGCCAGTTCTTTGTCAGTGGAAACAGAAAATCCGGTTCCAAACTAAGCACTGGCCCCGAACCAGCCCCTGCTTTGGTGGAAAAGGGGCACTAGAGAGTTTCCTCTTCCAGCCTTTTTAGATCAAGATCAAGCTTTCTAAAGCATTCTGGTTTTAAATGTTCTACAGAAGAAGGTTTCAGGCTTTCGAGAACACTTCCTGGTTGATCAGAACCCATCCGAGTTTGAATGTTCTGGTCAAGCCTCCTAGAGCATTTCCTGGTTCTAATGTTCTAGCACATGTACTGGGTGGGGTGAGCTTTCCAGAGCACCGCTCCAACAGATGGAGCGTTCTAGAGCACTTGTGAGTACACAGATCTAGAACTCTCTCCAGGTGCTGGAGATTATACACATTTTATAACAACATTTGTAAGTTCTGGAGCAGCTCGTTAAACAGGAAATGCTTTCACCACCTCACATTTCACTTCCGAGGCACAGCGTACCACCGCGGCTCTGATTAGCACATGATCAGAAGTGTTCTCAGAGGGACAGTGAGACTCACGCGGGTGAAGACGAGAGCACTTCGGTACTGCACGCTGCTCTCGGGTTCCACCTTCACACTGCCGGTTGGGTTGGGACTCAAGAAGCTGCTCCAGTTGATCTCCAGCGTCGATTCGTTGGAGTGTGTGTGGATCAGTAGCAGGGCTGGAGCTCCACCGCTGCAGAACAGGAAGTGCAGCGTGTCGTTGGGGCCGAGGGCCCGTGCATGGAGCACCGAGACCCCAGGGGGCAACTCTGTGGACGGGGCTAACCCAGGGTTCATCTCCAGTGACACCTGAACAGGGAAAGAGGAGATGCGACTTAGAAATTTAATAATGACAGTGATTGTGCTTCAAAAATCATCTGTAAAATAAATTAAAACAAATAACACTCATTCCTTCATATATTTTCTAAACAATTTATTCTCTTAATTTATTTTGCTACTATTATTATTATTATTATTATTAACATGAAGACAAAAAAAAAAATTAAATAAGATATTCAATAAGTAACTGATTAATTTGGGTTTCATTCCAGTAGATCATGAGGATTTTTGCTCCAATTCATGCTGGATCTTTCTATAATTTTCGCACTGGGACACGCCACAGCCAAATCCGAGCCCTGTACAGCGTGTCAAAGGTCACATCACCATCATATCACACCTTATTGTGGAGTACTGATGTGTGTGTTCATCCTGAAAGGTCACATGACCACACACACACACTGTGTGATTAATGCGGAGCTCGTACACATCAGTGTGAGGTCAAACATCAAGTCCCTGTAGCTGAGATTGTCCAAAACAGTCGCCTTGTCTCTGCTCATGATGACGGGAGACGCGCTCCAAAACGGTTTGGAGTTTGAAACGCCATGCCACGATGACCGGCCAACAAGAGGAAGTGAAGAACAGAAGTGAAGAGTGGAAGTGTACCAGGGCTTTTAGAAAGTCAGAACTGAAACTTGAGACAACATGCATTTTAATTTTCTACCAATAGGGTTTGAATGGATTTCAGTGGTTTAGTTTTGGCACCCTCTCGTGAGTGCGCGCGCGCACACACACTAGGACTTCCTCATCCAGCTAAAGATATATTTTATAATTATATAAATACAATTTTAAAATGAGAATTATTCATGAGTGATTCCAAATGATTAATATAAATACTTTATTTTTACACTTTATTCCCATCTCTATAATACTGGGCTTTGTTTTAAAATCACACTTTACTGAATTAAACATCACTGGGAAGTTCGGCAGGCCAGGAACAGAAATATTTGAGATGATGTAATTCAGGGCTAGAATTTCGTGAAAATTTGCAGGAATCTGTTTAGATTCTCACAAAACGGTTTTGCGAGAATCCTGAGAATCCAATAAAATAATTTCAACAACTTTTGTGTTTGTTGTGACTGTGTGTACAAGTTTGAATTCTTTTCACAGGCAGTCAGTTAGCCTCCAACTCAGCCCTCAAACCACAAATACAGTACCAGTTACAGTAATTAAAATACACATCACTTTTATTTCACTCCTTAATCAAGTCAACAACTGAAGAATGGAGCCGAGGACAACATCTTCAAAAGCCTGCCGCAAATACAGTAACTGTTACAGTAAACATTACAATACATATAGTTATTCACAGTAACAAACTCATCACTCTGTTTCAGTCCTTAATCATCAAAAACTGAACAACAGAACATCTGGATGTCAGAAGCCTAACTGCACCAATGTGTCCGGGTCATGCCAAACTATCATTTAGTTTACTCTGCGTCATCACAGACAGCTGAGTCTGAATCATCATCACTACTAGCAGCCACACTAGAGTCAGGCTCAGGATGCACAACGGCATACAAGTCAGTACTGGCAGGAGTAGAGCTGTCTGAGTGACATTCTGGGGTCAAGCCATGGAGGATCTTGTTTCTGTCTTTTCTCATGTCAGTAACCTGTATTTTTGTGTGTTTATCATATATTTATTCATTCATTTCATTAGTCTTGTCTTTCTGATTCTGAATGACTGCACTTTGTGTGTGTCAGACTCCTGTATAGGCTATATTATATATATATATATATATATATATATATATATATATATATATATATATATATGCGCGTGACGATCATCGACCGTGAAACAGAATGCCCACCGTGCTTTGATTTTGTCATAGTGCAGGCTGCATGTCTTATGCCGCTTTTCCACTACCAACGCGGCCGAGTTGGGCTGAGCTGTGCCGTGCTGAGTCGAGCTGAGCGGGGCTGTTGGAGTTGCATTTCGACTACAACCACGCTGAACCGTGCTGGCTGGAAGTGGGTGGACACATTGGGTGGAGTTAGCGAAAGTGGGTGGATGTCACGTGACGTCGTTAGGCGGCGCAAACAGTGACATCAGTGGCCTTTTAAGCGGTAGTCTCATGACCCAGATAGTAAACAATAAACATGGAGGACATGGAGTCGTTAGTGTTGCTGGTCTTGGTGCTGTGGCTTGTTGTCACCGACAACGCCAACAGATACTGGCAAGAGCGTATAGATGAGGCGAGGCGCATAAGGCTTCAGAAATTCTCGTAATTCTTCTTCTTCCGGGTTTACGGTGTTTACAGATCCCAGCGTGCTCGCGGGGCGTGTGTGGGCGTGTGAGGACACTCCTCCTCACCAATCAGTGCACAGGAGAGTGTCTCCTCACGCCCCTAGCCCCACCCAGCTCGGTTTGGCTCGCTTCAGCCCCACTCCAAAACCGTGCGAGTTTTGGGTGCTAAGCAGGGCTGAAGCGAGCTGAGTCGTGCTGCTCTGAGGTAGTCGAAACGCGAGCCGTGTCGGGCTGAAGTGAGCTGAAAAAGGGTAGTGGAAAAGGGCCATTACACCTCGCCTTGACCGCGAAATCGTCCTCAAAGTCGAAGTCATAATTGTCCAAGTAGGTCATCGCCCCACGCCTGTAAACTGCGCCGCGATATTCTTTTCATTTTTTCAACGGATTTCGAGGTGTTTGGCTGACTATCACTTGAGCTGGAGTACGCCATCTTGTTATTCTTGACAACAAAAGCCACCTGGCGAGTACTCGGCGGACTAGATGCAAGCAACACCAAGAGAGTGAAACACACTTTGCACATGCGCAGAACATTTGTTTATCGAAACCATTTGTGGAATTTGTGTTGAAGTGATTATTTTACGATAAAATTACGATATTTCTTGAATATTTTGCGCGAATCCGTTGAGATTCGCCTGGGGAACAATTTACGCGAATACTCACGCGAATCGATTCGCACCAAAATTTTAGCCCTGCAATGATTATTTTAATCTTTCAAAACAATATTTTTCTTGTGTACACAGTTTATTGATGCCATGTTTGTAATTTTTACACCAGTCATCATAAACCAGACACTGATATGTTTTTTTTTTCCTCCTTTTGATATCTTAAAATAGTGACATTTTATCCATAAAACCAGAAATGGGCAATGACGATATAACATCAATATCAT
This sequence comes from Neoarius graeffei, assembly GCF_027579695.1. NCBI lineage: Eukaryota > Metazoa > Chordata > Actinopteri > Siluriformes > Ariidae > Neoarius > Neoarius graeffei. The sequence goes on along the minus strand of NC_083570.1, from coordinate 121,505,549 downwards.
TATCAATTACTTTAAGATATCACAGTACCATGACTTTAGGGCTTTTTTTTTCTGTGATCTGATTAGAAGCAGCAGATTTACTGCTAAAATTTTGTACGTAATCTTGTACGTAATATTTGTGTAGATTTTTAAAATAATTCTTCATTCCTGCTTTTCTGTGTTAAATGTCAGATCAGAAGTTTAACCAAACACCAGGTTTGTCTTTAATGCAACTTGTAATACTACTCCCTTTAGAATACTGCAGGGAGATCGCAGACTTACGACTTCTTTAAATCGAGAAATGGTCTAATATCTATTGATATTAGGAAATACCTGCGTACTTTTGGACCTCGTCATGATGCACGGAACTTTGTTCCTAAGAACAACAACTACCACCTTATTTATGAACATAGACAAGATTATTATAGGAAATCATATGTTTTTAGATCTTTTGAGCCTTGGATCACTTTGCCATCTTACATTAAATCCTTTGTTTCATTATCCGTTGATATTTCTCAGTCAAAACAAGGAACTTATAGAAGAAGAAACCTTTATTTGTCACATGCACAGTGAAATTCACCCTCTGCATTTAACCCATCTGAAGCAGTGAACACACGCGTGCACACACTCAGAGCAGTGGGCAGCCACACCAGAGCGCCCGGGGAGCAGTCAGGGGTTCAGTACCTCGCTCAAGGGCACCTCACGTCAACCTAACCGCATGTCTTTGGACTGTGGGGGAAACCGGAGCACCCGGAGGAAACCCACGCAGACACGGGGAGAACATGCAAACTCCACACAGAAAGGCCCTCGCCAGCCGCTGGGCTCGAACCCGGAACCTTCTTGCTGTGAGGCGACAGCGCTAACCACTACATTAAAGTCTAATGAAAATGTAATGATATTGTTTTGCTCATTCATCAGATTCATTCAATTTTTAGTACCTGGCTTTGAACAGATAGCCTTCGTCATGTCTGTCTATTTGGCTCCCCCCCCCCCACACACTTTTTGTTATGTGGTCCTGATGTTGTACCGGTGTCTGACTTAAATTTTATAGATCATATATTTATTCATCAACACGAACCCTGATTCATGTCAACACAATTTTTTTTCTAATGTTTGCTGTTATTATGGTGGAATTATTTACATTACATTAATGGCATTTAGCAGACACTCATTCAGAGTGACATACAGCACACCCGGAGCAGCCTGGGGAGCAGTCAGGGGCCTTAATCAAAGGCACTTCAGCCATTCCTGCTGGGCGAGGGAATCAAACCAGTGACCTTTTGGTCCCCAAGCTGCTTCTCTAACCATCAGGCCATGGCTTCTTATTTATAGTGTAATCTTTGTATTTCTATGCATTTGCATGTATTTTGACTTTTCTGCTCCTCCTACTCAAGCGAGTAGGATGCTTCTTTGCTTTGCTCCTGCTTTCTTAATCTTTATTTCTATACTTTACTTTCTCATTGAATTTCCACTATTTTTTCTCATTTTATTTTTCATCTTTATAAGCTTTTAATTTAATTTTAATTTAATTTCCACTATTTTTTTTTTTTTTTTTAAATGCCAGGAAGCAAAAAATCCTGCAGAAAATGCATGGAACTAGAACAGAGGATTTCTATTCTGGAATCAAAGATTAATGCTCTGCCAAAGACGGACGAATTAAAAGCGATATCTCAGGAAAGGAGTACAGAAACAGTGGCTGAGAATGCAGAGATTGCACTCCGACAGACTGAGGACATTGCAGATCAAGTGGAAGAATTCATAACTCAAGCTGTGAGTACTGAAAACTGGCAAATGATGGGTGCTAAGCCCAAAAACAAAGAGTAATTACTTCAACACCAGCTTGTTCTACAAATTACAATAGGATCTACAATCCTATGGAAAATCCACAGCCCATAAGGCTTCAGAACAAATTTGAATGCCTCAGGGATGTGGAAGAGGATTTGTCAAGCGGACAAACACATAGTAAAAAGAGATCACACCAAGATCGAAGAGCTGTGAGAAGAGGCAAAAAGCAGCTCGTAACACCACCTGATCCCACAACCCTTGTTCTTGGTGATTCCACTGTAAGACAATTAAAAGGTTATGAGATGATTATTTGTTGTCTTCCAAATGCATCCATCTCTGACACCAAAGACAGCATTTTGAAACTCATGTCCGAGCATAAAACTATTAAACGTATCGTTGTGCATGTGGGAGCAAATGATGTTTTCAGAGAACAGCTATTTGTCCAAGATGATTTCAGAAAACTTTCTGAGCTCTACAAGACTGGAATTCAATCTTTTATCAGTGGCCCACTCCCAGCGAGAGGAAGTTTTGCTTTTTCTCGACTCTTCAGTCTTAACACCTGGCTTGGAAAAACTTGTTCTTCATTTGGTATGAACTTCATAGACAATTTTAACCTTTTTTGGAATCGCAAAGAATTTTACAAGCCAAATAGCACTGAACTCAGCTGGATTGGAGCCAAAGTCTTAGCAGACCACTACAAACTTGCAATCTTTTCTCAGCCAGCACCGAGGAAAACAGTTGATAAGATGTCGCAGACTGACATAGTTACAAAGCCTAAACAATCATCTTTGCAAGTCGTCATCAAGGACACACAAACATCTGACTTGCAGGCCTCCCAACATTCAAGGACAGACGACTCCACTTCTCCTCGGATGGATTTCCCAAATAGCATGAAAAAATTGCTCCCAATGGCTACACTCTCTTTTTCCAGCCCAAATCTGTCGCGACAAGCAGTGTACCCAGTTAATCAAAATTGTGTTCGTCCAGGACTTTCAGCTGGCTACAAATCTTTTTCACCATCCAAAAGATACGTCATCTCCAATCCTTTCACCCTTAAACCAAATGGAACATTTAGAAAGTCTTGTTTGATGTACTCTGGGTCCCTGCAAATGGGTGTAGTGTTGAAAACAAGCTGGGACCCCATGACACTATTCCTGTGTTGATAAGAAACAGAAAACAGAGCACATTTAACCCTGGGGGTGAACCAATCTAATCTCCTTCCTGTTTTAAAACAGCATCAGAATGCACAACCAGATACTACTTCTAGACTTTCTGTAAAGCTAGCTCTTCTGAACATTAGATCACTTTTAAACAAGTCATTTTTAATTAATGATCTTATTTGTAAACACAATCTTGATTTTTTGCTTCTAACTGAAACCTGGCTGGATCAAGCAAATAGTGCTACCACCCTTATTGAAGCAGCTCCCCCAAATTTTAATTTTTTGAATGTTACCCGACAAGGGAAAGGTGGAGGGATCGCAAATATATTCGAAGTCTCTTTTCAATGTAAACAATCCTCACTTGATTTTATGTCCTTTGAACACTTATGTGCACTTGTTACATGCTCTCCTAACATATTATTATTAACTATTTACAGGCCTCCGAGACATTCAGCCAAAGTCTTTCTTGAAGAGTTTGGTGAACTGTTGTCAGTCATTTGCTTAGAGTTTGACTGTCTTATTATATCTGAGGATTTTAACTTGCATGTAGATAATACTGATAACATTTATGCCAAAGAACTACTTGCAATTATTGATAACTTTAACCTAGTACAACATGTACAGGGACTGACCCATTCTCGTGGTCATACTCTTGACCTCGTCATCACAAAGGGTCTTACTGTTTCTAATACTGTTGTTGACCTGGCCTTATCCGATCATTTTTGTGTTTTCTTTGAAGTTTCTATGTCTCCTCACATTCAGAATAGCTCAACGACTATAGGTAGGAGAGTCATAAAAGACAACACGTGCTCTTTTTGAGCAAGCTCTCTCTCAGAACTCAACCAAAATGTCAGACTCTGTAGATGATTTACTGGAATTTTTTAATTTAAATATGACCCAAATTATGGATGATATTGCTCCATTCAAAATAAAAAAAAAAGAGTCAATGATAAGCAGAAAGCACCATGGAAGCAGTACCCGGCTGTTAAACTGCTAAAGAGAGAATGTAGAAAGACTGAAAGAAAATGGCGCAAATCTAAACTTCACATCCATTATCAAATCCATAAAGAGATCCTTTGTAATTATAATTATGAAATTCGTAAAGCAAGACAGTCTTTCTTCTCCAACATCATCAGCAGGAATATGAACAATGCCCGTGTGCTATTTTCAACAGTAGAGAAGCTAACTAATCCCCCACCACAATTAGCACCTGAATTTCTCTCAGTTAATAAATGCAATGAGTTTGCATCCTTTTTCAAAGGTAAAATTGATAAAATACGGCAGAATATTTCTCATAATATATCTCAGTTGCAAAAAATTTAAAAACTGCAATCACCAATGACACAGATAGATAACTTCAACACAATGTCAGAATTTTGTTTAATTGATTATGAGACTCTTGAAAAAAACTGTACAAAATCTCAGTTCTTCAACATCTGAATTGGACATTCTGCCCACCAACTTTTAAGTCTGTTCTTCATCTTATAATTACAGATGTGCTTCAAATTATAAATACATCCTTGGAGACTGGTGTTGTTCCTGTGTCCCTAAAAAAAGCTGTTGTAAAGCCCCTTCTTAAAAAAATAATCTGGATCCTTCAGTGTTAAATAACTACAGGCCAATATCAAATCTACCATTCATCGGGAAAATCCTGGAAAAAATTGTCTTCAATCAATTAACTGCCTTCTTGATATCAAACAGCCGTTTTGATAATTTTCAGTCAGGATTTCATGCCAATCATAGCACTGAAACAGCGCTGATTAAAGTTATAAATGACATACGTCTTAATACTGATGCAGGCAAAACATCGGTCCTGGTATTACTGGACCTCAGTGCAGCTTTTGATACTGTTGATCACAACATACTGCTATATCGACTTGAACATTGGGTTGGGTTGACTGGTAAAGTTATCAATTGGTTAAAATCATACTTAAAAGATAGAAGCTTCTTTGTTACCCTGGGAAATTGTTCCTCAGCGTCAATGTCCTTGACCTGTGGTGTCCCCCAGGGGTCGATTCTTGGACCATTACTTTTCAACCTTTATATGCTCCCACTTGGGCAAATTATCAATAAAAATTCAATTTTGTATCACTGCTATGCAGATGATACCCAAATTTATTTTGCTCTATCACCTAATGATTATGCCCCCCTTGAATGTCTCTACCAGTGTATCGATCAAATCAATAGCTGGATGTCACAAAATTTTCTTCAGCTGAACACAGATAAAACAGAAGTAATTCTATTTGGAAAAAAAGATGAAAGACTCAGGATTACCACTATTCTTGACACAAAAGGGATTAAAACTAAAGAAATGGTTAAAAATCTTGGTGTTTTCATTGACAGCGAGCTAAACTTTGACAGTCACATGAAAGCAATCACTAAAACGGCATTTTATCACCTAAAAAACATTTCCAAACTAAGAGGACTTATGTCAAAAAATGATCTGGAAAAACTAATACATGCCTTCATCTCTAGTAGGGTTGATTACTGCAATGGCCTTTTCACAGGCTTGCCAAAAAAGACCATCAAACGACTTCAGCTGGTTCAAAATGCAGCGGCTAGGGTTCTCACACGAACAAAAAGAACAGAGCACATTACTCCAATTCTAAGGTCCCTTCACTGGCTTCCAGTAAGCTACAGAATTGATTTTAAAGTATTACTGCTGGTGTACAAATCTCTAAATGGTACAGGGCCCAATTACCTCTCTGATATGTTGCAACGGCCTAACCCAATCAGATCTACCAGATCGCAACAGAAAAATTTACTATTAAAACCAGTTGTTAAAACAAAGTGTGGTGAAGCAGCTTTTAGCTACTATGCAGTGCAGCTATGGAACCAACTGCCAGAGGACATTAAAAATGCTCCTGCTGTTGGCAGCTTCAAATCTAGGTTAAAGACCAAGCTGTTTTCAGATGCTTTCTGTTAAATATTGTCTTCTTTACATTCTTTATAATCTTTACTTCTCTGCATGTTTTAAATTTACTTTAACTTTATCCTATTTTATTCTTTATTCTATTCTGTTGGGGTTTTTTTCTTCTTTCTCATCTTATTTGAACTACTACTTCATTTTATTATTTTATTTTTTACTATTATTTAATTCTTATTTTCTTTTAATTTCTTTTAATTAATTGTTTTAGAATAAAAATAAAATTATTTTATGTAATTTTATTTCTCTATTGTTTACTGTTTTTGTTTTTACTTCTGTAAAGCACATTGAACTGCCATTGTGTATGAAATGTGCTATATAAATAAACTTGCCTTGCCTTCTATGTGTGAGCATGTAGGGGTGAGGTGATGATTGGGATGCAGGTCCTGTTCCTTTCTTCTGTCACATTTCATTTGTTCATAATTAGCTAACTGTGGGTGGTAAAAGAGAGCAACTGGACTTGCTTGAAGACGTTTCACCTCTCATCCGAAACGCTTCTTCAGTTCTGTCTGACTAATAAGGAGTATCAGGTATTTATCCTCTCATGGATGAGAAGCAATCCTAAGGTGTCGTTGAGTCATCCTGTTGGTGTGGGTCACTGGGGGCTGGGTGTGAACGGCCTAGAGAGTCTTTGGGGTGATCAATGGATTGCTGGTTTTCCCTTGCCCCGTTTCCACCAAAGCAGTTCCAGGGCTGATTCAGGGCCAGTGCTTAGTTTGGAACCGGGTTTTCTGTTTCCACTGAACAAAGAACTGGCTCTGGGGCCAGAAAAACCGGTTCCAGGCTAGCACCAACTCTCTGCTGGGCCAGAGGAAAGAACCGCTTACGTCAGCAGGGGGGCGGAGTTGTTAAGACCAACAACAATAACAAGACCGCAAAAGATCGCCATTTTTAAGCAACGAGAAGCAGCAGCTGTACAAACACGAAGTCATCCCTTATTATTGTTGTTGCTGCTGCTTCTTCCGTGTTGTTTTTGCTTCGATATTCGCGCCAAGGTTTATGCAAACGTAGTGACGTAACTGACGTGGCTTCCCTTAGCACCGCGAGCTATGGAAAAGCAAACTGGTTCTCAGCTGGCTCGCAAGTTGAACGAGTTGTGAACCAGCACTGGAACTCATTTTGTGGAGTAAACACAAAAAAATGCCGAAAACCAGTTTCCTAGCTCCGCTTTGTCTCACATTGTGTGCGTTAACAGTTTTAGCCAGATGTAAAACACCTCTGAGAAATCCTCTGCAAAGACACCATCTACGTCCTGTTTTATTTGGCAGCCCGTCACATGCTGCCTATTTGCCATATGGATCAGAAGCCTACTTCACTTTGGCTCTCTGCCGTCAATCGGCCATTTTGGATTCACTGTCACTCAATTCAAGATCTTGTGCTCTCAAGTTATTCGCTAGTGGCGTGCTTTTGCTCGGAGGAGACGTTGAGCCCCAACCCTGGCCTTTCTAATGCTCCATCTGAGCGTGGTTTAAACGCGCTATATTTAAATGCTAGAAGTGTCAAGGCTCTCATTCCACTCGAAGAGAACCCTTCACGTAAAATATGCAAACTAGCCATTCTGTAAAAGTTGGTCTACCGAAATTCGTACGACGTGGTTTGCATTAGTGAAACATGGCTGGTTGAGTCAGTCTTATCTTTGGAGATTTTTACAGGATACACTATCTTTCGCAAGGATAGAGTAAACAAAACTGGCGGGGGCGTACTTATTGCAGTTAAGCCCGAAATCAAGGCTTGACGCCGGCAAGAACTAGAGAGAGACAATGCCGAGTTCATAGTTGTTGAGCTCTACAAGAACCATAATTCACTGGTTATTCTTTATACATTTTATCATCCTGAACCGGGGCCTGAGGATCTACACGAGCTCAACCTTTCTTTGCAAGAGTCACCAGCTTGTTTTATTCTCGTCTGAGACGTCAATCTTCGTTCTGTCATCTGGTCTCCGGACGAATCACCCCAGCAAACACGGGCGTATCTTCAGTAGACGAGGCGTTTCGTACTCTTATGGAGGATAATTTCTTTCGGAACTATGTATGTAAATATTTTTCCCCAGATAAATTCCGTAGCCTCCCTGTTTTCAAATCATCCCTGTTCAAGCTGTACTTTGAATTACTGACCTCCACCTATAATACGGACTTTTCATGTACTTGGTCTGTGTACCGTGACTGTGGTTGCCACAGATCAATTTAGTCTAATTTTAATTGTATGATTTTTCTCTTTTATACCTTCGAGGAAACACCTTGCATGAGTCGCCCGTTCGTGTTCTCCCCTTTGGGCTGACTTACTTTATTATGTTTATTTTTATGTTTATTTTGTAACAGTCCAATAAAGTTGGTTAAAAAAAAAAGGGCATCAGTCCTCCTGTGAGTCACTGAAAACAGCTGGGTTTTGGTGTGCATTCAGTTGTCTGGGAAGTGTGCCAAGGACTGCATTGTAGGTGGCTGATAAATGATGTCTTAGACCCCCACCTCTGTTCAGTGATGGCCGTTCCAGGTTGACAAAAATGGCTTCTTTAACTCCTCGCTCATACCAACGATCCTCTCTGGCTAAAATGCATATGTTGCAATCCTGAAATGAGTGTCCTTTGTTGTTAAGATGAAGATAGACAGCAGAGTTCTGGCCTGAGGAACTGGCTCTCCTGTGTTGAGCCATGCGCCTGTGAAGCGGTTGTTTTGTTTCCCCAATATCTCATCTCATTATCTGTAGCTGCTTTATCCTGTTCTACTGGGTCGCAGGCAAGCTGGAGCCTATCCCAGCTGACTACGGGCGAAAGGCGGGGTACACCCTGGACAAGTCGCCAGGTCATCACAGGGCTGACACATAGACACAGACAACCATTCACACTCACATTCACACCTACGGTCAATTTAGAGTCACCAGTTAACCTAACCTGCATGTCTTTGGACTGTGGGGGAAACCGGAGCACCCGGAGGAAACCCACGCGGACACGGGGAGAACATGCAAACTCCACACAGAAAGGCCCTCGCCGGCCACGGGGCTCAAACCCAGACCTTCTTGCTGTGAGGTGACAGTGCTAACCATACACTGCGTTGTCCTGTTTGTGTCTGGCTATTATGTCCTGAGGGTGGACCGGTTTCTGCTTCAGGGTGTTACTGGGTCTGATACCCCTTTTCCACCAAATCAGTTCCAGGGCTGGTTCAGGGCCAGTGCTGGTGCTCGTTCAACTTGCGAGCCAGCTGAGAACCAGTTTGCTTTTCCATAGCTCGTGGTGCTAAGAGAAGCCACGTCATTACATCGCTGTATACGTCAGTTACGTCACTACGCTTGCATAAACCTTGGCGCGAATATCGAAGCAAAAACACGGAAGAAGCAGCAGCAACAACAACAATAATAATAATGGATGACTTCGCGTTTGTACAGCTGCTGCTTCTCGGCACTTAAAAATGGAGATCTTTCGCAGTCTTGTTATTGTTGTCGGTCTTAACAACTCCGCCCCCCCCCCCGCTGACATAAGCGGTTCTTTCCTCTGGCCCAGCAGAGAGTTGGTGCTAGCCTGGAACCGGTTTTTCTGGCCCCAGAGCCAGTTCTTTGTCAGTGGAAACAGAAAACCCGGTTCCAAACTAAGCACTGGCCCCGAACCAGCCCTGGAACTGCTTTGGTGGAAAAGGGGCATGAATGTACCGGAATGTTGTGTTTGTAGAAGATCCTCCTGAGTTTCTCAGATAGACCAGAAATGTATGGAATGACAGTGTTCTTGTGTTTGTTCCTGTTATCCTCCTTGTCACATTTTTTTGTGTAAATGTGGCAAAGTCAATAAATTACACTCAAGGCATTTTGTGAGCAGTCCTAGAGATCAGGATACACACTGTGTACAAACACAAAACTATCAGATCAGTCCAGTCTGATCAATAACAATCACTGGAAGGGAAAAACCTATTATTGTATGAAAATAAAAGCATATTTATGATCTCCCTCTGAAATAATTCCTTGTAAACATCTTTACCTTCCGTCTGAAAGTGTCCCCGTTCGCCATGAATCCACTCACACAGCACACTGCCTGAACTAAAGTGAAATAAACGCAGTAAAGCGCTTTAGACTCCGCCATGCTGCAGCAAACACAGCACTCTGCTCATGCGGAAGTGAAACTCTGCTCTCACGTGACCCCGGTCAGCTGACTCACACCGTCATGGCGCAGCGGTTCTGCGCATGCGTGCCAACTGCTCAAACTCCTCCTGGGGGAGATTTATGGGTGGTTCTCCACTATAGTTGCAAATTGGTGTCACCTCACTTAACAAGTATTCTGAGACCAGGCCTTTAAATAAAATCAGGGTGTCTGTGTTTATATGCCTTCCTACTGATTATAAAAATGAATTGATATTAAATTTTATCCACTCAAATATAATAGTGTTGGTAGAATTTTTCATTGGAAGTACCCAAGGGGGTCCAAAATGTGTGTCTCATACATCCCAGAAGGAAAATAAACCCTTGCTGAAAAATATTTATTGGTATTATTTTGTGTCACCCATTGAAATATGATCAATATTGTCCATGCAGCATGAAGAAAAGCACATTTTGAAAATATTTCCAATACTAGTCAGAAATTTTCCCACCAAGAAATTGATTTTTGGTGTCCCAAGTAATTAAGTCAGTACACTAACAGTACTAACTACTAGAGACACCTGGGGAAAATGGACAGAACTATTCTACTGAGATGACTGCAGTGCATTGTGGGAATCCCACAAGTTCAAGGGAGGGAAACATTGAATTTCATATTGTGGTAGTTTTCCAGCATTGTTCACGTTTGTATGGCAATTTTTAACAGAATTTATAATAGCAGTCAATACACTAACACTTCTAGAATGATGTAGGCCCAGCTTTGTCATGAAAACATGTTTGTGCCATGAATGTGAGTTAGAAGACCTTTCAACTAGACTACAATGCACAGGCATCATATACACATCTGCACCCTGGTGACCAGATGATGAACTATTTGTCCATACACTAACAGTCCATACACTAACACCAGGGTCTGTTTGTGTACTGACTATTGTGTTAGTGTATTGACCAATTTGATAGGATGACAGTTTGATGTCTCTCGATCCCTTTTGTCAACCTACTAGTATATAGGCCTACCTAGTACATGTATCCTACCAGGATATCTTTAAAGGTTTTCTGATTAGGCCTAGTCAATTTCTGAGAGTGTCTGTGTACTGACTTAAAAATTTGAAATTGCCCCCCCCGTACTCACCTTTTACAAACTGTTAATTTTACTTCCAGCTTCCCCTACTTACTACCTGGTTGAATGATTGATCTTTACTGTTCTGCTCAAATAATCAACTTCGTTGTCTTATTTTTGAACATGTCAGTACACAAACATGCTGTCAGTACACAAACGCTGCACCCTTTTAATACATATATTTATTGTTCTATTGTGATAAATATACATTTTCAAATAGAATTATTTATAATAAGGCCCAGATTTGTAATTGGGGTCAATTACATTTTGATTTTGGTCAGAGATTATGGATTTATTAGGCATTTCAGAGACCTGCTTGTATACTGACAGAGACAAGGGCAACCTTGACCTTGAAATGACCTTGACCTTTGACCTTGAATTTTGCCATATCGAGCAATAAGAAGATACTTTGATAAAACTCCAAAATTGGCTACCAGAATTCTCCCTTATGAACTTATCAGTTTGCTCAAGGTCCATATCCCAATTTGCAACTATAGTGGAGAACCACCCTTATACAATTAAAGAGTTTTTGAATTGTTGATATTGTTCTATCAGTTCCTGTAGGTTATGGGATTCCTGTATCAGACCTGAGAGTGAAAAATCTGAAATAATACTCTTGTCTTGAATTTTAATATAATAACAGTGAAAGAGAAGTCTTAAATCAGATTTTGAGCTGAAAAATCTCCTGCCTGAATGTTGTGTCCATACAGAGACCCACAGAAAATAACACAAGTGATGCTTTAGAAGAATGTTTATCATTTCTTCAAATAGTCACAGTGAATGAAAGGATTATTGGATTGCATCAAATGTGTTTTCCTTCTCTGTACAGGCTCCAACTCTCTCACCATGGGCAGGAGCATTTAGAAAATCCTCCCGACCTCCCGCTGACAACATAAAAATCTCCCGCCTGCCCTGACTACACATGATTAGTTACAAACGTATATAACTTGATACATTTATGTTGATGAAAATTAATAGTTGACTTTCCGCTTTTCGTGTGTCTGACATTGTATGGGTGGACTCGAGTGTGTACCCCGCGGTATATGCCGATTCCCCGGTCGGTACACCGATCGGCGTAATGGCAAGATTGGAGTGAATACAACCCCAATTCCAAAAAAGTTGGGACAAAGTACAAATCGTAAATAAAAATGGAATGCAATAATTTACAAATCTCAAAAACTGATATTGTATTCACAATAGAACATAGACAACATATCAAATGTCGAAAGTGAGACATTTTGAAATTTCATGCCAAATATTGGCTCATGGGCGGCACAGTGGTGTAGTGGTAGTGGTTATCGCTGTCGCCTCACAGCAAGAAGGTCCGGGTTCGAGCCCCATGGCTGGCGAGGGCCTTTCTGTGCGGAGTTTGCATGTTCTCCCCGTGTCCGTGTGGGTTTCATCGGGTGCTCCGGTTTCCCCCACAGTCCAAAGACATGCAGGTTAGGTTAACTGGTGACTCTAAATTGACCGTAGGTGTGAATGTGAGTGTGAATGGTTGTCTGTGTCTATGTGTCAGCCCTGTGATGACCTGGTGACTTGTCCAGGGTGAACCCCGCCTTTCACCCGTAGTCAGCTGGGATAGGCTCCAGCTTGTCTGCAACCCTGTAGAACAGGATAAAGCGGCTAGAGATAATGAGATGAGATGATTGTGGGTTGACTCTCATTAAAACAGGATGGGTGTTATAACTTATGCAACATACATGTACATGCATACATTTTCACTGATAAAACGTAAAAGGCTCATTAAATAATCAGATGAACTGAGACAATAACATTCTGAAGCAAATTAAATAATCTTATACCAGTAACTTAAACACACAATACAAATTACATGTATTAATCTAAATGCAGGTAAACAAAGCGTTTTTGTTGTTTTTTTATCCAAATGAGAGTCGGAGCTTACCCGTCTGTGTTCTCGCTTCTTGAAGGCTGATCTTGTGGCCGATTGTTTTGAAACAATCTGACTTTCAGTTGTTCATTCAGTTCTCCATTCATTCACTTCTTCCATGTAAGGGCGAGATGGCAGCAATATCCAGTTTAGAAATCAGACGGCTGCTCCACTCATTCTCCATTTTGTCCATACGGAGTACTCCGCCATTACTGCTGGGCTCAGGCAATTACTAAAACCCGGGACGGGACGGGACATCACTGGTTTTAGCAACAACCGCGGGGAGGTCACTGCCTGAGCGATATGTCACGTCCCGTTCCATCCCTGGTTTTACCAACAACCCTCGGCTCACTCCAGGAGGATTGGTGCAACTGAACTTTGCTTTTAAAAAAAATAAATGTATAAAATAAATACTTTCCTTTTCTTGTAGTTTTCTTTTCCTTTAATTGTTGGTACTGCACCCTCTTTCAATACAGGCTTATAGCCAACACTCCTCAACAGATCAGAGGTCTCATACAAGTCTTCAGTAAAATGTGCAGAGCAGAGGAGAGACCACTTCGTAGGCGCCCAATGTGCCCGTGAACTTCTTGCAAAACGCTTCCAAATCTTTGCAGTTTGAACATTCTTGGGCCATGAATGCAACATAAATCCACCTTCTGTCATGTTGCTGGTGGGTGCAGCAACACATCTACATGGCATGGTGATAAATTAGCTCAAAATGGAGGATCAGAGTTGCAGTTGGCTCTGTGTTTTACAGTAGTATAGCAGAAATGGCGATGAGACCGATAGACTTCCTGCTGTGACGTTACGGATGTCAAGGTCATTCACTCAGACCGTGACCTATATAAATCACTTTAATCATAAAAATTACTCTATTAGATTTATTGTTAATGCTTAAAACTATTCCTGTGCCATTTTTGAGATCTCAAGGCATTTATAAACGAAAGTGAGGCCATGGTTCTGCGTATCTGCTTTAAGGAGCAATTGCTACAATTAGTTAAACAGAGTCCTGATTATGCATTGCAGTTAGATGAGTCGACTGATATTGCTGAGCAGGCTCAGGTGCTTACCTATGTAAGGTTTGTGAAAGACCAGGGGATGGAAGAGGATGTTCTGTTTTGTCTTCCTCTTCAAACCCGTACAACGGGGGAAGCAATCTTTCATCTTATTGACTCATTTGTCAAAAATGCAGACTTGGTCTGGGAGAAGTGTGTTGGTATTTGTACCAATGGGGTGCAATCAATGATAGAACGTGAGAGTGGCCTAGTGACACACCTTCAACAAGTAGCTCCGTTAGCAAGATGGACTCAATGCATGATCCATCGCGAGGCACTTGTAGCTAAAAAAATGCAGACATTCTTCCAGTCTGTGCTTCAACAGGCAGTTCAGATGATAAATTACATTAAGTCACGTCCATTGAACTCACGGTTATTTGGGGTCCTCTGTCAGGAAATGGGTTCTGGGCATGAACAGCTGCTCGTGCACAAAGAGATTCACTGGCTTTCCAGAGGGAGAGTGTTACAGCGCTTGTATGAGCTACAAGAAGATGTGAAGTTGTTTTTGACTGAAAGCAATTCAGAACTGGCCAAGCACCTCCATGATTCCCTGTGGCTAGCTTCCGTGTCGTATTTGGTCGACATATTTGACAGACTGAATAGTTTGAATCTATCTTTGCAAAGCCGAGATTCCAATGTGTTGGTCCTTGCTGACGGAGTGGATGCTTTCATCCAAAAACTTGTCCTCTGGCATGACCATGTACCGGTAATTGTCGGAAATTGTGACGTTCCCCAGCCTTGCAGACTTCATCACTGAGGCACGCGGCAGTGATTTCTCCTCTATTTTTCAATCAGCTGCAGATCACCTGTCTGGGCTTAAACAGCAGTTAGTTTCTTATTTCAAGGGGGACTGCCGGTCATTTTCATGGGTTCGGGACCCATTTGTTTGCACTGCAAAAGATTTGTCACTGAAAATGCAAGAGCAGCTTATTGAGCTGAACAGTGACAGCAGGCTGAAGCATCTTTTTAGCACCTGATCTCTTACATCCTTCTGGGGAACACTGATGCAGGAGTACCTCCCCAGCACTGTGATGCTGCCTTAAAAATTCTCCTACCTTTCGTGTCAACATACTTGTATGATGCAAGCTTTTCAAAACTAAGTACCGCAATCGCGCACAGATTGACGATGACCTGAGGCTGTTTAACTAAAATTGAGCCGAGAATTCGAGAACTCTGCCAAACAAAGCAGACTCATGTGTCACACTGAGACATTCATTAACACGACCTCCGGTACTCCGGTAGAGTTTGTTTGTTTGTTCATGAGTTTGTTTGTTAGCAACTTTGCAGAAAAAATGTGCAGATGGATTTTGAAGAAATCCCAATGAAGAACTTAAATTTTGGAGGTGATCCAGAACCGTGTCTGGATCCAGAAATTTTTAAAAGGATAAAGGGCAAAATTGAACATTTTCAGTCTCGGACTGTGTTGTCTAACATTGTAAGAATACAATAATACACAACAATAAAAAACAGCCCCAAAATTAATAATTAATAGCTTATCTATCCTTTTTTTTTGGGGGGGAGGGGGGGCTAAACGTACACTTGCTACAGTCGGGGGGCCCAGATCGCAAATGTTTGAGAACCCCTGCCATATACTATTGTACCACTTGTTCCTCTTGTATCACATTCGCTTGTTTGCACTACCACACTGCACTCTATGTACACTGACTGTCTTATGTGTATTATTTTGCGTATATTATGTCTTGTCTGTAAATAACCTGCATTGTAGATTGCATATATACTATGTATATTGTGTAATGTCTATATTGCACATATACATATATGCATTTCATCTCATCTCATCTCATCTCATCTCATCTCATCTCATCTCATCTCATCTCATCTCATCTCATCTCATTATCTGTAGCCGCTTTATCCTGTTCTACAGGGTTGCAGGCGAGCTGGAGCCTATCCCAGCTGACTACGGGCGAAAGGCGGGGTACACCCTGGACAAGTTGCCAGGTCATCACAGGGCTGACACATAGACACAGACAACCATTCACATTCACATTCATACCTACGGTCAATTTAGAGTCACCAGTTAACCTAACCTGCATGTCTTTGGACTGTGGGGGAAACCGGAGCACCCGGAGGAAACCCACATGGACACGGGGAGAACATGCAAACTCCACACAGAAAGGCCCTCGCCGGTCACGGGGCTCAAACCTGGACCTTCTTGCTGTGAGGCGACAGCGCTAACCACTACACCACTGTGCCGCCCATATATACATTTTTCTTCTTCATTTTTGTATTGCTAGAATCCACACCAACTGCTGGAACCAGATACCTTCTGTGTCAACATACAACAAACCTGATTCTGATTTTGGTCTTTTGCCCAGATGGCACGGTGGTGTAGTAGTTAGCGCTGTCGCCCCACAGCAAGAAGGTTCTTGGTTTGAGCCCAGTGGCTGACGAGGGCCTTTCTATGTGGAGTTTGCATGTTCTCCCCGTGTCTGTGTGGGTTTCCTCCGGGTGCTCTGGTTTCCCCCAAAGACATGCAGGTTAGGATAATTGGTGGCTCTAAATTGACCGTGAGTGTGAATGGTTATTTGTCTGTACGTGTCAACCCTGCAATGACCTGGTGACTTGTCCAGGGTGTATCCTGCCTCTCACTCATAGTCAGCTGGGATAGGCTCCAGCCCGCCTGTAACCGATGGATAAGTGCACAGGATAAGCAGCTACAGATAATGGATGGATGAATCTTTTGCCCAATGGTGCCATCTTATGGTGTGAATATGCAACTAGTTTGCAGTTGGGTGAGAGAAGACTTCTTTGAATATTTAGTGCTTGATAGATTTTGGCTGACATTACCTTACATTCTGCACCTGTGTCAAGTTTAAACAACAACTTCTTTCAGTCCGTTTTTGTTCATCACCTTCTGCTTCTGCAGTCACGATGATTTTCACACACTTTTCAAGTCTCTCAACAGTTTCAGTGAGCATGTCATTCCTATCCTGACTCTGTCCAATGTCCTGCATTTTACTATGTCTGTGATTTGCATATTTTTCCAAACTGATTTTTCTTTTTTCATATTGAGAAACATCTGGTCAAAAGATGGATATTTTCTATGTCCATGTTTACAGCCAATAATGGGACATTATACAAACCAATATTATTTATTGTTATTTCTGCAAACGTTCGCTCTGTGGACAATAAAATGGACTTACTTAGGTTCAGACTGATCATTCTGAGGGAGATGGGAGATTGCTGTGCTTAAATTCTGACTGAAATGTGGCTCCATTGCAACATTCCTTACTAGTTGGTTCACTTAGATGGTCTCAAGTGTTTCCATGTGGATAGAAACTACTCATCTGGGAAGACCAGGGGAGGAGGATTGTGTGTGTATTCATAGGATGCTTCAGATATTAGTAGTTACAAATGCTTCAAATATTAGTAGTTACTTTGCTGTAGCAGTAGAGTACCTTAGGAGAACGTGCCATCCACATTATCTGCCAAGGAAATTTACCCCTGAGTGTGAAGGCTGTGGATGTGCTGGGGACACTACACAGCAAATTCCTCAGTGTTGAATTAACACTTTCAGAGTTAATTTGGGTCCAATTGGACCTATATAAACACTCTGGGTGTTAATTCAACACTGGGGATTTTGCTGTGTACACAATGTGATCAACTCACCTGTGAGTTTCAGATCACAAGTCTATGCTGTTAATTTCTGCATATCAACTGCTGCCACTAAAACTATCAAAGTTTGGCCAGAGGAAGTGATTGTTTCTCAGTGTGATCAAAATATTGCAGGACTGTTTTGATCACACTGATTGAAGCAAGCTCAAGGATGTTATGTAGATTCACAGGAGTATGCATCATCTGTCACTAGCTACATCAGCAAGTGTATATCACTCGCACTATCACTACATAACCTAATCAGAGGCCGTGGCTGAACTCTGATGTCCACTCACTAACCCTAATCCTGTGATATTGCATTCAGATCATGTGACAGATCACCTCTCAGGGCAGGAAGAATCAACCTCACCACCAGCACGAAGAGAGCCAAGCCCTCTGACACATGAACAACATCTCAGAGACAAGGTGGGGACAGCCAGGGCCGTTGACAGCTTTGGCTGGGCCCAGGACAAAATAATCTGAGTGCCCCCCCCCAAATAATCTGAGTGCCCCCCCCCCCCACACACACACATACGCGCGCACGCACATCGCCACACAGCAACCACCCACACCCAACCCCTCTTTTCACAGTCTCCATTCACTCCAACCCTTAAATAACAGGTATTCCAAGCCCATTATAACAGTCAACCATTTTATTTCAACATTTCAACATATTTACAGTTTGAACATTTCCTTAGTCTGCAACTATTCAGGTGCAAAATGCAATGCGCCGGACTTTTGCTGTGGCAAAGTCGTCAATAAGGTCATTGAAGTCCAGCTTCTTTGCAAGTTCGCGCTCTATAGAGAGCATAGCCAGCCCATTGAGGCTCTCCTGTGACATGTTTGAGTGCAGGTAGTTGATAAACCAAAATGATTGTTTACGGGATGGAACTGGGCCTCAATGAGAACAGAGTTATGGCTTTCCCAAAATCTGAACATAGAAGCATCACCACTAGTGATGTGTACAGTGAGTTTTTCAGTGTATTTTTTTGTCTTGTTTTTCATAAACGTCCTTTCCGTACTCGATTTAGAATGTTACAAAAAAAATTGACACCCTCCCAACCACGTAACATTAGCCTATCTGACCTGGGGGCTGACACGTTTATTACGGATAAACCAAAAGGATTACAACGTTCCCTGGATATAGAACTGGACCGAGAAGATTTCAAAATCTTAACGTGTAAGCAACAACAATAAAACAAAGGTTGTTTTATTCATTTAGGGCTTATTAGGCTACTTTCATTAATTGCGCTTTTCATACAGGCCTATCATTTTTCACTTGAGCAAGGGAATTGTTTGAAGAGTATCCAGTCTAAGTGAAAGTTTAATGTTTTGCAACAGACTAACCTCAAAACACCCCATTTATAGCCCATTCGTTACATTAAACTCTATCTAGCTGGCAATTTCACATGCCGTCGTATCTACACGGGATGATTTCCAACAAAATAAGGTTTAATTAACAAGAGGCAGCGTTCCACGGGCTTTCAGCTAACCGGAGTCCAGCTCAGCGCAGCTCAGCAAGCGTGCCTAAAACATTTGGATATGATTGCGGACCAATGTGCTATTCTTTGCTTCATTGAGATATATGCAACACAGTGTTATTAAACCGATATGTTTATGAAATAATTCAATGCCCTGTGCATTTCAGTGTTCACTCAGTGTACCCTGCTATCCCCTACTTTATAATTATGAATGGCGCGTCGCGCATGCTGGGGTTATACGGGGCTGGAAAAAAGTTATCTGTGTCTTACCTGGCTCAGCTGCCCCACTGCCTTCACCACCTGCTGCATCTTCTGAATCTTTTCTAAAATATCTATGCAGTGAGCCCCTGAGGCTCTTGGCTTCTTCATCTCTTTTTCTCTTTTCTTTTCTTTGCTCCTGACTTGTGCATGTTGGCAAACAGGCTCGCACGCTTATTGTCGAAGCGTTATGATGGAATAGTGCCATGTTATTTGGCGCCTTAATCAAAGACCAAACCATTTCTGCATTAGGGGTGGTACGTGGGTTCTTGAATCTATTTTCAAAGACAATAAAGGCAAAAGAACCAGAAATCATTCATTGAATGCAAATATAGCACATTTTTCTCCCCCAAATCAACACATTTTGAAATGAAACAGAATGATTAATGGCATCTTCATGAGGGACCAGTTCTGGGCCCGCCCTCATGCCTGGGCCCGGGACAAAATACCCGGTTGTCCCCCCCTGTCGACGGCCCTGGGGACAGCAGTCTGTCTCAGGAAGTTCATGTCTGCAGCAGTCATGTGCTAAAAGAGTGTGGGCCCAAGAACATCTTCACAGACATCTTTAAAATCTTCCTAGTATGGGATGTTTTCCTCACCTGTTACAAATCAGCCACCATCATCCTTGTGCCTACAGAAAGTTCTCTCTTAATTCCACACCATTCTGAGAATGAGATACAATCAATTTTATAGTATATATTTTGTTAAATTTAAATGTGGATCAAAATAGACCTCATAATTATCCATATAGTTAGTTACATTGCTAAATTCTACACAAACAAAAAATTAGAAATAATTCTGAGGCAGTTAATGTCAGAAGGTGATTAGTTTTCAGTTCTGACACCAAGTAGGAATGAGTAAAGGAGCTCATAATGCATCTGTCAATGAACTCAGTCATAATCCTGCAGTAAAGAAATACATGAAACCAGCTTCATGCTCCACATCTAGCAAAACAGAAGGAGTCAGTTTGAACCAGTAAAACACAGATCAGTGTAGAACAGGGGTTCTCAACCTTTTTCAAGCTCCCCCCCCCAAAAGCTGGTTCATTGCAGTTGGGGCCCCCCCTCCTCCCGGCGCCACAGCCCCACCCCCACTACACCACCTTGCATAGATAGATAGATAGATAGATAGATAGATAGATAGATAGATAGATAGACTATTATTTTTAGGCCCACATTATTATTATTATTATTATTATTATTATTATTATTATTATTATTATCATCAGTAATGGTAGGTAGGCCTATCATCATTACTAGGCTATTGTTATAACTGGAAGTAGCATCAGACTTCTAATGTGAGCTTGCAGGCATTATTATTATTATTATTATTATTATTATTATTATTATTATTATTATTATTATTATGAGTAGTGGTAGGCCTATTATCATTACTAGGCTATAGCTATATAATTATGAGATTACATGTTTTGCTGTTATTATTATTATTATTATTATTATTATTATTATTATTATTATTATCAGTAGGCCTATTATCATTACTAGGCTATTGCTATAATTGGGAATTGGCACTAGACCTCTGATATGAATTTATGCTTTATTATTGTTATTATTACTAGGCCTAATAATAGGCATATCATCTGCATGTTTTACAGAAGCTTGCAGGTAGGCAATGTTGATGTGAGACCTGAGCCTGCTTTGCCTTGCAAAGATCCTCAATTCTTGGTGCAATGTCTGATAAACATAGCCTCAAATCATCCTTGATTTGTGCACGATTGCGGTATTTCGTTTTGAGTGCAGTCATTTTTGAGAATCCTGCCTCACACAAATATGTGGACGCAAAAGGGAAGAGAATCTTCAAGGCGACATCACAGAGTTGAGGGTATTCCTGCATCAATGCTGCCCAGAATGACGAAAGAGGGCAGGAGGTAAAAAGTTCCTTCAGCCTATGGTCACTCTTCAGCTCAATAAGCTGTTCCTGCATATCAATTGACAGCTCGTTTGCTGTGCACACAAATGGATCTCGAACCCATGCAAAAAAGCGATAATCCTCTTTAAAGTACATCGCAAATTCTTTTCTTATTGCAGACAGGTGCTCAGACGCTGATTGAAATAGAGAGGAGAAATCGTGTGGCGTGCCTGCATCAGTGATAAAGTCTGCAAGGCTGGGGAACATGTCGCAGTTCCCTCGATTGATGCGGCCATGCCAGAGGTCAATTTTTTGTGTGAAGGCGTCCACTCTGTCTGCGAGGAGCAAAATATGAGTTTCGCGGCCTTGCAGAGACAGGTTGAGGCCATTCAAATGGTCAAATATATCGACCAAATAGGACAGAGACGCAAGCCACATAGTGTCATCCAGATGCTTCGCCAGATCTGATTTGATTTCTGTCAAAAAACACTTCACCTCCTCTCGCAGCTCATACAACTGCTGCAACACCCGCCCCCTGCAGCTGTTCGTGCCCTGACCCCATCTCCTGGCAGAGGACCCCAAACAAGCGAGAGTTTAGCGGCTGTGATTTGATTAGATTTGTCATTTTCACGGATTGGTCCAGCACGGAGTCAAAGAGAACTGGCATTTTTTTAGCAGCTAATGCTTCGCGATGGACCATACAATGTGTCCATTTCACAAGTGGAGCTACTTGCTGAACACAAGCAACTAGGCCACGCTCTCAGCCCGTCATTGCCCATGCACCATCTGTGCATAGGCCAACGCATCGGTCCCAACCCAAACCATTTTCACGGATAAAAATATCAAGGACATTGAAGATGGCTTCTCCTGTAGTGTGCGACTGAAGAGGCCGGCAAAACAGGACATCCTCCTCAATCGCCTTGTCACGTAGATACCTGACATACCGTAGGCGAGGAGCTGTGCCTGCCCAGCAATATCAGTGGATTCGTCCAGCTGCAGCGCATAGTAAGGACTCTGTTTTATGAACTCTATGAGTTGCTCTCTGATGTCATTAGACATGTCTGAAATCCTCCTAACGACTGTGTCATTGGACAGTGGTACTGCACCGAGTTTGGCTGCTGCACTATCTCCTATTATTATTCTGCATGTCTTGTGCGGCCGGCAAAATGAGAGTCTCGGCAATTGTATGCGTTTTACCCAGTTTAGCTCTTTTTTTGGCCGCTACATACGATGCCTCCAAACACTGTTTAGACACAGTGCTGTACACTGAAATGGCTGCCTGTTGCTGATGGAGGCCATCAAGCTTTCTTTTAAAATATTCTGCCGGTTTATCTTTAATAGCAGCATGTTTTGTTTTGAGGTGCCTTGTAAGTTTGCAGGGCTTCATGCTGTCATTTGCTAGCACCTCGGCACACACGACACACTGAGGTCTCAGATCAGCCGTGACTGTAAATCCAAACTGCAGCTATGCTTCATTGTACCTTCGAAGCTTTTTTGCAGCTGGTGGTGCGTCAGCTGCCTTGTTGGTCCTCACTAGAAAGCTCTCCATTTTTGTTACTTATAATTTGGATGTGTGGCTATGTTAAGAGACAAGTATCGGGGACTAATCAGATGGGACTTATGCACCTTCTTCAATGCAAATGTTTAACAATTTTGCAGGCAATACCAATTTTATTTGAAGACTTAAGATTGTAGTCCTGAGTGAGTGAGTGAGTGAGTGAGTGAGTGAGTGAGTGAGTGATTGTCTTAGTCGTGTGTGTCGAATGTGTTGCAACACGGTGAAAAAGGCAGAGGCTTACCCTATTAGATAAGTGCACACTTTGCAGTTAAAAAATAGCTAGGGCTGAGATTGGGATAGTCTTTAAAGAGACTTTTTGTGGTATTAGTCTTTAAAAAGACTGTTTGTTTGGGTTTGAAGTAGAGCCCTGCACTCCCGTGGGAGTCCCGCGGGACCCGATGCAAAGCAGTGCGGCGCGGGACAAATTTTGAAAGCTCATTGCGGGCGCAGGTGGGAGGAGGAGTGCACAATGCGGGAGCGGGCGGGAGAGGTGATAAGCTGCAGTCCTGCTAACTAAAAATGTGTTTCAAGTAAAATTTATAAATTATTAATTTATGTCTATCGTATATAA
Organism: Neoarius graeffei; assembly: GCF_027579695.1. Classification (NCBI taxonomy): domain Eukaryota; kingdom Metazoa; phylum Chordata; class Actinopteri; order Siluriformes; family Ariidae; genus Neoarius; species Neoarius graeffei. The sequence continues at coordinate 121,482,207 of NC_083570.1, read as the reverse complement.
TTTGTGCTGGATATTTTATTTGGCATTAATAAAAACATTTTAAGATGCCTAAATTTGCGGATGTGGTCTAATTCAAGATTCAAGATTCTTTTTATTCGTCCCAAGGGAAATTTGTCTTGGACATACACATAGCTGCCGCATAACACACATACACAAAAAAAAGACAAAGTGCCATCGTAGAGATGCATAAAGTGTGTACTTAAAGTGCATACCTAGTGCAGCCCCATACATACATACATACATACATACATACATACATACATACATACATACATACATAGGATTACAAGACTGGTAGTTTGTTAATGACATGAGTTCAATAAGTTCACAGACATTGGAATAAAAGAGAACTTATACCTGTTCAAAAACCTTTTTTTGTTTTTAACTGGGACTCTGTATTGCCTGCCAGAGGGTAGCAGCTCATACTCTGGGTTCAAAACATGTGATGGGTCCTCAATTATTTTCCTGGCCTGCCTGAGTACAGATTCTTCATATGTTGCTTGGAGGGTGGGGTGATCCCTCACCCCCACTACTTTCAGTGCAGAGCGGGTCAATCTGTTGATTTGGGACTTTACTCTTACTGTTAGATTTCCAAACCAAACAGTGATTGCATAGCGTAATACACTCTCAACAACAGCACGATAGAAAAGTAACATTATCCTCTGTTAAACACCAAACACCCTGAGTCTACGTAAAAAGTGTAGTCTCTGCTGGATCCTAGTACACACATTATTAACATGAACATTCCAGGACAGATTGTTATCAAAGTAAACACCCAAATATTTGTAAGAGTCAACCTGAGCAATATTGGTATCAAAAATGAGTAATGGAGTGTGGTCTCCTACATGACTGGGGTCAAAGACCATTTCTTCTGTTTTTTTCACATTTACAGTGAGGTGGTGCTCCTCACACCACTGCACGAACCTATGTACCTCTTGCTTATAGACAGAGGTGTTTAGATCCCCATCTAACAGACACAAAATGGCAGTGTCATCAGAAAATTTAACAAATGAAACAGTAGGGTGTCTACTAATGCAATCATTTGTGTATGCTGTGAACAAGGGGGGAGAACTCACGCAACCTTGAGGAACTCCCGTACTTATTGTTTTTAAGTGAGATGTTGTTTGGTTCACTCTGACCTGTTGTGTCCTGTTTGTTAAAAAGGAGTGGTACCACCTGATGATATATGGATTAACAGACATGTGTTGAAGTTTACTAAGAAGGATGTGTGGCTGCACGGTGTTAAATGCAGAGCTGAAATCAACAAACAGTAGTCTGGCATAAGCCTTAGGATTTTCAAGATGTTGCAGGATTGAGTGTGTTATGGTCAGAATTGCATCATCAGTGCCACGGTTGTCTCTATAGGCAAACTGATATGGATCTAGTTGACCTTGTAGGTTTGATTTCAGCTTCCCCACCATCAACTTCTCTAGACACTTAACTACAATAGAAATCAAGGCTACTGGTCTGTAGTCGTTGTTCTCTTGAGGGACCGCTTTTTTGGGGAGAGGGATGATAGTCGCCCTCTTCCACAGAGATGGAACTGTATGTGAGTCCACTGACCTTTGGTAAACAGGAGCCCAAGCTGGTGTCTTCTTCTGCGCATGTCTTTAATAGGAATGGCGAGACACCATCTGGGCCGGCTGCTTTGTTTGTATCTAATTTTTTAAACAGTTTTGTAGCAGCCAAGTAATCTATGTCTATTTTTGGAACACCACCCTGTAATGATATGGTGCTGATGACCTTATCACACTCTGAGGTATGATCTTGTGTATCAAACCTGAGGTAAAAGTTGTTCAAGTCATTTGCCATAGCACTATCATCAGTTGTGTGCAATGGTTTCCTGGTAGGGGTCATATTTGTGATCGATTTCATAGTGTCCCACATTTTTTTGGTGTTATTTGCATTAAAGTCCTTTTCAATGGTCTCCTTATATCATCGCTTTGCTGAGGTTATTTTCTGGTTTAGTTCCTTTTGTACTAGTCTTTGTTGTAGTAAGTCCTTGTTTTTGAAGGCAATCCTCTTACGTCTGATGCAGTCTTTAATGTCCTTGTTAATGTATAGCTTGTTGTTTGGATATATCTTTATTGTCCTGTGCGGTATTACTGCCTCCACACAGAAGCTGATGTATGAAGTGATGACATCTGTGGATGTATTCAGGTCAGGTTCATGAAAGATATCCCAGTATGTGCTTAGAAAGCACCCTTTGAGGGTTTCAATACTGTCCATGGACCAGTTTTTAACAGTTTTCACCAGAGGTTTGCACCTCTTTAGTGCAGAGCAGTAAATGGGAATAAGATGTATAATGTTGTGGTCTGAGTTGGACAGTGGTGCCTTGGCTATATGGCTGTATATGCGTTTTGAATATTCCCATAACATTTATCCAGTATTTTATTAACCCTGGTGTGACATGTAATGTACTGTTCAAACCCAGGTAGAGTCATTTCCAGTTTGCAATGATTGACATCCCCCAAGATGAGTATGGGAGCGTCAGGTGTACACTGTAGCTGTCTGTGTACACAGTCAGCTACAATGCCTGCAGCTCTCCCTGTGTTGGCACTAGGTGGTACGTAAACAGCGCAAATTAAGATGTTTCCAAACTCTCTTGGAAGGAAGAATGGTCTGAGGCTCAGGCACAGCAGTTCAATGTCCGGGTTGCAGACCGACTCTCGTGTTGTATACTGCCTGCACCACTTATCGTTTATATAAACACATAGTCCACCCCCTCTCCTCTTGCCCAACTCAAAACTTTTGTCCAAACGAGCGAGGGAGAAACCGCTCAGCTCAACAAGTGGATTGGAAATGTCCGGGTGAAGCCAGGTTTCCGTGAAAACCATAGCGCATGACTCACGGTACTCATTGCAGTTTCTAGTGTACAGTTTTAGTTCGTCCATTTTATTTTTTAAAGAGCGCACGTTACCCAAAATAATCGACGGTAGTGGCGGCTTATTCCCTCTCCGTCGGAGCCTCTTCTTCACACCGCCGGCTCTGCCCCTTCGCCGCGGTCTCCTCGGCCTGTTGTCTGCGTTGTCGTCCTGCTAGCTTACTCCCGTGGGTCATTGTAATTCCTTGGGCAGGTTGACAATAAGCTGTGTTTCTGCAGTGTAACTGTTGCGCAGAGACAATAGTGTTCCCCTGTCATAGATAAACATGTCCTGGTTGCTGTCAACTGTTTGACATGGCTTCAGTGCCAAAAGCAACAGAAGCACTCCAATACCGACAACTTTCAGCGACACCATCTCGCAATGCCGTGTAACATCAAACAAAGTCAGACCGAAAAAACGAGAACATTACGACTTACAACATAAACAAACAACATAAAATGCAGCAGCTCTGCTGTCTGTGTCGCCGCAGAGCAGCGCCACACCCCGATGTTCACTTCCGGGTCAGCATGTAATCTCGCGTACGTTTCCGATTCCTTTCCGCTCTTCCGTGTTTGAGATCTCCAATCATGGCAGAAGAGCAGAGCTCCTCTAGTGAAGCTCACAGTGATTCAGAAGTAAGTGCTGCTTTAAAAAGAGGTACATTTATCATTAAAAAGTCTAGAGTATTAGTCCTAAGTATTAAAAAGTATTAAAAAGTATTAAAAAAAAGTATTAACTAGTATTAAAAAGGACTGTGTATCGCACAGATTGTTCAATTTCAAGCGAGAAATAGACAGTGTATAATCTGAGGAGCTGGTTGTGGTTGCGCAGCACTTCATATGAGAGGAGAATGAAATCATGGTTGGAATCATAATGCCACAGACTCGGAAGTGGGAGTGCGAGTGCGCAAAGCAAGAGCTGTCAATCAAAGCGAGAGCTGTCAATCATGAGCGCATGCAGCGCTCAACTTGGAATGTGTCAGCAGAATGTCAGAATCTAAACAATAAACTTACAATAAATGAAGGATCTGTCAGTGGAGAGCTCAGCTTAGCTCAGCATGTTTAATTCCCCAAGCCAATGACAAGAACTTTCATGAAAAATAGCACGAACGTCTGCATCATGCGGGTTTTGCGGGCGGGAGCGGGACAAAATATGGCAGGTGCGGGCGGGAGCGGGACTGAAAATCATAATTCTTTGCGGGAGCGGGCGGGAGCGGGACTGCACAATGCGGGAGTGGGCGGGAGCGGGACTGAAAATTCTGTCCCGCGCAGACCTCTAGTTTGAAGTAAAGGCCTAAAGTAGATCGATATCAACACTGATAACAGATAGACTAGTGAGGGCTGGCACAAGCGAACTTGGCAAGAGACTAGACTAGAGTGAATGAAGCTCAACATGTGTGCAGATGCTTATATAGTAGGCTAGCCTAGCAGTTACATGACATCACGTCACAGGCTCAAAATACTACCCCCTGTGATGGTAAATTTGAAATGAAACTGTGTGGTTGATTTGGTTCTGTGTTATAGTAGTCCAACCACTTGCAATTTCAACATGGGAATTTTTGTGATTTTTTTAAATTATTTTTTTCCTGATTTTTTCCCCTCATCCTAGTCTACTCGCGCCCCCCCAGGAGAGTGTCTGCACCCCCCCAGGGGGGCAGGCCCCACGGGTTGAGAACCACCGGTGTAGAGGATGAAATTTACATGGAGACGGCTGAGTGATCCTCTTTCTCCCAGAATAGAGCAGCACTTTCACCAGATGTTCAACTTCCTTCAGCCAAACTCACTGAAGCACAACACACAGCACTGAATCTCCAGCTAAACACACTCTCTCCTCACACTGATAATGACTATTAACTCCAATAAAAGAACACACAATGTCCAAAATGAAGCTTTATTTCAGCAGAGCAAAACTACAGGAAGAGCAACAGGACAGTGAAGAAAGTAAAGACAGAAATGTCAGCATTGTGTAGAATTGAAACTCTATTGTAGATGGATGTGTAAGCAGCTGAGTGTTAAATTCTATCTTGGAGCTGTTAGCCTTCACACTGGCTCTTTCTGAACGTGACCGGATGATTGACGCCGTCATGGGAGACCGTACAGACAAACTCCTCCCCCTTTTCCCAGAGTGCTTTGCTGAGGGTCAGGGTGCTGCTGCGTGTGTAACCGTCCTTCTTGTGTTCTTCTGCGCTGGTCAGAACCCCGTTCTTCACCTCTGAGCCGTCCACTGTCCAGCTCACTAGCGCCCCCTGTGGAGAGTAGGCAGACAGCAGGCAGAGCAGCGAGGCCGATCCCTCAGACAGCTGCAGAGAGGAGGGAGGGAGCAGAGACACGGAGGGCTTCACCGTGGGACCGGCTGGAGACCACAAACACACAATAAACACACACATTTACACACGCTTACACAACATTTACTCATTACTGCTGATTAAGAGTCCAGACTGGAGACATTCATGTGTGCTCAGTAATCAGTGCAGTGATCCACACTGTTCTCACATTACTGCAGTTCAGGAGAAAGTTCTGGAAACTTCTATGACCTTCAGCAGCATCTATAAACTCTACCCATAGACATAAAAACAGTTCTGAACTCTAAAACTCATTAAAGTCTAAAAGCTTTAGGCTTAAAGTCATTTGGCTTCAGGTCCACGAACAAACAAAGAGAACATTGCTTTACCCATCAACACAATTTACACAGACTGCTTTATAGAAATGTCAGTGATGGCAGAAATTATATTTAACTTTACATCTAATGTTATCAGTGAAACTGATGGAGAAAAGAAATTGCATTTTAGAGTTTAAGGAAAAATTAAAATCACTTACTTTTGATGATGAGTTTGGTTCCTCCACCGAAAGTGTACCACAGTGATACATTCTAATAAAGCCGTCGTACAAAAACCTCTGTTACACTCCAGTGACCACACACACACACACACACACACAGACATAAGAAACACAAAATAACAATCAAATAAACAAAAAAAGAGCAGTATGGATTCATTCATTCTTACCAGCCACCAGTCAAGTGTGAGAGTGCTAAGATTGCTGTTTCTCCTGTTCATAAGTTTTGGCACCTGGCTGTCGTAGCACTCTCCGAACCATGGATCATTTTTTATACACTGCACTTCACCGGAAAGATATGTATTGAGATACCCAGACCAACAATGAGGCAGTACAGCAACAAGCAGGTGATGCACAACAATGCTGAAAATATGAGAATTCTGATGTTCATCTTCCAAAAATTATGAATATTAAATTTCATAAATTAAAATGCACTGATGTCTCTCATGCTCCTGCATTTAACATTTGACAGTTTTCCTCCAACTGCATAAGCAAAGGACAGGTCGGGTGCTTTCAGTTTGTCAAATGCCCTGTTAGTGGGAGTGGCCACACTACTATCACCGGTAGATGACAGACCCTTTATGCTATGTGTGTGTGTGTGTGTGTATGTGTGCAAATGTTGGAAGGAAATGTCGACAAATATCCATTCCATAATTTGTCATCTGTTTCAATACCACCACATTTCACTGCTGTCATATCAGGCCAGGTGTCACTGTCATTCCCAGTCTTCCTAACCTCATGTACATACTTGCCAACTTTTCAAAATTCTCATAGGGGAGAAAAGTGCGTGAACGACATTTTCAATTGGACGAGGGTCTGATGCACGGTTGAAACAATAAAAACAGTGGCTCCCAATTAATTGCAAACCATTTGAAATGTATACAATTAAAGAGTTTTTGAATTGTTGATATTGTTCTATCAGTTCCTATAGGTTATCGGATTCCTGTATCAGGCATGAGAGAGCTCAGAGTGAAAAATCTGAAATAATACTCGTCTTGAATTTTAATATAATAACAGTGAAAGGGAAGTCTGAAATCAGATTTTGAGCTGAAAAATCTCCTGCCTGAATATTGTATCCATACAGAGACCCACAGAAAATAACACAAGTGATGCTTTAGAAGAATGTTTATCATTTCACTTGTAAACTTTCACTTAAAACTTTCAAACATAAATTCAAAATAGCACTAAGGCACTACCACACTATTCAAATACACTCACCAAACACATTCTCTGTCCTGCAAATTTTCACTAAACACTTTAGAAGTTATACAGTTTGTTTCTGAAATGGTATCATTTTTGGCATCATTTTTTCCACCATGGTTGATGCTAAAATTTCTGCGACACAACTGCAAAAAGGAATTCTCAAGAGTTAAAAACATTTCAATATGATAAATATACTTTGTTTATACAGAGGTGCAGATCCTACTGTATAAGCAATTTACTTATACTTCTTACTACAAAAAAATACAAAACATAATATAAAGCTTAAGTTAATTTCAATGTCTCATAAGTACTTGTTACATACATGTACAAATGATCAACTATTTTTAATTAAAAAATAAAATAACATTAAGAATTTACATAAAAGGGTGTGAATGACCTATTGTAGTTTTGAAGAATATGTAACTTACCTCCTTTTACCCCATGATAAGATTGGGATAAGTGAATTGCAATTGAATAATTTTGAATCGCTTTGTAGTCTTACCTTGCAAAATGCATTGGTCTGGCTGGTCGAACATTTGCTTATCCATGGAAATTCATTCTCCCAGGCAACCTGGTATTTGCATTCATATTTTTGCTGTTTGGTATTGGGTTTAGTGGCCATGATGAATGACTGCTTGTAAAAAATGTCGGACAGCCTGGGTGAATCCTACATTATGGAAGTGACTGTCATTCTGGTCATTGATTGGTTAAAAATCAGTTGACGTCAGCAGTGTTTCTCATACGATTCTGATTGGACATAATCAGGAGTATTTTTAACTTGGCGGTAGGGATTTCCCAAAACCGGGAGATTATCCAGTTTTTAACAAATATGATCGGGAGGCGGGAGACAGAGGCTAAAATCGGGAGCCTCCCGCCGAACTCGGGAGGGTTGGCAAGTATGATAGTACCACAGAGCTGTCAGAAACTGGAATGTTGGAGTGAGGGAAAAGTTCCAACAAGTAGCTCATTGCAACTCTTCCCTAATGAGAACTTCCCAAGATAGGATTTGAGCTCTGGTTAGCCTGTACCTGTTTTGGATGGCTTCATCACTGTAATAATAATAATAATAATAATAATAATAATAATAATAATAATAATAAGTTAGATTTATATAGCACCTTTCAAGAAACCCAAGGACGCTTTACAGTATAAACAAGGAAAAATAAATAAATAAATAAATAAATAAGAAAAAAATTAATAATTAAATAAAATAAAAATAAAAAGTCCACCAAGTAGGGGTCAGGATGTAATTCCCGTGGTGTAGCAGCCACAGTCCCACCAAAAGGCGCATAAAAATGAGTCCCACATCTCCAGCACCGCCGCCGTGATGCTGCCAGCAACATCGCTCGAGCACCACGCCGTGGATCCACAAAGCGAGCACAGAAGCTCCGCCACGCAGAGCGCTGGTGTGTCCCAAACTGCCTGCACAGCCGCCGTGACGGCACCGAGCAACATTGCTCAGAACATCACGCCAAGCGTTAAAGCACAGAGCGCTGGACAACCACGATGTAAAATGAGCAGCGAGCTCACTGCAGTCCATAGCTGGGAGCACAGGCATCACCCACAGCGAACCAAGGCCTGGAGGGAACCGACGCCCAAAACTGGGTCCGGAGCTACACCACCACTGGCGGACAAAAACACTCAAACAAACATCAAACTACACAAACACACACAAAAAATAAATAAATAAAATGAAAATAGAAAAAGAAAAAATAAATAAAAATAAAATAAAAAAGCTCTGGTGAGAAGCGGCAGCCAGAATGCACATGACGTACTCTCAACCGGAAATGGAAATGAAAAAAAAAATCATGATTACATGTAGTGTTCAAGTGGATTGAAATGAATCTTTATTTCCACATTTCATTAGGCAGTGTTGGTATTGCATTGTTGGCGTGGAGTTGCTGGATTTGCTGGAGTGCAGCCATGACTATTTGAACTGTTATCCACAATGCTAAGTTGGCAATGTTTATATATATATATATTGTGTGTTTAACAGTACAGAAATTTATCTTATTTATGACACTAAATTAGATATTCATTTGTTAAATGGAGTTAAATTTGATAAAAATGTGGCGATATCAATGTGACATTACAATATCCATATGTGATTCCATAACATATTGAAATATATTCAAAATGTTTTGTGTGTATTTATGTAATAATTAACTTGATGTACTTGCAATGTACAAGAAAAATAATTTAACACCAGCAGCAGATTCAATACCAGTTTCTGCCCATTGATTGTGAAAGTCCTTCAGAGGCACATGCACATTCTGTGTATTCAGGTGCCAGCGATACGCTCTTTGTTGTGAAAGAGTGATCCAAGTCCATCATAAGTTAAGAGAGAACTAAAGTACTACTTTGGCTACGACATGGTTCGGGAAAACCACGTTTGCATCTCAAGAGGCAGTTACAGATGCTCTTCACATTAAGAGGCTTTCGGGAAACCCACCCCAGACCTGTGCCACATTAAGGCAAAAAAAAAAAAAAATCACATTTGATTCACTTTAGCCTGCTAATGTGAATGTACATAGTGTATTCAGTATAAAATAGCAGGTTAGTGATGGTGTTTTTCCCATTAATTAGGTTGCAGTCTTTAAACAGAGTGAATGGATTTTCCTTTTGTGTTTTTAATTTGTACTGCTTTCTGTCACCCTCATACCCCTTTTCTACCAACAGGCAACAGGTTCTTGAACTGTTTCTGTAATAGATTGAAGTGATTTACAATTGAGTTTGTCACATTGGGGGTCATTACTGAAAAGGCAGTTAGTTGCTGTGTTGTGTTTTGGTTGGCCAACATTTTTAGATGTTTTTACTGAGCTAAGCAGCACCTGTAGTGGGTGTGTCTGTTGCCCAGAAGTCTCCAAGTAAAGATGTGTTCTGAAGCCATGCCCGGCCTGATTATTGCCTCCTGCACAAAACACTACAAATGGCGACGAGGATTTTAAATGAAACCACTGTGTGAATGGACTGAAAAAGTCACCGTACACTGGTCATAGTCGAGGAAACAGAGTTTTTTTTCTCTTTTTTTTCGTGGAGGAATCAGGCATGAGTCGGACTAGCAGTTAGTATTGGAAAAATCCGCCATGGCTGTGCAAATCGGTCGTGTGGATGAATACAATGACGCAAAGGAGGATTTTGAGTCATATCTGGAACGTTTGGAACAGTGGATGTTGGCAAATGAGATAAAAGATGAAAAGAAGGTGTCTGTGTTTCTTTCGGTGATTGGGGCTGATGCTTATAAGCTGCTAAAGAATCTGGTGTCGCCGACAGTACCAAGCACTATGCAGCATCCTGATCTAGTGAGAGTACTGAGCACACATTACAAGCTGGCACCGATTGTAATCGCGGAATGATTTCGTTTCCAGAAGCATAACCAGAAAGAGGATGAAACTGTCTCTGAGTATGTGGTCGCTTTGAGGCAGCTAGCAGCTACTGTACCTGTGATTTTGGACAGTACCTGGATAATGCGCTGAGAGATCGCTTTGTGAGTGGACTACGCTCAGATGCCGTGCAGCGCAGGTTGCTGTCTGAAAAGGATCTGACCTTTCCGAAGGCTTGTGAGGTTGCAGTAGCAATGGAACTGGCATCGAAAAAATCAATGGAGTTTTCGGGACACAGTGAGCCTCATCAGGTAAATGCCCTAACAAGTGCTACTGTTTTTTCTGACAAGGGGAGGAAAGGACAGTTTAAATGAGAGAACAATAATAAAGCACAAAACAAAGACCAAAGGGGAGTAAAAAACTACTTTGGGACACAATAGACATGCTACAGATGTGGGGGGAGACACTCAGCACGTGACTACAGATTTAAAAATGAAGTGTCATACCTGCTCCAAAATTGGACACATAGCCCATGCATGTAGAAGGGGAAAAGCCACTTCTCAAACTCAGTATGTAGACACTGAAGGAAGTACATCCAGAAGAGAAGAAGAAACAGAACTTTTTGGAGTGTATGCAGTATACTCCACCTCAAGCTGTGAAAAGGGGTACACAGTTGATGTCGCACTGGGTGATAAGAGCACAACAATGCTACTGGACACAGGGTCAGCTGTGTCAGTGGTATCTGAGGATTATTACCAGAAAAATCTGAACAGTTTCCCATTAAAACCAGCCCCCAGGTTAAAACTGAAATCATATTCAGGCCAAAGTGTCGCTGTTTGAGGATACATTATGATACTAGTACAGTACGAGACACAGAAAGTCACTCTACCTCTTGTGATTGTGAAAGAAAGTAGACCAGCTCTGATTGGTCGGAACTGGTTAAAGGAACTACAACTGAACTGGAAACAGATTTTCACTGTACACCAGGTGCCAACACAGGCAGAGTGGACCCCAAGAGTCAATGAGGTGTTACAGCGCTACCAGGCAGTGTTCTCGGAGAACCAAGGCTGCATAGAGGGTTTTAAAGGCAAAATCCGCTGTGGCAGTGGGGGCGTGGTCAAGCATCGGTTTGTGACCGGAGGGCGGAGTCAGGGAAGGTAAGTGGCAGAATCACTGCACCTGATGTCAGTTAACATGTGTTTTGTGTGTCTTCCCCAGTGACCGCGCCCTATATAAGGAGAGATAGGGCAGAGGAAGGAAGCTCTCTCCCCAACCAAATGCCTTGTGTGTGTGCATGCGTGTGTGGCTGGGAGAGTGGAAAATAAGTACACTGAAAAGTGGAAAATAAAAGAGTTTTGTTGAACTCAGTTCTGGCCTGCCATCCTTCTGTGCTCCACCCACCCGTCAGAATTGCTACAGTGGTGCCGAAACCTGGGATCAGAGCACAGAGAAGAACAGCCCCATGGAGTCCTCCCCCTTCGCGGACCTGGTCCACGCCCTCGCCACGGCCCAGCAGAGCCAGCACCAGGCACTAATCGCCCTCCGGAAGGAGCAGGAGCAAAGATTCGAGGCCCTAGTGCTGGCGCAGCAGGAAGATCGTCAGGCTTTTCGGCACCTCCTCGCGTCGGCGGGGTCCACCACCTCCACTGCCGTGGGCCCTCCCCACCTCACCCTAACGAAGATGGGCCCGCGTGATGACCCCGAGGCCTTCCTCATGCTCTTTGAGCAGGCAGCAGAGGCCTCGGGCTGGCTGGTGGAACAGCGCGCGGTGTGCCTCCTCCCCCTGCTAACAGGCGAGGCGCAGCTGGCTGCGCTACAGCTCCCTGCCGACAGCCGGCTGGTCTACGTGGATCTCCGCCGGGCCATCCTCCAGCATGTGGGGCGCACCCCCGAACAACATCAACAGCGCTTCCATGCTCTGCACCTGGAGGAAGTCGGCCGGCCATTCGCATTTGGCCAGCAACTCCGTGACGCCTGCTGGCAGTGGCTGAGGGCTGACAACCGCGACGCCGAGGGAATCGTCGATCTGGTGGTACTGGAGCAGTTCATCGCCCGACTACCCGAAGGGACCACAGAGTGGGTCCAGTGCCATCACCCGGCATCACTGGATCAGGCCATCGAGCTGGCGGAGGACCATTTGGTGGCTGTTTCGATGCCAGGACAGCAGATCTCCTCTTCTCCCCTCTCCTCTCTCTCCCCCTCCCCTTCTGTGTCTCGTCCTTGCCCCATTCCCCCACCATGGAGGCGGGGGCCGGCTCCACCCCAGCTGGTCCGCCGCACCCGCGGTGCCCTCCCATTTCCCACTTCTGTGTCTGTCTCTTCCCCCCCTCAGGTGAGTGAGCCCCAGAGTACCGGTGCAGAGAGAAAGCCCGGGCCGGTTTGCTGGCGCTGTGGGGAGCCGGGGTACCTCCAGCAGCAGTGCTCAGCAATGGAGGTGGGCACGGTGGTCCGGATCCCCGACGCGCCAGGAGCTGCCCTCGATCGGGCTGGAGCGTATCGCATACCAGTGAGTGTCCAAGGGGATACATAATCAGGCATTGGTGGACTCTGGCTGTAATCAGACCTCAATCCACCAAAACCTGGTGCAAGACGAGGCATTGGAGGGAGCACAATTGGTGAAGGTGTTGTGTGTGCACGGGGATGTTCACAACTACCCTTTAGTGTCAGTCCACATTCTTTTTTGAGGGGAAAAATTTAGTGTAAAGGCAGTGGTTAATCCTCACCTTACCCACTCGATAATTTTGGGGACTGATTGGCCAGGATTTCAGGAGTTAATGAGGCATTTAGTGAAGAGTGAGTCCTGCCGTAGTTCAGCAGGGGGAGGTCCCAGTGTGGCATTGATGGGAGCAGCTGTCACAGAGCTGCCTACGTCATCTCTGCGTCAGAGTGAGGAGCCGCAGGCTCCTCCTCCCTCTCTCGGGGAATCCCTTGCGGATTTCCCATTAGAGGAGTCGCGAGACGAGACTCTGCGGCATGTGTTTGACCAAGTGAGAGTAATCGATGGTCAAACGCTCCAGCCAAACGCCACCCCGTCCTTCCCCTATTTCTCCATTATGAGAGATAGATTATACCGAGTGACGCAGGACACTCAGACTAAGGAGCCGATTACACAGCTTTTGATTCCAAAGAGCTGTCGGGAATTGGTATTCCTGGTGGCTCACTTTAATCCCATGGCTGGACACTTGGGGCAGGATAAGACACTAGCCCGAATAATGGCCCGGTTCTATTGGCCAGGGATTCGCGGCGATGTCTGTAGGCGGTATATGGCATGCCGTGAATGCCAGTTAGTAAATCCAGCGGCCATTCCAAAAGCACCTTTGCGCCCTCTACCATTAATCAAGACCCCGTTCGAAAGAATTGGGATGGATCTCGTCGAGCCATTAGCCATCTCGTTAACACGAGGGTATCGCTTTATTTTAGTTCTGGTGGGCTATGCAATGCGATACCCGGAAGCAGTGCCTCTTCGCAATATCTCAGCACACAGTATTGCGGAGGTGCTCTTCTGCGTCATCTCCCGAGTCGGAATCCCCAAAGAGATTCTGACTGATCAAGGCACCTTGTTTATATCACACACCCTGAGCGAACTGTATGGGTTATTGGGAATTAAGCCAATCCGCACCAGCGTTTATCACCCACAAACAGACGGTTTAGTCGAACGGTTCAATCGCACACTCAAGAATATAATTAAAAAAATTGTTTGCAAGGACGCACGCAATTGGGATAAATGGCTCGAACCCCTGTTATTTGCAATGCGAGAGGTCCCACAAGCCTCCACGGGGTTCTCCCCGTTCAAATTATTATATGGGCGTAAGCCACGCGGCATCCTAGATGTACTGCGAGAAAATTGGGAGGAGGGACCAAAAATGAAATTCTATACGTTATTGACCTGCGTGCAAAACTCCACAAACTCACACACTTAACCCAGGAGAATTTGCGGCAGGCCCAAGAACGGCAAACCCGCCTGTATGACAGGGGTATGCGCCTTAGGGAGTTTGTACTGGGAGATAAAGTACTCATGCTGTTGCCCACATTGAGCTCCAAATTGATCGCCAGGTGGCAAGGACCCTTTGAAGTCACACGGCGAGTCGGGGACGTCGACTATGAGGTGAGGTGAATGGACAGGGGTGGGACGCTACAGATTTACCACCTCAATCTGCTCAAACTCTGGAATGAGGAGGTCCCCATGGCGTTGGTGTCGGTGGTTCCGGAGAAGGCAGAGCTGGGGCCGGAGGTTCAAAAGGGAACATTGACATCACGTACCTCTCCGGTCCCCTGTGGAGACCACCTCTCCCCGACCCAACTCACGGAGGTTGCCCAGTTGCAGACCAAATTTTCGGACGTGTTCTTGCCCCTGCCCGGCCACACTGACCTCATAGAACACTACATCGAGACGCCCCCGGGAGTGGTAGTGCACAGCCACCCTTACAGGCTACCCGAACACAAGAAAAAAGTGGTTTGGGAAGAACTTGAGGCCATGCTCGAAATGGGCATCGTCGAGGAGTCCCACAGTGACTGGAGCAGCCCAGTGGTCTTGGTTCCCAAGGCCGACGGGTCGGTCCAGTTCTGTGTGGACTATATAAAAGTCAACGCAGTGTCTAAATTTGATGCATACCCAATGCCTCATATTGATGAGTTGCTGGATCGACTAGGCACAGCTTGCTTTTACTTGACACTGGATTTAACAAAGGGTTATTGGCAGATCCCCTTGACTCCACTATCCTGAGAAAAAACGGCCTTTTCCACACCATTTGGCTTACACCAATTTGTTACACTTCTTTTTGGGCTGTTTGGGGCACCTGCTACATTCCAGCGGCTTATGGACAGGGTCCTCCGCCCCCATGCCACCTATGCGGCCGCGTACATAGATGATATCATAATCTATAGTAATGACTGGCCGCGGCATTTAGAACACCTAAGGGCCATCCTTAGGTCACTGAGGCAAGGGGGTCTCACGGCCAACCCGAAGAAGTGTGCGATTGGGCAGGTGGAAGTACGGTATCTGGGCTTCCACTTGGGCAATGGGCAGGTGCATCCCCAAATTAACAAGACAGCAGCGATTGTGGCCTGCCCGAGGCCCAAGACCAAAAAGGGGGTGAGACAGTTTCTGGGGCTGGCTGGCTACTATCGGAGGTTTATACCTAATTATTAGGACGTCACCAGCCCGCTGACTGATCTCACTAAAAAGGGGGCACCAGATCCGGTCCAGTGGACAGAGCAATGCCAGCGGGCTTTTTCTGAGGTGAAGGCTGCACTGTGTGAGGGGGCCACTGTTACACTCCCCTGACTTTTCTCTCCCCTTTATGTTGCAGACAGACGCGTCGGACCGAGGGCTGGGGGCTGTTTTGTCCCAGGATGTGGAGGGGGAGGATCATCCAGTGCTATATGTCAGCAGAAAGCTGTCGGTGCATGAGGGGCGCTACAGCACCATCGAGAAAGAGTGCCTAGCCATCAAGTGGGCAGTCCTCACCCTCCGCTCCTACCTGCTGGGACGCCCTTTCACCCTCTGTTCGGACCACGCACCCCTCCAGTGGCTCCACCACATGAAGGATGCCAATGCGCGGATCACCCGTTGGTATCTAGCACTCCAGCCCTTTAACTTCAAGGTGATCCACAGGCCGGGGGCGCAGATGGTCGTGGCGGACTTCCTCTCCCGTCGGGCGGTGGGGGTATGTGGCAGTGGGGGCGTGGTCAAGCATTGGTTTGTGACCAGAGGGCGGAGTCAGAGAAGGTAAGTGGCAGAATCACTGCACCTGATGTCAGTTAACGTGTGTTTTGTGTGTCTTCCCCAGTGACCGCACCCTATATAAAGAGAGAGAGGGCAGAGGAAGGGAGCTCTCTCCCCAACCAGATGCCTTGTGTGTGTGCATGCGTGTGTGGCTGGGAGAGTGGAAAATAAGTACAGTGAAAAGTGGAAAATAAAAGAATTTTGTTGAACTCAGTTCTGGCCTGCCGTCCTTCTGTGCTCCACCCACCTGTCAGAATTGCTACATCCGCATAAAACCAGGCACCACACCGATCCTCTGCAAAGCTAGCTCAGTTCCTTACACATTAAAGGAAGTGGTAGAGAAGGAGCTGGACAGGTTGGAAAAAATGAAAGTGATTTCAAATACTGAGAAAAGTGAGTGGGCCTCTCCAATAGTCACTGTGCCGAAAGCAGATAAAACAATTAGGATCTGTGGCGACTACAAGGTCAGTATAAATCAGTGTATGGAAGAGCAGACATACCCATTACCAAACACAGAAAATTTGTTCACTACTTTAGCAGGAGGAACATCATTCAGTAAGCTTGACCTCTCTCATGCCTACCAGCAGCTGCTTTTTGATGAAGAGTCAGAGAACTATTTGACGATCAACACTCATAAGGGCCTGTACAAATTTCATCGTCTCAGCTGTGGTGTTTCCAGTGCACCTGCAATTTTTCAGTCTGTTATGGACCAGATTCTGCAAGGACTGGATCATGTGACATGTTTCTTGGATGATATTCTCATCACTGCTTCATCGGAGGAGAAGCACTTAAAAAGACTGGACGAAGTGCTCACACGCCTGGAGAAACATGGTGTCCGAGTGAAACTGTCTAAATGTCAGTTTTTTCAGAGCAGTGTGGAGTATCTGGGACATCGCATTGACCAGGATGACCTGCATCCCACTGATGAAAAGGTTGCAGCCATAAACAAAGCGCCCGAGCCAACAAATGTCACAGAGCTGAAGTCCTTCTTAGGTCTTCTTAATTACTACAGCTGTTTCCTGCAAAACTCCTCCACCATCCTCCACCCTCTACACAACCTGTTGAGAAAAGAGGCTAAGTGGGTTTGGACTTCTGAGTGTGCTAAGGCATTTGAAGATGCAAAGCAGCTTTTAAAGCAGAATAAGGTGTTAGTGCATTACAACACACGTTTGCCGCTCCGGATTGCATGTGATGCGTCACCTTATGGAGTAGGGGCTGTAATTTCTCATGTCATGGAAAATGGAGAGGAATGGCCCGTGGCTTTTGCATCGAGGACTTTAACTGAGGCTGAAAGAAAATATGCCCAAATTGAAAAGGAGGCACTCACCATCATCTTTGGAGTAAAGAAATTCCATAAGTATTTGTATGGGAGGAAATTCACACTCATCACAGATCACAAACCACTGTTAACTATCCTGGGACCAAAGTCAGCTGCTCCAACTTTAGCAGCATTAAGGATGCAATGCTGGGCTCTCATCCTCATGGCATACAGCTATGAGTACAGGAGATCAGCTGATCATGCAAATGCTGATGCTTTGTCTCGCCTACCCAGAGCCTCATTTGACAATACAGGAGAAGAGGGAGGCATTTTTTACTTCTCACACTTGGAGGAACTACCAGTGTGTGCAAAAGACATTGAGAGAGCCACTTTAAAAGAACCTATACTGAACAAGGTGTGGAGCTACACAATGAATGGATGGCCCAGTCATGTGCAGGATGAAGCACTGCGGCCTTATTTCATACGCAGGCAGAAGTTGTCTGTGGAACAAGGCTGCACTCTTTGGGGCCAGCGAGTCATCATACCACCAGGTTATCGACAACGATTACTGGAAGACCTTCATCATGTGCACCCAGGTATCTGACGAATGAAAGCTCTCACCCGCAGCTACATGTGGTGGCCTGGCTGTGATGGGAACATTGAAGAGCTGGTGAAAGGTTGCTCTATCTGCCAAGCTGTCCAGAAAATGCCAGCAGTCGCACTGCTGCACCACTGGAGATGGACGGAAAGAGTGTGGCAGAGAATTCACATTGATTTTGCTGAGAAGGATAAGCAGTATTTCCTGGTGGACATCGATAGCCATTCAAAGTGGTTAGAAGTTTTTCCCATGTCTTCCATCACCTCTCACAACATCATTGAAGTGCTGCAAAGCCTGTTCTCTGCGTATGGACTGCCGGAAGAGCTGGTATCAGATAATGGTCCGCAGCTGGTGTTGAGGGAGTTTACAGTTTCTGGAGAGAAACGGTATCAAACACACTGCTGTACCTGCGTACCATCCTGCGTCAAATGGGGCTGCAGAGAGATCAGTGCAAATTCTAAATTGAGCGCTGATGAAGGATGTGTTGGAGGTGGAGGGAACGGCTCCTTTGCCACTCAGTCACAGACTTGCAAATTTCCTGCTCATGTACCGCAGTACACCCCATACCATGACTGGACAGACACCGACTGAGTTATTTTTGAAACGCCAGATCTGAACCCATTTCAGTTTACTTAAGCCAGAGCTTGCCAGACAGATTGAAGAGAAACAAGCCACACAGAAACTTCATCATGACTGTGATGGCTCATCTCTTCATTTCTTTCAGGAAGGAGATGCTGTCCATATCCAAAATTTCAGGGGAGGAGTGGAGAAATGGATTCAGGCAAAAGTACTAAAAAGACTGGGAACTGTCACATACCTGATACAAGAGGGTCAGAGTCAGCGCACAGTGCATGTTGACCACATGTTGCCATGGCGAGGAAATGTTGAGACACTTCCACCAAGCTTGCCCTCACCAGTGGTTGAGAATGTGCCACCAGTAACTATGGACTGTGCTTTTCCAGCTGTTTTGCCTAGTACACCAGTGAAGCTAACACCACCTACTGTTCTCACTAAACCAACTGAACAGGTTGTTGAGGTGTCATCATCACTAGTATCTTCACACACAGCAAACAAAAGCTCACATGAGAAACGCCACTACCCAGAGAGGGTCCGTGTACCTCCTCAAAGACTGACTCTCTTAATTACAGTATATTTAAATCTACACAGTGAATGTAACTGCCAAGAGACATTTTATGTTGATAGTAGGAAGTTAATATTATGCTAAGGAAATTTTTTTTAAAGGGCAATATATTTATTTTTGTTGTTGTGAGATTTAAATGCCCAGGTTAGTGGTTGATAATTATTCCTAAACTTACAAGGGTTAAAGTTATAAAATCTAAAAGGGGAGGAATGTAATAGATTGAAGTGATTTACAATTTAGTTTGTCACATTGTGGGTCATGACTGAAAAGGCAGTTAGTTGCTGTGTTATGTTTTGGTTGGCCAACACTTTTAGATATTTTTACTGAGCCAAGCAGCACCTGTAGTGGGTGTGTCTGTTGCCCAGAAGTCTCCAAGTAAAGACGTGTTCTGAAGCCATGCCCGGCCTGATTATTGCCTCCTGCACAAAACACTACAGTTTCCATTCAGGATTCTTTGAACCTTGGTGCCAGCTAGTGAACCAGCCCACATTTTCACCAATTTTGAGTGGAACCATTGTAAGCAGGTATGCGTCATGAATGGAGGGTGTTGCACAATACACAAGAGGAGTAAACAGTAGTAGCAAGGTGGTTGAGTGCATTGATTATCTGCAAGCTTTTCTTCAGATATTCAGATATCTGCAGACTGCAGATATTTGTTTTCAGTCCATTTTTTTCTGAAGTTGTATCCTTTTTCATTGTGTTCTCCATTGCTGTACTCCACTTCCTCTCCAAACTAACGACATGCCCACTGATGTTGTCATGGTTCATGCTGGAAAAAACAGTGATATTTTGGTTCCAGTCAAGAATCAACTTTTAAGGTTTCGACCAAAAATAAATTGGTTCGGAATGCTCTAAATGATTCAAAATTTGGTGTGCCAACAAGAACAGAACCCAATCCCTGTTGGTCGAAAAGGGGTATCAGAATGAATCTCCTGTGGGAACTCAAAGAGGTGGGGCTTCACTGTTGTTGCTGCTTCATTGGCTTTTTCCAACAATATATCAACATTTTGAATAATACTGGCATTTTAAATAACTAGTTCCACAGTTAGCAAACAATTACCAAACCTAGCAAGATTAGCACATAGCAAGCTAATGATAACTGCTTTATCTTCAGCTTTTTGTGTGTTTTTTTTAAGTTTGTGTGTGAAGAACAGGTTTTAATTAAAAGTCATGTAACTGTAAATAAAATACCCTGGTTGTACAATGTAGGTCATGTGAAGTCCTTTGAGCTGAATTCTCTCCAGACACAACTGAATATGCACCTATGTGCGAATGGTGTTCTTGGATTACAGTTCAGCATTCAACACAATCATTCCCCAGCAGCTAATACAAAAACTCAGACATTTGGGACTCAACACCTCTCTCTGTAACTGGGTGCTGGACTTTCTTACAGGGAGGCCACAGAACATTCGGGTCAGCAGTAACACCTCCAGGACCATCATGCTGAGCACAGGGGCCCCACAAGGGTGTGTGCTCAGCCCACTGCTCTTCACCCTGCTGACCCATGACTGTGTACCAATCTACAGCACCAACCACATCATCAAGTTTGCAGATGACACAACTGTTCTGGGCCTCATCACTAACAACAATGAAGCCAACTACAGGAATGAGGTGAGCCAACTGGTCCAGTGGAGTAAAGACAACAATCTCTTCATGAATGTGGGGAAGACCAAAGAGATTGTGGTCGACTTCAGAAGAGGTCACTCACAGCATCCCCCTCTGACCATTGATGGCGCTGCAATGGAGAGGGTGAGCAGCACCAAATTCCTCAGGGTGCATATCGCTGAGGACCTCTCCTGGTCCAACACCACTGCATCGCTAGCCAAGAAGGCTCAAACTCACCTCTACTTCCTCCACAAACTGAGGAGTGCATGAGTCCCACCCCCCATCATGTGCTCTTTCTACAGGGGCACCATTGAGAGTGTCCTCACTGGCTGCATCACTGCATGGTGCAGAGGCTGCAATGCCTCCTGCCGGAAGATTCTGCAACGCAGAGTGAACACACCCAGCAAGATCATCGGTACCCCTCAGCCCTCCCTTACAGACATCCATCACTCCCGTCTCACCTGCAGAGCCATCAGCATCGCTGGTGACACCTCCCACCCTTCACACTCACTCTTCAGCCTCCTGCCCTCAGGAAAAAGGTACCAGAGCCTCCAGGCCCACTCCACAAGATTACTGAACAGCTTCATCCACCAGGCTGTCAGGATGCTGAACTCTGTCCATTACCTACCCCCTACCCCTGGTCTGTAACACATTCATTCACACAAGAAATTCTATCTCATCCGTTTGCACATCACACTACAATTGTTTGCATTACTGCTGTATCTGCTGCTATTGCTCATTTGCACTACTGCTCATATACACCTCATAAGCTACTCTTTGGGGGTTCTGGTATGAGCGGTGCCAAGTGAGGTCACATTTCTTTGAGCTCCTCATCAGAATCATTCATTTTGTATATATTGGCTAGATATAAAGTACTAGATTAATGTTACAGTAAAAATCTTAAATATTTAGGCAATCGCTATGTCTCTGTTTCAATATTTTGCGCCTGCTATCTTTTTGTTTTTCGTCTGACCATGACATCTCATCAAAATTCTTTTTTTTTAAATAATTTTTTTCCCTACATGCTCTCATGGAAGGCGGTCACATTCTCTCTCCCTTCCCTTATCTTTCCTGCTTCTGCTTTTGCTGTCTTGTCTGTCTAGTGTCTTTACTTTTGAGAGACTCTCTCCGCACTGCTCTCCGAACTAAAAACCATGGAATTGATTAACTGGTCTCTTCACGCAACTGACACAATCTTCTCGACAAGAAGCCTGGGTTCGGGGGAACCAGCCTGTCCTGCCAGAACGTTCACAGCCGGCTACACGATGGATGCGTGGGAGAAGTGGCAGGTCGTGTGCCTGGCGGTTCTTTCTGTGGAGGACATTGAAGACATCTACCTATTCGGAACCATGATTACAGGACTTTTGCTGATTGGATTAGGCATTGCTCTGGTTTATCGAGGAAATCAGAAAATGGTGACAGCTGTTCAAAGCCCCATAAAGCTGTCCGGCATGATGGAAGTGGTGGGCAGAGCTGTCGGCACTCAGACTGTGGCTATTCAGAACTTGTCTGTGAATATTCTCAATCATCCAGGTCATAGTAAACTGTGGGTGGTAGAAATGGGCAACTGGACTTGCTTGAAGATTCTTGAAAACATTTCACCTCTCGTCCAAAAGGCTTCCTCAGTTCTGTCTGTCTGACAAAATATCTGATACTCCCTATTAGTCAGACAGAACTGAGGAAGCCTTTTGGACGAGAGGTGAAACGTTTTCAAGAATCTTCAAGCAAGTCCAGTTGCCCATTTCTACCACCCACAGCTTACTATTCAGAACTTGAACCGCAATGTGGATAACACCTTGGAGAAAGCTTTCGGCTTTGCAATGGAAATTGGATCATTTTGGAGACCAACATGGACAAAATGTACATACAGAGTAGGCGTGCAAAGAATGTGTCTGCTCGCCAAGACTAAACTAATTCCAATTTTATCTACTTTTTTGCGGGCGGCACGGTGGTGTAGTGGTTAGCGCTGTCGCCTCACAGCAAGAAGGTCCGGGTTCAAGCCCCGTGGCCGGCAAGGGCCTTTCTGTGCGGAGTTTGCATGTTCTCCCCGTGTCCACGTGGGTTTCCTCCGGGTGCTCCGGTTTCCCCCACAGTCCAAAGACATGCAGGTTAGGTTAACTGGTGACTCGAAATTGACCATAGGTGTGAGTGTGAATGGTTGTCTGTGTCTATGTGTCAGCCCTGTGATGACCTCGCGACTTGTCCAGGGTGTACCCCGCCTTTCGCCCGTAGTCAGCTGGGATAGGCTCCAGCTTGCCTGCGACCCTGTCGAACAGGATAAAGCAGCTAGAGATAATGAGATGAGATCTACTTTTTTGGCTCCTAAGCCAGAATGGCCTCGGCCAAGGCCGTTGCTGGGACAACAATTCCCCTGGAGGACACTGCTGTTAGACTCTCTCATATTCCTCCCCCCTCTTCCCGCAGTTGCTGTTTTACCCCCAGTGTGACAAGCGGGTACGTGACCAGCGCCATATGGCTGCAGGAGCGGATGGCTGCTTGCTTGCGCTGGGTTACCTTTACCTCCCCCCTCTTCCCCCCCAAGTCCCGAGTCCTGAGTTTTCATGTTGTAAAATGTACCTGTGTTATTTGTGCTTATGTGCTGATGTTTTTTAATGTTCCCATACTGTGCTCCTCACAGGAGCATAGTGTGGGGGTTGCTTTTTCTCCTCCTCTCTCCTCCTGTTATCTCCTGTTTTATTTTCTGTTTTTCTTTATCCCTGTCTTCCTGTCCTGTCTATCCTCATGTGTATGTATGTACCGTATGTGTGGACAGGTTGATGGTCAATTTTGCTGGTAACAGTGACAATGAAGGATTCATTCATTCATTCATTCATTCATTCAAAAGCACACCAATGCTAATGCTAGTGCTAAGCTTAAAACTAGCACTAATGATGACAAGGCTCAAGACCAGGAGACCACCAGCGACTCATCTCACACCATTCTTGACGTGATCCAGTGCCTAAAGGATAACCTGCTGAAAAGAATCGACGAAAGTGCCAGGACACAGTCCCTGGAGCTTAAACAGCAAATCTCTCAGCTGAGAGAGGAGTTGAAGAGTAGCATTGAGCATGTTAGCAGCCAGACTAGGGTGCTGGAGGACACAGTGGAGAGCCTTCAGTCGGCGTGTAATAGCCACTCAGACTCCATCGCCAAATTGGAAGAACAAGTTCAACAGCTGAGAAAGGACATTAAAACAGTTTGGACAAGAATGAGGATCTTGAGGCCAGGTCAAGAAGGTGCAATCTCCATACCAGCAGAGTGAAAGAGGGATGGGAGATGGGGGAGGCACCTGTGGTGTTTATGGCAGGTTTGCTAAAGGACATGTTAGGGCTGGACAGTTCTCCAACACTGGACAGGCCCCACCGGACTCTGCACATCCGACCTGGTGATGGGGAACCACCCCGAGCCTTTGTGATTAAGTGTCACTACTACCAGGAAAAGGAGGCAATCCTACGCAAAGCAGCCAAGGCTAAAGAGCTGACGACACCAGAAGGTGATAAAATCAGGATACACCCCAACTACACACAGACTGTGGTTAAGCAATGTACTGCTTTTAGAGATGTCAAGAAGATCCTTAGGGACTGTGATGGTGTGGAGTACAGGCTGAGATACCCAGCTGTGTTGCTAATCACCACCAAGTCTGATGGCCAACAACACAGCTTCACAGACCCAATTAAGGTGAAGGACTTTGCATTGACTCTCCCGGGTGCTACATAGCTAAGTTAGCTGCCGATGTAATGTTTTCTTGATTGGTTAGATGCTAAGTTGGCCGGATGGGTGTTAGCTACAGCCTGCCCTGAGCTAAGTATATTTCCGAGCCTTCATCATCTTGTTACGTTACTGGGACTCGTGCATTGTTTTGTTCTCTTTGTTCGATCCAACATGGTGATGTGTTGTGTTGATGTGGTGAACTTTATATCGCCAACTGGTTGAAATGACAATGTTTTTATATCTTGCTACCCAGGTACTAGCGTTGGCTCCTGCCTATTTAGCTCTGCTCAACCAAGCTAGTTAGCTGTTAGCACCAAACTAGACGGTTTCTCACGTCAAGTTTCATGACGTTACTCCCAGGTAGTGGGCAATGTTTATTTGATGTCTGTTCAAGCTATTTCATCTTTTTCATAGTAGTGATGCTATTATATAATAATATACATTGCAATGCTGAATAATCTAGCTAATATACATGTTGTATCAAGATAAAATCTAAAATGATTCTGGTGCAGCTCAGTCTCGCTAGCTAAGCTGTTCACTTTGGGATATGAGTGTTCTGCAGGGTTGGATGCAGTCTCTCCTTGGGAGAGAGACTGGCAGGGTTTGGGTTATGTCGGTGTGGGCTCTGGACCTGTGGTTCAGATGGGCATATTGAATAACTTCAAACAGTTCAATGAGTTTTATGAGATTCAGTTATATGTTGTATGTTATGTTATTAGTGTTTTTAAGTTAATCTTTGTTTTCACCCCTCCCTCCCCCTACTCCTCCCCCCTGTACCTAGTAAAGCTTTATGCGGGTCGTCATCCACCATGACTAAGCCATACCAGTTTAGTAGTACTGCTACTACCTTTGTAAGTTGGAATGTCAAGGGCCTTAACCACCCCGTCAAACGTAGTAAAGTTTTTGCCCACTTAAAGGCGTCGTGCGGTAATTTCAGCAATCAGGCTATATCATGTGTCAAAATGTCGGGTTTGGTGGGTTATTCAAGCCCCTCGGTTTCCCGCGATCTCAGTGTCACGATGCGCCCGCTACAAGCTTTTAAAGTTGATGCGCACAGCCAAATTTAGGCAGCCAGCCGTTAACTAGGTCAACTTATGTGTGACGTCATACCAGTAACCTCCCTTGGGTGATGCTGGCCTGTCGCCATGTTTTCTCTATAGTGTGCGTTTACCAGAGTTGTTTACATTGTGGATTTTGTGGATTAATTCAGTTTGTGGATAGTTTTGAACACTCAAAACACTATGAAATGATGTATTAATATTCTGTGATACAAAATGCCTAATCGGTTGTGGCAGCGGGGGCGTGGTCAAGCGCCGGTCTGTGACAGGAGGGCGGAGTTGGGGAAGGTAAGTGGCAGAATCGCTTCACCTGAGTGTGATTAACCTATGTTTTGTGTGTGTTCTCCCCAGTAAACCACGCCCTATTTAAGGAGGGAGAGTGAGAGCAGAGGGGGGTGATTATCCAGAGGAGACGACAGTCTGTGTGTGCGCGCGCGAGTCAGCCTCTGAGAGATTGAATTATATGTTAAACTGAAAAGTTTGGCAATAAAAGCCAGTTGTTTTCATCCTGATCTCTGTCCTGCCATCTTCTGTGCTCCACCCACACATTGTACCCGCTACAGTGGTGCCGAAACCCGGGAAGGTGGAGCACCTGTCCTGCAGCCCCATAGAATCCTCCCCATTCGCGGACTTGGTCCACGCCCTCGCCACGGCTCAGCAGAGCCAGCACCAGGCACTCATCACGCTCCGGAAGGAGCAGGAGCGCTGCTTCAAAGCCCTGGTGCTGGCTCAACAGGAAGACCGAGAGGCGTTCCGGCGCCTCCTCACGTCGGCGGGGTCCACCAGCGCCCCGGCCGCGGGCCCATCTCCCATCACCTTGACTAAGATGGGCCCGCAGGACGACCCCGAGGCGTTCATCACATTGTTCGAACAGGTCGCTGAAGCCTCGGGGTGGCCGATGGAGCAGCGCGCGGCGCGCCTCCTCCCCCTCCTGATGGGAGAGGCGCAGTTAGCCACACTACAGCTCCCCACCGACCACCGGCTGGCCTATGCCGACCTTCGCCGGGCTGTCCTCCAGCGCATGGGGCGCACGCTGGAGCAGCAGCGCCAGCACTTCCGCGCGCTGCGAATGGAGGAAGTCGGCAGCCCGTTCGCGTTTGGCCAGCAGCTCCGGGACGCCTGCTGGCAGTGGCTGAGGGCCGAAGATTGCGATGCCGAG
Organism: Neoarius graeffei; assembly: GCF_027579695.1. Taxonomy (NCBI): domain Eukaryota; kingdom Metazoa; phylum Chordata; class Actinopteri; order Siluriformes; family Ariidae; genus Neoarius; species Neoarius graeffei. The sequence goes on along the minus strand of NC_083570.1, from coordinate 121,455,728 downwards.
GGGATCATTGACCAGGTGGCGCTGGAACAGTTCATCGCCCGCCTACCCGCCGGAACCGCGGAGTGGGTCCAGTGCCACTGCCCGGCGTCGGTGGATCAGGCCGTAGGACTGGCAGAGGATCATCTGGCGGCTGTCCCGGTGGCAGGACAATGGATGACATCATCTTCTCTCTCCTCTTCTCTCTCTCTCTCTCTTCCCCCTCCTCCCGTGTCCCGTCCTCGCCCCATTCCCCCACCACGGAGGCGGGGGCCGGCTCCACCCCAGCCAGCCCGCCGCACCCGTGGTGCCCTCCCATTTCTCCCTTCTGTGTCTGTCTCTCCCCCCCCTCAGGTGAGTGACCCTCAAACCACAGCTGCAGAGGGGAGGCCCAGGCTGGTTTGCTGGTGCTGCGGGGAACCGGGCCACCTGCAGCAACAGTGTGCCGCGATGGAGGTGGGGGCGGTGGTGCGGATCCCCGATGCGCCAGAGGCTGCCCTCGATCAGGCCGGAGTGTATCGCATACCGGTAAGTGTACAAGGGGCGACATATCAGGCATTGGTGGATTCGGGTTGCAACCAGACCTCGAGCCGCCAAAGCCTGGTGCAAGACGAGGCATTGGGGGGAGCACAAGGGGTGAAGGTGTTGTGTGTGCATGGGGATGTTCACTGCTACCTGTTGGTGTCAGTCCACATACATTTCAGAGGGGACAAAATCCATAGTAAAGGCGGCGGTTAATCCTCGCCTTACCCACTCTTTGATCTTGGGGACTGATTGGCCGGGATTTCGGGGGTTGATGGCACACCTAGTAAAGAGTGGGTCCTGCCGGTTAGCAGGGGGGGGTCCCGGTGTCGTTTTGGCTGGAGCTGCGGTTGCAGAGCCGTCTACGTCATCTCCGCGACAGAGTGAGGAGCCCCCGGCCCCTCCTCTTTCTATTGGGGAATCCCTCGCGGATTTCCCACTGGAACAATCGCGAGATGAAACTCTGCGACACGCGTTTGACCAAGTGAGAGTAATCGATGGTGAAACGCTCCAGCCGAACGCCACCCCGACCTTCCCCTATTTTTCCATTTTAAAGGATAGGTTATACCGAGTGACGCAGGACACCCAGACGAAGGAGCGTGTCACCAAGTTGTTAATTCCAAAGAGCCGCCGGGAATTGGTATTCCAGGCAGCTCACTTTAATCCCATGGCGGGACACCTCGGGCAGGATAAAACACTCGCCCGGATAATGGCCCGATTCTATTGGCCGGGGATTCGCGGCGACGTCCGTAAGTGGTGTGCGGCGTGCCGCGAATGCCAGTTAGTAAATCCAGCGGCCATTCCAAAAGTGCCCTTGCGCCCCCTACCATTAATCGAGACCCCGTTTGAAAGAATTGGGATGGATCTCGTCAGGCCATTAGATCGGTCAACACGAGGGTACCACTTTATATTGGTTCTGGTGGACTATGCAACGCGATACCTGGAAGCGGTGCCTCTTCGCAATGTCTTCGCACGTAGTATTGCAGAGGCCCTCTTCCACGTCATCTCCTGGGTCGGAATCCCGAAAGAGATTCTGACTGACCAAGGCACCTTGTTTATGTCACGAACACTGAGTGAACTGTATGGGCTACTGGGTATTAAGCTGATCCACACCAGCGTGTATCACCCACAGACGGACGGTTTAGTCGAACAGTTCAACCACACCCTCAAGAATATTATCAAAAAATTCGTAAGTGAGGACGCACGTAACTGGGATAAGTGGCTCGAACCCTTGTTGTTTGCAGTGCGAGAGGTCCCCCAAGCCTCCACGGGGTTCTCCCTGTTTGAATTATTGTATGGGCATAAGCCGCGCGGCATCTTAGATGTACTGCGGGAAAATTGGGAGGAGGGACCTTCGCAGAGCAAAAATGAAATTCAATACGTTATGGATCTGCACGCAAAACTCCACACGCTCACCCACTTAACTCAGGAGAATTTGCAGCAGGCCCAGGAACGGCAAACCCGCCTGTACAACAAGGGCACGCACCTTAGAGGGTTCACACCGGGAGATAAGGTACTCGTCCTGTTGCCCACGTCGAGCTCCAAATTAATCGCCAAGTAGCAAGGGCCCTTTGAGGTCACACGGCGAGTCGGGGACGTCAACTATGAGGTTAGGCGAACAGACAGGGAGGGGGCGCTACAGATCTACCACCTCAATCTGCTGAAGCTCTGGAACGAGGAGGTCCCCATGGCGTTGGTGTTGGTAGTTCCGGAGAAGGCGGAGCTGGGGCCAGAGGTCCAAAAAGGGTCATTGGCATCTTGTTGCAGGCCGAGTTTTCGGATGTGTTCTCGCCCCTGCCCGGTCGCACCAACCTCATAGAACACCACATAGAGACGCCCCCGGGGGTGGTAGTGCGTCGCCGTCCTTATAGATTACCCGAACACAAAAAAAAGGTGGTTTGGGAAGAACTTCAGGCCATGCTCGAAATGGGCATCGTCGAGGAGTCCCACAGTGACTGGAGCAGCCCGGTGGTCTTGGTTCCCAAGGCCGACGGCTCGGTCCGGTTCTGTGTGGACTATATAAAAGTCAACGCGGTGTCTAAATTCGACGCGTACCCAATGCCTCGTATTGATGAGCTGCTCGATCGACTAGGCACGGCTCACTTTTACTCGACACTGGATTTGACGAAGGGATATTGGCAGATCCCCTTGACTCCATTATCCCGGGAAAAAATGGCCTTTTCCACACCGTTCGGCTTACACCATTTCGTCACACTTCTGTTTGGGCTGTTTTGGGCGCCCGCTACGTTTCAGCGGCTGATGGACCGGATCCTCCGGCCCCACGCCACCTATGCGGCCGCTTACTTAGATGACATCATCATTTATAGTAATGACTGGCAGCAGCACCTGCAACACCTGAGGGCCGTCCTTAGGTCGCTGAGGCAGGCGGGGCTCACTGCCAACCCGAAGAAGTGTGCGATTGGGCGGGTGGAAGTACGGTATCTGGGCTTCCACTTGGGTAACGGGCAGGTGCGTCCCCAAATTAATAAGACAGCAGCGATTGCGGCCTGCCCAAGGCCCAAGACCAAAAAGGGGGTGAGACAGTTCCTGGGGCTGGCTGGCTATTATCATAGGTTTATACCTAATTATTCGGACGTCACCAGCCCGCTGACTGACCTCACTAAAAAGGGGGCGCCAGATCCGGTCCAGTGGACGGAGCAGTGCCAGTGGGCTTTCTCTGAGGTAAAGGCTGCACTGTGTGGGGGGCCACTTTTGCACTCCCCTGACTTCTCTCTCCCTTTTTTGTTACAGACGGATGCGTCGGACAGAGGGCTGGGGGCCGTTTTGTCCCAGCAGGTGGGGGGAGAGGATCGCCCAGTATTATACATCAGCCGAAAGCTGTCGGTGTGTGAGGGGCGCTACAGCACCATCGAGAAAGAGTGTCTGGCGATCAAGTGGGCGGTCCTTGCCCTCCGTTACTACCTGCTGGGGCGCTCTTTCACCCTCTGTTCGGACCACGCGCCCCTCCAGTGGCTCCACCGCATGAGGGCGCTCTTTCACCCTCTGTTCGGACCACGCGCCCCTCCAGTGGCTCCACCGCATGAAGGATGCCAACGCGCAGATCACCCGTTGGTATCTAGCGCTCCAACCTTTCAACTTCAAGGTGGTTCACAGGCCGGGGGCGCAGATGGTCGTGGCAGACTTCCTCTCCCGTCAAGGGGGGGGGAGAGTCGGCTGCAGGCCAGACGGGCGCCCGGCCTGAGTCGGGCGGTGGGGGTATGTGGCAACGGGGGCGTGGTCAAGTGCCGGTTTGTGACAGGAGGGCGGAGTTGGGGAAGGTAAGTGGCAGAATCGCTTCACCTGACTGTGATTAACCTATGTTTTGTGTGTGTTCTCCCCAGTAAACCGTGCCCTATTTAAGGAGGGAGAGTGAGAGCAGAGGGGGGTGATTATCCAGAGGAGACAACAATCTGTGTGTGCGCGCGCGAGTCAGCCTCTGAGAGATTGAATTATATGTTAAACTGAAAAGTTTGGCAATAAAAGCCAGTTGTTTTCATCCTGATCTCTGTCCTGCCGTCTTCTGTGCTCCACCCACACATTGTACCCGCTACATCGGTGTATTGTGTTTGGCTGTAACAACAAGCCCCAGCCAGGAATTGCCTTACACAAATTTCCCACTGACAAGACAGTTCAAGAAGTTTCACAAAACTCCAATTAAACCTCCATGATCTTGCAATATTATGTACAACACCCCATGTCGCTTTTAATAGGTCTAAGATCATCATGGGAGAGCAAAATAGATCTATAGGATAGAAACCAAAAGGCCAAATTTGGACTTGTGTCCAAATTTTACAGTGATTTATGCCACAGAGCTGCCTTTAACTAATAATTATCACTTATTACTGACGATTGTATGTTTACTAAACAATACAATACAAAGCTCAATACTCCCAGCCTATAACATACTGAATATCAAGTTAAAATCAACCGCAATAAAAGGAAAATGATGAAAACTGGAATATCAAGGGGTCTACTGTATCAGAAGGCCCACTGCATTTCGCGAGATCGCAAGCTGTCAAGTTGCTAGAATTCAATCTTTCTAGCTATACTTTCACCCCCTACAGCTATCAGTATTACACATAATCATAGATTAATCACACAGCATTCTAATTCAAGTGAAAATGGTCTTTAAAAATACACACAAGTAGTGATTTAGTCAGAGAAACCAACCAAAACAAGTCTTCAAGTCGCCGGTCTTCTTCATTCTCGTCTTCGTTTCTGTCATCATCAGAACTGTCCTCATTTTCTTCTGAAGATGAGCGCTCAGGTTCAAATCTGTAAGGCTGGATACCACCAGGACATTCAGCTGTCAAAATCTCTACTTGTGGGCCATTTTCTTCTTCTGTATCGGTAAAATCAAAGCTAATTTCCTCAGCATCGCTCCTATTTTCTGGTGTGTCCGCCATTGCAACTGCACCGAGTGGTTACTGGTATGACGTCACGCAGCTGTTCCATTGACCGAGAGGGGGCGCTGCGAACGCGGGAAATTTCAAGTGATGGGCATGACCAAATAAGGACCGATTACAACCGCGGGAAGCTTTTGAAAAATTGACGGTCAATTTATTTCGAATCTCGAAAGCATTCTGGTGCAGAATAATGCGACTTTTATCGCCACTGCATGACGCCTTTAAAGGGGCTTAGTGTTGAAATACCTCAAGTGAAGTCAAGTTTATTTCTACAGCACTTTTAACAATATACATTGTCACAAAGCAACTTTACAGAATTTTAATGACTTTAAACATGAGTTAATTTTATCCTTAGTCTATCCCCAATGATGAAGCCTGTGGTGATGGTGGCAAGGAAAAACTCCCTCAGACGACATGAGGAAGAAACCTTGAGAGGAACCAGACTCAAAAAGGAACCCATCCTCATTTGGGTGATAACAGACAACATGATTATAACATTTTTAACAGTTTTAACATGAAGTCTGTTTCTTTGATGTTAAAACTCTTCATTGATGGAAACTTGAGTGCAAAACTGTTCATAACAACTGCAGTCCTAAGCCATAAAAGCATAACTGTAAGTGGTCAGAGCGTCTTCCAAATGTGACTTTCAACTGTCCATATGGGGCTGTCCTCCACAGGAGCGATGTGATGAGACTCCAACCAGACACAGGGCATCAGGATGGATTGGGCAGGTCCGAGAAGCAAAAGAGGTCAGCACCTCGATCTCAGGATTGACATGTAACTCAGAGGGACAGACTGAGGGGGGAGAAAAAGAGAGAGAGAGAAAAAACACAGGTTGTTAGGCATGCCCAATGCCACCTGAATAAGTAGGAACTGTATACATATTGCACTGAGTACAAGCAGGGACTCCGGCAACTAACTATGACAGCATAACTAAAAGGGGAGAGCCAGAAGGTAACACAGGCATGAGGGACCCTGGGACATAAAGCAGCCAGCCACTACACCGTCAACAAACTCGAGTGAGCAAGCGAGTGGGGGACTGACAGCATCCATACATCCCAGTTTACCAAAACACTCTGCCTGAGGATCCTCCAGATCGACACCTTTACCTCATAAACACCATTAACACAAGGCTTGACTAAACAGATATGTTTTCAGCCGAGACTTAAACTCTGAGACTGTGTCTGATTCCCGAACACTACTTGGAAGGCTGTTCCATAACTGTGGGGCTTTGTAAGAAAAGGCTCTGCACCCTGATGTAGCCTTCACTATACGAGGTACCAGCAGATACTCAGCCACTTCCCAAGTATAATATAATCATTCAAGGTAAGGAAGAATGTTCCAGTAAATATGAAGGTCATGAAAATTTGACCCTAAGCACAGGACACCATGGATAAGCATTAGGACGACAGTAGAGTTCCTGTGATAGTATCATGTGCTATTGTTTCACTATGTGTATTGGAAATGAAAAGTGTCTGCACATGTTTTGTCCTGGAGGATCCCACAGGCAATGTAGTACAGAACTGTCATGAAGCATGGAGCAGAGTTTCACACTGACATGATTTGTTTGGTATTACAAGATGTAAATGACTGTAAGAGGTGTCATTATTTATTCTTTTATTTTTGAATGCAACACTAAACTATACAAAAATAAAGGACACAGAAACACATAATACATGTATTTTGCAAGGGTTCAAATTGTTTGTGTTTTTGGTTCATTGTACATTGAGTGATAAAGTAGTCTGATGGAACAGAGCCCATGCTGGAGTTACAGCAGCAGGAGTCACTTTAGGGTGAAGTATGAAGTGTTTTGGTGGTTGAAGTGCATTTTGCACCGAAGGTGAACTGATGTGTTCAGGGTTTTGAATCACATCCATGAAATGTCTCAGTCAGTATTTTGGCCTCATCACAGGACTGAGACAGCTCTGTTCTACACACACTGCTTTCTTCCCTGTACATGCGACCTCTGGGGAAAATGATTCATTAAAGCGAGACGGCCTTTCGATTTCATAACATTGGTGAAATTTAGTTCCCTCTGAAATGTGGTCATTGTGATATATGTTTATTTCTGTAATATCTCAAAAAAATATCAGGCCATTCTGTGGCTGGGAAGTTATTTAATTTGAGGGGATGAAAGCAAATAATGTGCATGAAATCACACACTTCAAGCAGTCAAGCAGACAAAGGTTTTCATTGACCATGCACTAACCCAGTTACATCATTTTGCTGCAAGACGAGGAGCTGATCACAACAGCATTCACATTGCAACTTCGATACTCAAGTTGTGGCAGAAAATATGACATAGCCAATGGATCCTACACATCAAATGTAAGTTTATTTTGCTTCTCCCTGTTGTAAATATTGTAATTAGTGAAGTACAGTGCCTTGCAAAAGTATTCATACCCCTTGAACTTTTTCACATTTTTCCACCTTACAACCACAAACTTAAAGGTTTTTATTGAGATTTTATGTGATAGACCAACACAGAGTAGCACATAATTGTGAAGTGAAATGAAAATGATAAATGGTCTTCAAAATTTTAAACAAATAAAAATCTGAAACATGTGGTGTGCATTAGTATTCAGCCCCCCTGCATCAATACTTTGTAGAGCCACCTTTTGCTGCAATTACAGCTGCAAGCCTTTTGTGGTATGTCTCTACCAGCTTTGCACATCTAGACACTGAAATTTTTGTCCATTCTTCTTTGCAAAATAGCTCAAGCTCAGCCAGATTGGATGGAGAGCGTCTGTGAACAGCAATTTTCAAGTCTTGCCACAGATGTTCAATGGGATTTAGGTCTGGACTTTGACTGGGCCATTCTCACACATGAATATTCTTTGATCTAAACCATTCCATTGCAGCTCTGGCTGTATGTTTAGGGTCATTGTCTTGCTGGAAGGTGAATCTCCTTCCCAGTCTCAAGTCTTTTGCAGCCTCCAACAGGTTTTCTTCCAGGATTGCCCTGTATTTAGCTCCATCCATCTTCCCATCAACTCTGACCAGCTTCCCTGTCCCTGCTGAAGAAAAGCATCCCCATAGCATGATGCTGCCACCCCCATGTTTCACAGTGGGGATGGTGTGTGCAGGGTGATGAGCAGTGTTAGTTTTCCGCCACACATAGCACTTTGCATTTAGGCCAAAAAGTTCAACTTTGGTCTCATCTGACCAACGCACCTTCCACACGTTTGCTGTGTCCCCTACATGGCTTCTGGCAAACCGCAAACGGGACTTCTTATGCCTGTCTTTCAACAATGGCTTTCTTCTTGCCACTCTTCCAAAAAGGCCAGATTTGTGGAGTGTATGACTTATAGTTGTCCTGTGCACAGATTCTCCCACCTGAGCTGTGGATTTCTGCAGCTCCTCCAGAGTGATCATGGGCCTCTTGGCTGCTTCTCTGACCAGTGCTCTCCTTAGATTAGATTAGATTAGATTAGATTAGATTAGATTAGATTAGATTAGATTAGATTAGATTAGATTAGATTAGATTCACTTTATTCATCCCACATCGGGGAAATTCACGTGTTACAGTAGCAAGAAAATGTCAAACAGATAACAAATAAAACTGAAATAAAAATTAGACAAACAAAGGATTAAATACAGAGGGCTATTTGCATTATCTACTGTGAAAAAGTATAGAAAAATTGCCTTCTTGAGAGGCTCGGAAAAATTGCACATTACAGGTAGACTCTGTATATATACACACACACTATATATATATATATATATATATATATATATATATATATATATATATATATACTGGGTGCGATTTGCTGGGGGGGATGGTGGGGATCATCCCCCCCTCTGGTTTTTATCTCTGCTGAAAAAAAATCCTCGGGGACAACCCCGTCAATAAAACAAACAAATAAAAAAAAAAGTTGACATGACAGGCATGTTGTGACACAGTTTTCTATGGTCTACATTGCACTCACTTTCAAAATGACCTGAAGTGGCAGCTTTGATGTTCACGAACGTCCCCAGCAAATAGATACATTGTAGATAATAACAATATCCAGAGTGTGAACGTGGATTTAGCGCCATGAATCACATCCTTACTGATGAGCGCAACAGAATGAATGTATCCATACTGACAGCCTTCTTTTCCTCGCTGTCAATGGGTCAGACGTGCGTTCCTTCCCTGCTGAGAAATTCGCAGAAATGTGGATTAAAGAAGGGTGAAACGCGGCGGATAGCGCACCGACGGGAAAGCAGAAAAGGCCACATGAACTGCGCCATCAGAGCAAACTGTTCATTTAGTATTCATGTATTTTAGTGATTTTCGAGTCACTGTCCATTTAATCCGGAGGGAGAGAAACATCACAGCAATGCGACAAGCAATGCGAACTTTTGTGTTAGTGTTCGTGTATTTAGTCAGAGAGATAGGAAGATGAATTTACTATCTCTGGTTCGTTTTCATTTAGTGTTTGTGGCAGCGGGGGCGTGGTCAAGCATCGGTCTGTGACAGGACGGCAGGACAGAACTGATTTCACACAACTCGCTTTTATTCAGCTTTTCAGCTTCTATCTGCACTCTCACACACGCACACACATCAGTCGTCTAGTTGTGGAGAGAGCTCCCGCTGCTCTCGCTCTCTCTTCTTAAATAGGGCGCGGTCACTGGGAAGACACAAACACATTAATTAACGACAGGTGTAGTGATTCTGCCATTTACCTTCCCTGACTCCGCCCTCCTGTCACAGACTGATGCTTGACCACGCCCCCGCTGCCACAGTGTTATTCATTTGATATCATCGGATGTTATTGAGCTGTTAGCCAATTGTTACCTTAGTTTTGTGACGTTTCATGTTTTTTTTTTTTAAACATCCCCCCTTCTGGTTTTTTGACAAATCGCACCCTGTATATATATAAAAGTATGCATAAAAATAGTTTAAGACCTACCGTATATTATTGCACATAATTGCATCGATGAGAGATGGCAGAGGTAGCAGTGGTGAAGTAGTGCAAATATAACGACAAACAGGTTATTGGTGCTACGTTAAAAGTTGTTGGTGTCTTGCTCGCTCTTTCAGTTTAGGTGGATGGTCATGTCTTGGTAGGTTTTCAGTTGTGCCATACTTTTTCCATTTTTGAATGATGGATTGAACAGTGCTTCTTGAGATGTTCAGAGCTTGGGATATTTTTTTTATAACCTAATACTGATTTAAACTTCTCCAGAACTTTATCCCTGACCTGTCTGGTGAGTTCTTTGGTCTTCATGATGCTGCTTGTTCTTCAGTGTTCTCTAACAAACCACTGAGGCCTTCACAGAACAAGTGTATTTATGCTGAGACTAAATTACACACAGTAGGACTCTATTAACTAATTACATGACTTCTGAAGGCAATTGATTGCACTGGATTGTATTTAGAGGTATCAGAGTACAGGTGGCTGAATACTAATGCACACCACATTTTTCAGATTTTTATTTGTTTAAAATTTTGAAGACCATTTATCATTTTTGTTTCATTTCACAATTATGTGCTACTCTGTGTTGGTCTATTACATAAAATCTCAATAAAAAACTTTTAAGTTCGTGGTTGTAAGGTGGAAAAATGTGAAAAAGTTCAAGGGGTATGAATACTTTTGCAAGGCACTGTACATGCTGCAATTAAGAGTAACTTTGTAGAGGTGTTTAAATTAGCGAAGGTGATGTCCGATGCTGTAGTATGCTCTGGCCCCATCCCAGTGTGGTGTAATGATGTAGCTGACAGCAGGTTATGTTTGCTGAACTGCTGGTTGTCCAGGTGGTGCTCTGAAAACAGTGTGGGCTTTATAGATAATTGGCATAGTTTAGAGGACAAAACTGGCCTGTTAGGGCGGGATGGTATCCATCTCACTCGGGAAGGTGCTGCTCTCATTTCTTGCAGCATAGCTCATAGTCTCAGAACAGGCCGAGTTAATGCAACGATCCAGAGCCAAGGCCAGGGAGCAGACGAACAGGCTAAACCAACTGTCTGCTCGCTGCACAGAGTCGTCACTCAGGGTCCACTACATCAAGACTGGCTTGGGAGCTGTAGTCAAGAGCGTCCATGTTTGTAGTCCATTTCGAGCTGTCACTCTCAACATTGTTACTGACACTTGTTAATGATCTTATTATTGATCAAGGGTTTAATGTGCTGTGTTTCACAGAAACATGGATTAACCCAAGCGAATATGTAGCAATAAATGAAGTGAGTCCTCCTGGATGTAGTTATATGCACCAGCCTCAACTAACTGGTCGAGGAAGAAGCGTTTTGTGTGTGTGTGTGTTTTTTTTTAATAATGATTATCTAGACGTGACACAACCTGGTTATAAATTCAATACAAATAGTTATTCATACTAACATAACATATGTAGCCTCCAAAAAATAAGTCTACTCAGTCAATTCCGTTATTTATTATTTACATAAGTTCCATATTCTGCTGTTAAAAGTGCTAGACAATTAAACTTGAATTGAGAGACAGAGGAGGTTAGTGACAGCACAGACACAGGAGGAGAAAGGGGTGAGGAGATACAAGGACAGGCACGAGTGCGGGGAGCGGGGAAGTTGGCCCCTGTCTCTGTGGGGCTGGGGTAGGGGAGGGGAGGGGAGGGGCGAGGAGAGGGAGATGGAGAAAGTGAGAGACAGAGAGAGACAGAAAGAGAAGCTGCAGGAGTACCTGCTCCCTGAAATGCCATCAGGTGGTCCTCTGCCAGCTCTGAGAGAACTTTGACTCTAGTTTGCTGTTTAGAGCTTCAAAATGTGTTAGAATTACCATCGGCTGACTGTCTTGGGACATCAGAAGGTGCTAGGTTTTCTATGGTTATCTTTTTAGGTTGAAGTGTGAAGCCTCCAGGACTGCTCTTACTCATTTCAATATTTTATGGGCCTCACACACACACACACACACACACACACACACACATGCGCGCACACACACACAGACACACCTGAGACACACCCAGGCTCTCACATACACCCCCCCCAACATACAACTGTTTCAGCTTGCTACAATTATTTTTGAGATCATGCTGTAATTATTGTCTTATTTAGCATGAATTTATGATTGTTATATATGGGAGGTATTTTAACATAAAGGGCAGCATGGCGGTGTAGTGGTTAGCGCTGTCACCTCACAGCAAGAAGGTCCGGGTTCGAGCCCCGTGGCTGGCAAGGGCCTTTCTGTGTGGAGTTTGCATGTTCTCCCCGTGTCCGTGTGGGTTTCCTCCGGGTGCTCCGGTTTCCCCCACAGTCCAAAGACATGCAGGTTAGGTTAACTGGTGACTCTAAATTGAGCGTAGGTGTGAATGTGAGTGTGAATGGTTGTCTGTGTCTATGTGTCAGCCCTGTGATGACCTGGCGACTTGTCCAGGGTGTACCCCGCCTTTCGCCCATAGTCAGCTGGGATAGGCTCCAGCTTGCCTGCGACCCTGTAGAACAGGATAAAGCGGCTAGAGATAATGAGATGAGATTTTAACATTAAGCTCCTTTAAGCTGAGCCTAAGTACACTTTGAGTTTACATGTTTAGAGGAGCTCATGTGTATGCAATCATCTTGCATTCACCACCACTGATTTTTATTGGAAAGGCATTTCAGACACAGTCTCAGTGTTTAAGTCTCAGCTGAAAACATATCTGTTTAGTCAAGCCTTTTGTTAATGGTGTTTATGAGGTAAAGGTGTAGATCTGAGGATCCTCAGACATAGTGTTTTGGTAAACTGGGATGTATGGATGCTGTCAGTCCCCACTCGCTTGCTCACTTGAGTTTGTTGATGGTGTAGTGGCTGCTGCTTTATGTCCCAGGGCTCCCTCATGCCTGTGTTACCTTCTGGCTCTCCCCTTTTAGTTATGCTGTCATAGTTAGTTGCCGGAGTCCCTGCTTGTACTCAGTGCAATATGTACAGTGGTGCTTGAAAGTTTGTGAACCCTTTAGAATTTTCTATATTTCTGCATAAATATGGCCTAAAACATCTTCAGATTTTCACACAAGTCCTAAAAGTAGATAAAGAGAACCCAGTTAAACAAATGAGAGAAAAATATTATACTTGGTCATTTATTTATTGAGGAAAATGATCCAATATGACATATCTGTGAGTGGCAAAAGTATGTGAACCTCTAGGATTAGCAGTTAATTTGAAGGTGAAATTAGAGTCAGGTGTTTTCAATCAATGGTATAACAGTTAGGTGTGAGTTGGCACCCTGTTTTATTTAAAGAACAGGGATCTATCGAAGTCTGATCTTCACAACACACGTTTGTGGAAGTGTATCATGGCATGAACAAAGGAGATTTCTGAGGACCTCAGAAAAAGCGTTGTTGATGCTCATCAGGCTGGAAAAGGTTACAAAGCCATCTCTAAAGAGTTTGGACTCCACCAATCCACAGTCAGACAGATTGTGTACAAATGGAGGAAATTCAAAACCATTGTTACCCTCCCCAGGAGTGGTCGACCAACAAAGATCACTCCAAGAGCAAGGCGTGTAATAGTCTGCGAGGTCACAATGGACCCCAGGGTAACTTCTAAGCAACTGAAGGCCTCTCTCACATTGGCTAATGTTAATGTTCATGAGTCCACCATCAGGAGAACACTGAACAACAATGGTGTGCATGGCAGGGTTGCAAGGAGAAAGCCACTGCTCTCCAAAAAGAACATTGCTGCTCATCTGCAGTTTGCTAAAGAGCACGTGGACAAGCCAGAAGGCTATTGGAAAAATGTTTTGTGGATGGATGAGACCAAAATAGAACTTTTTGGTTTAAATGAGAAGCGTTATGTTTGGAGAAAGGAAAACACTGCATTCCAGCATAAGAACCTTATCCCATCTGTGAAACATGATGGTGGTAGTATCATGGTTTGGGCCTGTTTTGCTGCATCTGGGCCAGGACAGCTTGCCATCATTGATGGAACAATGAATTCTGAATTATACCAGCGAATTCTAAAGGAAAATGTCAGGACATCTGTCCATGAACTGAATCTCAAGAGAAGGTGGGTCATGCAGCAAGACAATGACCCTAAGCACACAAGTCGTTCTACCAAAGAATGGTTAAAGAAGAATAAAGTTAATGTTCTGGAATGGCCAAATCAAAGTCCTGATCTTAATCCAATTGAAATGTTGTGGAAGGACCTGAAGCGAGCAGGTCATGTGAGGAAAGCCACCAACATCCCAGAGTTGAAGCTTTTCTGTACAGAGCAATGGGCTAAAATTCCTCCAAGCCGGTGTGCAGGACTGATCAACAGTTACCGCAAACGTTTAGTTGTAGTTATTGCTGCACAAGGGGGTCACACCAGATACTGAAAGCAAAGGTTCACATACTTTTGCTACTCACAGATATGTAATATTGGATCATTTTCCTCAATAAATAAATGACCAAGTATAATATTTTTGTCTCATTTGTTTAACTGGGTTCTCTTTATCTACTTTTAGGACTTGTGTGAAAATCTGATGATGTTTTAGGTCATATTTATGCAGAAATATAGAAAATTCTAAAGGGTTCACAAACTTTCAAGCACCACTGTATATGTGGCATCGGGGGCGTTGCTGAGCATCAGTCTGTGAATGAAGGGTGGAGTCAGGGAAGGTGAGTGGTCCTGTCACTACACCTGTTGCCAATTAATGTGTTTATGTGTCTCCTCCAGTGACCGTGCCCTATAAAAGGAGACTGAGAAAGGGAGGTCGGCGCTGGGGTGAGGCAAATGGACAGGGGTTGGGCATTGCAAATTTACCACCTCGATCGATTAAAACGTTGGAATGAGGAGGTCTCCATGGGATTAGTGTCAGTAATCCTGAGAGAAAACGGCCTTTTCCACACTGTTTGGCTTACACCAGTTCGTCACACTTCCTTTTGGGTTGTTTGGGGCGCCCGTTACATTCAAGCGGCTTATGGACAGGGTCCTCCGCCCCCACACCACCTACGCAGCCGCGTACCTCGACGATATTATCATATCCAGCAATGACTGGCCGCGGCACCTCGAACACCTTAGGACCGTCCTAAAGTCACTGAGGCAGGCAGGTCTCACAGGTAACCCAAAGAAGTGTGCAACTGGGCGGGTGGAAGTACAGTATCTGGGTTTCCACTTAGACCATGGGTAGGCGCGTCCCCAAATTAATAAGACGACACTGATTGCAGCCTGCCCGAGGCCCAAGACCAAAAAGGGGGTGAGACAGTTCCTGGGGCTGGCTGGCTACTATCAGAGGTTCATACCTAATTATTCAGATGCCACCAGCCCGCTGACTGATCTCACTAAAAAGGGAGCACCAGATCCGGTCCAGTGAACGGAGCAATGCCAACAGGCTTTCTCTAGGGTAAAGGCTGCACTGTGTGGGGGGCCACTGTTACACTCCCCTGACTTTTCTCTCCCCTTTATTTTACAGACAGATGCATTGGACAGAGGGCTGGGGGCCATTCTGTCCCAGAAGGTGGAGGGGGAGGATCGTCCTGTGCTGTACCTTAGCCGGAAGCTGTCAATGCGGGAAGGCAGGTACAGCACGATAGAGTGCCTAGCCATCAAGTGGTCAGTCCTTGCCCTCCGGTACTACCTATAGGCCGTAAGGTGAACCTCGAAAAGTCCTTCCAAAAAGGGATCCCGCTCTGACCTCTCCGAACCGCACACGCTTCAGTTCATAAAAAAGAATGAGTTGTGGTAAGATTACAACAAACAGTTCGCGTCACAGAATCGCGCTCATCTCATCTCATTATCTCTAGCCGCTTTATCCTTCTACAGGGTCGCAGGCAAGCTGGAGCCTATCCCAGCTGACTACGGGCGAAAGGCGGGGTACACCCTGGACAAGTCGCCAGGTCATCACAGGGCTGACACATAGACACAGACAACCATTCACACCTACGGTCAATTTCGAGTCACCAGTTAACCTAACCTGCATGTCTTTGGACTGTGGGGGAAACCGGAGCACCCGGAGGAAACCCACACGGACACGGGGAGAACATGCAAACTCCACACAGAAAGGCCCTCGCCGGCCCCGGGGCTCGAACCCAGGACCTTCTTGCTGTGAGGCGACAGCGCTAACCACTACACCACCGTGCCGCCCAGAATCGCGCTCATTTCTTAAATCACAACATTTAATAAAGAACTAGTATCTCCAAGGCGTATGTACATATTCGGCAGGCATAATAACACTTTGGCTCGCGAGAGGTGCCACGGTTGAAACGTCATCAGACTGGATGAATTGGGTAGCTGGTAGCTACCAGCTGTGTTTGGTAAAAAGAAGCAGCATGGCAGCCACCGGAGTAGCAGTGCTATCATCCAGCAGTACCGAAGAAGAAAACTCGGCCGAAACTGTTGAAAAAACTAAATCTTCGACACGTAAGACTTGTTATATGCACATATCTTCTGTAAAGCATGAAAAAACACAGAATTTGGTTGTACTTTTGCTGGTGTGTGTGTGTGTGTGTGTGTGTGTGTGTGTGTGTGTGTGTGTGTGTGAACTATAATGTGTTGTTTATGTGTGTGGGTGTGAGTAAAATAACATTCCAATACATAACTTCCCCATGCCTATAATATTCCAATACCATAAATGACCAAAATGCAGTGTTTGAGTTAAGGACTGCCCCCCCCTTCTGTCTTCATGCCTGTTGCAAAGATTTTTGACAATAAAGTACACTTTGACTTTAATAGGGTAATGTGTATGTTTGTATGGATGTCATAGTATGTCTGTGTGCTTTGATGTTAATATGCCACTGAATACCAGTCCACCAGGAAAAATGAAGTCTGACTGTTTGTCTGCCTATCTATCCATCCTTTTTTCTTTTCTTTTGTACAAGGCAAGTTGCAGGAAGCTGCTGAAGTAAAGGATGACCATAGCATTCTCGTTCACATCAAGGACAAAGACTGTGTGGCTCTGGAGTGATGCCCTCCACCAGCACTGCAAAAGGGCAAATTATCAGGCTGCAATCATGAGGTCATGTGTGAAAAAAAAAAAACATTGGCGCTCCATCTCCCGCTGGATATGGTTGGCATCTGGAAGATGGAAATCTACAAGTGACATGGATGACAAGAAATCCAGCCCCTGACACTGTTCTGCATGTGATACACTGTGGTTGCAGAGGGAGTGCCTGTGAGACAAACAGATGCTCCTGTGTCTCTGCAGGACTCTGTTGTACAGACTTGTGCAGGTGTTCCAGCTGTTCAAACACAAAGGAAACAGAAAAGAAAGATGATAACTGCCCTGACACTGACACTGACAGTATGTCATGTGGTTTTTACCTCTATTCTATTCCATTGATATCATTATCATTAATTTTATTATGATGTTTATTTATATATGTATATAAGTTTATGCCAGTCAATGTATACTTGTTATGATTGTTTTTATGTGTTGTATATAGTTGTGAGTGAATAAATGAACAAATGAATACCTGAATGTTCCTTATCATTGATAATTAGAATTATTTCCATTTATTGATAAAAATGACAACATGAAAAGGTCTACCTTGTCACCCACTTGCATCATTGTTCTTTGTACTATAAATAAAGCACTGTTTGGAATCCATTTAGCCCACTTTAGAAATACATGAATGGTTTTCACTGATAATTAAATTGTTTCCATTTATTGATCAAAATGACAACATGAAAGGTCACTTGCATCATTGTTCTTCGTGCTATAAATAAAGCACTATTTAGAATCCATTTGGCCCACTTTAGAAATACATGAATGATCTTTATCATTGATAATTATAATTATTTCCATTTATTGATGAAAATGACAACATGAAATGTCTGCCTTTATCATCTACTTGCATCAATGTTCTTCGTGTTATAAATAAAGCACTGTTAAGAATCAATTTGGCCCACTTTAGAAGGATATTTTGGGAGATTCCTTTATGTTGGTTACATTTGACAACACCAGGCAGGCTGTCATTTTTCCAGTTTGTTGTCGTAAATCAGCTACGCAATTGATTTAGCGCGGTCACGTGGTGTCTCGTGACGTCAAAATCGCATTCAGCTCTGAGGAAAATAGTTCTTCAGAAAATGTCTCGATTTAAAAAACGAGTGCGATTCTGTGATGCGGAAAGTTTGCTATAAGTGTAACATTACTTGGTCCTTTTTATCAGCTAAAGAGCATGTGGTTCAGAGACGTCGGAGCGACCTAAAACGAAAACGGGGTTCACGTTATGGTCCACTACTGGGACGCGCTTTCAACCTCTGTTCAGACCACGCACCCCTCCAGTGGCTCCACCGCATGAAGGATGCCAACGCGTGGATCACCCGTTGGTATCTTGCCCTCCAACCATTTAAATTCAAGGTGGTCCGCAGGCCAGGGGTGCAGATGGTGGTGGTGGACTTCCTGTCCCGTCGGGGGGGGGGGGGGGGGGGGAGTCAGCTTCAGGCCGGACGGCTCCCCGGCCTGAGTCGGGTGGTGGGGGTATGTAGCAGCAGGGGCGTGGCCGAGCGTCTGTAGTGAAACGTGATGTCATCGGCAGGTTCCCCTTCTTGTGTACCACGTGTCGGTCTATTTTTAGACCAGGAAACCCCCAAAGTGAGAGAGTCATTTCTCCTCGTATATGGGGGCCAAAAAAATTGTGAAAAATTTTGAGTTAATCTTTCAGTTAGCTAGATTTATTGGTATTAGCTAGATTTATTGGTATTATTTTTATCGCGTTCTATCCGCCATTGCTGATAATATGTGCCACGTCACACGTCACGTGGTACACAAAAAGGGGAACCTGCCGATGACATCACGCGCAGAAATTAAAAGGGTAGGTGACTTTGGTCGCAAAATTAATATACTTGTCGTTGTCAAAAAATTATGTTTGATATATCATTTTGAAGATAAAAGATTTCTCTATCTAGTGATACCATTTATATATGTTGTCAAAATATATTGTATTTTATGCCAAAGAATACATCCAATGGTGGAATGGCACTTTAAAATGCCATATGGTAAATGCTCATATGTCTGTTTTCTTTTGAAAAATAGTGTGGAATGTTTTAGCCAGTGAGAAGTCCCATATTGGGCAGGCAATCAGAAGTCTGTGTTTCAAACAAAGAAAGTCCATTCACAATTATTTTAATAGTTCGCATTCCAGTTAGATACAGGTCTTTTTTATTTGAATGGAATCCGTCAAGACAGGCAAATATTATCTAAGCAAAAAAATCTAAACTGAAGAAGGAGGTTTGTAATCAGAAAATTGCCACAGATGCCTGGCACTCAGCTATCTGTAGCCTACTCACTTTCAGCATGTGATTCAACATTGTGTCTGTAAGGAACAAATCAAAAGCCACCTTAAAATGATAGTGAAGGAACTGAAAAAGAGACACACACAACTTCCAGCAGAACAGATAACCAGAAAACAAGGTGAACTCACAGAATGTTGAGATTTTGTTTTTCTGCTCTATCAAGCATAACTGACAAGGGAGATCTCAAATCTCAAGCAGGAACTACACAACAGAAATGTAATTGTAGAGACATTAAAAACAAAAGTGCAACCTTCTCCTGTCCCCTTAAACACCACCCACACTGACCTCATAGCCTACACCAGAAACCTCATAGCCCACCCCGAGGCCCTCATCACAACCCACCCATAGGCCCTTATCATAGCCCAAACTAGAGTGTGGTGTCATGATCTGATTGAAAAATGTAACATCATCTAATCACATAGCTATAACACACTCTTGAATATGAATATATACTCATGTTTGTCTTAAATAAACTAAGAAACATCTTGGAACAGCTGTGTCTGTGTCAGTGACTGCTCCAGGATATCCATGAGGCAGAATCTGTTAGGCAGCAGAGGTCTACATTCCTAGATTATACTTTGTCAATTCAACCTCTTTTGTTACAGACAGATCAAAACCGATCAACAGGGTAACTTCAACACCTTATGGAAAATTACTGAGCAGGATAGCCAAAAGAAAGAACAGATATGCAAGCAAAGATAAGTTTCAAGAAACTTAACTCAAAACTGGGAATCCAGCTGTGCAAGCATGCTAAAGAAAAATCTCATCTCATCTCATTATCTCTAGCCGCTTTATCCTGTTCTACAGGGTCGCAGGCAAGCTGGAGCCTATCCCAGCTGACTATGGGCGAAAGGCGGGGTACACCCTGGACAAGTCGCCAGGTCATCACAGGGCTGACACATAGACACAGACAACCATTCACACTCACATTCACACCTACACTCAATTTAGAGTCACCAGTTAACCTAACCTGCATGTCTTTGGACTGTGGGGGAAACCGGAGCACCCGGAGGAAACCCACACGGACAACACGCAAACTCTGCACAGAAAGGCCCTCGCCGGCCGCGAACCCAGGACCTTCTTGCTGTGAGGCAACAGTGCTAACTACTATACCACCCCAGATGACAAATTATGGAATGCATATTTGTCAACATTTCCTTCGAACATTTGCATGCACACACACACACGCATAGCATAAAGGGTTTGTCATCTACCAGTGATAGTAGTGTGGCCACACCCACGAACGGGGCATCTGACAAACTAAGAGCACCTGACCTGTCCTTTGCTTAAGCAGTTGGAGGAAAACCGTCAAATGTTAAATGCAGGAGCATGAGAGACATCAGTGCATTTTAATATATGAAATTTAATATGCATAATTTTTGGAAGATGAACATCAGAATTCTCATATTTTCGGCATTGTTGTGCATCACCTGCTTGTTGCTGTACTGCCTCATTGTTGGTCTGGGTAGCTCAATACATATCTTTCCGGTGAAGATATGTGCATATTCCAGTGAAGTGCAGTGTATAAAAAATGATCCATGGTTCAGAGAGCGCTACGACAGCCAGGTGCCAAAACTTATGAACAGGAGAAACAGCAATCTTGGCACTCTCACACTTGACTGGTGGCTGGTAAGAATGAATGAATCCATACTGCTCTTTTCTTGTTTATTTGATTGTTATTTTGTGTTTCTTATCTGTGTGTGTGTGTGTGTGTGAGATTGATATCTACAAAATGCTGGATTATTTTTATATTCCGCTTGGTACGTTTTCTTGCTGGTACAGTTAGCTGGAGTGAATTGAACTAAATTTAGCTGATAAAAGGGAAGCTATTATACTCAGTGTTTCCCACAGACCAGGTAGCAATTTGTGGTGCTCCACTGTGCTGATGAGGGAATCGTGCGTGGTGGTGTCGTGGCGGTCGGTGGAGTCGGTCATTGGGGTGTATGCAAAGTGTTTACAGCGGGCGGTATTCAAACACACAGTATTTTTCTTCAGAGTCACCTGCTGGGACTATTTTAAAGCTACAAGAAGCATTTGAGATTATTCAGTTCAATCTAAATTCTTTTAAGTTCTTTAAGAGAAGACAGCGAAAACAATTTTTACCAGAACCCTGCCTGGTTTCATTCCTCGACCCAACTTTACATTACAGGGCAGGCCATTAGTTTGCTGGGCTTGATGTTGGTGGAAAACTTGTCTTTTAAATTTATGAAAATTACTCACCAAAATTGAAGTTAAAGTTTAGTTTTTACTAGAGATGCACCGATTGCAATTTTTTGGGCCGATTCCGATTTTCCATGGAGTGTGACCTGCCGATACCGATTTTGGCTGATTCCGATTTCGTTTTTTTCAAACCACTTCACAGCACACACAAAGACTATTTTCTTTTTATCTTTTCTTTAATAGAACATTCTGCCAGATTTTCAGTAATAAATTTTCAACACCTCAAAGGTTGAAAACAAACAAAAAGACATTGTTCTTTGTAAAATCTTTCTTCATGTTTGGTATTAACATATTAATTCCTGAAATAGGAAATTCACACAAACATTTTTTCTTTTCCCATCCAATATCTGGCACAAAAACAACTTCCCCCTCATATATTATTTGCCTACTGCTATGGAACACACTTTCATAAGCCTATTTAGATCTGAAAACGTATGCCTTATAGAACAACCCATTTCTTCATTCAGTATCAAAATACAAAAATAATTTCCAGTCATACTTATACCATAGCCATTCTATCATCTTTGTCAATTGTGTATTTGTAGAGTAATTTCCAATGGAATCAAGTGCAACCAAGGCTGTAAAACAAACAAAAAGACATTTTTTTCTTTCTCTCTTTGTACAAATCGAACTAGATGTTTGGTAATAGGCTAACGTATTAATTCCTGTAATGGGAAATTCACACAACCACAAACGTTTTCTTCTTTTCACATCCAATATCTGGCACAAAAAAAAATTCACTATATTTGGATATCCAAATATAGTGATTTTTTTTTTGTTAACGGCTCGCGCGCCGGAGCCAGTCAGGCACGCAGGACTGACACTGTTCTGCACAAGCGCAACACAATCGCACTAGAAAGCATGTTCAAGCTGCCAGTGTAGCTGCAGTCTTTTTACTTGCGAATTACGAGTATTTCCACTTTCATCTCTATGTGATACACAAGTTTTGATCGGCAGAAAATCGGCATATTTTAATTTTGACCGGCCGGTCGCCGGTCATGGCCGATCACGTGAAAATTGGCCGATTCCGATCAGCAGCCGGCCAATCGGTGCATCTCTGGTTTTTACTTTAGTTTTTTGCCTTTTTGGTGGCAATCTTTCAATCATTCTTTAGTTGACATTCAAGGAATAAATTGCAAAAAACAAGCTGGAGGTTTTTATTTTAAATATTGAACTCAACACTTACCTCAACCAATACTAAAATGAAATAAATAGTATAATCTCATCTCATTATCTCTAGCCGCTTTATCCTGTTCTACAGGGTCGCAGGCAAGCTGGAGCCTATCCCAGCTGACTACGGGCGAAAGGCGGGGTACACCCTGGACAAGTCGCCAGGTCATCACAGGGCTGACACATAGACACAGACAACCATTCACACTCACATTCACACCTATGGTCAATTTAGAGTCACCAGTTAACCTAACCTGCATGTCTTTGGACTGTGGGGGAAACCGGAGCACCCGGAGGAAACCCACGCGGACACGGGGAGAACATGCAAACTCCACACAGAAAGGCCCTTGCCGGCCCCGGGGCTCGAACCCAGGACCTTCTTGCTGTGAGGCGACAGCGCTAACCACTACACCACCGTGCCGCCTAAATAGTATAATGTAACAAAATAATAATAAAATATCATAATTATATGTAAGAAACCACTTAAGGTAACACCAAGGCAACTAACAATAATGAAAAAGGATTACCCTAATTGGTGCAAACAGGGCCGTCGCAGGGGGGGGGTGCGAGGCCCTGTGCGAACTTGAAATGCGAGGCCCTAATCTTTGACATGGATGCGTAATTGCGCATGAATAACAGTCGCACGGATGCAACTATTCTAGTTCTATTGCACGCATAATCTCGCTGCAATACGTTTTATCAAGTAGAATAATACAGCATAATCATGCACATAGTCTCAGCTATGACTTTTTGCTATTTATTTCAAAGGGGAAAAAATCAACTGTGCAACGAGTGGCTACAGTACATCAAGTCAGTTCAGTCACTTTATTTTTGGCATCTTGACATTTTAAACAAGCAGATTAGGACACTTTTCATTCATTATATACATTTATTAATCACAACTATACACAACTCATTTTACTTATTATTTAACTTATTTACAACACTAACCGGAACAGATGAGATGGACTCACCATGCGTAAACTGCGCAGAAACTAATCACTTCAGAGTCACTTTCCTTGCCTTCTTGGCCGCAAACTCAGCAATAAGATCTTTATAATCCAGTTTGGATGCAATGTCCTTTTCAATGGACAGCAGGGCAAGCCCGCACAGTCTCTCCTGTGACATGGAGGTGCGCAAATAGTTTTTAATTAATTTTAACTTTGAAAAGCTTCGCTCGCCCGATGCCACCGTTACTGGGAAAGTCAATAGGATCCTGAGCGCAATCTCACAGTTAGGGAAAGTTCCTTCAATCCCTTTGAGGTAACGAAGTGTTTTTATTGCTGTAGTTGTTCCCTTTGGGATTATCTCTCGTAGTATCCTCAACTCCTGGAAGAGGTCCTGATGCTAGTTGCTGCCACAGCATCACTGGCAGTACTGATAAATTTATCCAGCGATCCCCGCAGTAACTTGTGAAATTCCTCCTTCTTTTTAAATTTTTTCCTCTTCTCAGCACCCGATTCGTGCTTGCGAAATCGGTCGCGTTCTCTTGCCGTCGACATGTTTACTTTCCCCCGCTTTAACTTTCCTCCTCTCCCGTCTTCAGTGAGGAAAGTAATGACAATGAAAAACTCGCTTTGTTTGGATTTGTTTTTTATTTGTTTGTTTGTTTTTATGTGACATCTCATTGATACAAAATCATACATAACTAATGTATTTATTTTAAAAAATAATAATAATTAAAAAAAAAAAAACAGCAAGATTTAAGGCGCGAGGTCCCCTAGTGGCGCGAGGCCCTGTGCAGTTGCACAGTTCGCACAGCCTATGGGACGGCTCTGCGTGCAAAGCCTGCATGCCCTATCAGAACATTTAATTCTGCGTGGCTTCCTGAAAAAAAAACTCAAGTGCCCTATCGTAAGGGAAGTCAATGTTGAAGCGGGAAAAACGGGATAATGCAATAAGGCCGGTTCCTCGCGTCAAGCTGCTACTGTCTGCATCAAAATTGGTTTATTGAGGTATTTCACCTGACGTCACAGGGTCACGTGACACCCCGGTGTCCGCCATTTTGGACGGCAAGCTAGCTAATGTCAACAACAGTAGCTGGTATGTTACTGTAGCAATGTTTACGTTCAGTCATTTGGATGACTGTTAAAACCTTTCAGTCTCAAGTTTTTCCTTTACTGGATTTACTAGTTTACTGAGCCAGCCGGCCCCGGAGCGCTCGCTAGCCAGCCAGCCGGCCCCGGAGCGCTAGCCAGCCAGCCCCGGAGCGCTCGCTAGCCGGCCCCGGAGCGCTCGCTAGCCGGCCGGCCCCGGAGCGCTCGCTAGCCAGCCAGCCGGACCCGGAGTGCTAGCCAGCCGGCCCCGGAGCGCTAGCCAGCCTGCCCCGGAGCGCTAGCTAGCCCCGGAGCGCTAGCTAGCTAGCCAGCCGGCCCCGGAGCGCTAGCCGGCCAGCCGGCCCCGGAGCGCTAGCCAGCCGGCCCCGGAGCGCTAGCTAGCTAGCCAGCCAGCCAGCCGGCTCCGAAGCGCTAGCCAGCCGGCCCCGGAGCGCTAACTAGCCCCGGAGCGCTAGCTAGCCAGCCAGCCAGCCCGCCCCGGAGCGCGCTCAGTAAACTAGTAAATACAGTAAAGGAAAAACTTATAACGGGCCATGTCTCAACAGACTAAGAAGTTATTTCAATGACATTTAATAACATTTTGTTTATCCTGAGGACCGAAAGTAAATGAAAATGTGAACAAATCTTAGCTGTCAGTGAACAATCCTGGTGGAAGCAGGTAAACGTCATTCTCCAAGCCTGCTAACCTCAATTTTTGCAAATACCTCTCCCTCTGCTCGCCCTGTAAATGCCCTACATCGCTGGATAGTGAAGGTGTTTTCTGCATCTCGCTCCTTTTTCTTTTGTTTTTCGTTTGTCGCCTTCCTCGCATTCAAACTGATTCGAGCCGTGCCGTCCAAAATGGCAGTGTCACATGACTTGGTCACGTGAGTGAAATACCTCAATAGCCTGACTCAGGGATGTCCGTTTCCTGTAAGCCAAGAAGGCTATGATAAAGCTCATCACGAGCACGACGTAGGCTACCTTTTAAAATAAGGGATTGGAAAGCGAATCGGGAAGGCTGCGTTATTTTTAATTAGCCTAACCAGGGCCGTAACTACCATTGAGGACACCGAGGTCATGTCCTCGGCATTTTTTTCCCACGGTATTTTTTTTTTCACTCAGAAATGTGAAATTAATATATGATGAAAATCGTTCTGACTTTGATCGGTGGAAAATTCTAAATTCAGCTTGCATCCCCCTGTTCTCATTTGTTTGTCTAAAAATAAAGTCCACATAATCATTTTTAAACGAAGCCGAAATATCCGACATTGGAAACATTTCATATTAGGCAGCCTCGCGATAGTCAGCTAAGCACCACGGGATACACAAGAGCTGAGAAGTGTTCTCATCAAGGTCCGACTCCGCAGCCAGGCAGTTTGTCAATTAGTCGTGGAATCTGAAAATTGACATAAGATGAAGAAGTCTACTACACTAAAACAAACCAAACTCAGCTTTGGAAAGTCAGCAAGTGAGAGAAAAAGAAAGAGGGAAGAAGGGGAGTTAATTTTGCCAGTCACTGACAGTTATGTGCCGGAATGCTTATGATCATTAACAGTGCAATTTTAATTAGCATTTCAAGCAACAACAGTCGAAGCCACTTAGCTAGATAGGATTTTCGTTTTCCAGGCGGCACAAACTCTTTTATTCTCTCTCTCGATTTGATTTGGTGCGTTTCAGATCAGAAAAGGCTGGGCAGTCGTGACCTGTTGTTTATGAAGTTATTGGTGCTGACGAGACTTGAGCTATTTTGCCAACTTACCAGACTATAGGCTAACGTGAACACAAGACACTGTTGTTTTGATCATTGGTTGTATTTTCGAACGGAAATGAAAACGGGTAGCAAACTTATTATGTTCACATTTTATTTACAACATGATGCACCGCCTCTGACTGCTTTCTGTCAATCATGAAGAGCCCAGCCGCGTTCACAGCTCCTCCTCCAATCACCAGCTGGAGATGAGCCTCCTCTCGGGAAGTCTTGTCCCGCCCCTCTTATTGACTCCCATCTCCAGTGAGGCTCAGTCTCCGAATGTAGCGTTTTAGTCGGTTTTGTCCAATAACCGTCGAGTATTTTGCTATTGAAAAGGGCAGATATTTTTTTAAAAAGCAATTGAAGTCTATTCAGGCTCGGCTAGA
The DNA here is from genome assembly GCF_027579695.1 of Neoarius graeffei. NCBI lineage: Eukaryota > Metazoa > Chordata > Actinopteri > Siluriformes > Ariidae > Neoarius > Neoarius graeffei. Next base: position 121,429,112 of record NC_083570.1, on the reverse strand, counting down.
TTACGTTGTCACTCTCACTCACTTATTCTCACTCACGCACACACACAATACTTTTGTGATCGTGCAGTTTTGAAATTGTTAAAATAAACATGTTCACCATGTTCATCTTGTTGGGCTTGTGATTTTGACTCGTTTCCAAAATGTATGAAAAGTCACCATATTAGGACATTTTTTTTTTGCAAATAAGATGTATCGCAATGTTTGACCTTGGTATTTGAAAAATCCTGGTTACGGCCCTGAGCCTAACAGGCCTATTTGCAGTCCGGGTATATGCGCACTGGCAGGCCTGTGTACACGCCTCTCTCTCTCTCTCTCTCTCTCTCTCTGTGTGTGTGGGTGTGCACGCACATGAATGAGAAGAAAGAGCACTATGAATGAACGGAACGATACGCAATGGAAAATTTTTTTTTTTCAAAATCGCGAGTCTGATTGTGTGGCGCTAGGAATCCATTGTGTGGCGCTGCGCCACACAATGGTCTATGTATGGAAACCCTGATGCTGCATTGGGGAAGGGAACCTGAAAAGGAACAAGCATAGCATTGTGTCACGATTCCTTTTCTGGAACTTTCCACAGCACCTAAGATGGCGCAACAACGAAGAGAAACTATGACAAATAAATGAAATCTGTTGCAGCTCCAAATAGTATTCACTTTTAACTGAAATTATGATTCAGTTGAATGTTACTTTTAGAGTGAAGATGTTTTAAATTTGTAAAAGTTTGTTTCTTTGCCAACTGATTTTTTCATCACTGGAAAAACAGCAAATTGAACTGCTATTCTTGACAGTAATAAATATCACCAGTCTATAGTTCTAGTCCCTGTGTGATTAGTGGGTAAAAGTACATTTTAACTTAACTTGGTTTTATAAAGGGCAGAAATGTCATTTTAACCTCAAGTTGAGCTCTCTCATACACACACACACACACACACACACACACACACACAATATATATATATATATATATATATATATATATATATATATATATATATATATATACACACACACACAGTGCCTTGAAAAAGTATTCATACCCCTTGAACTTTTTCACATTTTTCCACCTTACAACCACAAACTTAAAAGTTTTTTTATTGAGATTTTATGTGATAGACCAACACAGAGTAACACATAATTGTGAAGTGAAACGAAAATGATAAATGGTCTTCAAAATTTTAAACAAATAAAAATCTGAAAAATGTGATGTGCATTAGTATTCAGCCCCCCTGCGTCAATACTTTGTAGAGCCACATTTTGCTGCAATTACAGCTGGAAGTCTTTTGTGGTATGTCTCTACCAGCTTTGCACATCTAGACACTGAAATTTTTGCCCTTTCTTCTTTGCAAAATAGCTCAAGCTCAGCCAGTTTGGATGGAGAGCATCTGTGAACAGCAATTTTCAAGTCTTGCCACAGATACTCAATGGGATTTAGGTCTGGACTTTGACTGGGCCATTCTAACACATGAATTTTCTTTGATCTAAACCATTCCATTCTAGCTCTGGCTGTATGTTTAGGGCCATTGTCTTGCTGGAAGGTGAATCTCCTTCCCAGTCTCAAGCCTTTTGCAGCCTCCAACAGGTTTTCTTCCAGGATTGCCCTGTATTTAGCTCCATCCATCTTCCCATCAACTCTGACCAGCTTCCCTGTCCCTGCTGAAGAAAAGCATCCCCATAGCATGATGCTGCCACCACCATGTTTCACAGTGGGGATGGTGTGTGCAGGGTGATGAACAGTGTTAGTTTTCCACCACACATAGCGCTTTGCATTTAGGCCAGAAAGTTCAACTTTGGTCTCATATGACCAACGCGCCTTCTTCCACATGTTTGCTGTGTCCCCTACATGGCTTCTGGCAACTTGTTATGCTTGTCTTTCAACAATGGCTTTCTTCTTGCCACTCTTCCAAAAAGGCCAGATTTGTGGAGTGTACGACTTATAGTTGTCCTGTGCACAGATTCTCCCACCTGAGCTGTGGATTTCTGCAGCTCCTCCAGAGTGATCATGGGCCTCTTGGCTGCTTCTCTGACCAGTGCTCTCCTTGCTCGCTCTGTCAGTTTAGGTGGACGGCCATGTCTTAGTAGGTTTGCAGTTGTGCCATACTTTTACATTTTTGAATGATGGATTGAACAGTGCTTCTTGAGATGTTCAGAGCTTGGGATATTTTTTTATAACCTAACCCTGCTTTAAACTTCTCCAGAACTTTTAGCCCTGACCTGTCTGGTGAGTTCTTTGGTCTTCATGATGCTTTTTGTTCTTCAGTGTTCTCTAACAAACCACTGAGGCCTTCACAGAACAAGTGTATTTATGCTGAGAGTAAATTACACACAATAGGACTCTATTAACCAATTAGATGACTTCTGAAGGCAACTGATTGCACTGGATTGTATTTAGAGGTATCAGAGTACAGGGTGCTTAATACTAATGCACCCCACATTTTTCAGATTTTTATTTGTTTAAAATTTTGAAGACCATTTATCATTTTCGTTTCACTTCACAATTATGTGCTACTCTGTGTTGGTCTATCACATAAAATCTCAATAAAAAACTTTTAAATTCGTGGTTGTAAGGTGGAAAAATGTGAAAAAATTCAAGGGGTATGAATACTTTTTCAAGGCACTGTGTGTGTGTGTATATATATATATATATATATATATATATATATATATATATATATATATATATATATCGTCTCATCTCATCTTTATCCACTTATCCGGGGCCGGGTCGCGGAGGCAGCAGTCTGAGCATGGAAGCCCAAACTTCCCTCTCCCCAGACACCTTGGCCAGCTCCTCGGGAAGAACACCGAGGCGTTCCCAGGCCAGCCAAGAGACATAGTCCCTCCAGCGTGTCCTGGGTCTTCCCCGGGGCCTCCTCCCAGGGGGACATGCCTGGAACACCTCCCCATGGGCATCCAGGAAGCATCTGAAAGGTATGCCCGAGCCACCTCAGCTGATTCCTCTCGATGTGGAGGAGCAGCGGCTTTACTCCGAGCTCCTCCCAAGTGACTGTGCTTCTCACCCTATCTCTAAGGGAGTGCCCAGCCACCCTGCGAAGGAAAGCCATTTCGGCCACTTGTATCCGCGATCTTGTTCTTTCGGTCATTACCCAAAGCTCATGGCCATCAGTGAGAGTCGGAACGTAGATCGACCGGTAAATCGAGAGCTTCGCCTTTTGGCTCAGCTCTTTCTTCACCACGATGGACCGGTAAAGTGACCGCATCACTGCAGAGGCTGCACTGACCCGCCTGTCGATCTCACGCTCTATCCTTCCCTCACTCATGAACAAGATCCTGAGGTACTTAAACTCCTCCATTTGAGGCAGGACTTCTCCACCAACCTGGAGAGGGCAAGCCACCCTTTTCCAGTTGAGAACCATGGCCTCGGACTTGGAGGTGCTGATTCTCATCCCAGCCGCTTCACACTCGACTGCAAACTGTCCCAGTACATGCTGAAGGTCCTGGTTTGAAGAAGCCAACAGGACAACATCATCTGCAAAAAGCAGAAAGGAAATCCTGTGGTTCCCAAACAGGACTCCCTCTGGCCCCTGGCTGCACCTAGAAATTCTGTCCATAAAAATTATGAACAGAACCGGTGACATAGGGCAGCCCTGCCGGAGTCCAACATGCACTGGGAACAGGGCTGACATACTGCCAGCAATGCGAACCAGACTCCTGCTCCATTCATACAGGGATTGGACAGCCCTTAGCATAAAGCCCCAAACCCCATACTCCCGAAGCACCCCCCACAGAATACCACAAGGGACATGGTCGAATGCCTTCTCCAGATCCACAAAGCACATGTGGACTGGTTGGGCAAACTCCCATGAACCCTCAAGCACCCTATGAAGGGTATAGAGCTGGTCCAGTGTTCCATGACCAGGACGAAAACCACATTGTTCCTCCTGGATCTGAGGTTCGACTATTGGCTGAATTCTCCTCTCCAGTACCCTGGAGTAAACCTTCCCGGGGAGGCTGAGAAGTGTGATTCCCCTATAATTGAAGCACTCTCTCCGGTCCCCTTTCTTAAAAACAGGGACCACCATCCTGGTCTGCCAGTCCAGAAGCACTGTCCCTGACAGCTATGCAATGCTGCCGAGGCATGTCAGCCAAGACAGCCCCACAACATCCAGAGACTTGAGATACTGAGGGCGGATCTCATCCAGCCCCGGTGCCTTGCCACTGAGCAGCTTGCAAACCACCTCAGTGACTTCGGCTTGGGTAATGGACGAGTCCACCTCTGAGTCATCTGCCTCCGCTTCCTCAATGGAAGATGTGACGGTGGGATTGAGGAGCTCCTCGAAGTATTCCTTCCACCACCCGACAATGTCCCCAGTCGAGGTCAACAGCCCCCACCTGCACTTTAAACAGTGTTGGCAGAGTACTGCTTCCCCCTCCTGAGGCACTGGACAGTTTGCCAGAATTTCTTCGAGGCCGACCGATAGTCCTCCTCCATGGCCTCACCGAACTCCTCCAATTTCCAAGTTTTTGCCTCCGCAACTGCCCGAGCTGTGGCACGCCTGGCCTGCCGATACCCGTCAGCTGCTTCAGGAGTCCTGGAAGCCAACATTGCCCAATAGGACTCCTTCTTCAGCTTGACGGCATCCCTTACTTCCGGTGTCCACCACCGGGTTTGGGGATTGCCACCATGACAGGCACTGGAGACCTTGCGGCCACAGCTCTGAACAGCAGCATCTACAATGGAGGTAGAGAACATGGTCCACTCAGACTCAATGTCCCCCACCTCCCTCGGAAGCTGGAAGAAGCTCTACCGGAGGTGGGAGTTAAAGAATTCCCCGATAGAGTGCTTGGCCAGACGTTCCCAGCAGACTCTCACCATACATTTGGGCCTGCCAGGTCTGTCCGGCTTCCTCCTCTGCTATAAGCAACCCCACACCAGCCTGTTGCCACTCACCATGGGTGACTCCAAAGAAGTGGAGAGTCCAGCCTCTCTTGAGGAGCTGGGTTCCGGAGCCCAAGCTGTGCGTGGAGGTAAGGCCAACTATCTCTAGCCGGTACCTCTCAACCTCCCGCACAAGCTCAGGCTCTTTCCCCCCAGCGAAGTGACATTCCATGTCCCAACAGCTAGCCACTGTGTTTGGGGATCAGGTCATCGAGGCCCCTGCCTTCGACTGCCGCCCAATCCACACTGCACCGGCCCCCTATGGCTACCTCTGTGGGTGGTGAACCCACAGGAGGTCGGGCCCACATCACCGCTTTGGGTAGAGCCCGGCCGGGCTCCGTGGGCAAAGGCCCGGCCACCAGGCACTCGCATACAAGCCCCAACCCCTGGTGCTGGCTCCAGGGTGGGGCCCTGGCTGCGGTATACCAGGCGACATCACTGTCCTTGTTCTTTTAATATCCATAAGGGGTTTGGTGAACTGCTCTTGGTCTAGGACCTGTCTGCCTTAGGAGACCCTAACAGGGGCATAATGCCCCCGACAACATAGCTCCTAGGATCATTCAAGCACACAAACCCCTCCACCACAATAAGGTGGCAGTTCTAGGAGGGGTATATATATATATATCTCATCTCATCATCATATATATATCAGAGGGGTATATATATATATCTCATCTCATCTCATTATCTCTAGCCGCTTTATCCTTCTACAGGGTCGCAGGCAAGCTGGAGCCTATCCCAGCTGACTACGGGCGAAAGGCGGGGTACACCCTGGACAAGTCGCCAGGTCATCACAGGGCTGACACATAGACACAGACAACCATTCACACTCACATTCACACCTACGCTCAATTTAGAGTCACCAGTTAACCTAACCTGCATGTCTTTGGACTGTGGGGGAAACCGGAGCACCCGGAGGAAACCCACACGGACACGGGGAGAACATGCAAACTCCACACAGAAAGGCCCTCGCCGGCCCCGGGGCTCGAACCCAGGACCTTCTTGCTGTGAGGCGACAGTGCTAACCACTACACCACCGTGCCGCCATATATATATATATATATATATATAATCAGTGCCTTCCATGATCATTGTCCCCCTTTGTAAAGACTAGAAAAAAATCCACCTTTTGTTGAAGTCACTTCATCTCAGACACAAAAAAAGAGAAATCCAACATTTAACTGAAACAAATTTATTCAAAGAGAAATAAGTCCCTCATCAAGAAATAACTATTTTCACGAAAAACACATGCCATTTTATTTGAAACCCTGGAAATTATAATGAACACAATGTAACTGAATCATATTTCCCATTTAAATTGTCCATTTTTGAGTTGATTGGTGTGTGAAGGAACTTTCAAGATAATTTTGGAGGGCAGGGTGTGTGTGTGTGTGTGTGTGCGCGCGCGCATGCACGCAGCACTGGTTTCTCTGGTTTTACTATTTATAGGTATGTGTTTGAGCAACATGAGTTTATTCCATAAACTACTGACAACATTTCCCCCAAATTCCACATAAACATATTGTCACTTAGAGCACTTAGTTGCAGAAAATGAAAACTGGTCAAAATAACAAGAAAGATTAAGTGTTTTCAAACCTTGAATAATGCATAGAAATCAATATAATATTCAATTTTAAACAACACAGTACTAATGTTTGATCTTTGGATGAGTTCAGAAATCAAAATTTGGTAGAATACCCTGACATTTAATCACAGCTTTCATGCATCTTGGTATGTTCTCCACCAGTTTTTCACATTGCTATTGGGTGCAAAAATTCAATCAGCTCAGCTTTTTTTGTTGGTTAGTGAACATCCATCTTCCTCTTGATCACATTCCAGAGGTTTTCAATGGGGTTCAGGTCTGGAGGTTGGGCTAGCCAGGACAGTGTCTTGATCTTGTGGTCCTCCATCTATGCCTTGATTGACCTGGCTGTGTGGCACGGAGCATGGTCCTGCTGGAAAACCCAATCCTCAGGTTTAGGGAACATTGTCAGAGCAGAAGAAAGCAAGTTTTCTTTCAGGATAAGCTAATACATGGATTGCTTCATATGTCCTTCACAAACAAAAATCGGCCCCATTCCAGCCTTGCTGAAGCACCCCCAGATCATCACTGATCCTCCACCAAATTTCACAATGGGTGCATGACATGGCAGCTTGTAAGCCTCTCCAGGTCTCCGTCTAACCAACAGATGACCAGGTGATGGGGAAAGGCTGAAAATTGGACTCATCAGAGAAGATGACCTTACTCCAGTCCTCCACGATCTAATCCTTATGGTCTTTAGCCAACCTCAGCCTGGCTCTTCTTTGCTTCACATTGATGAAGGGCTTTTTTTCAGCTTTGCATGACTTCTACCCCGCCCAGATCAGCCTGTTTCAAACCATCCATGCACTTAACCCCAGCTACCAGATGACTGGGTCTGATAATCTCCAAAATGGATGTGTCAGCATTCACTTTTTCAGCACTTTGTGTGAGAGTAGCTCTTCTGTAGGATTGGACCATATGGGCTAGCTTTCGTACCCCATGCAAATCAATGAGCCTTGGACACCCATGACTCTGTTGCCAGTTCACTGGTTGTCCTTCATTGGACCACTTTTGGTAGGTATTAACCACTGCATAGCGGCAACACCCCACAAGATGTGCTATTTTGGAGATACTCATACCCAGTCATCTAGCCATCACAATTTGGCTCTTGTCAAAGTCACTCAGATCCTTATGTTTGCCCATTATTCCTGCTTCCAACACATCAACTTTGAGAACTGACAGTTCTCTTCCTACCTAATAAACCCCACCGCTTGACAGGTACCACTGTAACAGCATAATCAATGTAATTCACTTTAACTGTCAGTGTTTTTTTTTAATGGCTGATCAATGTATATAAACCTGATTATACAATAACCTACTGTAGACTTCAGTGCGGGTGGGTGGAGCACAGAAGGACAGCAGGCCAGAACTGAGTTCCAAAAACTCTTTATTTTTGCACTTTTCAGTGACACACGTACACTCTCCCAGCCACACGCGCGCGCGCGCGCGCGCGCGCACACACACACACACACACACACACACACACACATAAGACATCTGGTTCGGGAGAGAGCTCCCTTCCTCTGCCCTCTCTCTCCTTATATAGGGCGTGGTTGCTGGGAAGACACACAAACACAGGTTAATTCACATCAGGTGTAGTGATTCTGCCACTTACCTTCCCTGACTCCGCCCTCCAGTCACAGACTGACACTTAACCACGCCCGCACTGTTAGGACTGGGACTGTTTTGGCCTCTAGAGGCCGCTGTTATTTCCATCTTGTCATGTTTGTTTTGGCCTCTAGAGGCCGCCACTGTGTTTTTGTGTTTGTCTTCATTGCCTGTTTCCTGCCCCGCCCTGTTCCTTAATTAGTGTGTGTATAAATACCCCTCTGTTTGTTCCCTTGTCACGGAGTCTTTTTCCTATGCTATGCCTGTTAGTGCTAGTTCCCTCTGTTCCATGTTCCTTGCCTGTGTCTTTGTGGTTTTTGTACTTTGCTTTCTTTTTGGACCTTTTTGAATTTTGTTTGTACCATTTTTGAGATCTTCTGAGCGTTTGCATTTTTGCCTTTTCTTTTCTTATTTTTGGACTTTGAACTTTTGGATATTTTTTATTTTCCCTTTATCTTCTGAGCTTTTGGATTACTTTTGTTTTTTGCCATGGATTGTACATATTGTAAATAAACTTTTTGATACTTTTCTACTTCCGCCTCACGCCTCTGCACTTGAGTCATCCCCCTGGTGGCCTAGTGGGGGTTTGCTGGATTATCACACCAACGACCCTGGTTCGAATCCCAGCAAAACCCTCACACCCACCTACAAGTAAAGCAACTGCACCCAAGGAGACAGTGACGATTTCATTGGTCAATATCTGTGATCATGTGATATAACAACCACCAACATTCAATTGAAAAACAAACTGAAATATTGAAGGGGGGGATTAGAATAAACTGGTTGCATAAGTGTGGACACCCTTTTATAATTGGTCATGTGACTGTGCTCAGGATTATCCAATCACATTCAAACTAACGTTCAAAAGTAATTATCCTACATCTGTCATTAATGAAGTGATTGTGATTAAACCCAAATAAATATCAGCTATTTCTCTAAAACATTTTTGACATCTTCTTGGTTTCTTTCAACTGCTGAATCCATGAAAGCATTAGATGTACCATGGAACACTGTGAAGGCAAGCAAAAACTTGAGAAAATAAGACACCACAGTGACTGTATGGTGAAAAGGACTTCTTTCCAAATTTGTTGAAAAGACAAACAAAATCATAGGGACACTGCCAAAAGACCTATGGCAAATTAAAGAAACTGTGGGAATATCTGGCAAATACTGGTCACTCCTAGTCTGGTTAACACCAGACCATATCACAAGTGAAATATGGTCTGGAATCCGCCTATTGAATTTCTCGTCGGGGAGGTGTGGTTTACGATTGTCAACGGCCGTTTATTGGACGTTGCGAATGTCTATCATTTGGCGTATACGTAGCCCATGGCCAATCATGGCAGTTGTACCCGGTGACGTAGTTAGAGCGACGAAGAAGACGAAGAGGCAAAGAAAGACTGTAATGCCAAATGCTGTTCTTTTTTTAAAACAAACTTTCGCTCTAAACTATTCAGAACAATGTCTAAAGCTTGATCGAAAGTTTGGTTCGTATCGCTCGCCACCATGTTAAATGTGATCCATAAACAGTCCCAAATAAACTACAAACTTCCGTTTGTCGAGTAGTACACATCAACGTCTTTCCACCCCTCCCCACTGTCTGATTGGCTCCCTAACTCAGGCGAGCCTATAGACCATAGTTTCCATGCTGTCTTTACAGATCGGAACGATTGTGCAAAGCAGCATGGGATTTCCCAGGCTAGGTCACTCCCAGTCTAGGGTCAGATAGCACAACATACCATAAATGTAAAGGCAAGGGTTATGTGAGATGTATCTGGCTGAAATATTTGGTATCCTAAGACAATGAGATTTGTTCTCATCCAATGAGATCAAGGTATATATTTTCTTTCTTTCTTTCTTTCTTTCTTTCTTTCTTTCTTTTTGACAAAACCATACCTATGCTGAAGCATGGTGGTGTTGGCACCATAGTATGGGGTTGCTGCTCTGCAGCTGAGACTGGGCCTCTAGTCATAGTAAAGAGAATCATCAATATCTCAAAATACCAATTTATTTTGGCACAAAACCTGCAGGCCTCATGATGGCTGAAGATGAAGGTGTACCTTCCAGCATGAAACACAAACCCAAGTGTAAGAGAGTGTGTCAGGGAACAAATCCTTGACATTTGATTTATATTGTTGGTTAAATGATGAACTCCTCAGCCAATTTCTTGTGATCAATGTGGTATAGTAGTGTTTGATAAATAATTCATTCTCATCTCTAGCCGCTTTATCCTGTTCTACAGGGTCGCAGGCAAGCTGGAGCCTATCCCAGCTGACTACGGGCGAAAGGCGGGGTACACCCTGGACAAGTTGCCAGGTCATCACAGGGCTGACACATAGACACAGACAACCATTCACACTCACATTCACACCTACGGTCAATTTAGAGTCACCAGTTAACCTAACCTGCATGTCTTTGGACTGTGGGGGAAACCGGAGCACCCGGAGGAAACCCACGCGGACAACATGCAAACTACGCACAGAAAGGCCCTCGCCGGCCCCGGGGCTCGAACCCAGGACCTTCTTGCTGTGAGGCGACAGCGCTAACCACTATACCACCGTGCCGCCCATAAATAATTCAATATGTAATTATTTATAAAAAATATCATAAATACTACTTAACCATTCTTCTTTCTCTCCACCTTTTCCCACTTCTATGTGGGGTCGGCATTTCTGACAAGTCTCCTCCACTCGCTCCTATGCTGCACTTCCTCCCCTGTAAGTCCTTTTCTTCTTAAATCTTCCCTCACACTGTCCATTCATCTTCTTTTCGATCTTCCACGAGTTCACCTTCCCTGCACTTCCATTTCCATCACCCTCCTTCCAACGTGCTCCTCCTCCCTTCTCATTATATGACCATACCACTGGAGTCTCTTCTCTTGCACTTTCTTGGAAGCTTCCATCACCTTAATAGTTCCTCTTATTCTTTCATTCATTTCATTTCAGCCCATCTTCATTATTCTTAACATTCTCATCTCAGCCACATCTAATCTTTTCTCTTGTGTCTTCTTTGTAGCCCATGTTTCTGCTCCATATAGCAGTGCTGGTCTTACGACTGTCTTATAAATCTTACCCTTGGTCCCTATATTTATTTTTCTGTCGCATAATACTCCTGATGTCTTTTTTCCAATTCCTCCAACCTGCCTGGATTCTCTGTGTTATTTCGGCATCTAACTCTCCATCACTTGCCACAGTGGATCCCATGTATTTAAAGCTCTCCACTCTTTTCAAGGACTCCCCTTGGATACTAACCTCACCCTCACTTCCATCACAGAAACTCAGGTATTCAGTTTTCTTCCTGCTGATCTTTAACCCTCTCTCTTCTAAAGCCCTCCTTCAAAGCTCCAATTTCCTTCCAACTTCCAATCCGTTTGTGCAGCATATCACAATGTCATCAGCAAACGGCATGCACCAGGGAGATGGGTCCCTTATTCCCTCAGAGATGACATCCATTATTAAGTTGAAAAGATAGGGACTTAGAGAAAACCCTGATGCAGGCCCATTTGAACAGTAGTCCATCCAGTCAAGCCCACACTGCTCCTTACCCGAGTTCTAGCGCCCAAGTACATATCTTGTATTAAGCGCACATACTTTTCTGGCCCACCTTTAATCCTCATGCACCTCCATAATGCTTGTCAAGGAACTTTATCATATGCCTTTTCTTGGTCAATGAATGCCAGGTGCAAGCCCTTTCTCGATGTTTTTCCATTAGCTGCCTCATTGAGAAAACTGCATCCATGGTTCCCCTACCTGGCATAAAACCAAACTGTTCATCGCCTATTGATGTTTCTACCCTAAGCCTCATCTCATCTCATCTCATCTCATCTCATCTCATTATCTCTAGCCGCTTTATCCTTCTACAGGGTCGCAGGCAAGCTGGAGCCTATCCCAGCTGACTACGGGCGAAAGGCGGGGTACACCCTGGACAAGTCGCCAGGTCATCACAGGGCTACCCTAAGCCTTTTCTCGATTAACCTTTCCCAGATCTTCATTGTATGCAATATCAATCTTATACCTCTGTAATTGGCACAGTCCTGGATGTCTCCCTTCTCCTTGTAGATAGATAACACTATCTCTCCATTCATTTGGCATTTTTTCTTCCTGATAGATCTTTCGCATCAGGTCCCACAGCATATCCACTCCCTCTTCCCCCAAACTCCCATACTTCCACTGGAAAACCATCTGGCCCACTTGCTTTTCCATTTTTCATCTTTTTTAATGCCTTCTCCACCTCATCCCTACTTATATCTGTGGTTAAACCCTGTTTGGGGACTCTGTCCCCAAAAACTGTCCTAGGATTCTCCTCATTAAGCAAATTCTCATAATATGTCTTCCATCTTTCCTTGATCTTATCGTCATTGTTTAGCACCATTCCTTGGTCATCCTTAACTTGCTTTACATGAGTAAAATCCCTTGACGCTTTGTCCTGAGCCTTTGCAATCCTGTACAACTTCCTTTCTCTTTCTGGTATTTCCAATTCTTCTTCCACCTCTTTCCACACCTTTGCTTTGGCTACAGCCACTGCCTTTTTGCCCTTTTCTTTGCTTGTTTAAACTCTTCTCTATCTACTTGTGATCCAGATAGCTCCCATTTTCTTTTTTGCCTTCTTATCTTTCACCACTTCTTGCACTTCATTCCACCACCAAGCTTCTTTATCTTCCAGAGGTCCCTTTCCCAATGTTTTGCTTAGTACCTCCTCACTCACTTCTTTAATCGCTCTACTATTTTCCTCCCACCACTGCTGGACTCCAGTGTATTGTCACGTTCTTTCCAACACTTTGTCTTTAAACTCTCTCTTAAGCTCTCTATCTTTCAACTGCCACCACTTCATCTTTAGTTCCATTTGCCTCCATTTACTTCTCCTGGCCACTCTCCACTCTATGTGCACCACCACCACCTTGTGCTGTGCCGCCACCCACTCCCCATTTATGACCTTGCAGTTTCTCACCTCTTTCAGATGTTGCCTTCTACATGTAGTGGGATGAATGGGTGGAGCTCCTGGTAATGGCGATCATGGGCCAATGGGTATGCTGGGAGCTTATATATAAGGATATGGAGATCTGGCCCAGGAAAAAAATGCCTTCGTTTCCTGGTCCTACCTTGGCTCCCCGTATACCCGTTTCTGCCTGATCGCCGGTAAGATTTCCTGTTTGTTTGATGTGCGTTGTTTGTCGTGGCTTATTCCTCTCGTTGTGGGTAATGTTTTACTTTCTGCAGCTTCCGTTGGTGAGCTACGCTAATACCTTGCTGCACGTTTGAGTCTGTATATCCTGTACCGGTAGGTTCCCGTTCAGTTTATTTATGTTGGCAGCTTGTTCCATGTTTATTGTAACCGAGAAACTTTCTGCAGTATTAAAGAATTGTGACTGAACCTGTGGAATTCAGCGTTGCAAGCAACTTGATACTGCTCCCCCAGCATGTAGCTTGATAGAGCATTGGAATGAATTTGTTGTTTCACTTATTTTTTTTATTAACGTGATATTTTATGATGCATTTTAGGAATCGTGGGCATACGCGACATTCATTGGGGTGCCTTCTGCTGTTTTGCTTGGACCTGATTTTGTGTGATTGGCCTGACGGCGAACAGAGTTTTTGCTGTATGTCAGCTGCAATTGTGTGGCGTTGCTGTTCTGTTCGCGTTGTGTGTGATTGTCTGTGAGAAAGTGTCTGTATTTGTAATTTATCTTTGTTTGTTATATTTTGTTTTCTGTTGGCCTACTTTGTGTGGGGTAATTGTTTTGTGTGTTTTCTTTTCCTTTGTGAACTGGTGCGAGGATTTCTGACAACTACAGTGGATCACCAGTATACACTTTTTGTTAGTTGTTTGTTTTTGTTTTGGGTTGCTTTGTTTGAATTAATTTTGTGTCAATTTAGTTTAACTTGTATTTTATTTTGTTTGATTTATACCAATTGTGTTGAGTAGGTATGTATGTGTTTTTGGGTGTGTTTGTTAATTGTGTCCACCTCCAGTTATATTAATTTTCTTTTTAGTGTGCTGTGGTTACGTGTGATTAGGTTGGATATATTTTTTTTGCTGTGGGTGTGTTCACGTGTGAGTGGGTGTTTTATTCCTGGGACTTTTCCTAGGCCAAAGACTTGCCCTTTTCGTGGGTAAGTCCCCAGCCAAGACATTTCTTTTTTTTTCTTTTCTTCTTCCCTCTTCATTTGAGGTGGTACATACAATTGTGTGGTTGTTATTGCTGAGTTTGTGTTTCATAAATATATATTTTTATACTTTTTCAATAAACTGAATTTCATGGATGGAAACACGTTTCTTGTCTTGCGGGTACAACGAACCTGTGTGCTATAGAACAGTCTATGGGTAATAACTGAGACACCTGTTAAGGTGATACTGGTCTAGGTAAATTCCCTAGTGGTGTAGTTGGAATATTACAATCCCCCCGCTCCTTTTGGCTGCATACACATTAGAAAGCCTATTTGACTTTCCCTCTCACCACTCTTTTAGGTCACATACCAGTTCTCTTCTTTCTGGAAGAAAGTGTTGCATATCGCCAGATCAAAGGACATAGCGTAATCAATCACTCTCTCCCCTTCGTCATTCATGTCTCCGATTCCCCACCCTCCATACGCTCTCTCAACCACTCCTCTCCCTATGCCCACATGTCCATTTAGATTGGCCCCCAGGATCAACCTCCCCTCTGGCATCATATCAGTCTTCAGATCCATCTGCTCCCAAAAGGCTTCTTTCTCTTCTTCCTCACAGCCAATTTGGGATGCATATGCACACAGGATGTTCACAGTCTCCTCAAGACTAAGTCAAATGCTCATCACCCTATCACTCCTTCTGCTAATTCTGACTATGCTATCTTTGAGATATGTTGATATCACAATCCCCACTCCATTCCTTCCCTGCTGGTTTGCTCCACTGAAATGTAGCTTATAGCCACTTCCCAGTTCCTTTGCCTTGTTTCCTTTTCATCATGTTTCCTGGATGCATAGCATGTCGATCTTTCTTCTTTCCATCAAACCAACCACTTCTTGACTTCTTCCAGTTATCGAGCTAACATTCAGCATTCCCACTCTCACTTGGAGTAACTTCTTTAGCCGGTCATGTCCTTGGACCAGTAGCCCTTGCTCATTTCTCACAGTGGTCAAGTGAGGCCCCTGCGCATTGCCTGTGGGGTACACCCTAGCATTTTCCGAGGCTGTGTTTGGTTGACTTGTCATATCTAGGTTCTGGTGGGATTTTACGGCCAGATGCCCTTCCTGACACCAACTCCTTTTAGTCGCCTTTTATGACACTTAGAGAATACATTAGGCCTATTCTTACACCAGAGCCTACAGGATGAAATACGACTTAACCATGATGAAGAATAAATACATGTACGGTACAGTATTGTTCAAAACTGAAGTCCAAACTGGACCTTTCTATGGAAATGAGGTTTAGTGTGTATGTAAAGCAGTGTTTTTTTTTTATATTTGTGGAGGATACTAATACATATTTTACAGTGGTGCTTGAAAGTTTGTGAACCCTTTAGAATTTTCTATATTTCTGCATAAATATGATCTAAAACATCATCGGGTTTTCACACAAGTCCTAAAAGTAGATAAAGAGAACCCAGTTATATAAATGAGACAAAAATATTATACTTGGTCATTTATTTATTGAGGAAAATGATCCAATATTACATATCTGTGAGTGGCAAAAGTATGTGAACCTTTGCTTTCAGTATCTGGTGTGACCCCCTTATGCAGCAATAACTGCAACTAAACATTTCCGGTAACTGTTGATCAGTCCTGCACACCAGCTTGGAGGAATTTTAGCCCATTCCTCCATATAGAACAGCTTCAACTCTGGGATGTTGGTGGATTTCCTCACATGAACTGATCGCTTCAGGTCCTTCCACAACATTTCGATTGGATTAAGGTCAGGACTTTGACTTGGCCATTCCAAAACATTAACTTTATTCTTCTTTAACCATTCTTTGGTAGAACGACTTGTGCGCTTAGGGTTGTTGTCTTGCTGCATGACCCACCTTCTCTTGAGATTCAGTTCATGGACAGATGTCCTGACATCTTCCTTTAGAATTTGCTGGTATAATTCAGAATTTATTGTTCCATCAATGATGGCAAGCCATCCTGGCCCAGATGCAGCAAAACAGGCCCAAACCATGATACTACCACCACCATGTTTCACAGATGGGATAAGGTTCTTATGCTGGAATGCAGTGTTTTCATTTCTCCAAGCATAATGCTTCTCTTTTAAACCTAAAAGTTCTATTTTGGTCTGATCTGTCCACAAAACATTCTTCCAGTGGCCTTCTGGCTTGTCCACATGAACTTTAGCAAACTGCAGACGAGCAGCAATGTTCTTTTTGGAGAGCAGTGGCTTTCTCCTTGTAAACCTGCCATGCACACCATTGTTGTTCAGTGTTCTCCTGATGGTGGACTCATGAACATTAACATTAGCCAATGTGAAAGAGGCCTTCAATTGCTTACCCTGGGGTCCTTTGTGACCTCACCGACTATTACATGCCTTGCTCTTGGAGTGATCTTTGTTGGTCGACCACTCCTGGGGAGGCTAACAATGGCCTTGAATTTCCTCCATTTGTACACAATCTGTCTGACTGTGGATTGGTGGAGTCCAAACTCTTTAGAGATGGTTTTGTAACCTTTTCCAGCCTGATGAGCATCAACAACGCTTTTTCTGAGGTCCTCAGAAATCTCCTTTGTTCGTGCCATGATACACTTCCACAAACATGTGTTGTGAAGATCAGGCTTTGATAGATCCCTGTTCTTTAAGTAAAACAGGGTGTCCACTCACACCTGATTGTCATCCCATTGATTGAAAACACCTGACTCTAATTTCACCTTCAAATTAACTGCTAATCCTAGGGGTTCACATACTTTTGCCACTCACAGATATGTAATATTGGATCATTTTCCTCAATAAATAAATGATCAAGTATAATATTTTTGTCTCATTTGTTTAACTGGGTTCTCGTTATCTACTTTTAGGACTTGTTTGAAAATTGATTTTGAGAATGCAGGCACTTACAGATGTATGCGCAGAGGAAGACAGGTTGCTGAAGGTCAACAAAGCCAAATCGAAGGACTAGAATTGGTGTCGGTAAACTAGCGAGGGTCGGGCGATCAGCGAACAAAGTAATGTGGTAAAGACAAAGAGCAAGAAACGACAAGAAAGTAGCAAGGGTCAGAAATGTAATAGGCAGTCAGAAAAGATACAAGGCTTGGTATGAACTGAGAGCAGAACGATACTTTGCAAAGGTGTGCTTGTGAAGGGAGCTTATATGGAGGGGCAGGTGATTGAGGAAATGGAAGCCAGCTGTGATTCAGTAGGTGGGCGACAGAGGGCACTGTGTGTTCTGGGAATTGTAGTTCAGAGGGTCAATGTTTGTAGTTTGCTGATTCTCAGTGGTTTTAATCAGTGCGTTTACATGCACATAAAGAAAAGCGAATTTCTGCCGTTGCTCGATTGAAATCGAAGTTCTAAATGGCATGGAAACACCTTAGCTAGGCTGAAATTGAATAGAACTTGATTCCTTGCAATCAAGCTACATGACCTAGATTATGTGATTTTTGCCGAGCTACTTAGTGCATCCCTATCGAGATACGTAATCGAGCTGCTTACTTCAGCACTGCCCCTTCCGGAAGTGACGAGTGATGAGACCACAAGCGGGAAACACAACACCCTCGGTCGGCATGACACTTCACCTTAGCCGCCACTTTATTAGGAACACTTGTGTCTGGGCATGTACGCACCCATTTCCAATTAGTTGGTAAGTTATTAGCAGGCTAACAGTTAATATGTTCACCATTACAGATCAACTTCAACTTAGTGGCCATTTTATTAGGAACACTTCTGTTCGTACATACAAACTGCAAACACTTCTTGTGAACACAGAACTGATAACTTTGTTTATACTCACAGTGTTGCCAGATTGGGCGGTTTTAAGTGCATTTTGGCAGGTTTTGAACATATTTTGGGCTGGAAAACATCAGCAGTATCTGGCAACGCTGCTCTTGAATACCTCTTCTTCATGACAACCGGAAGTGTACCAACACGATGGGAAGTGTAACGTCACCTGTGGCTCGGGTGCACAATGCACCTCACACAATAGCTCGATTTCCTTGTGTGCATGTAGGATTGGATTTCTCTGGCACCCCTGCTGGGACCCACAGCTCAATTACCGACAGCAGCTCAATTTGGATGCGCATGTAAACGTACTGAGTGACACTGATGATGTTTTAGGTCATATTAATGCAGAAATATAGAAAATTCTAAAGGGTTCACAAACTTTCAAGCACCACTGTATATCATATTAAAACACAATTCATTCATTGAAAGAAAACAAACTTGAACATGTCATTTTTCTTTTGTTTTTTAATTATAACTCTTTGTTTACAGGATGACAAAAGACAAAGGAACTTCTTTGTTGTTTTTAGTGAAATGATGCATTGTTCTTGAATTCTACTACAGTACAGAGGATTAAAAAAAAGCTTGCTATATCCATGCAAATACTAGAACAGTACACTCTTTTTTTATATTTTGTCAGACTCTACAACCATACCATAAAGTGAAATACAGAGATGTTGTGGAGCCTCTGTTCTTACACTTCCCTGATAAGGAGCACTACAATGATGCTGGTCCTGACCGCTGCAGAACCTGTGCTGTGGTGGGCAACTCGGACAACCTGATCGGATCCCATTATGGTCATATAATAGATTCTCATGACTTCATTATCAGGTGCTCATCAATTCAAGTCAATTTTATATTCTATATCAACAGTTGATAACTTCAACAAAATAGACTTCATGTTCAAACTATCATGAATTTCCTGATTACACAGTTGTACTTTGTGACTCTATAGGACACAGTTATAGAAGCGAGTTATTTATAATCACGCTATCTATTATCACCCAGATAAGGATGGGTTCCCTTTTGAGTCTGGTTCCTCTAAAGGTTTCTTCCTCTTGTTGTCTGAAAGAGTGTTTCCTTGGCACCATCACCTCAGGCTTGCTCATCAGGGATAAATAAATTTATTAGGGATAAAAATAGCTCATATGTCATTATCTCCACTTTGATAAACAGAAAGACCATTATTTTTTGTACATACAGATGTAAAACCTTGACAAAATGTAATATTGTGACATAGGATGAATCGGGGTCCCACTATAGGCTATGAGAGGGATGTGGGATCAAAGACCACACACCGAGCCATGTACCCTGAGAGTGCTATGGACTTGGACAACTCCACCCATCTGGTGCTGCTGCCATTTAAAGTTTTGGACATGGAGTGGCTCATTAGTGTCTTCACCACTAAACACATTAGACAGTGAGAGCACACACTTGCTATGATGTGAAACTAATCTGTACATCATACTACACAAGCAGGTTCTTGTTTAAATGTGATGTCTTTTTTTGTTTTGTTGTTTTAGCACACATACAAATGTTAAACATACAATACAAGCAAACAAAGACAAGGTGAGTAAACATCTTTAATAATAACCCAATTAATGCTCTTCACATTACGAAATGACAACTGATTCCTTAAATGTTTAGAGCTACCCAACCCAGACTAAATGTCATGCTACTCAGCATAATTAAATACTGGGACAAGCTGATGATTATCTGGCCTGGGGTTACTTGGAAACTTATTTTTCCATGATAAGATGATGACATGCCTCTAGAATGATTCATGAAAGCAGCCAGTGATTTACTATGATTAGTGCTGCTTCAGTGTGTAGTGCATTAAAATATTCATATAAATGTTAAAAAAAAGATACATTTTCTTTTGACAACATCCTCCCTGGTTGTTGTTATAGGTGATGATCATGAGCCCTGAGTTCATGAGATATGTCTACAAGAACTGGTTAAGGGAACATGGGAGATATCCTTCCACTGGCTTCCTCATACTCATGTTGGCCCTGCATATTTGTGACCAGGTAAAACCACCATTTTGCCATAGTGTCTTCATGAGAGATCCCTGGACACCAAATGTTATATTTCATCAGCAAAAATAGTAAAATGAATATAGAAAACTATTTACAAGCCATACTGGAAATTGATATAATGCCTTGTCAAAAGGTACTGGCTAGGAGTGGGGTATAAATGAAGACAGGAAAATGGGGCAGCACAGTGATATTAGCAAGAACACAATGTTCTTCCAAAATTGATTGAGAATACAAGAAGGACTTATTAGGAATTCTTTCAAAACGTCTACAACAACATTAAAAGAGCTGTATAAATATCTGGAAAGTACTGGTCATTCCCTGCATGTGACAAAAATCTCTCATATTCTTCATATCTGGGTGAAAGCATACAGTATGCTAGTTATGCTAGCCAGTGGCTGTAATAGGTAATGCCATACAATGTTATACTAACCCTGAGTTATGACGAACTTTCTGTTGTATCAACTACATGCACTTAAAGCTTAGGCTTCACTTGTTAATGAGTCTGTGAAATAAGATGCTGCTTGAGTTCAAAGTACTTTATCTAAACAGTGTCTAATGGTTCTGACAATGTAATGGGGACATGTATGACCCTGACTGACGGTTTCCATGTATTTGGTTGACATTCAGTGTTGAAGACTTAATGACTTCTATGTGACTATGTAATAGTGACATGGTTAAATGAGTTTGGAGCAATTTAAATGAATCCCATGAAGTAAATGACCTGTTTAAATGCTTCATGAAGTCACTAAGTGTTATCAAATACAAATAGGAGAATAAAAGTTCTTCCTGTGAAGTGAACATCTGAAGAACGTGTGTGTCGTGTCTATTCTCGCCACAGGGAGAATCAGCACTTCCCTAGCCTGTCAGTTAGGGAGGCAACATTAACTCAAAACTGGGAATCCAGCTGTGCAAGCATGCTAAAGAAAAATCTCATCTCATCTTATCTCATATATATTGAATGATCCTAGGAGCTATGTTGTCGGGGGCATTATGCCCCTGTCAGGGTTTCCCAAGGCAGACAGGTCCTAGGTGACAGGCCAGACCAAGAGCAGTTCACCAAAAACCCCCTATGGAGAAAAAATCCAGGACCGTGACGTCGCCCGGTACGACGCAGCCGGGGCCCCACCCTGGAGCCAGGCCCGGGGTTGGGGCTCGTATGCGAGCGCTTGGTGGCCGGGCCTTTGCCCATGGGGCCCGGCCGGGCTCAGCCCGAAGAGGTGACGTGGGCCCGACCTCCTGTGGGTTCACCACCCACAGAGGTAGCAGTAGGGGTTTGGTGCAGTGTGGATTGGGTGGCAGTCGAAGGCAGGTGCCTCGACGACCTGATCCCTGGACACAGCGGCTGGCTGTTGGGACATGGAATGTCACTTCGCTGGGGGGGAAAGAGCCTGAGCTTGTGCGGGAGGTTGAGAGGTACCGGCTAGAGATAGTCGGGCTCACCTCCACGCACAGCTTGGGCTCTGGAACCCAGCTCCTCGAGAGGGGCTGGACTTTCCACTTCTCTGGAGTCGCCCGTGGTGAGCGGCAGCGGGCTGGTGTGGGCTTGCTTATAGCTCCCCAGCTCAGCCGCCATGTGTTGGAGTTTACCCCAGTGAACGAGAGGGTCGCCTCTCTGCGCCTTTGGATTGGGGAGAGGGCTCTTGCTGTTGTTGGTGCCTACAGGCCAAATAGCAGTATAGAGTATCCGGCCTTCTTGGAGTCCCTGGGAGAGGTACTGAGGGGTGCTCAGACTGGGGACTCCATTGTGCTACTGGGGGACTTCAATGCTCACGTGGGCGACGACAGTGACACCTGGAGGGGCATGGTTGGGAGGAACGGCCTCCCCGATCTGAACCCAAGTGGTGTTTTGTTATTGGACTTTTGTGCTAGTCACGGTTTGTCCATAACGAACACCATGTTCGAGCATAGGGGTGTCCATAAGTGCACGTGGCACCAGGACACCTTAGGTCGGAGGTCGATGATCGACTTTGTAGTCGTTTCATCTGATCTCCGGCCCTATGTCTTGGACACTCGGGTGAAGAGAGGGGCTGAGCTGTCAACTGATCACCACCTGGTGGTGAGTTGGATCCGCTGGCAGAGGAGGAAGCTGGACAGACCTGGCAGGCCCAAATGTATGGTGAGGGTCTCCTGGGAACGTCTGGCCAAGCACACTGTTGGGGAGGTCTTTAACTCTCACCTCCAGGAGAGCTTTTCCCAGCTTCTGAGGGAGGTGGGGGACATTTGAGTCTGAGTGGACCATGTTCTCTACCTCCATTGTGGACGAAGCTGTTCGGAGCTGTGGCCGCAGGGTCTCCGGTGCCTGTCGTGGCTGCAATCCCCGAACCCGGTGGTGGACACCAGAAGTAAGGGATGCCGTCAAGCTGAAGAAGGAGTCCTATCAGGCCATGTTGACCTCCGGGACTCCTGAGGCAGCCGACGGGTATCGGCAGGCCAGGCGTGCTGCAGCTCGGGCAGTTGTGGAGGCAAAAACTTGGAACTGGGAGGAGTTCGGGGAGGCCATGGAGAAGGACTATCGGTCGGCCTCGAAGAAATTCTGGCAAACCGTCCGGCGCCTCAGGAGGGGGAAGCAGTACTCTGCCAACACTGTTTACAGTGCGGGTGGGGAGCTGTTGACCTCGACTGGGGACATTGTCGGGCAGTGGAAGGAATACTTTGAGGATCTCCTCAATCCCACCGTCATGTCTTCCACTGAGGAGACTGAGGCTGATGACTCAGAGGTGGACTCATCCATTACCCAAGCCGAAGTCACTGAGGTGGTTTGCAAGCTCCTCGGTGGCAAGGCACCAGGGGTGGATGAGATCCGCCCTGAGTATCTCAAGTCTCTGGATGTTGTGGGGCTGTCTTGGTTGACACGCCTCTGCAACATCGCATGGCGGTCGGGGACAGTGCCTCTGGAGTGGCAGACTGGGGTGGTGGTCCCTGTTTTTAAGAAAGGGGACCGGAGAGTGTGCTCCAATTATAGGGGAATCACACTTCTCAGCCTCCCAGGGAAAGTTTACTCCAGGGTACTGGAGAGGAGAACTCGACCAATAGTCGAAGCTCGGATCCAGGAGGAACAATGCGGTTTTCGTCCTGGTCGCGGAACACTGGACCAGCTCTATACCCTTCATAGGGTGCTCGAGGGTTCATGGGAGTTTGCCCAACCAGTCCACATGTGCTTTGTGGATCTGGAGAAGGCATTCGACCGTGTCCCCCGTGGTATTCTGTGGGGGGTGCTTCGGGAGTATGGGGTTCGGGGCTCTTTGCTAAGGGCTGTCCGGTCCCTGTACGAACGGAGCAGGAGTCTGGTTCGCATTGCCGGCAGTAAGTCAGAACTGTTCCCAGTGCATGTTGGACTCCGGCAGGGCTGCCCTTTGTCACCGGTTCTGTTCATAATTTTTATGGACAGAATTTCTAGGCGCAGCCAGGGGCCGGAAGGAATCCTGTTTGGGAACCACAGGATTTCATCTCTGCTTTTTGTGGATGATGTTGTCCTGTTGGCTTCTTCAAACCAGGACCTTCAGCATGCACTGGGGCGGTTTGCAGTTGAGTGTGAAGCGGCTGGGATGAGAATCAGCACCTCCAATTCCGAGGCCATGGTTCTTGACCGGAAAAGGGTGGCTTGCACTCTCCAGGTTGGTGGAGAAGTCCTGCCTCAAGTGGAGGAGTTTAAGTATCTCGGGATCTTGTTCACGAGTGAGGGAAGGATGGAGCGTGAGATCGACAGGCAGATCGGTGCAGCCTCCACAGTGATGCGGTCACTTTACCGGTCCGTCGTGGTGAAGAAGGAGCTGAGCCAAAGGCGAAGCTCTCAATTTACCGGTCGATCTATGTTCCGACTCTCACCTATGGTCATGAGCTTTGGGTAATGACCGAAAGAACAAGATCGCGGATACAAGCGGCTGAAATGAGTTTCCTTCGCAGGGTGGCTGGGCGCTCCCTTAGAGATAGGGTGAGAAGCACAGTCACTCAGGAGGAGCTCAGAGTAGAGCCGCTGCTCCTCCACATCGAGAGGAACCAGCTGAGGTGGCTCGGGCATCTTTTTCGGATGCCTCCTGGACGCCTCCCTGGGGAGGTGTTCCAGGCATGTCCCCCCTGGGAGGAGGCCCCGGGGAAGACCCAGGACACGCTGGAGGGACTATGTCTCTCGGCTGGCCTGGGAACGCCTCGGTCTTCTTCCCGAGGAGCTGGCCGAGGTGTCTGGGGAAAGGGAAGTTTGGGCTTCCATGCTTAGACTGCTGCCTCCGCGACCCAGTCCCGGATAAGCGGAAGAAGACGAGACGAGACGATCTTATCTCATTATCTCTAGCTGCTTTATCCTGTTCTACAGGGTTGCAGGCAAGCTGGAGCCTATCCCAGCTGACTACGGGTGAAAGCCGGGGCACACCCTGGACAAGTCGCCAGGTCATCACAGGGCTGACACATAGACACAGACAACCATTCACATTCACACCTATGGTCAATCTGGAGCCACCAATTAGCCTAACCTGCATGCCTTTGGACTGTGGAGGAAACCGGAGCACCCAGAGGAAACCTACATGGACACAGGGAGAGCACGCAAACTCCACACAGAAAGGCCCTCGCCAGCCGCTGGGCTCGAATCCAGGACCTTCTTGCTGTGAGGCAACAATGCTAACCACTACACCACCCCAGGTGACAAATTATGGAATGCATATTTGTCAACATTTCCTTCAAACATTTGCATGCACACACACACACACACACATAGCATAAAGGGTTTGTCATCTACCAGTGATAGTAGTGTGGCCACATCCACTAACAGGGCATCTGACAAACTGAGAGCACCTGACCTGTCCTTTGCTTAAGCAGTTGGAGAAAAAACGTCAAATGTTAAATGCAGGAGCATGAGAGACATCAGTGCATTTTAATATATGAAATTTAATATGCATAATTTTTGGAAGATGAACATCAGAATTCTCATATTTTCAGCATTCTTGTGCATCACCTGTTTGTTGCTGTACTGCCTCATTGTTGGTCTGGGTAGCTCAATACATATCTTTCCGGTGAAGATATGTGCATGTTCCAGTGAAGTGCAGTGGATAAGAAATGATCCATGGTTCAGAGAGCGCTACGACAGCCAGGTGCCAGGGAAGGGAACCTGAAAAGGAACAAGCATAGCATTGTGTCACGATTCCTTTTCTGGAACTTTCCACAGCACCTAAGATGGCGCAACAACGAAGAGAAACTATAGCAAATAAATGAAATCTGTTGCAGCTCCAAATAGTATTCACTTTTAACTGAAATTATGATTCAGTTGAATGTTACTTTTAGAGTGAAGATGTTTTAAATTTGTAAAAGTTTGTTTCTTTGCCGACTGATTTTGGCATCACTGGAAAAACAGCAAATTAAACTGCTATTCTTGACAGTAATAAATATCACCTGTCTATAGTTCTAATCCCTGTGTGATTAGTGGGTAAAAGTACATTTTAACTTAACTTGGTTTTATAAAGGGCAAAAATGTCATTTTAACCTCAAGTTGAGCTCTCTCTCTCTCACACACACAATATATATATATATATATATATATATATATATATATATATATATATATATATATATATATATATACACACACACAGTGCCTTGAAAAAGTATTCATACCCCTTGAACTTTTTCACATTTTTCCACCTTACAACCACAAACTTAAAAGTTTTTTATTGAGGTTTTATGTGATAGACCAACACAGAGTAGCACATAATTGTGAAGTGAAACGAAAATGATAAATGGTCTTCAAAATTTTAAACAAATAAAAATCTGAAAAATGCGATGTACATTAGTATTCAGCCACCCTGCGTCAATAAAGACACCTTTTGCTGCAATTACAGCTGCAAGTCTTTTGTGGTATGTCTCTACCAGCTTTGCACATCTAGACACTGAAACTTTTGCCCATTCTTCTTTGCAAAATAGCTCAAGCTCAGCCAGATTGGATGGACAGCATCTGTGAACACCAATTTTCAAGTCTTGCCATAGATGCTCAATGGGATTTAGGTCTGGACTTTGACTGGGCCATTCTAACACATGAACATTCTTTGATCTAAACCATTCCATTGTAGCTCTGGTTGTATGTTTAGGGTCATTGCCATGCTGGAAGGTGAATCTCCTTCCCAGTCTCAAGTCTTTTGCAGCCTCCAACAGGTTTTCTTCCAGGATTGCCCTGTATTTAGCTCCATCCATCTTCCCATCAACTCTGACCAGCTTCCCTGTTCCTGCTGAAGAAAAGCATCCCCATAGCATGATGCTGCCACCACCATGTTTCACAGTGGGGATGGTGTGTGCAGGGTGATGAGCAGTGTTAGTTTTCCACCACACACAGGGCTTTGCATTTAGGCCAAAAAGTTCAACTTTGGTCTCATCTGACCAAAGCACTTTCTTCCACATGTTTGCTGTGTCCCCTACATAGCTTCTGGCAAACTGCAAATGGGACTTCTTATGCCTGTTTTTCAACAATGGCTTTCTTCTTGCCACTCTTCCAAAAAGGCCAGATTTGTGGAGTGTACGACTTATAGTTCTCCTGTGCACAGATTCTCCCACCTGAGCTGTGGATTTCTGCAGCTCCTCCAGAGTGATCATGGGCCTCTTGGCTGCTTCTCTGACCAGTGCTCTCCTTGCTCTCTCTGTCAGTTTAGGTGGATGGCCATGTCTTGGTAGGTTTGCAGTTATGCCATACTTTTTCCATTTTTGAATGATGGATTGAACAGTGCTTCTTGAGATGTTCAGAGCTTGGGATATTTTTTTATAACCTAACCCTGCTTTAATCTTCTCCAGAACTATATCCCTAACCTGTCTGATGAGTTCTTTGGTCTTCATGATGCTATGTGTTCTTCAGTGTTCTCTAACAAACCACTGAGGCCTTCACAGAATAAGTGTATTTATGCTGAGAGGAAATTACACACAGAAGGACTCTATTAACTAATTAGATGACTTCTGAAGGCAATTGATTGCACTGGATTGTATTTAGAGGTATCAGAGTACAGGGGGCTGAATACTAATGCACACCACATTTTTCAGATTTTTATTTGTTTAAAATTTTAAAAACCATTTATCATTTTCGTTTCACTTCACAATTATGTGCTACTCTGTGTTGATATATATATATCTCGTCTCATCTTCATCCACTTATCTGGGGCCGGGTCATAGACATAGTCCCTCCAGCGTGTCCTGGATCTTCCCCGGGGCCTCCTCCCAGGGGGACATGCCTGGAACCCCTCCCAATGGGAATCCAGGAGGCATCCGAAAGAGATGCTCAAGCCACCTCATCTGATTCCTCTCAATGTGGAGGAGCAGCGGCTCTATTCCAAGCTCCTCCCAAGTGACTGTGCTTCTCACCTTATCTTTAAGGGAGCGCCCAGCCACCCTGCGAAGGAAACTCATTTCGGCCACTTGTATCCGCGATCTTGTTCTTTTGGTCATTACCCAAAGCTCATGACCATCAGTGAGAGTCAGAACATAGATCAACCGGTAAATCGAGAGCTTTGCCTTTTGGCTCAGCTCCTTCTTCACCACGATGGACCAGTAAAGTGACCGCATCACTGCAGAGGCTGCACCGACCTGCCTGTCGATCTCACACTCTATCCTTCCCTCACTCGTGAACAAGGTCCTGAGATACTTAAACTCCTCCACTTGAGGCAGGACTTCTCCACCAACCTGGAGAGGGCAAGCCACCCTTTTCTGGTTGAGAACCATGGCCTCGGACTTAGAGGTGCTGATTCTCATCCCAGCTGCTTCACACTCGACTGCAAACCACCCCAATGCATGCTGAAGGTCCTGGTTTGAAGAAGTCAACAGGACTTCATCCACAAAAAGCAGAGAGGAAATCCTGTGGTTCCCAGACATGACTCTCTCTGGCCCCTGGCTGCGCCTAGAAATTCTGTCCATAAAAATTATGAGCAGAACCTGTGACGAAGGGCAGCCCTGCCGGAATCCAACATGCACTGGGAACAGGTCTGACTTACTGCTGGCAATGTGAACCAGACTCCTGCTCCATTTGTACAGGGACTGGACAGCCCTAAGCAAAGAGCCCTTAACCCCATACTCCCGAAGCACCCCCCACAGAATACCACGAGGGACACAGTCGAATGCCTTCTCCAGATCCACAAAGCACATGTGGACTGGTTGGGCAAACTCCCATGAACCCTCAAGCACCCTATGAAGGGTATAGAGCTGGTCCAGTGTTCCACGACCAGGACAAAAACCGCATTGTTCCTCCTGGATCTGAGGTTCGACTATTGGCCAAATTCTCCTCTCCAGTACCCTGGATAAACCTTCCCGGGGAGGCTGAGAAGTGTGATTCCCCTATAATTGGAGCACACTCTCCAGTCCCCTTTCTTAAAAACAGGGACCACCACCCTGGTCTGCCACTCCAGAGGCACTGTCCCCGACAGCCATGCGATGCTGCAGAGGCATGTCAGCCAAGACAGCCCCACAACATCCAGAGACTTGAGATACTCAGGGCGGATCTCATCCAGCCCCGGTGCCTTGCCACGGAGAAGCTTGCAAACCACCTCAGTGACTTTGGCTTGGGTAATGGACGAGTCCACCTCTGAGTCATCTGCCTCCGCTTCCTCAATGGAAGATGTGATGGTGGGATTGAGGAGATTCTCAAAGTATTCCTTCCACCGCCCGACAATTTCCCCAGTCTGTTAGGGTTTTGCTGGGAATTGAACCCAGGTCACTGGTGTAGTGATCCAGCAAACCCCCACTAGGCCACCAGGGGAATGACTCAAGTGCAGAGGCATGAGGCGAAAGTAGAGTATCAAAAAACAGTTCATTTACAAAGCAAAAAATCCAAAAAGTATAATCCAAAACGCTCAGAAGATATAATAGAAAAAATAAAAAATCCAAAAGTTCAAAGTCAATACAAAAGCCAATAAGGGGTAAAAATCCAAATGCTCAGAAGATCCAAAAAGTCAAAAACAAAATCCACAAAGTCCAAAAGAAAGCAAACATACAAAGAACACAAGGACATAGGCAAGGCACACGGGACAGCGGTAACTAGCACTAAACAGCATAGCAAAAAGACTCCATGACTAGAGGCCAAACTGAGGGAGTATAAATACACAAACTAAATAGAACACAGGTGACAATAATGAGGACTAGGCAGGGCACAAGGCACATGGAAAAACAAAACACACAGAAACAATAGCGGCCTCTAGCAGTCAAAACAAAAATGACAACAAACAAGGAATGATAGCGGCCTCTAGAGGCCAACAAAGTCCAAGTCCAAACACAGTCGAGGTCAACAGCTCCCCACCTGCTCTGTAAACAGTGTTGGTAGAGTATTGCTTCCCCCCCCCCCCGAGGCGCCAGACGGTTTGCCAGAATTTCTTCGAGGCCGACCGATAGTCCTCCTCCATGGCCTCACTGAGCTCCTCCCAGTTCCGAGTTTTTGCCTCCACAACTGCCCAAGCTGCGGCACGCCTGGCCAGCCGATACCCATCACCTGCCTCAGGAGTCCCAGAAGCCAATATGGCCCGATAGGACTCCTTCTTCAGCATGACGGCATCCCTTACTTCCGGTGTGCACCACCAGGTTTGGGGATTGCTGCCATGACAGGCACCGGAGACCTTGTGGCCACAGCTCCAAACAGCCGCATCTACAATGGAGGTAGAGAACGTGGTCCACTCAGACTCAATGTCCCCCGCCTCCCTTGGAAGCGGGAAGAAGTTCTCCCAGAGGTGGGAGTTAAAGACTTCCCCGACAGAGTGCTCGGCCAGACGTTCCCAGCAGACCCTCACCATACATTTGGGCCTGCCAGATCTGTCCAGCTTCCTCCTCCGCCAGCGGATCCAACTCACCATTAGGTGGTGATCAGTTGACAGCTCAGCCTCTCTCTTCACCCGAGTGTCCATGACATAGGGCCGGAGATCAGATGAAACGACAACAAAGTCAATCATCGACCTCTGACCTAAGGTGTCCTGGTGCCACGTGCACTTATGGACAACCCTATGCTCAAACATGGTGTTCATTATGGACAAACTGTGACTAGCACAGAAGTCCAATAACAAAACACCACTCGGGTTCAGATCGGGGAGGCCGTTCCTCCCAATCATGCCCCTCCAGGTGTCACTGTTGTCGCCCATGTGAGCGTTGAAGTCCCACAGTAGAACAATGGAGTCCCCAGTCTGAGCACCTCTCAGTAACTCTCCCAGGGACTCCAAGAAGGCCGTATACTTTATACTGCTATTCGGCCCATAGGCAGAAACAACAGCAAGAGCCCTCTCTCCGACCTGAAGGCACAGAGAGGCGACCCTCTCGTTCACTGGGGTAAACTCCAACACATGGCGGCTGAGCTGGGGAGCTATAAGCAAGCCCACACCAGCCCGCAGCCACTCACCACGGGTGACTCCAGAGAAGTGGAGAGTCCAGCCCCTCTTGAGGAGCTGGGTTCCGGAGCCCAAGCTGTGCATGGAGGTGAGCCCGACTATCTCTAGCCAGTACCTCTCAACCTCCTGCACAAGCTCAGGCTCTCCCCCCCCCCCCCCCCCAGTGAAGTGACATTCCATGTCCCAACAGCTAGCCACTGTGTTTGGGGATCAGGTCGTCGAGGCCCCTGCATTTGACTGCCGCCCAATCCACACTGTACTGGCCCCCAATGGCTACCTCTGTGGGTGGTGAACCCACAGGAGGTCGGGCCCACATCACCACTTCGGGTAGAGCCTGGCCAGGCCCCGTGGGTAAAGGCCCAGCCACCAGGCACTCGCATACAAGCCCCAACCCCTGGTTCTGGCTCCAAGGTGGGGCCCCGGCTGCTCCATACCGGGCGATGTCATGGTCCTTGTTCTTTTAATATCCATAAACGGTTGGGTGAACTGCTCTTGGTCTGGCCTGTCACCTAGGACCTGTCTGCCTTGGGAGACCCGAACAAGGGCATAATGCCCCCAACAGCATAGCTCCTCGGATCATTCAAGCACACAAACCCCTCCACCACAATAAGGTGGCAGTTCTAGGAGGGGTATATTAAATATCTCATCTCATCTCATTATCTGTAGCTGCTTTATCCTGTTCTACAGGGTCGCAGGCAAGCTGGAGCCTATCCCAGCTGACTACGGGTGAAAGGCTGGGTACACCCTGGACAAGTCACCAGGTCATCACAGGGCTGACACATAGACACAGACAACCATTCACACTCACACCTATGGTCAATTTAGAGTCACCAGTTAACCTAACCTGCATGTCTTTGGACTGTGGGGGAAACCAGAACACCCGGAGGAAACCCACGTGGATATGGGGAGAACATGGAAACTCCACACAGAAAGGCCCTCGCCGGCCACAGGGCTTGAACCCGGACCTTCTTGCTGTGAGGCGACAGCACTAACCACTACACCATCGTGTCGCCTTATTATATATATATATATATATATATATATATATATATATAGAGAGAGAGAGAGAGAGAGACCTCTCCTAGAACTGCCACCTTATTGTGGTGGAGGGGTTTGTGTATATATATATATATATATATATATATATATATATATATATATATATATATATATATATACACATACATACACAGTGGTGCTTGAAAGTTTGTGAACCCTTTAGAATTTTCTATGTTTCTGCATAAATATGACCTAAAACATCATCAGATTTTCACACAAGTCCTAAAAGTAGATAAAGAGAACCCAGTTAAACAAATGAGACAAAAATATTATCCTTGGTCATTTATTTATTGAGGAAAATGATCCAATATTACATATCCGTGAGTGGCAAAAGTATGTGAACCTCTAGGATTAGCAGTTAAATTGAAGGTGAAATTAGAGTCAGTTGTTTTCAATCAATGGGATGACAATCAGGTGTGAGTGGGCACCAGTGATGGGAATAACGGCGTTAGAAATAAACGGCGTTACTAACGGCGTTACTTTTTTTAGTAACGAGTAATCTAACTAATTACTTTTTACATCGTTATAACGCCGTTCCCGTTACTTACAATAAAATACTATGCGTTACTTTATTAAAGCTGTTCTCATCTGGCACGCTGCTCGCTCAGCCTTTCTTTCCTCTGCTTTAGTGTGGGGCGGGGAGACGCGAGACAACGGCACAGTCAGCCAATCAGAGTAGCTTTGGACAACATACGTAGGTAGGCCACGCCTACTGCACTACTGCACACACTTTCAATCAGAAGACCCAGCGATGGCGAGCGGTCAGCCCAGCACTGCGCTTTCACACTGGAAATACAGCATTACTTTTCATTACTTGAAATAAAAGGCAAAAATGTCTACGTGCAATGCACATTATGTCGAGGAACAAAGCGTTTGTCCTCGTCAGTGGCCAGTAATTAGTAACAATTTTAATAACTACAAAAATATATTAAATTTGATAGATGTCTTATCTCACATTGTCCCACAAAAATATTAATGTTGTGTAGATAACGTTACTAACTGGTTCTGTTAAGTGTCCATTTCAGTCATTAAACACATTTAACATTTACTTTTATTATGATTACACTAATTGAATTTTTTTTTTTTTTTGGGGGGGGGACACAAAATGTAACGGAATAATTACTTTCCCTGGTAATTAGTTACTTTTATGACAAAGTAACTCCGTTACTAACTCAGTTACTTTTTGGGAAAAGTAACTAGTAACTGTAACTAATTACTTTTTGAAAGTAACGTGCCCAACACTGGTGGGCACCCTGTTTTATTTAAAGAACAGGGATCTATCAAAGTCTGATCTTCACAACACGTTTGTGGAAGTGTATCATGGCATGAACAAAGGAGATTTCTGAGGACCTCAGAAAAAGCGTTGTTGATGCTCATCAGGCTGGAAAAGGTTACAAAACCATCTCTAAAGAGTTTGGACTCCACCAATCCACAGTCAGACAGATTGTGTACAAATGGAGGAAATTCAAGACCATTGTTACCCTCCCCAGGAGTGGTCAACCAACAAAATCACTCCAAGAGCAAGGCATGTAATAGTCGGCGAGGTCACAAAGGACCCCAGGGTAACTTCTAAGCAACTGAAGGCCTCTCTCACATTGGCTAATGTTAATGTTCATGAGTCCACCATCAGGAGAACACTGAACAACAATGGTGTGCATGGCAGGGTTGCAAGGAGAAAGCCACTGCTCTCCAAAAAGAACATTGCTACTCATCTGCAGTTTGTTAAAGATCATGTGGACAAGCCAGAAGGCTATTGGAAAAATGTTTTGTGGACAGATGAGACCAAAATAGAACTTTTTGGTTTAAATGAGAAGTGTTATGTTTGGAGAAAGGAAAACACTGCATTCCAGCATAAGAACCTTATCCTGTCTGTGAAACATGGTGGTGGTAGTATCATGGGTTGGGCCTGTTTTGCTGCATCTGGGCCAGGACGGCTTGCCATCATTGATGGAACAATGAATTCTGAATTATACCAGCGAATTCTAAAGGAAAATGTCAGGACATCTGTCCATGAACTGAATCTCAAGAGAAGGTGGGTCATTAGTACACAGTACTAATGTTTGATCTTCGGATGAGTTCAGAAATCAAAATTTGTTAGAATACCCTGACATTTAATCACAGCTTTCATGCATCTTGGTATGTTCTCCACCAGTTTTTCACATTGCTATTGGGTGCAAAAATTCAATCAGCTCAGCTTTTTTGTTGGTTAGTGAACATCCATCTTCCTCTTGATCACATTCCAGAGGTTTTCAATGGGGTTCAGGTCTGGAGGTTGGGCTAGCCAGGACAGTGTCTTGATCTTGTGGTCCTCCATCTATGCCTTGATTGACCTGGCTGTGTGGCATGGAGCATGGTCCTGCTGGAAAACCCAATCCTCAGGTTTAGGGAACATTGTCAGAGCAGAAGAAAGCAAGTTTTCTTTCAGGATAAGCTTATACATGGATTGCTTCATATGTCCTTCACATACAAAAATCCGCCCCATTCCAGCCTTGCTGAAGCACCCCCAGATCATCGCTGATCCTCCACCAAATTTCACAATGGGTGCAAGACACAGCGGCTTGTAAGCCTCTCCAGGTCTCCGTCTAACCAGTAGGTGACCAGGTGATGGGGAAAGGCTGAAAATTGGACTGATCAGAGAAGATGACCTTACTCCAGTCCTCCACGATCTAATCCTTATGGTCTTTAGCCAACCTCAGCCTGGTTCTTCTTTGCTTCACATTGATGAAGGGCTTTTTTTCAGCTTTGCATGACTTCTACCCTGCCCAGATCAGCCTGTTTCAAACCATCCATGCACTTAACCCCAGGTACCAGATGACTGGGTCTGATAATCTCCAAAATGCATGTGTCGGCATTCACTTTTTCAGCACTTTGTGTGAGATTAGCTCTTCTGTAGGATTGGA
This sequence comes from Neoarius graeffei, assembly GCF_027579695.1. Taxonomy (NCBI): domain Eukaryota; kingdom Metazoa; phylum Chordata; class Actinopteri; order Siluriformes; family Ariidae; genus Neoarius; species Neoarius graeffei. The sequence continues at coordinate 121,394,811 of NC_083570.1, read as the reverse complement.
CCATATGGGCTAGCTTTCCTACCCCATGCAAATCAATGAGCCTTGGACACCCATGACCCTGTTGCCAGTTCACTGGTTGTCCTTTATTGGACCACTTTTGGTAGGTATTAACCACTGCATAGCTGCAACACCCCACAAGATGTGCTATTTTGGAGATGCTCATGCCCAGTCATCTAGCCATCACAATTTGGCTCATGCCAAAGTCACACACATCCTTATGTTTGCCCAGTTTTCCTGCTTCCAACACATCAACTTTGAGAACTGACAGTTCTCTTCCTACCTAATGAACCCACCCCTTGATAGGTGCCACTGTAACAGCATAATCAATGTAATTCACTTTAACTGTCAGTGTTTTATTTTTAAATGGCTGATCAATGTATATAAACCTGATTATACAATAACCCACCTACAAGTAAAGCAACTGCACCCAAGGAGACAGTGACGAATTTGTTGGTCAGTATCTGTGATCATGTGATATAACAACCATCAACATTCAATTGAAAAACAAACTGAAATATTGAAGGGGGGGATTAGAATAAACTGGTTGCATAAGTGTGCACACCCTTTTATAATGGGTCATGTGACTGTGCTCAGGATTACCCAATCACATTCAAACTAACATTCAAAAGTAATTATCCAACATCTGTCATTAATGAAGTGATCGTGATTAAACCCAAATAAATATCAGCTATTTCTCTAAAACATTTTTGACATCTTCTTGGTTTCTTCCAACTGCTGAATTCATGAAAACATTAGATGTACCACGGAACACTGTGAAGGCAAGCAACAACTTGAGAAAATAGGGCACCACGGTGACTGTATGATGAAAAGACAAACAAAATCATAGGGACACTGCCAAAAGACCTATGGCAAATTAAAGAAAATGTGGGAATATCTGGCAAATACTGGTCACTCCCACTCTAGGGTCAGATAGCACAACATACCATAAATGTAAAGGCAAGGGTTATGTGAGATGTATCTGGCTGAAATATTTGGTATCCTAAGACAATGAAATTTGTTATCATCCAATGAGATCAAGGTATATATTTTCTTTCTTTCTTTCTTTTACACAAGCAGGTTCTTGTTTAAATGTGATGTCTTTTTTTGTTTTGTTGCTTTAGCACATATACAAATGTTAAACATACAATACAAGCAAACAAATACAAGGTGAGTAAACATCTTTAATAATAACCCAATTAATGCTCTTCACATTACGAAATGGCAACTGATTCCTTAAATGTTTAGAGCTACCCAACCCAGACTAAATGTCATGCTACTCAGCATAATTAAATACTGGGACAAGCTGATGATTATCTGGCCTGGGGTTACTTGGAAACTCATTTTTCCATGATAAGATGATGACATGCCTCTTGTATGATTCATGAAAGCAGCCAGTGATTTACTATGATTAGTGCTGCTTCAGTGCATAGTGCATTAAAATATTCATATTGTATAAACGTACAAAAAAAAAAGATACATTTTCTTTTGACAAAGTCCTCCCTGGTTGTTGTTATAGGTGATGATCATGAGCCCTGAGTTCATATGTCTACAAGAACTGGTTAAGGGAACATGGGAGATATCCTTCCACTGGCTTCCTCATACTCATGTTGGCCCTGCATATTTGTGACAAGGTAAAACCACCATTTTGCCATAGTGTCTTCATGAGAGATCCCTGGACACCAAATGTTGTTATAATTCATCAGCAAAAATAATAAAATGAATATAGAAAACTATTTACAAGCCATATTGGAAATTGATATAATGCCTTGTCAAAAGGTATTGGCTAGGAGTGGGGTATAAATGAAGTCAGGAAAATGGGGCAGCACAGTGATATTAGCAAGAACACAAAGTTCTTCCAAAATTGATTGAGAATACAAGAAGGACTGATTAGGAATTCTTTCAAAACGTCTACAGCAACATTAAAAGAGCTGCAGGAATATCTGGAAAGTACTGGTCACTCCCTGCATGTGACAACAATCTCTCATATTCTTCATATCTGGGTGAAAGGATAGTGTGGCAAAACAGAAGTCCTTATGCACATTAAAAAAAAACATCCAAGGACACACAAATCACCATGTGGCAAAATGTATCATGGTCTGTTGGTACCAAGGTAGAATTTTATGGACATAATTCTAAAAGATGCTAAATTTTTGGCTTAAAAACATGGCAGCTTTTCACCCAAAGGACACCATACTTACAGTGAAGCATGGTGGTAGCAGCATCATGCTACAGAGCTGCTTCTCTTCAATGACTGGCATTCTAGTCAAGATTGAGGAATCATGGATGGCTCCAAATACCAAACTATTTCAGCATAAATTTCTCACCACAGCTTTTTTTAAATTTTATTTTTATTTTCTTTCTTTTTCAATTTTCATTTTATTTATTTATTTTTTTCTGTGTGTTTGTGTAGTTTGATGTTTGTTTGAGTGTTTTGTCCGCCGGTGGTGGTGTAGCTCCGGACCCAGTTTTGGGCGTTAGTTCCTTCTAGGCCTTGGTTTGCTGTGGGTGATGCCTGCGCTCCCAGCTATGGACTGCAGTGAGCTCGCTGCTCATTTAACATTCGTGGTTGTCCAGCGCTCTGCGCTTTAATGCTTGGCATGATGTTCCGAGCGATGTTGCTCAGTGGCGTCGCGGCAGCTGTGCAGGCGGTTTGGGACACACCAGCACTCTGCGTGGCGGAGCTTCTCTGCTCGCTTTGTGGATCCTTGGCGTGGTGTTTGAGCGATGTGGCTGACGGCGTCACGGCGGCTGTGCTGGAGATGTGGGACTCGTTTTCATGCGCCTTTTGGTGGGACTGTGGCTGCTACACCACTGGAATTACATTCTGACCCCTACTTGGTGGACTTTTTACTTTTATTTTTAATTATTTATTCATTTATTTATTTATTTTTTATTGTTATTATTTTTTTCTTTGTCTATAATTGTAAAGTGTCCTTGGGTTTCTTGAAAGGCGCTATATAAGTTGAAATTATTATTATTATTATTATTATTATTATTATAAATACCTTCAAAAATGAAACAGTAATCCAAGTAAAATTAATGACCAAATTAATGAACAAATTAATTAATTAATAAGAAAAAGATGGTCCATGCAGAGCCTAGAGTTAAATCCAACTGAAAATGTTTGGGGAAAAACTTGAAGAGGGCTGTTTACTGGAGATCCGCTTGCAATTTAATAGATCTCGAGCATTTTTGCAAGGAAGAGTGGAATAAAATTGCAGAATCAAGATGGGCTACAGTATGGATTTTTACCTCAATACACTGAGTACTGTATTGCAAGCAAAATATATTTTATAAAGTATTATTTCAGGGGCCTACCAGAGGAAACCACAGAACCCAGTGGAATCCTGACTAGTGCATCTCAAACAATTAGAATATCATTGTCAGTAACAACACTGAAAATCTGAGTTTAGAGCGGCCTTCAAACATGGCCACTCTGGATGATATTTCATAAATGCCACAGCACCCCCATCTCCTGAATTCTAGGACATACACCTGTTTTCCATTATCCCCTCTAATCACTGCTCTACATAAGCCCAGCATTCACAAATGCTCTCTGTGAAGTATCATTCTGTGTCCTGTACCTGAATTTACTGAGCCTTCTGACTTCCTGCCTGACTTCTAGTACCACTTGAATTTGTTCATGTTTGTTTGACTCTGATCCCTCACCTGCCCACTGACATACTGTTTGCCGATCAGCCGACCCATGCCTGATCCTGACTATGCCTTCTGTTTACTGATTTGGATTTGGTTACCAGTTTGTGACACACCTGCTCTCCCCTGCACCTGCATGTGTAAGTGCCTGTGCACTGATAATCATGAAAAAGTTCAATATTTTCCATCAGTTATTTAAGAAAGTGAACATTTAATATATTCTAGACTCATTACACAAGAGCTAAAATATTTCAAGCATTTTTCTGTTTTAATTTTGATAATTATGGCCTACAGCGCAGAAAAAAAAATCTCAAAATATTAGAGTATTTCATTTCAAATTTGAGAAAAACAGAAGAAATACCATGTATCTCTCAGCCTAGTTCAGTACACACAACCACAATCATGGGGAGGACTGCTGATTTGACAGTTGTCCAGAAGATGAACATGGACACCCTCCACAAGGAGGGTGACAGAAAGTCATTGCTGAAAAGGCTGGCTGGAAAAGGTGCACAAGCAACAGGGATGACCACAGCCTTGAGTGGATTATCAAGAAAAGTCGATTCAATAACATGGGAGTGGACTGAGGCTGGTGTCAGTGCATCAATTGCCACAACACACAGATGTTTTCAGGAAAGGGGCTACAACCGTCGCATTCCTAATATCAAGGCCCTCCTGAACCAGAGACATCATGAGAAGTGTCTTACCTGTGCTAAAGAGAGAAATAACTGGACTGTTGTTGGGTGGTCCAAAGTCCTCTTTTCAGATTAAAGTAAAATTTGAATTTCATTTGGAAATCAAGGTCCTAGAGTCTGGAGGAAGAGTGCAGAAGCACAGAATCCAAGGTGTGATCATTAGAGGTGCCACATTATTTGCTGGTGTTGGTCCAATAGGTTTTATCAAGTCCACAGTCAATGTAGCCAGCTACAAGGAGATTTTAGATCACTTCATGCTTTATGCTGACAAGCTTTATAGAGATGTTGATTTCCTTTTCCAGCAGGACATAGCACCTGCCCACAAAACTACTGCCAAATGGTTTTCTGACCATGGTATTACTGCGCTTGATTGGCCAGCCAACTCACCTGACCCAAACCCCAGAGAGAATCTATGGGCTATTGTCAAGAGGAAGATGAGAAACACCCAACTCAAAAATACAGATGAGCTGAAGGCTGCTATCAAAGCAACCTGGGCTTCAATAACACCTCAGCAGTGCCACAGGCTAATCGCCTCCATGCCATGCCACATTGATGCAGTAATTCATAGTAAGGAGCAGCAATCACGTACTGAATGTATAAATGAACATACTTTTCAGAAGTTGGACATTTCTGGATTGTAAATCTTTTTTTGATTGATATTGATATTATAGGAAATATTTTAATCATTTGAGACACTGGATTTCTGAATTTCATAAGCTATAAGCTCCATCCATCCATTTTCTTCCACTTATGCAAAGTCAGGTTGTGGTGACAGCAGGCTATGCAGGGTATTCCAGGTGTCCCTCTCACCAGAAGCACTTTCCAGTTCCTCCTGGGGGATCCCAAGGTGCTCCCAGGCCAGATGAGATACATAATCTCTCCAGCATGTTCTGGGTCTACCCTGAGGGCTCCTCCCAGTTGGATGTGCCCAAAAAACCTCCAAAGGAAGGTATCCAGGAGGCATCCTAATCAGATGCCTGAACCACCTCAGCTGACTCCTTTTGACCCCGAGATACTTGAACTCCTTCACTTGGGGCAGCAACTCACTCCCAACCCAGAGGGAGTGTTCCACCATTTTCCAGCAGAGAACCATGGCCTCAGACTTGGAGCTGCTGACTCTCATCCCAGCTGCTTCACTTTTGGCTGGAAACTGTCCCAGTGCATGCTGAAGGTCATGCTCTAAAGAAGCCAACAAAACCACATCATCTGCAATGAGCAGAGATGCAATTCTGAGGTTCCCAAACTGGACACCCTCCTCACCCCAGCTGAGCCTTGAGATCCCATCTATGAATATCATAAACAGGATCAGCAACAAGGGGCAGCCTTGGCAGAGTCCAACACCCACCAGAAATGTATTTGACTTTGTGCCGAGAATATGGACACAGCTCAGACTTTGGTTGTACAAGGACAGAATGGCTTGTTGCAACAACCCTGATATCTCATACTCCCGCAATGCCCTTGTGGCAGCGGGGGCATGGTCAAGCGCCGGTCTGTGACAGGAGGGCGGAGCCAGGGAAGGTGAGTGGCAGAATCACTACACCTGACAGTGATTAACCTGTGTTTTGTGTGTTTTCCCAGTAACCGATCCCTATTTAAGGAGGCAGAGGGAGAGCAGAGGGAGCGCAACCCGGGACCAGAACACCGAGTGTGTGTGTGTTTACGGCGCTTCCTGGAAACCAGCGATTAGACTGAAAAGTTGAAAAATAAAAGCCGTGTCTATATTTAAAGCGTTGTCCTGCCGTCCTCTGTGCTCCACCCACACGCCGAAAGCGCTACAGCCCTCCACAGGAGCTCCTGGGGGGGGGGGGGGGGGCAGACATTAGCCTTTTCCAAATCTACAAAACACATGTAGACTGGCTAGTCATACTCCCATGAACCCCACAACAATGCTGCCAGGGTAAAGAGCTGATCCACCGTTCCATGACCAGGATGAAATCTGCATTGCTCCTCCTGAATCTCAGGTTCGACAATGAGTTGGTGCCTCCTTTACAGCACCCTGGAATAAACTTTCCCTGGGAGGCTGAGCAGTGTGATATCCCTATATTTGGATCACACTCTCCGGTCCCCCTTTTTAAAAAGTGGAACCACCACGCTGGTCTGCCACTCCATAGGCACTATACCCGACCTCCATGTGACATTGAAGAGGGGTGTCAGCCAAGACAGCTCAACAATGTCCAGAGCCTTCAGCATCTCAGGGCAGATCTCATCCTCCTCTGGTGCCTTGCCATCAAGAAGCTTCTTCACTACCTCAGTGACCTCTGCCAGTGATATGGCTGAAGCTTCACCTGAATTCTCAGACTCCACTTCCTCCATGGAGGATATGTAGGACAAGTTAAGGAGTTCCTCAAAGTGTTCTTTCCACTGTCCAACAATATCTCCAGTTGGGCTCAGCAGTTCTCCCTGGCTGCGCACAGCCTGAGGCAATCCCTGCTTCCCCTTCCTGAGTCACCAAACAGGTTACCAGAACTTCCTTGTGGCCAACCGAAAGTACTTCTCCATGTCAAGTCAAGTCAAGTTTATTTGTATAGCGCTTTTAACAATAAACATTGTCACAAAGCAGCTTTACAGAATTTGAATGACTGAAAACATGAGCTAATTTTGTCCCTAATCTATCCCCAATGAGCAAGCCTGTGGTGATGGTGGCAAGGAAAAACTCCCTCAGACGACATGAGGAAGAAACCTCGAGAGGAACCAGACTCAAAAGGGAACCCATCCTCATTTGGGCAACAACAGACAGCATGACTATAACATTAATAGTTTTAACATGAAGACAGTTTTGTTGATGTTATAAACTCTTCATTGATGGAAACTTGAGTGCAAAACTGCTTAGTTACATGTTGGTCCTGGGATTGAGATACTAGCCTCTTCTGCCCCTCGGACAACTGCAGTCCGAAACTTAGCAAGTCAACTGTTGTCCTCAGCCATAAAAGCATTACTGTAAGAGTCCAGAGCATCCTCCAGGTGTAACCCTCAACTGTCCTCATGGGGCCATCCTTCAGAGGATCGATGCGATAAAACTCCGACCAGACACAGGGCACCAGGATGGATCAAGCAGGTCCGAGGGGCAGAAGAGGCTAGCATCTCAATCCCAGGACCAACATGTAACTCAGAGGGACAGATGGGGGGGGGGGGAGAGAAAACACAGGTTGTTAGGTATGCCCTAAAAATGACACAAGTATTAAATCTGTGTGGTAGGCTCACAGAGATGAGAGTCTTGACATCAGGCATAATACACAACAATGGCATGTTAATATGGTTAAAAAATATCATGACCTGCTCTGGCTGGATGCTTGATTGGGTGATGGGAGCACACTCCTCAGCAATGATGAGATGCAGATGGGACCCTTAGGGCTGGCCAAGACAATTCAGTTACATTTCACCGGGTCTGGGACATGCGACAGAATGTCTGACAGCCGAGTCCCTGCAGGCTACAATAGCCAGTCAAGGTCTCCACCCTCTCCTCCAAAAGATTTCCTGTTGACTCCATGTAACTCAGAGGGACAGATTTTTTTTGGGGGGGAGGGAAAGAAAATGCAGGTGGTTAGGTATGCCCAATGTCACCTGAATAAGTAGGAACAGTATACATATTGCACTGAGTACAAGCAGGGACTCTGGCAACTAACTATGACAGCATAACTAAAAGGGGAGAGCCAGAAGGTAACACAGGCATGAGGGAGCCCCGGGACATAAAGCAGTAGCCACTACACCATCAACAAACTCGAGTGAGCAAGCGAATGGGGACTGACAGCATCCATACATCCCAGTTTACCAAAACACTCTATGTCTGAGGACCCTCCAGATCTACACCTTTACCTCATAAACACCATTAACAAAAGGCTTGACTAAACAGATATGTTTTCAGCCTAGACTTAAATGCTGAGACTGTGTCTGATTCCCGAACATTACTTGGAAGGCTGTTCCATAACTGTGGAGCTTTGTAAGAAAAGGCTCTGCCCCCTGATGTAGCCTTCACTATACGAGGTACCAGCAGATAGCCTGCACCTTTTGATCTAAGTAGGCGTGGCGGGTCATAGAGGAGCAGAAGTTCACTCAGGTACTGTGGTGCAAGACCATTTAGTGTTTTAAAGGTCAATAGTAATATTTTATAATCAATACGAAATTTGATTGGGAGCCAATGCAGTGTGGATAAGACATGCGTGATGTGGTCATATTTTCTAGTTCTAGTAAGGACTCTTGCTGCTGCATTTTGAACTAACTGGAGCTTGTTTATGCACTTATTGGAACATCCAGATAGTAAGGCATTACAATAATCCAACCTGGAGGTAACGAAAGCATGGACTAGTTTTTCCGCATCATGTAATGACATTAAATTTCTTATCTTTGCAATATTTCTGAGATGAAAGAAAGCTATCCGGGTGATGTTATCAATGTGAGTTTTGAATGAAAGACTGGGGTCAATAATCACTCCAAGGTCTTTTACTGCTGCACGTGAAGAAACAGAAAGGCCATCCAGACTTAATGTGGAATCAGAAAACTTACTTCTAGCTGCATGTGGTCCGAGTACAAATACTTCAGTCTTGTCAGAGTTAAGCAGAAGGAAGTTAATAAGCATCCAGTGTCTAATGTCCTTCACACATTCCTCAATTCTATTAAGCTGGTATCTCTCATCAGGTTTTGCAGAATCATACAACTGTGTGTCATCAGCATAACAGTGGAAACTAATACCATGTTTATGAATAATATCACCCAGAGGGAACATATAAAGAAAAAAGCAGTGGACCCAAGACAGAACCTTGTGGAACACCAAACTTTACCTCAGTATGTCTAGAAAAATCACCATTTACATCAACATACTGATAACGATCAGTTAAATAAGAGCTGAGCCAGGAGAGGGCCATTCCCTTAACTCCCACAACATTTTCTAGTCTATCCAGAAGAATGGAACGATCAATGGTATCAAATGCTGCACTAAGGTCAAGCAACACAATTAGCGAGATACAGCCCTGATCAGACGCCAACAGTAAGTCATTTACTACTTTAACCAGTGCTGTCCCTGTGCTATGATGAGGTCTAAATCCTGACTGATACATTTCATGGATGTTATTCCTATGTAAATATGAGCATAACTGTTGTGCCACAACTTTTTCAAGGATCTTGAAGATAAAGGGGAGGTTTGATTTTGGCCGATAATTGGACAGCTGACAGGGATCAAGGTCAGGTTTTTTAATCAGGGGTTTGATAACTGCTAGTTTAAAGGATTTGGGTACATAGCCAATTGTAAGAGAAGAATTTATTATTTTTAGAAGCAGTTCAATTACTTCAGGTATTATCTGTTTGAATAGACGTGTAGGTAAGGGATCTAGTACGCAAGTTGAGGCTTTTGATGCAGAGATTAATGAAAGTAATTCAGTTTCTTTAAGGGGAGTAAAACATTCTAACTGATGATCTGATACAGTTATATAGTTAACTATAAGGTCACTTTCAATGTCTGACCTTAAATTAGTAGTTTGAATTTTTTGTCGGATATTCTCAATTTTGTCATTAAAAAATTTCATGAAGTCGTTGCTACTACATGCTGCAGGTGTGCATGTGTCTATAGTGGACTTATTCCTGGTTAATTTTGATGCAGTATTAAATAGGAATCTAGGATTATTTTTGTTATCTTCTATTAGGGAGGAGAAATATGTTGATCTCGCAGCACTAAGAGCTTTTCTATACTTCAGGAAGCTCTCCTTCCAAGCTAATTTGAACACTACCAATTTTGTTTGACGCCATTTACATTCCAATTTTTGAGTGGTCTGTTTTAATGTGCGAGTGTCATCATTATACCAGGTGCTAATTTTTTGTCTCTGACCATTTTCCTTTTTAGAGGAGCTACATTATCTAAGGTATGGCAGAATGTTGACTCTAAGCATTCAGTTGCCTGATCAAGTTCTGCAGGGGCTGACAGTGACCCAATCAGAGTTGAGAACTCTGGGAGATCATTTATAAAGCTCTGTGCAGTAGTTGACGTGAATGTATGTTTAATACAATAGCGTGGTGAGGTGCATATATTATTACTCAGACATAGTTTGAATGAGATGAGATAATGATCTGAGATAACTTCAGACTGTGGAAGTGTGACTATATTGTCTACGTTTAATCTGAATGTTAGTATTAGATCAAGGGTGTGTCCACCATTATGGGTCAGTCCTATGACATTCTGATTAATCCCTACTGAATCTAAGATGGACACAAACACTGTTTTAAAAGGGGTTATCGAAGTGAATATTAAAATCTCCGACAACTAAAGCTTTGTCTAAGAAAATAACCAGATCTGAGACAAAATCTGCAAATTCAGAAAGAAACTCAGAATATGGCCCCGGGGGCCTGTAGATAATAAGCAATGGAATTAACTGGGTAGACTTATTTTTCGAGGCTACATACATTATATGAGTATGAAGAACTTCAAATGTATTAAATTTATAACCAGGTTTGTGTGTTACACCTAGATAATCATTATAAATAACCGCAACGCCTCCTCCTCTGCCAGTTTGACGAGGCTGGTGCATATAACTGTATCCAGGAGGACTCGCTTCATTTAATGCAATATATTTATTTGGCTTAATCCATGTTTCAGTTAAACAAAGTTGTGGCAGCAGGGGCGTGGCCAAGCATCAGTCTGTGACAGGAGGGCGGAGTCAGGGAAGGTAAGTGGCAGAATCACTACACCTGATGTCAATTAACCTGTGTTTGTGTGTCTTCCCAGTGACCGCACCCTATATAAAGAGAGAGAGAGAGCAGAGGAAGGCAGCTCTCTCTGGAACCAGTCAACTGGTGTGTGTTGTGTGACTGGATATATTTGTCTCTGAAAAGAACAAATAAAAGAGCATTATGGAACTTTATTCTGGCCTGCCATCTTTCTGTGCTCCTCCCCCTCCTACGAACTGCCACAGTGGTGCCGAAACCCGGGACGAAGCACAGGAAAAGAACAGCCCCATGGAGTCCTCCACCTTCGCGGACCTGGTCCACGCCCTCGCCATGGCCCAGCAGAGCCAGCACCAGGCACTAATCACCCTCCGTAAGGAGCAAGAGTGCCAGTTCGAGGCCCTGGTGCTGGCGCAGCAGGAAGATCGTCAGGCGTTTCGGCACCTCCTCGCGTCGGCAGGGTCCACCAGCGCTCCCACCATGGGCCCGTCCCCCCTCATCCTAACCAAGATGGGCCTGCAGGACGACTCTGAGGCATTCATCACGCTCTTCGAGCAAGTCGCGGAGACCTCGGGGTGGCCAATGGAGCAGCGCGCAGCATGCCTTCTCCCCCTGCTAACAGGAGAGGCGCAGCTGGCCATGCTACAGCTCCCCGCTGACCACCGTCCGTCCTCCAGCGGGTGGGGTGCACCCCCGAACAACAACGACAGTGCTTCCGCGCTCTGCGGCTGGAGGAAGTCGGCCGGCCGTTCGCGTTTGGCCAGCAGCTCCGGGACGCCTGCTGGCGGTGGTTGAGGGCCAACAACTGCGACGCCGAGGGAATCCTCAATCAGGTGGTGCTGGAGCAGTTCATCGGCCGCCTGCCAGAGGGAACCGTGGAGTGGGTCCAGTGTCACCGCCCGGCGTCGCTGGATCAGGCCATCGAGTTGGCGGAGGACCATTTGGCGGCTGTTCCGATGGCAGGACAGCGAACATCCTCTTCTCTCCTCTCCTCTCTCTCTCTCCCCCTCTCGTCCTCACTCCGTTCCCCCACAGCGGAGGCGGGGGCTGGCCCCACCCCAGCTGGCCCATCGCACCCTCAGTGTCCTCCCGTTTCTCCCTTCTGTGTCTGTCTCTTCCCCCCCTCAGGTGAGTGAGCCCTGGGGCGCCGGTGCAGAGAGGAAGCCCGGGCCGGTTTCCTGGCGCTGCGGGGAGCCGGGCCACCTCCAACAGCAGTGTTCGGCAATGGAAGTGGGCGCGGTGGTTCGGATCCCCGACGCGCCAGGAGCTGCCCTCGATTAGGCCAGAGCGTATCGCATACCGGTGAGTATCCAAGGGGATACATATCAGGCATTGGTGGATTCCAGTTGTAATCAGACCTCAATCCACCAAAGCCTGGTGCAAGACGAGGCACTGGGGGGAGCACAGGGGGTGAAGGTGTTGTGTGTGCACGGGGATGTTCACAGCTACCCATTGGTGTCGGTCCACATTTTGTTCCGAGAGGAAAAATTTATAGTAAAGGCGGCGGTTAATCCTCGCCTCACCCACTCGATAATTTTGGGGACGGATTGGCCGGGATTCGGGGAGTTGATGAGTCATCTAGTGAAGAGTGGGTCCTGCCATAGGTCAGCAGGGGGAGGTCCTGGTGTCGCTTTGGCGGGGGCAGCTGTCGCAGAGCCGTCCACGTCATCTTCGCGTCAGAGTGAGGAGCCACAGGCTCCTCCTCCCTCTCTTGGGGAATCCCTTGCGGATTTCCCGTTAGAGCAGTCGCGAGACGAGACTCTGCGGCATGCGTTTGACCAAGTGAGAGTAATCGATGGTCAAACGCTCCCGCCGAACGCCACCCCGTCCTTCCCCTATTTTTCTATTATGAAAGATAGATTATACCGAGTGACGCAGGACACTCAGACAAAAGAGCAAATCACCCAGCTTTTGATTCCAAAAAGCCGCCGGGAATTGGTATTCCAGGCGGCTCACTTTAATCCCATGGCTGGACACTTAGGGCAAGATAAGACACTAGCCCGAATAATGGCCCGATTCTATTGGCCGGGGATTCACGGCGATGTCCGTAGGTGGTGTACAGCGTGCCGCGAATGCCAGTTAGTAAATCCAGCAGCCATTCCAAAAGCGCCTTTGCACCCCCTACCATTAATCGAGACCCCGTTCGAAAGGATTGGGATGGATCTCGTCGGGCCATTAGATCGGTCAACACGAGGGTACCACTTTATATTAGTTCTGGTGGACTATGCAATGCGATACCCGGAAGCGGTGTCTCTTCGCAATATCTCAGCACGCAGTATTGCGGAGGCACTCTTCCGCATCATCTCCCGAGTTGGAATCCCGAAAGAGATTCTTACTGACCAAGGCACCTCGTTTATGTCACGAACACGGAGCGAACTGTATAGGCTATTAGGTATTAAGCCGAAACGCACCAGCGTTTATCACCCACAAACGGACGGTTTAGTTGAACGGTTCAATCGCACCCTCAAGAATATAATTAAAAAATTCGTAAGTGAGGATGCACGTAACTGGGATAAATGGCTTGAACCCTTGTTATTTGCAGTGCGAGAGGTCCCCCAAGCCTCCACGGGGTTCTCCCCATTTGAATTGTTATACGGGTGTAAGCCGCGCGGCATTTTAGATGTGCTGCGAGAAAATTGGGAGGAGGGACCTTCACCCAGTAAAAATGAAATTCAATACGTTATTGACCTGCGCGCAAAACCCCACACGCTCACACACCTAACCCAGGAGAATTTGCGGCAGGCCCAAGAACAGCAAACCCGCCTGTATGACAGGGGTACGCGCCTTAGGGAGTTCGCACCGGGAGATAAAAGTACTCGTACTGTTGCCCACGTCGAGCTCCAAATTGATCGCCAAGTGGAAAGGGCCCTTTGAGGTCACATAGCGAGTCGGGGACGTCGACTATGAGGTGAGGCGAACGGACAGGGGTGGGGCGCTACAGATTTACCACCTCAATCTACTCAAACTCTGGAATGAGGAGGTCCCCATAGCATTGGTGTCGGTGGTTCCAGAGAAGGCGGAGCTGGGGCCGGAGGTTCAAAAGGGCACATTGGCATCGCATACCTCTCCGGTCCCCTGTGGAGACCACCTCTCCCCGACCCAACTCGCGGAGGTCGCCCAGTTGCAGACCGAGTTTTTGGACGTGTTCTCGCCCCTGCCCAGCCACACCGACCTCATAGAGCACCACATTGAGATGCCCCCGGGGGTGGTAGTGCGTAGCCGCCCTTACAGGCTGCTCGAACACAAGAAAAAAGTGGTTCGGGAAGAACTCGAGGCCATGCTCGAGATGGGCATCGTCAAGGAGTCCCACAGTGACTGGAGCAGCCCAGTGGTCTTGGTTCCCAAGGCCGACGGGTCGGTCCGGTTCTGTGTGGACTACCGAAAAGTCAACGTGGTGTCTAAATTCGACACGTACCCAATGCCTCATGATGAGTTGCTCGATCGGCTAGGCATGGCTCACTTTTACTCAACAATGGATTTGACAAAGGGTTATTGGCAGATCCCTTGACTCCATTATCCCAAGAAAAAAAACTGCCTTTTCCACACCGTTCGGCTTACACCAGTTTGTCACACTTCCTTTTGGGCTGTTAGGGGCGCCCGCTATGTTTCAGCGGCTGATGGACAGGGTCCTCCGCCCCCATGCCACCTATGCGGCCGCATACCTCGACAATATCATTATTTATAGTAATGACTGGCAGCGGCACTTACAACACCTGAGGGCCGTCCTTAAGTCACTGAGGCGAGCGGGTCTCACAGCCAACCCAAAGAAGTGTGCGATTGGGCGGGTGGAAGTACGGTATCTGGGCTTCCACTTGGGCAACGGGCAGGTGCGTCCCCAAATTAACAAGACAGCAGCAATTGCGGCCTGCCCGAGGCCCAAGACCAAAAAGGGGGTGAGACAGTTCCTGGGGCTGGCTGGCTACTATCGTAGGTTTATACCTAATTATTCGGACATCACCAGCCCGCTGACTGATCTCACTAAAAAGGGGGCACCAGATCCGGTCCAGTGGACGGAGCAGTGCCAGCGGGCTTTCTCTGAGGTAAAGGCTGCACTGTGCGGGGGGCCACTATTACACTCCCCTGACTTTTCTCTCCCTTTTATGTTACAGACAGATGCGTCGGACAGAGGGCTGGGAGCCATGTTGTCCCAGGAGGTGGAGGGGGAGGATTGTCCCATGCTGTACATCAGCAGAAAGCTGTCGGTACACGAGGGGCGCTACAGCACGATAGAGAAGGAGTGCCTCGCGATCAAGTGGGTGGTCCTCGCCCTCCGCTACTACCTGCTGGGGCGCCCTTTCACCCTCTGTTCGGACCACACGCCCCTCCAGTGGCTCCACCGCATGAAGGATGCCAACGCGTGGATCACCCGTTGGTATCTGGCACTCCAACCCTTTAATTTCAAGGTGATCCACAGGCCGGGGGCGCAGATGGTTGTGGCGGACTTTCTCTCCCGTCAAGGGGGGGGGGGAGTCGGCTGCAGGCCGGACGGCCGCCCGGCCTGAGTTGGGCGGTGGGGGTATGTGGCAGCGGGGGCGTGGCCAAGCATCAGTCTGTGACAGGAGGGCGGAGTCAGGGAAGGTAAGTGGCAGAATCACTACACCTGATGTCAATTAACCTGTGTTTGTGTGTCTTCCCAGTGACCGCGCCCTATATAAAGAGAGAGAGAGAGCAGAGGAAGGCAGCTCTCTCTGGAACCAGTCAACTGGTGTGTGTTGTGTGACTGGATATATTTGTCTCTGAAAAGAACAAATAAAAGAGCATTATGGAACTTTATTCTGGCCTGCCATCTTTCTGTGCTCCTCCCCCTCCTACGAACTGCCACAAAAGTATATTAAACTCCTGGTCAGTAATGAGTTCATTAACCATTAGCGCTTTAGATGTAAGAGATCTAATATTTAATAGCCCCACCTTTAGATCAAAAGTGCTGGCAGCAGCTGTACAGTCAGTATGATCTAATTTTATATTGATTAGGTTACTGGAACAAACTCTCTGAATATTTCTACCTTTTTGTTGAGCTCGGGGAACAGACACAGTCTCGGTGGAGTGGACCCTGAGTGACGACTCTGTGCAGCTAGCAGACAGTCGGTTTAGCCTGTTCGTCTGCTCCCTGGCCTTAGCTCTGGATTGTCAGAAATTATCTAGGCCTGTTCTGAGACTATGACCTATGCTGCAGGAAATGAGAGCAGCACCTTCCCGAGTGGGATAGATACCGTCCCGCCCTAACAGGCGAGCAGTGCCCTCAAAATTAGCCCAATTATCTATAAAGCCCACATTGTTTTCAGAGAACCACCTGGACAACCAGCAGTTCAGCGACCATAACCTGCTGTAAGCTACATTGCCACACCACATTGGGATGGGGCCAGAACATACTACAGCATCGGACATCGCCTTCGCTAATTTAAACACCTCTACAAAGTTACTCTTAGTAACCTCAGACTGACGAAGGCGTATATCATTAGCTCCTGCATGGATAACTATCTTTGAGAACCTGTGCTTGCCTAGGACACTAAGATTACCTGCTATGTCCGGCACCCTGGCTCCCAGTATACACCTGTCTAAAGCTGCTGGTGCCCCTAAAGGCTGAGCTAATTTCACATGCTGTATGATAGAGTCCCCTATAACCAGAGCTCTTTCAGGGCTCCCATGGCCTCCCATCCATGGCCTCCCCAAAGTCCTCCCACACTGGGTTCTTGCTTCAGCAACTGTCAAAGCTGCAGCCCTTCTGGCCTCCCAGTACTTGCCTGCTGCCTCAAGGGACCCCTGGGCCAACCAAGCCTGATAGGCCTCTTTCTTCAGCTTAATGGCTTCCTTCACCACCAGTGTTCACCAGCAGGTTCTAAGGCTACTGCCCCAACAGGCACTGACAACTTTTTGGCCACAGCTCCTACCAGCTGCCTCTACAATGGAGGCTTTGAACATGGTCCATTCAGATTACACATCCCCAACCTCCCCCAGGATGAACAAAAAGCTCTTCTGGAGGTGGGAATTGAAGACCTCACAAACAGAGGACTCCACCAGATGTTCCCAGTTCACCCTCACTCCATGCTTGGGTTTGCCAGGTCTGTCTGGCAGCTTCCCCCACCATCTTATCCAACTCACCACCAGGTGGTGATCAGTTGACAGCTCTGCTCCTCTCTTCTCCCAAGTGTCCAAGACATATCGCCACAGATCTGATGATACAACCACAAAGTCGATCATTGATCTTTGGTCTAAGGTGTTCTGGTACCAAGTACACTTATGAACCACAATATGCTCAAACATGGTGTTTATTATGGCCAATCCATGATGAGCACAGAAGTCTAACAATAAAACAATGCTTGGGTTTAGATCAGGCAGGCTGTTCCTCTCAATCACCCCACTTCAGGTTTCTATATCATTGCCCACATGAACGTTGAAATCCCCCAGGAGAACTATGGAGTCTCCAGGTGGCACCCCTTCCAGGACACTACCCAGTAACTCCAAGAAGGCTTAATACTCTGCAGTGCTGTTTGGTGCATAACCACAAAGAACAGTCAGAGTTTTCCTCTGAGTGACTTGCAGTCACATAGAGACGACCCTCTTGTTCTCTGGGGAGAACATCAAAACAGCAGTGGTCAGCCAGGGGCTCATGAGTATCCCCACACCTGCCCAGCGCCTCTTACCCTGGGCAACTCCAGAAATGGAAAGAGTCCAACCCCTCTCCAGGAGTTTGGTTCCAGAACTGGTGCTATGCGTGGAGGCGAGCCGAACTATATCTAGTTGGTACTGCGCCACCTCCCAAACCAGCTCCAGTTCCTTTTCCACCAGAGAGATGATGTTCCACATCCCAAGAATTAGTCTGTGCTGCTGAGGATCAGCATGCCCAGGCACCTGCCTTTATCTGCCACCTGGCTCACAATGCACCCGACAATGCTTGTCCTTGCAGGTGGTGAGCCCACATGGTGGCAGCTCCATGTCATTTCTTCTGGCTGTGCCTACTTGGACCCAATGGGTCAAGGCCCAGCCACCAGTTGCTCGCTGGGGAGCTCCCCTCCCAGGTCTGGCTCCAGGAGGAGGCCCAATTTTCCCACTCCCAGACAAGGTGCTGCAGCTCCTTCTTTGTCATTTCATCGGGTTCTATGAATCGCTCTTAATCTGGCCCCTCTGCTGGAACCAATTTGCCTTGTGAGACCCTACCAGGGGCTAATGCCCCCAACAACACAGCTCCCAGGATCACTGTGACACACAGACCCCTCCACCCCATTACGGTGGTGATTCTTCAGCGGGGAGCTATAAGCTATAAGATATAATCATCAAAATTAAAACAAAAAAAGGCTTGAAATATTTCACTTTATGTGTACTGAATATAGAATGTATGAAAGTTTATCTTTTTTTAATTGAATTATGAAAAAAAATGTACTATTTAAGGATATTCTAATTGTTTGTTTGAGATGCACTAGTAATGGACTTTGCACAGGAGAGAACCTGCACAGGAAATCTAAACAGACAACAACCTGAGTTCAGAATCAAAGCTGGGACAATGGAGCTGTGAGGCAGCAATACTACCTGCTGCACCACCATGCCACCCTCTTTAGCATCTTATGAAACCATGGGCTTTAAATAAATAATTATCTTTTTTTCTGTCACAGGTGAATGTTTTTGGATTTGGGGCAAAGAATGATAGAATATGGTAGCATTACTATGATAAAACATATCGTGTAATGATGAAAGGAGCCAAACACAACGGGAACATTGAATATAACGTCATGCTGGAACTTGAAAAGAGAAATAAAATTAAAATTTATAAAGGATGGAAAAATTAGCTATTCATATCAGATGGTTAAAGATTTTGAAAGACAGATCCCTCTCTGGCTCTAACCTTTAACCCTCATTGCATGGACGTGGCACTGACTCAGACCAACTCCTTAGATTTAGTAGCAATGCAACTGTAATGCTTTGCCAGTTTTCCCAATCAGTTATCACCAACAATAAAATGCCTGCTTCAGCTAAGCATAAAATACAGAATAGAGGGAACATTTCATCTGATGCTCCCAAATTACATTTTTCCCACTTGTTTGTTTGTTATTATAGTTTTTTGTTGTTTTTTTAATTCAAAATAAATCAAAGTTTGACTTGGAGTACTGTATACTGTATATAGATACACATACTATATAAATGTTATTTGTACTGTGGATATACATTTACTTGCTGTTGCTATGCACAATTTCTGTAATTCCTTATGTATTTAAACAGTTTATTCAATCCTAGATTTGGGGGTGGGGTGGGGGAGTATCATATGCCCCAGCAGGACAAAGGTATTTGTAATACTTAATTAATCTACTTAATTGGAGGTCCAGAAAAGATTTTCTCACTAAGACATAGCAGTAATGGAAGACTGTATACATTCCAGTAACATGGAGCAAGCAAAAGGTTCATTGTTGAAAGTTCTGGTGTTTTTTTAGGACAGAAGATACGGGCAACTCTACACACTGTCAAATTCCTCATAAATGCTCCTCAGTAAACACTAGAATATATTCGAGTGAAGAGTCTCATTTGCTCTGTAACGCAGTGTAGTCATACTGTAACAATATACTTATTTTTTCAACCTGTTTGGATGAAATCTCTCATGAAATTAAAGCAATCCTTGGAATTTTCTCTTGAATTGTTTGTATTTGTAAACATGGGCCTCCAGGGCCCTGTACTACGAAGCGGGTTTTCTGGCTTACCAGGGTAACTTCGAGAGTAACTTGATCACGTGCAGTATAACTTCCCGATTAACCCATACTACGAAAGTTGGCTATGTTCAAACCGAGGTATGCTGCCATGGCAACTTACGCTGCATCTCAAACCTGCTCGTCTCAGGTTATGCTCTTGGTTAACCCGAGGTTTCCGATTAACCACACCCTTTTTAAACACCACCTCTCCACCGACATTTCCTCTAGAGACAATGCCAGCGTACCTGGATGACCCGTGCGATATCGGAGCGCAGATTAGAGATGGGATTTATGGCTCTTTGATGGGATCCGCATCTTTGTGATCCGTTCTTTGAAAAGAGCCGTTCAAAAGACTGGCTCATTTGGCTCTTTTTAAATATTTATTCAGTTTTAAGAAGACAGCATCTAAAGAAGCCAGATCCCTCTGCTTAGACAGTGACATCAATATTTCTGGACATACCTTTTATATAAAGCAACCTAGACTTACATTATTGTAACCCCTAAACGCTCATAAATAACCATTAAAAAACAATGAGGGCTTCAGTGAATGTCCATGCAGAACGGCTTGTCTGTAAAAAAAAAAAGAACCCACTCAAGAACAGTTATCAAGAACGCAAGAATATCACACACACACACATCACATTATCTCTAGCCGCTTTATCCTTCTACAGGGTCGCAGGCAAGCTGGAGCCTATCCCAGCTGACTACGGGCGAAAGGCGGGGTACACCCTGGACAAGTCGCCAGGTCATCACAGGGCTGACACATAGACACAGACAACCATTCACACTCACATTCACACCTACGGTCAATTTAGAGTCACCAGTTAACCTAACCTGCATGTCTTTGGACTGTGGGGGAAACCGGAGCGCCCGGAGGAAACCCACACGGACACGGGGAGAACATGCAAACTCCACACAGAAAGGCCCTCGCCGGCCCTGGGGCTCGAACCCAGGACCTTCTTGCTGTGAGGCGACAGCGCTAACCACTACACCACCGTGCCGCCAACGCAAGAATATTTTATAGAAAAACACTTGTTTTACAAAAATATTTAAGTCTGAGATACAAAATAGATACAACTACAATAAATATAACAAGAACTAGTTATCACACAAGAACATTTTAATAGAAAAAAAACAAACTTTCTATATTAAAAATATTGAAATTGTAACAAAAATAGATACAACTAAACAGTCAGATAAATAGATAAAGTTATAACAAGAACACAAGATTATTTTAATAGGAAAAACAAACTATTAATGCAAAAAATATATTAGAAAAATAGATACAACTAGACAAACAGCTAAATAAATAAAATACACAAAAATAGAACAAACAAAATGATGATAGAATAAATTAAATGAACGTCCGTGCAAAGTAGTTTTCCCACAATATTATCATTAATATCACACAACAACATTATAAACTATATACAAAACAATTTGAACTATTAGGCAAACAGATAAAACTTGAATAAATAAAAGGCAAATGAATGCTTGCTTGCACACACACACACCATTATGAATGATGTTTTTATTTCATTTTCACCTGTTGCCAGGTGCGTTTGGCACTGCTGTTGCCTCTGAAATGTTCACAGGACCGACACCAACTTAGTCAAAGGGACTGAACAGTCAGTCATCCTAATTCATGTGACTCATGTGCACATATCAGCTTAAGTAGGCTACTCCATGAATTTACCATACCAAATTTTATTCAGGATTTTTCGGACACTAAACAAGCTATATATGACTGGGGCCACGTCGAAGGACCATTTTCTGTGACTTGTGATTGATCATGAAGCTTTCTCTCATCCTATACTTCTGTTCTGGAACATGTAGAAGGGAGAATGTACTTGCGCATTTACCCGATCGGCAATTCGTTGCCAACATGCTTGCCGCTCCTTATTGGCAGCCGCTGGGTTAGATTTTGCTCTTAATGTTGTTTTGAACTCCTCGTAGCTTTGCATTATGACAGCGCATTCTTCCTCCGTGAAGTACGGCGACCGTGCCATTGTGAACAGTGGGGATTTGCGCTGATAACCTCCCCTTTAACGTGAACGCGCATTAACCCTGATTAGGTTAAACCAGGTTTAGTGTTGCCACCTGTCCCGGTTTTTCCTGATTGTCCTGGATTTTCATGGTCTGTCCCGGAAAAAAAAAAAAAAATCCGGGACACTGAATGTCCCGGTTTTTTGTACATAATGGGCAAAATGTGTATTTCAACTTGCGAGCCAGCTGAGACCCAGTTTGCTTTTCCGAGCTCGCCGTGCTAGGCGGAGCCACGTCATTACGTCGCTGAATACGTCATTACGTCGCTGTATACGTCACTTACGTCGCTGTATACGTCAGTTACGGCACTACGTTTGCATAAACCTTGGCGCGAATATCAAAGCAAAAACACGGAAGAAGCAGCAACAACAGCAATAATAATAATAATAATGGATGACTTCGCGTTTGTACAGCTGCTGCTTCTCGTCGCTTAAAAATGGCGATCTTTCGCGGTCTTGTTATTGTTGTTGGTCTTAACAACTCCGCCCCCCACTGACGTAAGCGGTTCTTTCCTCTGGCCCAGTAGAGAGTTGGTGCTCGCCTGGAACCGGTTTTTCTGGCCCCAGAGCCAGTTCTTTGTCAGTGGAAACAGAAAACCCGGTTCCAAACTAAGCACTGGCCCCGAACCAGCCCTGGAACTGCTTTGGTGGAAAAGGGGCAATGGAGGATGCTTGGACTGATAAAAGAAACAGACTCTCTGTTGCAATGGTGAAGGCTGAGCTTCAAGTCAGGCTAAACTTTCAGTTGTCCTGTACTGAGTTCAAGACATTCATTGAAAATCAGCCAGGACTCATAGCAACAGCAAAGAAAAACACCAAATATAAATGGAAGATTAGGTAAGGTTTTGGTGAATTAAATTAAATCCAAATAGTCTTATCTGCCTACTCCTGTATGTACTGTATGTGCCCAGTTACATGTCCTCCTGTGTATTTGTTTAGCCAAGAGCAGCAGAGGCACAGGCAAGCACAAGCAAAGCACACACCACACTCTAAGCAATCAGGTAAGCTGTTTGACACTACACCTTACATTCAGGTATTCTCAGATACAATGAAAAATTAGATTATTTATTTTTATTCCACATAAGCAAACAAACAATTTAATTATGTATTCCCCTTTTACCTGTGCCCACTACTGCCCCCAAGTGTCCACAACCAAAAACTGTTGGAAATAAACCAAAATAATGAAGACCTGCTATATTATGTAAAGCAATTAACTAAACAAATAACTAGCAAAAGCGTCATTTTTACTAATTAGAGCAATACAATTTCAGCGTAGAAGGGCGATTTTTGTCTTGGGTTAGATGTGTGAAGGGCGCCGTTGCTTACAAGCAAAAAGGTCGATTGGATGGTCGAAATGTCCAGGATTTTTGTCAGACACAGGTGGCAACCCTAACCAGGTTCAACAAATCAACTTCATAACTGGCGTCGTAGTACCGTTTAACCCCAAACAAGATAACCAGATTTTGTCAACCCCGGTTTAGCAGGGGAACCCTGGGTTACTTCTGGGTAGGTTGACCTCCGTTCATAGTAGGGCCCAGGGCCCTGTACTATGAAGCGGGTTTTCTGGCTTACCAGGGTAACTTCGAGAGTAACTTGATCACGTGCAGCGTAACTTCCTGATTAACCCATACTACGAAAGTTGGCTATGTTCAAACCGAGGTATGCTGCCATGGCAACTTACGCTGCATCTCAAACCTGCTCGTCTCAGGTTATGCTCTTGGTTAACCCGAGGTTTCCGATTAACCACACCCTTTTTAAACACCACCTCTCCACCGACAGTTCCTCTAGAGACAATGCCAGCGTACCTGGATGACCCGTGTGATATTGGAGCACAGATTAGAGATGGGATTTATGGCTCTTTGATGGGATCTGCATCTTTGTGATCCGTTCTTTGAAAAGAGCCGTTCAAAAGACTGGCTCATTTGGCTCTTTTTAAATATTTATTCAGTTTTAAGAAGACAGCGTCTAAAGAAGCCAGATCCCTCTGCTTAGACAGTGACATCAATATTTCTGGACATACCTTTTATAAAGCAACCTAAACTTACATTATTGTAACCCCTAAACGCTCATAAATAACCATTAAAAAACAATGAGGGCTTCAATTAATGTCCATGCAGAACAGCTTTTCTGTAAAAAAAAAAATAGAACCCACTCAAGAACATAGTTGCCAAGAACGCAAGAATATTTTATAGAAAAACACTTGTTTTACAAAAATATTTAAGTCTGAGACACAAAATAGATACAACTACAATAAATATAACACAAGAACTAGTTATCACACAAGAACATTTTAATAGAAAAAAACAAACTTTCGATATTAAAAATATTGAAATTGTAACAAAAATAGATACAACTAAACAGTCAGATAAATAGATAAAGTTATAACAAGAACACAAGATTATTTTAAAAGGAAAAAACAAACTATTAATGCAAAAAATATATTAGAAAAATAGATACAACTAGACAAACAGATAAATAAATAAAATACACCAAAATAGAACAAACAAAATGACGATAGAATAAATTAAATGAACGTCCGTGCAAAGTAGTTTTCCCACAATATTATCATTAATATCACACAACATTATAAACTATATACAAAACAATTTGAACTATTATGCAAACAGATAAAACTCGAATAAATAAAAGGCAAATGAATGCTTGCTTGCACGCACACACACTTACCATTATGAATGATGTTTTTATATTTCATTTTCACCTGTTGCCAGGTGCGTTTGGCACTGCTGTTGCCTCTGAAATGTTCACAGGACATACACCAACTTAGTCAAAGGGACTGAACAGTCAGTCATCCTAATTCATGTGACTCTGTGCACATATCAGCTTAAGTAGGCTACTCCATGAATTTACCATACCAAATTTTATTCAGGATTTTTCGGACATTAAACAAGCTATATATGACTGGGGCCACGTCAAAGGACCATTTCCTGTGACTTGTGATTGATCATGAAGCTTTCTCTCATCCTATACGTCTGTTCTGGAACATGTAGAAGGGAGAATGTACTTGCGCATTTACCTGATCGGCAATTCGTTGCCAACATGCTTGCCGCTCCTTATTGGCAGCCGCTGTGTTAGATTTTGCTCTTAATGTTGTTTTGAACTCCTCGTAGCTTTGCATTATGACAGCGCATTCTTCCTCCGTGAAGTACGGCGACCGTGCCATTGTGAACAGTGATGATTTGCGCTGATAACCTCCCCTTTAACATGAACGTGCATTAACCCTGATTAGGTTAACACAGGTTCAACAAATCAACTTCATAACTGGCGTCGTAGTACCGTTTAACCCCAAACAAGATAACCAGGTTTTGTCAACCCCGGTTTAGCGGGGGAACCCTGGATTACTTCTGGGTAGGTTAACCTCCGTTCGTAGTACAGGGCTGTGGCAGTTCAGAGCAGGTGGGTGGAGCACAGAGGACGGCAGGACAGAGATCAGGTTCCAATTGAGTATTTATTTTCACACTTTGCAGTATAAACTTTACTCAGACACACACATACACACACAACGAGTGTGTTCCGGGAAGAGCCCCTTCCGCTCTCGCTCTCCCTCCTCATATAGGGCGCGGTCACTGGGAAGACACACAAACACAGGTTAATTGCTCTCAGGTGAAGTGATTCTGCCACTTACCTTCCCTGACTCCGCCCTCCTGTCACAGACCGGCGCTTGACCACGCCCCCGCTGCCACATACCCCCACCGCCCAACTCAGGCCGGGCGCCTGTCCGGCCTGCAGCCGACTCCCCCCCCCCCCCCCCCTTGACGGGAGAGGAAGTCCGCCACGACCATCTGCGCCCCCGGCCTGTGGACCACCTTGAAGTTGAAGCGTTGGAGTACCAGATACCAACGGGTGATCCGCGCGTTCCCATCTTTCATGCGGTGGAGCCACTGGAGGGGTGCGTGGTCCGAACAGAGGGTGAAAGGGCGCCCCAGCAGGTAGTAACAGAGGGCGAGGACCACCCACTTGATCGCCAGGCACTCCTTTTCAATCGTGCTGTAGCACCCCTTATGCACTGACAGCTTCTGACTGATGTAAAGGACCGGGCGGTCCTCCCCCTCCACCTGCTGGGACAAAACGGCCCCCAGCCCTCTGTCCGACGCATCCGTCTGTAACATAAAAGGGAGAGAGAAGTCAGGGGAGTGTAAAAGTGGCCCCCCACACAGTGCAGCCTTTACCTCAGAGAAAGCCCGCTGACACTGCTCCGTCCACTGGACTGGATCTGGCGCCCCCTTTTTAGTGAGGTCAGTCAGCGGGCTGGTGACATCTGAATAATTAGGTATAAACCTACGATAGTAGCCAGCCAGCCCCAGGAACTGTCTCACCCCCTTTTTGGTCTTGGGCCTCAGGCAGGCCGCAATCGCTGCTGTCTTATTAATTTGGGGATGCACCTGCCCGTTGCCCAAGTGGAAGCCCAGATACCATACTTCCACCTGCCCAATCGCACACTTCTTCGGGTTGGCAGTGAGTCCCGCCTGCCTCAGCGACCTAAGGACGGCCCTCAGGTGTTGCAGGTGCCACTGCCAGTCATTACTATAAATGATAATATCATCTAAATACGCGGCCGCATAGGTGGCGTGGGGCCGGAGGACCCTGTCCATCAGCCGCTGAAACGTAGCGGGCGCCCCAAACAGCCCAAACGGAAGTGTGACTAACTGGTGTAAGCCGAACGGTGTGGAAAAGGCCGTTTTCACCCAGGATAATGGAGTCAAGGGGATCTGCCAATATCCCTTCGTCAAATCCAGTGTCGAGTAAAAGCTAGCCGTGCCTAGTCGATCGAGCAGCTCATCAATACGAGGCATTGGGTACGCGTCGAATTTAGACACCGCGTTGACTTTTCTATAGTCCACACAGAACCAGACCGAGCCGTTGGCCTTGGGAACCAAGACCACCGGGCTGCTCCAGTCACTGTGGGACTCCTCGACGATGCCCATTTCGAGCATGGCCTGAAGTTCTTCCCGAACCACCTTTTTTGTGTGTTCAGGTAGCCTGTAAGGGCAGCTACGCTCTACCACCCCCAGGGGCGTCTCTATGTGGTGTTCTATGAGGTTAGTGCAACCGGGCAGGGGCGAGAACACATCCGAAAACTCGGCCTGCAACTGGGCGACCTCCGTGAGTTGGCTCGGGGAGAGGTGGTCTCCACAGGGGACCGGAGAGGTATGTGATGCCAATGTCCCTTTTTGAACCTCCGGCCCCAGCTCCGCCTTCTCCGGAACTACCGACACCAACGCCACGGGGACCTCCTCGTTCCAGAGTTTCAGCAGATTTAGGTGGTAGATCTGTAGCGCCCCACCCCTGTCTGTTCGCCTCACCTCATAGTCGACATCCCCGACTTGCTGTGTGACCTCAAAGGGCCCTTGCCACTTGGCGGTCAATTTGGAGCTCGACGTGGGCAACAGTACGAGTACTTTATCTCCTGGTGTGAACTCTCTAAGGCGCATACCCTTGTTGTACAGGTGGGCTTGCCGTTCCTGGGCCTGCCACAAATTCTCCTGAGTTAGGTGGGTGAGCATGTGGAGTTTTGCGTGCAGGTCCATAACGTACTGAATTTCGTTCTTACTTTATGAAGGTCCTGTTAGGGTTTTGCTGGGATTCGAACCTGGTTCGTTGGTGTGATAATCCAGCAAACCCCCACTAGGCCACCAGGGGGATGACTCAAATGCAGAGGCGTGAGGCAGAAGTAGAAAAAGTAACAAAAGGTTTATTTATACTATGTACACTATATACAATCCAGGGCAAAACAAAAAAACAAAAATAAAGAGTATAATTCAAAAAGAAAAAGGCAAAAATGCAAAAGCTCAGAAGATCCACAAAACACAGTACAAAGGAAACTGGAGATAAACATAACAGCACAAAGACTCCGTGACAAGAGGACTGAACTCAGGGGTATAAATACACAAACTAATTAAGGACACAGGTGAAGATAATTAGGACTAACAGGCAATTAACAAAAAAAAACACAAAACACAGGAACAGTGGCGGCCTCTAGAGGCCAAAATAAATATGACATGAAAAGGAAATAACAGCGGCCTCTAGAGGCCAAAACAGTCCAAGTCCTAACAGGACCCCCCCCTCTAGGAGCGTCTCCTGACGTTCCCAGGGCGATCCGGATGGGCCAAATGGAAGTCCCGACACAGTTCTTTATCCAGGACATCCCGAGCAGGAACCCAGCAGCGCTCCTCAGGACCATAGCCCTCCCAGTCCACCAGATATTGCAACCCGCCGCGGACCCGGCGGGAGTCAAGCAGGCGATGCACAGTGAACACAGTCTGCCCCTGGAAGATGCGGGGGGGTGGGGGGTTCCTAGGGGCAGGGGCATACGTAGACGTCAGTACAGGCCGCAACAGGGAAACATGGAAAGTGGGGTTGATCCTCAGAGTCCGGGGCAACTGGAGCCGGTAGGAGACAGGGTTCACCCTGCGCACCACCTTGAAGGGGCCAATGTAGCGAGGAGCAAGCTTGCGGTTCTCCACCCGCAGCGGAAGGTCCTTAGTGGACAGCCAAACCCGCTGCCCAGGGCGGAAAGTGTGTGCAGGTCTTCTGTGGCGGTTGGCCTGAGTCTGGTTGGTTCTGGAGGTCTGTATGAGGGTCTTCCTGACCTTGCTCCAGGTCTTGCGACACCGTCTCACATATTGGTTGACCGAGGGCACCCCCGCGTCCTCCTCCTGGTCCGGGAACAGAGGTGGCTGGAACCCGAATTGGCACTGGAATGGCGACAGCTTGGTGGCCGATGACTGCAGGGTGTTGTGGGCGTACTCTGCCCATGGCAGCCAGGTGCTCCACGATGTCGGGTTATCCATAGCCAGGCCTCGCAGGGTGGTTTCCAGGTCCTGGTTGAGCCTCTCCGTCTGACCATTGGACTGTGGGTGAAACCCAGAGGAGAGGCTGGCAGTGGCTCCGATGACCTTGCAGAACCCGTGCCACACTCGGGAGGAGAACTGGGGCCCTCGGTCTGAGACGATGTCCTGTGGAAGACCAAAGACTCGGAAGACATGATTAAATATAAGTTTCGCTGTTTCAAGAGCAGAGGGGAGTTTGCACAGAGGTATGAAGCGGCAGGCCTTGGAGAATCTGTCAACAATGACCAAAATGACCATGTTACCTTGTGACTCAGGGAGACCCGTGATGAAGTCGACTGCCACGTGAGACCAGGGACGCCGGGGAATGGTCAGAGGATGCAGGAGACCCTGGGGACGCTGTCGTGGGTTCTTGGTTCTGGTGCAAACCTCACAGGACAGGACAAATGACCTTACTTCCTGCTCCATGTTAGGCCACCAGAAGCGTCTTTTCAGGAAGTCCAGGGTCCTCCGAGCTCCCGGGTGGGCGGTGAGAGGGGAAGAGTGACCCCACTGGAGAACCTTGGCCCAGGCTTGATGTGGGACGTACAAGAGGCCCGGTGGCCCCGTCCCAGGACCGGGGTCCTGGCGTTGGGCTCGTCGAACAGCCTCCTCAATACCCCAGCGGACAGGGGCCACAATCCGGGACACCGGGATAATAGACCCAACTTCATTCTCCCTGTTAGTGGCAGAGAACAGCCTGGACAGTGTGTCAGGTTTGGTGTTCTTGGAGCCGGGACGGTACGAGAGGGTGAAGTCAAACCGACTGAAAAACAGGGCCCACCTAGCCTGTCGAGGGTTCAGTCTCTTGGCTTGCTGGAGGTACTCCAGGTTCTTGTGGTCAGTCCAAACCAGGAATGGATGTTGCGCTCCCTCCAGCCAGTGCCTCCACTCCTCAAGGGCCAGTTTGACCGCTAGCAGTTCTCGATCCCCCACATCGTACTGGGACTCCGCAGGACTCAGACGGTGGGAGAAGTAAGCGCAGGGGTGCAGCTTTCCTTCCGAACGTTGAGAGAGTACTGCGCCGACACCACTGTCCGAGGCGTCCACCTCCACGATGAATGGTTGGGAGGTGTCCGGGAGGACCAGAATGGGTGCCGTGCAGAAGCGGGCCTTGAGGTCTTTGAACGCCTTTTCTGCCTGAGGAGACCAGCCATAAGATCCACCTGTCCCTTTGGTGAGGTCTGACATGGGTGCTGCCACAGAACTGAAGTTCCTGATGAACTTGCGGTAGAAGTTAGCGAATCCTAAGAACCGCTGAACCTCCTTAACGGACTTGGGAGTGGGCCAGTCCCGGACGGCCAGGGTCTTGGCAGGGTCCATTTGGAGTTGGCCTGTCCGTACAATAAATCCCAGAAAGGAGACCTCGGGAACATGAAATTCGCATTTCTGGGCCTTGGCGAACAGATTGTTCTGCAGCAGCCTCTGGAGAACCTGGCGGACATGGTGGCGGTGCTCCTGCACGGTCTTGGAAAAGATAAGGATGTCATCGAGGTAGACAAAGACGTACAGGTTAATCATGTCCCTTAAGACGTCGTTGATTAGGGCCTGAAAAACTGCTGGTGCGTTGGTGAGTCCGAAGGGCATCACCTGGTATTCGTAGTGCCCAGACAGGGTGTTAAAGGCAGTCTTCCACTCGTCTCCCTGTCGGATACGGATGAGGTGGTATGCGTTCCGTAGGTCCAACTTGGTGAAGACGGTGGCGCCTTGGAGCAGGTCGAAAGCAGTGGACATCAGCGGAAGGGGATATCGGTTGCGCACAGTGATCTTGTTCAGGCCCCTGTAGTCAATACATGGTCGAAGCCCCCCATCCTTCTTGCTGACAAAGAAGAAGCCGGCACCAGCAGGTGAGGTGGAGGGTCGAATGAACCCAGAGACCAGGGCGTCTTTGAGGTATTCCTCCATAGCCTTGCGTTCTGGCTGAGAGAAGGAAAACAGTCTGCCACGAGGAGGGGTAGTCCCAGGGAGCAAGTCGATGGCACAGTCGTAGGCCTGGTGCGGAGGAAGAATGGCGGCCCTGCTCTTGCTGAATACCTCCTTGAGATCCCAGTACTCTGTGGGAACTTGAGATAACTCGGTGAGATCAGGGGGCTCGGCAGGAGACACAGGAGAGCTAGAGAGCAGACAAGAGGCATGGCATGCAGGGCCCCATTCCACAACCTGGCTTGTTACCCAGTCTATGCGAGGGTTGTGGCGAGTAAGCCAAGGAAGGCCTAGAATAACTGGGAACTCAGGTGAAGGAATCAGGTGCAGGGATATTTCTTCCTTGTGACCTTGAGACTGGAGGAAGACTGGAGAAGTAACTTGAGTGACTCTTCCATCACCTAACGCTTGGCCATCAAGGGCAGACACAGACAGAGGGACTTCAAGAGGTGCAGTAGGTATATTGATGCTTTGGGCGAAGTGAATATCCATAAAGTTCCCAGCCACCCCTGAGTCTATCAAAGCTTGACAAGAGTGGACAGACTCACCCCAGGAGATGGAGACCGGGATGTAGATTCCTTGACCAGGGAGTCCGGGAGAGAGGGTAGGCCCCGTCACAACCCTCCCTCGGCTGGACGGGGCGGTCCTTTTTCCAAGAGTTCAGGACATGATGCTCGGAAGTGACCAGGCTTGCCACAGTAGATGCAGCACTTGTCCCTCCTTCTGCGCTCCCTCTCAGATGCGGAGAGGCGAGTACGACCCACTTGCATGGGTTCTGGACAGTCACTGAAGGAGGTAGATGGTCTCCAGGTAGAGGTAGGGAGGCTGGGGGGGCTCAAGGCTTGGTGGCGTTCTCTCATCCTGTTGTCCAGACGAATAGCATGTGAGATGAGGGTTTCGAGGTCACTTGGGCATCCAATAGAGGCCAGACCGTCCTTGATGGGGTCAGACAGACCATGGTGGAAGGCTGACACCAGGGCAGTCTCGTTCCATCCACTTACTGCTGCGAGTGTTCGGAACAAGATGGCGTAATCTGCGACGCTTCCTCCTTGCCGGATGGACATGAGCTTTCGGGCTGCGTCGGTACTGATGTCTGCCTGATCGAAGACCCGAAGCATCTCTTCAGAAAACAGCTGGAAATCAAAGCACTCAGGTCCCTGTCTTTGCCAGATAGCAGTAGCCCAGGCTCGCGCCTTACCAGCTAATAAGGTGATCACAAAGGCAATCTTGCGGCGATCCGTAGTGTAGGTGGTAGGCTGAAGCTCAAAGGTGAGTTGACACTGGGTAAGGAACTCTCGGCACTCACTGTGCTTGCCGTCATACCTCTGTGGTGCAGGAAGGCTGGGTTCGCGAGGTGAAGAAGGCAGCATGGCAGGAGGCACTGGAGCAGGAGTGGGAGCTGGATCAGGAGCAGGAACTGGATCAGGAGCAGGAGATGCAGGCAGAGATGTCAGCTGTGCCAGGGTTTTCCCAATTTGCTGAAGCAGTTCCTCGTGGCGAGCAAGGGCCTCACGTTGGCTGGTGAGCGTACGTCCATGAGCGTCCATGGTCGCTCCGAAGCGTGTCAAAGCTGCCATAATTCCCTGAAGGTTGGCCGGGTAGACAGTTGAAGCAGCCTCTGCTGAGTCGGTCATGACGGAGTCTTTCTGTTAGGGTTTTGCTGGGATTCGAACCTGGTTCGTTGGTGTGATGATCCAGCAAACCCCCACTAGGCCACCAGGGGGATGACTCAAATGCAGAGGCGTGAGGCGGAAGTAGAAAAAATAACAAAAGATTTATTTATACTATGTACACTATATACAATCCAGGGCAAAACAAAAAAAAAAGAGTATAATTCAAAAAGAAAAAGGCAAAAATGCAAAAGCTCAGAAGATCCACAAAACACAGTACAAAGGAAACTGGAGATAAACATAACAGCACAAAGACTCCGTGACAAGAGGACTGAACTCAGGGGTATAAATACACAAACTAATTAAGGACACAGGTGAAGATAATTAGGACTAACAGGCAATTAACAAAAAAAAACACAAAACACAGGAACAGTGGCGGCCTCTAGAGGCCAAAATAAATATGACACGAAAAGGAAATAACAGCGGCCTCTAGAGGCCAAAACAGTCCAAGTCCTAACAGGTCCCTCCTCCCAGTTTTCCCGCAGCACGTCCTGGATGCCGCGCGGCTTACGCCCATATAATAATTCAAATGGGGAGAACCCCGTGGAGGCTTGGGGGACCTCTCGCACTGAGAACAGCAAGGGTTCGAGCCACTTATCCCAATTACGTGCGTCCTCACTTACGAATTTCTTAATAATATTTTTGAGGGTGCGGTTGAACCGTTCCACTAAACCGTCCGTTTGTGGGTGATATACGCTGGTGCGGATCGGCTTAATCCCCAATAACCCATACAGTTCGCGCAGTGTTCGTGACATAAACGTAGTGCCTTGGTCAGTCAGAATCTCTTTTGGGATTCCAACTCGGGAGATGACGCGGAAGAGTGCCTCTGCAATACTGCGTGCTGAGATATTGCGCAGAGGCACTGCTTCTGGGTATCGCGTTCCATAGTCCACCAGAACTAATATAAAGCGGTACCCTCGTGCTGACCGAACTAATGGCCCGACGAGATCCATCCCAATTCTCTCAAATGGGGTCTCGATTAACGGTAGAGGGTGCAAAGGCGCTTTTGGAATGGCCACTGGATTTACTAACTGGCATTCGCGGCATGCCGTACACCACCTATGGACATCGCCGCGAATCCCCGGCCAATAGAATCGGGCCATTATTCGGGCTAGTGTTTTATCCTGCCCTAAGTGTCCAGCCATGGGATTAAAGTGAGCCGCCTGGAATACCAATTCGCGGCGGCTCTTTGGAATCAAAAGCTGCATGACTCGCTCTTTAGTTTGAGTGTCCTGCGTCACTCGGTATAATCTATCCTTCATAATCGCGAAGTAGGGGAAGGACGGGGTGGCATTCGGCGGGAGCGTTTGACCATCGATGACTCTCACTTGGTCAAACGCATGCCGCAGAGTCTTGTCTCGCGAGTGCTCTAATGGGAAATCCGCGAGGGATTCCCCAATAGAGAGAGGAGGAGCCAGCGGCTCCTCACTCTGATGCGGAGATGACGTAGACGGCTCTGTGACAGCTGCTCCCACCAAAGCGACACCGGGACCACCCCCTGTCAACTGGCAGGACCCACTCTCTACTAGGCGCGTCATTAAACCCCGAAATCCCGGCCAATCAGTCCCCAAAATTAAAGAGTGGGTAAGGCGAGGATTAACCGCCGCCTTCACTATAAATTTTTCCCCTCTGAAAATAATGTGGACCGACACCAAAGGGTAGCAGTGAACATCCCCATGCACACACAACACCCTCACCCCTTGTGCTCCCCCCAATGCCTCATTTTGAACCAGGCTTTGGCGAATTGAGGTCTGATTACAACCAGAATCCACCAATGCCTGATATGTAGCCCCTTGGATACTCACCGGTATGCGATACGCTCCGGCCCGATCGAGGGTGGCCTCTGGCACGTCGGGGATCCGAACCACCACGCCCACTTCCATTGTCGTGCACTGCTGTTGAAGGTGGCCCGGCTCCCCGCAGCGCCAGCCAACCGGCCCGGGCTTTCCCTCTGCACCGGTGATCTGGGGTTTACTCACCTGAGGTGGGGGAGAGACAGACACAGAAGGGAGAAACGGGAGGGCACCGCGGGTGCGGCGGGCCGGCTGGGGTGGGGCCGGCCCCCGCCTCCGCGGTGGGGGAATGGGGCGAGGACGGGACACAGGAGGAGGGGGTGAGAGAGAGAGAGAGAGAGAAGAGGAGAGAAGAGAAGACGCCATCTGCCGTCCTGCTGCCGGGAGAGCCGCCAAATGGTCCTCCACCAGCTCGACTGCCTGATCCAGCGACGCGGGGCGGTGGCACCGGACCCACTCCGCAGTTCCTGCTGGCGAGCGAGCGACGAACTGTTCCAGTGCCACCTGGTTGAGGATTCCTTCGGTGTCGCGGTTGTTGGCCCTCAGCCATCGCCAGCAGGCGTCCCGGAGCTGCTGGCCAACCGCGAACGGCCGGCCGACTTCCTCCAAGAACAGCGCGCGGAAGTGCTGGCGCTGCTGTTCTGGAGTGCGCCCCACGCGCTGGAGGACGGCCCGGCGGAGGTCCGCGTAGGCCAGCCGGCGGTCGGCGGGGAGCTGTAGCGTGGCCAGCTGTGCTTCTCCCGTGAGCAGGGGGAGGAGGCGCGCCGCGCGCTGCTCCATCGGCCACCCCGAGGCTTCGGCAACTTGCTCAAAGAGCGTGATGAACGCCTCAGGGTCATCCTGCGGGCCCATCTTGGTGACAGTGAGGGGAGACGGGCCCACGGTAGGAGCGCTGGTGGACCCCACCAACGCGAGGAGGTGCCGGAACGCCTGTCGATCTTCTTGTTGGGCCAACACCAGGGCCTCGAACCACTCTTCTTGCTCCTTTCGGAGGGTGAGTAGCACCTGGTGCTGGCTTTGCTGGGCCGTGGCAAGGGCGTGGACCAGTTCAGCAAACGGGGAGGACTCCATGGGGCTGTGAGGCTGCTGTGCTCCAGATCCCGGGTTTCAGCACCACTGTGGCAGTTCAGAGCAGGTGGGTGGAGCACAGAGGATGGCAGGACAGAGATCAGGTTCCAATTGAGTATTTATTTTCACACTTTGCAGTATAAACTTTACTCAGACACACACATACACACACAACGAGTGTGTTCCGGGAAGAGCCCCTTCCGCTCTCGCTCTCCCTCCTCATATAGGGCGCGGTCACTGGGAAGACACACAAACACAGGTTAATTGCTCTCAGGTGAAGTGATTCTGCCACTTACCTTCCCTGACTCCGCCCTCCTGTCATAGACCGGCGCTTGACCACGCCCCCGCTGCCACAAGGGCCCAGGCATTTCAAATAACAACAAACATACCCAGCAATATACCACATATTAGAGCACATCAATCTTGAAAGGTCCACAACACAATAGCAGCACAGTATAACACAAGTTGAATTAAAAATTTACTTTCAAACATTAGACACACAGAAATTGGAGATACAGTACACAAAATATGTGCAAGAGATAAAAAGTAGTTAAATTCCCTTTAGGCACATTGGTCAGTTTCCAGAAAGAAAAGCTTATATTATGTAGCAATACCGGTACATTTCACATCATGTTAAATCATTTAACAAACAGGACTATTATAAATCAGAACAACTACTTGCCACAAATCTGGCAGTTTATACCAGTGCATCAGAGCAAAAATATGTTCACTCAATAGTCTTATATTGGGAGACTGGTGCTCTGGCTGTTCATAAATAAGAGTTTGTAAGAATTACATTAATCGATGCACACTGTTTTGTAAATCAATGTCAAACACATTTAAAGTGTGAAGGTTCTGGGTTTGAACCTTATGGCTGACTGGGGTCTTTCTTTGTGGAGTTTGCATGTTGTCTTTGCCTCTGTGTGGGTTTCCTCCAGGTGCTCGAGTTTCCTCCCCAATCCAAAGACATGTGGGTTAGGTCGGCTGGCTACTCTAATGGCCCTTTTCCACTACCCTTTTTCAGCTCACTTCAGCTCGCTTCAGCTCACTTCAGCCCGACACGGCTCGCGTTTCGACTACCAAAAACCAGCACGACTCAGCTCGTTTCAGCCCTGCTTAGCCCCTAAAACTCGCACCGTTTTGGAGTGGGGCTGAAGCGAGCCAAAGCGAGCCGACTGAGGCTGGAGGCGTGAGCAGACACTCCCCTGTGCACTGATTGGTGAGGAGGCGTGTCCTCACATGCCCACACACGCCCCGCGAGCGCGCTGGGATCTGTAAACACCGCAAACCCGGAAGAAGAATAATTACGAATTACGAGAATTTCTGAAGCCTTATGCGCCTCGCCTCATCTATACGCTCTTGCCAGTATCTGTCCGCGTTGTCGGTGACAACAAGCCACAGCACCAAGACCAGCAACACTAACGACTCCATGTTTATTGTTTACTATTCAGGTCGTGAGACTACCGCTTAAAAGCTCACTGAATCAGTGACATACAGAGCATCGTGGACGAGTTCGCGGAGCGCAAGGCTCGTCGTATGCCTTTCAAATAATGCGCGCAGTAGGCTATTGATGTTTTATTATGAGCCATGTACAGTATGTCGCCTAATGTTTTTTTGTTTCTGAGTTACATGTTCGTTTGAAGGACTTAATGTACAAAATAACATAGTTGCACCCCGTAGTGTTGAAATTGGTAAACACAGTGCATTCAGTGAGGTTTGCACCGCCCTCCTTTTATTTCTGACTCTTCCTGTCACCACTCTGAGCGCTCATTCGTATGCCCTTCAAATAATGTGCGCAGTATAGGCTATTGATGTTTTATTATGAGCCATGTACAGTATCCTAATGTTTTTTTGTTTCTGAGTTACATGTTCGTTTGAAGGACTTGATGTACTAAATAACATAGTTGCACCCCGTAGTGTTGAAATTGGTAAACACAGTGCATTCAGTGAGGTTTGCACCGCCCTCCTTTTATTTCTGACTCTTCCTGTCACCACTCTGAGCGCTCATTCGTATGCCCTTCAAATAATGTGCGCAGTATAGGCTATTGATGTTTTATTATGAGCCATGTACAGTATCCTAATGTTTTTTGTTTCTGAGTTACATGTTCGTTTGAAGGACTTGATGTACTAAATAACATAGTTGCACCCGGTAGTGTTGAAATTGGTAAACACCGCAGTTGCGGACATTTTGTAGCCTAAAATGATGTTATGATAAGCTTTAATAAAGGGCCCGGTCATTTGCCCCGCCCCCGGCCCGGCTCTGACTTGTTCCGCCACTGTCACTGATGTCACTGTTTGCGCTGCTTAACGACATCACATGACGTCCACCCACTTTCGCTAACTCCACCCAATGTGTCCACCCACTTCCAGCCAGCACGGTTCAGCGCGGTTGTAGTCGAAATGCAACTTCAATAGCCCCGCTCAGCCCGACTCAGCTCGACTTGGCACGGCACGGCTCAGCCGCGTTTGTAGTGGAAAAGCGGCATAAGTTGCCCATATGTGTGAATGTGAGTGTGAATGGCTGTCATCACTCTGTTAGCCCTGCAATAGATTGGTTCCCTGCCCAGTGTACACCACCTCACACCTGAAGTCAGCTGGAATTGGCTCCAATATGCAGAAGAGGATATATTCAACATACAATTTCTCATTTTACACAACAAATACAAACAAACAACATACAATCAATTGAAACAATTTCACCACATTAATAATTATATTCAAGATTCAAAGATTTTTTATTGTCAATTAATTATATATCCAGGACATATAGGAGAATCGAAATGCTGTTTCTCTCTCACCTTACTTGTAAAATCAGATAAAAAAATATTTATTTTATTTTATTTATCCTTTATTTTACCAGGTGATATCCCATTGAGATATTAAATCTCTTTTGCAAGGGGGCCCTGGGAGTACATATAGACAATATAAACATGTACTGTTTAAAAAAAGTATACAATACAGAACAACATCAAAACAAACAGAAGTAGTAAAAGGAACTACAAACAGTAGACAGTGCAAACAAGAAACAAAACAAACAGAGAAAAGTAAAAACACATTTGTTGGGGTTCACCCAGAAAGAGACCCCGAGATTCCTTCGTGAGCCCCCTCGGATCGGGACGAATGATAGAACGAGAGAAACAGACAAGGGAACACCTGAGTTGTTCACATGCCAGTTTATTCGCACAGTCACTTCGTCAAAGATGAAAGATTACAAACACCTTTTATAACAAATCATAATCTCTCCAAACGGCTATTGTGTCTGTCAAATGTGTGTGTTTGTATGTGACCTCAGAGAGGGGTGTGTGTGTGTTTATGGGAGGGTGTGAGTGAGTGACATCATTTTGATATCTGTGTCTATGTGCTAGGTCAGCAAATCACATCTTAATTTCATATGTATGTGTGTGTGAATGAAACCTTCAATCATAAGCAAAATAATATTTCAGCAATTCAGCAGTTTCATTTACGCACGTCAAAGCGCGTGAGATGTTTTTACGACAATGTTTTAAACAAAGACTATGTTTGGTCTAACAAAGAAGTGTTCTTCTCCACTGGACGAAGGTCAGGCTACACAGGAACAGTTTACTGCCATAGTATATGCAATAGTCCAAAATAATAAAGGATCTTAAAAAGCTCTAAAATATACTATAAGTAATATATACTATAATATATACTATAAAAATATAAGAGTCTTAACTCTTTGTTTAGCAATAAGGCTACCATTACATCCAACATTAAAGTGTGTGTGTGGGTCGATCTGACACTAAAACAGACCTTGGTGGGTCCTTAAGACACTTCTCTGTTCAAAATACACATTTCATAAACAAAATGTTCCCAAACAATGTCCAGCCGAGACAGAAGGTCATTTTTAACTGAACCTTAAGTTAATGCTTAATTTTGTCACCATTTTAATAATAATACTTATAAGAATAATAAGAATAATACTTATATAAACCTAACAATCCCCCCCTTTGATAATAGTATCACTATTATCAAATCCTATTATCACCTCATGATCATATATGTGATTACATCAAGAATTAATCCTGAGTTAATCTTTGCCCTTCTTGACGTATATTGGTGCTCAGAGGGCGGGCATGCCCAATCAGCCCTCGTCCCACCTCACCGGAGCTTAGAGAAACTCAAAACCTCTAAATTCCCAGATACACGCTACTTCCTTCAGAGTAATTTGTTCTAAAACAGTGAGGGGAAAAATGAAATTAGAAGGCATATCGACCTATAGTGAGAACAGAGTCCTGTAAGAATACAGAGTTTCAGAGCATAGAGATGTGTAATAATAGTAGAAAACGGCATCAGATGAAAGACATAACACATTCGTGAGGTGTGCGCTTGTGCAGTCCAGTTAGCGAAGTTAGTCCAGAAGATGTTGTCTCGAAGTCCAGCTCGAGCGGGTAACCCTGCTCCGAGCAATGAAGTCCAGCTCGAGCGGGTAACCCTGCTCCGAGCAATGAAGTGGTCCAGAAGGCTCGGGTGGGTAACCCTGCCCCGAGCAAAGATGAAGCAGTCACGAAGGCTCGGGCGGGTAGCCCTGCCCCGAGCAACAATGAAGCCACGAAACCCGTGATGAGGACTGTCATGGTTGTAGTGAGGATGATTGGTTCCAAACGGGGCGCAAGATCTCTTCCCCTCTTTGTTCACAACGTCTTGAGGATTCTCAGTCGAATCTGTGTAGAGCTCAGAAATAGAGAGAGAGAGAGAGAGAGAGAGAGAGAGAGAGAGAGAAAACTGGTCAGAGGGAGACTAGATAGGGAC
This sequence comes from Neoarius graeffei, assembly GCF_027579695.1. Taxonomy (NCBI): domain Eukaryota; kingdom Metazoa; phylum Chordata; class Actinopteri; order Siluriformes; family Ariidae; genus Neoarius; species Neoarius graeffei. The sequence continues at coordinate 121,355,031 of NC_083570.1, read as the reverse complement.
ACAAAAGGCATTAATAGCAGCAAACTTGTTATTGTAACACAACTTTGTTATGGAGCCTTCTTCAATCGCGTGGCATGGATCCACTGTGGAAAAAGATCAGTTAAAACAGCAGTAAAAGTAATGGCGACTATGTCTGCAGGCCCATTATATTGTTTTCCCAATTGTCCAAATCATTACTTTAAAAAGTCATCACACCAGCACCTGTCTCCCACGTGAAAGGGGTGTGTGGTGGAGATAATATTGTATTATTGACCTTGGTACAAATTTTATGCAACTTATCTATAAGGGCTGCAGAATACTCATCCATATGCATTTTCAAATCAGAGGTACCCGGAGCCGGAGTTCGCTTCTTCCAGGGGAGAATTTTATTTCCAAAAATAATTTCTTGGTGTCACACGAATTTCAGCCAGAATGAATTATGGATTACAGAACCAAACCTGTGTCCTGCATGGCCTTAATTAATTTGTCTTTCAATGTTCGATTAGTACGTTCTACGATACCAGAGGATTGAGGAATGTGAAAACACCAGTTTAGTTCAGAGATACTTACAAAGGTTTTGTGTGACTTTTGAGGTAAAACAGGTACCCTTGTCTGAGTCTATGGCATTTGAAACCTCATAACTATAACAATAATTATTATTGATTTCTTATTATTTTATTGTTGTTATTTTATTGTTTGTTTTTCTTTTTTACTGTCCAGTGTTCTTAGGTACCTTGAAAGGCACTTATAAATAAAATGTATCATTATTATTATTATTATAACTACCGTAGGTATCAAAACGAGTAACTACCTTCGTGTTCTCTCGAGAACAGGGAAAAACTTCTACCCATTTAGAGAATTTGTCCACAATCAAGATGACAAAAATCAAATGAAAAAGAAAAAAAAGCGTATGTCTCATGCAGAATATCAGGCTGATATTGATTGAACACACAGAATAACCACAGAGTGATATTATAAATTGTAAAACAAGAACCGTCTGAGGGTTTAGAACAAAAACCATCAACAAAGATCCCTAGAGGGCTGGAGCGAAGAGATCAGACCTGATACTAGTAGTATGTACGATTTTTAGACAGACAATATCAATTTCATCCCAAGTGTCATCCTGAGAATTAAGGAGGCGTGCGAGAGCGCGACCTACATTATCAAAAGAGGATGTGACACGAACTTCGAGATTCTTAGTAGAACAGAGAATAAATAGTCATATGTTAATTTAATTATCTATTAAATTACTGATTAATTAATTTAATGGGTCTGTCAATTTTACAACCATCAAAGCACATGCGGAGACAGCCCCCAGACACGCAGGTAAGCCTTGAGCAACAATGTCTAATGTTTAAATGTTTTGGATAAAAACGCACAATGATGCATTCCCCCCCCCCCTCACGTTCCCCAGAGGCCGTGCCCCGGTGTCCACAGGCATAGAGGTGGAAGGGCTTGAAGTGAGCAGGTAACCCAGGGGCGGAACAAAGGGTGCTTCTGAGGGAGTGATAAGCGACCACCATAGCGTCAGTCCAGGTCAAAGGATGTTGCAGTGGAGGAGGTTTTGTGTCTAGAATGACAGCCTTGAGAAAGTTCAAAACTTCAAAAGTTCAAATACTTAAGTGTCCATACAATATTGCAGCTTGGTTCTGGAAGCCCTTATGCGCCAGATGTTGGAGCAGGAGCAAGTGTCAGTGTCTTGGCAGATTTCTGGTGACTCAGCAGACACCAGAACACAGACCACAGAGTCCCGAGGGAGGGAGAAGGTCACAGAGCGCATTATGAATTACAGCTGAAAAAAAAACAGCAGGAGAGTCAAATGAAACCTTGAGTCCAAACGCTATCTCCTCATGTGCGTGGAAGAAAAGGCAGAACAGAGATCATTAATGGCAGGAACCTGTGATATTACAGAAGAAACAATCAATTCATTAATCTTACGTAAATCTTGTGTAAAGTGTCTCACCACGCCTTGCTCGAGAAGAGACTGTAGGATGACATGGATCCAGAGAGAGAGGTATTGCTTATTATAAACAGGATGCACATGAATAGTTTCATGTCAATTTAAGTTCCAGGTTGCAGTGCAACAAAATGCGGAAAGGTTCAAGGACAATGAGTACTTATACAAGCCAATGTATCACAATCATGATAATTTATGAAGTTTTTTTTCTTAATGGTTAAACAAAGATAAAACCAAGTCTCCGATTTATAAACAAAAAGTTATTCAAGTAAACGTTTGTTAACTGTTTCTTGCTGAAAAAAAAATTATGGTTAACTAAATACATTAAAAACCTATCAATTCCATATCCTCTGTGGTTTTTAAAGGCAAAAGTATGGAGGTTTAAAACTCAGCAAACAGCCAATCAGAGCATTTCATATCAATAGTTCGAAATTAGGAGGAACATGTTTAAGCTTAGCCTCATAAGTAGCAATAAGTTTAAAGAAAGATAAGGAGATAAAAAACGGCAAATTGAAATGACAAACAATTTCACTGAATGTAATTTGAATAAAATTGAATAGCTGATAAGCACTCTTTGTTGGATTCGATATGTGACAGAGACTCAAAATACATTTTTAATTCAATTAACAGTATTAATGGGAATGACAATTGGTTGTCTTGGACATTTTGACTTTATGTATATGGAATTTACCTAATAATATAAAGAGATTACTTATTACATTTATTATTGTGAGAAAGTGGCAAAAATAATGATTTTCTCTGCCCATTGCAGATTTCTGTGTGTCCTTGCCTGCTATTCTTGCATGAGTTGTTTATATTATAGCTATCTGTAACAGTCTGGGAGTCTTATCTCAATGCTGACTGAGAAAGAGACAGAGCATATTGCTACGGAACAATTATTCAAAATATTATTTATAATAATAGGACGACAATTATTCAAAAAATGTCAAAAATGAAGTAAAGAGCGGGTTAGCTCGCTGTTGAACTAATTTCATGCTTCCCAGACAAGACAAGTCCACATTTCGCTAAAACGCGTCAGAAACAGGAGTCTATAGGATATTTAAAGGTTAGAATTACATATGATTAATAAAAATCCCACTACACCAGCGGCGGTGAGAGCGCCGAATCCTAACCACTAGACCACCACGATCAGTTTAAAATGTTTTAGATCAACATTAAACATTAGGTTAAACATTAAACTTGTGTTGTATTTGCTTGTACAGTTATTTCATTATTTAAGGTCTGAACGCATAGAATTACTGCCCAAATCTGATGAGACGAGAGTTTTGCCCTAAAGAGCTGCTTTTTTTTTCTTTTATCCAGTGCGCATGCCCAGTTCACAAGCATCATGGGAACTGGAGTTCTCATGTTATTAATAATTTTGAAAACGTCGTATCCATCATTTATAAGATCTAGACATGAAACTGCATTAATAGCTGCACTATTAATTATTAAAACACATTAATAGTCTTGTAGAGTGCTCAGGGAGCTGTTCAGAGATCACCTCGCAGACCACTCGTGACTTTCCTGATAACTTTCCAGTTACAAGTTTCGGACTATCAACACACAATGAATATAAAATAAAATACAGATGATCTACTCACCAAACGCTGAAACTAATTGATTAAGAAGCAGATTTTTCCTCTGATGATGTTAAGGGAAGAGGATCTCTTCTCTTAGATTTCTCACAGTGATGCGATTCACAAACGATTCGGATCTTCTTCGGGACGAAACATAAATGACTCGATCGAGCGAATCGATACAGACGCTGCATTTGTTGAGTTCATGCACACGTAATGGTTTGAGGAAAGTTCATACTTTAATTTCATGCAGCATGAAAGTGTGATTATTGTTTACAATTTGAAAACAGGAATACAAATAAGGTTCCCGTAGTTTCTGAAGAATCAAGAGTGAATCAAGTAAATTGATTCACACGCATGCGAGTTTGTTCTAAAGATACAGTGAAGCTTTCGTTGAGATTAAAATGCACAATATACAGAATGTCCGTATTTTATACGGATTTGATTCAATAAACATAGTATATGGGCGTACAAATAGTTATACGGATTAAAAAAAACCCTTCAATATTTATTTAGAGCTATAATCAATTCCCACAATGATAAAAGAGCACATAACATTTACACTTTGTAGTTTTTTGTCAAACATTGAAGCTTTGTATTCATTCTTAAAGTTTATTGAATAAAAAGTAATTATCATTCAAATTTTAGGTAAATCATTTTAATTTGCATCTTATAAGGACTTTATAAAGTAAATAAGGATTATGGAAGTTGGTTATACAGGTTTGATTGACCAAAGGTTTGACATTTATGCACACCAGGAACACAGTTCCAACTGTTCATGTCCAGAGTACTGATTTATTGTTTCATTATTTTGTGCATATCCAGTAATGCCTTATATAAATGCTAAAACAATTAAAGATACATTACACAGCTCCCAGAGATTGCAAATACCTGGATGAGGATAAATCAAAACTGAGCCGGCCAAATTGTCTAGAATCTGTGTAGAATGCTAAACCACATCCAATCCCGTGGGTTTTTTCTCGGGGTCCGGGTACCTTAATACAATAATACAATTAATATAATACAATTAATATAATACAATTAATATAATACAATTTTCCCCCCCATGGTGGCTGCACGAAGGAATCAAAGATTAAAAGCGCGCTCTTCTCGTGACAGTGCCTCTTCCTTCACTTCACGAGGGTCACCGTCCCGTAAACAAATTACGAGGTTTACCAGTCTTCCCGTGGCTCTACCAGCCCCGTCTCGTCCCGTAAACAAGAGTCTAAAAAGTCTAAAATCTAAAAAGTCTACGAGGTTCCCCAAAACGTCCCGTGCCTCTACACGAGGTTTACCTGAATTTACTGGGTCTCTTTTCTTTTTGAAATTACTACCAACCAGGCGGAAGTCTGACCAATCAAATTATACATTAAAATTAAAATAATTTACTCACCTGGTTGGCAGTATCCCACTTCTGACACCAAATTGTTGGGGTTCACCCAGAAAGAGACCCCGATTCCTTCATGAGCCCCCTCGGATCCGGGACGAATGATAGAACGAGAGAAACAGACAGGGGAACACCTGAGTTGTTCACATGCCAGTTTATTCGCACAGTCACTTCGTCAAAGATGAAAGATTACAAACACCTTTTATAACAAATCATAATCTCTCCAAACGGCTATTGTGTCTGTCAAATGTGTGTGTTTGTATGTGACCTCAGAGAGGGGTGTGTGTGTGTGTGTGTGTATGTGTCTATGGGAGGGTGTGAGTGAGTGACATCATTTTGATATCTGTGTCTATGTGCTAGGTCAGCAAATCACATCTTAATTTCATATGTATGTGTGTGTGAATGAAACCTTCAATCATAAGCAAAATAATATTTCAGCAATTCAGCAATTTCATTTACGCACGTCAAAGCGCGTGAGATGTTTTTACGACAATGTTTTAAACAAAGACTATGTTTGGTCTAACAAAGAAGTGTTCTTCTCCACTGGACGAAGGTCAGGCTACACAGGAACAGTTTAAAATCACTGCCATAGTATATGCAATAGTCCAAAATAATAAAGGATCTTAAAAAGCTCTAAAATATACTATAAGTAATATATACTATAATATATACTATAAAAATATAATATAAGAGTCTTAACTCTTTGTTCAGCAATAAGGCTACCATTACATCCAACATTAAAGTGTGTGTGTGTGGGTCGATCTGACACTAAAACAGACCTTGGTGGGTCCTTCAGACACTTCTCTGTTCAAAATACACATTTCATAAACAAAATGTTCCCAAACAATGTCCAGCCGAGACAGAAGGTCATTTTTAACTGAACCTTAAGTTAACGCTTAATTTTGTCACCATTTTAATAATAATACTTATAAGAATAATAAGAATAATACTTATATAAACCTAACAACATTGAATTTATTTATATTAAGAAAAAAAAAAAAAAAAATATATATATATATATATATATATATATATATATATATATATATATAAAATATAGGTAAAAATACACTTTAAAATCAAGCAATGTACAAAATAGCAGTAGTGCAAATACAGTACAATATCTGTAATGGAGAAAATGCTTAGAAGAGTAGCTTATTTATTTATTTTAAATTATTTTTATTGGATTTTCCAGAAATACATACAATGACACAATAGCAGTATGTTCGTGAATAAGAGAGTTCCAAATTGATTTCATAAATTCATCAGAACAAATGACAGTAACAATGGAAGTCACAGATTTACATTAATCTTGGTTGAGTAATAATACTGACAGATAAAATAAAAATACAGAATAAAATAAAATCAAATAAAATAAACAACTCAAATCTTTATAACAGACAGGCCAGCAAACAGACCATAAGTAGAGGGAGGAGTAGGTGAGGGGAGTGTAAGGCTTTAACTCATGAGACTGGCCAAGGGCAAGCTATTAAAATCACATCACACACACATCACATTATCTCTAGCCGCTTTATCCTTCTACAGGGTCGCAGGCAAGCTGGAGCCTATCCCAGCTGACTACGGGCGAAAGGCGGGGTACACCCTGGACAAGTCGCCAGGTCATCACAGGGCTGACACATAGACACAGACAACCATTCACACTCACATTCGCACCTACGGTCAATTTAGAGTCACCAGTTAACCTAACCTGCATGTCTTTGGACTGTGGGGGAAACCGGAGCACCCGGAGGAAACCCACGCGGACAACATGCAAACTCCGCACAGAAAGGCCCTCGCCGGCCCCGGGGCTCGAACCCAGGACCTTCTTGCTGTGAGGCGACAGCGCTAACCACTACACCACCGTGCCGCCCAGCTATTAAAATAGTTCAGAAAAGGCTGCCACACCTTGTGGTATTTCTTAGAGGAGCCTCCAATGCGGAGCCTTAGGCCCTGTCCACACGGCAACGGATTCAGGTGACTCCGATACAATTGCTTATCGTTTAGGCCTGGCGTCCACACGGCACCGGCGTTTTGGGTGCCCAAAACGCAATCTTTTTGAGAACGGGTTCCAGAGTGGAAAGATCTGGCAACGTTGCCGTTGTGAAGTCGTCTGGATGAGTAAAACGGATTTGTTTACGATGACGTCACAACCACATGACTGTGAGTGCTTCACGCCGGGTAGAAGTGTAACGAATATCACCAGGAAAAAGCCTTACAGAGCACTAGTGAGAGTGAAACACGAGCTTGGATATTATTATTATTATTATTATTATTATTATTATTATTATGTTCAGTGTTAGTTCACAGTAGTAATGCAAGAAGCAGAATAGTGACAGTAATAGTGAAGCAAAAACATGCAATTGTACAAACACTGCAGCTCTACAGCAAAATATTCATTTATGAAATGGTCTGATTCTTAACACCAGTAGTGCCAATGATCTTCTCACTGCGATGCGAGTTGTCAACAAATCCTATAACTTGGTTCATGAAACGCGCTTACAAAATATTTTCACTGTGAATATTTATTGTGTAATGGTGCAAAGTGAGAGAGAGTCAATCCCGCCAGCAAAAATAGAGAAAAAAAGAGCAATCTCACCTCTTCAGATGTGGGTTTAAGTCCTACAATACATTCCTCAAAAAGGGCGTAGAGGAGCAAATTAATCATTATTTAATTAGCATTCAATTTATTCCAGACCATTAAAGACACCGCCTTCCGCGTAGAATCATAGGTCATCCTCGCCGCCATTTTGGAGAGGTCAAAGCGGAGAATAAAGATTAGCTGCGTTTAACTGTACCAACAGGTTTGCCGTCCAAACGAGATCACATGGGATTACCTTTCACAGGTGAGACTGGAAAAATACTTTTCATTGTATTTGGTCATTATAATGTAATTTTACAAACAGATTTTCCTGACTTTGTGGCTAATATGCATCCTTACTTCTTCTATTGTTCTGGTGTCTCCGAAGGGACCGTCTTACAGCGCCCCTAGAGGTGTGGCATGTGTATTGCATCGTTTTCAGCAAGCATTGCGTTGCCATATGGACCTGATATTTTACTGATTGTTGTCCATTTGGACGCGATATATTTTTAAATAACATCTCGTTGCCGTTGTCGTGTGGATGTAGCCTTAGTTCTTCTAGTTTAAGGTGTGCCACTACATCCTTAACCCACTGGCTATGTGAAGGAGGGAGCTGTCTTTCCACTTGAGAAGGATGAATCTACGAACAAGGAGAGAGGCAAAGGAAATTGCCTGTGACTGACTATTTGAAAGTGGTAAATCCTCTGGGGCCGTACCAAATATGGCGGTCAATGGGTTTGGTGCAATTACATGGCCGCACATCTGAGAGACTGTATCAAAGAAAGAAAACCAAAAGGGGGCAATTGAATGGCATGAGAAAAACATGTGGGATAAAGTGGCAGGGGCACTGAGGCATCTTTGACAGGTGGGGTCAGTATCAGGGTAGATTCTGGCAAGTTTGCTTCTGCAGAGATGCAGACGATGTACAACCCCGATTCCAAAAAAGTTGGGACAAAGTACAAATTGTAAATAAAAACGGAATGCAATGACGTGGAAGTTTCAAAATTCCATATTTTATTCAGAATAGAACATAGATGACATATCAAATGTTTAAACTGAGAAAATGTATAATTTAAAGAGAAAAATTAGGTGATTTTAAATTTCATGACAACAACACATCTCAAAAAAGTTGGGACAAGGCCATGTTTACCACTGTGAGACATCCCCTTTTCTCTTTACAACAGTCTGTAAACATCTGGGGACTGAGGAGACAAGTTGCTCAAGTTTAGGGAGAGGAATGTTAACCCATTCTTGTCTAATGTAGGATTCTAGTTGCTCAACTGTCTTAGGTCTTTTTTGTCGTATCTTCCGTTTTATGATGCGCCAAATGTTTTCTATGGGTGAAAGATCTGGACTGCAGCCTGGCCAGTTCAGTACCCGGACCCTTCTTCTACGCACCCATGATGCTGTAATTGATGCAGTATGTGGTTTGGCATTGTCATGTTGGAAAATGCAAGGTCTTCCCTGAAAGAGACGTCATCTGGATGGGAGCATATGTTGCTCTAGAACCTGGATATACCTTTCAGCATTGATGGTGTCTTTCCAGATGTGTAAGCTGCTCATGCCACATGCACTAATGCAACCCCATACCATCAGAGATGCAGGCTTCTGAACTGAGCGCTGATAACAACTTGGGTCATCCTTCTCCTCTTTAGTCCGAATGACACGGCATCCCTGATTTCCATCAAGAACTTCAAATTTTGATTCGTCTGACCACAGAACAGTTTTCCACTTTGCCACAGTCCATTTTAAATGAGCCTTGGCCCAGAGAAGACGTTTGCGCTTCTGGATCATGTTTAGATACGGCTTCTTCTTTGAACTATAGAGTTTTAGCTGGCAACGGCGGACGGCACGGTGAATTGTGTTCACAGATAATGTTCTCTGGAAATATTCCTGAGCCCATTTTGTGATTTCCAATACAGAAGCATGCCTGTATGTGATGCAGTGCCGTCTAAGGGCCCGAAGATCACGGGCGCCCAGTATGGTTTTCCGGCCTTGACCCTTACGCACAGAGATTCTTCCAGATTCTCTGAATCTTTTGATGATATTATGCACTGTAGATGATGATATGTTCAAACTCTTTGCAATTTTACACTGTCAAACTCCTTTCTGATATTGCTCCACTATTTGTTGGCGCAGAATTAGGGGGATTGGTGATCCTCTTCCCATCTTTACTTCTGAGAGCCGCTGCCACACCAAGATGCTCTTTTTATACCCAGTCATGTTAATGACCTATTGCCAATTGACCTAATGAGTTGCAATTTGGTCCTCCAGCTGTTCCTTTTTTGTACCTTTAACTTTTCCAGCCTCTTATTGCCCCTGTCCCAACTTTTTTGAGATGTGTTGCTGTCATGAAATTTCAAATGAGCCAATATTTGGCATGAAATTTCAAAATGTCTCATTTTCGACATTTGATATGTTGTCTATGTTCTATTGTGAATACAGTATCAGTTTTTGAGATTTGTAAATTATTGCATTCGCTTTTTATTTACAATTTGTACTTTGTCCCAACTTTTTTGGAATCGGGGTTGTAGGACTTTAAACTGAAGTAATCCATGTCTCACACAGAGTGAAGATTTATGCACTCTTTCAGTTGCTGCCTGCCACATTTTTGTCTGAAATGACTAGCTGTAATTCTTCTTCCCATGCACTTTTAACATGACTGAGAGAGGGGCTAGAAATACCCTGAATTAGGTTATATAGACTGGAGACACACCCCTGCCGAAAGGGGTCAAGGGAGATGCAATCGTGTACAGGGCTGCTGGGTGGCGCTGATGGGAAGGATGGGAAATGTTTCTGTACAAAATCTCGGATTTGCAGGTATCTAAAAAAGTGTGACGTTGGTATGTCATGTTCTTCAACTAGGAATTCAAAAGATGAAAAAATTGTGTTGTGGTACAGGTCAATGATGCTTTTCAGACCCTTCTGGGACCAAATACAAAATGCTGAGTCAAGAAGGGCAGGGCCCTGTACTACGAACGGAGGTCAACCTACCCAGAAGTAACCCAGGGTTCCCCCGCTAAACCGGGGTTGACAAAACCTGGTTATCTTGTTTGGGGTTAAACGGTACTACGACGCCAGTTATGAAGTTGATTTGTTGAACCTGTGTTAACCTAATCAGGGTTAATGCGCATTCACGTTAAAGGGGAGGTTATCAGCGCAAATCACCACTGTTCACAATGGCACGGTCGCTGTACTTCACGGAGGAAGAATGCGCTGTCATAATGCAAAGCTACGAGGAGTTCAAAACAACATTAAGAGCAAAATCTAACACAGCGGCTGCCAATAAGGAGCGGCAAGCATGTTGGCAACGAATTGCCGATCGGGTAAATGCGCAAGTACATTCTCCCTTCTACATGTTCCAGAACAGAAGTAGAGGATGAGAGAAAGCTTCATGATCAATCACAAGTCACAGAAAATGGTCCTTCGACGTGGCCCCAGTCATATATAGCTTGTTTAATGTCCGAAAAATCCTGAATAAAATTTGGTATGGTAAATTCATGGAGTAGCCTACTTAAGCTGATCTGTGCACAGAGTCACATGAATTAGGATGACTGACTGTTCAGTCCCTTTGACTAAGTTGGTGTATGTCCTGTGAACATTTCAGAGGCAACAGCAGTGCCAAATGCACCTGGCAACAGGTGAAAATGAAATATAAAAACATCATTCATAATGGTGTGTGTGTGTGTGCAGGCAAGCATTCATTTGCCTTTTATTTATTCAAGTTTTATCTGTTTGCCTAATAGTTCAAATTGTTTTGTATATAGTTTATAATGTTGTTGTGTGATATTAATGATAATATTGTGGGAAAACTACTTTGCACGGACGTTCATTTAATTTATTCTATCGTCATTTTGTTTGTTCTATTTTTGTGTATTTCATTTATTTATCTGTTTGTCTAGTTGTATCTATTTTTCTAATATATTTTTTGCATTAATAGTTTGTTTTTTCCTATTAAAATAATCTTGTGTTCTTGTTATAACTTTATCTATTTATCTGACTGTTTAGTTGTATCTATTTTTGTTACAATTTCAATATTTTTAATATAGAAAGTTTGTTTTTTTCTATTAAAATGTTCTTGTGTGATAACTAGTTCTTGTGTTATATTTATTGTAGTTGTATCTATTTTGTATTTTTGTAAAACAAGTGTTTTTCTATAAAATATTCTTGCGTTCTTGAAAACTATGTTCTTGAATGGGTTCTTTTTTTTTTTTTTTACAGAAAAGCCGTTCTGCATGGACATTCATTGAAGCCCTCATGGTTTTTTAATGGTTATTTATGAGCATTTAGGGGTTACAATAATGTAAGTCTAGGTTGCTTTATATAAAAGGTATGTCCAGAAATATTGATGTCACTGTCTAAGCAGAGGGATCTGGCTTCTTTAGACGCTGTCTTCTTAAAACTGAATAAATATTTAAAAAGAGCCAAATGAGCCAGTCTTTTGAACGGCTCTTTTCAAAGAACGGATCACAAAGATGCGGATCCCATCAAAGAGCCATAAATCCCATCTCTAATCTGCGCTCCGATATCGCACGGGTCATCCAGGTTCGCTGGCATTGTCTCTAGAGGAAATGTCGGTGGAGAGGTGGTGTTTAAAAAGGGTGTGGTTAATCGGAAACCTCGGGTTAACCAAGAACATAACCTGAGATGAGCAGGTTTGAGATGCAGCGTAAATTGCCATGGCAGCATACCTCGGTTTGAACATAGCCAACTTTCGTAGTATGGGTTAATCGGGAAGTTACGCTGCACGTGATCAAGTTACTCTCGAAGTTACCCTGGTAAGCCAGAAAACCCGCTTCGTAGTACAGGGCCCAGGTTTAAAGTGAGGGTTACGAACTATGGGGATGGATGACACTGTGTGTTTGAGCCCAAAATGAATCCTAAATTGCGACCATAAGTTAAGGGACCCACTAACAATGGGGTTGTTTGGGTAGCATCTCCTACTGAGTGGCAATGGAGAGCAAAGCAGTGAGGTGGGATCAACTGGCCCACATGCCTGTCGCTCTATGTGGCACCAGTCAGGCCCATCCCCATCTCTGAAGGAAGACATCCAGAAAACAACTTTATGAATATTAGCAGCCCAGTAGTAATGCAGAAAATTTGGCACTGCAAGACCACCCTCTGACTTGGATTTTTCTAAAAATAACCTACAGAGACGTGGTATTTTCTTATTCCCTATGAATGTGGAAGTATGCTTATCCAATTCCTTAAAGAAGGACTTTTATACCAAAGTAGGGATTGCATTGAAGTAGTAAAGCAGTCTAGGTGTAATTACCATTTTAACTGAATTAACTCTACCTGCCAAAGAGATGGGGAGAGACTCCCAGAGCTTAAGATCCTCTTTTGCCTTAATAAGGGCTGGCATCAGATTCATTTTAAACAGTCCTGCATATTCTCTTGTCACACACACGCCAAGATACCTAAAAGAGTCAGTTGTCAAGTCAAGTTTATTTGTATAGCACTTTTAACAATAAACATTGTCGCAATGTTATATATACAAATATACAAAATTTTAAAGTTGTGACTTTAAAAGGCAGTTGTGTGAGAGACAGTTTGGATGCACTCGAATTGATTGGGAAAAGAATACTTTTAGTTAAATTAATTTTGTAGCCAGACACCTTACCAAATGAGTGAATTACGTCCAGAGCAGCAGGGACTGAGAGAAGAGGATTATAGCAGTACCAGAGCAGATCGTCAGCGTACAGTGACGGTTTATGCATAACACCTCCTCGTTCGATACCTGTAAAATCATCCCTCTTCCTGAGTGATACCGCCAGCGGCTCAATTGCTATGTCAAACAAGAGGGGTGATAAAGGACATCCCTGTCTTGTGCCTCTCTGAAGGGGAAAATATTTAGAAATAATGCCGTTTGCATGAACTGTTGCTTGAGGTGCTAAGTATAGGAGTTTTATCCAGGAGATAAAGCCAGAGCTGAAGCCAAATTTATCAAGTGCTGTAAATAGGTAATCAAACTCAATATGGTCAAATGCTTTATGAGCATCAAGGGAGACCACAATCTCAGGGGTGGGCGCTGAATTTGAATAGATGACATTGTAAAGATGGCAGAGATTACCAAAGGACTGCCTTCCCCTTATAAAACCTGTTTGATCGGGATGGATAATTTTGTGTGAGACAGTCTCCAACCGAAGAGCAAGGACTTTAGCAAGAATTTTGTTGTCACAACAAACTAGACTTACAGGCCTATATGAGTCACAGAGTGTGGGCTTTTTGCCCTTCTTTAAGAGGACTGATATTACTGCCTGTGGCATAGTGGGGGGTAAGGAGCCTACCTGCAGAGCCTCTGCATAGACTTTGCACAGCAGTGGTGAAAGTTGACCAGAAAATTTCTTATAAAATTCAATTGAGAAGCCGTCAGGCCCCGGGGCCTTGCCACTCTTCATCAATGTGATTGCCTGAATAATTTCAATCTCAGATATGCTACCATCGAGAGATGAGGCCTCCTCAGAGCTCAGCATTGTGAGCTGGAGAGACGGAAAAAAGTCTGTGCTACAGGAGTCACTAGGTACAGTAAGTCTAAAGAATATAGGTTCTCATAAAATGTTCGAAATTGGTTGTTAATAGCCAACTGGTCAGAAGTGGTGTTCCCAGTTGATATGGTGATTTCTGTTACTAAGCTATCTGCAGTATACTGTCTCAACTGATGACAAAGCAGCTTACTGGCTCATTCCCCATGCTCATAATGTGTCATCTGAGACTTCAGAAAGAGACCCTGAATGTGTGCAGATGTTAAAGAATCAAATTCTGCCCGCAGTGCAATGCGCTCCTTATACAGGTCAGCAGATAGTGCAACAGAGTGTCTTTGATCAATATCTTTAATAGAATTAACTAGTTCGTTCATGCATTTTGACCTCTCCCTGCAAGTACTGGCAGAGTATGATATAATTAGGCCACAAAGGTAAACTTTCATAGACTCCCAAACAGTCCCTATGCTTGTCCCAGAGTCCATATTTGTTTTTAGAAAAACATCAAGGTTCACAGACACAAACTGGGTAAAATCCTCATCTCATAAAAGGCCTGGGTTAAGTCGTCATGTTCGATGCAGGGGTACGTGTTCAGGAAAACAAAGTTGCATTACCACTGGGCTGTGGTCTGAAATGACCATGCTCTCATATTCAATAGAGTTTAAGATTGTTGCTTGAGGTGCTAAGTATAGGAGTTTTATCCAGGAGATAAAGCCAGAGCTGAAGCCAAATTTATCAAGTGCTGTAAATAGGTAATCAAACTCAATATGGTCAAATGCTTTATGAGCGTCAAGGGAGACCACAATCTCAGGGGTGGGCTCTGAATTTGAATAGATGACATTGTAAAGATGGCAGAGATTACCAAAGGACTGCCTTCCCCTTATAAAACCTGTTTGATCGGGATGGATAATTTTGTGTGAGACAGTCTCCAACCGAAGAGCAAGGACTTTAGCAAGAATTTTGTTGTCACAACAAACTAGACTTACAGGCCTATATGAGTCACAGAGTGTGGGCTTTTTGCCCTTCTTTAAGAGGACTGATATTACTGCCTGTGGCATAGTGGGGGGTAAGGAGCCTACCTGCAGAGCCTCTGCATAGACTTTGCACAGCAGTGGTGAAAGTTGACCAGAAAATTTCTTATAAAATTCAATTGAGAAGCCGTCAGGCCCCGGGGCCTTGCCACTCTTCATCAATGTGATTGCCTGAATAATTTCAATCTCAGATATGCTACCATCAAGAGATGAGGCCTCCTCAGAGCTCAGCATTGTGAGCTGGAGAGACGGAAAAAAGTCTGTGCTACAGGAGTCACTAGGTACAGTAAGTCTAAAGAATATAGGTTCTCATAAAATGTTCGAAATTGGTTGTTAATAGCCAACTGGTCAGAAGTGGTGTTCCCAGTTGATATGGTGATTTCTGTTACTAAGCTATCTGCAGTATACTGTCTCAACTGATGACAAAGCAGCTTACTGGCTCATTCCCCATGCTCATAATGTGTCATCTGAGACTTCAGAAAGAGACCCTGAATGTGTGCAGATGTTAAAGAATCAAATTCTGCCTGCAGTGCAATGCGCTCCTTATACAGGTCAGCAGATAGTGCAACAGAGTGTCTTTGATCAATATCTTTAATAGAATTAACTAGTTCGTTCATGCATTTTGACCTCTCCCTGCAAGTACTGGCAGAGTATGATATAATTAGGCCACAAAGGTAAACTTTCAAAGACTCCCAAACAGTCCCTATGCTTGTCCCAGAGTCCATATTTGTTTTTAGAAAAACATCAAGGTTCACAGACACAAACTGGGTAAAATCCTCATCTCATAAAAGGCCTGGGTTAAGTCGTCATGTTCGATGCAGGGGTACGTGTTCAGGAAAACAAAGTTGCATTACCACTGGGCTGTGGTCTGAAATGACCATGCTCTCATATTCAATAGAGTTTAAGATAGAAAGTATTTTTCTTTCCAGCAGGAAATAATCTATTCTAGAGTGACACTGGTGAGGAGGTGAAAAAAAAGAAAAAAATTTGCTGTTGGATTCTTAAATCGCCAAGGATCCACAACCCTATAGGAGTCAATGAAGGAGTTAATAACTCTGGCAGAATTTGACATTGGCCTAGGTCTGACGGCTGAGCGGTCAAGGGAGCTATGGAGAACACAGTTCCAATCCCCAGATAAGATTAACTGATGAGAATTTAAGTCTGGTAGTACTGAGAAGAAATGTTTAAAAAAATCAGCATTGTCCCAGTTGGGGGCATAAACACAGGCCAACATGACTGGTGTGTTAACATATCGTCCATTCTTATCGGCAATAGTGTTAGACTGGACAAACTGTACCTGCTTACGAATCAAAATTGCAGCCCCTCTACATTTAGCCTGAAATTTAGAGTGGAAAATTTGGGAAAAAAACATCCCGTTCAAGTCTGGTGTGATCTCTCTGACAGAGGTGTGTCTCTTGTAAATAAACAATGTCAGCCTTTAGTTTCTTTAAGTGGGCAAAAACTTTACTAAGTTTGACCGGGTGGTTAAGGCCCTTGACATTCCAACTTACAAAGGTAGTAGCAGCACTACTAAACTGGTATGGCTTAGTCATGGTGGATGATGACCCGCATAAAGCCTTACTAGGTAGAGGGGGAGGAGTAGGGGGAGGGAGGGGTGAAAACAAAGTTTAACTTAAAAACACTAATAACATAACATACAACATATAACTGAATCTCATAAAACTCATTGAACTGTTTGAAGTTATTCAATATGCCCATCTGAACCACAGGTCCAGAGCCCACACCGACATAACCCAAACCCTGCCGGTCTCTCTCCCAAGGAGAGACTGCATCCAACCCCGCAGAACATTCGTATCCCAAAGTGAACAGCTTACCTAGCGAGACTGACCTGCACCAGAATCATTTTAAGTCAAGTCAACTTTCTTGTCAAATATGCTATACATGCTCGACATACAGCACAGATGAAATTACAGTCCTCTCTGACCCACGGTGCAAACAGGCAATGCAATAAATAAAAATAGAATAATTGAAATAAACAATACAAACCTTATAAACACTCAAGATAAGAATGAGACATAGACTAAACACTCAAATAAAAATAGAATAATTGAAATAAACAATACAAACAGTATAAACACTAGATAAGAACGAGACATAGACTAAACACTCATAAATAAAAATAGAATAATTGAAATAAACAACACAAACAGTATAAACACTCTAGATAGACTAAATACACACACACACACACACACACACACACACACAATATATATATATATATATATATATATATATATATATATATATATATATATATATATATATATATATATACACACACTACACACTACACACACATATACATTTTAATTCTTTTATTTGGATCTTAACACAGGGCAAAAAAAAAAAAAAAAAAATCAAAGATCCAAACATTAGCTAGAAGGATGTCATAGAAATGAACAGGTCAGATCAAACATGAGTGCCATGTGCAACTCATCATTAACAATTTATGGATAAACATGACACCTTCGTCTCCAGATGGACAAACTACCAACAATAGCAGAGATGGAGCAGTACTTTGCCAATCTTTTTGCATTTGGCTTACTTAGTCCACACAACTGTAGTCCTCTCACAACAAGTTTATGCACATGTCCAAGACTCCCAAACACAAGTACAATTACTTTGCATTGAAAACCCAAGTTTGTTATACTGTCAACAAGTGGCTGATACTTCAGCCATTTAGAGTTAAAACAAATATCCATATATAAATCAAAACAACATCCTATTTCAATAACAGTTACAGTTTTAAAATTCACATCTATGATGGTGATATCTGGAGTATTTGGAATATTGTGAAAAACTTTATTGTTTGCAATGTTGTTATTAAACCAGTTCATTTGAACCATAGAGTATTTGTATATTTGTGTTGTCCTTTCTAATATATCTGTAATGCATTGTGACACCAGGTCCACTAGTCTGTCATGCCTTGAAATGTAAAGGCCTTTGTAAAAGCAACATCCATTCAAGACATGTGCAATGGTCTCATTTTCAAGAGTGGTAGGCTGAAGAATGCATTGTGGATTGTAGCTGGATGGGTACCAAGTAGCCAGATTGGATATTGTAGGCAGGACTTGAATACGGGCCTTAACTGTAAATGTGAGGATGTCTTTGCCAAGAGAGTTGTTTGAAAATATGGAATGGGACAAGGAATGGTCGGCAAATGACAAAGACGCCAATTTTCCCTGCAACCTTAGATTTTTCCAACGCTGTGCACTATGAGAGCGCTTCATTTTCATGATCGCCGCTCTCGCACCTTTCGTCGGCAGTTCATATTGCATGCCATTCACCTCATACATTACACGGGGGTAGATGAGCGGGTCATTAATGATGTCTTTAAGGTGGTGTTTACATTAGACCATATCCGTCTCGTTTTAGTCGCGGATGCACTGCCCGTTCACATTAAAACGCCGGGAAACGACTCCACAGGCGGAACAACTTGAATCCGCCAGGGCCCACGTATTCAACCCAGTTGGTATCTGATCCGGTGCTGTGTAAACATTGAGATACGAGGAAACGCAGTGCTGAGCTCTAGCTGACATCGTCATTGGACAACGTCACTGTGACATCCACCTTCCTGATTTGCTGGAGTTGTTCATGCCACGTTGGTCATGTGACGTGACTGCTGAAAAACGGCGCGGACTTCACTTCCTGCTATTGTTTCCGCCTTGCATCACCTTTTTGTTTTTCATTAAAGAGTATAGGCGGCACGGTGGTGTAGTGGTTAGCGCTGTCGCCTCACAGCAAGAAGGTCCTGGGTTCGAGCCCCGGGGCCGGCGAGGGCCTTTCTGTGTGGAGTTTGCATGTTCTCCCCGTGTCCGCGTGGGTTTCCTCCGGGTGCTCCGGTTTCCCCCACAGTCCAAAGACATGCAGTTAGGTTAACTGGTGACTCTAAATTGACCGTAGGTGTGAATGTGAGTGTGAATGTTTGTCTGTGTCTATGTGTCAGCCCTGTGATGACCTGGCGACTTGTCCAGGGTGTACCCCGGCTTTCGCCCGTAGTCAGCTGGGATAGGCTCCAGCTTGCCTGCGACCCTGTAGAAGGATAAAGCAGCTAGAGATGAGATTAAAGAGTATAAAAGTATGAATATAATGCTTTGCTTTGTCATTCTTAATGTTGTTCATGGTAAGATGCAAATACTGCCCATTGTGTAGTTATGATTGTCTTTAGGCTTGCCATCCTTCCACTTGCAAGTGGTGAGTGACTTGCGCATGCCCGATATGCACTGGGATCACACACACAGCGGCTCAGTCCCGAATCACTGCTCGTGCGCTTCACTCGCGCGCTCTGTGAGCTGCGCAGGGCCGGAGTGTGCACCCTCCAGAGGGCACTCGCTGTTCAGGGCGGAGTGATTTGGAGCACAGCCGCTGAGGAGGAAGCACTGAACCGCACTGACACATTTCAACTTACGTGCTGTCTAATTAGTCATGTGATTAGCGTATCCGTGTATTGGTGTTGCTGTGTGCACGCGAATCGTGTATTGGCGTTGCTGTGTGCACGCGAATCGTTTTAAAAACTTTAATCTGATGATCCGCTGATACGGTCTAATGTAAACACCACCGACTGTTTCGCTGCCTGGTCTTGCCCACTTCATGTTAATCCCAGTCCGAAGGCAAAGATCATTTAAATCGAGCCAGTCAGACCGCACACCAAACCCCACCGCTTTGATATTAAATTTTCCATTGTCTTTCAGTTGAAAGCCGAGAAACTGTGATTCGCCTTCTTGAGCAAATGGGACTTTCTGCTTTTGGAGATGATTTATTAGTGAGGCACGAGCCAGCTCTCGGACTGTTGGGTCACTGTTGTTAAGCATGTTAAGGAAATGTCCAATTCTGGTGGCGGTGTATACCCACTCAATATTAGGGACCCCAAACCACCCTCCTTTTGAGATTGAAATATGACTTCTTGGGTTGAGTGCGTGTTCAACCCTAACCACTTCCTCACCAGTTGTGCAGTCTTATTATTTAGTTCTGTGAGTGATTTTTGTGGAATGTGGATATTTGCAAATAAATGGTGAATTTTGGCCAAAGCCATTGTACCTATAGCCTGAATCTTCATTAAAGTAGGTAATGGACTATGGTCAATTAGATCCAGTCTGTAAGTGTATTCATTAATGAGCTCTGAAAGTTGCGCATCCCAATTTCCTGCTATATTAAATTTATGGCCAAGATATGTGTATGTTTCATGACATGAATAAACTTGTATAGGTCTCTGCTGAATTGTAAATAAAGGCAATTTATCGGATTTAGATGAATACCAGTGGTTTCCTCTGCTACATCTCTCATAGAAGACAGTGCATTTGTCCTGTCTCACTTTCAGTCTTGACCATTGCAGAAATGTGTCTGTGCACTTGAGCATTAGATGGATAACGTTCTCAGTTCTTGATGCAATTTGCACGTCATCTGCATACCCCTGGACTGGGTTAGGGGAGCGCACCCCCTCTGGTGCACACTGTTTTATCCATTTCAGCCACTGATTTATGGCCAAAATAAAGTTAACCACACTCCACGGGCATCTGGTTGTAATCCCAATCTCTAACGGGATCAGGTTAGTCAAGGTGTTTCTGCAAATTACCTGGATATAAGATGATTTATACACATCTGCAACAATGTTTATGTACAGTGGTGCTTGAAAGTTTGTGAACCCTTTAGAATTTTCTATATTTCTGCATAAATATGACCTAAAACATCATGAGATTTTCACACAAGTCCTAAAAGTAGATAAAGAGAAACCAGTTAAACAAATGAGACAAAAATATTATACTTGGTCATTTATTTATTGAGGAAAATGATCCAATATTACATATCTGTGAGTGGCAAAAGTATATGAACCTCTAGGATTAGCAATTCATTTGAAGGGGAAATTAGAGTCAGGTGTTTTCAATCAATGGGATGACAATCAGGTGTTAATGGACACCCTGTTTCATTTAAAGAACAGGGATCTATCAAAGTCTGATTTTCACAACACATGTTTGTGGAAGTGTATCATGGCACGAACAAAGGAGATTTCTGAGGACCTCAGAAAAAGTGTTGATGCTCATCAGGCTGGAAAAGGTTACAAAACCCTCTCTAAAGAGTTTGGACTCCACCAATCCACAGTTAGACAGATTGTGTACAAATAGAGGAAATTCAAGACCACTGTTACCCTCCCCAGGAGTGGTCGGCCAACAAAGATCACTCCAAGAGCAAGGCATGTAATAGTCAGTGAGGTCACAAAGGACCCCAGGGTAACTTCTAAGCAACTAAAGGCATCTCTCACATTGGCTCATGTTAATGTTCATGAATCCACCATCAGGAGAACACTGAACAACAATGGTGTGCATGGCAGGGTTGCAAGGAGAAAGCCACTGCTCTCCAAAAAGAACATTGCTACTCGTCTGCAGTTTGCTAAAGATCATGTGGACAAGCCAGAAGGCTATTGGAAAAATGTTTTGTGGACGAATGAGGCCAAAATAGAACTTTTTGGTTTAAATGAGAAGTATTATGTTTGGATAAAGGAAAACACTGCATTCCAGCATAAGAACCTTATCCCATCTGTGAAACATGGTGGTGGTAGTATCATGGTTTGGGCCTGTTTTGCTGCATCTGGGCCAGGACAGCTTGCCATCATTGTTAGACAATGAATTCTGAATTATACCAGTGAATTCTAAAGGAAAATGTCAGGACATCTGTCCATGAACTGAATCTCAAGAGAACGTGGGTCATGCAGCAAGACAATGACCCTAAGCACACAAGTTGTTCTACCAAAGAATGGTTAAAGAAGAATAAAGTTAATGTTTTGAAATGGCCAAGTCAAAGTCCTGACCTTAAGACAATGGAAATGTTGTGGAAGGACCTAAAGCAAGCAGTTCATGTGAGGAAACCCACCAACATCCCAGAGTTGAAGCTGTTTTGTTCAGAGGAATGGGCTAAAATTCCTCCAGGCTGGTGTGCAGGACTGATCAGCAGTTACCAGAAACGTTTAGTTGCAGTTATTGCTGCACAAGGGGGTCACACCAGATACTGAAAGCAAAGGTTCACATACTTTTGCCACTCACAGATATGTAATATTGGGTCATTTTCCTCAATAAATAAATGACCAAGTATAATATTTTTGTCTCATTTGTTTAACTGGGTTCTCTTTATCTACTTTTCAGACTTGTTTGAAAATCTGATGATGTTTTAGCTCATATTTATGCAGAAATATAGAAAATTCTAAAGGGTTCACAAACTTTCAAGCACCACTGTAGGTTTGAGGGAGATTTATCTCTCTCAAAACGTGCAGCATAACATTATGTGGCAGTGTGCCAAAGGTATCACGAAAGTCCAAAAATACTGCATAGAACCTGCTTGAATCATGCTTAAAATCGTCAATTCCTGTCTTCAAACAAAAGACATGTTCGTTCATACCCTGACGACTGATGTAGGCTTTCTGATTCGAAGAAAGTATTTCATTTTCTATAAGCCAAGGCAGAAGTCGTCTGAGTAAGCATTTCATAAAAACTTTGTAAATTGTCGGCAAAAGAGAGATGTCTCTCCAGGTAGACGGATCATCTGGAACGTTGTCTTTCTTGGGAATTCTGTGTATTAAGGCACCTTTCCAAGAGTCAGGCACTCTACTATTTAACAGGCAAACATTAAAGATTTGTGTAAGAATTGGGCATGACACCTGTTTTGTTGTTTTTAGAATTTCATATGTTACTCCATAGGAGCCACTAGCTTTATTATTCGGCAAGGAAGTGATGATCTTTTCAACCTCTGCCACCTCAAAAGATTGCGTTTGCAGTTCATAAACTGCTGCTGTGTTAGAAACCAGTGAGCATAGCCAAGGTATGTCCTGTAGTGGAGCATGGTCTAAATCACTATATTTGTCTGTATAGTATTTCTGAACAATTTCCACATTACTAACAGCTGGAGGTGTTGCTGTCTTATTCTACTGGTGCGTATTGCATCTTTTACTGCCAACTTTCACACCGCAACAATGCACATGACAAACAAAAGTTTGATCACTTCCATATCAAAGCTACAACTAATACTTCTCTGCGTTTTCGACGGCAGTCACGACGGGTGCGTGATCAGGGTGGTGAGGCACCACCTCTCCCTCTGAGGCACCACCTTTCCCTCATCACCACACACACATGTCACCCTCACAGTTCAAACCCCCCAACACACACGCGCGTGCGCGCGCGCGCACACACACACACACACACACACACACACACACACACACACGTGCGCGCGCACACACGTATAAATTGAAGCAAATAAACAGTCAAGGGCACTTGAGGTATAGCAGGTAAACATGAAATAAGCAGTATAAACAAGAAACTAATAGCTGTTAAGGTGAGGTTGTGCGGAATAGTGCAAATGAGCGAGGTAAAGTGAAATGTGCAGTCCCTGAGTTCAGTGTGTTAATGAACGTTGAGAGTGTGTGTGTGTGTGTGTGTGTGTGTGTGTGTGTGTGTGTGTGTGTGTGTGTGTGTGTTGGGGTGGTGGGAACTGTGAGGGTGACATGTCAGATGCTGAAGGGGGGGCAGGGGGGTGTGCGAGCAGAATCTGTGGCAGGGGGCAGAGGGGGGAGGAGGGGCAGAACAGGGAGGGAGTTGAGCCTCCTGACCACCTGGTGAAAGAAACTGTCCTTGAGCCTGCTGGTTTTGGCCCGGAGACTCTGCAGTCTCCTCCCCAACGGCAGCAGACTGAAGAGGCTGTGAGATGGGTGGGTGGGGTCACCTGCAATCCTGATGGCTTTGCGGGTGAGTTGGGAGTTATATATATATCCATTAGAGAAGGGAGAGAGACACCAATGATCCTCTCGGCTGCTCTCACGATGTGCTGCAGAGTCTTGCAGCAGGACACGGTACAGGCGCCGTACCACACAGTGATGCAGCTGGTCAGGATGTTCTCGATGGTGCCTCTGTAGAATGTGTGCATGATGGGGGCCGGGACTCTCGCTCTCCTCAGTTTGCAGAGGAAGTACAGACGTTGTTGGGCTTTTTTGGCCAGTTATGCGGTGTTGTTGCTCCAGGACAGGTCTTCAGAGATGTGCACATCATGAAACTTGGTGCTGCTCACCCTCTCCACTGTAGCACCGTCAATAGATAGTGGAGCATGCTGGGTGTACACTCTCCTGAAGTCCACAACAATCTCCTTCGTCTTCTCCATGTTCAGGCGGAGATTGTTGTCCTTGCACCACATGGCCAAGCAGCTCACCTCACTCCTGTAGATTGTCTCATCGCCATTGTTGATGAGACCCTCTACAGTCATGTCATCTGCAAACTTAATGAAGAGATTTGAGCTGGATGTTGGTGTGCAGTCGTGGGTCAGCAGAGTGAAGAGGAGGGAGCTCAGCACACATCCTTGGGGGGCCCCCATGTTCAATGTGATGATGCTGGAGGAGTTGCTGCCAACCCATACAGCCTGTGGTCTCCCCGTCAGGAAGTCCAGCAGCCAGTTGCACAGGGAGGTGTTGAGTCCCAGCTGGTCCAGTTTATGAATGAGCTGCTGAGGAATGATTGTGTTGAATGCTGAGCTGAAGTCTGTGAACAGCATTCTGACATCCGAGTCTTTTGTCTCCAGGTGGGTGAGAGCTGAGTGGAGGGCAGTGGAGATGGCATCATCGGTTGAACGGTTGGACTGATATGCAAACTGGAAAGGGTCCAGGGCGGGGGGGAGGGCAGACTTGATATGCTGCATGACTAGCCGCTCGAAGCACTTCATGAGGATGGGAGTGAGTGTGACAGTGTGGTAGTCATTGAAGCAGGAGGGAGACGGCTTCTTCGGGACTGGGATGATGGTGGTGGCTTTGAGGCACGTAGGGACAACAGCCTGGCTCAACAAGATGTTGAAGATGTCTGTAAAGACATCTGTGAGCTCCTTGGCACAGTCTCTCAGGACACGACCAGGAATGTAATCAGGACCTGGGGCTTTCCGTGCATTTGTCCTCCTGAGAGCTTTCCTCATGCTGTCTGGGGACAGCGTCAACACCTGGTCGCCAGGAGGTGGTGGGGTCTTCTGTGCTGTGGTGCTATTGTCTGCCTCAAAGTGAGCGAAGAAGTCGTTCAACTGATTCAGCAGAGACATGGAGTAGTCACAGGTCAGCGGCGAGGGCTTGTAGTCTGTGATGGTCTGAATCCCCCACCACAGGTTCCTGGTGTCTCTGCTGTCATTGAAATAGTCAGCAATGTACCTTGAATGCTGTCTCTTGGCCACCCTGATGCCTCGAGACAGGTTGGCTCTACCTGTCATCAGGCCCACCTCGTCCCCGGCTCTGAAGGGGGACGAGGTGGATTTTATAGATTTTATCTTGATACAGCACGTATATTAGCTAGATTATTCAGCATTGCAATGTATATTATTATATAATAGCATCACTACTATGAAAAAGATGAAATAGCTTGAACAAACATCAAATAAACATTGCCCACTACCTGGGCATAACGTCATGAAACTTGACGTGAGGAACCATCTAGTTTAGTGCTAACAGCTAACTAGCCTGGTTGAGCAGAGCTAAATAGGCAGGAGCCAATGCTAGTACCTGGGCAGCAAGATATAAAAACATTGTCATTTCAACCAGTTGGCAATATGAAGTTCCCCACATCAACACAACACATCACCATGTCGGATCGAACAAAGAGAACAAAACAATGCATGAGTCCCAGTAACCTAACAAGATGATGAAGGCTCGGAAATATACTTAGCTCAGGGCAGGCTGTAGCTGACACCCATCTGGCCAACTTAGCATCTAACCAGCCAAGAAAACATTACCTCAGCAGCTAACTTAGCTACGTAGCACCCGGGAGAGTCAATGCAAAGTCCTTCACCTTAATTGGGTCTGTGAAGCTGTGTTGCTGGCCATCAGACTTGGTGGTGATTAGCAACACAGCTGGGTATCTCAGCATGTACTCCACACCATCATAGTCCCTAAGGATCTTCTTGACATCTCTAAAAGCAGTACGTTGCTTAACCACAGTCTGTGTGTAGTTGGGGTGTATCCTGATTTTATCACCTTCTGGTGTCGTCAGCTCTTTAGCCTTGGCTGCTTTGCATAGGATCGCCTCCTTTTCCTGATAGTAGTGGCACTTAATCACAAAGGCTCGGGGTGGTTCCCCATCACCAGGTCGGACACGCAGAGTCCGGTGGGACCTGTCCAGTGTTGGAGAACTGTCCAGCCCTAGCATATCTTTTAGCAAATCTGCCATAAACGCCACAGGTGCCTTCCCTGTCTCCTGTCGCTCTTTCACTCTGCTGATACAGAGATTGCACCTTCTTGACCTGGCCTCAAGATCCTCATTCTTGTGCAAAACTGTTTTAATGTCCTTTCTCAGCTGTTGAACTTGTTCTTCCAATTTGGTGATGGAGTCTGAGTGGCTATTACTCCTCCAGCGCCCTAGTCTGGCTGCTAACATGCTCAATGCTACTCTTCAACTCCTCTCTCGGTATTTTCGTCTATTCTTTTCAGCAGTTCATCCTTTAGGCACTGGATCGCGTCTAGAATGGTGTGAGATGAGTCGCTGGTGGTCTCCTGGTCTTGAGCCTTGTCAGCATTAGTGCTTGTTTTAAGCTGAGCACTAGCATTAGCATTGGCGTGCTTTTGATGAGATGGCATGGCCAGACGAAAAAGAAAATGATATCGGGCACAAAAGATTGAAACAGAGACATAGCGATTACCTAAATATTTAAGATTTTTACTGTAACATTAATCTAGTACTTTATATCTAGTCAATATATAGAAAATGAATGATTCTGATGAGGAGCTCAAAGAAACGTGACCTCACTCGACACTGCTCATACTGGAACCCCCGAAGAGTAGCTTTTGAGGTGTATATGTTTCTTGTGTGAATGAATGTGTTACAGTCCAGGGGTAGGGGGTAGGTAATGGACAGACTTCAGCATCCTGACAGCCTGGTGGATGAAGCTGTTTAGCAGTCTTGTGGGACGGGCCTGGAGGCTCCTTTTTCCTGAGGGCAGGAGGCTGAAGAGTGAGTGTGAAGGGTGGGAGGTGTCACCAGCGATGCTGATGGCTCTGCGGGTGAGACGGGAGTGATAGATGTCCGTAAGGGAGGGCTGAGGGGTACCAATGATCTTGCTGGCTGTGTTCAATATGTGTTGCAGAATCTTCTGGCAGGAGGCATTGCAGCCTCCGTACCATGCAGTGATGCAGCCAGTGAGGACACTCTCAATGGTGCCCCTGTAGAAAGAGCACATGATGGTGGTGGGACTCATGCACTCCTCAGTTTGCAGAGGAAGTAGAGGCAAGTTTGAGCCTTCTTGGCCAGTGATGTGGTGGTGTTGGACCAGGAGAGGTCCTCAGTGATATGCACCCCGAGGAATTTGGTGCTGCTCACCCTCTCCACTGCAGCACCGTCAATGGTCAGAGGGGGGATGCTGTGAGTGACCTCTTCTGAAGTCGACCACAATCTCTTTGGTCTTCCCCATGTTCAGGAAGAGATTGTTGTCTTTACTCCACTGGACCAGTTGGCTCACCTCATTCCTGTAGTTGGCTTCATTGTTGTTAGTGATGAGGCCCACCACAGTCGTGCCATCTGCAAACTTGATGATGTGGTTGGTGCTGTAGATTGGTACACAGTCATGAGTCAGCAGGGTGAAGAGCAGCGGGCTGAGCACACACCCTTGTGGGGCCCCTCTGCTCAGCATGATGGTCCTGGAGGTGTTACTGCTGACCTGAATGTTCTTTTGTCTCCCTGTAAGAAAGTCAGGCATGCTATTTAGTCGCAGATCCGTGAAAATTCACAGATTTGAATAAATTTTGAAAATTTTGTGAAGTTCCAAAATACTCAAAAATTGGGAGAGGTGTTGACTTGCGGTAAATGTGCAAACATAATATTTGCTATTTTGCATCCGATTCCATGTCCCATTCCGTGTTTTACGGACTGACCTTGACTCCGATTACATGTGTGTAACGAGGTTCATGATTGGAAGAAAATGTGTCAAGCGTTAGTAATGTAGCCAATCGGTGACATGAATATATTGTAGCTCGTTCTTGCTTGTTTACAATGTGGTAACCGTATTTCGAAGTTAGAAAGCGAATATTTTGAACAATGGCAAAATTTATTGATCAAAAAGAAGAAAACCGAGCAAGGGAAGTTGATAGTCAAGTCAAGTTTATTTGTATAGCACTTTTAACAAACATTGTCGCAAAGCAGCTTTACAGAATTTGAACGACTTAAAACATGAGCTAATTTTATCCCTAATCTATCCCCAATGAGCAAGCCTGTGGCGATGGTGGCAAGGAAAAACTCCCTCAGATGACATGAGGAAGAAACCTCAAGAGGAACCAGACTCAAAAGGGAACCCATCCTCATTTGGGCAACAACAGACAGCATGACTATAATATTAACAGTTTTAACATGAGGACAGTTTCGTTGATGTTATAATTCTTCATTGATGGAAACTTGAGTGCAAAACTGTTCATGATCACTGCAGTCCTAAAGTTAGCAAGTCAACTTTAGTCCTCAGCCATAAAAGCATTACTGTAAGAGTCCAGAGCATCCCCCAGGTATAACCCTCAGGTGTCCTCATGGGGCCGTCCTTCACAGGAGCGATGCGATAAAACTCCGACCAGACACAGGGCACCAGGATGGGTCAAGCAGGTCCGAGGGGCAGAAGAGGCCAGCATCTTAATCCCAGGACCAACATGTAATTCAGAGGGACAGATAGTGGGTGCAGAGTGAAATGGAATTGGGAATGGTGTTCAAAACTGTTAAAAGTCATTTATAACGATAAAGAAATGGACACCACTGTGGGCGAATATTACCGGAAAGTTGACATTGCTGGTAAATGCAGGTGCATCTTGTGTGATGCAGAGACTAACTATGCTGATCGTGGTTCCATCGCCCTGGTCGACCATATCAAAACAAAAGGACACGCACGGAAACTGTATGAAAAGCGGTCAAATCATCAACTGCCAAGTAATTTTTTCACTTGGCACCGGGAAGATGCACAAAAACAAGATTTGACATATGGCATTAGCCCTGTTTACTTACAGGCCTCGGGAAAGCCTGCAGCTACACAGTATAAGTGTCTGACACCATTTGTGGACAGGAAAGCACATATTGAGGTAAGAAACCACTTTTTGCCGAAGTTTTTAGAAAAAGGTCTTGGCTTGGAAAGTCCAGCACCCAGTTACAAAGAGAGGTGATGACTCCCAAATGTCCAAGTTTTTGTATTAGCTGCTGGGGAATGATTGTGTTGAATGCTGAGCTGTAATCCAAGAACAGCATTCGCACATAGGTGCATATTCAGTTGTGTCTGAAGAGAATTCAGCTCAAAGGACTTCACATGACCTACATTGTACAACCAGGGTATTTTATTTACAGTTACGGGTCAATCTGCTTCAAATTGACCTAAACCCCAAGTCTCTAGATTTACATGAAATTTGGGGTACATGTCGGGTTTGACCCATAAAGTCCACATGTAAAATTTTAGGTCCATGCGACCAACGGTTTTGGAGAGAGGGGGCGCCGTTTTTTCACGATTTTCGCGAAAAAAGGGCGTGGCCGCCAACATAAAAGGGGTCACAACTCCTGAACTAGCAGCCCGATTGAGACAAATGAGGTATCATTGGAAAGCTGAGAGCCCAAGGAATCCAAATATGCCCTTATTTGCAACATTTGGAGCATTTTAGGGGTGATGACCCTTTGACCTATATTTTGACCTTGAAATTGACAAAAAAGGTCACGTGACAGGCGGGCCAGACAAGGTTGATTTTGTACCCTAGTAAGTTACCTACAATATATCCAAAAATTGGAGATATATTCTTTTTTGTTTTGGAGTAATCAAAAGTTGAATTTCATGCATCCTGAGCACTTCAGTGAATAAGTCAGAATAATTGGCTTCAATATATACACAATATGCATGGTATGTATACATGTTAGTTTTCCACCAACATTCAAACTTTGGACTCCCTTGAAAGGAAGTGGTAGCCCCACATTTTCATGAAGAACATGCTCAAGAAGTTAAAACAAAAGAAACCATTCTCATCTTTCTCTTACTTTTACAGTCTAGGAATGAGTGAAGCATGTAAGTAAATCATGAATGAAAGACTTGTGCTCAAGCACCTTTGAAGACTTCAAAAGAGATTTTTAAGTCGACTGTTATTAATCTAAGTTGCTGATTGTTTTAAAAACAAACTCTATATTGGGTCTGATGCATGCACATGCATGTTTTGGCCTACAAGGCTTACTCATATGTTGTGTACATGTACTCGATCGGTCACCGTGATCACCTGAAAATTGCAAAACTGTGTGCTGACTGGGCAGTGGATGAGGAAACCTTGTAGACTACTGGATTCAGAATGACATTGGACAAGACTATGCATTTGAAGTAAAGAAGTTCATCCATTAACTAAAGCTCAGACTCTGTGATTGTCAAAACAGTTAGAGTGGAGGCCCATATGTACTTAAGTTTTGACATTATGTGCGTTTCTAATGACTTATTCACTGAAGTGCTCAGGATGCATGAATTTCAACTTTTGATTACTCCAAAACAAAAAAGAATACATCTCAGATTTTTGGATATATTGTAGGTAACTTACTAGGGTACAAAATCAACCTTGTCTGGCCTGCTTGTCACGTGACCTTTTTTGTCAATTTCAAGGTCAAAATATAGGTCAAAGGGTCATCACCCCTGAAATGCTCCAAATGTTGCAAATAAGGGTATATTTGGATTCCTTTGGCTCTCAGCTTTCCAATGATACCTCATTTGTCTCAATCGGGCTGCTAGTTCAGGAGTTATGACCCCTGTTATGTTGGCAGCCACGCCCTTTTTTCGCAAAAATCACGAAAAAATGGCGCCCCTATCTCCAAAACCGTTGGTCGCATGAACCTAAAATTTTACATGTGGACTTTGTGGGTCAAACACAACTTGTACCCCAAATTTCATGCAAATCTAGAGACTTGGGGTTTAGATTCTTATTTTTTTGGGGTGATTTGGTACAGAATGACACATGACTTTTAATTAAAACCTGTTCCTCATACACAAACTTAAAAAAAACACACAAAAAAAGCTGAAGATAAAGCAGTTATCATTAGCTTGCTATGTGCTAATCTTGCTAGGTTTGGTAATTGTTTGCTAACTGTGGAACTAGTTATTTAAAATGCCAGCATTATTCAAAATGTTGTTATATTGTTGGAAAAAGCCAATGAAGCAGCAACAACAGTGAAGCCCCACCTCTTTGAGTTCCCACAGGAGATTCACTCTGATACCCCTTTTCGACCAACAGGGATTGGGTTCCATTCTTGTTGGCACACCAAATTTTGAATCATTCAGAATAGAATAGAATAGAATCTTTATTGTCATTGCACATCAGGTATTCAATGAAATTGCAGTGCTTCTCCGGCTGGTGCATAATAAATATAAAAAGAAAACAGTAAAACAGTAAAATATTGAATAAATTAAAAAAAACAGTAAAATAGGAATAAGAAAGGAGTAAAATAGGAATAAGAAAAGAATGCATATTTACGTCATTTACACAATACACTAGCATACACTCTCTTTATGAGTTCAGATACCTGATGGCCCAGGGAAAGAAACTGTTTTTAAGTCTGTTTGTCCTGCTTTTAAGGCACCTGTATCTCCTGCCAGAGGGCATGAGGGTGAACAGGTGCTGTCCCGGGTGTGAGGGGTCAGCAATGATTGCCCTCGCTCTCCTGAGACACCGTGTGCTAGCGATGTCTTCTAGCGAGGGTAGGGGGCTGCCATTAATGTGTTGTGCCATTTTAATGACCCTCTGCAGGTTCTTTCTTTCTGCCACAGAGCAGTTGGCATACCAAGCTGTAATGCAGTATGCCAGGACACTCTCGATGGTGCTGCGGTAAAAGGCCACTAAAAGTTTCTCCTCCAGATGGTTCCTTCTGAGTATCCTTGGGAAGTGGAGTCACTTTCAGGCCTTTTTTACCACCGCGGCTGTGTTAGCAGTCCGGGAGAGGTCCTTGACTATGTGTATCCCAAGGAACCTGAAGGAGGACACCCTCTGGACACAATCCCTGTTGATGCTCAGTGGGGCTGGATCCCCCCTGTGTTTCCTGAAGTCAATCACCATCTCCTTAGTTTTAGAGCATTCCGAACCAATTTATTTTTTGGTTGAAACCTTAAAAGTTGGTTCTCAGCTGGAACCAAAATATCACTGGTTTTTCCAGCATGAACCATGACAACATTAGTGGGCATGTCATTAGTTTGGAGAGGAAGTAGAGCACGGCAATGGAGAACACAATGAAAAAGGATACAACTTCAGAAAAAATGGACTGAAAACAAATATCTGCAGTCACAGAAGAAAAGCTTGCAGATAATCAATGCACTTGACCACCTTGCTACTACTGTTTGCTCCTCTTGTGTATTGTGCAACACCCTCCATTCATGACGCATACCTGCTTACAATGGTTCCACTCAAAATTAGTGAAAATGTGGGCTGGTTCATTAGCTGGCACCAAGGTTCAAAGAATCCTGAATGGAAACGGTTCAAGAACCTGTTCCCTGTTGGTAGAAAAGGGGTATGAGAGTGACAGAAAGCAGTACAAATTAAAAACACAAAAGGAAAATCCATTCACTCTGTTTAAAGACTGCAACCTAATTAATGGGAAAAACACCATTACTAACCTGCTATTTTATACTGAACACACTGTGTACATTCACAGGCTAAAGTGAATCAAATGTGATTTTTTTTTGTTTGTTTGCCTTAATGTGGCACAGGTCTGGGGCGAGTTTCCTGAAAGCCTCTTAGGCCCACTTTACACGGGGACGGTATAAAACAAAAACGCAAAAGTCCGTTTTCGTTCTCACTTTTTTCCGCGTCTATACGACTGTTTTCAAGGAGGAAATCTGCGTCTATACGGTGATGCATAAATGTCTCCGCTATGTCTGCACGCATGCGCAACGTCTTGTGTCTTGTCTGATCTACACATCTGCGCTACTGTTCTGTCAAGTTATCCTACCAAGCCTACTACGCATGCGTGAAATCCAGGAGGGTAGGAAAATTCAACAGTCGTTTTGTCCCACTGATCAGCTGGGCTGATAGAAAATCGGTGAGAATTTCACGCATTTGCCGATTTTTATGTTTTGTGCGTATTGGTCGAGTCTTTGGCCGAGTCAAATAATTTGTAATGACTTGTTTTGAATAATAAAACGGTCTGTATGAGAACTTGCTAGGATAACTTTACAGAACACCGGTCCGGCTGAGGTACTGTAGTGCTCGAGGGAGGAGCAGGAGCAAACCGAAACTCTTTTAATCTGCCTTTATTAAGTAACACTCACTCTTGTTTCGGTGAAGAAGAGAAAAGGCAGTGTCCATCTCAGCAAAATAAATCCGTTCGGCTGCTAGTTTTGTTTTCAGTCTCGGGTTTATTTTTATTTTTTATTTTTTTTGTTTATTAAGTAAACCAATGTATATACATGATATAATAAATACAATATGGAAAATATACACTAGTTGTACATGGATAACGCAAGAAAGTTTAAAACTTATTTCCATTGCGGTCCATATGAATGATGACATGATGGCGGGTAAATACTAATTATACATTAATCACATATAATTATCACATATACATATTAAATTAATTAATACTGAGTATGTATGAAAATTTATTTTAAAAAAAATGGTTTCACGAGCGGCTTGAATAGGCGGCACGCGCGTGCACGCACACGCGTGTGCGCGCGTGCGTGTGTGTGTAACTTGGCGACACCAAACTGAGGGGAGCTCCAGCCGGGCGGGTGAGCAGGAAAACACATCTACTGCATTAAAACACAGAGCAGCTTGAAGGTCCGTTGGATCGATGTAATCAGACATGCTCTTACTTTTTTACTTACTTTCTTACTTCCCGGGCCGGCATGTACAGTATATGACATATGTATGACGTAAACGCGTACCCGACGTGAGCAGATCCGAGCAGAGTTTCGCGTATTGGGTAGTTTAGACGGATATGCAACGGGGGCTGTTTTTAACTTATCCACTCTGGAAGGCGTTTTCAATTTTATCCGTTTTTCAGCCTCGGAAACGCCGTCCTCGTGTAAACGAAAGGCACTTCTGATAAAATATTTAGTCGTTTTTACCCGACAGCGTCCTCGTGTAAACGGGCCCTTAATGTGAAGAGCATCTGTAACTGCCTCTTGAGATGCACCATTAAGCAAACATGGTTTTCCCGAACAATGTCGTTGCCAAAGTAGTACTTTAGTTCTCTGTTAACTTATGATGGACTTGGATCACTCTTTCACAACAAAGAGCGTATCGCTGGCACCTGAATACACAGAATGTGCATGTGCCTCTGAAGGACTTTCACAATCAATGGGCAGAAACTGGTGTTGAATCTGCTGCTGGTGTTAAATTATTTTTCTTGTACATTGCAAGTACAACCCCAATTCCAAAAAAGTTGGGACATGGTGTAAAATCTAAATAAAAACAGAATGAGAAGATTTGCAAATCATGGAAACCCTACATTTCATTGAAAATAGTACAAAGACAACATATCACATGTTGGAACTGAGAAATTTCTGCTCATTTTGAATTTGATGTCAGCAACATGCTTCAGAAAAGTTGGGACGGGGCAACAAAAGACTGAAAAAGTTGTGTAATGCTAAAAACCTAATTTGGTTAATTGTCAACAGGTCAGTAAGATGATTGGGTATAAAAAGAGCATCCCAGAGAGGCAGAGCCTCTCAGAAGTAAAGATGGGGCGGGGTTCATCGCTCTGTGAAAGACTGCATGGCCAAACAGTGCAACAATTTAAGAACAACATTCCTCAATGTAAAACTGCAAAGAATTTGGGGATCACATCATCTATGGTCCATAATATCATTAAAAGATTCAGAGAATCTGGAGAAATCTCTGTATGTGAGACACAAGGCTGAAAACTGACATTGGATGCCTGTGATCTTCAGGCCCTCAGGAGACACTGCATTAAAAGCAGACACGTGTCTATTGAGGTATTTCACCCATGTGACCAAGTCACGTGATGCAACCATTTTGGATGGCACGCTTAAGTCCTTCAGTGCAAGGCGGTATGAGATGGTGGAGACCTTTGCACATTTTAACAAGAAAGTAAGCTGTGATTCATGTTAAATTGGATCTGTCTTTTATCACAAACACTGTACCCAGCCTTGGTATGGAGCCAAGGTTGTTGACAGAAGTCAACAGTTTGATGAAGGATGACCCCGGCAGTTTGAAACGGTACAAGGTAGGCTATGTTCACAACACTGTCTTGTTACTCGGGGGATCCGAGATCCCCTGAAACATACATGAGATCCTTTGAAAACATGATTTGGGAAATGTTGGGGGGTCTCTAAGATATTGGCAAAATGATGTTTATTGACATAGCAATCGTGTTTAACAGGAAGCATTTGCATATCCGAAGTGTTGTGTTTACATGACAACGACTGCTGCTGCCAGGTTGGTTGTTGAGTAGTCCGACTGTTTTTTTTTTTTTCCTTGCGTGTGGTATCATTGTTGACGCGAGGTTGTTTTTTGAACATGCCAATGCGGACACGATTTCCCCTGATGAGTTATGACTTCAGACGCGATGCGTGTGTGGAGTCCATGTGATATGTGCGTAAGATAGGCTTCTCATGCGTTTGGAGATCCGCGCTCTTTTTTTTTTTTCTCTTTTCTTTCTTTTTACTTGATTTCCCTGTTTATTTCTGTGTCCCGTTTCTTTCTAGCCTCTGTTATTGCGTTTTATGTCTGATGTCTGCTACATGCAACCCTAGACAAATTAACACCGCCTTGTTTCACTGCTCAGATGGGTTAACAAACACTGACCCATTTACTTTTTGCTATATATTTTATCAATTGCGTTAACTGATAAACTAACCTGAAATGAAATGATCACTGCAAAGTCTGGAGTACTCTGTTGGCTCCCAATCCTGTCTTTTCACAGCTGTAATCCCTCTTGTCTGGGTCAGTAGTAAACCGGTAGTGATGTGTCGGTCGTGAAAGAGCCGGCTCTTTGACGTGAACGACGGGAGCCGAGTTGGGGAGCCGAATTATTTGTTTGTCCTTAGGTGCCTCAGAGAGAGAGAGACTTTCACAAAAAAAAGTTGCTGTCTGATTGCGTCTTTGTGTTGTCTATTACCATTCAAAGGAAAAAAAGTAGCATGGTGTACGCCTACTTTTTTTGGTTGATGTCATTCACAGCTGCGAAAATACGAAAATTGGTGTAATGCTTAAAGCTGTGGAGCGCAGGGGAGAGGAGTCTGTGAGGCACCTGAGGAGGGGAAAATCAGCTGTGTATTTTATATTGGTAATATAACACAGTTTTGCATTATGTTTGTGAGAAAATAATTTATTAATTGGTAAGTAAGTTTTATTTCTATAGCTAGAACATTGTTACACTGCTATACTTTACAAAGCTTTACAATGGCTACAAAAACTAAAAAATAAAATGGAAAACATCCTATTGATAAAATATAAATAATGTAATTAATTAACTAGTTAATTGCAGCAATTAAATCAAAAATAAAATCTCAGGAGCCGTTTGGGAGCCGAAAGAGCCGGTTCCTTATAGTAAGAAAAGCCAAAAGAGCCGGCTCCCGAAAAAGAGCCGAAATTCCCATCACTAGAAACCGGTAAAAGGAGCGTCCTGCACGCTGTCCCTGTCTGTTGTGGCAGCCCACAGCACAACAAGCAAACACCATGGTTATTTATAGAGTGCTTACTGACAAATTAATCTATTCTAGGTGTCTGTAACATGTTTTTTTTTTTCAAGCTGGTTCTCCCTCTCTGTCTGCAGCGTTAGTATGTAGCTTGACGTTCAAAATGGCGGACACCGGGGCGTCACGTGACCCTGTGATGTCGGGTGAAATACCTCAATAGTGGAAATCACTGTATGGGCTCAGGAACACTTCAGAAAACCATCGTCTGTAAAAACGCTTCATTACTGCACACACAAATGCAAGTTAAAACCAGATATAAACAATATCCAGAAACCCCGCCCCCTTCTCTGGGCCTGAGCTTTTTTATGATGGACTGAGGTGAAGTGGGAAACTGTCCTGAGGTCTGACGAAAAAGTAGAAATTCTTTTTAGAAATCATGGACCCCACATCCTCCAGGCTAAAGAGGAGAGGGACCATCCGGCTTGTTATCAGTGCACAGCTCAAAATCAGCATCTTTGATGGTATGACGGGGCATTAGTGCACATGACATGGGGAGGTTATACATCTGGGAAGGCATCATTAATGCTGAATGATATACAGTATACACGTTTCAGAGCAATATGCTGCCATCCAGACAAAATCTTTTTCAGGGAAGGCCTTCCTTCTTTCAGCAAAACAACGCCAAACCACTTTCTGCACATATTAAAACTACATGGCTCCATAGTAAGAGTCCGGGTGCTAAACTGGCTTGCTGCAGTCCAGACCTGTCTCCCTTTTAAAACATTTGGCACATTATGAAGCGTAAAATACGACAAAGGAGACCCCGAACTGTTGAGCATCTGAAATTGCATAACAGGCAAGAATGGGACAACATTTCTCTTTCAGAACTACAGCAGCTGGTCTCCTCAGTTCCCAAGCGTGTACAGAGTGTTGTTAACAGTAGAGATGATGCAACACAGCGGTAAACATGCCCCTGTCCCAACTTTTCTGAAAGATGTTGCTGACATCAAATTCAAAATGAGCATATATTTCTCAGAAAACAATAAAATTTCTCAGTTTCAATATATGATGTGCTGTCTTTGTACTATTTTCAATTAAATATAGCATTTCCATGATTTGTAAATTATCGCATTCTGTCTTTATTTACAGTTTACACAGTGTCCCAACTTTTTTGGAATTGGGGTTGTACATCAAGTTAATTATTACATAAAGACACACAACATTTTGAATATATTTCAATATGTTATGGAATTACATATGGATATTGTAATGTCACATTGATATTGCCACATTTTTATCAAATTTGACTCCATTTAACAAGTGAATATCTAATTTAGTGTCATAAATGAGAAATTTCTGCACTGTTAACACACACACACACACCAGACACACACACACACATATATATATATATATATATATGGGCGGCAGGGTGGTGTAGTGGTTAGCGCTGTCTCCTCACAGCAAGAAGGTCTGGGTTCAAGCCCCGTGGCCAGCGAGGGCCTTTCTGTGCGGAGTTTGCATGTTCTCCCCGTGTCCACGTGGGTTTCCTCTGGGTGCTCCGGTTTCCCCCACAGTCCAAAGACATGCAGGTTAGGTTAACTGGTGACTCTCAATTGACTGTAGGTGTGAATGTGAGTGTGAATGGTTGTCTGTGTCAGCCCTGTGATGACCTGGCGACTTGTCCAGGGTGTACCCCGCCTTTTGCCCGTAGTCAGCTGGGATAGGCTCCAGCTTGCCTGCGACCCTGTAGAAGGATAAAGCGGCTAGATATAATGATATATATATATATATATATATATATATATATATATATATATAAAACATTGCCAACTTAGCATTGTGGATAACAGTTCAAATAATCATGGCTGCACTCCAGCAAATCCAACAACTCAATCACAGCCAGAGAAATGCATGCCAATGATGCAATACCAGCACTGCCTGATGAAATGTGGAAATATAGCTTCATTTCAATCCACTTGAACACTACAGTGATGAAGCTATCCAAAACAGGTACAGGCTAACCAGAGCTCAAATCCTATCTTGGGAAGTTCTCATTAGGGAAGAGTTGCAATGAGCTACTTGTCAGAACTTTTCCCTCACCCCAACATTCCAGCTTCTGACAGCTCTGTGGTACTATGCCACCAGGGGGTTCCTGCAGATTGGGGAGGGCTATGACCTCAGTGTGACTGCTGTCTAAGGGTGTCCATTCAGTAGCAGCAGCACTCCTGTGCCATTACCACACTTTCTTCCAGTTTCCAAGAATGCAGGAAGAGATCCATAGAACCAACCAGGGCTTCCATCAACTCATAGACCCAGGAATTCCTCGAGGCATAGGAGCTATCGATGGCACCTTGATCCCCATCCAGCTGCCATCCTGTGATGACCCTGTCTTCTTGTGCAGGAAACGGTATGCTGTCCTGAATGTACAGGTTGTGTATTATGCCCACAGTCTGATCACTGATGTCATTGCCAAATGGAGTAGCAGCACACATGATTCATTCATATGGGCAAACTCTTCTCTCTACACACTGGCCAACAATAGGGAATTTGGAGGTTGCTGGCTACTTGGTGATGGTGGTTAGCCCCTCTGCTCCTTCCTGTTCACCTCTTTTGGCAACCCACAAAGTGAACCAGAGGAGAGGTACAACACCACTCATGCTGAGGCCCAGAATGTGGTGGAACAGACCATCGGGATGTGGAAAATGCACTTCCACTGCATCCACAGATCCTTGGCTGGTCCCAGATTCTCCCCAAGCAGAAGCTGTGCAGCAGTGGTGGTCACTACAATATTGCACAATATTACAGTCATGGCCAAAGCAAAGATTCCAGCCATAGAGGAAATTGAGGAGCAGGAAAAACAGGAACAGCAACATGTGGTGCCAGAGCCAGCACCAGGGCAGAAGCAACATAAGGCAGGAGTTGATGCCAGAAGGCAATTTATTTTAAATGCTTTCATTTAAATTATTTAACCTGCCTGAGACAACAAATTTAAGTTTATTTTCACTGGTTTCTTTACTCCCATGAATAACTCCCATGAACATTAATTTTTTTTTTTCCCATTTCTGGTTGAGAGTACACTGTACACATTCTGGCTGCCACTTCTCACCAGAGCTTTTTATTTTATTTTCCCTTTTGTTTTTCTTTTTTGTGTTTTGTGTAGTTTGATGATTATTTGTTTGAGTGTTTTGTCCGCCGGTTGTGGTGTAGCTCCAGACCCAGTTTTGGGTGTCGGTTCCCTCCAGGCCTTGGTGCACCATGGGTGATGCCTATGCTCCTCGCTATGGACTGCAGTGAGCTCGTTGCTCTTTTAACATCAGGGTTGTCCAGCACTCTGTGCGGCGGTGCTTTTGTGCTTGGCGCGGTGTTCCAAGTGATGCGTTGCGGTGGCTGTGCAGGTGGTTTGGGACAAACCAGTGCTCTGCGTGGCGGTGCTTCTGTGCTCACTTTGTGGATCCATGGCGCAGTGTTGCCTGGCGGCATCGAGGCTGCTGTGCAGGCGGTGTGGGACTTGTTTTCATGTGCCTTTTGGTGGGACTGTGGCTGCTACACTACTGGAATGACATCCTGACTTTTGTTTGGTGAACTTTTTTTTCCTTTCCTTTTGTTGTAAAGTGACCTTGGGTATGAGAGAGGTTCTATATAAATTAAATTTATTTATTATTATTATTAATAACACCCATGGATTTGGAAACCATTTTTGATACCACATTGACTTTTCTATAGTCCACATAGAACCGGACCAAACTGTTGGTCTTGCTAACCAAGGCCACCACGCTGCTTCAGTCACTGTGTGACTCCTCAATTACTCCCATCTCAAGCCTAGCCTAGATTTCATTCCAAACCACATTTTTCTTGTGCTTGGGGAACCGATACAGGTGGCTACACACCACCACCTCTGGTGGAGTCTTGATGTGGTGCTCTATGAGGTCAGTGTGACCAGGGAGGGGCGAGAACAAATCACAGAATTCCTCCTGCAACCTGATAACTTGTGCTCTCTGGGATGGTGAGAGGTGGTCTCCACAGGGGACCAGAATGAATTGGGCTGCAACTGTTGGACTTACCTTTGGTCCCAGCTCTGCCCTCTCTGGAACTACTGTGGCCAGAACAACAGGAACCTCCTCTCTCCATGGTTTTAGGAGATTGAGGTGGTAAATTTGAAATGTCACCTCTATCTGGACATCTGACTTCATCGTCAACTTCCCCGATTCACCATGTGACCTCAAAGGCCCCTTGCCACTGAGAAACCTGAAAGATCTCTGGTTATAGGATCCTAGCCAAGTACAGGTCTTCAGTGATAGTTATCCATGTAGGAGCTAATGATATATGCCTTTGTCAGTCTGAGGTTACTAAGAGTAACTTTGTAGAGGTGTTTAAATTAGCGAAGGTGATGTCTGATGCTGTAGTATGCTCTGGCCCCATCCCAGTGTGGTGTGGTGATGTAGCTTACAGCAGGTTATGTTTGCTGAACTGCTGGTTGTCCAGGTGGTGCTCTGAAAGCAATGTGGGCTTTATAGATAATTAGCATAGTTTAG
The DNA here is from genome assembly GCF_027579695.1 of Neoarius graeffei. Taxonomy (NCBI): domain Eukaryota; kingdom Metazoa; phylum Chordata; class Actinopteri; order Siluriformes; family Ariidae; genus Neoarius; species Neoarius graeffei. The sequence goes on along the minus strand of NC_083570.1, from coordinate 121,313,902 downwards.
AGGACAAACCGGGCCTGTTAGGGCAGGACATTATCCATCCCACTCGGGAAGGTGCTGCTCTCATTTCTTGCAGCATAGCTCATAGTCTCAGAACAGGCCTAGTTAACTTCTTTTTTTTTTTTTTTTTTTTTTTTGATTAACATTTTTATTGATTTCAAAAATTTAAAACATACAAAGTACACAATTACACAAAACAACACTCACTCTAACACAGAAAAAAGAAAACAATGACATAGAAAATAAAATAAATAAAATAACACATTGATAACCTAAAAAAAAAAAAAGGAAAAACAACAACAAAAAAGGAGGGAGGCCGCACTAGGGAGTTACATGAGTGTCTTACGTTTGCCACAGCAAAAGGGAGGGGGGTGGCAGTAGGGTCTGCAGCATTCTCAACCATCAGTGTTATTTATATAATGTAAGAATCCTCGCCATTTGTAGTAATACCAGTCTGGTCTGTTCAATTGGTCAAAAGACACTTTTTCATATGCCGCCACCGTGGCAAGGGCAGTGTGCCATTCTATGATTGAAGGTGCATGTACAGATTTCCACTGCTGCATTATGAGTTTTTTACCAAGCATAATGGCTGTCTGGACCCACTCTGCATAGACAGCGGGAAGACAATCTTCTACAACGGATGGGTCGCCTAGTACAAATAAACGCATACAAAACGGCACTTCTTCGCCAATAATTTTCTCTATACATTCATGAATAGCTGTCCAGAACTGCTGGATTTTGGGGCAACCCCATAACATGTGAATTAACGTCCCATCCTCTGTACATTTCCAACACGTTGGGTCGGCTGTCAGCTTAGCTTTGAAAAGTTTTGTGGGAGTCCAGTACATCCGATTGATTATTTTAAACTGAACAAGTCTTGTGCGTGAGTTACGTGCCAAATTCTTTAAATTGTGTATTACATCTTTCCACTCGTCATCTGAAAAAGTTACATCTAGATCCCTTTCCCATACTGCCTTCAATGCAAGCATAGAGTGCTGTTTTTCTAACAGCATTGAGTAGTATACAGATGCTTCATGCCCCATTCCATATCGTTTTATAATCTGAGAGGGGATGTCTGCACTAAAGGGAGCTGATGAGGTCTTAAATGTGTTCTTTAAGAGACTGTGTATTTGCATGCATCTCCAGTAGTTACGTTTCTGTAAATGAAATTCAGTCTGTAGGTCAGCAAAAGATTTGAGAACTTGCCCCTCATAAAAATGGCCTATTGTTAGAATACCATTCTGTACCCATTCTTTCCAATAGAGTGAGGATTTCCCTATCCGCAAACATGGATTGTACCACACACTAGATGAACTGTTTAAAAAAGGATTAAAATCAAGAATTTTTGCAACTTTCCTCCAGACTTCTTTAAGACATGAGATGACAGGATGATTCTGAGCAGTTGGGGGAAGTGAGGCTGATAAATACAAGTTCAAATTAAGATCAGAGCAATAGTGAGCCTCAGCCGAAAACCACGGTGGAGCTCTTTCTGGTAGGAGAGACCATTGTGCCAAATGACGCAAACAGAAAGCATAATGATAAAGCAAAAGGTTGGGAATTCCAAGACCCCCCTGGCCAACTTTGAATTGAAGTTTTTTAAGTCAGATTCTTGCTCGCTTTCCATTCCACAAGAAAGCATTACACAACTGTTCAAACCTACGAAACAAGGTAATTGGAAGAGTTACTGGCAGAGACTGTATAATATAGTTGAATTTAGGAGCTACTGTCATCTTCAAAACATTAGCTTTGGCCCACAAGGACAGATGCAGGGGAGACCACCTTTCAATGTCTAATTTAAATTTCTCTACTAGGGGTTCCATATTCACTTTCATGATGTCTGATATTTCAGGTGGAAACAGTATTCCAAGGTATTTGATGCCTTGACTGGGCCACCTAAAGTCAGCTGGATGAAACAATGTTTTTGGACAGTATGATGTCAAAGCAAGAGCTTCACACTTTGACCAATTAACTTTATAACCAGAGAGTCTGGAGAATGAATCAATCGGGGAAAGTAAAGTAGGGATGGAGATTTCAGGTTGTCTGACAAAGGTCAAAATATCGTCGGCATACAGCATGATCTTATGAGTCGCAGGGCCTAGAGATGTACCCATAAATTCAGGCTCTGCGCGAATGGCACCTGCCAGAGGTTCTAAGGCCAGAGCAAAGATGGCTGGCGAGGCAGGATCACCCTGCCAAGTGCCCCTGTGTAGCCTGAAATCGGGGGAGATGAGGCCGTTGGTCATTACGGCAGCCGCCGGTGTTTTATAGACTAGACGCAGAAGATCAAGAAACTTTTCTCCAAAGCCCATGTGCTCAAAAACCAGAAAGAGGTACCCCCACTCGACCCTGTCAAACGCCTTCTCAGCGTCCAGAGACAGGGCCGCAGTGGGGGCCCCGTCATCCCTAACCGCCCACATTATGTCTATCAGACGTCTCAAGTTATCAGCAGAGTAGCGATTGCGTATGAAACCAACTTGATCAGGATGGACCAGAGAAGGAACAACCTTGTTGAGTCTGTTAGCAATGATTTTAGAAAAAATACGGCTATCATAGTTCGTCAAAGATATAGGCCTATAACTGCGACAATCAGTGGGTTCCTTTTCCTTCTTCAAAATTAATTTAATAACAGCTTGTGATAATGTAGGTGGAAATTTACCTTTATCAAGAGAGTCCATGTACATATCTAACATAAGCGGAACCAGTTCGTTAGCATAGCTCTTATAGAAGTCTGCTGTAAAGCCGTCAGGGCCAGGTGCTTTACCAATAGGCAGGGATTTAATTACTTCCTGAATTTCAGTAGCTGTTATTGGCATGTCTAAAAATTGTTTCTGATCAAGTGTTAAAGATGGAAGATCCAAACCATTTAAAAAGGATTCAATTTCCGCCCTGCCTGCATTTGATTCAGAGTTATATAGATGTTCATAAAACACTTTAAAAGTGTTATTAATGTCAGTAGGGTTTGTACATAGCACCCCCTGCTGGTCACATATGGCAGGTATAGTACTATATGCTTCTTGTTGTTTTATGTAGTTGGCTAACATACGTCAGGCCTTATCACCACCTTCAAAGAATCTTTGCCTGGCTCTAAATAGTGAAAATTCCAGTTTCTGAGATAATAAAGAGTCGTACTTGTATTTAAGCTGGGTGAGTACACGTAGGTTACTGTCTGACATGTTGGCTTTAAAAATTGTTTCTGCTTTTTTCACCTCTGTCTCCAAATTAACAAGTTCTGCTGCTTTTTCCTTCTTTTTATGAGAAGCGTATTGAATGATGAACCCCCTAAGGACAGCCTTTAATGCTTCCCAGGTGGTACCTGGGGAAGGAGATGTTGGAATATTTGTTTCTTTAAACAGGCTAATCTGCTCCTCCAACTGTAACTTGAAAGACACATCTTTAAGTAGAGAAGAATTGAATAGCCATCTCTTGGATCTGTATATTTTATTTGGTTGTTGTATGGTAAGGGAGATGTCTGCGTGATCCGATATTAAAATGGAGCCTATGGCGCATGCCTCTGTATACGGGATAAGAGAGTGAGAAATTAGAAAGTAATCAATCCTGGTATATACTTGATGATGGGCAGAATAAAAAGTATAGTCTCTTCCATTCGGATTTAGTAGTCTCCATATGTCCACTAAGCCCATGTCTTTACAAATATTAACCAAAATATCCACAGATTTACGCTGTTTCAAGTTTGATGGGCGACTACGATCCAAGACCATGTCAAAAACCTGATTGAAGTCTCCTCCAATAATGACTGGGTAGTCCTGTCCATTCCGAGTCTCTGCTATTTTACATTCTAGATTACCAAAGAAAGACGGATCATCCAAATTTGGGGCATATATATTTACAAGAATATATGGTTGTCCACTAATTTCAGCCAGCATAATGATCATTCTCCCCTGGTCATCCATGTACAGCTTGTTATTTCGAAATTGTAAATGTTTATGAACTAGTATTGTTACCCCTTTGCTTGCACTAGAGCCCACTGAGTAATATACATGCCCAACCCAATCCCTCTGTAATTTTTTGTCTACTTCAGGAAGGTGAGTCTCTTGGAGGAAAGTGATATCACATTTTTTAGTTTTCAATGCATTAAGTATTTTTCTCTTCACCAGCTGACCCAAGCCCTTCACATTCCAACTACAGAACCTCCACCCCCGTTTATGATCATCACAGTTGCTCATGCATTACACTTATAGATAAGCAGTGACTTAGTGCGGCCTCAAAACAAAACATAAAAACACAGGTAAAAATACAATTACACATAACAAACACTAGAGTATACACTCTAACTAGAGTGCAGAACTACTCCACTAAACACCCAACTAAATGTCCGTGAACACTCACTTTCAAGGCTGCTCAAACTTCCATACCATCAAAAAAACAACAGAAAAGCCCCACTACAAACATAAACATCCCCTCGCATAAAGTTTCCTTTCCCATCAATAAAGTAATCAGAAGCACAAAACATAAATGGAATACGGTTTATGGCTCCCATCCATCAGTGACTGACTCAAAAAAATAGCCTAACTGTTTAAGACCCCAGTAAGCATTATCAAAATCTCCTTCAAATAAAAAAAGAGGGCAACAGTAACATTTCTTTTTCCATTTAGTAGGCTAATTAAGGTGCATAAAAACATGAATGTTACAAAAATATTTATAACTCCCACCTCCCAGTGACTAACTCAAAAAATAGTCATTGAGCCCTTATACTTTATGATCAAAATCCACTTCAAAGAAAAGATTAGCAGTATATTATAACAGTCCACTCAAAAAGTTTTCCAAATGTAAACATAAACGTCCTGCAACTGCTAACCAGTTATTTGTTATCCAAGCTTTGTCAAGGCATCAGACTTACATCCGATTGATGAATTCCATGGCTTTGCCCGCGTCATCGAAGTGCCGATCTTCCTCATCATCCTCAGGGAAGATTTTCAGCGTCGCTGGATAGGCAAGCACGAACCTTATGTTGCGCTCCTTCAGCTTCTGCTTACAGTCTCTAAACTTCTGACGTTTCTTCTCCACCGTTTTAGTGTAGTCCGGAAAGATGTTAATGTTGTTGTCATCCCAGGTTAGTTGCCCCTTCTCTCTCGCCACCGTTTGAATATGAGACACGTCTTGAAAGTTCAAAAACCTGGCTATGATAGCCCTCGGTGGGCGGCCCTCAATATGCGCCGCCAATGTATGATGTGCGCGTTCAATGATGAGCCCCTTCGGAAAGTCTGTACCCAGAATCTCCGGTAGCACCCATTCCAAAAATCTGGCAGCATTACCCCCTTCACATCCTTCTGGAAATCCACGAATTCTCAAATTGTTGCGCCTGCTCCTCGCCTCCAAATCATCCACCAGTTTCTGCAGCGCCACTAGCTCCGACACAAGGGCAGGAGGATTAGCTATGAAATTTTCAGTGGCATCCTCAAGGGAGGAAAGCCTAGCCTCTACGTTGTCTAGACGTTCGGAATACACTTCCAGTTTCTCGTTTATAGCTGCAGTTGTCTGTTTGATCTCTGCAAGCGTCTTCTTCTGAGTAGCGTCCATCTGCTTCAAAAGTTGATGCATGTTGGCTACCTCCGCTGCCAGTGGATCAGTGGGTCTAGGAACACCATCTTTGTCAGTGCTAGCATGAAGTTTTTCGCCGTCGACACCTTTGGGTTTACTAGACTTGCTTCGAGTGTCTATTGTCGATTGGGATGACATAATAGTAGGCGAGGGTTACCCACATTGTAAAAGTTGCAGGTTAGTAGCGGTAATATAAATTAAAATAAATGTTAAGATGGTATCTGGAGCTCTCGTCTAAGCAGCCATTCCCCAGCGAACGTCACGTGACCGGCCTAGTTAACGTCTGACAATCCAGAGCCAAGGCCAGGGAGCAGACAAACAGGCTAAACCCACTGTCTGCTAGCTGCACAGAGTTGTCACTCAGGGTCCACTACATTGAGACTGTGTCTGTTCCCAGAGATAAATAAAAAAGTAGAAATACTGAGTTTGTTCCAGTAATCTAACTAATATAAAATTAGTTTATACTGATTGTATAGCCACTGCCAGCACCTTTAATCTAAACATAGGACTATGAAATATTAGATCTCTTATGCATAAAGCACTAATTGTTGTCAGGGTGCAGGCACTTATGGATGTATGTGCAGGGAAGAGCGGGGAAGTAAACTGAACCCCAAGCCAAATCGTAAGACGAGAATTGAAGTCGAGAATCCAGGCAGGGGTAGATTGATCAGCAAACAGAACAATGAGGACAGGACTAAATAGCGAGGTCAAGAAACGGGAAACAAGGTCGAGAAAACTAGAGAGCAAACAGAGAGAACAAATGGCTTGGTGTGCAGGAGTGAACACTGGACAATACTTCGCTTCTGGGCTGTGTGAGAGACGGGCTGATGACTGATGTAATGAGAGATAGTTGCAATTAATATTCAGGTGACAGGATGCGCTGTGAGCCTTGGGAGCTGTAGTTAAGAGCGCCCATGTTTGTAGTCCATTTCGAGCTGTTGATCTCAATGTTGTTACTGACAATTGTTAATGGTCTTATTACTGATCAAGGGTTTAATGTGCTGTGTTTCACAGAAACATGGATTAAGCCAAGCGAATATGTAGCAATAAATGAAGCGAGTCCTCCTGGATATAGTTATATGCACCAGCCTCAACTAACTGGTCGAGGAAGAGGTGTTGTGTGTGTGTTTTTTTTTTTTTTTTGTTTGTTTGTTTGTTTTTTAATAATGATTATCTAGTCATGACACAAAAACCTGGTTATAAATCCAATACATTTGGAGTTATTCATACGAACATAACATATGTAGGCTCAAAAAATAAGTCTACTCAGTCAAATCTGTTATTTATTATTTGCATAAGTTCCATACGGTATTTCTGTTGTTAAAAGTGCTAGACAAACTTGAATTGAGAGAGAGAGGAGGTTAGTGACAGCACAGACACAGGAGGAGAAAGGGGTGAGGAGACACGCGGACAGGCACGAGTGCAGGGAGCAGGGAAGTTGGCCCCTGTCTCTGTGGGGCTGAGGTAGGGAAGGGGCGAGGAGAGGGAGATGGAGAAAGTGAAAGTGAGAGAGACAGAGAGAGAGAGAGAGAAGCTGCAGGAGTACCTGCTCCCTGAAATGCCATCAGGTGGTCCTCTGCCAGCTCTGAGAGAACTTTGACTCTAGTTTGCTGTTTAGAGCTTCAGAATGTGTTAGAATTACCATCGACTGACTGTCTTGGGACATCAGAAGGTGCTAGGTTTTCTACGGTTATCTTTTTAGGTTGAGGTGTGAAGCCTCCAGGACTGCTCTTTGTGTTTCAATATTTTCTGGCAATATTTTCTGGGCCTCACACACCCACACCCACACATACACACAACCCCAGACACACACACACACACACAGCCAGATAAACACACACACACACACACACACACACCTGAGAGACACACCCAGGCTCTCACATACACACAGCCCCAAACATATGACTGTTTCAGCTTGCTACAATTATTTGAGATCATGCTGAAATTGTTGTCTTATTTTGCATGAATTTATGATTTTATTATCTTTGGGAGGTATTTTAACATTAAGCTCCTTTAAGCTGAGCCTAAGTACACTTTGAGTTTACATGCTTAGAGGAGTTCATGTGTATGTCATCTTGCATTCACCACCACTGATTTTTATTGTAAAGGCATTTCATATGACAAACACAGACCCGACATTAAGTAGTAAAACCCTTAAAATGTCATATGGTAAATGCTCATATGTCTGTTTTCTTTTGAAAAATAGTGTGGAATATGTTTTAGCCAGGGTGGCATGGTGGTGTAGTGGTTAGCACTGTCACCTCACAGCAAGAAGTTTCTGGGGTCAAGCCCAGGCGCCAACAAGGGCCTTTCTGTGTGGAGTTTGCATGTTCTCCCCGTTTCTGTGTGGGTTTCCTCTGGGTGCTCTTTTCCACCACAGTCCAAAGACATGCAGGTTAGGCTAATTGGTGACTCTAAATTGACTGACTGTAGGTGTGAATGGTTGTTTGTCTCTGTATTAGCCCTATGATAATCTGGCGACTTGTCCAGGGTGTACCCCACCTCTCATCCACAGTCAACTGGGATAGGCTCCAGCTTGCCTGCGACCCTGTACAGGATAAGCGGCTACAGATAATCGATCGATGGATGGATGTTTTAGCCAGTGAGAAGTCCCATATTGGGCAGGCAATCAGAAGTTGGTGTTTCAAACAAAGAAAGTCCATTCAAAGTCCATTGTTTAAAGGTGGTCCTGGGGGGGGGGGGGGGGGGACTCCCAAAAAGGGACTTGACTTAAAAACTGGCAACAGAAGTTCAGAGGTCAGTGTTTTTCCAGGAATCACTCATGCTTGCATTGTTTCTGTGCAATTAAAGCATTTAAGGCAACTTCTTTTGGGTAAGTATATTTTTTGGCAACTTTTGAGGTACAGATTTCCACAACACAGCAGGACCGCCTCCTCCAGCAATACCGCTCAGTGATACTGAATCCACAATGATGTCTCGCTCAACAGTTGGGCAATTGACTAAATATTTGTGGAAATTTATCAGTTCAAGCCAAACAGGAATGAATCTACTGAAATCGCTAATTTGAGTACTGTGTGAAACAATTGCCAAAGAAATGGTAAAGCACAGCCATGAATGAATGTGGTGACAAGGCCAAAGAAAAATAAAGAATCTAAAATCGTGCTGGTTTTTGTTTTGGTTTTTTTGGCAGTGATGCAAATGACTTGTTTAAAAATGTATCAATCTGCACGTGTGTCATTTTAGAGGACAGGTGAGTTTGCATTACAGGTCGATACAGATTTCTTTTATTTGAATGGAATCCATCAAAACAGGCAAATATTATCTAAGCAAAAAAACTAAACTGAAGAAGGAGGTTTGTAATCAGAAAATCGTCACAGATGCCTGGCACTCAGCTATCTGTACTCACTTTCAGCATGTAATTCAACATTGTGTCTGTAAGGAACAAATCAAAAGCCACCTTAAAATGATAGTGAAGGAACTGAAAAAGAGACGCACACAACTTCCAGCAGAACAGATAAGCAGAAAATAAGGTGAACTCAGTGTTGAGATTTTGTTTTTCTGCTCTATCAAGCATAACTGACAAGGGAGATCTCAAGCACGAACTACACAACAGAGATGTAATTGTAGAGACATTAAAAACAAAAGTGCAGCCTTCTCCTGTCCCCTGAAACACCACCCACGCTGACCTCATAGCCTACGCCGGAAACCTCATAGCCCACCCCGAGGCCCTCATCACAACCCACCCATAGGCCCTTATCATAGCCCAAACTAGAGTGTGGTGTCATGATGTGATTTAAAAATGTAACATCATCTCATCCCATAGCTATAACACACTCTTGAATATGAATATATACTCATGTTTGTCTTACAAGAAACTAAGAAACATCTTGGAACAGCTGTGTCTGTGTCAGTGACTGCTCCAGGATATCCATGAGGCAGAATCTGTTAGGCAGCAGAGGTCTACATTCCTGGATTATACTTTGGCAATTCAACCTCTTTTGTTACAGACAGATCAAAACTGATCAACAGGGTAACTTCAACACCTTATGGAAAATTACTGAGCAGGATAGCCAAAAGAAAGAACAGATATGCAAGCAAAGATACGTTTCAAGAAATGTAACTCAAAACTGGGAATCCAGCTGTGCAAGCATGCTAAAGAAAAATCTCATCTCATTATCTCTAGCCGCTTTATCCTGTTCTACAGGGTTGCAGGCAAGCTGGAGCCTATCCCAGGTGACTACGGGCAAAAGGAGGGGTACACCCTGGACAAGTCGCCAGGTCATCACAGGGCTGACACATAGACACAGACAACCATTCACACCTACGGTCAATCTGGAGCCACCAGTTAGCCTAACCTGCATGCCTTTGGACTGTGGAGGAAACCAGAGCACCCAGAGAAAACCTACGCAGACACGGGGAGAGCATGCAAACTCCACATAGAAAGGCCCTCGCCGGCCGCTGGGCTCGAACCCAGGACCTTCTTGCTGTGAGGCAACAGTGCTAACCACTACACCACCCCAGATGACAAATTATGGAATGCATATTTGTCAACATTTCCTTCAAATATTTGCATGCGCGCACACACACACACACACGCACGCACACATAGCATAAAGGGTTTGTCATCTACCAGTGATAGTAGTGTGGCCACATCCACTAACAGGGCATCTGACAAACTGAGAGCACCTGACCTGTCCTTTGCTTAAGCAGTTGGAGGAAAACCGTCAAATGTTAAATGCAGGAGCATCAGAGACATCAGTGCATTTTAATATATGAAATTTAATATGCATAATTTTTGGAAGATGAACATCAGAATTCTCATATTTTCAGCATTGTTGTGCGTCACCTGTTTGTTGCTGTACTGCCTCATTGTTGGTCTGGGTAGCTCAATACATATCTTTCCAGTGAAGATAGAATGTTCCAGTGAAGTCCAGTGTATAAAAAATGATTCATGGTTCGGAGAGCGCTACGACAGCCGGGTGCCAAAACTTATGAACAGGAGAAACAGCAATCTTGGCACTCTCACACTTGACTGGTGGCTGGTAAGAATGAATGAATCCATACTGCTCTTTTTTTGTTTATTTGATTGTTATTTTTTGTTTCTTATCTCTGTGTGTGTGTGTGTGTGTGTGTGTGTGTGTGTGTGAGAGAGAGATCGATATCTACAAAATGCTGGATTATTTTTATATTCCACTTGGTACGTTTTCTTGCTGGTACAGTTAGCTGGATTGAATTGAACTAAATTGGGCTGCTAAAAGGGAAGCTATTACGCTGCATTGGGGAAGGGAACCTGAAAAGGAACAAGCATAGCATTGTCACGATTCCTTTTCTGGAACTTTCCACAGCACCTAAGATGGCGCAACAACGAAGAGAAACTATGACAAATAAATGAAATCTGTTGCAGCTCCAAATAGTATTCACTTTTAACTGAAATTATGATTCAGTTGAATGTTACTTTTAGAGTGAAGATGTTTTAAATTTGTAAAAGTTTGTTTCTTTGCCAACTGATTTTGGCATCACTGGAAAAACAGCAAATTGAACTGCTATTCTTGACAGTAATAAATATCACCTGTCTATAGTTCTAGTCCCTGTGTGATTAGTGGGTAAAAGTACATTTTAACTTAACTTGGTTTTATAAAGGGCAGAAATGTCATTTTAACCTCAAGTTGAGCTCTCATACACACACACACACACACACACACACACACATACCGTGTGTGTGTGTGTATATATATATATATATATACACACACACACACAACCCCAATTCCAAAAAAGTTGGGACAAAGTACAAACTGTAAATAAAAATGGAATGCAATGATGTGGAAGTTTCAAAATTCCATATTTTATTCAGAATAGAACATAGATGACATATCAAATGTTTACACTGAGAAAATGTATCATTTAAAGAGAAAAATTAGGTGATTTTAAATTTCATGACAACAACACATCTCAAAGTTGGGACAAAGCCATGTTTACCACTGTGAGACATCCCCTTTTCTCTTTACAACAGTCTGTAAACGTCTGGGGACTGAGGAGACAAGTTGCTCAACTTTAGGGATAGGAATGTTAACCCATTCTTGTCTAATGTAGGATTCTAGTTGCTCAACTGTCTTAGGTCCTTTTTGTCGTATCTTCCGTTTTATGATGCGCCAAATATTTTCTATGGGTGAAAGATCTGGACTGCAGGCTGGCCAGTTCAGTACCCGGACCCTTCTACGCAGCCCTGATGCTGTAATTGATGCAGTATGTGATTTGGCATTGTCATGTCGGAAAATGCAAGGTCTTCCCTGAAAGAGATGTCGTCCGGATGGGAGCATATGTTGCTCTAGAACCTGGATATACCTTTCAGCATTGATGGTGTCTTTCCAGATGTGTAAGCTGCCCATGCCACATGCACTAATGCAACCCCATACCATCAGAGATGCAGGCTTCTGAACTGAGCGCTGATAACAACTTGGGTCGTCCTTCTCCTCTTTAGTCCGAATGACATGGTGTCCCTGATTTCCATAAAGAACTTCAAATTTTGATTCGTCTGACCACAGAACAGTTTTCCACTTTGCCACAGTCCATTTTAAATGAGCCTTGGCCCAGAGAAGACGTCTGCGCTTCTGGATCATGTTTAGATATGGGTTCTTCTTTGAATTATTGAGTTTTAGCTGGCAACGGCGGACGGCACAGTGAATTGTGTTCACAGATAATGTTCTCTGGAAATATTCCTTTGCCCATTTTGTGATTTCCAATACAGAAGCATGCCTGTATGTGATGCAGTGCCATCTAAGGGCCCGAAGATCACGGGCACCCAGTATGGTTTTCCGGCCTTGACCCTTACGCACAGAGATTCTTCCAGATTCTCTGAATCTTTTGATGATATTATGCACTGTAGATGATATGTTCAAACTCTTTGCAATTTTACACTGTCGAACTCCTTTCTGATATTGCTCCACTATTTGTTGGTGCAGAATTAGGGGGATTGGTGATCCTCTTCCCATCTTTACTTCTGAGAGCCGCTGCCACTCCAAGATGCTCTTTTTATACCCAGTCATGTTCATGACCTTTTGCCAATTGACCTAATGAGTTGCAATTTGGTCCTCCAGCTGTTCCTTTTTTGTACCTTTAACTTTTCCAGCCTCTTATTGCCCCTGTCCCAACTTTTTTGAGATGTGTTGCTGTCATGAAATTTCAAATGAGCCAATATTTGGCATGAAATTTCAAAATGTCTCACTTTCGACATTTGATATGTTGTCTGTTCTATTGTGAATACAATATCAGTTTTTGAGATTTGTAAATTATTGCATTCCGTTTTTATTTACAATTTGTACTTTGTCCCAACTTTTTTGGAATCAGGGTTGTGTGTGTATGTCTCATCTCATTATCTCTAGCCGCTTTATCCTGTTCTACAGGGTCGCAGGCAAGCTGGAGCCTATCCCAGCTGACTATGGGCGAAAGGCGGGGTACACCCTGGACAAGTCGCCAGGTCATCACAGGGCTGACACATAGACACAGACAACCATTCACACTCACATTCACACCTACGGTCAATTTAGAGTCACCAGTTAGCCTAACCTGCATGTCTTTGGACTGTGGGGGAAACTGGAGCACCCGGAGGAAACCCACGCGGACACGGGGAGAACATGCAAACTCCACACAGAAAGGCCCTCGCCGGCCCCGGGGCTCGAACCCAGGACCTTCTTGCTGTGAGGCGACAGCGCTAACCACTACACCACCGTGCCGCCCGTGTGTGTATGTATATTTTATATATATATATATATATATATATATATAGTGCCTTGAAAAAGTATTCATACCCCTTGAACTTTTTCACATTTTTCCACCTTACAACCACAAACTTAAAAGTTTTTTATTGAGATTTTATGTGATAGACCAACACAGAGTAACACATAATTGTGAAGTGAAATGAAAATGGTCTTCAAAATTTTAAACAAATAAAAATCTGAAATGTGATGTGCATTAGTATTCAGCCCCCCTGCGTCAATACTTTGTAGAGCCACCTTTTGCTGCAATTACAGCTGCAAGTCTTTTGTGGTATGTCTCTACCAGCTTTGCCCATCTAGACACTGAAATTTTTGCCCATTCTTCTTTGCAAAATAGCTCAAGCTCAGCCAGATTGGATGGAGAGCATCTGTGAACAGCAATTTTCAAGTCTTGCCACAGATACTCAATGGGATTTAGGTCTGGACTTTGACTGGGCCATTCTAACACATGAATATTCTTTGATCAAAGCCATTCCATTGTAGCTCTGGCTGTATGTTTAGGGTCATTGTCTTGCTGGAAGGTGAATCTCCTTCCCAGTCTCAAGTCTTTTGCAGCCTCCAACAGGTTTTCTTCCAGGATTGCCCTGTATTTAGCTCCATCCATCTTCCCATCAACTCTGACCAGCTTCCCTGTCCCTGCTGAAGAAAAGCATTCCCATAGCATGATGCTGCCACCACCATGTTTCACAGTGGGGATGGTGTGTGCAGGGTGATGAGCAGTGTTAGTTTTCCGCCACACATAGGGCTTTGCATTTAGGCCAAAAAGTTCACCTTTGGTCTCATCTGACCAACGCACCTTCTTCCACATGTTTGCGGTGTCCCCTACATGGCTTCTGGCAAACTGCAAATGGGACTTCTTATGCCTGTCTTTCAACCAGGGCTTTGAACCGGTTCAAGGAACGAAAACGAAAACCGGGAACTTTTTCTATTTCACATGGAACAGAAATGAAACCAGAAACTTTATTATTTATGTTCCGGAACAGAAACGCTTATTAAAAATAATGGTAACCGGTTAATACCGGTTTTTATTTCGTTCCTCAAAGTTTCCGTAGCCTACAAATAAAGTCATTCTTCTCCTGCGCAAGTTTCTATGACCCGCTGGGGTTCACTTCCTGTGTGACGTTCGCTGACTGAATGGAGAGAGCGGGAAGGTGGACTACTATCACGTCTCCACGTGATAATAAGTAAGTGCATTACTCAGTGTCTGAGCAAAGAAGAGCCTGAACGTTGCAACCTCCCTATTGGCTGTTTGTAAAAATGTATCAATTGTTGCCCTTCCCACGGGAATCATCGCGGGCTCGAGAGATGAGACAGTTCATTGGTAGCAGAACAAAATGTCTGGACACAAATTGGGTTTTCAGAAAAGAAAAGAAAAGAAACGGAGGGTCGAAAATAGAAAAAAGGAGGCAGAAAATGCAAAACGAGTTTTAAGGTAGGACAAATGGTTACATTTTAAGGCAGCCCGCTGTGGCTGCAGGCTTTCAGTTGTGTCATTGAATGGTTACTTTACTGAGGCAGCCCGCCGTGGCTGCCTGCAGGCTTATTTATTATAGCCCATTTAGTTAAAATAGTTGATATAAAATGTTTAGTTATGTGATGGTTGTCCTGATTTAGACTGGTGTTTTTTTTTTTTGGGGGGGGGGGGGGGGGGGTTGCGCGATGTTGCACCCGGGTCCAGATTAGGGCAGAACCGGCCCTGGCTACATTTCAGGTGTAGTTTGTTTTATATATGTATGTACTTGCATAGATGTGTACTTGGTCTTCCAATATGGCACCTAACAAAATCTCGCGGCGCGGTGACGTCATGCGGTAGCCCTCTATAGGGCCTGACTAGCCTTTGGTAACACACTAAACGAATTATCTTTCATTTTTGGCACTTTCTGTTTGTGTAGATGGGAAGACATACTGAGAATCCAAATCGCCAACATTTGAAATAATTGTTTTGAATTATGTCTTGTCTTATTTAATGAAGGTTGTAATAGAATTAGCCTACATTTGGCTTAAGCTGGATGAGACAGAGACATAATTTTATAGCCATTTGTTAAACAGTTGACAGGGAACGTAATTAACCGTTCCGGGAACAAAATTTTTTTGTTCTAACCGGTTCGGGAACGTCTATTTAATGGTGGAACCCAAAACCGGAAACGTTAAAATTCCGTTTCTGTTTGGAGCGAACCAATAGGAAAAAAAAAACTCTGGTTCAAAGCTCTGCTTTCAACAATGGCTTTCTTCTTGCCACTCTTCCAAAAAGGCCAGATTTGTGGAGTGTACGACTTATAGTTGTCCTGTGCACAGATTCTCCCACCTGAGCTGTGGATTTCTGCAGCTCCTCCAGAGTGATCATGGGCCTCTTGGCTGCCTCTCTGACCAGTGCTCTCCTTGCTTGCTCTGTCAGTTTAGGTGGATGGCCATATCTTGGTAGGTTTGCAGTTGTGCCGTACTCTTTCCATTTTTGAATGATGGATTGAACAGTGCTTCTTGAGATGTTCAGAGCTTGGGATTTTTTTTTTATAACCTAACCCTGCTTTAAACTTCTCCAGAACTTTATCCCTAACCTGTCTGGTGAGTCCTTTGGTCTTCATGATGCTGTTTGTTCTTCAGTGTTCTCTAACAAACCACTGAGGCCTTCACAGAACAAGTGTATTTATGCTGAGAGTAAATTACACACAGAAGAACTCTATTAACTAATTAGATGACTTCTGAGAACAATTGATTGCACTGGATTGTATTTAGAGGTATCAGAGTACAGGGGGCTGAATACTAATGCACAGCACATTTTTCAGATTTTTATTTGTTTAAAATTTTGAAGACCATTTATCATTTAAATTTCACTTTACAATTATGTGCTACTCTGTGTTGGGGTGTGTGTGTGTGTGTGTGTGTGTATATATCTCGTCTCATCTTCATCTGCTTATCCGGGGCCGGGTCATGGAGGCAGCAGTCTGAGCATGGAAGCCCAAACTTCCCTCTCCCCAGACACCTTGGCCCGCTCCTCGGGAAGAACACCGAGGCGTTCCCAGGCCAGCCGTGAAACATAGTCCCTCCAGCGTGTCCTGGGTCTTCCCCGGGGCCTCCTCCCGGGGGGGACATGCCTGGAACACCTCCCCCTGGGTGTCCAGAAGGCATCTGAAAGAGATGCCCGAGCCACCTCAGTTGATTCCTCTCGATGTGGAGGAGCAGCGGCTCTACTCCGAGCTCCTCCTGAGTGACTGTGCTTCTCACCCTATCGCTAAGGGAGTGCCCAGCCACCCTGTGAAGGAAACTCATTTCGGCCGCTTGTATCCACGATCTTGTTCTTTCGGTCATTACCCAAAGCTCATGGCCATCAGTGAGAGTCAGAACGTAGATCGACCGGTAAATCTAGAGGTTTGCCTTTTGGCTCAGCTCCTTCACCATGACGGACCGGTAAAGCGACCATCACTGCAGAGGCTGCACCAACCCACCTGTCAATCTCACACTCTATCCTTCCCTCACTCATGAACAAGATCCTGAGATACTTAAACTCCTCCACTTGAGGCAGGACTTCTCCACCAACCTGGAGAGGGCAAGCCACCCTTTTCCGGTCGAGAACCATGGCCTTGGACTTGGAGGTGCTGATTCTCATCCCAGCCGCTTCACACTCGACTGCAAACTGCCCCAGTGCATGCTGAAGGTCCTGGTTTGAAGAAGCCAACAGGACAACGTCATCCACAAAAAGCAGAAAGGAAATCCTGTGGTTCCCAAACATGACTCTCTCTGGCCCCTGGCTGCGCCTAGAAATTCTGTCCATAAAATTATGAACAGAACCGGTGACAAAGGGCAGCCCTGCTGGAGTACAACATGCACTGGGAACAGGTCTGACTTACTGCCGGCAATGCAAACCAGACTCCTGCTCCATTCATACAGGGACTGGACAGCCCTTAGCAAAGAGCCCCGAACCCCATACTCCCGAAGCACCCCCCACAGAATACCATGAGGGACACAGTCGAATGCCTTCTCCAGATCCACAAAGCACATGTGGACTGGTTGGGAAAACTCCCATGAACCCTCGAGCACCCTATGAAGGGTATAGAGCTGGTTCAGTGTTCCACGACAGGACAAAAACCGCATTGTTCCTCCTGGATCTGAGGTTCGACTATTGGCCGAATTCTCCTCTCCAGTACCCTGGAGTAAACCTTCCCGGGGAGGCTGAGAAGTGTGATTCCCCTATAATTGGAGCACACTCTCCGGTCCCCTTTCTTAAAAAGAGGGACCACCACCTTGGTCTGCCACTCCAGAGGCACTGTCCCCAACAGCCACACAATGCTGCAGAGGCGTGTCAGCCAAGACAGCCCCACAACATCCAGAGACTTGAGATACTCAGGGCGGATCTCATCCACCCCCGGTGCCTTGCCACCAAGGAGCTTGCAAACCACCTCAGTGACTTCGGCTTGGGTAATGGACGAGTCCACCTCTGAATCATCTGCCTCTGCTTCCTCAATGGAAGATGTGATGGTCGGATAGAGGAGATCCTCAAAGTATTCCTTCCACCACCTGACAATGTCTCCAGTTGAGGTCAACAGCTCCCCACCTGCACTGTCAACAGTGTTGGTAGAGTATTGCTTCCCCCTCCTGAGGCGCCAGACGGTTTGCCAGAATTTCTTCGAGGCTGACCGATAGTCCTCCTCCATGGCCTCACCGAACTCCTCCCAGTTCCGAGTTTTTGCCTCTGCAACTGCCCGAGCTGCGGCACGCCTGGCCTGCCAATACCTGTCAGCTGCCTCAGGAGTCCCGGAAGCCAACATGGCCCAATAGGACTCCTTCAGCTTGACGGCATCCCTTACTTCCGGTGTCCACCACCGGGTTTGGGGATTGCCACCTTGACAGGCACCGGAGACCTTGCGGCCACAGCTCCGAACAGCCGTGTCTACAATGGAGGTAGAGAACATGGTCCACTCAGACTCAATGTCCCCCGCCTCCCTCGGAAGCTGGAAGAAGCTCTCCCGGAGGTGGGAGTTAAAGACTTCCCCGACAGAGAGCTCGGCCAGACGTTCCCAGCAGACCCTCACCATATGCTTGGGCCTGCCAGGTCTGTCTGGCTTCCTCCTCTGCCAGCGGATCCAACTCACCACTAGGTGGTGATCAGTTGACAGCTCAGCCCCTCTCTTCACCCAAGTGTCCACGACATAGGGCCGGAGATCAGATGAAACGACAACAAAGTCGATCACCGACCTCTGACCTAAGGTGTCCTGGTGCCATGTGTACTTATGGACACCCCTATGCTCGAACATGGTGTTCGTTATGGACAAACTGTGACTAGCACAGAAGTCCAATAACAAAACACCACTCGGGTTCAGTTCGGGGAGGCCGTTCCTCCCAATCACGCCCCTCAAGGTGTCACTGTCATCGCCCACGTGAGCGTTGAAGTCCCACAGTAGAACAATGGAGTCCCCAGTCTGAGCACCTCTCAGTAACTCTCTCCCAGGGACTCCAAGACGACCGGATACTCTATACTGCTATTCGGCCCGTAGGCACAAACAACAGCAAGAGCCCTCTCCCCGACCTGAAGGCACAGAGAGGCGACCCTCTCGTTCAGTGGGGTAAACTCCAACACATGGCTGCTGAGCTGGGGAGCTATAAGCAAGCCCATACCAGCTTGGCGCCACTCACCATGGGTGACTCCAGAGAAGTGGAGAGTCCAGCCCCTCTTGAGGAGCTGGGTTCCGGAGCCCAAGTTGTGCATGGAGGTGAGCCCAACTATCTCTAGCCGGTACCTCTCAACCTCCCACACAAACTCAGGCTCTTTCCCCCCCAGCGAAGTGACATTCCATGTCCCAACAGCTAGCCACTGTGTTCGGGGATCAGGTCGTCAAGGCCCCTGCCTTCAACTGCTGCCCAATCCACACTGCACCGGCCCCCTACGGCTACCTCTGTGGGTGGTGAACCCACAGGAGTTTGGGCCCACATCAATGCTTTGGGTAGAGCCTGGCCAGGCCCCGTGGGCAATGGCCCAGCCACCAGGCACTCGCATACATGCCCCAACCCCTGGTGCTGGCTCCAGGGTGGGGCCCCGGCTGCGCCATACCGGGCAACGTCATGGTCCTTGTTCTTTAAATATCCATAAATGGTTTGGTGAACTGCTCTTGGTCTGGCCTGTCACCTAGGACCTGTCTGCCTTGGGAGACTCTAACAGGGGCATAATGCCCCCGACAGCATAGCTCCTAGGATCATTCAAGCGCACAAACCCCTCCACCACAATAAGGTGGCAGTTCTCGGAGGGGGATAGATATATATACCCCTCCTAGAACTGCCACCTTATTGTAGTGGAGGGGTTTGTGTGTGTGTATGTATGTGTGTGTGTATATATATATATATATATATCAGTGCCTTCCATGATCATTGTCCCCCTTTGTAAAGACTAGAAAAAAAAATCCACCTTTTGTTGGTCACTTCATCTCACACACAAAAAAAGAGAAATCCCACATTTAACTGAAACAAATTTATTCAAAGAGAAATAAGTCCCTCATCAAGAAATAATTATTTTCACGAAAAACATGTGCCGTTTTATTGGAAACCCTGGAAAATATAATGAACACAATGTAACTGAATCATGTTTCCCATTTAAATTGTCCATTTTTGAGTTGATTGGTGTGTGAAGGAACTTTCAAGATAATTTTGGAGGGCAGTATGTGTGTGCGCGCGCACGCATGCAGCTCTGGTTTTACTATTTATAGGTATGTGTTTGAGCAACATGAGTTTATTCCATAAACTACTGACATTTCCCCCAAATTCCACAGAAAAATATTGTTGCTTAGAGCACTTGGTTGCAGAAAATGAAAACTGGTCAAAATAACAAGAAAGATGAAGTGTTTTCAAACCTTGAATAATGCATAGAAATCAATATAATATTCAATTTTAAACAACACAGTACTAATGTTTGATCTTTGGATGAGTTCAGAAATCAAAATTTGGTAGAATACCCTGACATTTAATCACAGCTTTCATGCATCTTGGTATGTTCTCCACCAGTTTTTCACATTGCTATTGGGTGCAAAAATTCAATCAGCTCAGCTTTTTTGTTGGTTAGTGAACATCCATCTTCCTCTTGATCACATTCCAGAGGTTTTCAATGGGGTTCAGGTCTGGAGGTTGGGCTAGCCAGGACAGTGTCTTGATCTTGTGGTCCTCCATCTATGCCTTGATTGACTTGGCTGTGTGGCACGGAGCATGGTCCTGCTGGAAAACCCAATCCTCAGATTTAGGGAACATTGTCAGAGCAGAAGAAAGCAAGTTTTCTTTCAGGATAAGCTTATACATGGATTGCTTCATATGTCCTTCACAAACAAAAATCTGCCCCATTCCAGCCTTGCTGAAGCACCCCCAGATCATCACTGATCCTCCACCAAATTTCACAATGGGTGCAAGACACGGCGGCTTGTAAGCCTCTCCAGGTCTCCGTCTAACCAGTAGATGACCAGGTGATGGGAAAAGGCTGAAAATTGGACTCATCAGAGAAGATGACCTTACTCCAGTCCTCCACGATCTAATCCTTATGGTCTTTAGCCAACCTCAGCCTGACTCTTCTTTGCTTCACATTGATGAAGGGCTTTTTTTCAGCTTTGCATGACTTCTACCCCACCCACATCAGCCTGTTTCAAACCATCCATGCACTTAACCCCAGCTACCAGATGATTGGATCTGATAATCTCAAATGCATGTGTCAGCATTCACTTTTTCAGCACTTTGTGCGAGAGTAGCTCTTCTGTAGGATTGGACCAGATGGGCTAGCTTTCGTACCCCATGCAAATCAATGAGCCTTGTACATCCATGACCCTGTTGCCAGTTCACTGGTTGTCCTTCATTGGACCACTTTTGGTAGGTATTAACAACTGCATGGTGGCAACACCCCACAAGATGTGCTATTTTGGAGATGCTCATACCCAGTCATCTAGCCATCACAATTTGACTCTTGTCAGTCACTCAGATCCTTATGCTTGCCCATTTTTCCTACTTCCAACACATCAACTTTGAGAACTGACAGTTCTCTTCCTACCTAATAAACCCCACCCCTTGATAGGTGCCACTGTAACAGCACAATCAGTGTAATTCACTTTAACTGTCAGGTTTTTTTTTTTTTTTTTAATGGCTGATCAGTGTATATAAACCTACAATAACCCACAATATACAATAACCCACCTACAAGTAAAGTAACTGCACCCAAGGAGACAGTGACGATTTCGTTGGTCAGTAGCTGTGATCATGTGATAACAACCACCAACATTCAATTGAAAAACAAGCTGAAATATTGAAGGGGGGTGTAATGGTTCCCTACGTGTGGGGGGAGCACAGAGGACAGCAGGACAGAGATCAGGTGTAACAGAGGCTTTGTCACACTTTTCAGTCTAACAATCTGTGTTTCCAACACAGAGACACACACACACCAGCGTCTCATCCAGGGATGAGCTCCTCTGCTCTCGCTCTCCCTCCTTAAATAGGGCGTGGTCACTGGGAAGACACACACAAACACAGGTTAATTGCCGTCAGGTGTAGTGATTCTGCCACTTACCTTCCCTGACTCCGCCCTCCTGTTGCAGACCGGCACTTGACCACGCCCCCGCTGCCACATACCCCCACCACCCGACTCAGGCCGGGCAGCTGTCCGGCCTGCAGCCGACTCCCCCTGCCCTTGACGGGAGAGGAAGTCCGCCACAACCATCTGCGCCCCCGCCCTGTGGACCACCTTGAAATTGAAGGGTTGTAGTGCCAGATACCAATGGGTGATCCGCACGTTGGCATCTTTCATGTGGTGGAGCCACTGGAGGGGCACATGGTCCGAACAGAGGGTGAAAGGGCGCCCCAGCAGGTAGTAACGGAGGGCGAGGACCGCCCACTTGATCGCCAGACACTCTTTCTCGATCATGCTGTAGCGCCCCTCACTCACTGACAGCTTCCTGCTAATATACAGGACGGGGCGGTCCTCCCCCTCCACCTCCTGGGACAAAACCGCCCCCAGCCCTCTGTCCGACACATCGGTCTGCAACACAAAGGGGAGAGAAAAGTCAGGGGAGTGTAAAAGTGGCCCCCCACACAGTGCAGCCTTCACTTCAGAAAAAGCCTGCTGGCATTGCTCTGTCCACTGGACCAGATCTGGTGCCCCCTTTTTAGTGAGGTCAGTTAGCGGGCTGGTGATGTCCGAATAATTAGGGATAAACCTACAGTAATAGCCAGCCAGCCCCAGGAACTGTCTCACCCCCTTTTTGGTCTTGGGCCTCGGGCAGGCCGCAATCACTGCCGTCTTATTAATTTGGGGACGCACCTGCCCGTTGCCCAAATGGAAGTCCAGATACCGTACTTCCACCCACCCAATTGCACACTTCTTTGGGTTGGCTGTGAGCCCCGCTCGTCTCAGCGACCTAAGGATGGCCCTCAGATGTTCGAGGTGCCTCTGCCAGTCATTACAATAGATGATATCATCCAGATAGGTGGCCGCATAAGTGGCGTGAGGGCGGAGGACTCTGTCCATCAGCCACTGAAACGTAGCGGGCGCCCCAAACAGCCCAAACGGAAGGGTGACAAATTGGTGTAAACCAAACGGTGTGGAAAAGGCCATTTTTTCTTGGGATAGTGGAGTCAAGGGGATCTGCGCGCAGGTCCCTTTGTCAAATCCAGCGTCGAAATAAAAGCGAGCAGTGCCAAGTCGATCGAGCAACTCATCAATACGAGGCATCGGGTATGCATCGAATTTAGACACCACGTTGACTTTTCCATAGTCCACACAGAACCGGACCGACCCGTCGGCCTAGGGTACCAAGACCACCGGGCTGCTCCAGACACTGTGGGACTCCTCGACGATGCCCATTTCGAGCATGGTCTCCAGTTCTTCCCGAACCACCTTTTTTCTGTGTTCGGGTAACCTGTAAGGGCGGCTACGCACGACTACCCCCGGGGGCGTCTCTGTGGTGCTCTATGAGGTTGGTGCGACCAGGCAGGGGCGAGAACACATCCAAAAACTCGGTCTGCAACTGGGCGACCTCCGTGAGTTGGGTCGGGGAGAGGTGGTCTACACAGGGGACCGGAGAGGTGCGTGATGCCAATGCCCTCTTTTGAACCTCCGGTCCCAGCTCTGCCTTCTCCGGAACCACCGACACTAACGCCACGGGGACCTCCTCATTCCAGAGTTTAAGCAGGTTGAGGTGGTAAATTTGTAGTGCCCCACCCCTGTCCGTTCGCCTCACCTCATAGTCGACGTCCCCGACTCGCCATGTGACCTCAAAGGGCCCTTGCCACTTGGCGATCAATTTGGAGCTTGAAGTGGGCAACAGCACGAGTACTTTATCTCCTGATGTGAACTCCCTTAGGCACGTACCCTTGTTGTACAGGCAGGCTTGCCGTTCCTGGGCCTGCCGCAAATTCTCCTGAGTTAGGTGGGTGAGCGTGTGGAGTTTTGCGTGCAGGTCCATAACGTATTGAATTTCGTTCTTGCTTTGTGAAGGTCCCTCCTCCCAATTTTCCCGCAGCACTTCTAGGATGCCGCGCGGCTTGCGCCCATGTAATAATTCGAATGGGGAGAACCCCGTGGAGGCTTGGGGAACCTCTCGCACTGAGAACAACAAGGGTTCGAGCCACTTATCCCAATCACGTGCGTCCTCACTTACGAATTTTTTAATATTTTTGAGGGTGCGATTGAACCGTTCCACTAAACCGTCCGTTTGTGGGTGATGCACACTGGTGCGGATCGGCTTAATCCCCAATAACCCATACAGTTCGCGCAGTGTCCGTGACATGAATGTAGTGCCTTGATCAGTCAGAATCTCTTTCGGGATTCCGACTCGGGAGATAATGCGGAAGAGTGCCTCTGCAATACTGCATGCTGAGATATTGCACAGAGGCACTGCTTCCGGGTATCGCGTTGCATAGTCCACCAGAACTAATATAAAGCGGTACCCTCGTGCTGACCGATCTAATGGCCGGACGAGATCCATCCCAATTCTCTCAAACGGGGTCTCAATCAATGGAAGAGGGCGCAAAGGCACTTTTGGAATGGCCGCTGGATTTACTAACTGGCATTCGCGGCATGCCATACACCACCTACGAACATCGCCGCGAATCCCCAGCCAATAGAATCGGGCCATTATTCGGGCTAGTGTCTTATCCTGCCCTAAGTGTCCAGCCATGGGATTAAAGTGAGCCGCCTGGAATACCAATTCCCGGCGGCTCTTCGGAATCAAAAGCTGCGTGACTCGCTCTTTAGTTTGAGTGTCCTGCGTCACTCGGTATAACCTATCCTTCATAATTGCGAAATAGGGGAAGGACAGGGTGGCGTTTGGCTGGAGCGTTTGACCATCAATTACTCTCACTTGGTCAAACGCATGTCGCAGAGTCTCGTCTCGCGATTGTTCTAATGGGAAATCTGCGAGGGATTCCCCAATAGAGAGAGGAGGAGCCAGCGGCTCCTCACTCTGACACGGAGATGACGTAGATGGCTCTGTGACAGCTGCTCCCGTCAAAGTGACACCGGGACCTCCCCCTGTCAAATGGCAGGACCCACTCTTTACTAAGCATGTCATTAACCCCCGAAATCCTGGCCAATCAGTCCCCAAAATTAAAGAGTGGGTAAGGCGAGGATTAACCGCCGCCTTCACTATAAATTTTTCCCCTCTGAAAAAGATGTGGACCAACACCAAAGGGTAGCTGTGAACATCCCTGTGCACACACAACACCTTCACCCCCTGTGCTCCCCCCAATGCCTCGTTTTGCACCAGGCTTTGGCGAACTGAGATCTGATTACAACCCGAATCCACCAACGCCTGATATGTAGCCCATTGGATACTCGCCGGTATGCGATACGCTCCGGCCCGATCAAGGGCGGCCTCTGGCGCGTCGGGGATCCAAACCACCGCGCCCACTTCCATTGCCGTGCACTGTTGTTGAAGGTGGCCCAGCTCCCCGCAGCGCCAGCAAACTGACCCGGGCTTTCCCTCTGCACCGGTGTTCTGGGGCTCACTCACCTGAGGGGGGGGAGAGACAGACACAGAAGGGAGAAACGGGAGGGCACCGCGGGTGCGGTGGGCCGGCTAGGGTGGTGCCGGCCCCCGTCTCCGCGGTGGGGGAATGGGGCGAGGACGGGACACAGAAGGAGGGGGAGAGAGAGAGAGAGAGAGAAGAGGAGAGAAGAGTCGACGCCGTCTGCTGTCCTGCCGCCGGAACAGCCGCCAAATGATCCTCAGCCAGCTCGACTGCCTGATCCAGTGAAGCTGGGCGGTGGTACTGGACCTACTCTGCGGTTCCTGCGGGTAAGTGAGCGATGAACTGTTCCAGCACCACCTGGTCGATGATTCCCTCGGCGTCGCGGTTGTCGGCCCTCAGCCACCACCAGCAGGCGTCCCGGAGCTGCTGGCCGAACGCATACGGCCGGCTGACTTCCTCCAAGCGCAGAGCGCGGAAGCGCTGGTGCTGTTGCTCTGGAGTGCGCCCCACGCGCTGGAGGACGGCCAGGCGGAGGTCCGCGTAGGCCAGCTGGCGGTCAGCGGGGAGCTGTAGCACTGCCAGCTGTGCCTCTCCCATTAGGAGGGGGAGGAGGCGTGCCGTGCGCTGCTCCATCGGCCACCCCGAGGCTTCTGCAACCTGTTCGAATAGCGTGATGAACGCCTCGGGGTCATCCTGCGGGCCCATCTTGGTGACGGTGAGGGGAGACGGGCCCGTGGCCGGAGCACTGGTGGACCCCAGCCGACGCAAGGAGGTGCCGGAACGCCTCACGGTCTTCCTGCTGGGCCAGCACCAGGGCTTCGAAGCACCGCTCTTGTTCCTTCCGGAGGGTGACGAGCACCTGGTGCTGGCTTTGCTGGGCCGTGGCGAGGGCGTAGACCAGGTCGGCGAACGGGGAGGACTCCATGGGGCTGATCGGTTGGTGCTCCACCCTGGATCCCAGGTTTCGGCACCACTGTAATGGTTCCCTACTTGTGGGGGGAGCACAGAGGATGGCAGGACAGAGATCAGGTGTAACAGAGGCTTTATTGTCACATTTTTCAGTCTAACAATGTGTTTCCAACACACAGAGACACACACACACCAGCGTCTCGTCCAGGGATGAGCTCCTCTGCTCTCCCTCCTTAAATAGGGCGCGGTCACTGGGAAGACACACACAAACACAGGTTAATTGCCATCAGGTGTAGTGATTCTGCCACTTACCTTCCCTGACTCCACCCTCCTGTCACAGACCAGCGCTTGACCACGCCCCCGCTGCCACAGGGGGGGAATTAGAATAAACTGGTTGCATAAGTGTGCACACCCTTTTATAATGGGTCATGTGACTGTGCTCAGGATTACCCAATCACATTCAAACTAACATTCAAAAGTAATTATCCTACATCTGTCATTAATGAAGTGATCGTGATTAAACCCAAATAAATATCAGCTATTTCTCTAAAACATTTTTGACATCATCTTGGTTTCTTTCAACTGCTGAATCCATGAAAGCATTAGATGTACCATGGAACACTGTGAAGGCAAGCAACAACTTGAGAAAATAGGACACCACAGTGACTGTATGACGAAAAGGACTTCTTTCCAAATTTGATGAAAAGGCAAACAAAATCATAGGGACGCTGCCAAAAGACCTACACTGTATGGCAATTTAAAGAAACTGTGGGAATATCTGGCAAATACTGGTCACTCCCAGTCTAGGATCAGAAAGCACAACATAAATGTAAAGGCAAGGGTTATGTGAGATGTATTTGGCTAAAATATTTGGTATCCTAAGACAATGAGATTTGTTGTCATCCAATGAGATCAAGGTATATATTTTCTTTCTTTCTTTCTTTCTTTTTGACAGAACCATACCTATGCTGAAGCATGGTGGTGTCGGCACCATAGTATGGGGTTGCTGCTCTGCAGCTGAGAGTGGGCCTCTAGTCATAGTAAAGAGAATCATCAATAGCTCAAAATACCAATTTATTTTGGCACAAAACCTGCAGGCCTCATGATGGCTGAAGATGAAGGTGTACCTTCCAGCATGAAACACAAACCCAAGTGTAAGAGTGTGTGTGTGTGTCAGGGAACAAATCCTTGACTTTTGATTTATCTTATTGGTTAAATGATAAACTCCTCAGCCAATTTCTTGTGATCAATGTGATTATAGTCGTGTTTGATAAATAATCAATATGTAATTATTTATAAAAAATATCATAAATATTACTTAACCATTCTTCTTTCTCTCCACCTTTTCCCACTTCTATGTGGGGTCGGCGTTTTTGACAAGTCTCCTCCACTCGCTCCTATGCTGCACTTCCTCCCCTGTAAGTCCTTTTCTTCTTAAATCTTCCCTCACACTGTCCATTCATCTTCTTTTCAATCTCCCACGAGTTCACCTTCCCTGCACTTCCATTTCCATCACCCTCCTTCCAACGTGCTCCTCCTCCCTTCTCATTATATGACCATATCACTGGAGTCTCTTCTCTTGCACTTTCTTGGAAGCTTCCGTCACCTTAATAGTTCCTCTTATTCTTTCATTCATTTCATTTCAGTCCATCTTCAGTATTCCCACAAGCCCATCTTAACATTCTCATCTCAGCCACATCTAATCTTTTCTCTTGCATCTTCTTTGTAGCCCATGTTTCTGCTCCATATAGCAGTGCTGGTCTTACGACTGTCTTATAAACCTTGCCCTTGGTCCCTATATTTATTTTTCTGTCGCATAATACTCCTGATGTTTTTTTTTCCAATTCCTCCAACCTGCCTGGATTCTCTGTTTTATTTCGGCATCTAACTCTCCATCACTTGCCACAGTGGATCCCATGTATTTAAAGCTCTCCACTCTTTTCAAGGACTCCCCTTGCATACTAACCTCACCCTCACTTCCATCACAGAAACTCAGGTATTCGGTTTTCTTCCTGCTGATCTTTAACCCTCTCTCTTCTAAAGCTCCAATTTCCTTCCAACTTCCAATCTGTTTGTGCAGCATATCACAATGCCATCAGCAAACGGCATGCACCAGGGAGATGGGTCCTTTATTCCCTCAGAGATGACATCCATTATGAAGTTGAAAAGATAGGGACTTGGAGAAAACCCCGATGCAGGCCCATTTGAACAGTAGTCCATCCAGTCAAGCCCACACTGCTCCTTACTGGAGTTCTAGCGCCCAAGTACATATCTTGTATTAAGCGCACATACTTTTCTGGCCCGCCTTTAATCTTCATGCACCTCCATAATGCTTGTCAAGGAACTTTATCATATGCCTTTTCTTGGTCAATGAATGCCAGGTGCAAGCCCTTTCTCCTTTCTTGATGTTTTTCCATTAGCTGCCTCATTGAGAAAACTGCATCCATGGTTCCCCTACCTGGCATAAAACCAAACTGTTCATCGCCTATTGATGTTTCTACCCTAAGCCTTTTCTCGATTAACCTTTCCCAGATCTTCATTGTATGCAATATCAATTTTATACCTCTGTAATTGGCACAGTCCTGGATGTCTCCTTTCTCCTTTGTAGATAGATAACACTATCTCTCCATTCATTTGGCATTTTCTTTTCCTGATCGATCTTTCGCATCAGGTCCCACAGCATATCCACTCCCTCTTCCCCCAAACTCTTCCATACTTCCACTGGAAAACCATCTGGCCCACTTGCTTTTCCATTTTTCATCTTTTTTAATGCCTTCTCCACCTCATCCCTACTTATATCTGTGGTTAAACCCTGATTGGGGACTCTGTCCCCAAAAACTGTCCTCGGATTCTCCTCATTAAGCAAATTCTCATAATATGTCTTCCATCTTTCCTTGATCTTATCCTCATTGTTTAGCACCATTCCTTGCTCATCCTTAACTTGCTTTACATGAGTAAAATCCCTTGACGCTTTGTCCTGAGCCTTTGCAATCCTGTACAACTTCCTTTTTCCTCCCAGTATTTCCAATTCTTCTTCCACCTCTTTCCATGCCTTTGCTTTGGCTACAGCCACCGCCTTTTTGCCCTTTTCTTTGCTTGTTTAAACTCTTCTGTATCTACTTGTGATCCAGATAGCTCCCATTTCTTTTTTGCTGCCTTCTTATCTTTCACCACTTCTTGCACTTCATTCCACCACCAAGCTTCTTTATCTTCCAGAGGTCCCTTTCCCGATGTTTTGCTTAATACCTCTTCACCCACTTCTTTAATCACTCTACTATTTTCCTCCCACCACTGCTGGACTCCAGTGTATGGTCGCGTTCTTTCCAACACTTTGTCTTTAAACTCTCTCTTAAGCTCTCTATCTTTCAACTGCCACCACTTCATCTTTAGTTCCATTTGCCTCCGTTTACTTCTCCTGGCCACTCTCCACTCTATATGCACCACCACCACCTTGTGCTGTGCTGCCACCTACTCCCCATTTATGATCTTGCAGTTTCTCACCTCTTCCAGACGTTGCCTTCTACACATTAGAAAGCCTATTTGACTTTCCCTCTCACCACTCTTGTAGGTCACATACCGATTCTCTACTTTCTGGAAGAAAGTGTTGCATATCGCCAGATCAAAGGACATAGCATAATCAATCACTCTCTCCCCTTTGTCATTCATGTCTCCAATTCCCCACTCTCCATCCACTCTCCATACACTCTCTCAACCACTCCCAGGGGCGGTTCTAGGGGCAGGGCCACATGGGCTGTGGCCCCACCTCTAATTTGATTGGCCCCTGAAGTGCCCCTGTTCTGTCAATCAACTGGCGAGAAGAACAACCTGAGAATTCAATAATCACTGGTGCAGTTCCACCCCCAAACTGTTGGTGGCAGTGCGCCTGTTGCGTCAATACAACTGAATGGAAGAAGAAACAGACCCGTGGAGGTTTTTTCCCCATTGCTTAACATTACCACAGCGTTTACCATTCCGCTTCCATGCGATCAAAGAGGATGTACAAGTACTAATGCCAGTCAGCGGCGACGAGACTGATGTTCAACTAGGCGAATTCATTCTTTGGTGACTGAGTCAAATCTTCTTGTTGGTTGTTAAGTTTAGGTTTGTATTAAACTAAACTGTAACTACATTAAAGCTGTTGGCTTCTAAACGTGTAAGTCACTGCACTTGTTAGCGATGTTAAGCTGTAATTTGTTTGGTAAGAAAGCAATAGCTTTGACCTGTTTATTCAAAGCTCAAGATTTTGTGTTAATCTTAACTATCATGTTTGGCAGATATAGAGACAGAGAGAGCATGAAAAGAAAGACGCAGGGAATTCAGCAGTTTCTTATCAAAAGAAAAACTGAAAGTGAGGGTTTAAACGAAGGCAGCACAAGGCCGAATCCCATTTCACCCCTTGGACCAACCCCTTGGCCTTTCCCCTCCATTTTGTGTGTTCACGTGAAGGGGTAGGGGTATCCCAATCCCAGTTAACGCGGAGGGGTAGGGGAAGGGGTAGGGCTTCTGTACCCCTCCAAACAGAGATTTTCCTGGAGCTGACTCCGAACGAAGGGGTTTGAGTGATTTCCCACAATGCCATGCAGATTTCAGCGAGATTTCATGCGGATTTCAGAAAGATGGCGGTTCCCGCGGCGAAAGATTGTCATAAATGTATTTTCTCCATTATTTACGTGTTTTAAGTTGTTATCCAGAGGAAACACGCCACTTGATTCGCTTTCGAGCTGAGAATGAGCAGCGATTTTCTGAAATCCAAGCTGCTGCTAAAAAGCTTTGGGAGTGAGTATTGTTTTCGGTTGCTTGACTGCGTACGTTTTGTTCTGTTATTCTCGCTTTTATTGTTTACATGAATGTTCTGACACCTCGTTCTGTCGGATGTGGTGCATGAAGCGCCAAAGATATCCCATTCAGTGGTGTTAGTTAACAAATCACACCCTGCCAGCAGAGATTTCTGGTTCTGGCTCTGACTGTAGCGGCTGGTCACAGCCAATGACGCATTTGGTCGCGTTTTGCTAACGTAAACGCTGACGGAGGTACGCGATGACGTATGCGATCGTTGAAGGGCTATCCCAATACGTAGGGGTTGAATTTCAAGCCCTATCCCTTGTAGCTCAGTTTCAAGGGGAAGGGCCAAGGGGAAGGGGGAGGGGAAGGGGTAGAAATTAGAATTGGGATTGGGCCCAAGTATGCAGGCACCAGCGCCACAGGACGGTCAACAACTGCAGTAGCAGTCTGTTAGCCCAAGCCCCTCTTCACCAGGTCAGAGAAAACATGATGCAGTAGGCAAAACCAGATGACTACAAATAATACAATGTATTGTACCGGTATTTCTGGAAATGGTATTAATTGAGATTGCATAGAGGAGAAGTGTGTGTGTGTGTGTGTGTGTGTGTGAGAGAGAGAGAGAGAATGAGATGTTGTTGCACCTACAGTTAAAAGCTGTTGCTCCTCTGTTATCCTATATGTTCCTATCCTATATGTTGTTGATTGTTTTATCTGCCCTTTATGCACACAGAATGAATAAAAAAAGAATTATTACAAACATTACTGATTCATAATGTTTTATTTAAGTTTGAAAAAGGGTACTGAATTATTCATGTGTGTGCTTGGATAGTAGCGTAGATGATGATGTTCTTTATTGTCAGTAAACAAGTACAGTGAGATGCCGTTTGGAAGAGCCCACAGATGCCAAGAAGCAGTATACTGTAGAATAGTAAGTTATAAAAATAAACAATATAGGTATGATGTTGGGCGGCACGGTGGTGTAGTGGTTAGCGCTGTCGCCTCACAGCAAGAAGGTCCGGGTTCGAGCCCCGTGGCCGGCGAGGGCCTTTCTGTGTGGAATTTGCATGTTCTCCCCGTGTCCGCGTGGGTTTCCTCCGGGTGCTCCGGTTTTCCCCACAGTCCAAAGACATGCAGGTTAGGTTAACTGGTGACTCTAAATTGACCGTAGGTGTGAATGTGAGTGTGAATGGTTGTCTGTGTCAGCCCTGTGATGACCTGGCGTCTTGTCCAGGGTGTACCCTGCCTTTCGCCCGTAGTCAGCTGGGATAGGCTCCAGCTTGCCTGCGACCCTGTAGAAGGATAAAGTGGCTAGAGATAATGAGATGAGATGAGGTATGATGTTTAACATTATGCAGTCCACTAAACAAAATGCACAAATCAGGTTGGTAGCCTATTTACAATAAGGCTATGATGGGTAAATAAATTTAGTAAGACTATGATGGGTAATAAATGGGTGCAAGAATGAGTCACATTACACAGCCTTGTGGCACAGAGTCCACAGTAATTTCACACTCCAATTCCACAGACCAGAGTCCTGTTGCATAGTCCAGAAGATGCTCAATGGCAGGGAACCAAGTATTCAGGGACGTGACCTAGTGTATAAGTTGATAGACACTCCAGCCATAGATATAGAACACTGGATGTCATGTTCAGCCTTTTGGCATGGCAAGTCTCGGGCTCTGCCATCTTGGTACATATTTCCTATGTTTTTCACACTGTCAGCAAAGATGTTTTACCGCCACCTGCTGGATAATGTGCATATTGCCTTGTCGCCAATGTTCATTCAAGCAGCGTTATCACTGGATAAAGATGGTGGCGACACTGTTGGCCCCTGAAGGTTACATATGGCCCCATAGTGGCCCCTGTTTCAGAAAAATCCTAGAACCGCCACTGACCACTCCTCTCCCTATGCCCACATGTCCATTTAGATCGGCCCCCAGGATCAACCTCCCCTCTGTCATCATACCAGTCTTCAGATCCATCTGCTCCCAAAAGGCTTCTTTCTCTTCTTCCTCACAGCCAATTTGGGATGCATATGCACACAGGATGTTCACAGTCTCCTCAAGACTAAGTCAAATGCTCATCACCCTATCACTCCTTCTGCTAATGCTGACTATGCTATCTTTGAGATGTTGATATCACAATCCCCGCTCCATTCCTTCCCTGCTGGTTTGCTCCACTGAAATGTAGCTTATAGCCACTTCCCAGTTCCTTTGCCTTGTTTCCTTTCCATCATGTTTCCTGTATGCATAGCATGTCGATCTTTCTTCTTTCCATCAAACCAACCACCTCTTGACTTCTTCCAGTTATCGAGCCAACATTCAGCATTCCCACTCTCACTTGGACTAACTTCTTTAGCCGGTCATGTCCTTGGACCAGTAGCCCTTGCTGATTTATCACAGTGGTCAAGTGAGGCCCCTGCACATCGCCTGTGGGGTACACCCTAGCATTTTCCGTGGCTGTGTTTGGTTGACTTGTCATATCTAGGTTCTGGTGGGATTTTACGGCCGGATGCCCTTCCTGACGCCAACTCCTTTTAGACGCTTTTTATGACACTCAGAGAATACATTAGGCCTATTCTTACACCAGAGCCTACAGGATGAAATACGACTTAACCATTATGAAGAATAAATACATATACAGTATTGTTCAAAACTGAAGTCCAAACTGGACCTTTCTATGGAAATGAGGTTTAGTGTGTATGTAAAGCAGTGTTTTTTAATATTTGTGGAGGGTACTAAAATATATTTTACAGTGGTGCTTGAAAGTTTGTGAACCCTTTAGAATTTTCTATATTTCTGCATAAATATGAGCTAAAACATCAGATTTTCACACAAGTCCTAAAAGTAGATAAAAAAAGTCAAAGTCCTTCCCACGCCTTACAGTACCTGGTATTCCTAGGCAGTCTCCCACTCAAGTACCAACCAGGCCAACTCTGTATGGTGGCGTATCGGGCGGCGCCGATCTCAGTTTCCATAGCCCTCGGCCTCTCGTCTATTACATAGCTAGGGTTACAGTGGGGGGCTAGTCCTCTGGTTACCACGAGAGTTTAACTCCCCATGCACATCTGTATTGCAGCGTGCCTTGCCAGATGGTAGTAGGTACCATTTTTATGATGGTCTTTGGTATGACCCGACCGTGAATAGAACTCACGATCTCCCGATCGAGAGGCGGACACGCTACCACTAGGCCACTAGTCGGTAAAAGTAGATAAAGAGAACCCAGTTATACAAATGAGACAAAAATATTATACTTGGTCATTTATTTATTGAGGAAAATGATCCAATATTACAGATCTGTGAGTGGCAAAAGTATGTGAACCTTTGCTTTCAGTATCTGGTGTGACCCCCTTATGCAGCAATAACTGCAACTAAACATTTCCGGTAACTGTTGATCAGTCCTGCACACCAGCTTGGAGGAATTTTAGCCCATTCCTCCATATTGAGGTATTTCACCCACGTGACCAAGTCACGTGACGCAGCCATTTTGGATGGCATGCTTAAGTCCTTCAGTGCAAGGCGGTATGAGATGGTGGAGACCTTTGCACATTTTAACAAGAAAGTAAGCTGTGATTCGTGTTAAATTGGATCTGTCTTTTATCACAAACACTGTACCCAGCCTTGGTATGGAGCCCTGTTTATTTATTTCTGTGTCCCGTTTCTTTCTAGCCTCTGTTATTGCGTTTTATGTCTGATGTCTGCTACATGCAACCCTAGACAAATTAACACCGCCTTGTTTCACTGCTCAGATGGGTTAACAAACACTGACCCATTTACTTTTTACTATATATTTTATCAAAATTGCGTTAACTGATAAACTAACCTGAAATGAAATGATCACTGCAAAGTCTGGAGTACTCTGTTGGCTCCCAATCCTGTCTCTTCACAGCTGCAATCCATTTGGCCCTCTTGTCTGGGTCAGTAGGAAACCGGTAGTGATGTGTCGGTCGCGAACGATCCGGTTCAAAGAGCCGTCTCTTTGAAGTGAACGACGGGAGCCGAGTTGGGGAGCCGAATTAGTTTTTTGTCCTTAGGTGCCTCAGAGAGAGAGACTTTCACAAAAAAAGTTGCTGTCCGATTGCGTCTTTGTGTTGTCTATTACCATTCAAAGGAAAAAAAGTAGCATGGTGTACGCCTACTTTTTTGGTTGGGGGGGTTGATGTCATTCACAGCTGCGAAAATACGAAAATTGGTGTAATGCTTAAAGCTGTGGAGCGCAGGGGAGAGGAGTCTGTGAGGCACCTGAGGAGGGGAAAATCAGCTGTGTATTTTATATTGGTAATATAACACAGTTTTGCATTATGTTTGTGAGAAAATAATTTATTAATTGGTAAGTAAGTTTTATTTCTATAGCTAGAACATTGTTACACTGCTATACTTTACAAAGCTTTACAATGGCTACAAAAACTAAAAAATAAAATGGAAAACATCCTATTGATAAAATATAAATAATGTAATTAATTAACTAGTTAATTGCAGCAATTAAATCAAAAATAAAATCTCAGGAGCCGTTTGGGAGCCGAAAGAGCCGGCTCCTTATAGTAAGAAGAGCCAAAAGAGCCGGCTCCCGAAAAAGAGCCGAAATTCCCATCACTAGAAACCGGTAAAAGGAGCGTCCTGCACGCTGTCCCTGTCTGTTGTGGCAGCCCACAGCACAACAAGCAAACACCACGGTTATTTATAGAGTGCTTACTGACAAATTAATCTATTCTAGGTGTCTGTAACACGTTTTTTTTTCAAGCTGGTTCTCCCTCTCTGTCTGCAGCGTTAGTATGTAGCTTGACGTTCAAAATGGCGGACACCGGGGCGTCACGTGACCCTGTGACGTCAGGTGAAATACCTCAATAGAACAGCTTCAACTCTGGGATGTTGGTGGATTTCCTCACATGAACTGATCGCTTCAGGTCCTTCCACAACATTTCCATTGGATTAAGATCAGGACTTTGACTTGGCCATTCCAAAACATTAACTTTATTCTTCTTTAACCATTCTTTGGTAGAACGACTTGTGTGTTTAGGGTCATTGTCTTGCTGCATGACCCACCTTCTCTTGAGATTCAGGCTACACCCACACGACAACAGCAACGAGATGTTATTAAAAAAATATCGCGTCCACATAGGCAACGGATCAGTAAAATATCAGGTACATATGGCAACGCAACGCTTGCTGAAAACGATGCAATACACATGCCACACCTCTAGGGGCACTGTAAGATGGTCCCTTCGGAGACACCAGAACCATAGAAGAAGTAAGGACGCATGCGCATAAACTATTATGCGCGAGACTTCATATTAGCCACAAAGTCAGAAAAATCTGTTCGTAAAATTACGTTATAATGACCAAATACAATGAAAAGTATTTTTCCAGTCTCACCTGTGAAAGGTAATCCCATGTGATCTCGTTTGGACGGCAAACCTGTTGGTACAGTTAAACGCAGCACATGAATGAGGCATCTTTATTCTCCGCTTTGACCTATCCAATATGGCGGCGAGGATGACATATGATTCTATGCGGAAAGTGGCGTCTTTTAATGGTCCGGAATAAATTGAATGCTACATGTTGATGGATTAATTTGTTGTTCTACACCCTATGAGAAATGTATTGTAGGACTTAAACCAAAATCTGAAGAGGTGAGATCGCTCCTTTTTTTTTCCCTATTTTTGCTGGCGGGATTGACTCTGCCCTCAGGGCTATTCTCTCTCTCTCTCTCTCTCTCACACACTTTGCACCATTACACAATAAATATTCACAGTGAAAATATTTTGTAAGCGCGTTTCATGAACCAAGTTATAGGATTTGTTGACAACTCGCATCGAGTTCGTTACACTTCTACCCGGCGTGAAGCACGTGGTTGTGACGTCATCGTAAACAAATCCGTTCTACTCATCCAGACGACTTCGCAATGGCACCATTGCCAGATCTTTCCACTCTGGAACCCGTTCTCAAAAGATTTCGTTTTGGGGCACCCAAAACGCCAGTGCTGTGTGGACGCCATGCCGAAACGATAAACAATTTTATCAGATTCACCTGAATCCGTTGCCATGTGGACAGGGCCTCAGTTCATGGACAGATGTCCTGACATCTTCCTTTAGAATTCGCTGGTATAATTTAGAATTCATTGTTCCATCAATGATGGCAAGCCGTCCTGGACCAGATGCAGCAAAACAGGCCCAAACCATGATACTACCACCACCATGTTTCACAGATGGGATAAGGTTCTTATGCTGGAATGCAGTGTTTTCCTTTATCCAAGCATAATGCTTCTCATCTCATCTCATTATCTCTAGCCGCTTTATCCTTCTACAGGGTCGCAGGCAAGCTGGAGCCTATCCCAGCTGACTATGGGCGAAAGGCGGGGTACACCCTGGACAAGTCGCCAGGTCATCACAGGGCTGACACATAGACACAGACAACCATTCACATTCACACCTACGGTCAATTTAGAGTCACCAGTTAACCTAACCTGCATGTCTTTGGACTGTGGGGGAAACCGGAGCACCCGGAGGAAACCCACGCGGACACGGGGAGAACATGCAAACTCCACACAGAAAGGCCCTCGCCGGCCCCGGGGCTCGAACCCAGGACCTTCTTGCTGTGAGGCGACAGCGCTAACCACTACACCACCGTGCCGCCATAATGCTTCTCATTTAAACCTAAAAGTTCTATTTTGGTCTGATCTGTCCACAAAACATTTTTCCAGTGGCCTTCTGGCTTGTCCACATGAACTTTAGCAAACTGCAGACGAGCAGCAATGTTCTTTTTGGAGAGCAGTGGCTTTCTCCTTGCAAACCTGCCATGCACACCATTGTTGTTCAGTGTTCTCCTGATGGTGGACTCATGAACATAAACATTAGCCAATGTGAAAGAGGCCTTCAATTGCTTAGAAGTTACCCTGCGGTCCTTTGTGACCTTGCCGACTATTACACGCCTTGCTCTTGGAGTGATCTTTGTTGGTCGACCACTGCTGGGGAGGGTAACAATGGTCTTGAATTTCCTCCATTTGTACACAATCTGTCTAACTGTGGATTGGTGGAGTCCAAACTCTTTAGAGAGGGTTTTGTAACCTTTTCCAGCCTGATGAGCATCAACAACGCTTTTTCTGAGGTCCTCAGAAATCTCCTTTGTTCGTGCCATGATACACTTTCACAAACACGTGTTGTGAAGATCAGGCTTTGATAGATCCCTGTTCTTTCAATAAAACAGGGTGCCCACTCACACCTGATTGTCATCCCATTGATTGAAAACACCTGACTCTAATTTCACCTTCAAATTAACTGCTAATCCTAGAGGTTCACATACTTTTGCCACTCACAGATATGTAATATTGGATCTTTTTCCTCAATAAATAAATGACCAAGTATAATATTTTGTCTCATTTGTTTAACTGGGTTCTCTTTATCTACTTTATGACTTGTTTGAAAATTGATTTTGAGAATGTAGGCACTTACAGATGTATGCGCAGAGGAAGACAGATTGCTGAAGGTCAAAGCCAAATTGAAGGACTAGAATTGGTGTTGGTAAACTCGCGAGGGTTGGGTGATAAGCAAACAACGTAATGTGGGAAAGACAAAGAGCGAGAAACGAGAAGAAAGTAGAAAGGGTCAGAAATGTAATAGGCAGTCAGAAAAGATACAAGGCTTGGTATGAACTGAGAGCAGAACAATACTTTGCAAAGGTGTGCTTGTGAAGGGAGCTTATATGGAGAGGCAGGTGATTGAGGAAATGGAAGCCAGCTGTGATTCAGTAGGCGGGAGACAGAGGGCGCTGTGTGTTCTGGGAATTGTAGTTCGGAGGGTCCATGTTTGTAGTTTGCTGATTCTCAGTGGTTTTAATGACAATGACGATGTTTTAGGTCATATTAATGCAGAAATTATAGAAAATTCTAAAGGGTTCACAAACTTTCAAGCACCACTGTATATCATATTAAAGCACAATTCATTCATTGAAAGAAAACAAACTTGAACCTGCCATTTTTCTTTTGTTTTTTAATTATAACTCTTTGTTTACAGGATGACAAAAGACAAAGGAACTTCTTTGTTTTTAGTGAAATGATGCATTGTTCTTGAATTCTACTACAGTACAGAGGATTAAAAAAAAGCTTGCTATATCCATGCAAATACTAGAACAGTACACTCTTTTTTTATATTTTGTCAGACTCTACAACCATACCATAAAGTGAAATACAGAGATGTTGTGGAGCCTCTGTTCTTACACTTCCCTGATAAGGAGCACTACAATGATGCTGGTCCTGACCGCTGCAGAACCTGTGCTGTGGTGGGCAACTCGGACAACCTGATCGGATCCCATTATGGTCATATAATAGATTCTCATGACTTCATTATCAGGTGCTCATCAATTCAAGTCAATTTTATATTCTATATCAACAGTTGATAACTTCAACAAAATAGACTTCATGTTCAAACTATCATGAATTTCCTGATTACACAGTTGTACTTTGTGACTCTATAGGACACAGTTATAGAAGCGAGTTATTTATAATCACGCTATCTATTATCACCCAGATAAGGATGGGTTCCCTTTTGAGTCTGGTTCCTCTAAAGGTTTCTTCCTCTTGTTGTCTGAAAGAGTGTTTCCTTGGCACCATCACCTCAGGCTTGCTCATCAGGGATAAATAAATTTATTAGGGATAAAAATAGCTCATATGTCATTATCTCCACTTTGATAAACAGAAAGACCATTATTTTTTGTACATACAGATGTAAAACCTTGACAAAATGTAATATTGTGACATAGGATGAATCGGGGTCCCACTATAGGCTATGAGAGGGATGTGGGATCAAAGACCACACACCGAGCCATGTACCCTGAGAGTGCTATGGACTTGGACAACTCCACCCATCTGGTGCTGCTGCCATTTAAAGTTTTGGACATGGAGTGGCTCATTAGTATCTTCACCACTAAACACATTAGACAGTGAGGGCACACTTGCTATGATGTGAAACTGATCTGTACATCATACTACACAAGCAGGTTATTGTTTAAATGTGATGTCTTTTTTTTTGTTTTGTTTTGTTGCTTTAGCACATATACAAATGTTAAACATACAATACAAGCAAACAAAGACAAGGTGAGTAAACATCTTTAATAATAACCCAATTAATGCTCTTCACATTACGAAATGACAACTGATTCCTTAAATGTTTAGAGCTACCCAACCCAGACTAAATGTCATGCTACTCAGCATAATTAAATACTGGGACAAACTGATGATTATCTGGCCTGGGGTTACTTGGAAACTCATTTTTCCATGATAAGATGATGACATGCCTCTTGTATGATTCATGAAAGCAGCCAGTGATTTACTATGATTAGTGCTGCTTCAGTGCATAGTGCATTAAAATATTCATATTGTACAAATGTTCAAAAAAGATACATTTTCTTTTGACAACGTCCTCCCTGGTTGTTGTTATAGGTGATGATCATGAGCCCTGAGTTCATGAGATATGTCTACAAGAACTGGTTAAGGGAACATGGGAGATATCCTTCCACTGGCTTCCTCATACTCATGTTGGCCCTGCATATTTGTGACCAGGTAAAACCACCATTTTGCCATAGTGTCTTCATGAGAGATCCCTGGACACCAAATGTTATTTCATCAGCAAAAATAATAAAATGAATATAGAAAACTATTTACAAGCCATATTGGAAATTGATATAATGCCTTGTCAAAAGGTACTGGCTAGGAGTGGGGTATAAATGAAGTCAGGAAAATGGGGCAGCACAGTGATATTAGCAAGAACACAATGTTCTTCCAAAATTGATTGAGAATACAAGAAGGACTTATTAGGAATTCTTTCAAAACGTCTACAACAACATTAAAAGAGCTGCAGAAATATCTGGAAAGTACTGGTCATTCCCTGCCTGTGACAAAAATCTCTCATATTCTTCATATCTGGGTGAAAGGACAGTGTGGCAAAACAGAAGCCCTTATGCACATTAAAAAAAAAAATTCCAAGGACACAAATCACCATGTGGCAAAATGTATCATGGTCTGCTGGTACAAAGGTAGAATTTTATGGACATAATTCTAAAAGATGCTCAATTTTTGGCTTAAAAACATGGCAGCTTTTCACCCAAAGGACACCATACTTACAGTGAAGCATGGTGGGAGCAGCATCATGCTACAGAGCTGCTTCTCTTCAATGACTGGTGTTCTAGTCAAGATTGAAGAATCATGGATGGCTCCAAATACCAAACTATTTCAGCATAAATACCTTCAAAAGTGAAACACTAATCCAAGTAAAATGAATGAACAAATTAATTAATTAATTAAAATGTTAAATCCAACGGAAAAACTAGAAGAGGGCTGTTCACTGGAGATCCCCTTGAAATTTAATAGATCTTGAGCATTTTTGCAAGGAAGAGTGGAATAAAATTGCAGAATCAAGATGGGCTACAGTATAAATTTTTACCTCAATACACTGAGTACTGTATTGCAAGCAAAATATCTTTTATAAAGTATTATTTCAGGGGCCTACCAGAGGAAACCACAGAACCCAGTGGAATCCTGACTAGTGCATCTCAAACAATTAGAATATCATTGTCAGTAACAGCACTGAAAATCTGAGTTCGGAGCGGCCTTCAAACATGGCCACTCTGGATGATATTTCATAAATGCCACAGCACCCCCATCTCCTGAATTCTAGGAAGTACACCTGTTTTCCATCATCCCCTCTAATCACTGCTTTACATAAGCCCAGCATTCACAAATGCTCTCTGCGAAGTATCATTCTGTGTCCCGTACCTGAATTTACCGAGCCTTCTGACTTCCTGCCTGACTTCTAGTACCACTTGAATTTGTTCACATTTGTTTGACTCTGATCCCTCACCTGCCCACTGACATACTGTTTGCCAATCGTCCGACCCATGCCTGATCCTGACTATGCCTTCTGTTTACTGATTTGGATTTGGTTACCAGTTTGTGACACCTGCTCTCCCCTGCACCTGCATGTGTAAGTGCCTGTGCCCTGATAATCATGAAAAACTTCAATATTTTCCATCAGTTATTTAAGAAAGTGAACATTTAATATATTCTAGACTCATTACACAAGAGCTAAAATATTTTAAGCATTTTTCTGTTTTAATTTTGATAATTATGGCCTACAGCGCAGAAAAAAATCTCAAAATATTAGAGTATTTCATTTGAAATTTGAGAAAAACAGAAGAAATACCATGTATCTCTCAGTCTGGTTCAGTACACACAACCACAATCATGGGGAGGACTGCTGATTTGACAGTTGTCCAGAAGATGAACATGGACACCCTCCACAAGGAGGGTGACAGAAAGTCATTGCTGAAAAGGCGCACAAGCAACAGGGATGACCACAGCCTTATGTGAATTATCAAGAAAAGTCAATTCAATAACATGGGAGTGGACTGAGGCTGGTGTCACTGCATCAAGAGCCACAACACACAGATGTTTTCAGGAAAGGGCCTACAACTGTTGCATTCCTAATATTAAGGCCCTCCTGAACCAGAGACAACATCAGAAGTGTCTTACCTGTGCTAAAGAGAGAAATAACTGGACTGTTGTTGGGTGGTCCAAAGTCCTCTTTTCAGATGAAAGTAACATTTGAATTTCATTTGGAAATCAAGGTCCTAGAGTCTGGAGGAAGAGTGCAGAAGCACAGAATCCAAGGTGTATTCATTAGAGGTGCCACATTATTTGCTGGTGTTGGTCCAATGTGTTTTATCAAGTCCACAGTAAATGCAGCCATCTACAAGGAGATTTTAGATCACTTCATGCTTTATGCTGACAAGCTTTATAGAGATGTTGATTTTCTTTTCCAGCAGGACATAGCACCTGCCCACAAAACTACTGCCAAATGGTTTTCTGACCATGGTATAACTGCGCTTGATTGGCCAGCCAACTCACCTGACCTGAACCCCAGAGAGAATCTATGGGCTATTGTCAAGAGGAAGATGAGAAACACCCAACTCAAAAATACAGATGAGCTGAAGGCCACTATCAAAGCAACCTGGGCTTCAATAACACCTCAGTAGTGCCACAGGCTAATCGCGTCCGTGCCATGCCACATTGATGCAGTAATTCATAGTAAAGGAGCAGCAATCATGTACTGAATGTATAAATGAACATACTTTTCAGAAGTTGGACATTTCTTGATTGTAAATCTTTTTTTGATTGATATTGATATTGTAGGAAATATGTTAATAATTTGAGACATTGGATTTCTGAATTTCATAAGCTATTAGCTTCATCCATCCATTTTCTTCCACTTATGCAAAGTCAGGTTGTGGTGACAGCAGGCTATGCAGGGTATACCAGGTGTCCCTCTCCCCAGAAGCACTTTCCAGTTCCTCCTGGGGGATCCCAAGGTGCTCCCAGGCCAGATGAGATAAATAATCTCTCCAGCATGTTCTGGGTCTACCCTGAGGGCTCCTCCCAGTTGGACGTGCCCAGAAAACCTCCAAAGGAAGGTATCCAGGAGGCATCCTAATCAGATGCCCGAACCACCTCAGCTGACTCCTTTTGACATGAAGGATCAGCGGCTCTATGCTGAGATTCCTCTGGATGTCTGAGCTCCTCACTCTATGGGTGAGCCCAGCCACCCGACAGAGAAAGCTCATTTGAGCCACTTGTATCCACGATCTCATCCTTTCGGTTACTACCCATAGCTCATAACCATAGGTGAGAGCTGGAACATAGATTGACTGGTAAATCAAAAGCTTTGCCTTCCAGCTCAGTTCCTTCTTCACCATGGTCTGGATCAATCATTATACTACAATGCCCACTTTACTGCTGATCCCACCCCAATCCACCTATCCATCTCATGCTCCATTTTACCATCACTCATGAACAAGACCCCGAGATACTTGAACTCCTTCACTTGGGGCAGCAACTCACTCCCAACCCAGAGGGAGTGCTCCACCATTTTCCAGCAGAGAACCATGGCCTCAGACTTGGAGCTGCTGCCTCTCATCCCAGCTGCTTCACTTTTGGCTGGAAACTGTCCCAGTGCATGCTGAAGGTCATGCTCTAAAGAAGCCAACAGAACCACATCATCTGCAAAGAGCAGAGATGCAATTCTGAGGTTCCCAAACTGGACACCCTCCTCACCCCCGCTGAGCCTTGAGATCCCATCCATGAATATTGCAAACAGGATCAGCAGCAAGGGGCAGCCTTGGCAGAGTCCAAGACCCACTGGAAATGTATTTGACTTTGTGCCAAGAATATGGACACAGCTCACACTTTGGTTGTACAAGGACAGGATGTCTTGTAGCAACAACCCTGATACCTCATACTCCTGCAGTGCCCCCCACAGCAGCTCCTGGGGGGGGGGCAGTCATTAGCCTTTTCCAAATCTACAAAACACATGTAGACTGGCTGGTCCTACTCCCATGAACCCCCCCCCCCCAACAATGCTACCAGGGTAAAGAGCTGATCCATCGTTCCATGACCAGGATGAAATCTGCATTGCTCCTCCTGAATCTGAGGTTCAACAATCAGTTGGTGCCTCCTTTACAGCACCCTGGAATAAACTTTCCCAGGGAGGCTGAGCAGTGTGATATCCCTATATTTGGATCACACTCTCCGGTCCCCCTTTTTAAAAAGTGGAACCACCACCCTGGTCTGCCACTCCATAGGCACTATACCCAACCCCCACGTGACATTGAAGAGGGGTGTCAGCCAAGACAGCCCAACAATGTCTAGAGCCTTCAGCATCTCAT
Organism: Neoarius graeffei; assembly: GCF_027579695.1. Classification (NCBI taxonomy): domain Eukaryota; kingdom Metazoa; phylum Chordata; class Actinopteri; order Siluriformes; family Ariidae; genus Neoarius; species Neoarius graeffei. The sequence goes on along the minus strand of NC_083570.1, from coordinate 121,269,282 downwards.
GGCAGATCTCATCCTCCTCTGGCGCCTTGCCATCAAGGAGCTTCTTGACTACCTCAGTGACCTCTGCCAGTGATATGGGTGAAGCGTTCCCTGAATTCTCAGACTCCACCTCCTCCATGGAGGATATGTAGGAAAAGCAAAGTGTTCCTTCCACTGTCCAACAATATCTCCAGTTGGGGTCAGCAGTTCTCATCCCTGGCTGCGCACAGCCTGAGGCAAGCTCTGCTTCCCCTTCCTGAGTCACTGAACAGGTTACCAGAACTTCCTTGTGGCTAACCGAAAGTCCTTCTCCATGGCCTCCCCAAAGTCCTCCCACACCTGGGTTTTTGCTTCAGCAACTGCTGAAGCTGCAGCCCTTCTTGCCTCCCAGTACCTGCCTGCTGCCTCAAGGGACCCCTGGGCCAACCAAGCCTGAAAGGCCTCTTTCTTCAGCTTAATGGCTTCCTTCACCACCAGTGTTCACCAGCAGGTTCTAAGGCTACCGCCACAACAAACACCGATGACCTTTCGGCCACAGCTCCTACCAGGTGCCTGTACAATGGAGGCTTTGAACATGGTCCATTCAGATTACACATCCCCAACCTCCCCCGGGATGCACAAAAAGCTCTTCTGGAGGTGGGAATTGAAGACCTCACAAACAGAGGACTCCGCCAGATGTTCCCAGTTCACCCTCACTACACGCTTAGGTTTGCCAGGTCTGTCCGGCAGCCTCCCCTGCCATCTGATCCAACTCACCACCAGGTGGTGATCAGTTGACAGCTCTGCTCCTCTCTTCACCCGAGTGTCCAAGACATATATGGCCACAGATCTGATGATACAACCACAAAGTCAATCATCGATCTTTGGCTGAAGGTGTTCTGGTACCAAGTACACTTATGAACCACCTTATGCTCACACATGGTGTTTATTATGGCCAATCCATGATGAGCACAGAAGTCTAACGATAAAACAATGCTTGGGTTTAGATCAGGCAGGCCGTTCCTCTCAATCACCACACTCTAGGTTTCTATATCATTGCCCACATGAGTGTTGAAATCCCCCAGGAGAACTATGGAGTTTCCAGGTGGCACCCCTTCCAGGACACCACCCAGTAACTCCAAGAAGGCTGAATACTCTGCAGTGCTGTTTGGTGCATAAGCACAAAGAACAGTCAGAGTTTTCCTCTCAGTGACTTGCAGTCACATAAAGACGACCCTCTTGTTCTCTGGGGAGAACGTCAAAACAACAGTACTCAGCCAGGAGCTCATGAGTATCCCCACACCTGTCCAGCACCTCTTAACCTGGGCAAGTCCAGAAAAGGAAAGAGTCCAACCCCTCTCCAGGAGTTTGGTTCCAGAACCGGTGCTATGCGTGGAGGCGAGCCCAACTATATCTACTTGGTACTGTGCCACCTCCCAAACCAGCTCCAGTTTCTTTTCCACCAGAGAGATGATGTTCCACATCCCAAGAATTAGTCTGTGCTGCCGAGGATCAGCATGCCCAGGCACCTGCCTTTATCTGCCACCTGGCCCACAATGCACCCAACCCTGCTGCTTGTCCTTGTGGGTGGTGAGCCCACATGGTAGCAGCTCCATGTAATTTCTTCTGGCTGTGCCTAGCTGGACCCCATGGGTCAAAGCGCAGCCACCAGATGCTCGCTGGGGAGCTCCCCTCCCAGGTCTGGCTCCAGGAGGAGGCCCCAGTTTCCCACTCCCAGACAAGGTGCTGCAGCTCCTTCTTTGTTTCATCAGGTTCTATGAATCGCTCTTAATCTGGCTCCTCCGCTGGAACCAATTTGCCTTGTGAGATCCTACCAGGGGTTAATGCCCCCAACAACACAGCTCCCAGGATCACCGGGACACACAAACCCCTCCACCACATTAAGGTGGTGATTCTTCAGAGGGGAGCTATAAGATATAATCATCAAAATTAAAACACAAAAAGGCTTGAAATATTTCACTTTGTGTAATGAATATAGAATGTATGAAAGTTTATCTTTTTTTAATTGAATTATGAAAAAAATGAACTTTTTCATGATATTCTAATTGTTTGTTTGAGATGCACTAGTAATGGACATTGCACAGGAGAGAACCTGCACAGGAAATCTAAACAGACAACAACCTGAGTTCAGAATCAAAGCTGGGACAATGGAGCTGTGAAGCAGCAATACTACCTGCTGCACCACCATGCCACCCTCTTTAGCATCTTATGAAACCATGGTCTTTAAATAAATAATTATCTTTTTTTTCTGTCACAGGTGAATGTTTTTGGATTTGGGGCAAAGAATGATGGAATATGGTACCATTACTATGAGAAAACATATCATCAAAGGATGAAAGGAGCCCAACACCATGGGAACATTGAATATAACGTCATGCTGGAACTTGAAAAGAGAAATAAAATTAAAATGTATAAAGGATGGAAAAATTAGCTATTCATATCAGATGGTTAAAGATTTTGAAAGACAGATCCCTCTCTGGCTCTAACCTTTAACCCTCATTGCATGGATGTGGCACTGACTCAGACCAACTCCTTAGATTTAGTAGCAATGCAACTGTAATGCTTTGCCAGTTTTCCCAATCAGTTATCACCAACAATAAAATGCCTGCTTCAGCTAAATATAAAATACAGAAAAGAGGGAACATTTCATCTGATGCTCCCAAATTACATTTTTCCTTCTTGTTTGTTTTAGTTTTTTGTTGTTTTTTTAATTCAAAATAAATCAAAGTTTGACATGAAGTACTGTATACTGTATATAGATACACATACTATATAAATGTTATTTGTACTGTGGGTATACATTTACTTGCTGTTGTTATGCACAATTTCTGTAATTCTTTATGTATTTAAACTGTGTATTCAATCCTAGATTTGGGGGTGGGGGAGTATCATATGCCCCAGCAGGACAAAGGTATTTGTAATACTTAATCTACTTAATTGGGGGTCCAGAAAAGATTTTCTCACTAAGACATAGCAGTAATGGAGGACTGTATACATTCCAGTAACATGGAGCAAGCAAAAGGTTCATTGTTGAAAGTTCTAGTGTTTTTTAGGACAGAGGATACGGGCAACTCTACACACTGTCAAATTCCTCATTAATGCTCCTCAGTAAACACTAGAATATATTCGAGTGAAGAGTCTCATTTGCTCTGTAACGCAGTGTAGTCATACTGTAACAATATACTTATTTTTTCAACCTGTTTGAATGAAATATCTCATGAAATTAAAGCAATCCTTGGAATTTTCTCTTGAATTGTTTGTATTTGTAAACATGGGCCACCAGGCATTTCAAATAACAACAAACATACCCAGCAATATAACACACATTAGAGCACATCAATCTTGAAAGGCCCACAACACAATAGCAGCACAGTATAACACATGCATGACTGATTTCTTCTTCTCTATAAATGTGTGTGTGTGTGTGGGGGGGGGATTACTCCATTGCTCAGGTGGAGACATGTGGGTTAGGTCAACTGGCTACTCTAAATTGCCCATATGTGTGAAATGTGAGTGTGAATGGCTGTCATCACTGTGTTCGCCCTGCGATAGATTGGTTCCCTGCCCAGTGTACACCACCTCACACCTGAAGTCAGCTGGGATTGGTTCCAATATGCAGAAGAGGATATATTCAACATACAATTTCTCATTTTACACAATAAATACAAACAAACAACATACAATCAATTGAAACAATCTCACCACATTCATAGTTATATTCAAGATTCAAAGATTTTTTATTGTCAATTAACTATATATCCAGGACATATAGGAGAATCGAAATGCAGTTTCTCTCTCACCTTACTTTTAAAGTCAGATAAAAAATATTTATAAAATATAGATAATATAGGTAAAAATACACTCTAAAATCAAACAATGTACGAAATAGCAGTAGTGCAAATACAGTACAATATCTGTAATGGAGAAAGTGCTTAGAAGAGTAGCTTATTCATTTATTTTCAATTATTTTTATTGGATTTTCCAGAAATACATACAATGACACAATAACAGTATTCATGAATAAGAGAGTTCCAAATTGATTTCATAAATTCATCAGAACAAATGACAGTAACAATGGAAGTCACAGATTTACATTAATCTTGGTTGAGTAATAATACTGACAGATAAAATAACAATTGGGGGCAAGGATCTCTGGTGGAGTAGTACCTTTCCTAGTGGCCCTAGCGGCATCCTAGACTGGTCTCCCCATGTCCAGCACCATGTGATGCGAGTCCATAGAACATCTTGGACTTATGGCATCTCCATCAGGCGGCCACTAGCCTCTCCATGGTGAAGACCGTCCGTGAGTGGTGCTTAGCCACCTCCTACTCGAGGTGCCCCTGTTATTCATAGCAAAACACGGCGGATCTAGGGGAGCATACCCCGATAAAAAACCCAACACGCTGTTGAACAATGACGTGGATATGGTTTATTACTTTCCACTGGCGGATCTGCACTGTCAACCCGGCAGCTTTTCCAGCACCTGGCAGTACTGCACGTCAATCCGACTGCAGCTTCTGGCGCTAGGCAGGGCTGTTGGTCAACCCGGCTTCAGCTCTGGCAAAAATGCAACGAGTATTCCTTACGACTGTGTCAGCTACGCTGTCCCGTCGACCTCTGGGGTTTACTCGCCAAGGGACACTATCTCGTGCCGTTTAGTGTCGTCTTTTTTAGGCACAGCCCTGCATTTAATGAGATGAGTTTTCAAAGAGTTTCAGATAATGCTACTGCATTCGAGGTATCCGACGCCCCACAATCTATGGCAGTGGTGGAAAATATGCGAAGTCCATATGATAATGATAATGTTAATGGTTCGATTTTCGGAAGGAATGCTCCCTCTCAGAGGAGAGGCAATCAATTAAACCTGGCAGCGTGGAATGTTCGCACAACCAACGATAGCGATTCATCCATCAGGCCAGAACGTGCTACTGCAATCATTTGCACAGAACTTGAGAAGGCAGGCATAGATATTTGCGCACTGAGTGAGGTCAGACGTCCAGGCACTGGAAACCTCAAGGAGAGAAGCCATACCATCTTTTGGAGCGGTGGTGAAGACAGAACAGCTGGCGTTGGCTTTGCCATCTCCAACAAACTTGGTCACATAAACCCAGCTCCTGTTAATGATAGGATAATGACCGCCCGTGTCCCTCTTAACAACGGTGCTCATCTCACCTTGGTCAGTGTCTACGCACCCACCATGCAGGGGTCACCAGTTGAAAAGGAGAGTTTCTATGGGAAACTCGGAGAGTGTTTGGTTAAAGCCAGAGGAGACAGAACTATTGTTCTCGGGGATTTCAATGCTCGTGTTGGGAAGGATTGGCAGTCTTGGCCGGCCGTCATTGGAAAGCATGGAGTAGGAAAAATGAACTCTAATGGATTGAAGCTGCTCGAATTCTGTACCCGTTTCCAACTTTCAGTAATGGGTACAATGTACAATCGACTGTAGGGATTTGACAGTAGAAACAAAACTTAAGGTATACAATCAATGCGTCATCCCACTGATGTTGTATGGAAGCGAAACTTGGACCCTATATCGTCACCAAATCAAGCTTTTGAGGACAATCCAGCAGCGCCACCTGAGATCCATCCTCAACATCAGATGGGACCATTTCGTCACAAACGACGAGGGGCTGGACCGCGCGAAAGCCACAGATATCGAGATCTTGCTCATTGGAAATAGACTGCGCTGGCTTGGTCACGTTGCCCGTATGCCCGACAAGCGGCCTGTGAAATCACTACTGTACGGAGTTCTGAACGAGGGCACCAGGAGAGTCGGGCGCCCCCTTCTTAGATATAAAGACACGCTTAAGGACATTCTCAGGCGCGGGGGAGTCCTGCACTCTTGGAGCGACACTGTCAAGGATCGCTCTGCCTGGAGAAGGTTGTCTAAAGACATCTGTAAGAAGCTGGAGGCAGACAGGAGAGAGAGAAACATGGAGCTTAGGAGAAGGAGACATGAGAAGCAAAGGAGCTAGGAACTTTAGAAAACACTAATTGATGTGTGAATACCCGTGTCGGGTTATGGCGTGTGTGTGTGTGTGTGTGTGTGTGTGGTGTGTGTGTGTGTGTGTGTGTGTGTAAAATAACAATACAGAATAAAATAAAATAAATAACTCAAATCTTTATAACAGACAGGACAGCGAACAGACCATAAGTAGAGGGAGGAGTAGGTGGGGGGAGTGTAAGGCTTTAACTCATGAAACTGGCCAAGGAGAAGCATTAAAATAGTTCAGAAAAGGCTGCCACACCTTGTGGTATTTCTTAGAAGAGCCTCCAATGCGGAGCCTTAGTTCCTCTAGTTTAAGGTGTGCCACTACATCCTTAAAGGACATGGGACATGGATTTTTTTCTGGGTATAATTATGTATAAAGGACATAAGAAATGCCATCTAAATCACTGCAGGGCATCAAAAATGTGAAAATCATCACATTATTCAACTTTTTTATACATCAGCGTAAAACAATGATTCGTTAATTAGCTAAGCGGTCACGTGACCCATGATGTCACAAAACCTTTTTATAGGAGCCAGCGCTTGGGTATCTAATGTAAGCAGGTTACCGAAATGGACACCATCGACAGTGACATTCCCGATGTTTCACAGAGATGTGAAGTTAGACCCTATCAATTCGAACCGATAGCTGGAAATTCACATAAACATAGAGCTTGTCTTTACTCTGACGGGTCAGATGATTCTGAGAGTGAGAGTTCATTCAATCCCCATGAAACTGAAAGCGGTCGGCTCGATAACACTTCCTGGTAAGTTAAAAACAATTCTGCTCAAAGGCTAATGATCTGTTGAAAGAAGTATTATTTTTGTATCATACATTGAAAGTTCATCATAGATCTAGCTAAAGTCCGTTGCAAGCTAGTTTTTTTTTTGCTGATATTTTTCGAGATTGATTGAGATACAATGCTTCCAGAGTCCGAGATGAAAACATTCAAAATGGCGAAACGAGCCAGAATTATGATAATCAATAATTGATACACCCAAAATTATAATACTAATCCTTACCACATGAGGCCCATGGTAAAACCACACTTCCAGGAGGGGCTGCCGTCTGCCTCCCAAGCCGGCTGAGAGCGCCTCTCGTCGGGCACGGCCAGGCGGGCGAATGCCCTGGTCCGTCCGCCCTGTCTAAAAAATAATGGTACAAGTCCGAGTGAAGGTATCAATGTGCTGTCGAAGCGCGCAGAAGGTGTTAGTACGCCTGTCATTATAGTGCGGACTTTCCATAGCATAGAAAATCGCCACGTTTCAATTTGTGTAACTGAACTTTGTTTCATGTCACTGGTCATATAAACCTATGTAAACAGGAAAAACGTGGAAGAGTTTGGTCGCATCTAACTACAGCCCCCAAAAATACCATTGGCCATGCTGAGCCATACATTGCTAACAGGAGTAACAGCGCATCTGACTGACTGGGAGGTCGCAATACACCATGATGTTCAATGTACGTTAAACACTCTAAAAATGAAACAATTTTCTTGTCATCCAAGACACAAAAACTATTTTGTCGCATTCCTCATCATCACAATTCACACTTCTCCATATTCATCTACCCGCTTGTGCTGTACCCGAAAGTTTTTGTGACGCATGATCACGTGACAGCGGCTCTTCCGGTTGTAAAATATGCATATCGGAGCTCGAGCAGAAATGCCATATAATCATCACGAATATAACGATTTTGCTGAATTTAATAGATAATTTTGTATTTGTTGATGCAATTATTTCATATTTTTAATGGAAAGAAACTGATATAGCATGCATTTATGTTTCATGTCCCATGTCCTTTAACCCACTGGCTATGTGAAGGAGGGAGCCTATCTTTCCACTTGAGAAGGATGAATCTACGAGCAAGGAGAGAGGCAAAGGAAATCACCTGTGACTGACTCGAATAGAATAGAAGCTTTATTGTCCCCTTAGGGGAAAATTGTTCTCAATGAGTGAGCATCTTTTTTCTTGTCTTGTCTTGTCTTAACCATAAAAACACAAACACATAAATAACTTTGCACACAACACTTAACACATAAAACCAATGTTATCACAGGGCACTTGATCTGTGACAAAAACAGCTGATCAAATTTTCCAGGAATCCCCATACAGTTTTAAAAAAATTACCTTTTCAGGTGTTTATTTAAAAAAGTAATTGCTTGAGCTATGTATGATTGCCTAGTTCTATTTTTTGAAAGGGCAGGGTAGCGGTACCGGCTCTGTGAAGGCAACAATTCGAAGGCAATAAATAGTAGCCTGGGCCCGCCCATCCTAAGCGTGACGCAACACGAGGGCCTGTTCCGAGCTTAGTCTGGCCAGGCAGGCTATCTACAGCATTTCCAAGCTCCCGAAAAACTGGGAACCAATCAACTTTGAGCATCTCCAACGGCCCTGGGTTGAGGCGTGTTCAAGGCAGTGACGTAGTAGAACTGCGACCAGAAGCCATAGATTGTTAACAGAATCTATGCTGGAAGTGCTTCATTCACATCATGAACATGGAGCAGCGGCAAGCCTTTAACACAGCAGTAGATGCTGTATTGAAAGCATTCAACGGGAAGTTCTCATTGAAAACGGAGCAAAGAGCAGCCCTGGAGGTATTTATTGAAAGGAAGGACGTTTTCACCTTGCTCCCGACCGGCTTCGGTAAGAGTTTAATCTACCAGTTAGCCCCGTCGCGTCACATACGTCAGAAGAAAGAGTGATGTGATTGGTTTAAGCTTCGTCACAGCCTTTTCTGGCTTCGACCAGTAGCAAACTGAGGCATTTCAGGGAGGCGGGTCAACCACGGGCTCTGGGAAACAGTTTGGCTTAATAGCTTGGCCAGACCAAATGCTCGGAGAGCTTTGAAGTCGCGTTAGCCAGGCTAAATAAATAGTGGATGCCTGGGGTCTGCTGAAATTTTTTCAGCCTTGTTGAGGGTCCTAGATCTGTATGTGTTCTAAACTGTTAAGGTTAATGGCTAGCAGTTTACTTGCAGTGGTCACTATTCTCCTCACTGTATGTTTTTGGGCTACTGTTGCATTTCCAAACCAGCAAATTAAGCAGAATGTTAAAACACTCTCAATAAAAGCAGTATAGAACATCTTGAGCATTTTATGTTCAACATCGAATACAATCAACTTCTTAAGAAAATAAAGCCTTTGTTGCCCTTTTTTCTGAATGTGTTCTGTCCACTGATCCCACTTCAGTTTGTTATCCAAAACTACCCCCAGGTATTTATATTCAGTAACAGACTGGATAGGTTGTCCTCTGATGGTTGTCTGATGGGGTGTACTGACTCTCCTAAAGTAAATTGTCATCTCTTTTGTCTTTGACGTATTTAACGAGAAATGAGACTTATCACACCAATTTATAAATGTATCTAGAACAGGGCCATGACCCAGCTCATCATCCTGAAGGAGGCTGACCAATGCTCTGTCGTCAGCAAACTTAATTAAATGCCTACCAGGGTGGGAACTGGTACAGTTGTTAGTATAAAGAATGAACAACAAAGGGGATAAGACACAGCCTTGGGGGGAACCAACATTGGAGATGATTTTATCAGAAAAAAAAGGGGCCCACCTTTACCCATTGGACTCTCTGTCTTAGAAAGTCAAGCAACCATAGAATGAGACCTCCATCCAGTGAAAAGTCCTCTGCCAATCTATGGGCCAGGATAGTGGGTTGAATTGTGTTAAATGCCGCCAAAAAATCGAAAAATAAAATTTTAACGTGAGTTTTGGATCCGGGCGGCACGGTGGTGTAGTGGTTAGCGCTGTCGCCTCACAGCAAAAAGGTCCGGGTTCGAGCCCCGTGGCCGGCGAGGGCCTTTCTGTGTGGAGTTTGCATGTTCTCCCCGTGTCCGCGTGGGTTTCCTCCGGGTGCTCCGGTTTCCCCCACAGTCCAAAGACATGCAGGTTAGGTTAACTGGTGACTCTAAATTGACCGTAGGTGTGAATGTGAGTGTGAATGGTTGTCTGTGTCTATGTGTCAGCCCTGTGATGACCTGGCGACTTGTCCAGGGTGTACCCCGCCTTTCGCCCGTAGTCAGCTGGGATAGGCTCCAGCTTGCCTGCAACCCTGTAGAAGGATAAAGCGGCTAGAGATAATGAGATGAGAGATGAGTTTTGGATCCCTCAAGATGTGAATAAACAAGTTGTAGCAGGGTTACAATGGCATCATCGAGCCCCCCTGCTGGGCTGATATGCGAATTGCAGGGGGTCTAGTAATGTAAGTGTTTTTATTGTGATGTGTTTTTTAACTATCCTTTCAAAACATTTCATTACCAACAATGTTAATGCTATGGGACAGTAATGGTTATGTTCAGTCGGGGAGGGAATCTTAGGAATAGGAATGATAGTTGATGTTTTCCACAGGAGCGGCGCAGTATGCTGATCCAGAGAGGCCTAAAAAATATAAGTGAAAACAGGGGACAGTTGTTCTGCACAGTATTTCAGCACCTTACCACTGATGTTATCTGGGCCAGGGCTCTTACGTATGTTAGTTGTTCTGAACAGTGAATGGACCTCTGCTTAACAGTAATATTATGAGGTGCTGGCAGCTCTAACTGGTTTTGTTCAATAATATTTTTGCCACCTCCTTCAAAACAGGAAAAAAACAAATGAAGTTGATTTGCCTGCTCCTGCTCCTCACCAACCCTAAACCCTATATGGCATTTCCCTCTGCCTTTGTAGGAAATGCTAGTCATGGCTTTGATACGCTGCCATGCCTGCCTAGGTTTTCCTAGGGCCAGATTTTGTTCTACTTTTTGTTTATAGGCGTTCTTATCTACCTTTATCTGCATTTTAATTTCTCTTTGTATGTCTCTCTTAACTACCTCTTTTTTTTGGATGTAGGCCCATTTCTTTTTGTTTAACAGGTATTTTAATTTCTTTGATACCCAGGGTTTTGTAGGTTGAATTGGGATTAATTAAATTATAAATTATGTAATAATTGATAATTAAATTAATCAATTTATAAATAAAGATCAGTCTCATAAAATCTTAAATTATTAATCTTAATACTCACCGTGAATGGTTACATTCAAGATTAATGGTAGCTCTGTATTAGATGGGAAACCCAGTTGTATACAAAAGCTAAATTCTGAAGGAAAAAGGAGTTCTAAATAGTTGACCTTGTGAATAAACAACAAGTAAAATGCAATTCAATTTTATTAGCTTTTATTTGTCTACTACTCACTAATAATAATAATAATCTCAAAATACATTCAATGTCGGCAAAGGTAATAACAAGACAAAACAATGGAACAATTACACCTGGACTATAAATTTGAGGGAAAGAGAGAGAGAAAAAGATAGAAAAAGAGAATCCCTTGTGTGTGCGTGTGTGTGGAGGTGTGTGTGTGTGACCTAGCTTGTCGTTAGCTAAAACAAAGGAATGTTAGCTAAATAGAACAAAGGATTAGCTCTGTGGCTAATGTGTGCTTTGTGTAGGTATCTGTGGGCAGATGCTAATGACTAGCCACTCTGGCAATGCTTAAACAAAATGGCGGTCAGTGCCTAGGTGTCGTATCACAGGTAACTCAATGAGGGAGGTAACAAAATGGCGTCGGGAAATATGGCGCCGGCAGGCCTAGTCGAGAACACAAGCCTACCAGCTAGCGTATCACCCTGAGGTAGCTAGCAATAAGTTGCTAAGGAGAATCTGACCACGCTACAGCTGGATCCAAACACTGCACTTAACAACAATTTCCAACAGACTATCTAGGCAAAGAACTCAACGCGAGAGAGAGAGAGAGAGAGAGTATGTGTGTGTATAATAGGTGTTGGATGGAGAGAACTAGGCCTTGTAGCGGTCTAGCCTCGGAGCTTAAAATAACAAACTTGTCGCTGCGCTGCTAATCAGATAGGGAAGCTAGCAATGGAGTTAAGGAAAGATATCATGCAAGATACCCTGTCTAACAAGTTCAAAGAAAAAAACAGAACCAAAACAAACAATAAAAACAAACAAACACCTTCCGTGTCTGAGCGGGTATGCTAAATAGCTCAAAGCTTAAACATGACCCTAACAACCATCTGAATAAGCTACAAATTAAAAATTTGCCCAAGTGCCTACTCAATGCGATGGAAGTTCTTTCTCCGATGTCCGCGCTGAGGGTCGCGGTCCGAGGAGAGGAGGTTAGCGGCGCGTTGCGTCCAACCGCGGCTAACGAAGCAGGGAGATGGAGGCCTAGCTGGCCCACGGTGCTTCAGGAGAAACCTCCGGTGATGCGTCGACGAGAAAAAGCTGAGAGGAGCGAAGCTGTCCGCAAATGCCTCTTAGCGTGGAAAACTACTTAACTGTAGTTAAACTTTGCAAAGGTTAGAATCAAAACCACTATATCGCTGAAACTTAGCGGGTCGTTCAAAAGTTCGGCCGAAACTAATTTGAACAGGCTGTTCTCAGACAATAGCGGTTAATCTCAACACTGTAGGCGGGTGTGCCAACAGTCCGTCCGACCACTCCAGTAGTCAGAACATGAGAGGACGAATCGAGGCGCTCTCGATACAGTTAAAGCAGTTCCACTTCACGTCACATCCGGGTGGAGCGCGCAAGGAATTGTGGGATCGTTATAGGGGGCGCTGGCGAGTTACCAACAGTTTGTTATTGGGATACATCTTAAAAGTTCTTGTGGGCACCACTAAGTCCTCACAAAAGGTTATATAGTCTGAAATTACTTCAACATGTTCATTCAGATCAGAGCATTTAAAAACCTCCCATGAAGTGCAGTCAAAACACCCCTGAAGAGGCTTATGCCATGTACACACGTAGCCGGGTATTTTTAAAACCGAACATTTCCCCCCCCCTCCGTTTATAAAAATGTTTTATCCACACCACCTCGTCTTCGAAAAAAATCCCTTCCACACATAACCGAACATCTGCGTTTTCAATCACATTCATAAGCATTCCAAACCTGTAGATGGCATTATTTCCCCAAATCCTACCCCTAATCACATCGCCTGTGCTCTTGGAGCAGTAGTTGGGCTTCTAAAATTAAACATGTAAATAGCACCTGCACAATAATTAACGCTTTCAAGGCACTACTCGGATCCATTACTCTTTAGCTAGCCACACACTACGCCGATTTTCAGCGTACCGAGCCAACTGAAGTCGCGAGTCAGGCATAAAGACTAGTTTTCGATGGTACCGACTCATCTCACAGCCGATTCGAAAAACTAATTGGGAGCCAGACTGATCGGCGAGAGTCGCTAGCAATAGCCAATCATATCTTTCGCATATAACACGTGACATCATTAAACACAATTTCTAGCGCGAGAAATATGTGTTGGTAGCACCTAATGCAGGTATATACTGTAATTCCATAGACTGAAGCTTTATCTATAGACACAGTGGGCTGGAAAGCCACTCTGCTCAAGTTGTGTGGCTGAATTCCAAATCACTTTAACTCCCCTATATAAGTGCACTATTTAAGGTTGGAAATAATAGCTCATGCAGCCTAGATAGTGCGCTACATATTCCATGTTGTGTCATTTGTAATTCAGCCTGTAGCATCTTCAAGTGTTGGATTTAACAGTAACTATATCCAATAGCCAATCACAAAGCTATTAAGTTGTCACGTGTCGCTTCAATCGCGACTGCACTCGTCAACAGTCGGGGGATATGTGCGTGCCCTGTCGGGAGTCGGCTCTGAAATGGGTCGGTTCGGTACCGCGTGGATCGCCGTGGTGTGCGGCTAGCTTAAGTCCATGCTTAATCTGGCTTCTGCAGTAAACAAAGGTTGCACGTTTGACGTCAGGGCAGATTTGTTGTCATTTTTTTGGCGCAGATTGTGACGTTCTAAAACGCAAAACTCCGGTTATCTCTGTCTACACGAAAAGGCATACATGGAGTTTTCAAAAATCTTCACTTTGCCCGGAGTTTTTTTAAATATTCGTTTTTGATGTGTTTTCATGTGGATGACAGGCCAAAACGTAGAAAAATATCTTCGATTTAGCTGATACCCGGCTACGTGTGGTCGGGGTCTTAATCACATCCTCATTCCAGATCTTGACAGTCCTAATCTGGGGGTTTTCTCTCTTCAAAAGCCGCTGATAGGCTGGCCGGAGATGTACCATATTGTGGTTGGACACCCCCAGAGGAGGTAGGGAAGAAGCAGAATAGGCACCTATTACATTGCCATAACACAGGTCGAATGTTTTGTTTTTCCTTGTGTGGCAGTTTACGTATTGGTGGTAGGTGCGCAGAGAGTTCTTCAGTGAACAGTTATTAAAATATCCCAGAAAGAATTTTGGGGCATCAGAAGAAATAGATTCAAGTTTTTGAGACAGGTGGAAAATAATCTCTGATGCTTTGGCTGCGTTGGCCTGAGGGTGAATACCGTATACACCACTGTAAAAAAGAGTTGAGGGAATTCGCAAGGGAGGTAAAAAGGACTAAGTGACAGACAGAGAAGCTCGATGTCGGGGGTACAATGACTCTCTCTCACTGCCACCGATCCACTCCCGCACCAGCTGTTCCAAACAAGGAGATTGACCCCGCCCCCTTGATACTTTCCGGGAGTGTTTGGATCATGGTCCATTCTGAAGGCAGTGAAATCAACCGGCTCCACCTCAGTAGATGGTGTATTGCTGTCCAGCCACGTCTCCGTGATCACCAGCATGCAGACGTCTCGGTATTCATGCAAGTACCTGAAGTTTGCAGCAATTTCATCCATCTGGTTCCTCAAAGACTGGGCGTTGATTAATAAACAGGTTGGTAGGGGGAGTTGAGTTTTCGTTCTTTTCAGTCTTTGTCTAATGCCCCCTCTCTTCCCTCGTTTACATTTTGGCCCATGGTTGTGAGGGTAAGCTCGTCGATAATTCGGTGCAAGGTTAAAAATCAATGGTTTGGGATTGCACTGTAATAAAAATTCTCTCGTGTATTGGAAGCATTGGATGATGCTGCCAACTGCATTTCCGTGATTTAATCCACAGGTAAAGAGTACATACAAGGCCAACAGAACGAGTCCAATAATCCAAACGGATGATGCCATTACTGTGATAAGATTGGTAACATCACTAAGCACTTAAAACATGAATCACGATTCAAAACATGAATCACAATTCAACAAGAGTAAAGTCGCAAAAACACACCAGACAAAAACAAAACAAAAACGCTGACAGACATGCCACCATGCCAAAACTCACTGCGGTAGCCACAGAGCAGTGCCCCCCCCCCCCCCCCCCCCCAATTTGAAAGTAGTAAATCCTCTGGGGCCGTACCAAATATGGCGGTCAATGGGTTTGGTGCAATTACATGGCTGCACAGCTGAGAGACTGTATCAAAGAAAGAAAACCAAAAGGGGGCAATTGAATGGCATGAGAAAAACATGTGGGATAAAGTGGCAGGGACACTGAGGCATCTTTGACAGGTGGGGTCAGTGTCAGAATAGATTCTGGCAAGTTTGCTTCTGCAGAGATGCAGACGATGTAGGACTTTAAATTGAAGTAGTCCATGTCTCACACAGAGTGAAGATTTATGCACTCTTTCAATTGCTGCCTGCCACATGTTATCTGAAATGACTAGCTGTAATTCTTCTTCCCATGCACTTTTAACATGACTGAGAGAGGGGCTAGAAATACCCTGAATTAGGTTATATAGGCTGGAGACACACCCCTGCCGAAAGGGGTCAAGGGAGATGCAATCGTGTACAGGGCTGCTGGGTGGAGCTGATGGGAAATGTTTCTGTACAAAATCTCGGATTTGCAGGTATCTAAAAAAGTGTGACCTTGGTGTGTCATGTTCTTTGACTAGGAATTCACATCACATCACACACATCACATTATCTCTAGCCGCTTTATCCTTCTACAGGGTCGCAGGCAAGGCGGGGTACACCCTGGACAAGTCGCCAGGTCATCACAGGGCTGACACATAGACACAAACAACCATTCACACCTACGGTCAATTTAGAGTCACCAGTTAACCTAACCTGCATGTCTTTGGACTGTGGGAGAAACCGGAGCACCCGGAGGAAACCCACGCGGACACGGGGAGAACATGCAAACTCCGCACAGAAAGGCCCTCGCCGGCCCCGGGGCTCGAACCCAGGACCTTTTTGCTGTGAGGCGACAGCGCTAACCACTACACCACCGTGCCGCCACTAGGAATTCAAAAGATGAAAAAATTGTGCTGTGGTACAGGTCAATGATGCTTTTCAGACCCTTCTGGGACCAAATACAAAATGCTGAGTCAAGAAGGGCAGGTTTAAAGTGAGGGTTACGAACTATGGGGATGGATGACACTGTGTGTTTGAGCCCAAAATGAATCCTAAATTGCGACCATATGTGAAGGGACCCACTAACAATGGGGTTGTTTGGGTAGCATCTCCTACTGAGTGGCAATGGAGAGCAAAGCAGTGAGGTGGGATCAACTGGCCCACATGCCTGTCGCTCTATGTGGCACCAGTCAGGCCCATCCCCATTTCTGAAGAAAGACATCCAGAAAACAATTTTATGAATATTAGCAGCCCAGTAGTAATGCAGAAAATTTGGCAATGCAAGACCACCCTCTGACTTGGATTTTTCTAAAAAATAACCTATGGAGATGTGGTATTTTCTTATTCCATATGAATGTGGAAATATGCTTTTCCAATTCCCTAAAGAAGGACTTTGGTATAAAAGTAGGGATTGCATTGAAGTAGGAAAGCAGTCTAGGCATAATTACCATTTTAACTGAATTAACTCTACCTGCCAAAGAGATGGGGAGAGACTCCCAGCGCTTAAGATCCTCTTTTGCCTTAATAAGGGCTGGCATCAGATTCATTTTAAACAGTCCCGCATATTCTCTTGTCACACACATGCCAAGATACCTAAAAGAGTCAGTTTGACTTTAAAAGGCAGTTGTGTGAGAGACAGTTTGGATGCACTCGAATTGATTGGGAAAAGAATACTTTTAGTTAAATTAATTTTGTAGCCAGACACCTTACCAAGTGAGTGAATTACAGTACGTCCAGAGCAGCAGGGACTGAGAGAAGAGGATTAGAGCAGTACAAGAGCAGATCGTCAGCGTACAGAGACAGTTTATGCATAACACCTTCTCATTCGATACCTGTAAAATCATCCCTCTTCCTGAGTGATACTGCCAGTGGCTCAATTGCTATGTCAAACAAGATGGGTGATAAAGGACATGCCTGTCTTGTGCCTCTCTGAAGGGGAAAATATTTAGAAATAATGCCGTTTGTACGAACTGTTGCTTGAGGTGCTAAGTATAGGAGCTTTATCCAGGAGATAAAGCCAGAGCTGAAGCCAAATTTATCAAGTGCTGTAAATAGGTAATCAAACTCAATATGGTCAAATGCTTTATGAGCGTCAAGGGAGACCACAACCTCAAGGGTGGGTGCTGAATTTGAATAGATGACATTGTAAAGACGGTGGAGATTACCAAAGGACTGCCTTCCCCTTATAAAACCTGTTTGATCGGGATGGATAATTTTGTGTAAGACAGTCTCCAACCGAAGAGCAAGGACTTTAGCAAGAATTTTGTTGTCACAACAAACTAGACTTACAGGCCTATGTGAGTCACAAAGTGTGGGCTTTTTGCCCTTCTTTAAGAGGACTGATATTACTGCCTGTGGCATAGTGGGGGGTAAGGAGCCTACCTGCAGAGCCTCTGCATAGACTTTGCACAGCAGTGGTGAAAGTTGACCAGAAAATTTCTTATAAAATTCAATTGGGAAGCCATCAGGCCCCGGGGCCTTGCCACTCTTCATCAATGTGATTTGCCTGAATAATTTCAATCTCAGATATGCTACCATCAAGAGATGAGGCCTCCTCAGAGCTCAGCATTGAAAAAGAAAAAGGCTGTGCTACAGGAGTCACTAGGTAAGTCTGAATATAGGTTCTCATAAAATGTTCGAAATTGGTTGTTAATAGCCAACTGGTCAGAAGTGGTGTTCCCAGTTGATGTGGTGATTTCTGTTACTAAGCTATCTGCAGTATACTGTCTCAACTGATGGCAAAGCAGCTTACTGGCTCGTTCCCCATGCTCATAATGTGTCATCTGAGACTTCAGAAAGAGACCCTGAATGTGTGCAGATGTTAAAGAATCAAATTCTGTCTGCAGTGCAATGCGCTCCTTATACAGGTCAGCAGATGGCGCCAAAGAGTGTCTTTGATCAATATTCTTAATAGACTTAACTAGTTAGTTCATGCGTTTTGACCTCTCCCTGCAAGTACTGGCAGAGTATGATATAATTAGGCCACGAAGGTAAGCTTTCAAAGACTCCCAAACAGTCTCTATGCTTGTCCCAGAGTCCATATTTGTTTTTAGAAAAACATCAAGGTTCACAGACACAAACTGGGTAAAATCCTCATCTCATAAAAGGCCTGGGTTAAGTCGTCATGTTCGATGCAGGGGTACGTGTTCAGGAAAACAAAGTTGCATTACCACTGGGCTGTGGTCTGAAATGATCACACTCTCATATTCACTAGAGTTTAAGATAGAAAGTATTTTTCTGTCCAGCAGGAAATAATCTATTCTAGAGTAAGACTGATGAGGAGGTGAAAAAAAAAGAAAACATTTTTGCTGCTGGATTCTTAAATCGCCAAGGATCCACAACCCCATAGGAATCAATGAAGGAGTTAATAACTCTAGCAGAATTTGACAGTGGCCTAGGTGTGACGGCTGAGCGGTCAAGGGAGCTATGGAGAACACAGTTCCAATCCCCAGATAAGATTAACTGATGATAATTTAAGTCTGGTAGTACTGAGAAGAAATGTTTTAAAAAATCAGCATTGTCCCAGTTGGGGGCATAAACACAGGCCAATATGACTGGTGCGTTAACATATCGTCCATTCTTATCAGTAATAGTGTTAGACTGGACAAACTGTACCTGCCTACGAATCAAAATTGTAGCCCCTCTACATTTAGCCTGAAATTTAAAGTGGAAAATTTGGGAAAAACCGTCCCGTTCAAGTCTGGTGTGATCTCTCTGACAGAGGTGTCTCTCTTGTAAGTAAACAATGTCAGCCTTTAGTTTCTTTAAAGGTGTCATGCAGTGGCGATAAAAGTCGCATTATTCTGCACCAGAATGCTTTCGAGATTCGAAATAAATTGACCGTCGATTTTTCAAAAGCTTCCCGCGGTTGTAATCGGTCCTTACTTGGTCATGCCCATCACTTGAAATTTCCCGCGTTCGCAGCGCCCCCTCTCGGTCAATGGAACAGCTGCGTGACGTCATACCAGTAACCACTCGGTGCAGTTGCAATGACGGACACACCAGAAAATAGGAGCGATGCTGAGGAAATTAGCTTTGATTTTACCGATACAGAAGAAGAAAATGGCCCACAAGTAGAGATTTTGACAGCTGAATGTCCTGGTGGTATCCAGCCTTACAGATTTGAACCTGAGCGCTCATCTTCAGAAGAAAATGAGGACAGTTCTGACGACGACAGAAACGAAGACGAGAATGAAGAAGACCGGCGACTTGAAGACTTGTTTTGGTTGGTTTCTCTGACTAAATCACTACTTGTGTGTATTTTTAAAGACCATTTTCACTTGAATTAGAATGCTGTGTGATTAATCTATGATTATGTGTAATACTGATAGCTGTAGGGGGTGAAAGTATAGCTAGAAAGATTTAATTCTAGCAACTTGACAGCTTGCGATCTCGCGAAATGCAGTGGGCCTTCTGATACAGTAGACCCCTTGATATTCCAGTTTTCATCATTTTCCTTTTATTGCGGTTGATTTTAACTTGATATTCAGTATGTTATAGGCTGGGAGTATTGAGCTTTGTATTGTATTGTTTAGTAAACGTACAATCGTCAGTAATAAGTGATAATTATTAGTTAAAGGCAGCTCTGTGGCATAAATCACTGTAAAATTTGGACACAAGTCCAAATTTGGCCTTTTGGTTTCTATCCTATAGATCTATTTTGCTCTCCCATGATGATCTTAGACCTATTAAAAGCGACATGGGGTGTTGTACATAATATTGCAAGATCATGGAGGTTTAATTGGAGTTTTGTGAAACTTCTTGAACTGTCTTGTCAGTGGGAAATTCGTGTAAGGCAATTCCTGGCTGGGGCTTGTTGTTACAGCCAAACACAATACACCGATTAGGCATTTTGTATCACAGAATATTAATACATCATTTCATAGTGTTTTGAGTGTTCAAAACTATCCACAAACTGAATAAATCCACAAAATCCTCAATGTAAACAACTCTGGTAAATGCACGCTATAGAGAAAACATGGCGACAGGCCAGCATCACCCAAGGGAGGTTACTGGTATGATGTCACACATAAGTTGACCTAGTTAATGGCTGGCTGCCTAAATTTGGCTGTGCGCGTCAACTTTAAATGCTTGTAGCGGGCGCATCGTGACACTGAGATCGCAGGAAACCGAGGGGCTTGAATAACCTACCAAACCCGACATTTTGACACATGATATAGCCTGATTGCTGAAATTACCGCACGACGCCTTTAAGCTGAGTCTAGGTACACTTTGAATTTAAATGTTTAGAGGTCTATGTGTCAGCCCTGTGATGACCTGGCAACTTGTCCAGGGTGTACCCCGACTCTAGGATAAAGCGGCTAGAGATAATGAGAATGAGATGAGGACCATGTGTGTGTGTGTGTGTGTGTGATCATCTTGTGTACTCCGCCACTGATTATCATTGTAAAGGCATCTCATGTGACAAACACAGACTCGTCTTTACATACTAAAACCCTAAAATGCCATATGGTAAGAAATAAGTCAGACTGGTTATCTTTTGAAAATTGCAGGAAGTATGTTTTAATTAGTGAGAAGTCCCACATTGAGCAGCCAATCAGAATTCTGTTTTAAACAAAGAAAGTGATCTTACAATGATTTTAACAGGAGCTGACATTTTGTTTTGTGGCGGTCCTGGGGTGGGTTTCCCAAAGAAGGACACAACTTTAAAAAGTAATGGAAGAGAACTTAAATCCCAGTGTGTATCTGGGTACTACTTAGCACTTGTGTTGGTTTGATCCAATAACGGCACTTTAAGGCAGCTTCGTGTAAGTATATTTTTTGCTTACTTTTGAGGTACGGACTTCCACAACATCTGCCATAAATGTTTGAACCCAATCAGCTCTCATGACACCAAGACCAAACTTTTGGGTCTGTTGTTTTGCCTGTCACAGTCCTGTAGATATCACTATTGAGTGGTAAATGTACTGAAGTTGCCTTCTGTGGTCACTTTCTCTCACTGATATCCCATGACTTATGTATACAGCAATAATAGTGGAAACATCTCTTCGGTCACAACTACATCTATATTTTGCCAATATACAGGCACATTTTAGAGCAAATACGACCACTTTTGTCATGCAAACAACAAAAAACTGAATAAACTTTCTGCTAAAATCAGAATAATCTGTCTTTTTGAAGTTAAAAGTTTAATTTGTTTGTCAAAATGCAGCATATTTCCATCTACAGTGATTGACATTTGCTGGGTTTTAAACTAAACGTGAACTGTTTTGAACAGTTTCTAAACATCTGCAAAATATTTGCAGTGACAGAGAGTTATTCATGAATTTTGGAAGAAGTGGTGATTGAATGAAATTTGGATCAAAGCAGTGTAAAAGTAGACACAGTTTCATTCACTCTTAGAAAGGACGAGTTCAACCAACACAAATTGTACTAAGTTCTTACACATCAATGTGTGAGTTTTGGGACAATGCATGTTGGAATAATTTTGACACATTCACCATGTAAATGATTTTAACACAATGAATGTGTCCAGAAGGTTAGCATGAAGATGTGTAAATGTGTGTAATATTAACACATTATGTGCTGTCCTTGGCAACACACATTGTGTTAAAAACTTGCCTAAAACCCGACACAAAAAAGTGTTATTTGAGACAAAATTAGTTAATGACAATAAAACACTATTTATTGCTTCAACACATTTATTATCATGAATTGTTTACAATAAGATTCACAGAAATCAAACTGCAGGATATAACAACACAAATTCATAGAATAGAATTCAACAGAATTTCAGCAGTAATAAATGAAATGTCTGAAACACAACAGTTCTTTTTCCAATTTCATTTGGCTACATGCCACATAACCACACCTTCTACACTTCATTTATTTCAACATTTTGTCTCTTGGATTGATGCAGATCTGATCATCCAAGGACCCAGGAATCACTGGCTGAGGATCATCTTCAGATTGGTCCATTTGCTGTATCATAAATGAATAAAATGTTAACATTTAGACAGATAATGCAGCAGCCACTTTTTAAAATAATATTTTGACACAAAGCATTGACTGATATCACAACTCATTTGCGTTTTTCCTTTCAACATAAAATAATGACACTTAATGGTAAGTAACATGAGGCTGCAGCTCCACATTTATACCGTACACTAAGATTCTTACAGATCTGAATGATATTTTCTGAAACGATTAAGCTCACCATGGCTGCATGACGTATGTCTGAGTTACCTATACAGTAAAGTTAGATAGTTACCAAGAAGAAATAAAATATTGCCACCTCATGATGCTGAATTCTTAGTAGAATTTGTAATTCTAGCCAGGCTCTTTAAGAATACCAAGTACAAACTAAATGCTAATAAAAATGGCACACAATTACATAAAATGTCTCACAAGTTAAATTTCCATTTTAAAAGCTGAGCAACAATACTAACTAACCAAACTAAACCAATATTAAAAATAACAGCAGCAGATGATGATGTTTTTGCACATAAATATACATGAAGAAATTATTTCAAGTACAACTTACCTCAAGAGTTTTGCACTAGCTGTCACCGGTGAGAATCCTCTCCCTGTCATAATGGCAGTTTTGCCGTTATACAACTCCAATGATGCTGATCACACACTCCAGCCAAAGTCACTGGAAGTTAGCATTACCCAGTAACACTGTGCACAAAACACACACTTACTGACCAAAACCAATTAACTATGACTGTAACTACAACATAAACCAGCCTTTACCAGCTTCAAAAGCACATTGAATATAGTTGTTAAAAAGAAGTATCAAGCTAACATTATTCAAGCTGAAGATAGAGAGCTCACGTTAATGTAACACTATTTGAGGAACCCCATTAGTTAAAATTCTCCACTGAAACCCCTCACCTGAGTTACTATCATTCCACTGATTTCCAGGGGTTTGTAAGCAGGGTCTTTAATTTTATCCTCAAAGAGTTGGTGTATTTATTATACTGTGAGTAGTGAGGAAGTACTGACTCGCTTCTAAATGTCTGGCATTAGCAGTGCTGTTTATATCGTCTCTGAGAAACGGATTGGGTTTTCAAAGGTGTTCAATCACCACTGAGCTGCAGATTTTTTTAGTGATTCACATCATGAAGTGATTAGAACATAAATATATGACAGAGGAGTAAAAGAAGCCGTCTTTGTCAACCTGCAGTGATCATCACTGAACAGAGGAGGTGGTCTGAGACACCACTTATCAGCCACCTACAATCTAGTCCCTGGTGAAAAATAAATGTACTTTATTGTATTTAAAGTATATTCATATTTTCAATAGTATATTGAAAATGTACTTACACAAATTTTACTTTTTGTAAATATATTAAAAGTATACTAACATCACGCTTTCACGCTAACACTTAACACACTTTAAAATAATTATACTATATTACACTTTATAGAAATATATTAGACTAAAATATACTTTAAGTGAAAGTTATGTGTAATTTAGCACATAAAAGTACACTAAATACACTTCAAGTTGCACTTTTCTACAATTTAATTACAATTAAAATATATTTAGTACAAAATTAGTTGTTCCAAAATAGCATGCCTCAAGTTAATGAATCATAAGCACACTTGAAGGATATTGATGATTAGTGTGGCTTCAAGAACACAAAAGTATGCTAAATTTTAGTACACTTAGCACATTTATTTTTCACCAGGGGTCCTTGGCATACTTCCTAGAAAACTGAATACACATCCACACCAAGACTCAGCTGACTTCAACAATTCACATGATGGCAGAGAGAGTCAATGACCCACAGATCACCCTAACAACCCTCGAGGCTGCTAAGTTCTAACACCGTTCACACCTGGCCTCCAGTGACCCTAACACCTACAGGGTGGCTGAGAGGGTCAATGACCCATGTGACCTCAATGACTCTCCTAAGAGAGATTGCTTTTGGTCCATTAGAGGATAAATATTTGGAACTCCCCACTAGTCAGACAGAATTGAAGAAGTCTTTCAGTTGAGAGGTGAAACATCTTCAAGGATTTCAACCAAGTCCAGTTGCCTTCTTTAACACTGATGGTTTCCATCAGGTGTCTATGTTGAGCAGTAAAATGTCCATCAACCCACTGTCCTGAGTAAAGGCAGACTTAAGCAGTGAGAGAGAGAGAGAGAGAGAGAGAGAGAGAGGCCAAGTTTACATTAGACTGTATCTGTCTCGTTTTCTTCGCGGATGCACTGTCCATTCACATTAAAATGCCGGGAAACTCCGGGAAACGGGAATCCGCCAGGGCCCACGTATTCAACCCAGTTCATATCTGATCCGGTGCTGTGTAAACATTGAGATACGAGGATACGCTGTGCTGAGCTCTACCTGACGTCATCATTGGACAACGTCACTGTGACATCCACCTTCCTGATTTGCTGGCGTTGGTCATGTGACGCGACTGCTGAAAAACGGCGCGGACTTCCGCCTTGTATCACCTTTCATTAAAGAGTATAAAAGTATGAAAATACTGCAAATACTGATGCAAATACTGCCCATTGTGTAGTTATGATTGTCTTTAGGCTTGCCATCCTTCCACTTGCAAGTGGTAAGTGACGCGCATGCCCGATATGCACTGGGATCACACACACAGCGGCTCAGTCCCGAATTACTGCTCATGTGCTTCACTCGCGCGCTCTGTGAGCTGCGCAGGGCCGGAGTGCGCACCCTCCAGAGGGCACTCGCTGTTTAGGGCGGAGTGATTTGGAGCGCAGGATGCCTGCGGAGCCGAGCCGCTGAGGAGAAATTTACAAATTACATTTCAACTTACGTGCCGTCTAATTAGTCATGTGATTAGCGTATCCGTGTATTGGCGTTGCTGTGTGCACGCTAATCGTTTTTAAAAACGTTAATCTGATGATCCGCTGATACGGTCTAATGTAAACCCCACCAGAGAGAGAGAGAGATAGATCAGTGACGTGAGAGAGAGATTTACATGAAGATGGCTGAGTGGTTCTCTTTCTCCCAGAATAAAGCAGCACTTTCACCAGATGTTTCCATCGAGAGAGGATCCACTTTGCATTATCAGCTCATGCTTCAGCGCTCTGCGAGTGTTTATAGTCCTGTGACTTTAACACTTCATGACTGAGAGCTGCTGCTCAGCGACTTCACCCACAGCAACCATGAGTTTGATCAGCATCTTCATCTGCACACTGGCCCTCTGCGCTCGAGGTAGGACTTCACTCAATAAAAATGATTTAGCAAGACAGCTAGAAATGATGTGACTTATATTTCTTCTTTATTCTTCTTTTTCAGGATCCCACAGTCAGGCCATTGTGACTCAGAGTCCTACATTGAAATCTGTTTCTCCAGGAGACACACTCACCATCAGCTGTAAAACTAATGTTGCTGTCGATAATGACTGTGATGATGATTATGACTGTTTGTCCTGGTATCAGCAGAAAGCTGGAGAAGCTCCTAAACTCCTGATCTATTATGCTGATGAAAGAGAATCAGGTATTCCTGAACATTTCAGTGGCAGTGGATCTGGAACTGATTTCACTCTGACCATCAGTGGAGTCCAGACTGAAGATGCTGGAGATTATTACGGTCTAATGGATCATTACAACACATTCAAATCTTCACTGTTCACACAGTGTTAGAGTGTTGTACAAAAGCCCTACTGCAGGGATGCCAGGGTGAAATTGGTTAGGGGGCCAGATTTTTTTAAGTGGGACCTTGGGGGCTGAATTACACCTTAGGTAACTCAACACATGGATATACTGTTTTTAAAATGATGCCAACAACACATCGAAAAGGAATTTTATTGGCACCACAATAGCCTCACAATGAGACATACAATTACATAGCAGATATTTACCCTTTGAAAATGTGACATGGACACATCCATGCAAGTAGTCCACATTTATAAATTAGAAATGCAACAAAATAGACTAGGTGCCAATGCCAACACATTTTCTACAAATAACACAAGAGTAAACTGTAAATTATTTTGATCATATTTATTGAAGGCTTACAGTACACATAAAAGCATTGTTAGGCCAAAATTAGGCCAATTAAAAAAGTCAAGGCCAAACACTCCTAAACAAGTCACAGAAATAAGTGCCAGAACAAAGCAATCCGGGCGGCACGGTGGTGTAGTGGTTAGCGCTGTCGCCTCACAGCAAGAAGGTCCTGGGTTCGAGCCCCGGGGCCGGCGAGGGCCTTTCTGTACGGAGTTTGCATGTTCTCCCCGTGTCCGCGTGGGTTTCCTCCGGGTGCTCCGGTTTCCCCCACAGTCCAAAGACATGCAGGTTAGGTTAACTGGTGACTCTAAATTGACCGTAGGTGTGAATGTGAGTGTGAATGGTTGTCTGTGTCTATGTGTCAGCCCTGTGATGACCTGGCGACTTGTCCAGGGTGTACCCCGCCTTTCGCCCGTAGTCAGCTGGGATAGGCTCCAGCTTGCCTGCGACCCTGTAGAAGGATAAAGCGGCTAGAGATAATGAGATGAGATGAGATGAGACAAAGCAATCCAAAAAATAAGCAAAGTGACTTAATATTCAGTAGAAAAATGTAAGGTTCTTGAAAAAAGCCAGATATGACCTCACATTACATTGGCTCAACAACAGATGGCACGTTTCCTTTGCCAGTCATACAACTCCAACCCACATTTTCACAAACCCATGCCTATGGCATTAGCCTACTGTACAGCATCTCATCTCATTATCTCTAGCCGCTACAGGGTCGCAGGCAAGCTGGAGCCTATCCCAGCTGACTACGGGCGAAAGCCGGGGTACACCCTGGACAAGTCGCCAGGTCATCACAGGGCTGACACATAGACACAGACAACCATTCACACTCACACCTACGGTCAATTTAGAGTCACCAGTTAACCTAACCTGCATGTCTTTGGACTGTGGGGGAAACCAGAGCACCCGGAGGAAACCCACGCGGACACGGGGAGAACATGCAAACTCCACACAGAAAGGCCCTCGCCGGCCCCGGGGCTCGAACCCAGGACCTTCTTGCTGTGAGGCGACAGTGCTAACCACTACACCACCGTGCCGCCCTACTGTACAGCATACATCAGTAAAATCCAACCCATTTTATTCCCTCCCAACCATATCACACAGGAATATGATGAATGGGAAGACAAACCTACTTCAGCTACATTTTACTTGTCGAAGCTAGACACCTTTTAACTTTCACTAGCTTGTCGACATTGGGGGACAGGTTCTGGGCCGTGACTATTTTCATAACGTCATTGAGATGTTTGTGTGTCAGGCGATTACGCAGTTTCGATTTATTAATATTCATCACAGAAAAGGCCTGCTCACATAAATATGTTGTCCCGAACATACACAATATTCTGCCTGCAAATGCCGTCATAACTGGGTAGTCTGGCGGCAAGTATTTGTAGAATGATTCGATTGCAACAGATGTGTACTTATCCTTCAACGGCGCGCAACACTGCAGTTCAATCAGTTCCATCCTGGTCAGTGCACGCGCTGCAGCAGCTGAGGTGGGCAGCAGCAAAAGACAAACTGAAATAATTCCATGAAAATTGAATAAAAATAAAACTTCAGATTGAATTTTTTAAAGGAAAAACCATTAGATGAAAGTTTATTTTATTACATTTTTTAATTAAAAAATGGCTCTCCCATATCAACCACGGGCCGGATGTGATGTCCAATCGGGCCACTTCCGGCCCGCGGGCCATAACCATGGCATCCCTGCCCTAGTGATTGTGATGGCTGCAGATGCAGGTGCTGAGGAGGACAATGTGAAACAGCACAATGGCACACTGTGGAGGAGAACAAACACAACACACACACACGAGTAAAATCCAGCTTTCTCAGCTGTGAGAAATTTTAACACATAGACATAGACAACCTTTATTGTCATTCAGTGTACACAGAACAAAATTTTGTTGCAGTTTGGCTCAGCACAGAATTAAATATAAAAGTATATTAAAATATGCAGCAGCAAAGATATTATAAAGTGCAATAGTATAAAGTGACCTGTGGAATTAAGAATTGTTCAAGTGTAAATAGAAGTTTAGAGTTTAGTTTGATTTAGAATTTGGGTTTGGAGTTCAGCAGTCTGGTGACCTGGGGGGAAAAGCTGTTACAGAACTTGGTGGTCCTGCACCGAATGCTGCAGAACCTCTTTCCAGAAGCCAGGAGGGAGAACAGTCCATAGTAAGGGTGTGAGGGGTCACTGATGATGTTTCTGGCTTGAGACATGCAGCGCCTTGGTGTGATGTCCTGAATAGAGGGAAAAAAGTTCCAGTGATTTTCTCTGCTGTCCTCACTGCTCTCCTCACAGTCTTCCAGTCAGAGGCGCTGCAGCCTCCACGCCACACAGAGATGCAGCTGGTTAGAATGCTCTCTATGGTGCTTCTGTAGAATGTAGTGAGGATGGGCGGGGGCAGGTGGGCTCTCCTCATCCTACGCAGGAAGTGCAGACGTTGCTGTGCCTTCTTCAGGATTGGAAGTTGCTACGCACTTCCTGGTTCCTGAGTTGTTTGCGACGAGTCCTTTTTTTCCCGCGAGCTTTGGCGTTAATGACTAATCTTTTTTTTTATTTTCTACAAATAATTTTCCAGTATTATCTTCATTTTTGGGGCGGCATGGTGGTGTAGTGGTTAGCGCTGTCGCCTCACAGCAAGAAGGTCCTGGGTTCGAGCCCCGGGGCCGGCGAGGGCCTTTCTGTGTGGAGTTTGCATGTTCTCCCCATGTCCACGTGGGTTTCCTCCGGGTGCTCCGGTTTCCCCCACAGTCCAAAGACATGCAGGTTAGGTTAACTGGTGACTCTAAATTGACCATAGGTGTGAATGTGAGTGTGAATGGTTGTCTGTGTCTATGTGTCAGCCCTGTGATGACCTGGCGACTTGTCCAGGGTGTACCCCGCCTTTCGCCCGTAGTCAGCTGGGATAGGCTCCAGCTTGCCTGCGACCCTGTAGAAGGATAAAGCGGCTAGAGATAATGAGATGAGATCTTCATTTTTATTGTACTGTCACTTTCCCTTTTGTACTTTCCACTTTCGCTTTCCTTTTTCCGTTTTTTTTCTTTTTTTGAAAGAACGCCGAGACGGGAAGCTTTCTTTTTCTTTTTTTTCTCCTCTTGCATAAAGCTCACAAGTGGAGGCCATCCACATCGGATCTGCTTTAATATCGACAGACCTTCAATTAAGGTACGCGAATCCTTTCATCATGGCACACCTTCAACTTATTCAGTGTGCTGAATGCAGGATGTTTAGTCATTCTTTCTCCGTTGCTAGCGATAGCTTTATTTGTGATAAGTGCAGATTAGTTAGCTCTCTGACGGAGAAGATTACAGTGCTAGAAGCACATGTCCAGGCTTTAGAGAAGGACTAACTCAGGCATTAGAGACCTTACAGTGGGGCGAATGGGTGACGGCTCGGTGGCATAAGCGTAGAGCCAAAGCTACTGCTGAGGCTCGCCCACGGGAGCACCACTCCTCTCCGCGTCACATGTCGAACAAGTTTGCTCTCCTTAGTGATGCACCCACTGAGAAACCTGAAAGAGCTCTGGTTATAGGGAACTCTATCATACGGCACGTGAAATTAGCTCAGCTTTTAGGGGCACCAGCAGCTTTAGTCAGGTGTATACTGGGAGCCAGGGTGCCAGACATAGCAGGTAATCTTAGGGTCCTAGGCAAGCACAGGTTCTCAAAGAAAGTTATCCATGCAGGAGCTAATGATATATGCCTTTGTCAGTCTGAGGTTACTAAGAGTAACTTTGTAGAGGTGTTTAAATTAGCGAAGGCGATGTCCAATGCTGTAGTATGCTCTGGCCCCATCCCAATGCGGTGTGGCGATATAGCTTACAGCAGGTTATGGTCGCTGAACTGCTGGTTGTCCAGGTGGTGCTCCAAAAACAGTGTGGGCTTTATAGATAATTGGGCTAATTTTGAGGGCACTGCTGGCCTGTTAGGGCGGGACGGTATCCATCCCACTCTGGAAGGTTCTGCTCTCATTTCTTGCAGCATAGCTCATAGTCTCAGAACAGGCCTAGTTAATTTCTGACAATCCAGAGCCAAGGCCAGGGAGCAGACGAACAGGCTAAACCGACTGTCTGCTAGCTGCACAGAGTCATCACTCAGGGTCCACTACATCGAGACTGTGTCTGTTCCCCGAGCTCAACAAAAAAGTAGAAATATTCAGAGAGTTTGTTCCAGTAACCTAATCAATATAAAATTAGATCATACTGACTGTACAGCTGCTGCCAGCACCTTTGATCTAAAGGTGGAGCTATTAAATATTAGATCTCTTCCATCTAAAGCGCTAATGGTTAATGAACTCATTACTGATCAGGAGTTTAATGTACTTTGTTTAACTGAAACATGGATTAAGCCAAATGAATATATAGCATTAAATGAAGCGAGTCCTCCTGGATACAGTGATATACACCAGCCTCGTCTAACTGGCAGAGGAGGAGGCGTCGCGGTTATTTATAATGATTATCTAGGTGTAAGACACAAACCTGGTTATAAATTTAATACATTTGAAGTTCTTCATATGCATATAATGTATGTAGCCTCAAAAAATAAGTCTAACCAGTGCCTCTTCGCAATATCTCAGCACGTAGTATTCCAGAAGCACTCTTCTGTGTCATCTCCTGAGTCGGAATCCTCAAAGAGATTCTGACTGATCAAGGCACTATATTTATGTTACGCACACTGCGCGAACTGTATGGGTTACTGGGAATGAAGCCTGTCCGCACCAGCGTTTATCACCCACAAATGGATGGCTTAGTCAAACGGTTCAATCACACCCTCAAGAACATAATTCGGAAATTTGTAAGCGAGGATGCATGCAACTGGGATAAATGGCTCAAGCCCCTGTTATTCACAGTGTGAGAGGTCCTGCAAGCCTCCACGGGGTTCTCCCCATTCTAATTATTATACGGGCATAGGCCATGTGGCATTCTAGATGTGTTGCGTGAAAATTGGGAGGCGGGACCTTCAACAAGTAAAAATGAAATTCAATACGTTATCGACCTGCATGCCAAACTCCACACACTCACGCAC
The DNA here is from genome assembly GCF_027579695.1 of Neoarius graeffei. Taxonomy (NCBI): domain Eukaryota; kingdom Metazoa; phylum Chordata; class Actinopteri; order Siluriformes; family Ariidae; genus Neoarius; species Neoarius graeffei. Next base: position 121,238,133 of record NC_083570.1, on the reverse strand, counting down.
CTAACCCAGGAGAATTTGTGGCAGGCCCAATAACGCCAAGTCCATCTGCACGACAGGGGCACGTGCCATAGGGAATTCACACCAGGAGATAAAGTACTTGTGTTGTTGTCCATGTCGAGCTCCAAATTGATCGCCAGGTGGCAAGGACCCTTTGAGGTCACACGACAAGTCAGGGACGTCGACTATGAGGTGAGGCGAATGGACAGGGGTGGGGCGTTACAGATTTAGCACCTCAATCTGTTAAAACTTTGGAATGAGGAGGTCCCCATGGCATTGGTGTCGGTGGTTCCAGAGAAGGCGGAGCTGGGGCCAGAGGTTCAAAAAGGAAAATTGACATCGCCCACCACTCCAGTCCCCTGCAGAGACCACTTTTCCCTGACCCAACTCGCAGAGGTCGCCCAGTTGCAGACAGAATTTTCTGACATGTTCTCACCCCTGCCCGGCTGCACCCACCTCATAGAACATCACATTGAGACACCCCCGGGGGTAGTAGTGTGCAGCCGCCCTTACAGACTGCCCGAACACAAAAAAAAGGTGGTTCGGGAAGAACTCGAGGCGATGCTCGAAATGTGCATCGTCGAGGAGTCCCACAGTGACTGGAGCAGCCCGGTGGTCTTGGTTCCCAAGGCTGATGGGTCAGTCCGGTTCTGTGTGGACTATAGAAAAGTCCCCATGGCATTGGTATCTAAATTTGATGCATACCCAGTGCCTTGTATTGACGAGTTGCTCGATCAAGTAGGCACGGCTCATTTTTATTCGACACTGGATTTGACAAAGGGATATTGGCAGATCCCCTTGACTCCACTATCCCGAGAGAAAATGGCCTTTTCCACACCATTTGGCTTACACCAGTTTGTCATGCTTCTGTTTGGGCTGTTTGGGGCGCCTGCTACATTCCAGTGGCTTATTGATAGGGTTCTCCGCCCCCACGCCACCTACGCGGCTGCATACTTGGATGATATTATTATTTATAGTAATGACTGGCCGTGGCACTTAGAACACCTAAGGGCTGTCCTTAGGTCACTGAGGCGAGTGGGTCTCACAGCCAACCCGAAGAAGTGTGCGATTGGGCGGGTGGAAGTACGGTATCTGGGCTTCCACTTGGGCAATGGGCAGGTGCATCCCCAAATCAATAAGACAGCAGCGATTGCAGCCTGCCCGAGGCCCAAGACCAAAAAGGGGGTGAGACAGTTCCTGGGGCTGGCTGGCTACTATCGTAGGTTTATACCTAATTATTCGGATGTCACCAGCCCGCTGACTGATCTCATTAAAAAGGGGGCACCAGATCCGGTCCAGTGGACGGAGCAATGGCAGCAGGCTTTCTCTGAGGTAAAGGCTGCACTGTGTGGGGGGCCACTGTTACACTCCCCTGACTTTTCTCTCCCCTTTGTTTTGCAGACAGACATGTCAGACAGAGGGCTGTTCTGTCCCAGGAGGTGGAGGTGGAGGACCATCCAGTGCTGTACATCAGCCAGAAGCTGTCGGTACGCGAGGGCAGGTACAGCACAATAGAAAAGGAATGCCTCACCATCAAGTGGGCGGTCCTCGCCCTCTGCTACTACCTGCTGGGGCACCCTTTCACCCTCTGTTTGGACAACGCGCCCCTGCAGTGGCTCCACCGCATGAAGGATGCCAACACGTGGATCACCCATTGGTATCTGGCACTCCAGCCAATTAAGTTCGAGGTGGTCCACAGGCCGGGGGCACAGATGGCCATGGCGGATTTCCTCTCCCGTGAAGGGGGAGGAGTCGGCTGCAGGCCAGATGGCTCCCCAGCCTGAGTCGGGCTGTGGGGGTATGTGGCAGTGGGGGCATGGTCAAGCATCAATCTGTGAATGGAGGGCGGAGTCAGGGAAGGTAAGTGGCAGAATCACTGGACCTGATGGGAATTAACCTGTGTTTGTGTGTTTTCCCCAGTGACCGCACCCTATAAGGCAGGGGTGTCCAAACTGATCCATAAAGGGCCGTGTGGCTGCAGGTTTTCATTCCAGCCATGCAGCAGCACACCTCGTTTGGCTTATTCAATCAACTGACACACCCACCCTTTAATCAAGGGTGGGTGTGGCTGCAAATATTTGACTGTGTGAAGACAGTTCAGTTGATTGAATGAGCCAAGTCAGGTGTGCTGCTGCATGGCTGGAATGAAAACCTGCAGCCACACGGCCCTTTATAGATCAGTTTGGACACCCCTGCTATAAGAGGAGAGGGAGAGCAGAGGGAGGGAGGCCTCCCCCAACATGGGCACTTGTGTGCGTGTGTGTGTGCGAGCAAAATAAGACACTGAAAAGCGCAATAAATATTTTGTGAGAACTCAGTTCTGGCCTGCCATGCTTCTGTGCGCCACCCACCTTAAACTATTTCTACATAAAGTTATCATCAAGGAGTCTGGGAGTGGAAAATAAGAATATCTGACTTAAAATTCACGATTGACTCAAACCAGTTAATGCTCATTAATGACTCACACCCATCTTGTGTCTCCAGAGAAGTTTGCATAGTCATTAATGACTGACTGCAGTTATAAGTGGCTGTCAGTGTAAACGAGGCAACAGCCTGTTTTTATTCTTTTCTGCCCATAAACAGAACAGGAAGACATCAATTTCCAATTTCTTCTTTGTCATGCATTTTTCCAAATAATAAACAAACATTACTGGCTGTATAACCACAAAAGATCCAGCTTTCCTGATGGAGTCACACCAAACATGTCTGATCTACACAGCCACCATTTTGGTCCCATTGTGTTCTTTTCTCCTGCATAAGACGAGCTTCCTGAATATTCCTTGTTGTTATTTGAGTCTGTGATTGTCAGAGTTGTGCATGGTCTGTGAATGAAATGTGAGTTGTGTTTTTGTAACTGCAATAAAATCTACAGCCAACTTTCAAACTCCATTCAGTCTTGTTTCTACCACCAGCTCGCACCATCCTTTCAACCCACAATCTACACTGGAGCCCAAACACCAAGGGGTAGGAGGACCCTCTTCTTTTGGTCTGTTTATTATTATTTTAAATTTTGCCTGTGTTGAAGGTGCATGTCATGCTCAAAAACACAAAAATTGGATGTGCAGAGGCTCAGCCATGCCCATCCCATTGGAGTGTGTTGTGTGTGAGTGAGCTGTTATTTTTTTTGGAAATTATGTGGATTTGCCATCATGTTTTCCTTCATGTAGGATTTGACCCTGATTTGATAAACTCTTGTGGTTTAGTGGAAATATTAATTTGTGTATCATCTGCTAAAATGAAGTGGGTCAGTAATGGATGCGTGTGGACGCCCTGTTTAACTGGGACAGTGTGTGACCTGAATGGACCTCTGGAGACAAGATGGAGACTGTCACATGGATACGATTTAGGTGACTTTAAATCTGTACCTGAATGTCCCATAGATTTAAAACACTTGTGAAAATTGATTCCTAATCAAACAAAATAAGAGTTGTACCTAGAACCAGAGCAGGTTGAGTTCTGGGTCCAGTCCTGATAAGAACACGGTGGTGTAAGTGGTTAGCATGGTCACCTCACAGCAAGAAGGTTCTGGGTTCGAGACCAGCAGCCAGCGGGGGCCTTTCTGTGTGGAGTTTGCATGTTCTCCCTTTGTCTGTGTGGGTTTTCTCTGGGTGCTCCGGTTTCCCCCACAGTCCAAAGGTATGTGGTTAGGTTAATATGGGACGGCCTTGGGCTGAGGTGCCCTTGAGCGAGGCACTTAACTCCCAACTGCTCCCTGGGTGCCGTTAGCTGCTCTGGGTATGTGTGTGTGTGCGCGCACGTGTGTGTTTCCAGCTTCCGATGGGTTAAATACAGAGAGGAATTTCACAAGCATGTGATGAATATAGTTTGTCTGGCAGAACCACTCCCTGTGCTTTTCCACAAAGATTAAAGTGGACAGAGCAGTAGTCATTACCACCCTCTTCTATGGCTCTGATGCCTGGGTGCTGTACAGGAAGCAAGTAAAATTACTCGAGCACTTCCACCAGAGATGTCTCTGCACCATCATGAACATCCACTAGCAGGACTATGCCACCAACATCCAAGTCCTCGAGAGAGCCAACATCATAAGCATAGATGCCATGCTGATGCTTTGCAAGCTCAGGTGGGCAAGTCACATCTCCCATATGGATGGCTCTCGAATGCCCAAAGTAGTCTCCAGCAAGGCAAGAGAGACAGAGGTGGCCCCATTAGTGTTTCAAAGACCAGCTAAAATGCCAGCTTCCACAGGCAGGAGTCGAACATGCAGAATGGGAACAATTTGCAGCCAACAAAGAAGAGTGGAGGGCAAAAATTAAGGCAGGAGCAGACAGTTCTGAAACATATTAAAGAGCATCGGCAGAGGAAATGCACAGAAGAAAGGACTCAACTTAACCACCTCCTGAACAAAGTCATCCATGTGCCAACTGTGGTAGACTCTGCAAATCAAGAATAGGTCTCTGCAGTCACCTGAGGGCTTGTCTTCATACCATCAGTCTCTCAGACATCTTCCCATTGATCTTTGAATTTGAAGAAACTGCCGTCATTACTTACAGCCACTAGGGGATAGTGTGGGATAAAAATTAAAGGAAACATGAAGTTCATTCGGCGGCATGGTGGTGTAGTGGTTAGCGCCGTCGCCTCACAGCAAGAAGTTCCGGGTTCGAGTCTCGTGGCCGATGAGGGCCTTTCTGTGCGGAGTTTGCATGTTCTCGCCGTGTCCACGTGGGTTTCCTCCGGGTGCTCCGGTTTCCCCCACAGTCCAAAGACATGCAGGTTAGGTTAACTCATTCATTCATTCATTCATTCATTATCTCAAGCCGCTTTATCCTTCTACAGGGTCGCAGGCAAGCTGGAGCCTATCCCAGCTGACTACGGGCGAAAGGCAGGGTACACCCTGGACAAGTCGCCACGTCATCACAGGGCTGACACATAGACACAGACAACCATTCACACTCACATTCACACCTACGGTCAATTTAGAGTCACCAGGTTAGGTTAACTGGTGACTCTAAAGTGAATGTGAGTGTGAATGGTTGTCTATGTGTCAGCCCTGTGATGACCTGGCGACTTGTCCAGGGTGTACCCCGCCTTTCGCCCGTAGTCAGCTGGGATAGGCTCCAGCTTGCCTGCGACCCTGTAGAAGGATAAAGCGGCTAGAGATAATAAGATAAGATGAAGTTCATTCGCATCACGTGATAAATTTGTATTCATGACTGGAAACAAATCCTGCTCATAAACAAACAAACAAACAAACAAACAAAGCCAACTGCTGAAAAATATAACTTTTTATTTACATCATTTTTTGAAGCCAGCTTCTTGAACCAGAAAAGAGAATAGAATCACTCAAAATTGCATGTCAGAAGTACTGCAATATTCAAGTTATATATATGCACATACACAGTACATCAATGTCTTCAAAAAATTAAATGTGTAGACAGCATTTTATTCACACAGAAATATTCATCTTAATCATTGGATTCAGTCAGCTATGAAACTCTAAAAATTCAGATTCAGGTTCAGATGACAGGAATTAACGCCGACATGACTCATCTGTAAAAGAGTAACAAGAAATACAGACATAATTAATGAATTAAATAATATGTTGGTGTTATATAAAAAAATTCAACATAAAAAAAAATATATTGAATACATTTGGCCACAAATGTATAATGATAAACATATAAACCTATTTTTCTTCAACAAAATTATATTGGTCTAATCTCTCATTATATAAAAGTTACAGTTGTACTTTGTGACTCTATAGGACACAATTACAGAAGCAAGTTATTTATTATCATGCTATCTGTTATCACTCCGATGAAGATGGGTTCCCTTTTTGAGTTTGGTTCCTCTCAAGGGTTCTTCCTCATGCCATCTGAGGGAGTTTTTCCTCGCCACTGTCACCTCAGGCTAGATCATCAGGGATATATATACATTTACTAGGCATAAAATTAGTTCATATATTTAAAGTCTTTATTTTTCTATAAAGCTGTTGTTAAAAGCACGATACAAACTTGACTTGACTCAACACCCAGGCCTCTGGATGAGTAGAGGACCTGAGCTTGAGGACGACTCAAGGATCTGTGCAGGAAGGAACATGTTTTAAAGGAATGCAGGAAACACTGTTGAGAGTGAGGTGTTCAGTCTGTTTGCCTTGTGCATCTTAAATGTAATTTCTATTCTAGACAGGAATTTTTTTAGCCACAGGTACATTCCATCGTGATATTACAGATATATCTTGCATTTAACAACCACCTGTGATCCAAATAATTAAATAATTCTTTCATGCACTCATCCTGCTCACACTGCAGTATATTTCTAAATACGGTAGCAAAAAAAAAAAAGACAATAATAAGAAGTACTTTTCACACTCTGATGGTCTGCTGGCCTGTCTGTGTCTGTGTGTTGTTTCAGTAGGCGTGGCTGCAGCCCATTGCCGGAATTGGGGACACCTGGGCCTGATGTCTCCACGCCTTTAAATCTGGCTTCCCCCTCATCCCAGTGGAGCTTTCTTCTCTCCCATCACCGTGCATTGATTTTGTTCCATGCAACATCATATTGTCCACTCATCCATGCATGCACCTCAGGCTACTGACTTTACTGACGTTCACCCTCCACCGTTTTGTTTTGTTATGTCTGTCTATATTGGTGTTATTTTGTTAGAATAAATTACTTGTTATTTTGGCCTTAATACTGCATCCTTGCTTTTTGTCATGGCTCTTGAGCCCGGTCATGACAACACCATCACAGGTTTCATAATTGTAATTTGAATTTATAAATATAGCCATAAAATCTTAAAAGAAACAAAAATCCTATCATCAAACCACAAACACAAAATATACATGATCCAGATGATGTCTGCAGTAAGGAGTACCTCGAGTTGGCTATAGAGGCTTTGCAAAACGATTTGCACATCCAAAAAACGCAACAAAACCTTCCCATACCGACCAATAACAACTAACTCATCTGAATGAAGCACTACAGGCGTGTCTCCTGTTATGGTGGCATAGTTACCGTTGCTATGGGGGTCACGTGACAATGCAAAGCCTCTATTGGACATTGTTAACAATGAAAGTTGTTTACCATATATGGTGATTTGGGAGACCTCATTATGCAAATGAGAGTAGCTGTGCACAAAGAGGGCCATTTATGCTGTGTTCGTGGTACCTTGTCAGTGGTAACTGGCAAGTTGTTATGACGTCTCACCTCAGCATGTTTGATGCATGAAGTGGGGAAAAAACCCCAAAACAAAACTATTGACACCTCTTTGAAAGTTGTGCTTGCTTTGTCAGAGCTCACACTTTCACACAGAACTCATAAAAACCTTCTTTAGCTGCAACTTTCCAGTTACAGACTGGTCCAGTTCTACTGTAGTGAAACCCAAACATTCAGGCTACATTTTGGACTGAAACTGCAGTACAGCAACAAGAAAGACCGGTCATGGTCTTGCCACATCAATGTCCTGGTTAAGAAGGCCCACCAGCAACTGTTCCATTGCAGACATCTCAGAGACTTCCGTCTTCCACCGAGGGTGCTGAGAAACTTTTACTCCTGCACCATCGAGAACATCCTGACAGAAAATATCTCCACCGGGTTTGGGAACAGCACCAAGCAGGACAGACGGGTTCTACAGAGAGTGGTGCGATCAGCTGAGCACATCATCCACACTGAGCTCCCTGACCTGCAATCTATCTACACCAAGCAATGCTGGACCAAAGCCAGGAAGATAATGAAAGACCTCAGCCATCTCAACCATGGACTCTTCTCTCTGTTGAGGTCAGGGAAGCACTTTCGCTCCCTTAAGGCCAACGTGGAGAGAATGAGGAGGGGCTTCTTCCCCCAGGCCATTCAGTCTCTAAATCAGGACAATAACTGACAATAACTAGGTCTTGTCACCACTTCACCCTCATCCCCACATCTC